>NC_136238.1:0-1200000 GCF_053564925.1 Oryzias latipes
CCCTAACCCTTAACCCTAACCCTAACCCTAACCCTAACCCTAACCCTAACCCTAACCCTAACCCTAACCCTAACCCTAACCCTAACCCTAACCCTAACCCTAACCCTAACCCTAACCCTAACCCTAACCCTAACCCTAACCCTAACCCTAACCCTAACCCTAACCCTAACCCTAACCCTAACCCTAACCCTAACCCTAACCCTAACCCTAACCCCTAACCCTAACCCTAACCCTAACCCTAACCCTAACCCTAACCCTAACCCTAACCCTAACCCCAACCCTAACCCTAACCCTAACCCTAACCCTAACCCTAACCCTAACCCTAACCCTAACCCTAACCCTAACCCTAACCCTAACCCTAACCCTAACCCTAACCCTAACCCTAACCCTAACCCTAACCCTAACCCTAACCCTAACCCTAACCCTAACCCTAACCCTAACCCTAACCCTAACCCTAACCCTAACCCTAACCCTAACCCTAACCCTAACCCTAACCCTAACCCTAACCCTAACCCTAACCCTAACCCTAACCCTAACCCTAACCCTAACCCTAACCCTAACCCTAACCCTAACCCCTAACCCTAACCCTAACCCTAACCCTAACCCTAACCCTAACCCTAACCCTAACCCTAACCCTAACCCTAACCCTAACCCTAACCCTAACCCTAACCCTAACCCTAACCCTAACCCTAACCCTAACCCTAACCCTAACCCTAACCCTAACCCTAACCCTAACCCTAACCCTAACCCTAACCCTAACCCTAACCCTAACCCTAACCCTAACCCTAACCCTAACCCTAACCCTAACCCTAACCCTAACCCTAACCCTAACCCTAACCCTAACCCTAACCCTAACCCTAACCCTAACCCTAACCCTAACCCTAACCCTAACCCTAACCCTAACCCTAACCCTAACCCTAACCCTAACCCTAACCCTAACCCTAACCCTAACCCTAACCCTAACCCTAACCCTAACCCTAACCCTAACCCTAACCCTAACCCTAACCCTAACCCTAACCCTAACCCTAACCCTAACCCTAACCCTAACCCTAACCCTAACCCTAACCCTAACCCTAACCCTAACCCTAACCCTAACCCTAACCCTAACCCTAACCCTAACCCTAACCCTAACCCTAACCCTAACCCTAACCCTAACCCTAACCCTAACCCTAACCCTAACCCTAACCCTAACCCTAACCCTAACCCTAACCCTAACCCTAACCCTAACCCTAACCCTAACCCTAACCCTAACCCTAACCCTAACCCTAACCCTAACCCTAACCCTAACCCTAACCCTAACCCTAACCCTAACCCTAACCCTAACCCTAACCCTAACCCTAACCCTAACCCTAACCCTAACCCTAACCCTAACCCTAACCCTAACCCTAACCCTAACCCTAACCCTAACCCTAACCCTAACCCTAACCCTAACCCTAACCCTAACCCTAACCCTAACCCTAACCCTAACCCTAACCCTAACCCTAACCCTAACCCCTAACCCTAACCCTAACCCTAACCCTAACCCTAACCCTAACCCTAACCCTAACCCTAACCCTAACCCTAACCCTAACCCTAACCCTAACCCTAACCCTAACCCTAACCCTAACCCTAACCCTAACCCTAACCCTAACCCTAACCCTAACCCTAACCCTAACCCTAACCCTAACCCCTAACCCTAACCCTAACCCTAACCCTAACCCTAACCCTAACCCTAACCCTAACCCTAACCCTAACCCTAACCCTAACCCTAACCCTAACCCTAACCCTAACCCTAACCCTAACCCTAACCCTAACCCTAACCCTAACCCTAACCCTAACCCCTAACCCTAACCCCTAACCCTAACCCTAACCCTAACCCTAACCCTAACCCTAACCCTAACCCTAACCCTAACCCTAACCCTAACCCTAACCCTAACCCTAACCCTAACCCTAACCCTAACCCTAACCCTAACCCTAACCCTAACCCTAACCCTAACCCTAACCCTAACCCTAACCCTAACCCTAACCCTAACCCTAACCCTAACCCTAACCCTAACCCTAACCCTAACCCTAACCCCAACCCTAACCCTAACCCTAACCCTAACCCTAACCCTAACCCTAACCCTAACCCTAACCCTAACCCTAACCCTAACCCTAACCCTAACCCTAACCCTAACCCTAACCCTAACCCTAACCCTAACCCTAACCCTAACCCTAACCCTAACCCTAACCCTAACCCTAACCCTAACCCTAACCCTAACCCTAACCCTAACCCTAACCCTAACCCTAACCCTAACCCTAACCCTAACCCTAACCCTAACCCTAACCCTAACCCTAACCCTAACCCTAACCCTAACCCTAACCCTAACCCTAACCCTAACCCTAACCCTAACCCTAACCCTAACCCTAACCCTAACCCTAACCCTAACCCTAACCCTAACCCTAACCCTAACCCTAACCCTAACCCTAACCCTAACCCTAACCCTAACCCTAACCCTAACCCTAACCCTAACCCCTAACCCTAACCCTAACCCTAACCCTAACCCTAACCCTAACCCTAACCCTAACCCTAACCCTAACCCTAACCCTAACCCTAACCCTAACCCTAACCCTAACCCTAACCCTAACCCTAACCCTAACCCTAACCCTAACCCTAACCCTAACCCTAACCCTAACCCTAACCCTAACCCTAACCCTAACCCTAACCCTAACCCTAACCCTAACCCTAACCCTAACCCTAACCCTAACCCTAACCCTAACCCTAACCCTAACCCTAACCCTAACCCTAACCCTAACCCTAACCCTAACCCTAACCCTAACCCTAACCCTAACCCTAACCCTAACCCTAACCCTAACCCTAACCCTAACCCTAACCCTAACCCTAACCCTAACCCTAACCCCTAACCCTAACCCTAACCCTAACCCTAACCCTAACCCTAACCCTAACCCTAAAACCCTAACCCTAACCCTAACCCTAACCCTAACCCTAACCCTAACCCTAACCCTAACCCTAACCCTAACCCCTAACCCTAACCCTAACCCTAACCCTAACCCTAACCCTAACCCTAACCCTAACCCTAACCCTAACCCTAACCCTAACCCTAACCCTAACCCTAACCCTAACCCTAACCCTAACCCTAACCCTAACCCTAACCCTAACCCTAACCCAAACCCTAACCCTAACCCTAACCCTAACCCTAACCCTAACCCTAACCCTAACCCTAACCCTAACCCTAACCCTAACCCTAACCCTAACCCTAACCCTAACCCTAACCCTAACCCTAACCCTAACCCTAACCCTAACCCTAACCCTAACCCTAACCCTAACCCTAACCCTAACCCTAACCCTAACCCTAACCCTAACCCTAACCCTAACCCTAACCCTAACCCTAACCCTAACCCTAACCCTAACCCTAACCCTAACCCTAACCCCTAACCCTAACCCTAACCCTAACCCTAACCCTAACCCTAACCCTAACCCTAACCCTAACCCTAACCCTAACCCTAACCCTAACCCTAACCCTAACCCTAACCCTAACCCTAACCCTAACCCTAACCCTAACCCTAACCCTAACCCTAACCCTAACCCTAACCCTAACCCTACCCTAACCCTAACCCTAACCCTAACCCCTAACCCTAACCCTAACCCTAACCCTAACCCTAACCCCTAACCCTAACCCTAACCCTAACCCTAACCCTAACCCTAACCCTAACCCTAACCCTAACCCTAACCCTAACCCTAACCCTAACCCTAACCCTAACCCTAACCCTAACCCTAACCCTAACCCTAACCCTAACCCTAACCCTAACCCTAACCCTAACCCTAACCCTAACCCCTAACCCTAACCCTAACCCTAACCCTAACCCTAACCCTAACCCTAACCCTAACCCTAACCCTAACCCTAACCCTAACCCTAACCCTAACCCTAACCCTAACCCTAACCCTAACCCTAACCCTAACCCTAACCCTAACCCTAACCCTAACCCTAACCCTAACCCTAACCCTAACCCTAACCCTAACCCTAACCCTAACCCTAACCCTAACCCTAACCCTAACCCCTAACCCTAACCCTAACCCTAACCCTAACCCTAACCCTAACCCTAACCCTAACCCTAACCCTAACCCTAACCCTAACCCTAACCCTAACCCTAACCCTAACCCTAACCCTAACCCTAACCCTAACCCTAACCCTAACCCTAACCCTAACCCTAACCCTAACCCTAACCCTAACCCTAACCCTAACCCTAACCCTAACCCTAACCCTAACCCTAACCCTAACCCTAACCCTAACCCTAACCCTAACCCTAACCCTAACCCTAACCCTAACCCTAACCCTAACCCTAACCCTAACCCTAACCCCTAACCCTAACCCTAACCCTAACCCTAACCCTAACCCTAACCCTAACCCTAACCCTAACCCTAACCCTAACCCTAACCCTAACCCTAACCCTAACCCTAACCCTAACCCTAACCCTAACCCTAACCCTAACCCTAACCCTAACCCTAACCCCTAACCCTAACCCTAACCCTAACCCTAACCCTAACCCTAACCCTAACCCTAACCCTAACCCTAACCCTAACCCTAACCCTAACCCTAACCCTAACCCTAACCCTAACCCTAACCCTAACCCTAACCCTAACCCTAACCCTAACCCTAACCCTAACCCTAACCCTAACCCTAACCCTAACCCTAACCCTAACCCTAACCTTAACCCTAACCCTAACCCTAACCCTAACCCTAACCCTAACCCTAACCCCTAACCCTAACCCTAACCCTAACCCTAACCCTAACCCTAACCCTAACCCTAACCCTAACCCTAACCCTAACCCTAACCCTAACCCTAACCCTAACCCTAACCCTAACCCTAACCCTAACCCTAACCCTAACCCTAACCCTAACCCTAACCCTAACCCCTAACCCTAACCCTAACCCTAACCCTAACCCTAACCCTAACCCTAACCCTAACCCTAACCCCTAACCCTAACCCTAACCCTAACCCTAACCCTAACCCTAACCCTAACCCTAACCCTAACCCTAACCCTAACCCTAACCCTAACCCTAACCCTAACCCTAACCCTAACCCTAACCCTAACCCTAACCCTAACCCTAACCCTAACCCTAACCCTAACCCTAACCCTAACCCTAACCCTAACCCTAACCCTAACCCTAACCCTAACCCTAACCCTAACCCTAACCCTAACCCTAACCCTAACCCTAACCCTAACCCTAACCCTAACCCTAACCCTAACCCTAACCCTAACCCTAACCCTAACCCCTAACCCTAACCCTAACCCTAACCCTAACCCTAACCCTAACCCTAACCCTAACCCTAACCCTAACCCTAACCCTAACCCTAACCCTAACCCTAACCCTAACCCTAACCCTAACCCTAACCCTAACCCTAACCCTAACCCTAACCCTAACCCTAACCCTAACCCTAACCCTAACCCTAACCCTAACCCTAACCCTAACCCTAACCCTAACCCTAACCCTAACCCTAACCCTAACCCTAACCCTAACCCTAACCCTAACCCTAACCCTAACCCTAACCCTAACCCTAACCCTAACCCTAACCCTAACCCTAACCCTAACCCTAACCCTAACCCTAACCCTAACCCTAACCCTAACCCTAACCCTAACCCTAACCCTAACCCTAACCCTAACCCTAACCCTAACCCTAACCCTAACCCTAACCCTAACCCTAACCCTAACCCTAACCCTAACCCTAACCCTAACCCTAACCCTAACCCTAACCCTAACCCTAACCCTAACCCTAACCCTAACCCTAACCCTAACCCTAACCCTAACCCTAACCCTAACCCTAACCCTAACCCTAACCCTAACCCTAACCCTAACCCTAACCCTAACCCTAACCCTAACCCTAACCCTAACCCTAACCCTAACCCTAACCCTAACCCTAACCCTAACCCTAACCCTAACCCTAACCCTAACCCTAACCCTAACCCTAACCCTAACCCTAACCCTAACCCTAACCCTAACCCTAACCCTAACCCTAACCCTAACCCTAACCCTAACCCTAACCCTAACCCTAACCCTAACCCTAACCCTAACCCTAACCCTAACCCTAACCCTAACCCTAACCCTAACCCTAACCCTAACCCTAACCCTAACCCTAACCCTAACCCTAACCCTAACCCTAACCCTAACCCTAACCCTAACCCTAACCCTAACCCCTAACCCTAACCCTAACCCTAACCCTAACCCTAACCCTAACCCTAACCCTAACCCTAACCCTAACCCTAACCCTAACCCTAACCCTAACCCTAACCCTAACCCTAACCCTAACCCTAACCCTAACCCTAACCCTAACCCTAACCCTAACCCTAACCCTAACCCTAACCCCTAACCCTAACCCTAACCCTAACCCTAACCCTAACCCTAACCCTAACCCTAACCCTAACCCTAACCCTAACCCTAACCCTAACCCTAACCCTAACCCTAACCCTAACCCTAACCCTAACCCTAACCCTAACCCTAACCCTAACCCTAACCCCTAACCCTAACCCCTAACCCTAACCCTAACCCTAACCCTAACCCTAACCCTAACCCTAACCCTAACCCTAACCCTAACCCTAACCCTAACCCTAACCCTAACCCTAACCCTAACCCTAACCCTAACCCTAACCCTAACCCTAACCCTAACCCTAACCCTAACCCTAACCCTAACCCTAACCCTAACCCTAACCCTAACCCTAAAACCCTAACCCTAACCCTAACCCTAACCCTAACCCCCTAACCCTAACCCTAACCCTAACCCTAACCCTAACCCTAACCCTAACCCTAACCCTAACCCTAACCCTAACCCTAACCCTAACCCTAACCCTAACCCTAACCCTAACCCTAACCCTAACCCTAACCCTAACCCTAACCCTAACCCTAACCCTAACCCTAACCCTAACCCTAACCCTAACCCTAACCCTAACCCTAACCCTAACCCTAACCCTAACCCTAACCCTAACCCTAACCCTAACCCTAACCCTAACCCTAACCCTAACCCTAACCCTAACCCTAACCCTAACCCTAACCCTAACCCTAACCCTAACCCTAACCCTAACCCTAACCCTAACCCTAACCCTAACCCTAACCCTAACCCTAACCCTAACCCTAACCCTAACCCTAACCCTAACCCTAACCCTAACCCTAACCCTAACCCTAACCCTAACCCTAACCCCTAACCCTAACCCTAACCCTAACCCTAACCCTAACCCTAACCCTAACCCTAACCCTAACCCTAACCCTAACCCTAACCCTAACCCTAACCCTAACCCTAACCCTAACCCTAACCCTAACCCTAACCCTAACCCTAACCCTAACCCTAACCCTAACCCTAACCCTAACCCTAACCCTAACCCTAACCCTAACCCTAACCCTAACCCTAACCCTAACCCTAACCCTAACCCTAACCCTAACCCTAACCCTAACCCTAACCCTAACCCTAACCCTAACCCTAACCCTAACCCTAACCCTAACCCTAACCCTAACCCTAACCCTAACCCTAACCCTAACCCTAACCCTAACCCTAACCCTAACCCTAACCCTAACCCTAACCCTAACCCTAACCCTAACCCTAACCCTAACCCCTAACCCTAACCCTAACCCTAACCCTAACCCTAACCCTAACCCTAACCCTAACCCTAACCCTAACCCTAACCCTAACCCTAACCCTAACCCTAACCCTAACCCTACCCTAACCCTAACCCTAACCCTAACCCTAACCCTAACCCTAACCCTAACCCTAACCCTAACCCTACCCTAACCCTAACCCTAACCCTAACCCTAACCCTAACCCTAACCCTAACCCTAACCCTAACCCCTAACCCTAACCCTAACCCTAACCCTAACCCTAACCCTAACCCTAACCCTAACCCTAACCCTAACCCTAACCCTAACCCTAACCCTAACCCTAACCCTAACCCTAACCCTAACCCTAACCCTAACCCTAACCCTAACCCTAACCCTAACCCTAACCCTAACCCTAACCCTAACCCTAACCCTAACCCTAACCCTAACCCTAACCCTAACCCTAACCCTAACCCTAACCCTAACCCTAACCCTAACCCTAACCCTAACCCTAACCCTAACCCTAACCCTAACCCTAACCCTAACCCTAACCCTAACCCTAACCCTAACCCTAACCCTAACCCTAACCCTAACCCTAACCCTAACCCTAACCCTAACCCTAACCCTAACCCTAACCCTAACCCTAACCCTAACCCTAACCCTAACCCTAACCCTAACCCTAACCCTAACCCTAACCCTAACCCTAACCCTAACCCTAACCCTAACCCTAACCCTAACCCTAACCCTAACCCTAACCCTAACCCTAACCCTAACCCTAACCCTAACCCTAACCCTAACCCTAACCCTAACCCTAACCCTAACCCTAACCCTAACCCTAACCCTAACCCTAACCCTAACCCTAACCCTAACCCTAACCCTAACCCTAACCCTAACCCTAACCCTAACCCTAACCCTAACCCTAACCCTAACCCTAACCCTAACCCTAACCCTAACCCTAACCCTAACCCTAACCCTAACCCTAACCCTAACCCTAACCCTAACCCTAACCCTAACCCTAACCCTAACCCTAACCCTAACCCTAACCCTAACCCTAACCCTAACCCTAACCCTAACCCTAACCCTAACCCTAACCCTAACCCTAACCCTAACCCTAACCCTAACCCTAACCCTAACCCTAACCCTAACCCTAACCCTAACCCTAACCCTAACCCTAACCCTAACCCTAACCCTAACCCTAACCCTAACCCTAACCCTAACCCTAACCCTAACCCTAACCCTAACCCTAACCCTAACCCTAACCCTAACCCTAACCCTAACCCTAACCCTAACCCTAACCCTAACCCTAACCCTAACCCTAACCCTAACCCTAACCCTAACCCTAACCCTAACCCTAACCCTAACCCTAACCCTAACCCTAACCCTAACCCTAACCCTAACCCTAACCCTAACCCTAACCCTAACCCTAACCCTAACCCTAACCCTAACCCTAACCCTAACCCTAACCCTAACCCTAACCCTAACCCTAACCCTAACCCTAACCCTAACCCTAACCCTAACCCTAACCCTAACCCTAACCCTAACCCTAACCCTAACCCTAACCCTAACCCTAACCCTAACCCTAACCCTAACCCTAACCCTAACCCTAACCCTAACCCTAACCCTAACCCTAACCCTAACCCTAACCCTAACCCTAACCCTAACCCTAACCCTAACCCTAACCCTAACCCTAACCCTAACCCTAACCCTAACCCTAACCCTAACCCTAACCCTAACCCTAACCCTAACCCTAACCCTAACCCTAACCCTAACCCTAACCCTAACCCTAACCCTAACCCTAACCCTAACCCTAACCCTAACCCTAACCCTAACCCTAACCCTAACCCTAACCCTAACCCTAACCCTAACCCTAACCCTAACCCTAACCCTAACCCTAACCCTAACCCTAACCCTAACCCTAACCCTAACCCTAACCCTAACCCTAACCCTAACCCTAACCCTAACCCTAACCCTAACCCTAACCCTAACCCTAACCCTAACCCTAACCCTAACCCTAACCCTAACCCTAACCCTAACCCTAACCCTAACCCTAACCCTAACCCTAACCCTAACCCTAACCCTAACCCTAACCCTAACCCTAACCCTAACCCTAACCCTAACCCTAACCCTAACCCTAACCCTAACCCTAACCCTAACCCTAACCCTAACCCTAACCCTAACCCTAACCCTAACCCTAACCCTAACCCTAACCCTAACCCTAACCCTAACCCTAACCCTAACCCTAACCCTAACCCTAACCCTAACCCTAACCCTAACCCTAACCCTAACCCTAACCCTAACCCTAACCCTAACCCTAACCCTAACCCTAACCCTAACCCTAACCCTAACCCTAACCCTAACCCTAACCCTAACCCTAACCCTAACCCTAACCCTAACCCTAACCCTAACCCTAACCCTAACCCTAACCCTAACCCTAACCCTAACCCTAACCCTAACCCTAACCCTAACCCTAACCCTAACCCTAACCCTAACCCTAACCCTAACCCTAACCCTAACCCTAACCCTAACCCTAACCCTAACCCTAACCCTAACCCTAACCCTAACCCTAACCCTAACCCTAACCCTAACCCTAACCCTAACCCTAACCCTAACCCTAACCCTAACCCTAACCCTAACCCTAACCCTAACCCTAACCCTAACCCTAACCCTAACCCTAACCCTAACCCTAACCCTAACCCTAACCCTAACCCTAACCCTAACCCTAACCCTAACCCTAACCCTAACCCTAACCCTAACCCTAACCCTAACCCTAACCCTAACCCTAACCCTAACCCTAACCCTAACCCTAACCCTAACCCTAACCCTAACCCTAACCCTAACCCTAACCCTAACCCTAACCCTAACCCTAA
Organism: Oryzias latipes; assembly: GCF_053564925.1. NCBI lineage: Eukaryota > Metazoa > Chordata > Actinopteri > Beloniformes > Adrianichthyidae > Oryzias > Oryzias latipes. The sequence goes on from NC_136238.1 coordinate 10,430, forward strand.
CCCTAACCCTAACCCTAACCCTAACCCTAACCCTAACCCTAACCCTAACCCTAACCCTAACCCTAACCCTAACCCTAACCCTAACCCTAACCCTAACCCTAACCCTAACCCTAACCCTAACCCTAACCCTAACCCTAACCCTAACCCTAACCCTAACCCTAACCCTAACCCTAACCCTAACCCTAACCCTAACCCTAACCCTAACCCTAACCCTAACCCTAACCCTAACCCTAACCCTAACCCTAACCCTAACCCTAACCCTAACCCTAACCCTAACCCTAACCCTAACCCTAACCCTAACCCTAACCCTAACCCTAACCCTAACCCTAACCCTAACCCTAACCCTAACCCTAACCCTAACCCTAACCCTAACCCTAACCCTAACCCTAACCCTAACCCTAACCCTAACCCTAACCCTAACCCTAACCCTAACCCTAACCCTAACCCTAACCCTAACCCTAACCCTAACCCTAACCCTAACCCTAACCCTAACCCTAACCCTAACCCTAACCCTAACCCTAACCCTAACCCTAACCCTAACCCTAACCCTAACCCTAACCCTAACCCTAACCCTAACCCTAACCCTAACCCTAACCCTAACCCTAACCCTAACCCTAACCCTAACCCTAACCCTAACCCTAACCCTAACCCTAACCCTAACCCTAACCCTAACCCTAACCCTAACCCTAACCCTAACCCTAACCCTAACCCTAACCCTAACCCTAACCCTAACCCTAACCCTAACCCTAACCCTAACCCTAACCCTAACCCTAACCCTAACCCTAACCCTAACCCTAACCCTAACCCTAACCCTAACCCTAACCCTAACCCTAACCCTAACCCTAACCCTAACCCTAACCCTAACCCTAACCCTAACCCTAACCCTAACCCTAACCCTAACCCTAACCCTAACCCTAACCCTAACCCTAACCCTAACCCTAACCCTAACCCTAACCCTAACCCTAACCCTAACCCTAACCCTAACCCTAACCCTAACCCTAACCCTAACCCTAACCCTAACCCTAACCCTAACCCTAACCCTAACCCTAACCCTAACCCTAACCCTAACCCTAACCCTAACCCTAACCCTAACCCTAACCCTAACCCTAACCCTAACCCTAACCCTAACCCTAACCCTAACCCTAACCCTAACCCTAACCCTAACCCTAACCCTAACCCTAACCCTAACCCTAACCCTAACCCTAACCCTAACCCTAACCCTAACCCTAACCCTAACCCTAACCCTAACCCTAACCCTAACCCTAACCCTAACCCTAACCCTAACCCTAACCCTAACCCTAACCCTAACCCTAACCCTAACCCTAACCCTAACCCTAACCCTAACCCTAACCCTAACCCTAACCCTAACCCTAACCCTAACCCTAACCCTAACCCTAACCCTAACCCTAACCCTAACCCTAACCCTAACCCTAACCCTAACCCTAACCCTAACCCTAACCCTAACCCTAACCCTAACCCTAACCCTAACCCTAACCCTAACCCTAACCCTAACCCTAACCCTAACCCTAACCCTAACCCTAACCCTAACCCTAACCCTAACCCTAACCCTAACCCTAACCCTAACCCTAACCCTAACCCTAACCCTAACCCTAACCCTAACCCTAACCCTAACCCTAACCCTAACCCTAACCCTAACCCTAACCCTAACCCTAACCCTAACCCTAACCCTAACCCTAACCCTAACCCTAACCCTAACCCTAACCCTAACCCTAACCCTAACCCTAACCCTAACCCTAACCCTAACCCTAACCCTAACCCTAACCCTAACCCTAACCCTAACCCTAACCCTAACCCTAACCCTAACCCTAACCCTAACCCTAACCCTAACCCTAACCCTAACCCTAACCCTAACCCTAACCCTAACCCTAACCCTAACCCTAACCCTAACCCCTAACCCTAACCCTAACCCTAACCCTAACCCTAACCCTAACCCTAACCCTAACCCTAACCCTAACCCTAACCCTAACCCTAACCCTAACCCTAACCCTAACCCTAACCCTAACCCTAACCCTAACCCTAACCCTAACCCTAACCCTAACCCTAACCCTAACCCTAACCCTAACCCTAACCCTAACCCTAACCCCTAACCCTAACCCTAACCCTAACCCTAACCCTAACCCTAACCCTAACCCTAACCCTAACCCTAACCCTAACCCTAACCCTAACCCTAACCCTAACCCTAACCCTAACCCTAACCCTAACCCTAACCCTAACCCTAACCCTAACCCTAACCCTAACCCTAACCCTAACCCTAACCCTAACCCTAACCCTAACCCTAACCCTAACCCTAACCCTAACCCTAACCCTAACCCTAACCCTAACCCTAACCCTAACCCTAACCCTAACCCTAACCCTAACCCTAACCCTAACCCTAACCCTAACCCTAACCCTAACCCTAACCCTAACCCTAACCCTAACCCTAACCCTAACCCTAACCCTAACCCTAACCCTAACCCTAACCCTAACCCTAACCCTAACCCTAACCCTAACCCTAACCCTAACCCTAACCCTAACCCTAACCCTAACCCTAACCCTAACCCTAACCCTAACCCTAACCCTAACCCTAACCCTAACCCTAACCCTAACCCTAACCCTAACCCTAACCCTAACCCTAACCCTAACCCTAACCCTAACCCTAACCCTAACCCTAACCCTAACCCTAACCCTAACCCTAACCCTAACCCTAACCCTAACCCTAACCCTAACCCTAACCCTAACCCTAACCCTAACCCTAACCCTAACCCTAACCCTAACCCTAACCCTAACCCTAACCCTAACCCTAACCCTAACCCTAACCCTAACCCTAACCCTAACCCTAACCCTAACCCTAACCCTAACCCTAACCCTAACCCTAACCCTAACCCTAACCCTAACCCTAACCCTAACCCTAACCCTAACCCTAACCCTAACCCTAACCCTAACCCTAACCCTAACCCTAACCCTAACCCTAACCCTAACCCTAACCCTAACCCTAACCCTAACCCTAACCCTAACCCTAACCCTAACCCTAACCCTAACCCTAACCCCTAACCCTAACCCTAACCCTAACCCTAACCCTAACCCTAACCCTAACCCTAACCCTAACCCTAACCCTAACCCTAACCCTAACCCTAACCCTAACCCTAACCCTAACCCTAACCCTAACCCTAACCCTAACCCTAACCCTAACCCTAACCCTAACCCTAACCCTAACCCTAACCCTAACCCTAACCCTAACCCTAACCCTAACCCTAACCCTAACCCTAACCCTAACCCTAACCCTAACCCTAACCCTAACCCTAACCCTAACCCTAACCCTAACCCTAACCCTAACCCTAACCCTAACCCTAACCCTAACCCTAACCCTAACCCTAACCCTAACCCTAACCCTAACCCTAACCCTAACCCTAACCCTAACCCTAACCCTAACCCTAACCCTAACCCTAACCCTAACCCTAACCCTAACCCTAACCCTAACCCTAACCCTAACCCTAACCCTAACCCTAACCCTAACCCTAACCCTAACCCTAACCCTAACCCTAACCCTAACCCTAACCCTAACCCTAACCCTAACCCTAACCCTAACCCTAACCCTAACCCTAACCCTAACCCTAACCCTAACCCTAACCCTAACCCTAACCCTAACCCTAACCCTAACCCTAACCCTAACCCTAACCCTAACCCTAACCCTAACCCTAACCCTAACCCTAACCCTAACCCTAACCCTAACCCTAACCCTAACCCTAACCCTAACCCTAACCCTAACCCTAACCCTAACCCTAACCCTAACCCTAACCCTAACCCTAACCCTAACCCTAACCCTAACCCTAACCCTAACCCTAACCCTAACCCTAACCCTAACCCTAACCCTAACCCTAACCCTAACCCTAACCCTAACCCTAACCCTAACCCTAACCCTAACCCTAACCCTAACCCTAACCCTAACCCTAACCCTAACCCTAACCCTAACCCTAACCCTAACCCTAACCCTAACCCTAACCCTAACCCTAACCCTAACCCTAACCCTAACCCTAACCCTAACCCTAACCCTAACCCTAACCCTAACCCTAACCCTAACCCTAACCCTAACCCTAACCCTAACCCTAACCCTAACCCTAACCCTAACCCTAACCCTAACCCTAACCCTAACCCTAACCCTAACCCTAACCCTAACCCTAACCCTAACCCTAACCCTAACCCTAACCCTAACCCTAACCCTAACCCTAACCCTAACCCTAACCCTAACCCTAACCCTAACCCTAACCCTAACCCTAACCCTAACCCTAACCCTAACCCTAACCCTAACCCTAACCCTAACCCTAACCCTAACCCTAACCCTAACCCTAACCCTAACCCTAACCCTAACCCTAACCCTAACCCTAACCCTAACCCTAACCCTAACCCTAACCCTAACCCTAACCCTAACCCTAACCCTAACCCTAACCCTAACCCTAACCCTAACCCTAACCCTAACCCTAACCCTAACCCTAACCCTAACCCTAACCCTAACCCTAACCCTAACCCTAACCCTAACCCTAACCCTAACCCTAACCCTAACCCTAACCCTAACCCTAACCCTAACCCTAACCCTAACCCTAACCCTAACCCTAACCCTAACCCTAACCCTAACCCTAACCCTAACCCTAACCCTAACCCTAACCCTAACCCTAACCCTAACCCTAACCCTAACCCTAACCCTAACCCTAACCCTAACCCTAACCCTAACCCTAACCCTAACCCTAACCCTAACCCTAACCCTAACCCTAACCCTAACCCTAACCCTAACCCTAACCCTAACCCTAACCCTAACCCTAACCCTAACCCTAACCCTAACCCTAACCCTAACCCTAACCCTAACCCTAACCCTAACCCTAACCCTAACCCTAACCCTAACCCTAACCCTAACCCTAACCCTAACCCTAACCCTAACCCTAACCCTAACCCTAACCCTAACCCTAACCCTAACCCTAACCCTAACCCTAACCCTAACCCTAACCCCTAACCCTAACCCTAACCCTAACCCTAACCCTAACCCTAACCCTAACCCTAACCCTAACCCTAACCCTAACCCTAACCCTAACCCTAACCCTAACCCTAACCCTAACCCTAACCCTAACCCTAACCCTAACCCTAACCCTAACCCTAACCCTAACCCTAACCCTAACCCTAACCCTAACCCTAACCCTAACCCTAACCCTAACCCTAACCCTAACCCTAACCCTAACCCTAACCCTAACCCTAACCCTAACCCTAACCCTAACCCTAACCCTAACCCTAACCCTAACCCTAACCCTAACCCTAACCCTAACCCTAACCCTAACCCTAACCCTAACCCTAACCCTAACCCTAACCCTAACCCTAACCCCTAACCCTAACCCTAACCCTAACCCTAACCCCTAACCCTAACCCTAACCCTAACCCTAACCCTAACCCTAACCCTAACCCTAACCCTAACCCTAACCCTAACCCTAACCCTAACCCTAACCCTAACCCTAACCCTAACCCTAACCCTAACCCTAACCCTAACCCTAACCCTAACCCTAACCCTAACCCTAACCCTAACCCTAACCCTAACCCTAACCCTAACCCTAACCCTAACCCTAACCCTAACCCTAACCCTAACCCTAACCCCTAACCCTAACCCTAACCCTAACCCTAACCCTAACCCTAACCCTAACCCTAACCCCTAACCCTAACCCTAACCCTAACCCTAACCCTAACCCTAACCCTAACCCTAACCCTAACCCTAACCCTAACCCTAACCCTAACCCCTAACCCTAACCCTAACCCCTAACCCTAACCCTAACCCTAACCCTAACCCTAACCCTAACCCTAACCCTAACCCTAACCCTAACCCTAACCCTAACCCTAACCCTAACCCTAACCCTAACCCTAACCCTAACCCTAACCCTAACCCTAACCCCTAACCCTAACCCCATCCCTAATCAAGGCGCTAAACCAACCCTCCTCCCCCCCTTTTTATCCCACCCCCTCTCCTCTAGTCACCTTATACAGGGTACTAGCCCCACCCTCCCCTTTCCTAAACCAAATGGTGAAGCATCCCTAATCAGGGAGCTAAACCAACCCCTCCCCCCTTTTTCCCATTCCCCCTCCTCTAGTCACCCTATACAGGGTACTAGCCCCCACCCTCTACTTTTTCCTAATCCTAACCCTTAGCATCCCCATCCAGGGAGCTAGCGCCCCCCCCCCCCCCATTTATTTATTTATTTATTCTTTTATTTATTTATCCCTTTTTTTATATAAATTAATCAAAATAAAAAAGTAGGATCTCTAAGGTTTTTAGGAACAGCAAAACCTTTATACTAACCTATTTTAACTGATTTTATTCATGTCTTTTAACCTGCATGTATTTGATATATATTTTTTATGTTTTAATAAGGCGTGGCACTTAATTTTAGCACTTATTTTAATGTACTAACACTTTTCTATGGATGTTTTCCATGTTTTTAGCACTTAATTAACTTTGCTGCTTCTAATTTACCCACAAGATTAAGTTTTACCAGATCCTTAGACTAATTGATTTTTAATTTTTCTTTACTATAAATATTCATTTAGTTGGTTATTTTTAGACTTATTTTTTAATTTTTTTTTTATTATTTTTTTTGGTTTCTTTGTCTCCCTTCCCTTTCTTATCCCCCTCAGCACCCAACATTCATTGTAAGGCTTGGTAGCCTAATGGTAAGGACAACTACCCTTCATGTAGGCATCCAGGGTTCGAATCCAGACTGGGCAGACTGACAGTTGGAGTCTGAATTCTCCTTCACTCCTGTTACTGTTTATTTATTTTTATTTTTCTTCTAGCTTTTTCCTCCCCCTCTTTCAGTACAGCAGGCCAGTGCAAATAAAATACAAACGTATTTTTGCAAACCCCAACCCTAACCCAACCCTAACCCTAACCCTAACCCTAACCCTAACCCTAACCCTAACCCCTAACCCTAACCCTAACCCTAACCCTAACCCTAACCCTAACCCTAACCCCTAACCCCTAACCCCTAACCCCTAACCCTAACCCTAACCCTAACCCTAACCCTAACCCTAACCCCTAACCCCTAACCCCTAACCCCTAACCCTAACCCTAACCCTAACCCTAACCCTAACCCCTAACCCCTAACCCTAACCCTAACCCTAACCCTAACCCTAACCCTAACCCTAACCCTAACCCCTAACCCTAACCCTAACCCTAACCCTAACCCTAACCCTAACCCCAACCCCAACCCCAACCCCAACCCTAACCCTAACCCTAACCCTAACCCTAACCCTAACCCTAACCCCTAACCCCTAACCCTAACCCTAACCCTAACCCTAACCCTAACCCTAACCCTAACCCTAACCCCTAACCCTAACCCTAACCCTAACCCTAACCCTAACCCCTAACCCCTAACCCCTAACCCTAACCCTAACCCTAACCCTAACCCTAACCCCTAACCCTAACCCTAACCCTAACCCTAACCCTAACCCTAACCCTAACCCTAACCCTAACCCCTAACCCTAACCCTAACCCTAACCCCTAACCCTAACCCTAACCCTAACCCTAACCCTAACCCTAACCCTAACCCTAACCCTAACCCCTAACCCCTAACCCTAACCCTAACCCTAACCCTAACCCTAACCCTAACCCTAACCCTAACCCTAACCCCTAACCCTAACCCCTAACCCTAACCCTAACCCTAACCCTAACCCTAACCCTAACCCTAACCCTAACCCTAACCCTAACCCTACCCTAACCCTAACCCTAACCCTAACCCTAACCCTAACCCTAACCCTAACCCCTAACCCCTAACCCTAACCCTAACCCTAACCCTAAACCCTAACCCTAACCCTAACCCTAACCCTAACCCTAACCCTAACCCTAACCCTAACCCCTAACCCTAACCCTAACCCTAACCCTAACCCTAACCCTAACCCTAACCCTAACCCTAACCCCTAACCCTAACCCTAACCCTAACCCTAACCCTAACCCTAACCCCTAACCCTAACCCTAACCCTAACCCTAACCCTAACCCTAACCCTAACCCTAACCCTAACCCCTAACCCCTAACCCTAACCCTAACCCTAACCCTAACCCTAACCCTAACCCTAACCCTAACCCTAACCCTAACCCCTAACCCTAACCCTAACCCTAACCCTAACCCTAACCCTAACCCTGCTCTGCTCTTCGAAGGGACAACATCTCTCTTAGTGCCAGCAAACCCAGCCAACTTCACCAGCGTGCTATATAGGCCTGAGGAAGACCTGAATACAGGTCGAAACGTCGCCGCTAAAGCACGCTCTTTTCTTTTTATTGAACACCTTTCATTTGTATTGAACACCTTTCTTTTTTTTCACATTTTTTCAGTTTTTTGTTCTATTTTCTTTAAAAAAATAAAAAAAACTTACAAAAAATTAAAGTTTATAAAAACAAACAAAAAAAACATAAATTTCATTGACATCTGATTAAATTAGAATAACAAAGGTGACATTAAAAGAAGCATGGATGGTGACTGGATTCTTGTCCGTCCACGGAGGGGAAGGAAACAGACCTTCCAACAAAACCAATGGGGACGTAGCAGCGAGGCCCGCTTAGGGATGGACCGCGCACCGCCCAACTTCCGCGGAAGGGGGGCTACAGCCTTTCGACCTAACCCTAACCCTAACCCTAACCCTAACCCTAACCCTAACCCCTAACCCTAACCCTAACCCTAACCCTAACCCTAACCCTAACCCTAACCCTTTCCAGCTTGACTCTCGTAAGGCCAACAGCTCTTAGAGACTTCAGCCACTAACCAGACCATTTTCACTGTGCCTCAATTGCCTGAGGAAGACCTTTTAAGGTCGAAACGTCGCGACTGAGGCACTTTTTGATTTGACTTTTTTCTTCGTATTAAAAACATTTTTTTTCTTTTCGGTTTAAATAAAAATAACCATTTGACTATTTTTTTTCAGTTCATTCAATTTAACATCATTTATACAACACGACATACACACAACACTTATTAAATTAAAATAACCAAGGCAACAATACAACATGGCAGACGGCGGCTGGACGCTGGTTGGCTCCCGTCGTAAACGTCGCAATGACGCACGCCAGGCCTTTCAGCCTCACTGGGAGCAGGGTGCTGGGTTCCACGAGGGGATGGACCGTGCACCCCCTGCCTCTGCAAGGAGGTGGGGCCCTGTCCTTCCACCTAACCCTAACCCTAACCCTAACCCTAACCCTAACCCCTAACCCTAACCCTAACCCTAACCCTAACCCTAACCCCTAACCCTAACCCTAACCCTAACCCTAACCCTAACCCCTAACCCTAACCCTAACCCTAACCCTAACCCTAACCCCTAACCCTAACCCTACCCTAACCCTAACCCTAACCCTAACCCTAACCCTAACCCTAACCCTAACCCTAACCCTAAACAAAAAAATCTTCAAACTTCCCCAAACCTTTACTTTGAAATCGAGGAATTGTGTCTATGTCATTTTTTGTGCCAAATGCAAAATTCAATATATTGGAGAAACTAAAAACTCACTTTCCACAAGAATGGCTCAACACAAATACAATATTATTAATAAAAAGGACACAGACACTAATTTGGTCAAACATTTTATTTTACACGGATGGCATAATGTAAAGGTTGCAGGTATACAAAACAATTCCATTTGGACTGACAAAGAAAGAAAGTCAAAAGAGAGACAATGGATATATTTATTGAACACAAACGAACCAAATGGTCTAAACATGAAAAGACATTATCCATTATCATAAAGTCCCATTTTGCAGTTTCAATGATTAGTCCCCTTAATTTAGTCGAGCCCCTAATTAGTAATTTAATCACTTACCTTATAAATTACTTACCTTGAATGAATCACTTACCTTGATTGGATCTTCTTAACCTGGCCCTTTAATTTAATCCTAACCAGAGTAATTAGCCCTAACCCTAACCAAATTGAGTACATAGCCCTAACCTTAACCATATTGACTATATAGCCCTAACCCTAACCAAATTATTGAAATATTAAAGCAAATTAGAATATAGCCCTAACCCTAACCAAATCCTTTACAAATCAATAAATTATATAAATAATTAGTTTATAAACATAATTTAAAGATGGGATTATTAAAAACATGCAATACAACATTAAGATCCTAAAAAGATTTGTGTACATGTATGTGTGTATGTGTATATGTATGTGTATATGTATATATATATATATATGTATGTGTGTATGTGTATATATATATATATGTATATATAAGTATATAGGAATAAAAATTGGCTAAAGTAACAGTAAAATTGATTAAAATTTAAAATCATTACTATTTTCTTTTACACAATTAATATACTATTTAAGTTTACAATTTAGAGGCATTAAAATTTCATTTGGTATTTGATTGGGATATTCAGTTTAAAAAGTAACTTTAAAATAAAAGGCAAAAATTAAATGAAACTGTGAAAAATAGAAGCTGGGAAAATACAAGGGGTGGAGCCCAGAGGCTATATATACAGAGAGGCTGAGCAGGGCTCATTTCTGCTCTGCTCTTCGAAGGGACAACATCTCTCTTAGTGCCAGCAAACCCAGCCAACTTTATCAGCTTGCTATATAGGCCTGAGGAAGACCTGAATACAGGTCGAAACGTCGCCGCTAAAGCACGCTAATTTGGTTTAGATTTTGCACTTGTCTTTTTTCTTTATTATATTTTTTTTCTTCTTCTTCTTTACAAACCTTTATTTTTTTGCTTTCATTCGGCTGTTTTACTTTCGTTCACAAAAAATAAAAAACACAAAAAAAATTAAAAACATTATAAGAAAATACAAAAAACAAATTTCATTTACGCCTTATTAAGATTATAATAACAAAGGCGAACCTGAAAAACAAAACATGGACAGGGAATGGATCCTTGTACAGCCACGGAGGGGAAGGAAACGTACCTTCCAACGGAACCCGAGGGGACGTAGCAATGATGCTCACTTAGGGATGGACCGTGCACCGCCCACCTTCCGCGGAAGGGGGTCCAGAACCCATCGACCTAACCAGCCTGTGCCTCCCTTTGCTGGGTATCGCTATCGTGAACAGCCTCGTTCCTATGCATCAGTGGTCCGTGATGGTCCAAGGAGGAACCAGACTGCAATTCATTTTGGTAGACCTGGAAGACAGGACAATTGGAGACCAGAACAAACCGACCCACGTTTTGGACAGTTGGTTCGCAAGATGCATAAGGTGATAAAAACAGTTCACCACTTACAAAATGTTGCTCCTAAGCCTGGAAAGACTGAGCCAAGGATGATCTCCCGTATGGTTGATGTTCTGTCCTCTATGATCAAACCTGCGGCTCCAACAAATGACACCATTGATTTAATCAGAGGCAATGCTAAGAACTGGGGTTATAATACCTTAGTGATCTTGGAGGATCACTACAAGACCAGTCTGAAGCACCTGATGCAGGATTTGAAAACTGACCTGGTTACAAACTGGAGGCCAGCCTTTGAAGTGGCCACAAGATGGGCCTACAGAAACCTGCCTCGTATGTCGTCTAGTGTGGTGGATCATGTGGAGGCACTCATTACTTCCACTATGGAGGACAGTGAACAAGAAGTACGAGCAGTGCCTGAGCTCAGAACATTTGCTACACAGGTGGAACCACCCAGACAGGAAATAAATAAAAACAGGGCTGCAGTTACTGGAAAGAAAACCTGCACTCGAGCGGTTGCTACCATGACAGAACAAGTCATTCAGGAGGAGGACTTGGAAATTCAATCCCTCCCAGAGGAAATTCCTTCACCTGAGGAGAGAGTTCGTTGGAATAGACGCCAGGAAGACGAAGACAGCAACGCAGTCATTATGGAAGTCTCCAACCTCCAGGATGTCTCAGAAAACAGCAGCAGTCCACTTGAACGGAGACCTCCCCGAGGAAGAGGACGCAGGGAAACACCACACTTTTCAGAGGAAGGGTCAATCACTTCTGACCAGGAAGAAGTAGGCAGCATACACCGAACACCTCTACGAAGCAGGAGCACTTCTCCAAATGTGCAAAGAGTGTCGGCCATAGTCCATGCTTCTTTTGATGACTCTCATGACGATTCCCAAGTGGGGAATTCGGAGGACCTCTTTTCCACACCCAGACCGCACTGCTATGAAGTTACAAGGCATCCGAACTCTGATCGTAAAATGATTGACTGGGACTTGAACGTACGGAAAAGGTGGCTAATACTGGGAGATTCCAACCTATCTAGGATTCAGCAACACCAGGTCCGTGACCTACAGGTTGAGAGCTACCCTGGAGCCAATTTTCGTCATGCTCAAGCACTGATGGAAAAATCAACCAGCCATGTGACTGTGGAGAAAGTAGTTCTGTCTTTTGGTATAAACCACAGAGGACAAAAGGCAAAACAGACCACAATAAAACAAGCACAGGCAGCGTTGAGAACTGCCAAAAAACAGTTCCCATATGCAGAAGTGTGGATACCACTCTTGAACTTTTCCAAGGACCTACGTCATGCAGAACGAAAAACTCTGCATTTGTTGAATCAACACATCAGACGCAACTTTCCTTTCATTCCCCCTCTTTCGGAAACTGACTTTGAAACAGAGCCAGACGATGTGCATTGGACTCGAACAACAGCTAGAGCCATGCTTAACCACTGGATTAGTTATTTAAACTTGAAAGCCCCATAAGTCTTTTTCAAGAGGGGCCAAAAGATTCTACACCACTTTTCCTTCAGAATGTTCTACTTTTAGCTGAGAATTTCACTCTAACCCAGGCTCAGTGGAACCTTCTGAATAGAGGGCTAACCTTTGTTCCCACTATTAAAAAAAGTAAATTTGACACAACCCAACTTCAATATGACATTCAAAACTATCATAGGAAACTAAAATTAGCTGCATATTTTGGGGATAAAAATGATAGTAACCACCAGCAACAAAAATTTATGCCAACCTCTCTTTGGATCCCTGACAATGACAAATTACCTCCAGAAATCAAAACTTTAATTAAAAAGGATGAAAAGGACTTCTACAAACACTTTAAAATGCAAGATGAAAAACCAAACTTAACATTACTGGAACAAAGAGCACTTACGGAATTGGCCCAAAATAAACATATAATTATTAAACCTGCTGATAAAGGTAGTACGGTAGTAATATTAGGTAGAGACCAATATATAATGGAGGCAAAAAGACAGTTAAATGACAGAAAATATTATAAACAACTGAGAAAACCTATTTATTTAAACACAGTACCTAAGGTACATAAAATTCTGGCCCAACTACATGAAAAGAAATTTATTAATGAAAAACAACTAAAATATTTAAAAGGAGATGTAGAGCCACGACTGAGAAGATTCTACATTCTACCCAAGATTCACAAGGATCCTAAAAATTGGACTGTGCCCTTCAAAGTGCCTGCAGGACGACCCATCGTAGCAGATTGTGGGAGTGAAACTTACCAAACAGCAGAATATTTAGATCATTTTTTGAATCCACTGTCTATCAAACATCCCTCCTATATCAAAGACACATATCATTTCATAAGCATCATTAAAACCTTGACTATCCCTAACAACTCATTCTTTTTTTCTGTTGATATTGAGAGTCTCTATACAAACATTGACATTCAAGCAGGCATGAGATCAATCAAAAACATATTTAATAAATATCCAGATGAGAATCGACCTGATTGGGAATTACTACAATTATTGGAAATCAATTTGAAAAGAAATGATTTTGAATTTAATGGGGAGTATTTTTTTACAAATTAAAGGGACAGCAATGGGGAAACGATTTGCTCCGTCTTATGCAAACATTTTTATGGCTGATTGGGAAGAAAACGCACTACAGAAATGTAGAGTAAAACCTTTGGTATATCTGAGATACCTTGATGACATTTTTGGAATCTGGACCAATTCTAAAGAAGAATTTCTGACATTTATAAAAGTACTTGATACCCATGATTCTTCCATTCACTTGAAATATACCTTTCATGAGCATTCTATTGATTTTTTAGACACAACTATTTACAAAGGAAACTCTTTTGAACAATCCGGTAAATTGGAAGTTAAAGTTTTTTTCAAAGACACTGACACACATTCTTTATTATTCAAATCAAGCTTTCACCCACAACATACATTTAGCGGGTTGGTAAAGTCACAACTACTCCGATTTAAGCGTATCTGTACCCAAGACAAAGATTTTAGGGTTGCTGTGAAAATATTATTCTCTGCCTTAAGACATAGGGGATACTCCAGGTCATTTCTACGACGTTGTTTCAAAACTCTCAAGGATTCTGGACAAAAACATAACGATGTAAAAGAAAAAATCCCATTGATTACAAATTTCTCAAAAGGAAGTAAAACACTAAATCATAAAATAAAAAATAACTTCAAACACTTTATTACAGACCAGGGATTACTGAAAAAGCATCAAGTAATCTCTGCATACAGACGGAACAAAAGTCTAAGAGATTATTTGGTGAAGGCAAAAGTACAACCCTTACAACAAAACCAAAAACATACAAACCTTAAAGACCACTTTATTAAATTACAATACATTCAAAATCAAGTAAACAAAAAAATCTTCAAACTTCCCCAAACCTTTACTTTGAAATCGAGGAATTGTGTCTATGTCATTTTTTGTGCCAAATGCAAAATTCAATATATTGGAGAAACTAAAAACTCACTTTCCACAAGAATGGCTCAACACAAATACAATATTATTAATAAAAAGGACACAGACACTAATTTGGTCAAACATTTTATTTTACACGGATGGCATAATGTAAAGGTTGCAGGTATACAAAACAATTCCATTTGGACTGACAAAGAAAGAAAGTCAAAAGAGAGACAATGGATATATTTATTGAACACAAACGAACCAAATGGTCTAAACATGAAAAGACATTATCCATTATCATAAAGTCCCATTTTGCAGTTTCAATGATTAGTCCCCTTAATTTAGTCGAGCCCCTAATTAGTAATTTAATCACTTACCTTATAAATTACTTACCTTGAATGAATCACTTACCTTGATTGGATCTTCTTAACCTGGCCCTTTAATTTAATCCTAACCAGAGTAATTAGCCCTAACCCTAACCAAATTGAGTACATAGCCCTAACCTTAACCATATTGACTATATAGCCCTAACCCTAACCAAATTATTGAAATATTAAAGCAAATTAGAATATAGCCCTAACCCTAACCAAATCCTTTACAAATCAATAAATTATATAAATAATTAGTTTATAAACATAATTTAAAGATGGGATTATTAAAAACATGCAATACAACATTAAGATCCTAAAAAGATTTGTGTACATGTATGTGTGTATGTGTATATGTATGTGTATATGTATATATATATATATATGTATGTGTGTATGTGTATATATATATATATGTATATATAAGTATATAGGAATAAAAATTGGCTAAAGTAACAGTAAAATTGATTAAAATTTAAAATCATTACTATTTTCTTTTACACAATTAATATACTATTTAAGTTTACAATTTAGAGGCATTAAAATTTCATTTGGTATTTGATTGGGATATTCAGTTTAAAAAGTAACTTTAAAATAAAAGGCAAAAATTAAATGAAACTGTGAAAAATAGAAGCTGGGAAAATACAAGGGGTGGAGCCCAGAGGCTATATATACAGAGAGGCTGAGCAGGGCTCATTTCTGCTCTGCTCTTCGAAGGGACAACATCTCTCTTAGTGCCAGCAAACCCAGCCAACTTTATCAGCGTGCTATATAGGCCTGAGGAAGACCTGAATACAGGTCGAAACGTCGCCGCTAAAGCACGCTAATTTGGTTTAGATTTTGCACTTGTCTTTTTTCTTTATTATATTTTTTTTCTTCTTCTTCTTTACAAACCTTTATTTTTTTGCTTTCATTCGGCTGTTTTACTTTCGTTCACAAAAAATAAAAAACACAAAAAAAATTAAAAACATTATAAGAAAATACAAAAAACAAATTTCATTTACGCCTTATTAAGATTATAATAACAAAGGCGAACCTGAAAAACAAAACATGGACAGGGAATGGATCCTTGTACAGCCACGGAGGGGAAGGAAACGTACCTTCCAACGGAACCCGAGGGGACGTAGCAATGATGCTCACTTAGGGATGGACCGTGCACCGCCCACCTTCCGCGGAAGGGGGTCCAGAACCCATCGACCTAACCAGCCTGTGCCTCCCTTTGCTGGGTATCGCTATCGTGAACAGCCTCGTTCCTATGCATCAGTGGTCCGTGATGGTCCAAGGAGGAACCAGACTGCAATTCATTTTGGTAGACCTGGAAGACAGGACAATTGGAGACCAGAACAAACCGACCCACGTTTTGGACAGTTGGTTCGCAAGATGCATAAGGTGATAAAAACAGTTCACCACTTACAAAATGTTGCTCCTAAGCCTGGAAAGACTGAGCCAAGGATGATCTCCCGTATGGTTGATGTTCTGTCCTCTATGATCAAACCTGCGGCTCCAACAAATGACACCATTGATTTAATCAGAGGCAATGCTAAGAACTGGGGTTATAATACCTTAGTGATCTTGGAGGATCACTACAAGACCAGTCTGAAGCACCTGATGCAGGATTTGAAAACTGACCTGGTTACAAACTGGAGGCCAGCCTTTGAAGTGGCCACAAGATGGGCCTACAGAAACCTGCCTCGTATGTCGTCTAGTGTGGTGGATCATGTGGAGGCACTCATTACTTCCACTATGGAGGACAGTGAACAAGAAGTACGAGCAGTGCCTGAGCTCAGAACATTTGCTACACAGGTGGAACCACCCAGACAGGAAATAAATAAAAACAGGGCTGCAGTTACTGGAAAGAAAACCTGCACTCGAGCGGTTGCTACCATGACAGAACAAGTCATTCAGGAGGAGGACTTGGAAATTCAATCCCTCCCAGAGGAAATTCCTTCACCTGAGGAGAGAGTTCGTTGGAATAGACGCCAGGAAGACGAAGACAGCAACGCAGTCATTATGGAAGTCTCCAACCTCCAGGATGTCTCAGAAAACAGCAGCAGTCCACTTGAACGGAGACCTCCCCGAGGAAGAGGACGCAGGGAAACACCACACTTTTCAGAGGAAGGGTCAATCACTTCTGACCAGGAAGAAGTAGGCAGCATACACCGAACACCTCTACGAAGCAGGAGCACTTCTCCAAATGTGCAAAGAGTGTCGGCCATAGTCCATGCTTCTTTTGATGACTCTCATGACGATTCCCAAGTGGGGAATTCGGAGGACCTCTTTTCCACACCCAGACCGCACTGCTATGAAGTTACAAGGCATCCGAACTCTGATCGTAAAATGATTGACTGGGACTTGAACGTACGGAAAAGGTGGCTAATACTGGGAGATTCCAACCTATCTAGGATTCAGCAACACCAGGTCCGTGACCTACAGGTTGAGAGCTACCCTGGAGCCAATTTTCGTCATGCTCAAGCACTGATGGAAAAATCAACCAGCCATGTGACTGTGGAGAAAGTAGTTCTGTCTTTTGGTATAAACCACAGAGGACAAAAGGCAAAACAGACCACAATAAAACAAGCACAGGCAGCGTTGAGAACTGCCAAAAAACAGTTCCCATATGCAGAAGTGTGGATACCACTCTTGAACTTTTCCAAGGACCTACGTCATGCAGAACGAAAAACTCTGCATTTGTTGAATCAACACATCAGACGCAACTTTCCTTTCATTCCCCCTCTTTCGGAAACTGACTTTGAAACAGAGCCAGACGATGTGCATTGGACTCGAACAACAGCTAGAGCCATGCTTAACCACTGGATTAGTTATTTAAACTTGAAAGCCCCATAAGTCTTTTTCAAGAGGGGCCAAAAGATTCTACACCACTTTTCCTTCAGAATGTTCTACTTTTAGCTGAGAATTTCACTCTAACCCAGGCTCAGTGGAACCTTCTGAATAGAGGGCTAACCTTTGTTCCCACTATTAAAAAAAGTAAATTTGACACAACCCAACTTCAATATGACATTCAAAACTATCATAGGAAACTAAAATTAGCTGCATATTTTGGGGATAAAAATGATAGTAACCACCAGCAACAAAAATTTATGCCAACCTCTCTTTGGATCCCTGACAATGACAAATTACCTCCAGAAATCAAAACTTTAATTAAAAAGGATGAAAAGGACTTCTACAAACACTTTAAAATGCAAGATGAAAAACCAAACTTAACATTACTGGAACAAAGAGCACTTACGGAATTGGCCCAAAATAAACATATAATTATTAAACCTGCTGATAAAGGTAGTACGGTAGTAATATTAGGTAGAGACCAATATATAATGGAGGCAAAAAGACAGTTAAATGACAGAAAATATTATAAACAACTGAGAAAACCTATTTATTTAAACACAGTACCTAAGGTACATAAAATTCTGGCCCAACTACATGAAAAGAAATTTATTAATGAAAAACAACTAAAATATTTAAAAGGAGATGTAGAGCCACGACTGAGAAGATTCTACATTCTACCCAAGATTCACAAGGATCCTAAAAATTGGACTGTGCCCTTCAAAGTGCCTGCAGGACGACCCATCGTAGCAGATTGTGGGAGTGAAACTTACCAAACAGCAGAATATTTAGATCATTTTTTGAATCCACTGTCTATCAAACATCCCTCCTACATCAAAGACACATATCATTTCATAAGCATCATTAAAACCTTGACTATCCCTAACAACTCATTCTTTTTTTCTGTTGATATTGAGAGTCTCTATACAAACATTGACATTCAAGCAGGCATGAGATCAATCAAAAACATATTTAATAAATATCCAGATGAGAATCGACCTGATTGGGAATTACTACAATTATTGGAAATCAATTTGAAAAGAAATGATTTTGAATTTAATGGGGAGTATTTTTTACAAATTAAAGGGACAGCAATGGGGAAACGATTTGCTCCGTCTTATGCAAACATTTTTATGGCTGATTGGGAAGAAAACGCACTACAGAAATGTAGAGTAAAACCTTTGGTATATCTGAGATACCTTGATGACATTTTTGGAATCTGGACCAATTCTAAAGAAGAATTTCTGACATTTATAAAAGTACTTGATACCCATGATTCTTCCATTCACTTGAAATATACCTTTCATGAGCATTCTATTGATTTTTTAGACACAACTATTTACAAAGGAAACTCTTTTGAACAATCCGGTAAATTGGAAGTTAAAGTTTTTTTCAAAGACACTGACACACATTCTTTATTATTCAAATCAAGCTTTCACCCACAACATACATTTAGCGGGTTGGTAAAGTCACAACTACTCCGATTTAAGCGTATCTGTACCCAAGACAAAGATTTTAGGGTTGCTGTGAAAATATTATTCTCTGCCTTAAGACATAGGGGATACTCCAGGTCATTTCTACGACGTTGTTTCAAAACTCTCAAGGATTCTGGACAAAAACATAACGATGTAAAAGAAAAAATCCCATTGATTACAAATTTCTCAAAAGGAAGTAAAACACTAAATCATAAAATAAAAAATAACTTCAAACACTTTATTACAGACCAGGGATTACTGAAAAAGCATCAAGTAATCTCTGCATACAGACGGAACAAAAGTCTAAGAGATTATTTGGTGAAGGCAAAAGTACAACCCTTACAACAAAACCAAAAACATACAAACCTTAAAGACCACTTTATTAAATTACAATACATTCAAAATCAAGTAAACAAAAAAATCTTCAAACTTCCCCAAACCTTTACTTTGAAATCGAGGAATTGTGTCTATGTCATTTTTTGTGCCAAATGCAAAATTCAATATATTGGAGAAACTAAAAACTCACTTTCCACAAGAATGGCTCAACACAAATACAATATTATTAATAAAAAGGACACAGACACTAATTTGGTCAAACATTTTATTTTACACGGATGGCATAATGTAAAGGTTGCAGGTATACAAAACAATTCCATTTGGACTGACAAAGAAAGAAAGTCAAAAGAGAGACAATGGATATATTTATTGAACACAAACGAACCAAATGGTCTAAACATGAAAAGACATTATCCATTATCATAAAGTCCCATTTTGCAGTTTCAATGATTAGTCCCCTTAATTTAGTCGAGCCCCTAATTAGTAATTTAATCACTTACCTTATAAATTACTTACCTTGAATGAATCACTTACCTTGATTGGATCTTCTTAACCTGGCCCTTTAATTTAATCCTAACCAGAGTAATTAGCCCTAACCCTAACCAAATTGAGTACATAGCCCTAACCTTAACCATATTGACTATATAGCCCTAACCCTAACCAAATTATTGAAATATTAAAGCAAATTAGAATATAGCCCTAACCCTAACCAAATCCTTTACAAATCAATAAATTATATAAATAATTAGTTTATAAACATAATTTAAAGATGGGATTATTAAAAACATGCAATACAACATTAAGATCCTAAAAAGATTTGTGTACATGTATGTGTGTATGTGTATATGTATGTGTATATGTATATATATATATATATGTATGTGTGTATGTGTATATATATATATATGTATATATAAGTATATAGGAATAAAAATTGGCTAAAGTAACAGTAAAATTGATTAAAATTTAAAATCATTACTATTTTCTTTTACACAATTAATATACTATTTAAGTTTACAATTTAGAGGCATTAAAATTTCATTTGGTATTTGATTGGGATATTCAGTTTAAAAAGTAACTTTAAAATAAAAGGCAAAAATTAAATGAAACTGTGAAAAATAGAAGCTGGGAAAATACAAGGGGTGGAGCCCAGAGGCTATATATACAGAGAGGCTGAGCAGGGCTCATTTCTGCTCTGCTCTTCGAAGGGACAACATCTCTCTTAGTGCCAGCAAACCCAGCCAACTTTATCAGCGTGCTATATAGGCCTGAGGAAGACCTGAATACAGGTCGAAACGTCGCCGCTAAAGCACGCTAATTTGGTTTAGATTTTGCACTTGTCTTTTTTCTTTATTATATTTTTTTTCTTCTTCTTCTTTACAAACCTTTATTTTTTTGCTTTCATTCGGCTGTTTTACTTTCGTTCACAAAAAATAAAAAACACAAAAAAAATTAAAAACATTATAAGAAAATACAAAAAACAAATTTCATTTACGCCTTATTAAGATTATAATAACAAAGGCGAACCTGAAAAACAAAACATGGACAGGGAATGGATCCTTGTACAGCCACGGAGGGGAAGGAAACGTACCTTCCAACGGAACCCGAGGGGACGTAGCAATGATGCTCACTTAGGGATGGACCGTGCACCGCCCACCTTCCGCGGAAGGGGGTCCAGAACCCATCGACCTAACCAGCCTGTGCCTCCCTTTGCTGGGTATCGCTATCGTGAACAGCCTCGTTCCTATGCATCAGTGGTCCGTGATGGTCCAAGGAGGAACCAGACTGCAATTCATTTTGGTAGACCTGGAAGACAGGACAATTGGAGACCAGAACAAACCGACCCACGTTTTGGACAGTTGGTTCGCAAGATGCATAAGGTGATAAAAACAGTTCACCACTTACAAAATGTTGCTCCTAAGCCTGGAAAGACTGAGCCAAGGATGATCTCCCGTATGGTTGATGTTCTGTCCTCTATGATCAAACCTGCGGCTCCAACAAATGACACCATTGATTTAATCAGAGGCAATGCTAAGAACTGGGGTTATAATACCTTAGTGATCTTGGAGGATCACTACAAGACCAGTCTGAAGCACCTGATGCAGGATTTGAAAACTGACCTGGTTACAAACTGGAGGCCAGCCTTTGAAGTGGCCACAAGATGGGCCTACAGAAACCTGCCTCGTATGTCGTCTAGTGTGGTGGATCATGTGGAGGCACTCATTACTTCCACTATGGAGGACAGTGAACAAGAAGTACGAGCAGTGCCTGAGCTCAGAACATTTGCTACACAGGTGGAACCACCCAGACAGGAAATAAATAAAAACAGGGCTGCAGTTACTGGAAAGAAAACCTGCACTCGAGCGGTTGCTACCATGACAGAACAAGTCATTCAGGAGGAGGACTTGGAAATTCAATCCCTCCCAGAGGAAATTCCTTCACCTGAGGAGAGAGTTCGTTGGAATAGACGCCAGGAAGACGAAGACAGCAACGCAGTCATTATGGAAGTCTCCAACCTCCAGGATGTCTCAGAAAACAGCAGCAGTCCACTTGAACGGAGACCTCCCCGAGGAAGAGGACGCAGGGAAACACCACACTTTTCAGAGGAAGGGTCAATCACTTCTGACCAGGAAGAAGTAGGCAGCATACACCGAACACCTCTACGAAGCAGGAGCACTTCTCCAAATGTGCAAAGAGTGTCGGCCATAGTCCATGCTTCTTTTGATGACTCTCATGACGATTCCCAAGTGGGGAATTCGGAGGACCTCTTTTCCACACCCAGACCGCACTGCTATGAAGTTACAAGGCATCCGAACTCTGATCGTAAAATGATTGACTGGGACTTGAACGTACGGAAAAGGTGGCTAATACTGGGAGATTCCAACCTATCTAGGATTCAGCAACACCAGGTCCGTGACCTACAGGTTGAGAGCTACCCTGGAGCCAATTTTCGTCATGCTCAAGCACTGATGGAAAAATCAACCAGCCATGTGACTGTGGAGAAAGTAGTTCTGTCTTTTGGTATAAACCACAGAGGACAAAAGGCAAAACAGACCACAATAAAACAAGCACAGGCAGCGTTGAGAACTGCCAAAAAACAGTTCCCATATGCAGAAGTGTGGATACCACTCTTGAACTTTTCCAAGGACCTACGTCATGCAGAACGAAAAACTCTGCATTTGTTGAATCAACACATCAGACGCAACTTTCCTTTCATTCCCCCTCTTTCGGAAACTGACTTTGAAACAGAGCCAGACGATGTGCATTGGACTCGAACAACAGCTAGAGCCATGCTTAACCACTGGATTAGTTATTTAAACTTGAAAGCCCCATAAGTCTTTTTCAAGAGGGGCCAAAAGATTCTACACCACTTTTCCTTCAGAATGTTCTACTTTTAGCTGAGAATTTCACTCTAACCCAGGCTCAGTGGAACCTTCTGAATAGAGGGCTAACCTTTGTTCCCACTATTAAAAAAAGTAAATTTGACACAACCCAACTTCAATATGACATTCAAAACTATCATAGGAAACTAAAATTAGCTGCATATTTTGGGGATAAAAATGATAGTAACCACCAGCAACAAAAATTTATGCCAACCTCTCTTTGGATCCCTGACAATGACAAATTACCTCCAGAAATCAAAACTTTAATTAAAAAGGATGAAAAGGACTTCTACAAACACTTTAAAATGCAAGATGAAAAACCAAACTTAACATTACTGGAACAAAGAGCACTTACGGAATTGGCCCAAAATAAACATATAATTATTAAACCTGCTGATAAAGGTAGTACGGTAGTAATATTAGGTAGAGACCAATATATAATGGAGGCAAAAAGACAGTTAAATGACAGAAAATATTATAAACAACTGAGAAAACCTATTTATTTAAACACAGTACCTAAGGTACATAAAATTCTGGCCCAACTACATGAAAAGAAATTTATTAATGAAAAACAACTAAAATATTTAAAAGGAGATGTAGAGCCACGACTGAGAAGATTCTACATTCTACCCAAGATTCACAAGGATCCTAAAAATTGGACTGTGCCCTTCAAAGTGCCTGCAGGACGACCCATCGTAGCAGATTGTGGGAGTGAAACTTACCAAACAGCAGAATATTTAGATCATTTTTTGAATCCACTGTCTATCAAACATCCCTCCTACATCAAAGACACATATCATTTCATAAGCATCATTAAAACCTTGACTATCCCTAACAACTCATTCTTTTTTTCTGTTGATATTGAGAGTCTCTATACAAACATTGACATTCAAGCAGGCATGAGATCAATCAAAAACATATTTAATAAATATCCAGATGAGAATCGACCTGATTGGGAATTACTACAATTATTGGAAATCAATTTGAAAAGAAATGATTTTGAATTTAATGGGGAGTATTTTTTACAAATTAAAGGGACAGCAATGGGGAAACGATTTGCTCCGTCTTATGCAAACATTTTTATGGCTGATTGGGAAGAAAACGCACTACAGAAATGTAGAGTAAAACCTTTGGTATATCTGAGATACCTTGATGACATTTTTGGAATCTGGACCAATTCTAAAGAAGAATTTCTGACATTTATAAAAGTACTTGATACCCATGATTCTTCCATTCACTTGAAATATACCTTTCATGAGCATTCTATTGATTTTTTAGACACAACTATTTACAAAGGAAACTCTTTTGAACAATCCGGTAAATTGGAAGTTAAAGTTTTTTTCAAAGACACTGACACACATTCTTTATTATTCAAATCAAGCTTTCACCCACAACATACATTTAGCGGGTTGGTAAAGTCACAACTACTCCGATTTAAGCGTATCTGTACCCAAGACAAAGATTTTAGGGTTGCTGTGAAAATATTATTCTCTGCCTTAAGACATAGGGGATACTCCAGGTCATTTCTACGACGTTGTTTCAAAACTCTCAAGGATTCTGGACAAAAACATAACGATGTAAAAGAAAAAATCCCATTGATTACAAATTTCTCAAAAGGAAGTAAAACACTAAATCATAAAATAAAAAATAACTTCAAACACTTTATTACAGACCAGGGATTACTGAAAAAGCATCAAGTAATCTCTGCATACAGACGGAACAAAAGTCTAAGAGATTATTTGGTGAAGGCAAAAGTACAACCCTTACAACAAAACCAAAAACATACAAACCTTAAAGACCACTTTATTAAATTACAATACATTCAAAATCAAGTAAACAAAAAAATCTTCAAACTTCCCCAAACCTTTACTTTGAAATCGAGGAATTGTGTCTATGTCATTTTTTGTGCCAAATGCAAAATTCAATATATTGGAGAAACTAAAAACTCACTTTCCACAAGAATGGCTCAACACAAATACAATATTATTAATAAAAAGGACACAGACACTAATTTGGTCAAACATTTTATTTTACACGGATGGCATAATGTAAAGGTTGCAGGTATACAAAACAATTCCATTTGGACTGACAAAGAAAGAAAGTCAAAAGAGAGACAATGGATATATTTATTGAACACAAACGAACCAAATGGTCTAAACATGAAAAGACATTATCCATTATCATAAAGTCCCATTTTGCAGTTTCAATGATTAGTCCCCTTAATTTAGTCGAGCCCCTAATTAGTAATTTAATCACTTACCTTATAAATTACTTACCTTGAATGAATCACTTACCTTGATTGGATCTTCTTAACCTGGCCCTTTAATTTAATCCTAACCAGAGTAATTAGCCCTAACCCTAACCAAATTGAGTACATAGCCCTAACCTTAACCATATTGACTATATAGCCCTAACCCTAACCAAATTATTGAAATATTAAAGCAAATTAGAATATAGCCCTAACCCTAACCAAATCCTTTACAAATCAATAAATTATATAAATAATTAGTTTATAAACATAATTTAAAGATGGGATTATTAAAAACATGCAATACAACATTAAGATCCTAAAAAGATTTGTGTACATGTATGTGTGTATGTGTATATGTATGTGTATATGTATATATATATATATATGTATGTGTGTATGTGTATATATATATATATGTATATATAAGTATATAGGAATAAAAATTGGCTAAAGTAACAGTAAAATTGATTAAAATTTAAAATCATTACTATTTTCTTTTACACAATTAATATACTATTTAAGTTTACAATTTAGAGGCATTAAAATTTCATTTGGTATTTGATTGGGATATTCAGTTTAAAAAGTAACTTTAAAATAAAAGGCAAAAATTAAATGAAACTGTGAAAAATAGAAGCTGGGAAAATACAAGGGGTGGAGCCCAGAGGCTATATATACAGAGAGGCTGAGCAGGGCTCATTTCTGCTCTGCTCTTCGAAGGGACAACATCTCTCTTAGTGCCAGCAAACCCAGCCAACTTTATCAGCTTGCTATATAGGCCTGAGGAAGACCTGAATACAGGTCGAAACGTCGCCGCTAAAGCACGCTAATTTGGTTTAGATTTTGCACTTGTCTTTTTTCTTTATTATATTTTTTTTCTTCTTCTTCTTTACAAACCTTTATTTTTTTGCTTTCATTCGGCTGTTTTACTTTCGTTCACAAAAAATAAAAAACACAAAAAAAATTAAAAACATTATAAGAAAATACAAAAAACAAATTTCATTTACGCCTTATTAAGATTATAATAACAAAGGCGAACCTGAAAAACAAAACATGGACAGGGAATGGATCCTTGTACAGCCACGGAGGGGAAGGAAACGTACCTTCCAACGGAACCCGAGGGGACGTAGCAATGATGCTCACTTAGGGATGGACCGTGCACCGCCCACCTTCCGCGGAAGGGGGTCCAGAACCCATCGACCTAACCAGCCTGTGCCTCCCTTTGCTGGGTATCGCTATCGTGAACAGCCTCGTTCCTATGCATCAGTGGTCCGTGATGGTCCAAGGAGGAACCAGACTGCAATTCATTTTGGTAGACCTGGAAGACAGGACAATTGGAGACCAGAACAAACCGACCCACGTTTTGGACAGTTGGTTCGCAAGATGCATAAGGTGATAAAAACAGTTCACCACTTACAAAATGTTGCTCCTAAGCCTGGAAAGACTGAGCCAAGGATGATCTCCCGTATGGTTGATGTTCTGTCCTCTATGATCAAACCTGCGGCTCCAACAAATGACACCATTGATTTAATCAGAGGCAATGCTAAGAACTGGGGTTATAATACCTTAGTGATCTTGGAGGATCACTACAAGACCAGTCTGAAGCACCTGATGCAGGATTTGAAAACTGACCTGGTTACAAACTGGAGGCCAGCCTTTGAAGTGGCCACAAGATGGGCCTACAGAAACCTGCCTCGTATGTCGTCTAGTGTGGTGGATCATGTGGAGGCACTCATTACTTCCACTATGGAGGACAGTGAACAAGAAGTACGAGCAGTGCCTGAGCTCAGAACATTTGCTACACAGGTGGAACCACCCAGACAGGAAATAAATAAAAACAGGGCTGCAGTTACTGGAAAGAAAACCTGCACTCGAGCGGTTGCTACCATGACAGAACAAGTCATTCAGGAGGAGGACTTGGAAATTCAATCCCTCCCAGAGGAAATTCCTTCACCTGAGGAGAGAGTTCGTTGGAATAGACGCCAGGAAGACGAAGACAGCAACGCAGTCATTATGGAAGTCTCCAACCTCCAGGATGTCTCAGAAAACAGCAGCAGTCCACTTGAACGGAGACCTCCCCGAGGAAGAGGACGCAGGGAAACACCACACTTTTCAGAGGAAGGGTCAATCACTTCTGACCAGGAAGAAGTAGGCAGCATACACCGAACACCTCTACGAAGCAGGAGCACTTCTCCAAATGTGCAAAGAGTGTCGGCCATAGTCCATGCTTCTTTTGATGACTCTCATGACGATTCCCAAGTGGGGAATTCGGAGGACCTCTTTTCCACACCCAGACCGCACTGCTATGAAGTTACAAGGCATCCGAACTCTGATCGTAAAATGATTGACTGGGACTTGAACGTACGGAAAAGGTGGCTAATACTGGGAGATTCCAACCTATCTAGGATTCAGCAACACCAGGTCCGTGACCTACAGGTTGAGAGCTACCCTGGAGCCAATTTTCGTCATGCTCAAGCACTGATGGAAAAATCAACCAGCCATGTGACTGTGGAGAAAGTAGTTCTGTCTTTTGGTATAAACCACAGAGGACAAAAGGCAAAACAGACCACAATAAAACAAGCACAGGCAGCGTTGAGAACTGCCAAAAAACAGTTCCCATATGCAGAAGTGTGGATACCACTCTTGAACTTTTCCAAGGACCTACGTCATGCAGAACGAAAAACTCTGCATTTGTTGAATCAACACATCAGACGCAACTTTCCTTTCATTCCCCCTCTTTCGGAAACTGACTTTGAAACAGAGCCAGACGATGTGCATTGGACTCGAACAACAGCTAGAGCCATGCTTAACCACTGGATTAGTTATTTAAACTTGAAAGCCCCATAAGTCTTTTTCAAGAGGGGCCAAAAGATTCTACACCACTTTTCCTTCAGAATGTTCTACTTTTAGCTGAGAATTTCACTCTAACCCAGGCTCAGTGGAACCTTCTGAATAGAGGGCTAACCTTTGTTCCCACTATTAAAAAAAGTAAATTTGACACAACCCAACTTCAATATGACATTCAAAACTATCATAGGAAACTAAAATTAGCTGCATATTTTGGGGATAAAAATGATAGTAACCACCAGCAACAAAAATTTATGCCAACCTCTCTTTGGATCCCTGACAATGACAAATTACCTCCAGAAATCAAAACTTTAATTAAAAAGGATGAAAAGGACTTCTACAAACACTTTAAAATGCAAGATGAAAAACCAAACTTAACATTACTGGAACAAAGAGCACTTACGGAATTGGCCCAAAATAAACATATAATTATTAAACCTGCTGATAAAGGTAGTACGGTAGTAATATTAGGTAGAGACCAATATATAATGGAGGCAAAAAGACAGTTAAATGACAGAAAATATTATAAACAACTGAGAAAACCTATTTATTTAAACACAGTACCTAAGGTACATAAAATTCTGGCCCAACTACATGAAAAGAAATTTATTAATGAAAAACAACTAAAATATTTAAAAGGAGATGTAGAGCCACGACTGAGAAGATTCTACATTCTACCCAAGATTCACAAGGATCCTAAAAATTGGACTGTGCCCTTCAAAGTGCCTGCAGGACGACCCATCGTAGCAGATTGTGGGAGTGAAACTTACCAAACAGCAGAATATTTAGATCATTTTTTGAATCCACTGTCTATCAAACATCCCTCCTACATCAAAGACACATATCATTTCATAAGCATCATTAAAACCTTGACTATCCCTAACAACTCATTCTTTTTTTCTGTTGATATTGAGAGTCTCTATACAAACATTGACATTCAAGCAGGCATGAGATCAATCAAAAACATATTTAATAAATATCCAGATGAGAATCGACCTGATTGGGAATTACTACAATTATTGGAAATCAATTTGAAAAGAAATGATTTTGAATTTAATGGGGAGTATTTTTTACAAATTAAAGGGACAGCAATGGGGAAACGATTTGCTCCGTCTTATGCAAACATTTTTATGGCTGATTGGGAAGAAAACGCACTACAGAAATGTAGAGTAAAACCTTTGGTATATCTGAGATACCTTGATGACATTTTTGGAATCTGGACCAATTCTAAAGAAGAATTTCTGACATTTATAAAAGTACTTGATACCCATGATTCTTCCATTCACTTGAAATATACCTTTCATGAGCATTCTATTGATTTTTTAGACACAACTATTTACAAAGGAAACTCTTTTGAACAATCCGGTAAATTGGAAGTTAAAGTTTTTTTCAAAGACACTGACACACATTCTTTATTAT
Source organism: Oryzias latipes (assembly GCF_053564925.1). Classification (NCBI taxonomy): domain Eukaryota; kingdom Metazoa; phylum Chordata; class Actinopteri; order Beloniformes; family Adrianichthyidae; genus Oryzias; species Oryzias latipes. The sequence goes on from NC_136238.1 coordinate 39,946, forward strand.
TCAAATCAAGCTTTCACCCACAACATACATTTAGCGGGTTGGTAAAGTCACAACTACTCCGATTTAAGCGTATCTGTACCCAAGACAAAGATTTTAGGGTTGCTGTGAAAATATTATTCTCTGCCTTAAGACATAGGGGATACTCCAGGTCATTTCTACGACGTTGTTTCAAAACTCTCAAGGATTCTGGACAAAAACATAACGATGTAAAAGAAAAAATCCCATTGATTACAAATTTCTCAAAAGGAAGTAAAACACTAAATCATAAAATAAAAAATAACTTCAAACACTTTATTACAGACCAGGGATTACTGAAAAAGCATCAAGTAATCTCTGCATACAGACGGAACAAAAGTCTAAGAGATTATTTGGTGAAGGCAAAAGTACAACCCTTACAACAAAACCAAAAACATACAAACCTTAAAGACCACTTTATTAAATTACAATACATTCAAAATCAAGTAAACAAAAAAATCTTCAAACTTCCCCAAACCTTTACTTTGAAATCGAGGAATTGTGTCTATGTCATTTTTTGTGCCAAATGCAAAATTCAATATATTGGAGAAACTAAAAACTCACTTTCCACAAGAATGGCTCAACACAAATACAATATTATTAATAAAAAGGACACAGACACTAATTTGGTCAAACATTTTATTTTACACGGATGGCATAATGTAAAGGTTGCAGGTATACAAAACAATTCCATTTGGACTGACAAAGAAAGAAAGTCAAAAGAGAGACAATGGATATATTTATTGAACACAAACGAACCAAATGGTCTAAACATGAAAAGACATTATCCATTATCATAAAGTCCCATTTTGCAGTTTCAATGATTAGTCCCCTTAATTTAGTCGAGCCCCTAATTAGTAATTTAATCACTTACCTTATAAATTACTTACCTTGAATGAATCACTTACCTTGATTGGATCTTCTTAACCTGGCCCTTTAATTTAATCCTAACCAGAGTAATTAGCCCTAACCCTAACCAAATTGAGTACATAGCCCTAACCTTAACCATATTGACTATATAGCCCTAACCCTAACCAAATTATTGAAATATTAAAGCAAATTAGAATATAGCCCTAACCCTAACCAAATCCTTTACAAATCAATAAATTATATAAATAATTAGTTTATAAACATAATTTAAAGATGGGATTATTAAAAACATGCAATACAACATTAAGATCCTAAAAAGATTTGTGTACATGTATGTGTGTATGTGTATATGTATGTGTATATGTATATATATATATATATGTATGTGTGTATGTGTATATATATATATATGTATATATAAGTATATAGGAATAAAAATTGGCTAAAGTAACAGTAAAATTGATTAAAATTTAAAATCATTACTATTTTCTTTTACACAATTAATATACTATTTAAGTTTACAATTTAGAGGCATTAAAATTTCATTTGGTATTTGATTGGGATATTCAGTTTAAAAAGTAACTTTAAAATAAAAGGCAAAAATTAAATGAAACTGTGAAAAATAGAAGCTGGGAAAATACAAGGGGTGGAGCCCAGAGGCTATATATACAGAGAGGCTGAGCAGGGCTCATTTCTGCTCTGCTCTTCGAAGGGACAACATCTCTCTTAGTGCCAGCAAACCCAGCCAACTTTATCAGCGTGCTATATAGGCCTGAGGAAGACCTGAATACAGGTCGAAACGTCGCCGCTAAAGCACGCTAATTTGGTTTAGATTTTGCACTTGTCTTTTTTCTTTATTATATTTTTTTTCTTCTTCTTCTTTACAAACCTTTATTTTTTTGCTTTCATTCGGCTGTTTTACTTTCGTTCACAAAAAATAAAAAACACAAAAAAAATTAAAAACATTATAAGAAAATACAAAAAACAAATTTCATTTACGCCTTATTAAGATTATAATAACAAAGGCGAACCTGAAAAACAAAACATGGACAGGGAATGGATCCTTGTACAGCCACGGAGGGGAAGGAAACGTACCTTCCAACGGAACCCGAGGGGACGTAGCAATGATGCTCACTTAGGGATGGACCGTGCACCGCCCACCTTCCGCGGAAGGGGGTCCAGAACCCATCGACCTAACCAGCCTGTGCCTCCCTTTGCTGGGTATCGCTATCGTGAACAGCCTCGTTCCTATGCATCAGTGGTCCGTGATGGTCCAAGGAGGAACCAGACTGCAATTCATTTTGGTAGACCTGGAAGACAGGACAATTGGAGACCAGAACAAACCGACCCACGTTTTGGACAGTTGGTTCGCAAGATGCATAAGGTGATAAAAACAGTTCACCACTTACAAAATGTTGCTCCTAAGCCTGGAAAGACTGAGCCAAGGATGATCTCCCGTATGGTTGATGTTCTGTCCTCTATGATCAAACCTGCGGCTCCAACAAATGACACCATTGATTTAATCAGAGGCAATGCTAAGAACTGGGGTTATAATACCTTAGTGATCTTGGAGGATCACTACAAGACCAGTCTGAAGCACCTGATGCAGGATTTGAAAACTGACCTGGTTACAAACTGGAGGCCAGCCTTTGAAGTGGCCACAAGATGGGCCTACAGAAACCTGCCTCGTATGTCGTCTAGTGTGGTGGATCATGTGGAGGCACTCATTACTTCCACTATGGAGGACAGTGAACAAGAAGTACGAGCAGTGCCTGAGCTCAGAACATTTGCTACACAGGTGGAACCACCCAGACAGGAAATAAATAAAAACAGGGCTGCAGTTACTGGAAAGAAAACCTGCACTCGAGCGGTTGCTACCATGACAGAACAAGTCATTCAGGAGGAGGACTTGGAAATTCAATCCCTCCCAGAGGAAATTCCTTCACCTGAGGAGAGAGTTCGTTGGAATAGACGCCAGGAAGACGAAGACAGCAACGCAGTCATTATGGAAGTCTCCAACCTCCAGGATGTCTCAGAAAACAGCAGCAGTCCACTTGAACGGAGACCTCCCCGAGGAAGAGGACGCAGGGAAACACCACACTTTTCAGAGGAAGGGTCAATCACTTCTGACCAGGAAGAAGTAGGCAGCATACACCGAACACCTCTACGAAGCAGGAGCACTTCTCCAAATGTGCAAAGAGTGTCGGCCATAGTCCATGCTTCTTTTGATGACTCTCATGACGATTCCCAAGTGGGGAATTCGGAGGACCTCTTTTCCACACCCAGACCGCACTGCTATGAAGTTACAAGGCATCCGAACTCTGATCGTAAAATGATTGACTGGGACTTGAACGTACGGAAAAGGTGGCTAATACTGGGAGATTCCAACCTATCTAGGATTCAGCAACACCAGGTCCGTGACCTACAGGTTGAGAGCTACCCTGGAGCCAATTTTCGTCATGCTCAAGCACTGATGGAAAAATCAACCAGCCATGTGACTGTGGAGAAAGTAGTTCTGTCTTTTGGTATAAACCACAGAGGACAAAAGGCAAAACAGACCACAATAAAACAAGCACAGGCAGCGTTGAGAACTGCCAAAAAACAGTTCCCATATGCAGAAGTGTGGATACCACTCTTGAACTTTTCCAAGGACCTACGTCATGCAGAACGAAAAACTCTGCATTTGTTGAATCAACACATCAGACGCAACTTTCCTTTCATTCCCCCTCTTTCGGAAACTGACTTTGAAACAGAGCCAGACGATGTGCATTGGACTCGAACAACAGCTAGAGCCATGCTTAACCACTGGATTAGTTATTTAAACTTGAAAGCCCCATAAGTCTTTTTCAAGAGGGGCCAAAAGATTCTACACCACTTTTCCTTCAGAATGTTCTACTTTTAGCTGAGAATTTCACTCTAACCCAGGCTCAGTGGAACCTTCTGAATAGAGGGCTAACCTTTGTTCCCACTATTAAAAAAAGTAAATTTGACACAACCCAACTTCAATATGACATTCAAAACTATCATAGGAAACTAAAATTAGCTGCATATTTTGGGGATAAAAATGATAGTAACCACCAGCAACAAAAATTTATGCCAACCTCTCTTTGGATCCCTGACAATGACAAATTACCTCCAGAAATCAAAACTTTAATTAAAAAGGATGAAAAGGACTTCTACAAACACTTTAAAATGCAAGATGAAAAACCAAACTTAACATTACTGGAACAAAGAGCACTTACGGAATTGGCCCAAAATAAACATATAATTATTAAACCTGCTGATAAAGGTAGTACGGTAGTAATATTAGGTAGAGACCAATATATAATGGAGGCAAAAAGACAGTTAAATGACAGAAAATATTATAAACAACTGAGAAAACCTATTTATTTAAACACAGTACCTAAGGTACATAAAATTCTGGCCCAACTACATGAAAAGAAATTTATTAATGAAAAACAACTAAAATATTTAAAAGGAGATGTAGAGCCACGACTGAGAAGATTCTACATTCTACCCAAGATTCACAAGGATCCTAAAAATTGGACTGTGCCCTTCAAAGTGCCTGCAGGACGACCCATCGTAGCAGATTGTGGGAGTGAAACTTACCAAACAGCAGAATATTTAGATCATTTTTTGAATCCACTGTCTATCAAACATCCCTCCTACATCAAAGACACATATCATTTCATAAGCATCATTAAAACCTTGACTATCCCTAACAACTCATTCTTTTTTTCTGTTGATATTGAGAGTCTCTATACAAACATTGACATTCAAGCAGGCATGAGATCAATCAAAAACATATTTAATAAATATCCAGATGAGAATCGACCTGATTGGGAATTACTACAATTATTGGAAATCAATTTGAAAAGAAATGATTTTGAATTTAATGGGGAGTATTTTTTACAAATTAAAGGGACAGCAATGGGGAAACGATTTGCTCCGTCTTATGCAAACATTTTTATGGCTGATTGGGAAGAAAACGCACTACAGAAATGTAGAGTAAAACCTTTGGTATATCTGAGATACCTTGATGACATTTTTGGAATCTGGACCAATTCTAAAGAAGAATTTCTGACATTTATAAAAGTACTTGATACCCATGATTCTTCCATTCACTTGAAATATACCTTTCATGAGCATTCTATTGATTTTTTAGACACAACTATTTACAAAGGAAACTCTTTTGAACAATCCGGTAAATTGGAAGTTAAAGTTTTTTTCAAAGACACTGACACACATTCTTTATTATTCAAATCAAGCTTTCACCCACAACATACATTTAGCGGGTTGGTAAAGTCACAACTACTCCGATTTAAGCGTATCTGTACCCAAGACAAAGATTTTAGGGTTGCTGTGAAAATATTATTCTCTGCCTTAAGACATAGGGGATACTCCAGGTCATTTCTACGACGTTGTTTCAAAACTCTCAAGGATTCTGGACAAAAACATAACGATGTAAAAGAAAAAATCCCATTGATTACAAATTTCTCAAAAGGAAGTAAAACACTAAATCATAAAATAAAAAATAACTTCAAACACTTTATTACAGACCAGGGATTACTGAAAAAGCATCAAGTAATCTCTGCATACAGACGGAACAAAAGTCTAAGAGATTATTTGGTGAAGGCAAAAGTACAACCCTTACAACAAAACCAAAAACATACAAACCTTAAAGACCACTTTATTAAATTACAATACATTCAAAATCAAGTAAACAAAAAAATCTTCAAACTTCCCCAAACCTTTACTTTGAAATCGAGGAATTGTGTCTATGTCATTTTTTGTGCCAAATGCAAAATTCAATATATTGGAGAAACTAAAAACTCACTTTCCACAAGAATGGCTCAACACAAATACAATATTATTAATAAAAAGGACACAGACACTAATTTGGTCAAACATTTTATTTTACACGGATGGCATAATGTAAAGGTTGCAGGTATACAAAACAATTCCATTTGGACTGACAAAGAAAGAAAGTCAAAAGAGAGACAATGGATATATTTATTGAACACAAACGAACCAAATGGTCTAAACATGAAAAGACATTATCCATTATCATAAAGTCCCATTTTGCAGTTTCAATGATTAGTCCCCTTAATTTAGTCGAGCCCCTAATTAGTAATTTAATCACTTACCTTATAAATTACTTACCTTGAATGAATCACTTACCTTGATTGGATCTTCTTAACCTGGCCCTTTAATTTAATCCTAACCAGAGTAATTAGCCCTAACCCTAACCAAATTGAGTACATAGCCCTAACCTTAACCATATTGACTATATAGCCCTAACCCTAACCAAATTATTGAAATATTAAAGCAAATTAGAATATAGCCCTAACCCTAACCAAATCCTTTACAAATCAATAAATTATATAAATAATTAGTTTATAAACATAATTTAAAGATGGGATTATTAAAAACATGCAATACAACATTAAGATCCTAAAAAGATTTGTGTACATGTATGTGTGTATGTGTATATGTATGTGTATATGTATATATATATATATATGTATGTGTGTATGTGTATATATATATATATGTATATATAAGTATATAGGAATAAAAATTGGCTAAAGTAACAGTAAAATTGATTAAAATTTAAAATCATTACTATTTTCTTTTACACAATTAATATACTATTTAAGTTTACAATTTAGAGGCATTAAAATTTCATTTGGTATTTGATTGGGATATTCAGTTTAAAAAGTAACTTTAAAATAAAAGGCAAAAATTAAATGAAACTGTGAAAAATAGAAGCTGGGAAAATACAAGGGGTGGAGCCCAGAGGCTATATATACAGAGAGGCTGAGCAGGGCTCATTTCTGCTCTGCTCTTCGAAGGGACAACATCTCTCTTAGTGCCAGCAAACCCAGCCAACTTTATCAGCGTGCTATATAGGCCTGAGGAAGACCTGAATACAGGTCGAAACGTCGCCGCTAAAGCACGCTAATTTGGTTTAGATTTTGCACTTGTCTTTTTTCTTTATTATATTTTTTTTCTTCTTCTTCTTTACAAACCTTTATTTTTTTGCTTTCATTCGGCTGTTTTACTTTCGTTCACAAAAAATAAAAAACACAAAAAAAATTAAAAACATTATAAGAAAATACAAAAAACAAATTTCATTTACGCCTTATTAAGATTATAATAACAAAGGCGAACCTGAAAAACAAAACATGGACAGGGAATGGATCCTTGTACAGCCACGGAGGGGAAGGAAACGTACCTTCCAACGGAACCCGAGGGGACGTAGCAATGATGCTCACTTAGGGATGGACCGTGCACCGCCCACCTTCCGCGGAAGGGGGTCCAGAACCCATCGACCTAACCAGCCTGTGCCTCCCTTTGCTGGGTATCGCTATCGTGAACAGCCTCGTTCCTATGCATCAGTGGTCCGTGATGGTCCAAGGAGGAACCAGACTGCAATTCATTTTGGTAGACCTGGAAGACAGGACAATTGGAGACCAGAACAAACCGACCCACGTTTTGGACAGTTGGTTCGCAAGATGCATAAGGTGATAAAAACAGTTCACCACTTACAAAATGTTGCTCCTAAGCCTGGAAAGACTGAGCCAAGGATGATCTCCCGTATGGTTGATGTTCTGTCCTCTATGATCAAACCTGCGGCTCCAACAAATGACACCATTGATTTAATCAGAGGCAATGCTAAGAACTGGGGTTATAATACCTTAGTGATCTTGGAGGATCACTACAAGACCAGTCTGAAGCACCTGATGCAGGATTTGAAAACTGACCTGGTTACAAACTGGAGGCCAGCCTTTGAAGTGGCCACAAGATGGGCCTACAGAAACCTGCCTCGTATGTCGTCTAGTGTGGTGGATCATGTGGAGGCACTCATTACTTCCACTATGGAGGACAGTGAACAAGAAGTACGAGCAGTGCCTGAGCTCAGAACATTTGCTACACAGGTGGAACCACCCAGACAGGAAATAAATAAAAACAGGGCTGCAGTTACTGGAAAGAAAACCTGCACTCGAGCGGTTGCTACCATGACAGAACAAGTCATTCAGGAGGAGGACTTGGAAATTCAATCCCTCCCAGAGGAAATTCCTTCACCTGAGGAGAGAGTTCGTTGGAATAGACGCCAGGAAGACGAAGACAGCAACGCAGTCATTATGGAAGTCTCCAACCTCCAGGATGTCTCAGAAAACAGCAGCAGTCCACTTGAACGGAGACCTCCCCGAGGAAGAGGACGCAGGGAAACACCACACTTTTCAGAGGAAGGGTCAATCACTTCTGACCAGGAAGAAGTAGGCAGCATACACCGAACACCTCTACGAAGCAGGAGCACTTCTCCAAATGTGCAAAGAGTGTCGGCCATAGTCCATGCTTCTTTTGATGACTCTCATGACGATTCCCAAGTGGGGAATTCGGAGGACCTCTTTTCCACACCCAGACCGCACTGCTATGAAGTTACAAGGCATCCGAACTCTGATCGTAAAATGATTGACTGGGACTTGAACGTACGGAAAAGGTGGCTAATACTGGGAGATTCCAACCTATCTAGGATTCAGCAACACCAGGTCCGTGACCTACAGGTTGAGAGCTACCCTGGAGCCAATTTTCGTCATGCTCAAGCACTGATGGAAAAATCAACCAGCCATGTGACTGTGGAGAAAGTAGTTCTGTCTTTTGGTATAAACCACAGAGGACAAAAGGCAAAACAGACCACAATAAAACAAGCACAGGCAGCGTTGAGAACTGCCAAAAAACAGTTCCCATATGCAGAAGTGTGGATACCACTCTTGAACTTTTCCAAGGACCTACGTCATGCAGAACGAAAAACTCTGCATTTGTTGAATCAACACATCAGACGCAACTTTCCTTTCATTCCCCCTCTTTCGGAAACTGACTTTGAAACAGAGCCAGACGATGTGCATTGGACTCGAACAACAGCTAGAGCCATGCTTAACCACTGGATTAGTTATTTAAACTTGAAAGCCCCATAAGTCTTTTTCAAGAGGGGCCAAAAGATTCTACACCACTTTTCCTTCAGAATGTTCTACTTTTAGCTGAGAATTTCACTCTAACCCAGGCTCAGTGGAACCTTCTGAATAGAGGGCTAACCTTTGTTCCCACTATTAAAAAAAGTAAATTTGACACAACCCAACTTCAATATGACATTCAAAACTATCATAGGAAACTAAAATTAGCTGCATATTTTGGGGATAAAAATGATAGTAACCACCAGCAACAAAAATTTATGCCAACCTCTCTTTGGATCCCTGACAATGACAAATTACCTCCAGAAATCAAAACTTTAATTAAAAAGGATGAAAAGGACTTCTACAAACACTTTAAAATGCAAGATGAAAAACCAAACTTAACATTACTGGAACAAAGAGCACTTACGGAATTGGCCCAAAATAAACATATAATTATTAAACCTGCTGATAAAGGTAGTACGGTAGTAATATTAGGTAGAGACCAATATATAATGGAGGCAAAAAGACAGTTAAATGACAGAAAATATTATAAACAACTGAGAAAACCTATTTATTTAAACACAGTACCTAAGGTACATAAAATTCTGGCCCAACTACATGAAAAGAAATTTATTAATGAAAAACAACTAAAATATTTAAAAGGAGATGTAGAGCCACGACTGAGAAGATTCTACATTCTACCCAAGATTCACAAGGATCCTAAAAATTGGACTGTGCCCTTCAAAGTGCCTGCAGGACGACCCATCGTAGCAGATTGTGGGAGTGAAACTTACCAAACAGCAGAATATTTAGATCATTTTTTGAATCCACTGTCTATCAAACATCCCTCCTACATCAAAGACACATATCATTTCATAAGCATCATTAAAACCTTGACTATCCCTAACAACTCATTCTTTTTTTCTGTTGATATTGAGAGTCTCTATACAAACATTGACATTCAAGCAGGCATGAGATCAATCAAAAACATATTTAATAAATATCCAGATGAGAATCGACCTGATTGGGAATTACTACAATTATTGGAAATCAATTTGAAAAGAAATGATTTTGAATTTAATGGGGAGTATTTTTTACAAATTAAAGGGACAGCAATGGGGAAACGATTTGCTCCGTCTTATGCAAACATTTTTATGGCTGATTGGGAAGAAAACGCACTACAGAAATGTAGAGTAAAACCTTTGGTATATCTGAGATACCTTGATGACATTTTTGGAATCTGGACCAATTCTAAAGAAGAATTTCTGACATTTATAAAAGTACTTGATACCCATGATTCTTCCATTCACTTGAAATATACCTTTCATGAGCATTCTATTGATTTTTTAGACACAACTATTTACAAAGGAAACTCTTTTGAACAATCCGGTAAATTGGAAGTTAAAGTTTTTTTCAAAGACACTGACACACATTCTTTATTATTCAAATCAAGCTTTCACCCACAACATACATTTAGCGGGTTGGTAAAGTCACAACTACTCCGATTTAAGCGTATCTGTACCCAAGACAAAGATTTTAGGGTTGCTGTGAAAATATTATTCTCTGCCTTAAGACATAGGGGATACTCCAGGTCATTTCTACGACGTTGTTTCAAAACTCTCAAGGATTCTGGACAAAAACATAACGATGTAAAAGAAAAAATCCCATTGATTACAAATTTCTCAAAAGGAAGTAAAACACTAAATCATAAAATAAAAAATAACTTCAAACACTTTATTACAGACCAGGGATTACTGAAAAAGCATCAAGTAATCTCTGCATACAGACGGAACAAAAGTCTAAGAGATTATTTGGTGAAGGCAAAAGTACAACCCTTACAACAAAACCAAAAACATACAAACCTTAAAGACCACTTTATTAAATTACAATACATTCAAAATCAAGTAAACAAAAAAATCTTCAAACTTCCCCAAACCTTTACTTTGAAATCGAGGAATTGTGTCTATGTCATTTTTTGTGCCAAATGCAAAATTCAATATATTGGAGAAACTAAAAACTCACTTTCCACAAGAATGGCTCAACACAAATACAATATTATTAATAAAAAGGACACAGACACTAATTTGGTCAAACATTTTATTTTACACGGATGGCATAATGTAAAGGTTGCAGGTATACAAAACAATTCCATTTGGACTGACAAAGAAAGAAAGTCAAAAGAGAGACAATGGATATATTTATTGAACACAAACGAACCAAATGGTCTAAACATGAAAAGACATTATCCATTATCATAAAGTCCCATTTTGCAGTTTCAATGATTAGTCCCCTTAATTTAGTCGAGCCCCTAATTAGTAATTTAATCACTTACCTTATAAATTACTTACCTTGAATGAATCACTTACCTTGATTGGATCTTCTTAACCTGGCCCTTTAATTTAATCCTAACCAGAGTAATTAGCCCTAACCCTAACCAAATTGAGTACATAGCCCTAACCTTAACCATATTGACTATATAGCCCTAACCCTAACCAAATTATTGAAATATTAAAGCAAATTAGAATATAGCCCTAACCCTAACCAAATCCTTTACAAATCAATAAATTATATAAATAATTAGTTTATAAACATAATTTAAAGATGGGATTATTAAAAACATGCAATACAACATTAAGATCCTAAAAAGATTTGTGTACATGTATGTGTGTATGTGTATATGTATGTGTATATGTATATATATATATATATGTATGTGTGTATGTGTATATATATATATATGTATATATAAGTATATAGGAATAAAAATTGGCTAAAGTAACAGTAAAATTGATTAAAATTTAAAATCATTACTATTTTCTTTTACACAATTAATATACTATTTAAGTTTACAATTTAGAGGCATTAAAATTTCATTTGGTATTTGATTGGGATATTCAGTTTAAAAAGTAACTTTAAAATAAAAGGCAAAAATTAAATGAAACTGTGAAAAATAGAAGCTGGGAAAATACAAGGGGTGGAGCCCAGAGGCTATATATACAGAGAGGCTGAGCAGGGCTCATTTCTGCTCTGCTCTTCGAAGGGACAACATCTCTCTTAGTGCCAGCAAACCCAGCCAACTTTATCAGCGTGCTATATAGGCCTGAGGAAGACCTGAATACAGGTCGAAACGTCGCCGCTAAAGCACGCTAATTTGGTTTAGATTTTGCACTTGTCTTTTTTCTTTATTATATTTTTTTTCTTCTTCTTCTTTACAAACCTTTATTTTTTTGCTTTCATTCGGCTGTTTTACTTTCGTTCACAAAAAATAAAAAACACAAAAAAAATTAAAAACATTATAAGAAAATACAAAAAACAAATTTCATTTACGCCTTATTAAGATTATAATAACAAAGGCGAACCTGAAAAACAAAACATGGACAGGGAATGGATCCTTGTACAGCCACGGAGGGGAAGGAAACGTACCTTCCAACGGAACCCGAGGGGACGTAGCAATGATGCTCACTTAGGGATGGACCGTGCACCGCCCACCTTCCGCGGAAGGGGGTCCAGAACCCATCGACCTAACCAGCCTGTGCCTCCCTTTGCTGGGTATCGCTATCGTGAACAGCCTCGTTCCTATGCATCAGTGGTCCGTGATGGTCCAAGGAGGAACCAGACTGCAATTCATTTTGGTAGACCTGGAAGACAGGACAATTGGAGACCAGAACAAACCGACCCACGTTTTGGACAGTTGGTTCGCAAGATGCATAAGGTGATAAAAACAGTTCACCACTTACAAAATGTTGCTCCTAAGCCTGGAAAGACTGAGCCAAGGATGATCTCCCGTATGGTTGATGTTCTGTCCTCTATGATCAAACCTGCGGCTCCAACAAATGACACCATTGATTTAATCAGAGGCAATGCTAAGAACTGGGGTTATAATACCTTAGTGATCTTGGAGGATCACTACAAGACCAGTCTGAAGCACCTGATGCAGGATTTGAAAACTGACCTGGTTACAAACTGGAGGCCAGCCTTTGAAGTGGCCACAAGATGGGCCTACAGAAACCTGCCTCGTATGTCGTCTAGTGTGGTGGATCATGTGGAGGCACTCATTACTTCCACTATGGAGGACAGTGAACAAGAAGTACGAGCAGTGCCTGAGCTCAGAACATTTGCTACACAGGTGGAACCACCCAGACAGGAAATAAATAAAAACAGGGCTGCAGTTACTGGAAAGAAAACCTGCACTCGAGCGGTTGCTACCATGACAGAACAAGTCATTCAGGAGGAGGACTTGGAAATTCAATCCCTCCCAGAGGAAATTCCTTCACCTGAGGAGAGAGTTCGTTGGAATAGACGCCAGGAAGACGAAGACAGCAACGCAGTCATTATGGAAGTCTCCAACCTCCAGGATGTCTCAGAAAACAGCAGCAGTCCACTTGAACGGAGACCTCCCCGAGGAAGAGGACGCAGGGAAACACCACACTTTTCAGAGGAAGGGTCAATCACTTCTGACCAGGAAGAAGTAGGCAGCATACACCGAACACCTCTACGAAGCAGGAGCACTTCTCCAAATGTGCAAAGAGTGTCGGCCATAGTCCATGCTTCTTTTGATGACTCTCATGACGATTCCCAAGTGGGGAATTCGGAGGACCTCTTTTCCACACCCAGACCGCACTGCTATGAAGTTACAAGGCATCCGAACTCTGATCGTAAAATGATTGACTGGGACTTGAACGTACGGAAAAGGTGGCTAATACTGGGAGATTCCAACCTATCTAGGATTCAGCAACACCAGGTCCGTGACCTACAGGTTGAGAGCTACCCTGGAGCCAATTTTCGTCATGCTCAAGCACTGATGGAAAAATCAACCAGCCATGTGACTGTGGAGAAAGTAGTTCTGTCTTTTGGTATAAACCACAGAGGACAAAAGGCAAAACAGACCACAATAAAACAAGCACAGGCAGCGTTGAGAACTGCCAAAAAACAGTTCCCATATGCAGAAGTGTGGATACCACTCTTGAACTTTTCCAAGGACCTACGTCATGCAGAACGAAAAACTCTGCATTTGTTGAATCAACACATCAGACGCAACTTTCCTTTCATTCCCCCTCTTTCGGAAACTGACTTTGAAACAGAGCCAGACGATGTGCATTGGACTCGAACAACAGCTAGAGCCATGCTTAACCACTGGATTAGTTATTTAAACTTGAAAGCCCCATAAGTCTTTTTCAAGAGGGGCCAAAAGATTCTACACCACTTTTCCTTCAGAATGTTCTACTTTTAGCTGAGAATTTCACTCTAACCCAGGCTCAGTGGAACCTTCTGAATAGAGGGCTAACCTTTGTTCCCACTATTAAAAAAAGTAAATTTGACACAACCCAACTTCAATATGACATTCAAAACTATCATAGGAAACTAAAATTAGCTGCATATTTTGGGGATAAAAATGATAGTAACCACCAGCAACAAAAATTTATGCCAACCTCTCTTTGGATCCCTGACAATGACAAATTACCTCCAGAAATCAAAACTTTAATTAAAAAGGATGAAAAGGACTTCTACAAACACTTTAAAATGCAAGATGAAAAACCAAACTTAACATTACTGGAACAAAGAGCACTTACGGAATTGGCCCAAAATAAACATATAATTATTAAACCTGCTGATAAAGGTAGTACGGTAGTAATATTAGGTAGAGACCAATATATAATGGAGGCAAAAAGACAGTTAAATGACAGAAAATATTATAAACAACTGAGAAAACCTATTTATTTAAACACAGTACCTAAGGTACATAAAATTCTGGCCCAACTACATGAAAAGAAATTTATTAATGAAAAACAACTAAAATATTTAAAAGGAGATGTAGAGCCACGACTGAGAAGATTCTACATTCTACCCAAGATTCACAAGGATCCTAAAAATTGGACTGTGCCCTTCAAAGTGCCTGCAGGACGACCCATCGTAGCAGATTGTGGGAGTGAAACTTACCAAACAGCAGAATATTTAGATCATTTTTTGAATCCACTGTCTATCAAACATCCCTCCTACATCAAAGACACATATCATTTCATAAGCATCATTAAAACCTTGACTATCCCTAACAACTCATTCTTTTTTTCTGTTGATATTGAGAGTCTCTATACAAACATTGACATTCAAGCAGGCATGAGATCAATCAAAAACATATTTAATAAATATCCAGATGAGAATCGACCTGATTGGGAATTACTACAATTATTGGAAATCAATTTGAAAAGAAATGATTTTGAATTTAATGGGGAGTATTTTTTACAAATTAAAGGGACAGCAATGGGGAAACGATTTGCTCCGTCTTATGCAAACATTTTTATGGCTGATTGGGAAGAAAACGCACTACAGAAATGTAGAGTAAAACCTTTGGTATATCTGAGATACCTTGATGACATTTTTGGAATCTGGACCAATTCTAAAGAAGAATTTCTGACATTTATAAAAGTACTTGATACCCATGATTCTTCCATTCACTTGAAATATACCTTTCATGAGCATTCTATTGATTTTTTAGACACAACTATTTACAAAGGAAACTCTTTTGAACAATCCGGTAAATTGGAAGTTAAAGTTTTTTTCAAAGACACTGACACACATTCTTTATTATTCAAATCAAGCTTTCACCCACAACATACATTTAGCGGGTTGGTAAAGTCACAACTACTCCGATTTAAGCGTATCTGTACCCAAGACAAAGATTTTAGGGTTGCTGTGAAAATATTATTCTCTGCCTTAAGACATAGGGGATACTCCAGGTCATTTCTACGACGTTGTTTCAAAACTCTCAAGGATTCTGGACAAAAACATAACGATGTAAAAGAAAAAATCCCATTGATTACAAATTTCTCAAAAGGAAGTAAAACACTAAATCATAAAATAAAAAATAACTTCAAACACTTTATTACAGACCAGGGATTACTGAAAAAGCATCAAGTAATCTCTGCATACAGACGGAACAAAAGTCTAAGAGATTATTTGGTGAAGGCAAAAGTACAACCCTTACAACAAAACCAAAAACATACAAACCTTAAAGACCACTTTATTAAATTACAATACATTCAAAATCAAGTAAACAAAAAAATCTTCAAACTTCCCCAAACCTTTACTTTGAAATCGAGGAATTGTGTCTATGTCATTTTTTGTGCCAAATGCAAAATTCAATATATTGGAGAAACTAAAAACTCACTTTCCACAAGAATGGCTCAACACAAATACAATATTATTAATAAAAAGGACACAGACACTAATTTGGTCAAACATTTTATTTTACACGGATGGCATAATGTAAAGGTTGCAGGTATACAAAACAATTCCATTTGGACTGACAAAGAAAGAAAGTCAAAAGAGAGACAATGGATATATTTATTGAACACAAACGAACCAAATGGTCTAAACATGAAAAGACATTATCCATTATCATAAAGTCCCATTTTGCAGTTTCAATGATTAGTCCCCTTAATTTAGTCGAGCCCCTAATTAGTAATTTAATCACTTACCTTATAAATTACTTACCTTGAATGAATCACTTACCTTGATTGGATCTTCTTAACCTGGCCCTTTAATTTAATCCTAACCAGAGTAATTAGCCCTAACCCTAACCAAATTGAGTACATAGCCCTAACCTTAACCATATTGACTATATAGCCCTAACCCTAACCAAATTATTGAAATATTAAAGCAAATTAGAATATAGCCCTAACCCTAACCAAATCCTTTACAAATCAATAAATTATATAAATAATTAGTTTATAAACATAATTTAAAGATGGGATTATTAAAAACATGCAATACAACATTAAGATCCTAAAAAGATTTGTGTACATGTATGTGTGTATGTGTATATGTATGTGTATATGTATATATATATATATATGTATGTGTGTATGTGTATATATATATATATGTATATATAAGTATATAGGAATAAAAATTGGCTAAAGTAACAGTAAAATTGATTAAAATTTAAAATCATTACTATTTTCTTTTACACAATTAATATACTATTTAAGTTTACAATTTAGAGGCATTAAAATTTCATTTGGTATTTGATTGGGATATTCAGTTTAAAAAGTAACTTTAAAATAAAAGGCAAAAATTAAATGAAACTGTGAAAAATAGAAGCTGGGAAAATACAAGGGGTGGAGCCCAGAGGCTATATATACAGAGAGGCTGAGCAGGGCTCATTTCTGCTCTGCTCTTCGAAGGGACAACATCTCTCTTAGTGCCAGCAAACCCAGCCAACTTTATCAGCGTGCTATATAGGCCTGAGGAAGACCTGAATACAGGTCGAAACGTCGCCGCTAAAGCACGCTAATTTGGTTTAGATTTTGCACTTGTCTTTTTTCTTTATTATATTTTTTTTCTTCTTCTTCTTTACAAACCTTTATTTTTTTGCTTTCATTCGGCTGTTTTACTTTCGTTCACAAAAAATAAAAAACACAAAAAAAATTAAAAACATTATAAGAAAATACAAAAAACAAATTTCATTTACGCCTTATTAAGATTATAATAACAAAGGCGAACCTGAAAAACAAAACATGGACAGGGAATGGATCCTTGTACAGCCACGGAGGGGAAGGAAACGTACCTTCCAACGGAACCCGAGGGGACGTAGCAATGATGCTCACTTAGGGATGGACCGTGCACCGCCCACCTTCCGCGGAAGGGGGTCCAGAACCCATCGACCTAACCAGCCTGTGCCTCCCTTTGCTGGGTATCGCTATCGTGAACAGCCTCGTTCCTATGCATCAGTGGTCCGTGATGGTCCAAGGAGGAACCAGACTGCAATTCATTTTGGTAGACCTGGAAGACAGGACAATTGGAGACCAGAACAAACCGACCCACGTTTTGGACAGTTGGTTCGCAAGATGCATAAGGTGATAAAAACAGTTCACCACTTACAAAATGTTGCTCCTAAGCCTGGAAAGACTGAGCCAAGGATGATCTCCCGTATGGTTGATGTTCTGTCCTCTATGATCAAACCTGCGGCTCCAACAAATGACACCATTGATTTAATCAGAGGCAATGCTAAGAACTGGGGTTATAATACCTTAGTGATCTTGGAGGATCACTACAAGACCAGTCTGAAGCACCTGATGCAGGATTTGAAAACTGACCTGGTTACAAACTGGAGGCCAGCCTTTGAAGTGGCCACAAGATGGGCCTACAGAAACCTGCCTCGTATGTCGTCTAGTGTGGTGGATCATGTGGAGGCACTCATTACTTCCACTATGGAGGACAGTGAACAAGAAGTACGAGCAGTGCCTGAGCTCAGAACATTTGCTACACAGGTGGAACCACCCAGACAGGAAATAAATAAAAACAGGGCTGCAGTTACTGGAAAGAAAACCTGCACTCGAGCGGTTGCTACCATGACAGAACAAGTCATTCAGGAGGAGGACTTGGAAATTCAATCCCTCCCAGAGGAAATTCCTTCACCTGAGGAGAGAGTTCGTTGGAATAGACGCCAGGAAGACGAAGACAGCAACGCAGTCATTATGGAAGTCTCCAACCTCCAGGATGTCTCAGAAAACAGCAGCAGTCCACTTGAACGGAGACCTCCCCGAGGAAGAGGACGCAGGGAAACACCACACTTTTCAGAGGAAGGGTCAATCACTTCTGACCAGGAAGAAGTAGGCAGCATACACCGAACACCTCTACGAAGCAGGAGCACTTCTCCAAATGTGCAAAGAGTGTCGGCCATAGTCCATGCTTCTTTTGATGACTCTCATGACGATTCCCAAGTGGGGAATTCGGAGGACCTCTTTTCCACACCCAGACCGCACTGCTATGAAGTTACAAGGCATCCGAACTCTGATCGTAAAATGATTGACTGGGACTTGAACGTACGGAAAAGGTGGCTAATACTGGGAGATTCCAACCTATCTAGGATTCAGCAACACCAGGTCCGTGACCTACAGGTTGAGAGCTACCCTGGAGCCAATTTTCGTCATGCTCAAGCACTGATGGAAAAATCAACCAGCCATGTGACTGTGGAGAAAGTAGTTCTGTCTTTTGGTATAAACCACAGAGGACAAAAGGCAAAACAGACCACAATAAAACAAGCACAGGCAGCGTTGAGAACTGCCAAAAAACAGTTCCCATATGCAGAAGTGTGGATACCACTCTTGAACTTTTCCAAGGACCTACGTCATGCAGAACGAAAAACTCTGCATTTGTTGAATCAACACATCAGACGCAACTTTCCTTTCATTCCCCCTCTTTCGGAAACTGACTTTGAAACAGAGCCAGACGATGTGCATTGGACTCGAACAACAGCTAGAGCCATGCTTAACCACTGGATTAGTTATTTAAACTTGAAAGCCCCATAAGTCTTTTTCAAGAGGGGCCAAAAGATTCTACACCACTTTTCCTTCAGAATGTTCTACTTTTAGCTGAGAATTTCACTCTAACCCAGGCTCAGTGGAACCTTCTGAATAGAGGGCTAACCTTTGTTCCCACTATTAAAAAAAAGTAAATTTGACACAACCCAACTTCAATATGACATTCAAAACTATCATAGGAAACTAAAATTAGCTGCATATTTTGGGGATAAAAATGATAGTAACCACCAGCAACAAAAATTTATGCCAACCTCTCTTTGGATCCCTGACAATGACAAATTACCTCCAGAAATCAAAACTTTAATTAAAAAGGATGAAAAGGACTTCTACAAACACTTTAAAATGCAAGATGAAAAACCAAACTTAACATTACTGGAACAAAGAGCACTTACGGAATTGGCCCAAAATAAACATATAATTATTAAACCTGCTGATAAAGGTAGTACGGTAGTAATATTAGGTAGAGACCAATATATAATGGAGGCAAAAAGACAGTTAAATGACAGAAAATATTATAAACAACTGAGAAAACCTATTTATTTAAACACAGTACCTAAGGTACATAAAATTCTGGCCCAACTACATGAAAAGAAATTTATTAATGAAAAACAACTAAAATATTTAAAAGGAGATGTAGAGCCACGACTGAGAAGATTCTACATTCTACCCAAGATTCACAAGGATCCTAAAAATTGGACTGTGCCCTTCAAAGTGCCTGCAGGACGACCCATCGTAGCAGATTGTGGGAGTGAAACTTACCAAACAGCAGAATATTTAGATCATTTTTTGAATCCACTGTCTATCAAACATCCCTCCTACATCAAAGACACATATCATTTCATAAGCATCATTAAAACCTTGACTATCCCTAACAACTCATTCTTTTTTTCTGTTGATATTGAGAGTCTCTATACAAACATTGACATTCAAGCAGGCATGAGATCAATCAAAAACATATTTAATAAATATCCAGATGAGAATCGACCTGATTGGGAATTACTACAATTATTGGAAATCAATTTGAAAAGAAATGATTTTGAATTTAATGGGGAGTATTTTTTACAAATTAAAGGGACAGCAATGGGGAAACGATTTGCTCCGTCTTATGCAAACATTTTTATGGCTGATTGGGAAGAAAACGCACTACAGAAATGTAGAGTAAAACCTTTGGTATATCTGAGATACCTTGATGACATTTTTGGAATCTGGACCAATTCTAAAGAAGAATTTCTGACATTTATAAAAGTACTTGATACCCATGATTCTTCCATTCACTTGAAATATACCTTTCATGAGCATTCTATTGATTTTTTAGACACAACTATTTACAAAGGAAACTCTTTTGAACAATCCGGTAAATTGGAAGTTAAAGTTTTTTTCAAAGACACTGACACACATTCTTTATTATTCAAATCAAGCTTTCACCCACAACATACATTTAGCGGGTTGGTAAAGTCACAACTACTCCGATTTAAGCGTATCTGTACCCAAGACAAAGATTTTAGGGTTGCTGTGAAAATATTATTCTCTGCCTTAAGACATAGGGGATACTCCAGGTCATTTCTACGACGTTGTTTCAAAACTCTCAAGGATTCTGGACAAAAACATAACGATGTAAAAGAAAAAATCCCATTGATTACAAATTTCTCAAAAGGAAGTAAAACACTAAATCATAAAATAAAAAATAACTTCAAACACTTTATTACAGACCAGGGATTACTGAAAAAGCATCAAGTAATCTCTGCATACAGACGGAACAAAAGTCTAAGAGATTATTTGGTGAAGGCAAAAGTACAACCCTTACAACAAAACCAAAAACATACAAACCTTAAAGACCACTTTATTAAATTACAATACATTCAAAATCAAGTAAACAAAAAAATCTTCAAACTTCCCCAAACCTTTACTTTGAAATCGAGGAATTGTGTCTATGTCATTTTTTGTGCCAAATGCAAAATTCAATATATTGGAGAAACTAAAAACTCACTTTCCACAAGAATGGCTCAACACAAATACAATA
Source organism: Oryzias latipes (assembly GCF_053564925.1). Lineage (NCBI taxonomy): Eukaryota > Metazoa > Chordata > Actinopteri > Beloniformes > Adrianichthyidae > Oryzias > Oryzias latipes. The sequence continues at coordinate 61,131 of NC_136238.1, forward strand.
TTATTAATAAAAAGGACACAGACACTAATTTGGTCAAACATTTTATTTTACACGGATGGCATAATGTAAAGGTTGCAGGTATACAAAACAATTCCATTTGGACTGACAAAGAAAGAAAGTCAAAAGAGAGACAATGGATATATTTATTGAACACAAACGAACCAAATGGTCTAAACATGAAAAGACATTATCCATTATCATAAAGTCCCATTTTGCAGTTTCAATGATTAGTCCCCTTAATTTAGTCGAGCCCCTAATTAGTAATTTAATCACTTACCTTATAAATTACTTACCTTGAATGAATCACTTACCTTGATTGGATCTTCTTAACCTGGCCCTTTAATTTAATCCTAACCAGAGTAATTAGCCCTAACCCTAACCAAATTGAGTACATAGCCCTAACCTTAACCATATTGACTATATAGCCCTAACCCTAACCAAATTATTGAAATATTAAAGCAAATTAGAATATAGCCCTAACCCTAACCAAATCCTTTACAAATCAATAAATTATATAAATAATTAGTTTATAAACATAATTTAAAGATGGGATTATTAAAAACATGCAATACAACATTAAGATCCTAAAAAGATTTGTGTACATGTATGTGTGTATGTGTATATGTATGTGTATATGTATATATATATATATATGTATGTGTGTATGTGTATATATATATATATGTATATATAAGTATATAGGAATAAAAATTGGCTAAAGTAACAGTAAAATTGATTAAAATTTAAAATCATTACTATTTTCTTTTACACAATTAATATACTATTTAAGTTTACAATTTAGAGGCATTAAAATTTCATTTGGTATTTGATTGGGATATTCAGTTTAAAAAGTAACTTTAAAATAAAAGGCAAAAATTAAATGAAACTGTGAAAAATAGAAGCTGGGAAAATACAAGGGGTGGAGCCCAGAGGCTATATATACAGAGAGGCTGAGCAGGGCTCATTTCTGCTCTGCTCTTCGAAGGGACAACATCTCTCTTAGTGCCAGCAAACCCAGCCAACTTTATCAGCGTGCTATATAGGCCTGAGGAAGACCTGAATACAGGTCGAAACGTCGCCGCTAAAGCACGCTAATTTGGTTTAGATTTTGCACTTGTCTTTTTTCTTTATTATATTTTTTTTCTTCTTCTTCTTTACAAACCTTTATTTTTTTGCTTTCATTCGGCTGTTTTACTTTCGTTCACAAAAAATAAAAAACACAAAAAAAATTAAAAACATTATAAGAAAATACAAAAAACAAATTTCATTTACGCCTTATTAAGATTATAATAACAAAGGCGAACCTGAAAAACAAAACATGGACAGGGAATGGATCCTTGTACAGCCACGGAGGGGAAGGAAACGTACCTTCCAACGGAACCCGAGGGGACGTAGCAATGATGCTCACTTAGGGATGGACCGTGCACCGCCCACCTTCCGCGGAAGGGGGTCCAGAACCCATCGACCTAACCCTAACCCTAACCCTAACCCTAACCCTAGCCCTAGCCCTAACCCTAGCCCTAACCCTAACCCCTAACCCTAGCCCTAACCCTAATCAAATGGTTGAAATATTAAATCAAATTTAGAATTTAGCCCTAACCCTAACCAAACTGTTGAAATATTAAACCAAATTAAGAATTTAGCCCTAACCTAATCATAAAAACATCATATCATTGCATAAATGTATTCTTGTTAAAAACATAATTTGAAAATGTGTTATATAAATTCATTATACGCAATACAAAAGTAAGATCCAAAAATAAAACACATATAAATGCATAGGGCTATGAAAATTGGCATAAGAAACATTTTTTTTAAAATAATTAAAATCATTATGAATTTTCACTAAAAGTAATAAATACTAAGTAAATTTACGTTTTAAATAGTTAAAATTGAATTTGGCAATTGATTCATGCATTAAATAACTTAAAAAACAACTTTAAAATATAGGGTATAAATAAAAAGAAACTGGAAAAAAGAAAATGGGAAAATACAAGGGGGTGGAGCCAGGAGGCTATATATTGGGACAGGCTGAACAGAGCTCATTTCTGCTCTGCTCTTCGTAGGGACAACATCTCCACAAGTGCCAGCCAATTTAGCCACAGTGATTTGCGTGCTGTATAGGCCTGAAGAAGACCTTATTAGAGGTCGAAACGTTGCCGCTGTAGCACGCATTTTTTGCTTTTTTTGCCCTATTTCTTTTTAACACGTGTTTCTTTTGAACACTTGTGTCTTTTTTCTTTCTTTCTTTTTATATTTAAAAAAAACATTTCTTTTCTAATTTGATTATTTTATTTCACAAAAAAAATTTAAAAAAAACAAAAAAAACACTTAAATAACATAAAAACAAACAAAAAGAACATTTTCACACACGCCTTATTAAATTAGAATAACAAAGGCGAACTGGACGATAAAAAAATAAAAAAATAAAAAAATCTAATCAAATGGACGGGGAGTGGACACTTGTCCGTCCGCGGAGGGGGAGGAAACAAACCTTCCCAAAATATCAGAGGGGTCATAGCAGCGATACCCGCTTTGGGATGGACCGTGCACCGCCCAACTTCCGCGGAAGGGGGGCTACAACCATTCGCCCTAACCCTAACCCTAACCCTAACCCTAACCCTAACCCCTAACCCTAACCCTAACCCCTAACCCTAACCCTAACCCTACCCTAACCCTAACCCTAACCCTAACCCTAACCCCTGGGTGTGTCCATAGAAAGCATGCAACAAACAGGTAGCACCACAAACATGCAAAAGAAAAACACCCTACAACATGCAATCCCCCCACATCATCACAATATTTCGGACAGCCCGGGTGTGACAGAATGCCAGGAGGACAGCGCATCTCCAGCTTCAGCGGAGGAACGCTGTATTACAGGGCTGGAGCTAGCAGGTGACGGTGCTGAGCCACCAGTAGCCCGTGTTGACTTACCTGCCCCAGAGCGGCAGGTTTTCAAGGTAAAGCGTCACCCTGAAACAAACAGAGAATTGATTGACTGGTTTCTGGAAGTGGAGAAAAGGTGTCTTATTGTTGGTGACTCAAATTTATCCAGAATCCCTGAATATTCCATCACAGATCTACAGATTGAGAGTTATCCAGGTGCTAATTTTCGCCACATGCAGGCTTTATTTGAGATAGCCCACGTTCCGTGGGATTTGGTGGTTCAGAATGTGGTCATTGCAGCCGGCATTAACGCCAAAGGTCAGAACATTAAAGAAACTGCAGTTAAACAGCTCCAGCGGGCTCTGAAGATGGCTAAACACAGATTTCCATCTGCTGTCATCTGGGTTCCCTTGGTTAATTTTTCTGGTAACTTATCTGCAATGGAGCAGAACAACATGAAACTACTAAATCAGCATATTAAAAAAAAATATGAGACACATCCCCCTGCTGGAGGACTCGCATTTTGCAACAGAAAAAGATGCAATTCACTGGACCGAGGACACGGCCAGAGCAATGTTGGAACATTGGAGGTATTTTTTAAAGTGGAATACCCACTAAGTCCATTCAGGGTAGAGTGTGTAAGGGGACAGCCCTTTATGGCCCCACAATATCATGGTTTTGACTGAAAAGTGATGCCCTGACAGAACAACAAGGTGACCTCCTCAAAAACGGCTTAACTTTTATTTCCATAGATAACTTTTTAAAAAAATCAGACCCAAAACACAAGACTGTATTAATCATGTTTCCTGTTCTTTGTGGGATTAACATTTGGTGGGACAAACCGAAACTTTTGTTAGCACAAGAAAGTGACAACATAAATATAATATTGCTCATAATGGATAGGTGCATAGCCCACTGGTGGAGCATTTTCTCATGACCCAGGGTTTTTCTTTATGGTGAACAGTGTGAGAGATTTTGTTATCATTGTTACTGTTATTATGGCTATTGTTCTTATGGTTCTTATTACTGTTTTATGATGATTATTATTATTACTTTAACCCTACCCCTGGTCCTGTTTCTAACCCTAACCTTTAGTTTAATCTGAACCCTAATCCCAACCCTTAATCAGTTATTAGACATTTAAATAATCTTAAACATAAAGCAATAACATGGTTGGAAGGAAAAGGTTTTGTTTCACGTGTCTTTTTGCCTGGTTAGCAGTATGCATGCAGGGGAGGGGCTTAGAACGCACAGGACCCATGGCTCAGGACACGCAGGGCCCATGAGGCCGACGCGTGCTCCTCGGTAAGACAGTGTGAATAAAACAGCCACCTTTTGTCTCTCACTTCACTTTTACGCCTGTCCAGCCAAGTTGTAGCTGTTGTGGTGTGCATAGAGCCTGATGAAGGCAGAATTTGCCGAAACGCGTAGCGAGCACACTTTATTCTAATTTTGTATTGTTTATTTATTTATTTTTTTACATTTTTGTGAATAAAAACACTCATTTAAGTGGTTGTCCCGCTTTTTTCTTTTTTCAAAGTTTGCAAGTTTTTCTATTTTTGATTACATTCTTGCCTGGTGGAAAACCGTAACACCTGCCATGCACTTCTACGACGGAGAGGAAGATGGAGGTGCTTGGACCACGGCGCGCTACGGGAGGAGACACTACAGAAATCCCCGTGCGCTCAGCTTTAATTACCGGGGCCGACCGGACCATAGGATGGACCGTGCATTTCCCGTCTCCGGCTGGAAGAGGGCGCCAAGGTTCCCAAATTTTGGCTGGAGTAGGGCTTCACCTTCAAATCCTAACTGGCCTGCGCCTCCTATGTACGACGGGTCCCGGCCTTATTTTCCACAGCCCCGCTCTTATGCAGCAGCGGTCCGGGGCTCACCTACCAGATGAGCGACAAGATTTGGACCCCCAGCAGATGTTAGGCAGGACCTCCGGCGACCTGCAGATGAAAGACTTGGACAGCTTATCCGCAAATTACATGCTGTAATTAAGATGGTGCATCACTTACAAAACGTGACCATCACGCCGGACAGACCAGAACCTCTGATGATCGCTCGCATAGTGGACTCATTAACCTCACTGATTAAACCCGCTGATCCCACGGATGATGTGTTAGACCTCATTGAGGGCAACGCAAAAAACTGGGGACAGAACACACTGCAGATCCTCCAGGATCACTACCAAAAGAGGCTGGAGAAACTTTTACAGGATCTCCCCGATGATTTAACCCGAGATTGGAGGGAAGACTTCATCGTGGCGACACGATGGGCTTGCAGAAATCTACCTCGGATCACGCAGGATGTTCTCGATCAGGCAGAGGCCCTGATCATCACCTGCAGATCAGACTCGGAGCGGCGAAGTCCAGCGGCTACGACACCACCCCCGGCAGGGTCTGATAGCCGCCGGGGGCCGCGCACATCAGGAGGAAGAAAAAAGAGGACCCGTCAACCTGAGCGGGTCTCCATGAGCATTCAAGCTGAATGTTACGAGGCCACAAACCGATCAGTTGGAACTATGACGGACATGAGACCAGCTTGGCCTCCAGATGCAGTTCCAGCAGCCGCTGCCGAGAAGCAGCGTGGACCGCGAACGGCGACCCGCCGCAACCCCTTCGTGGCGCGTCAAGTCAAGTCAAGTCAACTTTATTTATAAAGCGCTTTTAAAACAGCAGAAGCTGACCAAAGTGCTTAACAATGCAGAATAAAACAAAACAACAAACTAAAACAGAATAAAATCAATAAGAAATCGATACATTAAATAAAAATACATAAAACCAATAAAAATAAATTTATAAAACCAATAAAAACATCAACTCATACTGAGTTAAAAGCCAGGGAGAAAAGGTGAGTTTTTAACTTGGATTTAAAATCATTCAGTGAACGGGCCTGCCTAACCTGCATAGGGAGTGCATTCCACAAGCTGGGGCCAGCAACAGCAAATGCTCTATCCCCTCTGAGTTTCCGCCGTGTCCTTGGCACATCTAGGAGCAGCTGGTCAGCTGATCTAAGTGAGCGGGAAGGGAAATGCAGGTGTAGCAGCTCAGAGAGGTAGGGCGGAGCCAGACCATTTAAAGACTTAAAAACAAATAAAAGAATTTTAAAACGAACTCTAAAATGGACAGGCAGCCAGTGGAGAGAAGCCAGAACTGGTGTAATATGCTCTCTCTTCCACGTTCCAGTTAACAAGCGTGCAGCAGCGTTCTGCACCAGCTGGAGACGGGACAAGGATGAGTGAGGGGTACCAAAGTAAAGGGAGTTACAGTAATCCAGCCGAGTTGTAACAAAGGCGTGGATTACTGTCTCAAAGTGCTTTCTTGATAAAAATGATTTGACTTTGGCAAGCTGCCTTAACTGAAAGAAGCTGGATCTCACCACTGAACTGATCTGCCTGTCCAAATTAAAACCAGTGTCCATCTTCACTCCTAAATTTGTGACTGTGGATTTCACCGATTGAGTGAGAGAGCCCAGAGCTATTGGGTGTGACTCACTGTTGCCACTGGGACCAAAGACAATCACCTCTGTCTTTTCCTCATTGAGGTGGAGAAAATTCAGAGCCATCCAGATTTTCAATTCCTCCAAGCACTTAATTAAAGGGCTGATGGAGTGGGCATCCTTCTTTGTTATTGGGACGTATATCTGGGTATCATCCGCATAGCAATGAAAAGCACAGTTATGCTTTCTAAGAATGGAACCCAGGGGGAGTAAGTAAAGGGAGAAAAGCAGAGGCCCAAGGACTGAACCCTGCGGGACCCCATACAGTAGAGGAGCAGAGGAAGATTGAACATTATTGAGGTTTACACAAAATGTTCTATCTTCTAGATATGACCTGAACCACTGCAGAGCAGTGCCACGGATGCCTACAAGTTGCTGTAACCGGGAGATCAAGATGTTGTGATCCAGTGTGTCGAAGGCAGCCGTAAGATCCAGTAGTACCAGAACCACATGGTCCCCAGCATCTGTAGCTAAGAGGATGTCGTTAAACACCCTAAGCAGAGCTGACTCGGTGCTGTGAAGAGATTTGAAGCCAGACTGGAAAACCTCAAGGTTGCCATTTTCATCTAAAAAATCCTTCAATTGAACATACACAATTTTTTCCAGAATCTTTGAGAGGAAAGGAAGTTTAGAAATGGGTCTAAAATTGGACAGCACAGAGGGATCCAGGTTAGGCTTCTTTATCAATGGCTGTACTGTAGCATGTTTACAGTTTCTAGGAAACACACCAGAGGAAAGGCTGCCGTTTACAACAGCAAGAACTGCAGGTCCCAGAGTAGTGATAACCTCTTTAAATAATCGGGGTGGAATCGCATCAGAGGGGGAACCTGAGGGCTTCAGGTGTTTCACAGTCTCATATAAAACAGACAGAGTCACTGGTTCAAACTGGTCAAAGGTTACAGGGCAGGACACAACAACAGAGGGGTCAAATCCAGGTGGTGATATGAGGGCCCTGACATTATTCACCTTGTCCACAAAAAACCTAAGGAAGGTTTCACATGTCTCCAGCGTAGGTTGGACATAGACAGACTTGGGGGCGTTGAGAGCTGCATCTATGGTGCTAAACAGGACACGGGGCTTGTGTCGGTTTAACAGGATAACATTTGACAGATGCTCCCTTTTTGCCTCTTTTACAGTAGCCTGATAATGACACCAGCTGGCCTTCAACATCTGTAGTGACACCTGTAGCTTGTCCTTTTTAAACTTCCGTTCAGCTTTTCTGCACTCACGTCTAGCAGCACGAGTTACGTTGTTCAACCACGGCTCAGTTTTAACTTTTGGCTGCCTGGATTTAAGTGGAACCACTGCATCCAGTACTGTCAGGCAGGTGGAGTGTAACCAGGAGCTGAGCTCATCTGTACTAGAACATGTGGACTGAGGGATGACACTGGTTTGATTAAAAGAAGAAGAGAAAAGAGCTGCAGTGGAAGGTTTGATGATACGGACCCACCGAGCCGGAGCTGGAGGCCTACAGGGGCTACAGGGCAGAGTGATGTCAAATAAAACAGGCATATGATCTGAAAACACTGCATCGCATATCACCAGGTTAGAAACAGAGAGTCCATATGTTAGCACCAGATCAAGTGTGTGTCCACGTTCCTGCGTGGGTTCAGACACATGCTGAACAAGATTAAAAGAGTCAATAAGACTTAAAAAGTCCTTAGACATTGTATGGTCTGGACAGCACACATGTATATTAAAATCTCCAACAATAAGAACTCGGTCATATTTAAGCAGGATTTCAGCCAGCAGCCCAGAGAATTCATTTAAGAAGTCCTTGTTGTATTTTGGTGGACGATAAACCACTGCACACAGCACCGGTGGAGAGCAGCCCAGTTCAAAAAGTTCAAGTTCAAAGCTGGACAAAGAGACCAGCAGAGACGGAGGGAGACATTTATATGCAGATTTATAAATGGTGGCGATTCCTCCTCCTCGGCCTGATGTGCGCGGGGAGTTGAAATAATCACAGTCCGGCGGTAAAAGTTCAGAAAACGCGCTGGACTCACCGACGTTCAGCCACGTCTCCGTCAGACAAAGGAAATCCAAGCCCTGAGAGGCGAAAAAATCCTTCAGGATGAAAGTTTTGTTTGCCAGGGACCTAGTGTTCACCAGGCCAAATCTGGCGGGGGGTGGTGGGGCCGGGGTGTTGATGGTCCGGCTGGCCCGGGGGAGCGGCCGTAAGCTCTCCAGGTTCACCCCGCGCTGCCTGGGGCGAGGAGAACAGGGACCGCGAGGCTGGAACAGCTGCTCTGAGCCGGCGACAGGTAACAGCCAGGTGCTGACAGGCTCCAATGAGCGCCGGGAAGGAAAGAGTCGATGAACCGGTCCAAAGTCATCCAACGAGGCCACCGCAGAGCGCCTCAGACAGGTCGTCAGCATCCGCTTCAGATTCGCCAGCTTACCCCCGCGTTTTCCCCGATAACGACGACGACGGCGTTTCCTCCGCTGAAACGTCACTGAGGTGCGGCACAGGTAGACAGGCACCTCGGACAGCAACGGGTGCGGCGTCTCCTGACCATCGTGTCTAAACTGCACCAGCTTTGGTGGAAAAAAGCTCAGATCCAGGAGCGTTTGGCGATCATACACCAGTAAAGAGTTGATGTTTTTAATGACAGTTGTCAGAAGTAGCACAAACACAAACAAAAATACCGCTGACAGACGGCAGGCCGTGCACACAGGCGCCATCTTGGTGTCAAGCAGTCAGCATGAGGAATTTCTCCCTCAGATTGTGGGGATAACTTCACCCTCTGCTCCCAGACCGGCAGCACGGGCGCCACCTTCCCGAATTTCAGCACTGGACAGCTCCCAGGAGGAGGAAAGCTCCGATAGAGAGGAGAACCGCGGCGGGGAGGTTCTTCACGAGGAGGAGGAGGAGTTCGATAACGAATACGACAGCGAGGAAGATGGGGATGAGGCGGACACGGACGCTGACCCCCCAGCTTCAGGTAGTTCGGGGCTGGATCATATTTCGGACAGCCCGGGTGTGACAGAATGCCAGGAGGACAGCGCATCTCCAGCTTCAGCGGAGGAACGCTGTATTACAGGGCTGGAGCTAGCAGGTGACGGTGCTGAGCCACCAGTAGCCTGTGTTGACTTACCTGCCCCAGAGCGGCAGGTTTTCAAGGTAAAGCGTCACCCTGAAACAAACAGAAAATTGATTGACTGGTTTCTGGAAGTGGAGAAAAGGTGTCTTATTGTTGGTGACTCAAATTTATCCAGAATCCCTGAATATTCCATCCCAGATCTACAGATTGAGAGTTATCCAGGTGCTAATTTTCGCCACATGCAGGCTTTATTTGAGATAGCCCACGTTCCGTGTGATTTGGTGGTTCAGAATGTGGTCATTGCAGCCGGCATTAACGCCAAAGGTCAGAACATTAAAGAAACTGCAGTTAAACAGCTCCGGCGGGCTCTGAAGATGGCTAAACACAGAGTTCCATCTGCTGTCATCTGGGTTCCCTTGGTTAATTTTTCTGGTAACTTATCTGCAATGGAGCAGAACAACATGAAACTACTAAATCAGCATATCAAAAAAAAATATGAGACACATCCCCCTGCTGGAGGACTCGCATTTTGCAACAGAAAAAGATGCAATTCACTGGACCGAGGACACGGCCAGAGCAATGTTGGAACATTGGAGGTATTTTTTAAAGTGGAATACCCACTAAGTCCATTCAGGGTAGAGTGTGTAAGGGGGCAGCCCTTTATGGCCCCACAATATCATGGTTTTGACTGAAAAGTGATGCCCTGACAGAACAACAAGGTGACCTCCTCAAAAACGGCTTAACTTTTATTTCCATAGATAACTTTTTAAAAAAATACAGACCCAAAACACAAGACTGTATTAATCATGTTTCCTGTTCTTTGTGGGATTAACATTTGGTGGGACAAACCGAAACTTTTGTTAGCACAAGAAAGTGACAACATAAATATAATATTGCTCATAATGGATAGGTGCATAACCCACTGGTGGAGCATTTTCTCATGACCCAGGGTTTTTCTTTATGGTGAACAGTGTGAGAGATTTTGTTATCATTGTTACTGTTATTATGGCTATTGTTCTTATGGTTCTTATTACTGTTTTATGATGATTATTATTATTACTTTAACCCTACCCCTGGTCCTGTTTCTAACCCTAACCTTTAGTTTAATCTGAACCCTAATCCCAACCCTTAATCAGTTATTAGAAATGTAAATCATCTTAAACATAAAGCAATAACATGGTTGGAAGGAAAAGGTTTTGTTTCACGTGTCTTTTTGCCTGGTTAGCAGTATGCATGCAGGGGAGGGGCTTAGAACGCACAGGGCCCATGGCTCAGGACACGCAGGGCCCATGAGGCCGACGCGTGCTCCTTGGTAAGACAGTGTGAATAAAACAGCCACCTTTTGTCTCTCACTTCACTTTTACGCCTGTCCAGCCAAGTTGTAGCTGTTGTGGTGTGCATAGAGCCTGATGAAGGCAGAATTTGCCGAAACGCGTAGCGAGCACACTTTATTCTAATTTTGTATTGTTTATTTATTTATTTTTTTACATTTTTGTGAATAAAAACACTCATTTAAGTGGTTGTCCCGCTTTTTTCTTTTTTTCTTTTTTCAAAGTTTGCAAGTTTTTCTATTTTTGATTACATTCTTGCCTGGTGGAAAACCGTAACACCTGCCATGCACTTCTACGACGGAGAGGAGGATGGAGGTGCTTGGACCACGGTGCGCTACGGGAGGAGACACTACAGAAATCCCCGTGCGCTCAGCTTTAAATACCGGGGCCGACCGGACCATAGGATGGACCGTGCATTTCCCGTCTCCGGCTGGAAGAGGGCGCCAAGGTTCCCAAATTTTGGCTGGAGTAGGGCTTCACCTTCAAATCCTAACTGGCCTGCGCCTCCTATGTACGACGGGTCCCGGCCTTATTTTCCACAGCCCCGCTCTTATGCAGCAGCGGTCCGGGGCTCACCTACCAGACGAGCGACAAGATTTGGACCCCCAGCAGATGTTAGGCAGGACCTCCGGCGACCTGCAGATGAAAGACTTGGACATCTTATCCGCAAATTACATGCTGTAATTAAGATGGTGCATCACTTACAAAACGTGACCATCACGCCGGACAGACCAGAACCTCTGATGATCGCTCGCATAGTGGACTCATTAACCTCACTGATTAAACCCGCTGATCCCACGGATGATGTGTTAGACCTCATTGAGGGCAACGCAAAAAACTGGGGACAGAACACACTGCAGATCCTCCAGGATCACTACCAAAAGAGGCTGGAGAAACTTTTACAGGATCTCCCCGGTGATTTAACCCGAGATTGGAGGGAAGCCTTCATCGTGGCGACACGATGGGCTTGCAGAAATCTACCTCGGATCACGCAGGATGTTCTCGATCAGGCAGAGGCCCTGATCATCACCTGCAGATCAGACTCGGAGCGGCGAAGTCCAGCGGCTACGACACCACCCCCCGGCAGGGTCTGATAGCCGCTGGGGGCCGCGCACATCAGGAGGAAGAAAAAAGAGGACCCGTCAACCTGAGCGGGTCTCCATGAGCATTCAAGCTGAATGTTACGAGGCCACAAACCGATCAGTTGGAACTATGACGGACATGAGACCAGCTTGGCCTCCAGATGCAGTTCCAGCAGCCGCTGCCGAGAAGCAGCGTGGACCGCGAACGGCGACCCGCCGCAACCCCTTCGTGGCGCGTGAGGAATTTCTCCCTCAGATTGTGGGGATAACTTCACCCTCTGCTCCCAGACCGGCAGCACGGGCGCCACCTTCCCGAATTTCAGCACTGGACAGCTCCCAGGAGGAGGAAAGCTCCGATAGAGAGGAGAACCGCGGCGGGGAGGTTCTTCACGAGGAGGAGGAGGAGGAGTTCGATAATGAATACGACAGCGAGGAAGATGGGGATGAGGCGGACACGGACGCTGACCCCCCAGCTTCAGGTAGTTCGGGGCTGGATCATATTGTAAGGCCTGGAGGGTTGAAAGATGGGGTAAACAACAAAAAATTGAATGAGGGTATTGAAGGGCTAGAGGAATGATCTGGGGAGAGCGCACGCACACCACCAAAGAGGACCCAAATTCTTGGCCACAATGACAATTTATTCCGATGGAAAAAAACATATGAATGGCCAAAAAGTTCCAGTTAAAAGACACTTAAAACAAGCATAAAATGCGTCTAAAAATTCTAGGCACGGATTAAAACAGTAAAACACGATAAAAATCCCAGGAACAGTTAAAAAGGATAAAAGAGACCTAAAAGTCCAAAGAACAGTTAAAACTGGTTTAAAAATGCAGCTCAAAGGGGGGAATCACTGATCCCAAACCAGGAGACGTCTCTCTTCCCCCGACGCTGTTCCGAGGATCCCTCCAGTCATACACACAAAGACCTGGGGGGCGGGCTCCGTTCCGCCTCTGGGGTTTGTGACCGGCACTCCTCCGCGTCACCTCCAGCTGGCTCTCCTGGACACGCTGGAATCTGTGGAAACAGGCAAGCGGCAGCACGAAAAGCAATTCCTGATGCAGGCTGCCACTAGCCCTCCCACCTATTTCCACCAGTCTGCTGAAGCCCGTTCGGCTACTTACACACAGGCAGGGTCCCTGCCCTGCCCTTGCGTGTCGATCGCTCTGCAGACTGATGGTCCCAGCGCCCAGCGCTCTCAGAGTGTGTGTCCCGATCACAGCGAGTCTTCCCGACGTCTGGCGGTCCCGGCGTCCCACTCGCGCCCCGCGTGCATGCGCCTGCTGTCGGTGTGCGACTGCCTTTGGCTTTCCTCCTCAGGACTTTTATAAGTCCCTCCTGATGAGGAGCAGGTGTGGTGGATCGGCGCGCTATGTTACAAGGGGGGTGTGTCCATAGAAAGCATGCAACAAACAGGTAGCACCACAAACATGCAAAAGAAAAACACCCTACAACATGCAATCCCCCCACATCATCACAATATTTCGGACAGCCCGGGTGTGACAGAATGCCAGGAGGACAGCGCATCTCCAGCTTCAGCGGAGGAACGCTGTATTACAGGGCTGGAGCTAGCAGGTGACGGTGCTGAGCCACCAGTAGCCCGTGTTGACTTACCTGCCCCAGAGCGGCAGGTTTTCAAGGTAAAGCGTCACCCTGAAACAAACAGAGAATTGATTGACTGGTTTCTGGAAGTGGAGAAAAGGTGTCTTATTGTTGGTGACTCAAATTTATCCAGAATCCCTGAATATTCCATCCCAGATCTACAGATTGAGAGGTGTCCAGGTGCTAATTTTCGCCACATGCAGGCTTTATTTGAGATAGCCCACGTTCCGTGGGATTTGGTGGTTCAGAATGTGGTCATTGCAGCCGGCATTTACGCCAAAGGTCAGAACATTAAAGAAACTGCAGTTAAACAGCTCCAGCGGGCTCTGAAGATGGCTAAACACAGATTTCCATCTGCTGTCATCTGGGTTCCCTTGGTTAATTTTTCTGGTAACTTATCTGCAATGGAGCAGAACAACATGAAACTACTAAATCAGCATATTAAAAAAAAATATGAGACACATCCCCCTGCTGGAGGACTCGCATTTTGCAACAGAAAAAGATGCAATTCACTGGACCGAGGACACGGCCAGAGCAATGTTGGAACATTGGAGGTATTTTTTAAAGTGGAATACCCACTAAGTCCATTCAGGGTAGAGTGTGTAAGGGGACAGCCCTTTATGGCCCCACAATATCATGGTTTTGACTGAAAAGTGATGCCCTGACAGAACAACAAGGTGACCTCCTCAAAAACGGTTTAACTTTTATTTCCATAGATAACTTTTTAAAAAAATACAGACCCAAAACACAAGACTGTATTAATCATGTTTCCTGTTCTTTGTGGGATTAACATTTGGTGGGACAAACCGAAACTTTTGTTAGCACAAGAAAGTGACAACATAAATATAATATTGCTCATAATGGATAGGTGCATAGCCCACTGGTGGAGCATTTTCTCATGACCCAGGGTTTTTCTTTATGGTGAACAGTGTGAGAGATTTTGTTATCATTGTTACTGTTATTATGGCTATTGTTCTTATGGTTCTTATTACTGTTTTATGATGATTATTATTATTACTTTAACCCTACCCCTGGTCCTGTTTCTAACCCTAACCTTTAGTTTAATCTGAACCCTAATCCCAACCCTTAATCAGTTATTAGAAATTTAAATAATCTTAAACATAAAGCAATAACATGGTTGGAAGGAAAAGGTTTTGTTTCACGTGTCTTTTTGCCTGGTTAGCAGTATGCATGCAGGGAGGAGGTGATGGGCAGGTTTGGTGTGAAGGAAAGGAATCTGGAGGGACAGATGGTGGTGGACTTTGCGAAGAGGATGGAAATGGCTGTAGTCAACACTTACTTCCAGAAGAGAGAGGAACATAGAGTGACATACAGAAGTGGAGGTAGGAGTACTCAGGTGGACTACATCCTATGTAGACGAGGTCATTTGAGAGAGGTTAATGACTGCAAAGTGGTGGTAGGAGAGAGTGTAGCCAGACAGCACCGCATGGTGGTGTGTAAGATGACTCTGGAGGTCAGGAAGAAGAAGAGAGGGAAAACAGAAAAGAAGACCAAGTGGTGGAAGCTACAGAATGAAGAAACTTGTGAGGAATTTAGGCAGAAGTTGAGGCAGGTCCTGGGTGGTCAGGATGAGCTTCCAGAGGACTGGGAAACTACAGCAGAGATTATCAGGGAAACAGGTAGGAAGGTGCTAGGTGTGTCATCTGGAAAGAGGAAAGACGTTAAAGAGACTTGGTGGTGGAATGAGGAAGTACAGGAATGCGTCCAGAGGAAGAGGTTGGCTAAAAGGAAGTGGGATGTAGAAAGGACTGAGGAAGGTAGACAGGAGTACAAGGAAGCGCAGCGTAAAGTGAAGAGAGAGGTGGCAAAGGCCAAACAGAAAGCTTACGATGAGCTATATGACAGGTTAGACACAAAGGAAGGAGAGAAGGACTTGTACAGGCTAGCCAGACAGAGAGACAGAGATGGGAAGGACGTGCAACAGATAAGGGTGATTAAGGACAGAGATGGAAAGGTGCTAACAACCCAAGAGAGTGTACAGAAAAGATGGAAGGAGTATTTTGAGGAGCTGATGAACGAGGAAAATGACAGGGAAAGAAGGGAGGAAGATGTGGTTGTTGTGGAGCAGGAAGTAGCAGAGATTGGAAAGGATGAGGTTAGGAAGGCTCTGAAAAGGATGAAGAGCGGAAAGGCCGTTGGTCCTGATGACGTACCTGTGGAGGTATGGAAGTGCCTAGGAGAGACAGCAGTGGAATTTCTAACAAGGTTGTTCAATAGGATTTTAGAGAGTGAGAAGATGCCTGAGGAATGGAGGAGAAGCGTTCTGGTCCCAATCTTTAAGAACAAGGGTGACACGCAGAACTGCAGCAACTATAGAGGAATAAAGTTGATGAGCCACACAATGAAGCTGTGGGAAAGAGTAGTGGAAGCCAGGCTTAGGAAGAAGGTGGAGATTTGTGAGCAGCAGTATGGTTTCATGCCCCGTAAGAGCACCACTGATGCCATTTTTGCTTTGAGAATGTTGATGGAAAAGTACAGAGAAGGTCAGAAGGAGCTGCATTGTGTGTTCGTAGATTTAGAGAAGGCGTATGACATGGTGCCGAGGGAGGAGCTGTGGTACTGTATGAGGTCGTCTGGAGTGGCAGAAAAGTATGTCAGAGTAGTTCAGGACATGTATGAGAGAAGTATGACGGTGGTGAGATGTGCTGTAGGTCAGACAGAGGAGTTCAAGGTGGAGGTGGGACTACACCAAGGATCAGCTTTGAGTCCTTTTTTGTTTGCTATGCTGATGGACAGGCTGACAGACGAGGTAAGACAGGAATCTCCCTGGACAATGATGTTTGCGGATGACATTGTAATTTGCAGTGAGAGTAGAGAGCAGGTGGAGGAACAGCTAGAGAGGTGGAGGTTTGCTCTGGAAAGAAGAGGTATGAAGGTCAGTCGTAGTAAGACAGAATACATGTGTCTGAACGAGAGGGATCAAGGTAGAAGCGTTAGGTTACAGGGGACTGAGGTGAAGAAGGTGCAGGAGTTTAAGTACTTGGGGTCAACAGTTCAGTGTGATGGGGAGTGTGGAAAAGAGGTGAAGAGGCGAGTGCAGGCAGGTTGGAGCGGTTGGAGGAAAGTGTCAGGAGTGTTGTGTGACAGAAGAGTGCCAGCAAGACTCAAAGGAAAGGTGTACAAGACAGTGGTGAGACCAGCTCTGCTCTATGGGTTAGAGACGGTAGCAGTGAGACAGAGACAAGAGGCTGAGATGGAGGTAGCGGAGATGAAGATGTTGAGGTTCTCCTTAGGAGTGACCAGGTTAGACAGGATAAGGAACGAGTACATCAGAGGGACGGCTCATGTTGCCTGTGTCAGCGACAAAGTCAGAGAAGCCAGACTGAGATGGTTTGGACATGTTCAGAGGAGGGATAGTGGATATATTGGTAGAAGGATGTTGGAGATGGAGCTGCCTGGCAGGAGGGCAAGAGGACGGCCAAAGAGGAGATACATGGATGTCTTAACAGAGGACATGAAGTTGGCTAATGTTAGGGTAGAAGATGTCCATGATAGAGTGAGGTGGAAAAGGATGATTCGCTGTGGCGACCCCTGATGGGAAAAGCCGAAAGAGAAAGAAGAAGAAACAGTATGCATGCAGGGGAGGGGCTTAGAACGCACAGGGCCCATGGCTCAGGACACGCAGGGCCCATGAGGCCGACGCGTGCTCCTTGGTAAGACAGTGTGAATAAAACAGCCACCTTTTGTCTCTCACTTCACTTTTACGCCTGTCCAGCCAAGTTGTAGCTGTTGTGGTGTGCATAGAGCCTGATGAAGGCAGAATTTGCCGAAACGCGTAGCGAGCACACTTTATTCTAATTTTGTATTGTTTATTTATTTATTTTTTTACATTTTTGTGAATAAAAACACTCATTTAAGTGGTTGTCCCGCTTTTTTCTTTTTTTCTTTTTTCAAAGTTTGCAAGTTTTTCTATTTTTGATTACATTCTTGCCTGGTGGAAAAACCGTAACACCTGCCATGCACTTCTACGACGGAGAGGAGGATGGAGGTGCTTGGACCACGGTGCGCTACGGGAGGAGACACTACAGAAATCCCCGTGCGCTCAGCTTTAATTACCGGGGCCGACCGGACCATAGGATGGACCGTGCATTTCCTGTCTCCGGCTGGAAGAGGGCGCCAAGGTTCCCAAATTTTGGCTGGAGTAGGGCTTCACCTTCAAATCCTAACTGGCCTGCGCCTCCTATGTACGACGGGTCCCGGCCTTATTTTCCACAGCCCCGCTCTTATGCAGCAGCGGTCCGGGGCTCACCTACCAGACGAGCGACAAGATTTGGACCCCCAGCAGATGTTAGGCAGGACCTCCGGCGACCTGCAGATGAAAGACTTGGACAGCTTATCCGCAAATTACATGCTGTAATTAAGATGGTGCATCACTTACAAAACGTGACCATCACGCCGGACAGACCAGAACCTCTGATGATCGCTCGCATAGTGGACTCATTAACCTCACTGATTAAACCCGCTGATCCCACGGATGATGTGTTAGACCTCATTGAGGGCAACGCAAAAAACTGGGGACAGAACACACTGCAGATCCTCCAGGATCACTACCAAAAGAGGCTGGAGAAACTTTTACAGGATCTCCCCGGTGATTTAACCCGAGATTGGAGGGAAGCCTTCATCGTGGCGACACGATGGGCTTGCAGAAATCTACCTCGGATCACGCAGGATGTTCTCGATCAGGCAGAGGCCCTGATCATCACCTGCAGATCAGACTCGGAGCGGCGAAGTCCAGCGGCTACGACACCACCCCCCGGCAGGGTCTGATAGCCGCCGGGGGCCGCGCACATCAGGAGGAAGAAAAAAGAGGACCCGTCAACCTGAGCGGGTCTCCATGAGCATTCAAGCTGAATGTTACGAGGCCACAAACCGATCAGTTGGAACTATGACGGACATGAGACCAGCTTGGCCTCCAGATGCAGTTCCAGCAGCCGCTGCCGAGAAGCAGCGTGGACCGCGAACGGCGACCCGCCGCCACCCCTTCGTGGCGCGTGAGGAATTTCTCCCTCAGATTGTGGGGATAACTTCACCCTCTGCTCCCAGACCGGCAGCACGGGCGCCACCTTCCCGAATTTCAGCACTGGACAGCTCCCAGGAGGAGGAAAGCTCCGATAGAGAGGAGAACCGCGGCGGGGAGGTTCTTCACGAGGAGGAGGAGGAGGAGGAGTTCGATAATGAATACGACAGCGAGGAAGATGGGGATGAGGCGGACACGGACGCTGACCCCCCAGCTTCAGGTAGTTCGGGGCTGGATCATATTTCGGACAGCCCGGGTGTGACAGAATGCCAGGAGGACAGCGCATCTCCAGCTTCAGCGGAGGAACGCTGTATTACAGGGCTGGAGCTAGCAGGTGACGGTGCTGAGCCACCAGTAGCCCGTGTTGACTTACCTGCCCCAGAGCGGCAGGTTTTCAAGGTAAAGCGTCACCCTGAAACAAACAGAAAATTGATTGACTGGTTTCTGGAAGTGGAGAAAAGGTGTCTTATTGTTGGTGACTCAAATTTATCCAGAATCCCTGAATATTCCATCCCAGATCTACAGATTGAGAGTTATCCAGGTGCTAATTTTCGCCACATGCAGGCTTTATTTGAGATAGCCCACGTTCCGTGGGATTTGGTGGTTCAGAATGTGGTCATTGCAGCCGGCATTAACGCCAAAGGTCAGAACATTAAAGAAACTGCAGTTAAACAGCTCCAGCGGGCTCTGAAGATGGCTAAACACAGATTTCCATCTGCTGTCATCTGGGTTCCCTTGGTTAATTTTTCTGGTAACTTATCTGCAATAGAGCAGAACAACATGAAACTACTAAATCAGCATATTAAAAAAAAATATGAGACACATCCCCCTGCTGGAGGACTCGCATTTTGCAACAGAAAAAGATGCAATTCACTGGACCGAGGACACGGCCAGAGCAATGTTGGAACATTGGAGGTATTTTTTAAAGTGGAATACCCACTAAGTCCATTCAGGGTAGAGTGTGTAAGGGGACAGCCCTTTATGGCCCCACAATATCATGGTTTTGACTGAAAAGTGATGCCCTGACAGAACAACAAGGTGACCTCCTCAAAAACGGTTTAACTTTTATTTCCATAGATAACTTTTTAAAAAAATACAGACCCAAAACACAAGACTGTATTAATCATGTTTCCTGTTCTTTGCGGGATTAACATTTGGTGGGACAAACCGAAACTTTTGTTAGCACAAGAAAGTGACAACATAAATATAATATTGCTCATAATGGATAGGTGCATAACCCACTGGT
Organism: Oryzias latipes; assembly: GCF_053564925.1. Taxonomy (NCBI): domain Eukaryota; kingdom Metazoa; phylum Chordata; class Actinopteri; order Beloniformes; family Adrianichthyidae; genus Oryzias; species Oryzias latipes. Next base: position 80,861 of record NC_136238.1, read on the forward strand.
GGAGCATTTTCTCATGACCCAGGGTTTTTCTTTATGGTGAACAGTGTGAGAGATTTTGTTATCATTGTTACTGTTATTATGGCTATTGTTCTTATGGTTCTTATTACTGTTTTATGATGATTATTATTATTACTTTAACCCTACCCCTGGTCCTGTTTCTAACCCTAACCTTTAGTTTAATCTGAACCCTAATCCCAACCCTTAATCAGTTATTAGACATTTAAATAATCTTAAACATAAAGCAATAACATGGTTGGAAGGAAAAGGTTTTGTTTCACGTGTCTTTTTGCCTGGTTAGCAGTATGCATGCAGGGGAGGGGCTTAGAACGCACAGGGCCCATGGCTCAGGACACGCAGGGCCCATGAGGCCGACGCGTGCTCCTTGGTAAGACAGTGTGAATAAAACAGCCACCTTTTGTCTCTCACTTCACTTTTACGCCTGTCCAGCCAAGTTGTAGCTGTTGTGGTGTGCATAGAGCCTGATGAAGGCAGAATTTGCCGAAACGCGTAGCGAGCACACTTTATTCTAATTTTGTATTGTTTATTTATTTATTTTTTTACATTTTTGTGAATAAAAACACTCATTTAAGTGGTTGTCCCGCTTTTTTCTTTTTTTCTTTTTTCAAAGTTTGCAAGTTTTTCTATTTTTGATTACATTCTTGCCTGGTGGAAAAACCGTAACACCTGCCATGCACTTCTACGACGGAGAGGAGGATGGAGGTGCTTGGACCACGGTGCGCTACGGGAGGAGACACTACAGAAATCCCCGTGCGCTCAGCTTTAATTACCGGGGCCGACCGGACCATAGGATGGACCGTGCATTTCCCGTCTCCGGCTGGAAGAGGGCGCCAAGGTTCCCAAATTTTGGCTGGAGTAGGGCTTCACCTTCAAATCCTAACTGGCCTGCGCCTCCTATGTACGACGGGTCCCGGCCTTATTTTCCACAGCCCCGCTCTTATGCAGCAGCGGTCCGGGGCTCACCTACCAGACGAGCGACAAGATTTGGACCCCCAGCAGATGTTAGGCAGGACCTCCGGCGACCTGCAGATGAAAGACTTGGACAGCTTATCCGCAAATTACATGCTGTAATTAAGATGGTGCATCACTTACAAAACGTGACCATCACGCCGGACAGACCAGAACCTCTGATGATCGCTCGCATAGTGGACTCATTAACCTCACTGATTAAACCCGCTGATCCCACGGATGATGTGTTAGACCTCATTGAGGGCAACGCAAAAAACTGGGGACAGAACACACTGCAGATCCTCCAGGATCACTACCAAAAGAGGCTGGAGAAACTTTTACAGGATCTCCCCGGTGATTTAACCCGAGATTGGAGGGAAGCCTTCATCGTGGCGACACGATGGGCTTGCAGAAATCTACCTCGGATCACGCAGGATGTTCTCGATCAGGCAGAGGCCCTGATCATCACCTGCAGATCAGACTCGGAGCGGCGAAGTCCAGCGGCTACGACACCACCCCCCGGCAGGGTCTGATAGCCGCCGGGGGCCGCGCACATCAGGAGGAAGAAAAAAGAGGACCCGTCAACCTGAGCGGGTCTCCATGAGCATTCAAGCTGAATGTTACGAGGCCACAAACCGATCAGTTGGAACTATGACGGACATGAGACCAGCTTGGCCTCCAGATGCAGTTCCAGCAGCCGCTGCCGAGAAGCAGCGTGGACCGCGAACGGCGACCCGCCGCAACCCCTTCGTGGCGCGTGAGGAATTTCTCCCTCAGATTGTGGGGATAACTTCACCCTCTGCTCCCAGACCGGCAGCACGGGCGCCACCTTCCCGAATTTCAGCACTGGACAGCTCCCAGGAGGAGGAAAGCTCCGATAGAGAGGAGAACCGCGGCGGGGAGGTTCTTCACGAGGAGGAGGAGGAGGAGGAGTTCGATAATGAATACGACAGCGAGGAAGATGGGGATGAGGCGGACACGGACGCTGACCCCCCAGCTTCAGGTAGTTCGGGGCTGGATCATATTGTAAGGCCTGGAGGGTTGAAAGATGGGGTAAACAACAAAAAATTGAATGAGGGTATTGAAGGGCTAGAGGAATGATCTGGGGAGAGCGCACGCACACCACCAAAGAGGACCCAAATTCTTGGCCACAATGACAATTTATTCCGATGGAAAAAACATATGAATGGCCAAAAAGTTCCAGTTAAAAGACACTTAAAACAAGCATAAAATGCGTCTAAAAATTCTAGGCACGGATTAAAACAGTAAAACACGATAAAAATCCCAGGAACAGTTAAAAAGGATAAAAGAGACCTAAAAGTCCAAAGAACAGTTAAAACTGGTTTAAAAATGCAGCTCAAAGGGGGGAATCACTGATCCCAAACCAGGAGACGTCTCTCTTCCCCCGACGCTGTTCCGAGGATCCCTCCAGTCATACACACAAAGACCTGGGGGGCGGGCTCCGTTCCGCCTCTGGGGTTTGTGACCGGCACTCCTCCGCGTCACCTCCAGCTGGCTCTCCTGGACACGCTGGAATCTGTGGAAACAGGCAAGCGGCAGCACGAAAAGCAATTCCTGATGCAGGCTGCCACTAGCCCTCCCACCTATTTCCACCAGTCTGCTGAAGCCCGTTCGGCTACTTACACACAGGCAGGGTCCCTGCCCTGCCCTTGCGTGTCGATCGCTCTGCAGACTGATGGTCCCAGCGCCCAGCGCTCTCAGAGTGTGTGTCCCGATCACAGCGAGTCTTCCCGACGTCTGGCGGTCCCGGCGTCCCACTCGCGCCCCGCGTGCATGCGCCTGCTGTCGGTGTGCGACTGCCTTTGGCTTTCCTCCTCAGGACTTTTATAAGTCCCTCCTGATGAGGAGCAGGTGCGGTGGATCGGCGCGCTATGTTACAAGGGGGGTGTGTCCATAGAAAGCATGCAACAAACAGGTAGCACCACAAACATGCAAAAGAAAAACACCCTACAACATGCAATCCCCCCACATCATCACAATATTTCGGACAGCCCGGGTGTGACAGAATGCCAGGAGGACAGCGCATCTCCAGCTTCAGCGGAGGAACGCTGTATTACAGGGCTGGAGCTAGCAGGTGACGGTGCTGAGCCACCAGTAGCCCGTGTTGACTTACCTGCCCCAGAGCGGCAGGTTTTCAAGGTAAAGCGTCACCCTGAAACAAACACAGAATTGATTGACTGGTTTCTGGAAGTGGAGAAAAGGTGTCTTATTGTTGGTGACTCAAATTTATCCAGAATCCCTGAATATTCCATCACAGATCTACAGATTGAGAGTTATCCAGGTGCTAATTTTCGCCACATGCAGGCTTTATTTGAGATAGCCCACGTTCCGTGTGATTTGGTGGTTCAGAATGTGGTCATTGCAGCCGGCATTAACGCCAAAGGTCAGAACATTAAAGAAACTGCAGTTAAACAGCTCCAGCGGGCTCTGAAGATGGCTAAACACAGATTTCCATCTGCTGTCATCTGGGTTCCCTTGGTTAATTTTTCTGGTAACTTATCTGCAATGGAGCAGAACAACATGAAACTACTAAATCAGCATATTAAAAAAAAATATGAGACACATCCCCCTGCTGGAGGACTCGCATTTTGCAACAGAAAAAGATGCAATTCACTGGACCGAGGACACGGCCAGAGCAATGTTGGAACATTGGAGGTATTTTTTAAAGTGGAATACCCACTAAGTCCATTCAGGGTAGAGTGTGTAAGGGGACAGCCCTTTATGGCCCCACAATATCATGGTTTTGACTGAAAAGTGATGCCCTGACAGAACAACAAGGTGACCTCCTCAAAAACGGTTTAACTTTTATTTCCATAGATAACTTTTTAAAAAAATACAGACCCAAAACACAAGACTGTATTAATCATGTTTCCTGTTCTTTGTGGGATTAACATTTGGTGGGACAAACCGAAACTTTTGTTAGCACAAGAAAGTGACAACATAAATATAATATTGCTCATAATGGATAGGTGCATAACCCACTGGTGGAGCATTTTCTCATGACCCAGGGTTTTTCTTTATGGTGAACAGTGTGAGAGATTTTGTTATCATTGTTACTGTTATTATGGCTATTGTTCTTATGGTTCTTATTACTGTTTTATGATGATTATTATTATTACTTTAACCCTACTCCTGGTCCTGTTTCTAACCCTAACCTTTAGTTTAATCTGAACCCTAATCCCAACCCTTAATCAGTTATTAGAAATTTAAATAATCTTAAACATAAAGCAATAACATGGTTGGAAGGAAAAGGTTTTGTTTCACGTGTCTTTTTGCCTGGTTAGCAGTATGCATGCAGGGGAGGGGCTTAGAACGCACAGGGCCCATGGCTCAGGACACGCAGGGCCCATGAGGCCGACGCGTGCTCCTTGGTAAGACAGTGTGAATAAAACAGCCACCTTTTGTCTCTCACTTCACTTTTACGCCTGTCCAGCCAAGTTGTAGCTGTTGTGGTGTGCATAGAGCCTGATGAAGGCAGAATTTGCCGAAACGCGTAGCGAGCACACTTTATTCTAATTTTGTATTGTTTATTTATTTATTTTTTTACATTTTTGTGAATAAAAACACTCATTTAAGTGGTTGTCCCGCTTTTTTCTTTTTTTCTTTTTTCAAAGTTTGCAAGTTTTTCTATTTTTGATTACATTCTTGCCTGGTGGAAAAACCGTAACACCTGCCATGCACTTCTACGACGGAGAGGAGGATGGAGGTGCTTGGACCACGGTGCGCTACGGGAGGAGACACTACAGAAATCCCCGTGCGCTCAGCTTTAATTACCGGGGCCGACCGGACCATAGGATGGACCGTGCATTTCCCGTCTCCGGCTGGAAGAGGGCGCCAAGGTTCCCAAATTTTGGCTGGAGTAGGGCTTCACCTTCAAATCCTAACTGGCCTGCGCCTCCTATGTACGACGGGTCCCGGCCTTATTTTCCACAGCCCCGCTCTTATGCAGCAGCGGTCCGGGGCTCACCTACCAGACGAGTGACAAGATTTGGACCCCCAGCAGATGTTAGGCAGGACCTCCGGCGACCTGCAGATGAAAGACTTGGACAGCTTATCCGCAAATTACATGCTGTAATTAAGATGGTGCATCACTTACAAAACGTGACCATCACGCCGGACAGACCAGAACCTCTGATGATCGCTCGCATAGTGGACTCATTAACCTCACTGATTAAACCCGCTGATCCCACGGATGATGTGTTAGACCTCATTGAGGGCAACGCAAAAAACTGGGGACAGAACACACTGCAGATCCTCCAGGATCACTACCAAAAGAGGCTGGAGAAACTTTTACAGGATCTCCCCGGTGATTTAACCCGAGATTGGAGGGAAGCCTTCATCGTGGCGACACGATGGGCTTGCAGAAATCTACCTCGGATCACGCAGGATGTTCTCGATCAGGCAGAGGCCCTGATCATCACCTGCAGATCAGACTCGGAGCGGCGAAGTCCAGCGGCTACGACACCACCCCCCGGCAGGGTCTGATAGCCGCCGGGGGCCGCGCACATCAGGAGGAAGAAAAAAGAGGACCCGTCAACCTGAGCGGGTCTCCATGAGCATTCAAGCTGAATGTTACGAGGCCACAAACCGATCAGTTGGAACTATGACGGACATGAGACCAGCTTGGCCTCCAGATGCAGTTCCAGCAGCCGCTGCCGAGAAGCAGCGTGGACCGCGAACGGCGACCCGCCGCAACCCCTTCGTGGCGCGTGAGGAATTTCTCCCTCAGATTGTGGGGATAACTTCACCCTCTGCTCCCAGACCGGCAGCACGGGCGCCACCTTCCCGAATTTCAGCACTGGACAGCTCCCAGGAGGAGGAAAGCTCCGATAGAGAGGAGAACCGCGGCGGGGAGGTTCTTCACGAGGAGGAGGAGGAGTTCAATAATGAATACGACAGCGAGGAAGATGGGGATGAGGCGGACACGGACGCTGACCCCTCAGCTTCAGGTAGTTCGGGGCTGGATCATATTGTAAGGCCTGGAGGGTTGAAAGATGGGGTAAACAACAAAAAATTGAATGAGGGTATTGAAGGGCTAGAGGAATGATCTGGGGAGAGCGCACGCACACCACCAAAGAGGACCCAAATTCTTGGCCACAATGACAATTTATTCCGATGGAAAAAACATATGAATGGCCAAAAAGTTCCAGTTAAAAGACACTTAAAACAAGCATAAAATGCGTCTAAAAATTCTAGGCACGGATTAAAACAGTAAAACACGATAAAAATCCCAGGAACAGTTAAAAAGGATAAAAGAGACCTAAAAGTCCAAAGAACAGTTAAAACTGGTTTAAAAATGCAGCTCAGAGGGGGGAATCACTGATCCCAAACCAGGAGACGTCTCTCTTCCCCCGACGCTGTTCCGAGGATCCCTCCAGTCATACACACAAAGACCTGGGGGGCGGGCTCCGTTCCGCCTCTGGGGTTTGTGACCGGCACTCCTCCGCGTCACCTCCAGCTGGCTCTCCTGGACACGCTGGAATCTGTGGAAACAGGCAAGCGGCAGCACGAAAAGCAATTCCTGATGCAGGCTGCCACTAGCCCTCCCACCTATTTCCACCAGTCTGCTGAAGCCCGTTCGGCTACTTACACACAGGCAGGGTCCCTGCCCTGCCCTTGCGTGTCGATCGCTCTGCAGACTGATGGTCCCAGCGCCCAGCGCTCTCAGAGTGTGTGTCCCGATCACAGCGAGTCTTCCCGACGTCTGGCGGTCCCGACGTCTGGCGGTCCCGGCGTCCCACTCGCGCCCCGCGTGCATGCGCCTGCTGTCGGTGTGCGACTGCCTTTGGCTTTCCTCCTCAGGACTTTTATAAGTCCCTCCTGATGAGGAGCAGGTGCGGTGGATCGGCGCGCTATGTTACAAGGGGGGTGTGTCCATAGAAAGCATGCAACAAACAGGTAGCACCACAAACATGCAAAAGAAAAACACCCTACAACATGCAATCCCCCCACATCATCACAATATTTCGGACAGCCCGGGTGTGACAGAATGCCAGGAGGACAGCGCATCTCCAGCTTCAGCGGAGGAACGCTGTATTACAGGGCTGGAGCTAGCAGGTGACGGTGCTGAGCCACCAGTAGCCCGTGTTGACTTACCTGCCCCAGAGCGGCAGGTTTTCAAGGTAAAGCGTCACCCTGAAACAAACAGAGAATTGATTGACTGGTTTCTGGAAGTGGAGAAAAGGTGTCTTATTGTTGGTGACTCAAATTTATCCAGAATCCCTGAATATTCCATCCCAGATCTACAGATTGAGAGTTGTCCAGGTGCTAATTTTCGCCACATGCAGGCTTTATTTGAGATAGCCCACGTTCCGTGGGATTTGGTGGTTCAGAATGTGGTCATTGCAGCCGGCATTAACGCCAAAGGTCAGAACATTAAAGAAACTGCAGTTAAACAGCTCCAGCGGGCTCTGAAGATGGCTAAACACAGATTTCCATCTGCTGTCATCTGGGTTCCCTTGGTTAATTTTTCTGGTAACTTATCTGCAATGGAGCAGAACAACATGAAACTACTAAATCAGCATATTAAAAAAAAAATATGAGACACATCCCCCTGCTGGAGGACTCGCATTTTGCAACAGAAAAAGATGCAATTCACTGGACCGAGGACACGGCCAGAGCAATGTTGGAACATTGGAGGTATTTTTTAAAGTGGAATACCCACTAAGTCCATTCAGGGTAGAGTGTGTAAGGGGACAGCCCTTTATGGCCCCACAATATCATGGTTTTGACTGAAAAGTGATGCCCCGACAGAACAACAAGGTGACCTCCTCAAAAACGGTTTAACTTTTATTTCCATAGATAACTTTTTAAAAAAATACAGACCCAAAACACAAGACTGTATTGATCATGTTTCCTGTTCTTTGTGGGATTAACATTTGGTGGGACAAACCGAAACTTTTGTTAGCACAAGAAAGTGACAACATAAATATAATATTGCTCATAATGAATAGGTGCATAACCCACTGGTGGAGCATTTTCTCATGACCCAGGGTTTTTCTTTATGGTGAACAGTGTGAGAGATTTTGTTATCATTGTTACTGTTATTATGGCTATTGTTCTTATGGTTCTTATTACTGTTTTATGATGATTATTATTATTACTTTAACCCTACCCCTGGTCCTGTTTCTAACCCTAACCTTTAGTTTAATCTGAACCCTAATCCCAACCCTTAATCAGTTATTAGAAATTTAAATAATCTTAAACATAAAGCAATAACATGGTTGGAAGGAAAAGGTTTTGTTTCACGTGTCTTTTTGCCTGGTTAGCAGTATGCATGCAGGGGTGGGGCTTAGAACGCACAGGGCCCATGGCTCAGGACACGCAGGGCCCATGAGGCCGACGCGTGCTCCTTGGTAAGACAGTGTGAATAAAACAGCCACCTTTTGTCTCTCACTTCACTTTTACGCCTGTCCAGCCAAGTTGTAGCTGTTGTGGTGTGCATAGAGCCTGATGAAGGCAGAATTTGCCGAAACGCGTAGCGAGCACACTTTATTCTAATTTTGTATTGTTTATTTATTTATTTTTTTACATTTTTGTGAATAAAAACACTCATTTAAGTGGTTGTCCCGCTTTTTTCTTTTTTTCTTTTTTCAAAGTTTGCAAGTTTTTCTATTTTTGATTACATTCTTGCCTGGTGGAAAAACCGTAACACCTGCCATGCACTTCTACGACGGAGAGGAGGATGGAGGTGCTTGGACCACGGTGCGCTACGGGAGGAGACACTACAGAAATCCCCGTGCGCTCAGCTTTAATTACCGGGGCCGACCGGACCATAGGATGGACCGTGCATTTCCCGTCTCCGGCTGGAAGAGGGCGCCAAGGTTCCCAAATTTTGGCTGGAGTAGGGCTTCACCTTCAAATCCTAACTGGCCTGCGCCTCCTATGTACGACGGGTCCCGGCCTTATTTTCCACAGCCCCGCTCTTATGCAGCAGCGGTCCGGGGCTCACCTACCAGACGAGCGACAAGATTTGGACCCCCAGCAGATGTTAGGCAGGACCTCCGGCGACCTGCAGATGAAAGACTTGGACAGCTTATCCGCAAATTACATGCTGTAATTAAGATGGTGCATCACTTACAAAACGTGACCATCACGCCGGACAGACCAGAACCTCTGATGATCGCTCGCATAGTGGACTCATTAACCTCACTGATTAAACCCGCTGATCCCACGGATGATGTGTTAGACCTCATTGAGGGCAACGCAAAAAACTGGGGACAGAACACACTGCAGATCCTCCAGGATCACTACCAAAAGAGGCTGGAGAAACTTTTACAGGATCTCCCCGGTGATTTAACCCGAGATTGGAGGGAAGCCTTCATCGTGGCGACACGATGGGCTTGCAGAAATCTACCTCGGATCACGCAGGATGTTCTCGATCAGGCAGAGGCCCTGATCATCACCTGCAGATCAGACTCGGAGCGGCGAAGTCCAGCGGCTACGACACCACCCCCCGGCAGGGTCTGATAGCCGCCGGGGGCCGCGCACATCAGGAGGAAGAAAAAAGAGGACCCGTCAACCTGAGCGGGTCTCCATGAGCATTCAAGCTGAATGTTACAAGGCCACAAACCGATCAGTTGGAACTATGACGGACATGAGACCAGCTTGGCCTCCAGATGCAGTTCCAGCAGCCGCTGCCGAGAAGCAGCGTGGACCGCGAACGGCGACCCGCCGCAACCCCTTCGTGGCGCGTGAGGAATTTCTCCCTCAGATTGTGGGGATAACTTCACCCTCTGCTCCCAGACCGGCAGCACGGGCGCCACCTTCCCGAATTTCAGCACTGGACAGCTCCCAGGAGGAGGAAAGCTCCGATAGAGAGGAGAACCGCGGCGGGGAGGTTCTTCACGAGGAGGAGGAGGAGTTCGATAATGAATACGACAGCGAGGAAGATGGGGATGAGGCGGACACGGACGCTGACCCCCCAGCTTCAGGTAGTTCGGGGCTGGATCATATTTCGGACAGCCCGGGTGTGACAGAATGCCAGGAGGACAGCGCATCTCCAGCTTCAGCGGAGGAACGCTGTATTACAGGGCTGGAGCTAGCAGGTGACGGTGCTGAGCCACCAGTAGCCCGTGTTGACTTACCTGCCCCAGAGCGGCAGGTTTTCAAGGTAAAGCGTCACCCTGAAACAAACAGAGAATTGATTGACTGGTTTCTGGAAGTGGAGAAAAGGTGTCTTATTGTTGGTGACTCAAATTTATCCAGAATCCCTGAATATTCCATCCCAGATCTACAGATTGAGAGGTGTCCAGGTGCTAATTTTCGCCACATGCAGGCTTTATTTGAGATAGCCCACGTTCCGTGGGATTTGGTGGTTCAGAATGTGGTCATTGCAGCCGGCATTAACGCCAAAGGTCAGAACATTAAAGAAACTGCAGTTAAACAGCTCCAGCGGGCTCTGAAGATGGCTAAACACAGATTTCCATCTGCTGTCATCTGGGTTCCCTTGGTTAATTTTTCTGGTAACTTATCTGCAATGGAGCAGAACAACATGAAACTACTAAATCAGCATATTAAAAAAAAATATGAGACACATCCCCCTGCTGGAGGACTCGCATTTTGCAACAGAAAAAGATGCAATTCACTGGACCGAGGACACGGCCAGAGCAATGTTGGAACATTGGAGGTATTTTTTAAAGTGGAATACCCACTAAGTCCATTCAGGGTAGAGTGTGTAAGGGGGCAGCCCTTTATGGCCCCACAATATCATGGTTTTGACTGAAAAGTGATGCCCTGACAGAACAACAAGGTGACCTCCTCAAAAACGGTTTAACTTTTATTTCCATAGATAACTTTTTAAAAAAAATACAGACCCAAAACACAAGACTGTATTGATCATGTTTCCTGTTCTTTGTGGGATTAACATTTGGTGGGACAAACCGAAACTTTTGTTAGCACAAGAAAGTGACAACATAAATATAATATTGCTCATAATGGATAGGTGCATAGCCCACTGGTGGAGCATTTTCTCATGACCCAGGGTTTTTCTTTATGGTGAACAGTGTGAGAGATTTTGTTATCATTGTTACTGTTATTATGGCTATTGTTCTTATGGTTCTTATTACTGTTTTATGATGATTATTATTATTACTTTAACCCTACCCCTGGTCCTGTTTCTAACCCTAACCTTTAGTTTAATCTGAACCCTAATCCCAACCCTTAATCAGTTATTAGAAATTTAAATAATCTTAAACATAAAGCAATAACATGGTTGGAAGGAAAAGGTTTTGTTTCACGTGTCTTTTTGCCTGGTTAGCAGTATGCATGCAGGGGAGGGGCTTAGAACATACAGGGCCCATGGCTCAGGACACGCAGGGCCCATGAGGCCGACGCGTGCTCCTTGGTAAGACAGTGTGAATAAAACAGCCACCTTTTGTCTCTCACTTCACTTTTACGCCTGTCCAGCCAAGTTGTAGCTGTTGTGGTGTGCATAGAGCCTGATGAAGGCAGAATTTGCCGAAACGCGTAGCGAGCACACTTTATTCTAATTTTGTATTGTTTATTTATTTATTTTTTTACATTTTTGTGAATAAAAACACTCATTTAAGTGGTTGTCCCGCTTTTTTCTTTTTTCAAAGTTTTCAAGTTTTTCTATTTTTGATTACATTCTTGCCTGGTGGAAAACCGTAACACCTGCCATGCACTTCTACGACGGAGAGGAGGATGGAGGTGCTTGGACCACGGTGCGCTACGGGAGGAGACACTACAGAAATCCCCGTGCGCTCAGCTTTAATTACCGGGGCCGACAGGACCATAGGATGGACCGTGCATTTCCCGTCTCCGGCTGGAAGAGGGCGCCAAGAATCCCAAATTTTGGCTGGAGTAGGGCTTCACCTTCAAATCCTAACTGGCCTGCGCTTCCTATGTACGACGGGTCCCGGCCTTATTTTCCACAGCCCCGCTCTTATGCAGCAGCGGTCCGGGGCTCACCTACCAGACGAGCGACAAGATTTGGACCCCCAGCAGATGTTACGCAGGACCTCCGGCGACCTGCAGATGAAAGACTTGGACAGCTTATCCGCAAATTACATGCTGTAATTAAGATGGTGCATCACTTACAAAACGTGACCATCACGCCGGACAGACCAGAACCTCTGATGATCGCTCGCATAGTGGACTCATTAACCTCACTGATTAAACCCGCTGATCCCACGGATGATGTGTTAGACCTCATTGAGGGCAACGCAAAAAACTGGGGACAGAACACACTGCAGATCCTCCAGGATCACTTCCAAAAGAGGCTGGAGAAACTTTTACAGGATCTCCCCGGTGATTTAACCCGAGATTGGAGGGAAGCCTTCATCGTGGCGACACGATGGGCTTGCAGAAATCTACCTCGGATCACGCAGGATGTTCTCGATCAGGCAGAGGCCCTGATCATCACCTGCAGATCAGACTCGGAGCGGCGAAGTCCAGCGGCTACGACACCACCCCCGGCATGGTCTGATAGCCGCCGGGGGCCGCGCACATCAGGAGGAAGAAAAAAGAGGACCCGTCAACCTGAGCGGGTCTCCATGAGCATTCAAGCTGAATGTTACGAGGCCACAAACCGATCAGTTGGAACTATGACGGACATGAGACCAGCTTGGCCTCCAGATGCAGTTCCAGCAGCCGCTCCCGAGAAGCAGCGTGGACCGCGAACGGCGACCCGCCGCAACCCCTTCGTGGCGCGTCAAGTCAAGTCAAGTCAACTTTATTTATAAAGCGCTTTTAAAACAGCAGAAGCTGACCAAAGTGCTTAACAATGCAGAATAAAACAAAACAACAAACTAAAACAGAATAAAATCAATAAGAAATCGATACATTAAATAAAAATACATAAAACCAATAAAAATAAATTTATAAAACCAATAAAAACATCAACTCATACTGAGTTAAAAGCCAGGGAGAAAAGGTGAGTTTTTAACTTGGATTTAAAATCATTCAGTGAACGGGCCTGCCTAACCTGCATAGGGAGTGCATTCCACAAGCTGGGGCCAGCAACAGCAAATGCTCTATCCCCTCTGTGTTTCCGCCGTGTCCTTGGCACATCTAGGAGCAGCTGGTCAGCTGATCTAAGTGAGCGGGAAGGGAAATGCAGGTGTAGCAGCTCAGAGAGGTAGGGCGGAGCCAGACCATTTAAAGACTTAAAAACAAATAAAAGAATTTTAAAACGAACTCTAAAATGGACAGGCAGCCAGTGGAGAGAAGCCAGAACTGGTGTAATATGCTCTCTCTTCCACGTTCCAGTTAACAAGCGTGCAGCAGCGTTCTGCACCAGCTGGAGACGGGACAAGGATGAGTGAGGGGTACCAAAGTAAAGGGAGTTACAGTAATCCAGCCGAGTTGTAACAAAGGCGTGGATTACTGTCTCAAAGTGCTTTCTTGATAAAAATGATTTGACTTTGGCAAGCTGCCTTAACTGAAAGAAGCTGGATCTCACCACTGAACTGATCTGCCTGTCCAAATTAAAACCAGTGTCCATCTTCACTCCTAAATTTGTGACTGTGGATTTCACCGATTGAGTGAGAGAGCCCAGAGCTATTGGGTGTGACTCACTGTTGCCACTGGGACCAAAGACAATCACCTCTGTCTTTTCCTCATTGAGGTGGAGAAAATTCAGAGCCATCCAGATTTTCAATTCCTCCAAGCACTTAATTAAAGGGCTGATGGAGTGGGCATCCTTCTTTGTTATTGGGACGTATATCTGGGTATCATCCGCATAGCAATGAAAAGCACAGTTATGCTTTCTAAGAATGGAACCCAGGGGGAGTAAGTAAAGGGAGAAAAGCAGAGGCCCAAGGACTGAACCCTGCGGGACCCCATACAGTAGAGGAGCAGAGGAAGATTGAACATTATTGAGGTTTACACAAAATGTTCTATCTTCTAGATATGACCTGAACCACTGCAGAGCAGTGCCACGGATGCCTACAAGTTGCTGTAACCGGGAGATCAAGATGTTGTGATCCAGTGTGTCGAAGGCAGCCGTAAGATCCAGTAGTACCAGAACCACATGGTCCCCAGCATCTGTAGCTAAGAGGATGTCGTTAAACACCCTAAGCAGAGCTGACTCGGTGCTGTGAAGAGATTTGAAGCCAGACTGGAAAACCTCAAGGTTGCCATTTTCATCTAAAAAATCCTTCAATTGAACATACACAATTTTTTCCAGAATCTTTGAGAGGAAAGGAAGTTTAGAAATGGGTCTAAAATTGGACAGCACAGAGGGATCCAGGTTAGGCTTCTTTATCAATGGCTGTACTGTAGCATGTTTACAGTTTCTAGGAAACACACCAGAGGAAAGGCTGCCGTTTACAACAGCAAGAACTGCAGGTCCCAGAGTAGTGATAACCTCTTTAAATAATCGGGGTGGAATCGCATCAGAGGGGGAACCTGAGGGCTTCAGGTGTTTCACAGTCTCATATAAAACAGACAGAGTCACTGGTTCAAACTGGTCAAAGGTTACAGGGCAGGACACAACAACAGAGGGGTCAAATCCAGGTGGTGATATGAGGGCCCTGACATTATTCACCTTGTCCACAAAAAACCTAAGGAAGGTTTCACATGTCTCCAGCGTAGGTTGGACATAGACAGACTTGGGGGCGTTGAGAGCTGCATCTATGGTGCTAAACAGGACACGGGGCTTGTGTCGGTTTAACAGGATAACATTTGACAGATGCTCCCTTTTTGCCTCTTTTACAGTAGCCTGATAATGACACCAGCTGGCCTTCAACATCTGTAGTGACACCTGTAGCTTGTCCTTTTTAAACTTCCGTTCAGCTTTTCTGCACTCACGTCTAGCAGCACGAGTTACGTTGTTCAACCACGGCTCAGTTTTAACTTTTGGCTGCCTGGATTTAAGTGGAACCACTGCATCCAGTACTGTCAGGCAGGTGGAGTGTAACCAGGAGCTGAGCTCATCTGTACTAGAACATGTGGACTGAGGGATGACACTGGTTTGATTAAAAGAAGAAGAGAAAAGAGCTGCAGTGGAAGGTTTGATGATACGGACCCACCGAGCCGGAGCTGGAGGCCTACAGGGGCTACAGGGCAGAGTGATGTCAAATAAAACAGGCATATGATCTGAAAACACTGCATCGCATATCACCAGGTTAGAAACAGAGAGTCCATATGTTAGCACCAGATCAAGTGTGTGTCCACGCTCCTGCGTGGGTTCAGACACATGCTGAACAAGATTAAAAGAGTCAATAAGACTTAAAAAGTCCTTAGACATTGTATGGTCTGGACAGCACACATGTATATTAAAATCTCCAACAATAAGAACTCGGTCATATTTAAGCAGGATTTCAGCCAGCAGCCCAGAGAATTCATTTAAGAAGTCCTTGTTGTATTTTGGTGGACGATAAACCACTGCACACAGCACCGGTGGAGAGCAGCCCAGTTCAAAAAGTTCAAGTTCAAAGCTGGACAAAGAGACCAGCAGAGACGGAGGGAGACATTTATATGCAGATTTATAAATGGTGGCGATTCCTCCTCCTCGGCCTGATGTGCGCGGGGAGTTGAAATAATCACAGTCCGGCGGTAAAAGTTCAGAAAACGCGCTGGACTCACCGACGTTCAGCCACGTCTCCGTCAGACAAAGGAAATCCAAGCCCTGAGAGGCGAAAAAATCCTTCAGGATGAAAGTTTTGTTTGCCAGGGACCTAGTGTTCACCAGGCCAAATCTGGCGGGGGGTGGTGGGGCCGGGGTGTTGATGGTCCGGCTGGCCCGGGGGAGCGGCCGTAAGCTCTCCAGGTTCACCCCGCGCTGCCTGGGGCGAGGAGAACAGGGACCGCGAGGCTGGAACAGCTGCTCTGAGCCGGCGACAGGTAACAGCCAGGTGCTGACAGGCTCCAATGAGCGCCGGAAAGGAAAGAGTCGATGAACCGGTCCAAAGTCATCCAACGAGGCCACCGCAGAGCGCCTCAGACAGGTCGTCAGCATCCGCTTCAGATTCGCCAGCTTACCCCCGCGTTTTCCCCGATAACGACGACGACGGCGTTTCCTCCGCTGAAACGTCACTGAGGTGCGGCAGGCCGTGCACACAGGCGCCATCTTGGTGTCAAGCAGTCAGCATGAGGAATTTCTCCCTCAGATTGTGGGGATAACTTCACCCTCTGCTCCCAGACCGGCAGCACGGGCGCCACCTTCCCGAATTTCAGCACTGGACAGCTCCCAGGAGGAGGAAAGCTCCGATAGAGAGGAGAACCGCGGCGGGGAGGTTCTTCACGAGGAGGAGGAGGAGTTCGATAATGAATACGACAGCGAGGAAGATGGGGATGAGGCGGACACGGACGCTGACCCCCCAGCTTCAGGTAGTTCGGGGCTGGATCATATTTCGGACAGCCCGGGTGTGACAGAATGCCAGGAGGACAGCGCATCTCCAGCTTCAGCGGAGGAACGCTGTATTACAGGGCTGGAGCTAGCAGGTGACGGTGCTGAGCCACCAGTAGCCCGTGTTGACTTACCTGCCCCAGAGCGGCAGGTTTTCAAGGTAAAGCGTCACCCTGAAACAAACAGAAAATTGATTGACTGGTTTCTGGAAGTGGAGAAAAGGTGTCTTATTGTTGGTGACTCAAATTTATCCAGAATCCCTGAATATTCCATCCCAGATCTACAGATTGAGAGTTATCCAGGTGCTAATTTTCGCCACATGCAGGCTTTATTTGAGATATCCCACGTTCCGTGTGATTTGGTGGTTCAGAATGTGGTCATTGCAGCCGGCATTAACGCCAAAGGTCAGAACATTAAAGAAACTGCAGTTAAACAGCTCCAGCGGGCTCTGAAGATGGCTAAACACAGAGTTCCATCTGCTGTCATCTGGGTTCCCTTGGTTAATTTTTCTGGTAACTTATCTGCAATGGAGCAGAACAACATGAAACTACTAAATCAGCATATCAAAAAAAAATATGAGACACATCCCCCTGCTGGAGGACTCGCATTTTGCAACAGAAAAAGATGCAATTCACTGGACCGAGGACACGGCCAGAGCAATGTTGGAACATTGGAGGTATTTTTTAAAGTGGAATACCCACTAAGTCCATTCAGGGTAGAGTGTGTAAGGGGACAGCCCTTTATGGCCCCACAATATCATGGTTTTGACTGAAAAGTGATGCCCTGACAGAACAACAAGGTGACCTCCTCAAAAACGGCTTAACTTTTATTTCCATAGATAACTTTTTAAAAAAATACAGACCCAAAACACAAGACTGTATTAATCATGTTTCCTGTTCTTTGTGGGATTAACATTTGGTGGGACAAACCGAAACTTTTGTTAGCACAAGAAAGTGACAACATAAATATAATATTGCTCATAATGGATAGGTGCATAACCCACTGGTGGAGCATTTTCTCATGACCCAGGGTTTTTCTTTATGGTGAACAGTGTGAGAGATTTTGTTATCATTGTTACTGTTATTATGGCTATTGTTCTTATGGTTCTTATTACTGTTTTATGATGATTATTATTATTACTTTAACCCTACCCCTGGTCCTGTTTCTAACCCTAACCTTTAGTTTAATCTGAACCCTAATCCCAACCCTTAATCAGTTATTAGAAATGTAAATCATCTTAAACATAAAGCAATAACATGGTTGGGAGGAAAAGGTTTTGTTTCACGTGTCTTTTTGCCTGGTTAGCAGTATGCATGCAGGGGAGGGGCTTAGAACGCACAGGGCCCATGGCTCAGGACACGCAGGGCCCATGAGGCCGACGCGTGCTCCTCGGTAAGACAGTGTGAAGAAAACAGCCACCTTTTGTCTCTCACTTCACTTTTACGCCTGTCCAGCCAAGTTGTAGCTGTTGTGGTGTGCATAGAGCCTGATGAAGGCAGAATTTGCCGAAACGCGTAGCGAGCACACTTTATTCTAATTTTGTATTGTTTATTTATTTATTTTTTTACATTTTTGTGAATAAAAACACTCATTTAAGTGGTTGTCCCGCTTTTTTCTTTTTTTCTTTTTTCAAAGTTTGCAAGTTTTTCTATTTTTGATTACATTCTTGCCTGGTGGAAAAACCGTAACACCTGCCATGCACTTCTACGACGGAGAGGAGGATGGAGGTGCTTGGACCACGGCGCGCTACGGGAGGAGACACTACAGAAATCCCCGTGCGCTCAGCTTTAATTACCGGGGCCGACCGGACCATAGGATGGACCGTGCATTTCCCGTCTCCGGCTGGAAGAGGGCGCCAAGGTTCCCAAATTTTGGCTGGAGTAGGGCTTCACCTTCAAATCCTAACTGGCCTGCGCCTCCTATGTACGACGGGTCCCGGCCTTATTTTCCACAGCCCCGCTCTTATGCAGCAGCGGTCCGGGGCTCACCTACCAGACGAGCGACAAGATTTGGACCCCCAGCAGATGTTAGGCAGGACCTCCGGCGACCTGCAGATGAAAGACTTGGACAGCTTATCCGCAAATTACATGCTGTAATTAAGATGGTGCATCACTTACAAAACGTGACCATCACGCCGGACAGACCAGAACCTCTGATGATCGCTCGCATAGTGGACTCATTAACCTCACTGATTAAACCCGCTGATCCCACGGATGATGTGTTAGACCTCATTGAGGGCAACGCAAAAAACTGGGGACAGAACACACTGCAGATCCTCCAGGATCACTACCAAAAGAGGCTGGAGAAACTTTTACAGGATCTCCCCGGTGATTTAACCCGAGATTGGAGGGAAGCCTTCATCGTGGCGACACGATGGGCTTGCAGAAATCTACCTCGGATCACGCAGGATGTTCTCGATCAGGCAGAGGCCCTGATCATCACCTGCAGATCAGACTCGGAGCGGCGAAGTCCAGCGGCTACGACACCACCCCCGGCAGGGTCTGATAGCCGCCGGGGGCCGCGCACATCAGGAGGAAGAAAAAAGAGGACCCGTCAACCTGAGCGGGTCTCCATGAGCATTGAAGCTGAATGTTACGAGGCCACAAACCGATCAGTTGGAACTATGACGGACATGAGACCAGCTTGGCCTCCAGATGCAGTTCCAGCAGCCGCTCCCGAGAAGCAGCGTGGACCGCGAACGGCGACCCGCCGCAACCCCTTCATGGCGCGTGAGGATTTCTCCCTCAGATTGTGGGGATAACTTCACCCTCTGCTCCCAGACCGGCAGCACGGGCGCCACCTTCCCGAATTTCAGCACTGGACAGCTCCCAGGAGGAGGAAAGCTCCGATAGAGAGGAGAACCGCGGCGGGGAGGTTCTTCACGACGAGGAGGAGGAGTTCGATAATGAATACGACAGCGAGGAAGATGGGGATGAGGCGGACACGGACGCTGACCCCCCAGCTTCAGGTAGTTCGGGGCTGGATCATATTTCGGACAGCCCGGGTGTGACAGAATGCCAGGAGGACAGCGCATCTCCAGCTTCAGCGGAGGAACGCTGTATTACAGGGCTGGAGCTAGCAGGTGACGGTGCTGAGCCACCAGTAGCCCGTGTTGACTTACCTGCCCCAGAGCGGCAGGTTTTCAAGGTAAAGCCTCACCCTGAAACAAACAGAGAATTGATTGACTGGTTTCTGGAAGTGGAGAAAAGGTGTCTTATTGTTGGTGACTCAAATTTATCCAGAATCCCTGAATATTCCATCCCAGATCTACAGATTGAGAGTTATCCAGGTGCTAATTTTCGCCACATGCAGGCTTTATTTGAGATAGCCCACGTTCCGTGTGATTTGGTGGTTCAGAATGTGGTCATTGCAGCCGGCATTAACGCCAAAGGTCAGAACATTAAAGAAACTGCAGTTAAACAGCTCCAGCGGGCTCTGAAGATGGCTAAACACAGATTTCCATCTGCTGTCATCTGGGTTCCCTTGGTTAATTTTTCTGGTAACTTATCTGCAATGGAGCAGAACAACATGAAACTACTAAATCAGCATATTAAAAAAAAAAATATGAGACACATCCCCCTGCTGGAGGACTCGCATTTTGCAACAGAAAAAGATGTAATTCACTGGACCGAGGACACGGCCAGAGCAATGTTGGAACATTGGAGGTATTTTTTAAAGTGGAATACCCACTAAGTCCATTCAGGGTAGAGTGTGTAAGGGGACAGCCCTTTATGGCCCCACAATATCATGGTTTTGACTGAAAAGTGATGCCCTGACAGAACAACAAGGTGACCTCCTCAAAAACGGTTTAACTTTTATTTCCATAGATAACTTTTTAAAAAAATACAGACCCAAAACACAAGACTGTATTAATCATGTTTCCTGTTCTTTGTGGGATTAACATTTGGTGGGACAAACCGAAACTTTTGTTAGCACAAGAAAGTGACAACATAAATATAATATTGCTCATAATGGATAGGTGCATAACCCACTGGTGGAGCATTTTCTCATGACCCAGGGTTTTTCTTTATGGTGAACAGTGTGAGAGATTTTGTTATCATTGTTACTGTTATTATGGCTATTGTTCTTATGGTTCTTATTACTGTTTTATGATGATTATTATTATTACTTTAACCCTACCCCTGGTCCTGTTTCTAACCCTAACCTTTAGTTTAATCTGAACCCTAATCCCAACCCTTAATCAGTTATTAGACATTTAAATAATCTTAAACATAAAGCAATAACATGGTTGGAAGGAAAAGGTTTTGTTTCACGTGTCTTTTTGCCTGGTTAGCAGTATGCATGCAGGGGAGGGGCTTAGAACGCACAGGGCCCATGGCTCAGGACACGCAGGGCCCATGAGGCCGACGCGTGCTCCTTGGTAAGACAGTGTGAATAAAACAGCCACCTTTTGTCTCTCACTTCACTTTTACGCCTGTCCAGCCAAGTTGTAGCTGTTGTGGTGTGCATAGAGCCTGATGAAGGCAGAATTTGCCGAAACGCGTAGCGAGCACACTTTATTCTAATTTTGTATTGTTTATTTATTTATTTTTTTACATTTTTGTGAATAAAAACACTCATTTAAGTGGTTGTCCCGCTTTTTTCTTTTTTTCTTTTTTCAAAGTTTGCAAGTTTTTCTATTTTTGATTACATTCTTGCCTGGTGGAAAAACCGTAACACCTGCCATGCACTTCTACGACGGAGAGGAGGATGGAGGTGCTTGGACCACGGTGCGCTACGGGAGGAGACACTACAGAAATCCCCGTGCGCTCAGCTTTAATTACCGGGGCCGACCGGACCATAGGATGGACCGTGCATTTCCCGTCTCTGGCTGGAAGAGGGCGCCAAGGTTCCCAAATTTTGGCTGGAGTAGGGCTTCACCTTCAAATCCTGACTGGCCTGCGCCTCCTATGTACGACGGGTCCCGGCCTTATTTTCCACAGCCCCGCTCTTATGCAGCAGCGGTCCGGGGCTCACCTACCAGACGAGCGACAAGATTTGGACCCCCAGCAGATGTTAGGCAGGACCTCCGGCGACCTGCAGATGAAAGACTTGGACAGCTTATCCGCAAATTACATGCTGTAATTAAGATGGTGCATCACTTACAAAACGTGACCATCACGCCGGACAGACCAGAACCTCTGATGATCGCTCGCATAGTGGACTCATTAACCTCACTGATTAAACCCGCTGATCCCACGGATGATGTGTTAGACCTCATTGAGGGCAACGCAAAAAACTGGGGACAGAACACACTGCAGATCCTCCAGGATCACTACCAAAAGAGGCTGGAGAAACTTTTACAGGATCTCCCCGGTGATTTAACCCGAGATTGGAGGGAAGCCTTCATCGTGGCGACACGATGGGCTTGCAGAAATCTACCTCGGATCACGCAGGATGTTCTCGATCAGGCAGAGGCCCTGATCATCACCTGCAGATCAGACTCGGAGCGGCGAAGTCCAGCGGCTAGGACACCACCCCCGGCAGGGTCTGATAGCCGCCGGGGGCCGCGCACATCAGGAGGAAGAAAAAAGAGGACCCGTCAACCTGAGCGGGTCTCCATGAGCATTCAAGCTGAATGTTACGAGGCCACAAACCGATCAGTTGGAACTATGACGGACATGAGACCAGCTTGGCCTCCAGATGCAGTTCCAGCAGCCGCTGCCGAGAAGCAGCGTGGACCGCGAACGGCGACCCGCCGCAACCCCTTCGTGGCGCGTGAGGAATTTCTCCCTCAGATTGTGGGGATAACTTCACCCTCTGCTTCCAGACCGGCAGCACGGGCGCCACCTTCCCGAATTTCAGCACTGGACAGCTCCCAGGAGGAGGAAAGCTCCGATAGAGAGGAAAACCGCGGCGGGGAGGTTCTTCACGAGGAGGAGGAAGAGGAGTTCGATAATGAATACGACAGCGAGGAAGATGGGGATGAGGCGGACACGGACGCTGACCCCCCAGCTTCAGGTAGTTCGGGGCAAGATCATATTGTAAGGCCTGGAGGGTTGAAAGATGGGGTAAACAACAAAAAATTGAATGAGGGTATTGAAGGGCTAGAGGAATGATCTGGGGAGAGCGCACGCACACCACCAAAGAGGACCCAAATTCTTGGCCACAATGACAATTTATTCCGATGGAAAAAACATATGAATGGCCAAAAAGTTCCAGTTAAAAGACACTTAAAACAAGCATAAAATGCGTCTAAAAATTCTAGGCACGGATTAAAACAGTAAAACACGATAAAAATCCCAGGAACAGTTAAAAAGGATAAAAGAGACCTAAAAGTCCAAAGAACAGTTAAAACTGGTTTAAAAATGCAGCTCAAAGGGGGGAATCACTGATCCCAAACCAGGAGACGTCTCTCTTCCCCCGACGCTGTTCCGAGGATCCCTCCAGTCATACACACAAAGACCTGGGGGGCGGGCTCCGTTCCACCTCTGGGGTTTGTGACCGGCACTCCTCCGCGTCACCTCCAGCTGGCTCTCCTGGACACGCTGGAATCTGTGGAAACAGGCAAGCGGCAGCACGAAAAGCAATTCCTGATGCAGGCTGCCACTAGCCCTCCCACCTATTTCCACCAGTCTGCTGAAGCCCGTTCGGCTACTTACACACAGGCAGGGTCCCTGCCCTGCCCTTGCGTGTCGATCGCTCTGCAGACTGATGGTCCCAGCGCCCAGCGCTCTCAGAGTGTGTGTCCCGATCACAGCGAGTCTTCCCGACGTCTGGCGGTCCCGGCGTCCCACTCGCGCCCCGCGTGCATGCGCCTGCTGTCGGTGTGCGACTGCCTTTGGCTTTCCTCCTCAGGACTTTTATAAGTCCCTCCTGATGAGGAGCAGGTGCGGTGGATCGGCGCGCTATGTTACAAGGGGGGTGTGTCCATAGAAAGCATGCAACAAACAGGTAGCACCACAAACATGCAAAAGAAAAACACCCTACAACATGCAATCCCCCCACATCATCACAATATTTCGGACAGCCCGGGTGTGACAGAATGCCAGGAGGACAGCGCATCTCCAGCTTCAGCGGAGGAACGCTGTATTACAGGGCTGGAGCTAGCAGGTGACGGTGCTGAGCCACCAGTAGCCCGTGTTGACTTACCTGCCCCAGAGCGGCAGGTTTTCAAGGTAAAGCGTCACCCTGAAACAAACAGAGAATTGATTGACTGGTTTCTGGAAGTGGAGAAAAGGTGTCTTATTGTTGGTGACTCAAATTTATCCAGAATCCCTGAATATTCCATCCCAGATCTACAGATTGAGAGGTGTCCAGGTGCTAATTTTCGCCACATGCAGGCTTTATTTGAGATAGCCCACGTTCCGTGGGATTTGGTGGTTCAGAATGTGGTCATTGCAGCCGGCATTAACGCCAAAGGTCAGAACATTAAAGAAACTGCAGTTAAACAGCTCCAGCGGGCTCTGAAGATGGCTAAACACAGATTTCCATCTGCTGTCATCTGGGTTCCCTTGGTTAATTTTTCTGGTAACTTATCTGCAATGGAGCAGAACAACATGAAACTACTAAATCAGCATATTAAAAAAATATATGAGACACATCCCCCTGCTGGAGGACTCGCATTTTGCAACAGAAAAAGATGCAATTCACTGGACCGAGGACACGGCCAGAGCAATGTTGGAACATTGTAGGTATTTTTTAAAGTGGAATACCCACTAAGTCCATTCAGGGTAGAGTGTGTAAGGGGACAGCCCTTTATGGCCCCACAATATCATGGTTTTGACTGAAAAGTGATGCCCTGACAGAACAACAAGGTGACCTCCTCAAAAACGGCTTAACTTTTATTTCCATAGATAACTTTTTAAAAAAATACAGACCCAAAACACAAGACTGTATTAATCATGTTTCCTGTTCTTTGTGGGATTAACATTTGGTGGGACAAACCGAAACTTTTGTTAGCACAAGAAAGTGACAACATAAATATAATATTGCTCATAATGGATAGGTGCATAACCCACTGGTGGAGCATTTTCTCATGACCCAGGGTTTTTCTTTATGGTGAACAGTGTGAGAGATTTTGTTATCATTGTTACTGTTATTATGGCTATTGTTCTTATGGTTCTTATTACTGTTATATGATGATTATTATTATTACTTTAACCCTACCCCTGGTCCTGTTTCTAACCCTAACCTTTAGTTTAATCTGAACCCTAATCCCAACCCTTAATCAGTTATTAGAAATTTAAATAATCTTAAACATAAAGCAATAACATGGTTGGAAGGAAAAGGTTTTGTTTCACGTGTCTTTTTGCCTGGTTAGCAGTATGCATGCAGGGGAGGGGCTTAGAACGCACAGGGCCCATGGCTCAGGACACGCAGGGCCCATGAGGCCGACGCGTGCTCCTTGGTAAGACAGTGTGAATAAAACAGCCACCTTTTGTCTCTCACTTCACTTTTACGCCTGTCCAGCCAAGTTGTAGCTGTTGTGGTGTGCATAGAGCCTGATGAAGGCAGAATTTGCCGAAACGCGTAGCGAGCACACTTTATTCTAATTTTGTATTGTTTATTTATTTTTTTTTTACATTTTTGTGAATAAAAACACTCATTTAAGTGGTTGTCCCGCTTTTTTCTTTTTTCAAAGTTTGCAAGTTTTTCTATTTTTGATTACATTCTTGCCTGGTGGAAAACCGTAACACCTGCCATGCACTTCTACGACGGAGAGGAGGATGGAGGTGCTTGGACTACGGTGCGCTACGGGAGGAGACACTACAGAAATCCCCGTGCGCTCAGCTTTAATTACCGGGGCCGACCGGACCATAGGATGGACCGTGCATTTCCCGTCTCCGGCTGGAAGAGGGCGCCAAGGTTCCCAAATTTTGGCTGGAGTAGGGCTTCACCTTCAAATCCTAACTGGCCTGCGCCTCCTATGTACGACGGGTCCCGGCCTTATTTTCCACAGCCCCGCTCTTATGCAGCAGCGGTCCGGGGCTCACCTACAAGACGAGCAACAAGATTTGGACCCCCAGCAGATGTTAGGCAGGACCTCCGGCGACCTGCAGATGAAAGACTTGGACAGCTTATCCGCAAATTACATGCTGTAATTAAGATGGTGCATCACTTACAAAACGTGACCATCACGCCGGACAGACCAGAACCTCTGATGATCGCTCGCATAGTGGACTCATTAACCTCACTGATTAAACCCGCTGATCCCACGGATGATGTGTTAGACCTCATTGAGGGCAACGCAAAAAACTGGGGACAGAACACACTGCAGATCCTCCAGGATCACTACCAAAAGAGGCTGGAGAAACTTTTACAGGATCTCCCCGGTGATTTAACCCGAGATTGGAGGGAAGCCTTCATCGTGGCGACACGATGGGCTTGCAGAAATCTACCTCGGATCACGCAGGATGTTCTCGATCAGGCAGAGGCCCTGATCATCACCTGCAGATCAGACTCGGAGCGGCGAAGTCCAGCGGCTACGACACCACCCCCCGGCAGGGTCTGATAGCCGCCGGGGGCCGCGCACATCAGGAGGAAGAAAAAAGAGGACCCGTCAACCTGAGCGGGTCTCCATGAGCATTCAAGCTGAATGTTACGAGGCCACAAACCGATCAGTTGGAACTATGACGGACATGAGACCAGCTTGGCCTCCAGATGCAGTTCCAGCAGCCGCTCCCGAGAAGCAGCGTGGACCGCGAACGGCGACCCGCCGCAACCCCTTCGTGGCGCGTCAAGTCAAGTCAAGTCAACTTTATTTATAAAGCGCTTTTAAAACAGCAGAAGCTGACCAAAGTGCTTAACAATGCAGAATAAAACAAAACAACAAACTAAAACAGAATAAAATCAATAAGAAATCGATACATTAAATAAAAATACATAAAACCAATAAAAATAAATTTATAAAACCAATAAAAACATCAACTCATACTGAGTTAAAAGCCAGGGAGAAAAGGTGCATTTTTAACTTGGATTTAAAATCATTCAGTGAACGGGCCTGCCTAACCTGCATAGGGAGTGCATTCCACAAGCTGGGGCCAGCAACAGCAAATGCTCTATCCCCTCTGTGTTTCCGCCGTGTCCTTGGCACATCTAGGAGCAGCTGGTCAGCTGATCTAAGTGAGCGGGAAGGGAAATGCAGGTGTAGCAGCTCAGAGAGGTAGGGCGGAGCCAGACCATTTAAAGACTTAAAAACAAATAAAAGAATTTTAAAACGAACTCTAAAATGGACAGGCAGCCAGTGGAGAGAAGCCAGAACTGGTGTAATATGCTCTCTCTTCCACGTTCCAGTTAACAAGCGTGCAGCAGCGTTCTGCACCAGCTGGAGACGGGACAAGGATGAGTGAGGGGTACCAAAGTAAAGGGAGTTACAGTAATCCAGCCGAGTTGTAACAAAGGCGTGGTTTTTTAACATACAAGCTTGATATTTACAGGACATGTTCATCAGATGGAAACCTACAAAAAAGTCTCTTGGGACCAAGCTGTCAGTCGCACAGGAAGTCTGCTATATTGATGTCAATATGTCAGTTTTGCTCTATTTTGGTCCTTTGCAGGCCTCGTTCTAGAACGAACTCCTCCTAGAGATTTTTGAACAATGACTCCAAACTTTGGTTTTGTAAACTAAACACATGTCCGATCTTAAATTGCGAAGCTTTTAAGTTTTTACGGTTGTTTGTGACCGTGGCGGCGCGTCAAAATTTGAGGTCGTTTCGAAATCACGCCATGAAAAGAAAAATGGCCATTACTCAGCCATAAATAATCTAATCTGATCCAAATTTGTTGTGCATGATTGTAGTCTGACTTTGAACACATCTGCAGTGGAAAAATCCGAAACAGGTGTAGCGCCACCTGTTGGCAACAGGAAATGACATGTTTTACTTGGAGCATCACTGCTCCAAGTAGGATGAGCAAACACACCTCAAAATGACGTCCACCTGTTGAAAAACCATTGAAGTTTACTCTGATGAAAAACAAATCTTTCAACGCGGGGGTGTGGTCGTGACAGAGCGGCGAAGTTGGGTATCTCGCCATGCACAAATGTTGCTCTCACGTTCACATTCTTTGTCTGATCTCACTGAAATTAAATAGATTTGATGAAACTTCCATTCTGAACCCATGGATATGACAATTTTGGACGAGCTATATATGTTCATAAATGATCATGAAGCATGATCATATAATCAAGCTTCATAGGAAATCAGCCGTTTGTCTCAGGAAGCTGAGATTTCAGAATTAGATGCGTCTTACAAAGCTCCACGTTTGAAAAGCAGCACTATACGTACGAGAAACATCTAACCACCTTAATCACCCTTTTGTGCTGAAAGCAAATTTTTGGACATTTTGTCTCAAGCAAATATTTTTATCATAACATCTGTTTAGTTTATCAGCACCAAAATAAAAAATATTTACATTTATAAAATGAACTGGTCAACTCTAGGATTTTATTTATTCAATCTTACATCCTCAAGCTTTTCATCAGTCTCCCCTGCTGCAGGAGTGGAGTTAGCCCCCCCCCCCCCCGGCTGTGTGCTCACATGTAAATTAGCCACGAGTGGCAGACAGAAAGTAGAACAGTTAGAAAGCCTAGTTCAACACTAAAATACAGCAATTTCCTTTGTTTTGTTTGTCTTTTATACATCCTTAGCACTAATCATTGCTTTTTTATTCATCCAAAATACAATTAACTTTATATTTTATCTTTTTTTTTTTTTTACAAACAAAATATATGAATGTGCTCCAAAACAAAACCCAGTCTCAGTACACTCCTACAGATGTAACATCTGACAGTAAATGTCTCTTTTATGCTTTTTTAATCAATGCTGCAACTTCTTTTCATTTCCTTTCAATACACCCAAAGAAATTAAACTACAACGACAACAAACACAACATATAGCAAATGTCTCTAAGAAGATTGTGTATATACATTATGTACCACCTTTAAACACCAAATAAATAACAAATCTTTCTAATACAATCACAAAAAATGGAACACAAAATGTAAAACCCAAATTAGAAATTGCAATTTTAAAAAGATACATTTTTCAGCAGCTTTTCAAAATCAATCACATATTTTACTCTTCTGTGGATGAAACAAAGAAGTCCAGAGCAATGTAGCCACTTCTCCAAAGTCTCTGTCACCTTCAGTTTTACACAAAGTCTGTGAAAATCCACCATACATTGGTCACATGTATTCAGAGACCGGCTAAAAGTCCACAATTGTAAAAGCTCTTATATAGACAACTGTTTGTTTGCTTGGAGCTCTAAATATAAAAAAATGCTTTTCTATCACCTAGACACAGATGGAGAACCATATCAACTGGATTAGTAACAGGGAAACATGTTTAGGTTTAAACTTACATCAATAGACAACATGAAGCTGTTCATCACATTTTTGACCTAAACATGTAAACACATCCTTGGCTCTGCGGTTAGGAAATGGTACTTGGGAATCTCTTCATACCAGGAGCCAGCCTGAACATTGGAACATCACCACAGTGCCCATCCAGACTGGGACAGCAACGGGGTCCACTTCAGAGCCCTGAGCTGCTGTGTTTAACTCCAGCTGTCCCAGCAAGGGAGACAACTGCAGCAACATCCACTGACCAAGCTGGCAAGCCCTGGCAGAAAAGATCCCCACAAGAAAAACACTGGCTCAGGCAGGCTGGTCAATAAAAAAATATAGTTTTACCAATGTCTTGCAGCTCGCAGATCAAGTGGTTTAGTTTTCCAGTAATGTCAGTCAAGAATACAAGTTCAGATTCACCATATTCAGCAGATATCTCCACCAATAGCACCTTAAAAATCCTGTTCTGTTTTGCTTTGCAGCTGAGGTTGTTTACGATTTTCAGAATAAGAGTCATTATATGTCCAGAGCCAATCACTTCTGCACATAAGGCCTACTGGTGAAAGAAGCAGCAGTAATGCAGACATTTTGGAAAGTCTTGGTCAGCTTTACAGTGAGTGATGAAACCTGTTTGTCGGTCAATCATAGCAGGAGCCCCGTCTGCAGGTATGGCTACCAGCTTTTCTAATGGTACCTTTTTCTGCACAAAAACTCCTTCACCGTGTTATACATTTCAACTCCTCTTGTAGTTGTCTGTTAGGGCAGATGTGTCAGGAATTCTTCTCTTGTGGAAACCAAAAGCTATGCTGTACTGTTGCCGTCCACAGACTCATCACACTGGACGTTAACCACCTGCACTTTGTAAGATCCCGGTCCAGCTAATTGGCCAAGTTATCAGACATAGCTGACATTCATCTAGACATTGTAGTGGAAATTGAATGAGTTCTATTGTTCTCATTCTTAGGAACAGTGATAGCAATTATCATCATTGCTTGTTTCTTAATCTGATAAAAACCTTCTTCTACTTGATGAGAAAATGAGCAGGTCTAAACGAGGCTTAGATTTAAGAATTTTTTTCATGCTATATGCAAAAGTCTTTGTCCTTTAAGGCAACAGATTATAGTCACCCCCCCCCCCCCCCCACAGGCTGCTGTCATATTAACATTAGCTTGGAGCTCCAGAATGGACAAGAAAAAACGACGAGAATGGCTCGAGCAGGGCGTTGCTCACGGGGCGGTCGCTCGTGCCAGGCGGTGGCACGTGCTCGGGCCCGCTAAATGCTACTTGTAGCTTTAATTATTATTATTACTTTAACCCTACCCCTGGTCCTGTTTCTAACCCTAACCTTTAGTTTAATCTGAACCCTAATCCCAACCCTTAATCAGTTATTAGAAATTTAAATAATCTTAAACATAAAGCAATAACATGGTTGGAAGGAAAAGGTTTTGTTTCACGTGTCTTTTTGCCTGGTTAGCAGTATGCATGCAGGGGAGGGGCTTAGAACGCACAGGGCCCATGGCTCAGGACACGCAGGGCCCATGAGGCCGACGCGTGCTCCTTGGTAAGACACTGTGAATAAAACAGCCACCTTTTGTCTCTCACTTCACTTTTACGCCTGTCCAGCCAAGTTGTAGCTGTTGTGGTGTGCATAGAGCCTGATGAAGGCAGAATTTGCCGAAACGCGTAGCGAGCACACTTTATTCTAATTTTGTATTGTTTATTTATTTATTTTCTTACATTTTTGTGAATAAAAACACTCATTTAAGTGGTTGTCCCGCTTTTTTCTTTTTTTCTTTTCAAAGTTTGCAAGTTTTTCTATTTTTGATTACATTCTTGCCTGGTGGAAAAACCGTAACACCTGCCATGCACTTCTACGACGGAGAGGAGGATGGAGGTGCTTGGACCACGGTGCGCTACGGGAGGAGACACTACAGAAATCCCCGTGCGCTCAGCTTTAATTACCGGGGCCGACCGGACCATAGGATGGACCGTGCATTTCCCGTCTCCGGCTGGAAGAGGGCGCCAAGGTTCCCAAATTTTGGCTGGAGTAGGGCTTCACCTTCAAATCCTAACTGGCCTGCGCCTCCTATGTACGACGGGTCCCGGCCTTATTTTCCACAGCCCCGCTCTTATGCAGCAGCGGTCCGGGGCTCACCTACCAGACGAGCGACAAGATTTGGACCCCAGCAGATGTTAGGCAGGACCTCCGGCGACCTGCAGATGAAAGACTTGGACAGCTTATCCGCAAATTACATGCTGTAATTAAGATGGTGCATCACTTACAAAACGTGACCATCACGCCGGACAGACCAGAACCTCTGATGATCGCTCGCATAGTGGACTCATTAACCTCACTGATTAAACCCGCTGATCCCACGGATGATGTGTTAGACCTCATTGAGGGCAACGCAAAAAACTGGGGACAGAACACACTGCAGATCCTCCAGGATCACTACCAAAAGAGGCTGGAGAAACTTTTACAGGATCTCCCCGGTGATTTAACCCGAGATTGGAGGGAAGCCTTCATCGTGGCGACACGATGGGCTTGCAGAAATCTACCTCGGATCACGCAGGATGTTCTCGATCAGGCAGAGGCCCTGATCATCACCTGCAGATCAGACTCGGAGCGGCGAAGTCCAGCGGCTACGACACCACCCCCCGGCAGGGTCTGATAGCCGCCGGGGGCCGCGCACATCAGGAGGAAGAAAAAAGAGGACCCGTCAACCTGAGCGGGTCTCCATGAGCATTCAAGCTGAATGTTACGAGGCCACAAACCGATCAGTTGGAACTATGACGGACATGAGACCAGCTTGGCCTCCAGATGCAGTTCCAGCAGCCGCTGCCGAGAAGCAGCGTGGACCGCGAACGGCGACCCGCCGCCACCCCTTCGTGGCGCGTGAGGAATTTCTCCCTCAGATTGTGGGGATAACTTCACCCTCTGCTCCCAGACCGGCAGCACGGGCGCCACCTTCCCGAATTTCAGCACTGGACAGCTCCCAGGAGGAGGAAAGCTCCGATAGAGAGGAGAACCGCGGCGGGGAGGTTCTTCACGAGGAGGAGGAGGAGGAGGAGTTCGATAATGAATACGACAGCGAGGAAGATGGGGATGAGGCGGACACGGACGCTGACCCCCCAGCTTCAGGTAGTTCGGGGCTGGATCATATTGTAAGGCCTGGAGGGTTGAAAGATGGGGTAAACAACAAAAATTTGAATGAGGGTATTGAAGGGCTAGAGGAATGATCTGGGGAGAGCGCACGCACACCACCAAAGAGGACCCAAATTCTTGGCCACAATGACAATTTATTCCGATGGAAAAAACATATGAATGGCCAAAAAGTTCCAGTTAAAAGACACTTAAAACAAGCATAAAATGCGTCTAAAAATTCTAGGCACGGATTAAAACAGTAAAACACGATAAAAATCCCAGGAACAGTTGAAAAAGGATAAAAGAGACCTAAAAGTCCAAAGAACAGTTAAAACTGGTTTAAAAATGCAGCTCAAAGGGGGGAATCACTGATCCCAAACCAGGAGACGTCTCTCTTCCCCCGACGCTGTTCCGAGGATCCCTCCAGTCATACACACAAAGACCTGGGGGGCGGGCTCCGTTCCGCCTCTGGGGTTTGTGACCGGCACTCCTCCGCGTCACCTCCAGCTGGCTCTCCTGGACACGCTGGAATCTGTGGAAACAGGCAAGCGGCAGCACGAAAAGCAATTCCTGATGCAGGCTGCCACTAGCCCTCCCACCTATTTCCACCAGTCTGCTGAAGCCCGTTCGGCTACTTACACACAGGCAGGGTCCCTGCCCTGCCCTTGCGTGTCGATCGCTCTGCAGACTGATGGTCCCAGCGCCCAGCGCTCTCAGAGTGTGTGTCCCGATCACAGCGAGTCTTCCCGACGTCTGGCGGTCCCGACGTCTGGCGGTCCCGACGTCTGGCGGTCCCGGCGTCCCACTCGCGCCCCGCGTGCATGCGCCTGCTGTCGGTGTGCGACTGCCTTTGGCTTTCCTCCTCAGGACTTTTATAAGTCCCTCCTGATGAGGAGCAGGTGCGGTGGATCGGCGCGCTATGTTACAAGGGGGGTGTGTCCATAGAAAGCATGCAACAAACAGGTAGCACCACAAACATGCAAAAGAAAAACACCCTACAACATGCAATCCCCCCACATCATCACAATATTTCGGACAGCCCGGGTGTGACAGAATGCCAGGAGGACAGCGCATCTCCAGCTTCAGCGGAGGAACGCTGTATTACAGGGCTGGAGCTAGCAGGTGACGGTGCTGAGCCACCAGTAGCCCGTGTTGACTTACCTGCCCCAGAGCGGCAGGTTTTCAAGGTAAAGCGTCACCCTGAAACAAACACAGAATTGATTGACTGGTTTCTGGAAGTGGAGAAAAGGTGTCTTATTGTTGGTGACTCAAATGTATCCAGAATCCCTGAATATTCCATCCCAGATCTACAGATTGAGAGTTATCCAGGTGCTAATTTTCGCCACATGCAGGCTTTATTTGAGATAGCCCACGTTCCGTGGGATTTGGTGGTTCAGAATGTGGTCATTACAGCCGGCATTAACGCCAAAGGTCAGAACATTAAAGAAACTGCAGTTAAACAGCTCCAGCGGGCTCTGAAGATGGCTGAACACAGATTTCCATCTGCTGTCATCTGGGTTCCCTTGGTTAATTTTTCTGGTAACTTATCTGCAATGGAGCAGAACAACATGAAACTACTAAATCAGCATATTAAAAAAGAAATATGAGACACATCCCCCTGCTGGAGGACTCGCATTTTGCAACAGAAAAAGATGCAATTCACTGGACCGAGGACACGGCCAGAGCAATGTTGGAACATTGGAGGTATTTTTTAAAGTGGAATACCCACTAAGTCCATTCAGGGTAGAGTGTGTAAGGGGACAGCCCTTTATGGCCCCACAATATCATGGTTTTGACTGAAAAGTGATGCCCTGACAGAACAACAAGGTGACCTCCTCAAAAACGGTTTAACTTTTATTTCCATAGATAACTTTTTAAAAAAATACAGACCCAAAACACAAGACTGTATTAATCATGTTTCCTGTTCTTTGCGGGATTAACATTTGGTGGGACAAACCGAAACTTTTGTTAGCACAAGAAAGTGACAACATAAATATAATATTGCTCATAATGGATAGGTGCATAACCCACTGGTGGAGCATTTTCTCATGACCCAGGGTTTTTCTTTATGGTGAACAGTGTGAGAGATTTTGTTATCATTGTTACTGTTATTATGGCTATTGTTCTTATGGTTCTTATTACTGTTTTATGATGATTATTATTATTACTTTAACCCTACCCCTGGTCCTGTTTCTAACCCTAACCTTTAGTTTAATCTGAACCCTAATCCCAACCCTTAATCAGTTATTAGAAATTTAAATAATCTTAAACATAAAGCAATAACATGGTTGGAAGGAAAAGGTTTTGTTTCACGTGTCTTTTTGCCTGGTTAGCAGTATGCATGCAGGGGAGGGGCTTAGAACGCACAGGGCCCATGGCTCAGGACACGCAGGGCCCATGAGGCCGACGCGTGCTCCTTGGTAAGACAGTGTGAATAAAACAGCCACCTTTTGTCTCTCACTTCACTTTTACGCCTGTCCAGCCAAGTTGTAGCTGTTGTGGTGTGCATAGAGCCTGATGAAGGCAGAATTTGCCGAAACGCGTAGCGAGCACACTTTATTCTAATTTTGTATTGTTTATTTATTTATTTTTTTACATTTTTGTGAATAAAAACACTCATTTAAGTGGTTGTCCCGCTTTTTTCTTTTTTTCTTTTTTCAAAGTTTGCAAGTTTTTCTATTTTTGATTACATTCTTGCCTGGTGGAAAAACCGTAACACCTGCCATGCACTTCTACGACGGAGAGGAGGATGGAGGTGCTTGGACCACGGCGCGCTACGGGAGGAGACACTACAGAAATCCCCGTGCGCTCAGCTTTAATTACCGGGGCCGACCGGACCATAGGATGGACCGTGCATTTCCCGTCTCCGGCTGGAAGAGGGCGCCAAGGTTCCCAAATTTTGGCTGGAGTAGGGCTTCACCTTCAAATCCTAACTGGCCTGCGCCTCCTATGTACGACGGGTCCCGGCCTTATTTTCCACAGCCCCGCTCTTATGCAGCAGCGGTCCGGGGCTCACCTACCAGACGAGCGACAAGATTTGGACCCCCAGCAGATGTTAGGCAGGACCTCCGGCGACCTGCAGATGAAAGACTTGGACAGCTTATCCGCAAATTACATGCTGTAATTAAGATGGTGCATCACTTACAAAACGTGACCATCACGCCGGACAGACCAGAACCTCTGATGATCGCTCGCATAGTGGACTCATTAACCTCACTGATTAAACCCGCTGATCCCACGGATGATGTGTTAGACCTCATTGAGGGCAACGCAAAAAACTGGGGACAGAACACACTGCAGATCCTCCAGGATCACTACCAAAAGAGGCTGGAGAAACTTTTACAGGATCTCCCCGGTGATTTAACCCGAGATTGGAGGGAAGCCTTCATCGTGGCGACACGATGGGCTTGCAGAAATCTACCTCGGATCACGCAGGATGTTCTCGATCAGGCAGAGGCCCTGATCATCACCTGCAGATCAGACTCGGAGCGGCGAAGTCCAGCGGCTACGACACCACCCCCCGGCAGGGTCTGATAGCCGCCGGGGGCCGCGCACATCAGGAGGAAGAAAAAAGAGGACCCGTCAACCTGAGCGGGTCTCCATGAGCATTCAAGCTGAATGTTACGAGGCCACAAACCGATCAGTTGGAACTATGACGGACATGAGACCAGCTTGGCCTCCAGATGCAGTTGCAGCAGCCGCTGCCGAGAAGCAGCGTGGACCGCGAACGGCGACCCGCCGCAACCCCTTCGTGGCGCGTGAGGAATTTCTCCCTCAGATTGTGGGGATAACTTCACCCTCTGCTCCCAGACCGGCAGCACGGGCGCCACCTTCCCGAATTTCAGCACTGGACAGCTCCCAGGAGGAGGAAAGCTCCGATAGAGAGGAGAACCGCGGCGGGGAGGTTCTTCACGAGGAGGAGGAGGAGGAGGAGGAGTTCGATAATGAATACGACAGCGAGGAAGATGGGGATGAGGCGGACACGGACGCTGACCCCCCAGCTTCAGGTAGTTCGGGGCTGGATCATATTGTAAGGCCTGGAGGGTTGAAAGATGGGGTAAACAACAAAAAATTGAATGAGGGTATTGAAGGGCTAGAGGAATGATCTGGGGAGAGCGCACGCACACCACCAAAGAGGACCCAAATTCTTGGCCACAATGACAATTTATTCCGATGGAAAAAACATATGAATGGCCAAAAAGTTCCAGTTAAAAGACACTTAAAACAAGCATAAAATGCGTCTAAAAATTCTAGGCACGGATTAAAACAGTAAAACACGATATAAATCCCAGGAACAGTTGAAAAAGGATAAAAGAGACCTAAAAGTCCAAAGAACAGTTAAAACTGGTTTAAAAATGCAGCTCAAAGGGGGGAATCACTGATCCCAAACCAGGAGACGTCTCTCTTCCCCCGACGCTGTTCCGAGGATCCCTCCAGTCATACACACAAAGACCTGGGGGGCGGGCTCCGTTCCGCCTCTGGGGTTTGTGACCGGCACTCCTCCGCGTCACCTCCAGCTGGCTCTCCTGGACACGCTGGAATCTGTGGAAACAGGCAAGCGGCAGCACGAAAAGCAATTCCTGAAGCAGGCTGCCACTAGCCCTCCCACCTATTTCCACCAGTCTGCTGAAGCCCGTTCGGCTACTTACACACAGGCAGGGTCCCTGCCCTGCCCTTGCGTGTCGATCGCTCTGCAGACTGATGGTCCCAGCGCCCAGCGCTCTCAGAGTGTGTGTCCCGATCACAGCGAGTCTTCCCGACGTCTGGCGGTCCCGGCGTCCCACTCGCGCCCCGCGTGCATGCGCCTGCTGTCGGTGTGCGACCGCCTTTGGCTTTCCTCCTCAGGACTTTTATAAGTCCCTCCTGATGAGGAGCAGGTGTGGTGGATCGGCGCGCTATGTTACAAGGGGGGTGTGTCCATAGAAAGCATGCAACAAACAGGTAGCACCAGAAACATGCAAAAGAAAAACACCCTACAACATGCAATCCCCCCACATCATCACAATATTTCGGACAGCCCGGGTGTGACAGAATGCCAGGAGGACAGCGCATCTCCAGCTTCAGCGGAGGAACGCTGTATTACAGGGCTGGAGCTAGCAGGTGACGGTGCTGAGCCACCAGTAGCCCGTGTTGACTTACCTGCCCCAGAGCGGCAGGTTTTCAAGGTAAAGCGTCACCCTGAAACAAACACAGAATTGATTGACTGGTTTCTGGAAGTGGAGAAAAGGTGTCTTATTGTTGGTGACTCAAATTTATCCAGAATCCCTGAAGATTGAGAGGTGTCCAGGTGCTAATTTTCGCCACATGCAGGCTTTATTTGAGATAGCCCACGTTCCGTGGGATTTGGTGGTTCAGAATGTGGTCATTGCAGCCGGCATTAACGCCAAAGGTCAGAACATTAAAGAAACTGCAGTTAAACAGCTCCAGCGGGCTCTGAAGATGGCTAAACACAGATTTCCATCTGCTGTCATCTGGGTTCCCTTGGTTAATTTTTCTGGTAACTTATCT
Organism: Oryzias latipes; assembly: GCF_053564925.1. NCBI lineage: Eukaryota > Metazoa > Chordata > Actinopteri > Beloniformes > Adrianichthyidae > Oryzias > Oryzias latipes. Next base: position 118,103 of record NC_136238.1, read on the forward strand.
GCAATGGAGCAGAACAACATGAAACTACTAAATCAGCATATTAAAAAAAAATATGAGACACATCCCCCTGCTGGAGGACTCGCATTTTGCAACAGAAAAAGATGCAATTCACTGGACCGAGGACACGGCCAGAGCAATGTTGGAACATTGGAGGTATTTTTTAAAGTGGAATACCCACTAAGTCCATTCAGGGTAGAGTGTGTAAGGGGACAGCCCTTTATGGCCCCACAATATCATGGTTTTGACTGAAAAGTGATGCCCTGACAGAACAACAAGGTGACCTCCTCAAAAACGGTTTAACTTTTATTTCCATAGATAACTTTTTAAAAAAATACAGACCCAAAACACAAGACTGTATTAATCATGTTTCCTGTTCTTTGTGGGATTAACATTTGGTGGGACAAACCGAAACTTTTGTTAGCACAAGAAAGTGACAACATAAATATAATATTGCTCATAATGGATAGGTGCATAACCCACTGGTGGAGCATTTTCTCATGACCCAGGGTTTTTCTTTATGGTGAACAGTGTGAGAGATTTTGTTATCATTGTTACTGTTATTATGGCTATTGTTCTTATGGTTCTTATTACTGTTTTATGATGATTATTATTATTACTTTAACCCTACCCCTGGTCCTGTTTCTAACCCTAACCTTTAGTTTAATCTGAACCCTAATCCCAACCCTTAATCAGTTATTAGACATTTAAATAATCTTAAACATAAAGCAATAACATGGTTGGAAGGAAAAGGTTTTGTTTCACGTGTCTTTTTGCCTGGTTAGCAGTATGCATGCAGGGAGGAGGTGATGGGCAGGTTTGGTGTGAAGGAAAGGAATCTGGAGGGACAGATGTTGGTGGACTTTGCGAAGAGGATGGAAATGGCTGTAGTCAACACTTACTTCCAGAAGAGAGAGGAACATAGAGTGACATACAGAAGTGGAGGTAGGAGTACTCAGGTGGACTACATCCTATGTAGACGAGGTCATTTGAGAGAGGTTAATGGCTGCAAAGTGGTGGTAGGAGAGAGTGTAGCCAGACAGCACCGCATGGTGGTGTGTAAGATGACTCTGGAGGTCAGGAAGAAGAAGAGAGGGAAAACAGAAAAGAAGACCAAGTGGTGGAAGCTACAGAATGAAGAAACTTGTGAGGAATTTAGGCAGAAGTTGAGGCAGGTCCTGGGTGGTCAGGATGAGCTTCCAGAGGACTGGGAAACTACAGCAGAGATTATCAGGGAAACAGGTAGGAAGGTGCTAGGTGTGTCATCTGGAAAGAGGAAAGACGGTAAAGAGACTTGGTGGTGGAATGAGGAAGTACAGGAATGCGTCCAGAGGAAGAGGTTGGCTAAAAGGAAGTGGGATGTAGAAAGGACTGAGGAAGGTAGACAGGAGTACAAGGAAGCGCAGCGTAAAGTGAAGAGAGAGGTGGCAAAGGCCAAACAGAAAGCTTACGATGAGCTATATGACAGGTTAGACACAAAGGAAGGAGAGAAGGACTTGTACAGGCTAGCCAGACAGAGAGACAGAGATGGGAAGGACGTGCAACAGATAAGGGTGATTAAGGACAGAGATGGAAAGGTGCTAACAACCCAAGAGAGTGTACAGAAAAGATGGAAGGAGTATTTTGAGGAGCTGATGAACGAGGAAAATGACAGGGAAAGAAGGGAGGAAGATGTGGTTGTTGTGGAGCAGGAAGTAGCAGAGATTGGAAAGGATGAGGTTAGGAAGGCTCTGAAAAGGATGAAGAGCGGAAAGGCCGTTGGTCCTGATGACGTACCTGTGGAGGTATGGAAGTGCCTAGGAGAGACAGCAGTGGAATTTCTAACAAGGTTGTTCAATAGGATTTTAGAGAGTGAGAAGATGCCTGAGGAATGGAGGAGAAGCGTTCTGGTCCCAATCTTTAAGAACAAGGGTGACACGCAGAACTGCAGCAACTATAGAGGAATAAAGTTGATGAGCCACACAATGAAGCTGTGGGAAAGAGTAGTGGAAGCCAGGCTTAGGAAGAAGGTGGAGATTTGTGAGCAGCAGTATGGTTTCATGCCCCGTAAGAGCACCACTGATGCCATTTTTGCTTTGAGAATGTTGATGGAAAAGTACAGAGAAGGTCAGAAGGAGCTGCATTGTGTGTTCGTAGATTTAGAGAAGGCGTATGACAGGGTGCCGAGGGAGGAGCTGTGGTACTGTATGAGGTCGTCTGGAGTGGCAGAAAAGTATGTCAGAGTAGTTCAGGACATGTATGAGAGAAGTATGACGGTGGTGAGATGTGCTGTAGGTCAGACAGAGGAGTTCAAGGTGGAGGTGGGACTACACCAAGGATCAGCTTTGAGTCCTTTTTTGTTTGCTATGCTGATGGACAGGCTGACAGACGAGGTAAGACAGGAATCTCCCTGGACAATGATGTTTGCGGATGACATTGTAATTTGCAGTGAGAGTAGAGAGCAGGTGGAGGAACAGCTAGAGAGGTGGAGGTTTGCTCTGGAAAGAAGAGGTATGAAGGTCAGTCGTAGTAAGACAGAATACATGTGTCTGAACGAGAGGGATCAAGGTAGAAGCGTTAGGTTACAGGGGACTGAGGTGAAGAAGGTGCAGGAGTTTAAGTACTTGGGGTCAACAGTTCAGTGTGATGGGGATTGTGGAAAAGAGGTGAAGAGGCGAGTGCAGGCAGGTTGGAGCGGTTGGAGGAAAGTGTCAGGAGTGTTGTGTGACAGAAGAGTGCCAGCAAGACTCAAAGGAAAGGTGTACAAGACAGTGGTGAGACCAGCTCTGCTCTATGGGTTAGAGACGGTAGCTAGATCTCACCACTAGGGGGAGAAGATGGCGCCTGTGTTCGGCAATGCCTCTGCTCGTCTCATGTTATGTAGAGTGATAGTGATTGTTTTTACTATGTATGTGATCATGTCAGCCCGATTAACAAACGGATATGTTGCTGCTTTGCGGACCTATGGCCGGGACTTTCTCCTTCAAATCAAAGAGCAAATGGAGTCTGTCTTTGAAACATGGGACAGCTACAAGCAAACATTTCCTCCACCATTTATTTGTGCGGCTGGCCTGTCAGATGTACTATATCTGCCTCGACCTCCAAGGAAAAGGAGAAAGCAGAGGAAAAGAGGTCTTAGGGCTGGACTCCAGGTAAAGTGCAGACGAGCCTTACACTTGGAATTCACCGGCCCGGATCTGCGTTATGGGAAACGCGCAAGATGCCTGCGTCCGATTCCTCTTCAGGAGGCCTGCAGCGGCACAGCCTCGCCGCCGACATCGCCTGCTCGGATTACGTCGGCTACTGTCCTGGAGCCCCAACAATGCTGGCATTCTCACCACCGGATTACTGTACCGTCCCTCACTTCCGTGTTTTCACCGGTATATACTCAGCTTCCACCGCAGCGGACATCCGACTGGAAGTCACGTGACCGCTGGACTTGTCTGCTACCAATCCCGGTGCACCCCGCTGCCGCTTCGATAGTGACGTCACCACCAACAATACAACTTGGCTTGCTGAACACTCGCTCTATTGCCAACAAATCCTTCTCATTGACTGATCTCTTTTCAAGACAAAACCTTGATTTTATGTTTCTGACTGAGACTTGGCAAAAAGAGGAAGAGTTTATTCATTTAAACGAACTCTGTTTGGAGGGCTGTTCAGTCATCGGGAAGCCCCGCCCCTCTCGCCGTGGTGGGGGTGTGGCAGTTGTGTATAAGGACAACTACACATGCAAAGACATGAACACCCAAACGTTCTCATCTTTTGAATCTCTGTCATTCAAAGTTGATACGTCAGATCCATTTTATTGTGTTTTAGTCTACCGCCCCCCGGGTCCTGCTGCTCCCTTTTTACATGATTTTAGTGACTTTCTGTCTTCCATCATAAAACTGGAAAGGGTTTTAATACTAGGGGATTTTAACCTTCATATAAATGATTGTTCATCCTGTCCAGCAATGGAATTTTTATTTTTGACTGAAACCTTTAATTTTGAGCAACATGTCTCTGACCCCACCCATCAAAAGGGCAACACTTTGGACTTAGTTTTTTCTCTTGGCCTGAGCATTACTAATCTTTATGTGGAGGATGTACATATGAGTGATCATAGTGGTGTCTTCTTTGAGCTAAACGTCACTCCTGAACCCGTTTCCTCATGCATACTGTCTCAAAGGCGCATCATCACCGCCAACACTGATGGACGTTTTTCAGCGCTGTTTGACCCCCACTTATTTAAGGAATGTTCTGATGTTAACAATCTGATTGATCGTTTTAGTGATCACTGTGTCACAATCCTGGATCAGGTGGCTCCTGTCAAATCCAATTTATCAAAGAAAAAAGTGTGTCCCTGGATAAATGAAGCCATCCAAAATTTAAAGAGACAGTGTCGTCAAACTGAGCGTCTTTTAAAATCCACCAATCTCATGGTCCACAGACTGCATCTTAGGGATCTCGTGTCCTCATACAACGAGATGGTGAAAGATGCCAGATCTGACTACTTTCGCCAGCTAATATCCTCAAATAAGAAGAGCCCAAAAGTTTTGTTTCACACGATAAATTCTATTGTTGGTCCTGCAGCCCCAGTACCCCCTGTGTTCTGCAAAGCCGACTCCAATGAATTTCTCAAGTTCTTTGCAAATAAGACTAAGAAGATCAAAGAGCAGCTCCCACCTCCTTGTTGTGATGATGGTGTTGTGGTGGAGCCTGTTTCCCACAAATGGTCTACTTTTAGGCCTGTCACTCTGGAGGACATATCTGCTCTGTTGACCAAGTTGAAACCTTCTACTTGTCCATCTGATGTCATTCCTTCCAAACTCTTCTTAAAGGTGTTTGAGACCATCGGCCAAAGTGTCACTGAAATGATCAACCTTTCACTTTCCACTGGTGTTTTTCCAAACGCATTCAAACATGCCATAGTGGAGCCTCTGCTGAAAAAGTCTAATCTGGACCCATCAGTCTTCCAGAATTATAGACCCATCTCAAAGCTTCCATTTATCTCAAAGATTCTGGAAAAGGTGGTTGCTGAACAATTGTCAGAGTTCTTGGATAAAAGGAGCATCTATGACACTTTTCAGTCAGGTTTTCGTAAACATCACTCCACAGAGACAGCCCTGCTGAAGGTGTCCAGTGATATTTTGATGTCTGCTGATTCTGGCAGACACACGGTCCTTGTCTTACTAGATCTTTCATCAGCCTTTGACACGGTTGACCACCAGATCTTATTGGACAGATTGAGGGACCTGATTGGTTTGTCAGGGTCAGTTCTCCACTGGTTTTCCTCTTACTTATCCGGTCGGAATTTCAGTGTCATGGCCAACCACAAAATGTCTCAGTCAGTAGACTTACTGTGTGGGGTTCCCCAGGGCTCTGTTCTAGGCCCTGTTCTGTTTCTCCTATACATGATCCCTCTTGGAAAGATCATTCAGGATTTCAGTGATGTTTCCTACCATCTCTTTGCTGATGATATCCAGCTATATTGCTCTTTTAAGCCCTCCGAGACACACAAGCTGGATTCTCTGATGAACTGCTTGATGCAGATAAAACAATGGCTCTGTAAAAACTCTCTGCAACTAAACTCAGAGAAAACAGAAACCTTAGTTGTTGCCCCTGATGATGCTATACCAGGGATTAAGCAGCACTTGGGTTCTCTTGGCCAGGATGTCAAACCCAGCCTTAGAAATTTGGGTGTCATTTTTGACAAAGATATGTCGCTGGAGCAGCACTCCAAGCAGTTGATCAGGAACTGTTTCTTCCAGTTGAGGAACATTTCTAAGCTACGGAAGATGGTGTCATATGAAGATCTAGAACTTCTTATTCATGCCTTTGTTTCTACACGGCTAGACTACTGTAACAGTCTGTTTTCCTGTCTGAATAAGAAGGAGCTGTCTCGCCTGCAGCTGATCCAGAACTCTGCTGCGAGGATCTTGACTCGCACCAAGAGAAGAGATCACATCTCCCCGATCCTCAAAGCTCTTCATTGGCTCCCGGTTGCTTACCGCTACCAATACAAAATTCTAGTTTTGACTTTTAGGGCCCTTCATTCCCAAGCTCCTCCATATGTTTGTGATCTGATCGCCCCTTACAGACCATCTCGTGCACTGAGGTCTGCGGATCAGAACCTGTTGATGGTCCCTCGCACACGGTTCCGAACTAGAGGAGAAAGATCCTTCCAGGCTGTTGCTCCCAAACTCTGGAATGAACTTCCATTGTCGCTACGTTCCCTGGACTCTGTGAATTCTTTTAAAAGTCAACTAAAAACTTTTTATTTTTGCAAAGCATTTTAACTGAAACTACTTTTATTGGGCTTGAGATGATTGTTTTTACATAGTTTATGCTTTTATATTTTATGTTTTTATGTTTTTATATGTGTATGTATACATATTTTAACCTGTGAAGCACCTTGTGACCTTTGTCTGCGAAAGGTGCTATACAAATAAAATTTACTTACTTACTTACTTACTTACAGTGAGACAGAGACAAGAGGCTGAGATGGAGGTAGCGGAGATGAAGATGTTGAGGTTCTCCTTAGGAGTGACCAGGTTAGACAGGATAAGGAACGAGTACATCAGAGGGACGGCTCATGTTGCCTGTGTCAGCGACAAAGTCAGAGAAGCCAGACTGAGATGGTTTGGACATGTTCAGAGGAGGGATAGTGGATATATTGGTAGAAGGATGTTGGAGATGGAGCTGCCTGGCAGGAGGGCAAGAGGACGGCCAAAGAGGAGATACATGGATGTCTTAACAGAGGACATGAAGTTGGCTAATGTTAGGGTAGAAGATGTCCATGATAGAGTGAGGTGGAAAAGGATGATTCGCTGTGGCGACCCCTGATGGGAAAAGCCGAAAGAGAAAGAAGAAGAAGCAGTATGCATGCAGGGGAGGGGCTTAGAACGCACAGGGCCCATGGCTCAGGACACGCAGGGCCCATGAGGCCGACGCGTGCTCCTTGGTAAGACAGTGTGAATAAAACAGCCACCTTTTGTCTCTCACTTCACTTTTACGCCTGTCCAGCCAAGTTGTAGCTGTTGTGGTGTGCATAGAGCCTGATGAAGGCAGAATTTGCCGAAACGCGTAGCGAGCACACTTTATTCTAATTTTGTATTGTTTATTTATTTATTTTTTTACATTTTTGTGAATAAAAACACTCATTTAAGTGGTTGTCCCGCTTTTTTCTTTTTTCAAAGTTTGCAAGTTTTTCTATTTTTGATTACATTCTTGCCTGGTGGAAAAACCGTAACACCTGCCATGCACTTCTACGACGGAGAGGAGGATGGAGGTGCTTGGACCACGGTGCGCTACGGGAGGAGACACTACAGAAATCCCCGTGCGCTCAGCTTTAATTACCGGGGCCGACCGGACCATAGGATGGACCGTGCATTTCCCGTCTCCGGCTGGAAGAGGGCGCCAAGGTTCCCAAATTTTGGCTGGAGTAGGGCTTCACCTTCAAATCCTAACTGGCCTGCGCCTCCTATGTACGACGGGTCCCGGCCTTATTTTCCACAGCCCCGCTCTTATGCAGCAGCGGTCCGGGGCTCACCTACCAGACGAGCGACAAGATTTGGACCCCCAGCAGATGTTAGGCAGGACCTCCGGCGACCTGCAGATGAAAGACTTGGACAGCTTATCCGCAAATTACATGCTGTAATTAAGATGGTGCATCACTTACAAAACGTGACCATCACGCCGGACAGACCAGAACCTCTGATGATCGCTCGCATAGTGGACTCATTAACCTCACTGATTAAACCCGCTGATCCCACGGATGATGTGTTAGACCTCATTGAGGGCAACGCAAAAAACTGGGGACAGAACACACTGCAGATCCTCCAGGATCACTACCAAAAGAGGCTGGAGAAACTTTTACAGGATCTCCCCGGTGATTTAACCCGAGATTGGAGGGAAGCCTTCATCGTGGCGACACGATGGGCTTGCAGAAATCTACCTCGGATCACGCAGGATGTTCTCGATCAGGCAGAGGCCCTGATCATCACCTGCAGATCAGACTCGGAGCGGCGAAGTCCAGCGGCTACGACACCACCCCCCGGCAGGGTCTGATAGCCGCCGGGGGCCGCGCACATCAGGAGAAAGAAAAAAGAGGACCCGTCAACCTGAGCGGGTCTCCATGAGCATTCAAGCTGAATGTTACGAGGCCACAAACCGATCAGTTGGAACTATGACGGACATGAGACCAGCTTGGCCTCCAGATGCAGTTGCAGCAGCCGCTGCCGAGAAGCAGCGTGGACCGCGAACGGCGACCCGCCGCAACCCCTTCGTGGCGCGTGAGGAATTTCTCCCTCAGATTGTGGGGATAACTTCACCCTCTGCTCCCAGACCGGCAGCACGGGCGCCACCTTCCCGAATTTCAGCACTGGACAGCTCCCAGGAGGAGGAAAGCTCCGATAGAGAGGAGAACCGCGGCGGGGAGGTTCTTCACGAGGAGGAGGAGGAGGAGGAGTTCGATAATGAATACGACAGCGAGGAAGATGGGGATGAGGCAGACACGGACGCTGACCCCCCAGCTTCAGGTAGTTCGGGGCTGGATCATATTGTAAGGCCTGGAGGGTTGAAAGATGGGGTAAACAACAAAAAATTGAATGAGGGTATTGAAGGGCTAGAGGAATGATCTGGGGAGAGCGCACGCACACCACCAAAGAGGACCCAAATTCTTGGCCACAATGACAATTTATTCCGATGGAAAAAACATATGAATGGCCAAAAAGTTCCAGTTAAAAGACACTTAAAACAAGCATAAAATGCGTCTAAAAATTCTAGGCACGGATTAAAACAGTAAAACACGATAAAAATCCCAGGAACAGTTGAAAAAGGATAAAAGAGACCTAAAAGTCCAAAGAACAGTTAAAACTGGTTTAAAAATGCAGCTCAAAGGGGGGAATCACTGATCCCAAACCAGGAGACGTCTCTCTTCCCCCGACGCTGTTCCGAGGATCCCTCCAGTCATACACACAAAGACCTGGGGGGCGGGCTCCGTTCCGCCTCTGGGGTTTGTGACCGGCACTCCTCCGCGTCACCTCCAGCTGGCTCTCCTGGACACGCTGGAATCTGTGGAAACAGGCAAGCGGCAGCACGAAAAGCAATTCCTGATGCAGGCTGCCACTAGCCCTCCCACCTATTTCCACCAGTCTGCTGAAGCCCGTTCGGCTACTTACACACAGGCAGGGTCCCTGCCCTGCCCTTGCGTGTCGATCGCTCTGCAGACTGATGGTCCCAGCGCCCAGCGCTCTCAGAGTGTGTGTCCCGATCACAGCGAGTCTTCCCGACGTCTGGCGGTGCCGACGTCTGGCGGTCCCGGCGTCCCACTCGCGCCCCGCGTGCATGCGCCTGCTGTCGGTGTGCGACTGCCTTTGGCTTTCCTCCTCAGGACTTTTATAAGTCCCTCCTGATGAGGAGCAGGTGCGGTGGATCGGCGCGCTATGTTACAAGGGGGGTGTGTCCATAGAAAGCATGCAACAAACAGGTAGCACCACAAACATGCAAAAGAAAAACACCCTACAACATGCAATCCCCCCACATCATCACAATATTTCGGACAGCCCGGGTGTGACAGAATGCCAGGAGGACAGCGCATCTCCAGCTTCAGCGGAGGAACGCTGTATTACAGGGCTGGAGCTAGCAGGTGACGGTGCTGAGCCACCAGTAGCCCGTGTTGACTTACCTGCCCCAGAGCGGCAGGTTTTCAAGGTAAAGCGTCACCCTGAAACAAACAGAGAATTGATTGACTGGTTTCTGGAAGTGGAGAAAAGGTGTCTTATTGTTGGTGACTCAAATTTATCCAGAATCCCTGAATATTCCATCCCAGATCTACAGATTGAGAGGTGTCCAGGTGCTAATTTTCGCCACATGCAGGCTTTATTTGAGATAGCCCACGTTCCGTGGGATTTGGTGGTTCAGAATGTGGTCATTGCAGCCGGCATTAACGCCAAAGGTCAGAACATTAAAGAAACTGCAGTTAAACAGCTCCAGCGGGCTCTGAAGATGGCTAAACACAGATTTCCATCTGCTGTCATCTGGGTTCCCTTGGTTAATTTTTCTGGTAACTTATCTGCAATGGAGCAGAACAACATGAAACTACTAAATCAGCATATTAAAAAAGAAATATGAGACACATCCCCCTGCTGGAGGACTCGCATTTTGCAACAGAAAAAGATGCAATTCACTGGACCGAGGACACGGCCAGAGCAATGTTGGAACATTGGAGGTATTTTTTAAAGTGGAATACCCACTAAGTCCATTCAGGGTAGAGTGTGTAAGGGGACAGCCCTTTATGGCCCCACAATATCATGGTTTTGACTGAAAAGTGATGCCCTGACAGAACAACAAGGTGACCTCCTCAAAAACGGCTTAACTTTTATTTCCATAGATAACTTTTTAAAAAAATCAGACCCAAAACACAAGACTGTATTAATCATGTTTCCTGTTCTTTGTGGGATTAACATTTGGTGGGACAAACCGAAACTTTTGTTAGCACAAGAAAGTGACAACATAAATATAATATTGCTCATAATGGATAAGTGCATAACCCACTGGTGGAGCATTTTCTCATGACCCAGGGTTTTTCTTTATGGTGAACAGTGTGAGAGATTTTGTTATCATTGTTACTGTTATTATGGCTATTGTTCTTATGGTTCTTATTACTGTTTTATGATGATTAGGGCCCGAGCACGGAGTGCAAGGACCCTATTGTAATTCGAATGTTTATTATTATTATTATTATTATTATTATTCTACCGGAAGAGTCGCCTTTTTGAGGCCTTTAACATACCCCAAAACTCACCAAATTTGGCACACACATCAGGAGTCGCGAAAAATTTCGTATTTTATAGGAGATTGGCATGGGCGCAGAAAAACGGCTTGATAGCGCCACCTACGGTGACTTTTGTCCCGACGCCCCGCATACGCTTTAACGTACAAGCTTGATTTTTACAGGGCATGTTCTTCAGATGGAGACCTACAAAAAAGTCTGAAAGGACCCACCTGTCACTCGCACAGGAAGTCTGATATATTGAGGTCAATATGTCATTTTTGCTTCATTTTGGACATTTGCAGGCCTCGCTCTAGAGCGAACTCCTCCTAGAGATTTGTGAATAATGACTCCAAACTTTGGTTTTGTAAACTAAACACATGTCCGATGTTAAATTGCGAAGCTTTTACGTTTTTACGGTTGTTTGTGACCGTGGCGGCGCGTCGAAAATGGAGGTCATTTTGAAAACACGCCATGAAAAGAAAAATGGCCATTACTCAGCCATGCAAAATCCAATATTATCCAAAGTTGATATGCATGATTGTAGTCTGACTTTGAACACATCTGCAGTGGAAGAATCTGGAATAGGTGTAGCGCCACCTGCTGGTAAAAGGAAATGACATGTTTTACTTGGAGCATCACTGCTCCAAGTAGGATGAGCCGACACACCTCAAAATGATGTCCACCTGTTGAAAAGCCATTGATGTTTACTCTGATAAAAAGCCATAACTTTCAATGCGGGGGTGTGGTCGTGACAGAGCGGCGAAGTTGGGCGTCTCGCCATGCACACAAAAGTTGCTCTCACGTGCACATTCCTTGTCCAATCTCACTGAAATTCAATAGAGGTGATGAGGCTTCCATTCTGAACCCATGGATATGACAATCTTGGACGAGCTCCATAGCGCCACCTAGATATTGACAAATACATTTTATGTCACATTCTGACCTATCTTTTCTCTGTGCTTTGTCCGACATTCATAAAATTACAACAGGAGATACTCATAAGGGTCTTCTCTCATCGTCTAAAGTTTCATGGGTGTACACCTGACGGTGCCTGCGCAAGCCACCACCAAACAGGAAGTGGTTGATTGCGTTGCAGTCAGATAATTAAAAATTCATAAAAAATCAGCCGTTTGTATCACGAGGCTGAGATTTCAGAATGAGAGGCCTCTTACATATCTCCAACTTAGATACACAGCACTTGCATGGGTGAACAAAAAACGGCTCAATAGCGCCACCTACCATGTTTGTTTTTGAGAGCCCCGCCATGTTTTTTAACATACAAGCTTGATATTTACAGGACATGTTCATCAGATGGAAACCTACAAAAAAGTCTCTTGGGACCAAGCTGTCAGTCGCACAGGAAGTCTGCTATATTGATGTCAATATGTCAGTTTTGCTCTATTTTGGTCCTTTGCAGGCCTCGTTCTAGAACGAACTCCTCCTAGAGATTTTTGAACAATGACTCCAAACTTTGGTTTTGTAAACTAAACACATGTCCGATCTTAAATTGCGAAGCTTTTAAGTTTTTACGGTTGTTTGTGACCGTGGCGGCGCGTCAAAATTTGAGGTCGTTTCGAAATCACGCCATGAAAAGAAAAATGGCCATTACTCAGCCATAAATAATCTAATCTGATCCAAATTTGTTGTGCATGATTGTAGTCTGACTTTGAACACATCTGCAGTGGAAAAATCCGAAACAGGTGTAGCGCCACCTGTTGGCAACAGGAAATGACATGTTTTACTTGGAGCATCACTGCTCCAAGTAGGATGAGCAAACACACCTCAAAATGACGTCCACCTGTTGAAAAACCATTGAAGTTTACTCTGATGAAAAACAAATCTTTCAACGCGGGGGTGTGGTCGTGACAGAGCGGCGAAGTTGGGTATCTCGCCATGCACAAATGTTGCTCTCACGTTCACATTCTTTGTCTGATCTCACTGAAATTAAATAGATTTGATGAAACTTCCATTCTGAACCCATGGATATGACAATTTTGGACGAGCTATATATGTTCATAAATGATCATGAAGCATGATCATATAATCAAGCTTCATAGGAAATCAGCCGTTTGTCTCAGGAAGCTGAGATTTCAGAATTAGATGCGTCTTACAAAGCTCCACGTTTGAAAAGCAGCACTATACGTACGAGAAACATCTAACCACCTTAATCACCCTTTTGTGCTGAAAGCAAATTTTTGGACATTTTGTCTCAAGCAAATATTTTTATCATAACATCTGTTTAGTTTATCAGCACCAAAATAAAAAATATTTACATTTATAAAATGAACTGGTCAACTCTAGGATTTTATTTATTCAATCTTACATCCTCAAGCTTTTCATCAGTCTCCCCTGCTGCAGGAGTGGAGTTAGCCCCCCCCCCCCCCCCCCCCCCCCCCCCCCCCCCCCCCCCCCCCCCCGGCTGTGTGCTCACATGTAAATTAGCCACGAGTGGCAGACAGAAAGTAGAACAGTTAGAAAGCCTAGTTCAACACTAAAATACAGCAATTTCCTTTGTTTTGTTTGTCTTTTATACATCCTTAGCACTAATCATTGCTTTTTTATTCATCCAAAATACAATTAACTTTATATTTTATCTTTTTTTTTTTTTTACAAACAAAATATATGAATGTGCTCCAAAACAAAACCCAGTCTCAGTACACTCCTACAGATGTAACATCTGACAGTAAATGTCTCTTTTATGCTTTTTTAATCAATGCTGCAACTTCTTTTCATTTCCTTTCAATACACCCAAAGAAATTAAACTACAACGACAACAAACACAACATATAGCAAATGTCTCTAAGAAGATTGTGTATATACATTATGTACCACCTTTAAACACCAAATAAATAACAAATCTTTCTAATACAATCACAAAAAATGGAACACAAAATGTAAAACCCAAATTAGAAATTGCAATTTTAAAAAGATACATTTTTCAGCAGCTTTTCAAAATCAATCACATATTTTACTCTTCTGTGGATGAAACAAAGAAGTCCAGAGCAATGTAGCCACTTCTCCAAAGTCTCTGTCACCTTCAGTTTTACACAAAGTCTGTGAAAATCCACCATACATTGGTCACATGTATTCAGAGACCGGCTAAAAGTCCACAATTGTAAAAGCTCTTATATAGACAACTGTTTGTTTGCTTGGAGCTCTAAATATAAAAAAATGCTTTTCTATCACCTAGACACAGATGGAGAACCATATCAACTGGATTAGTAACAGGGAAACATGTTTAGGTTTAAACTTACATCAATAGACAACATGAAGCTGTTCATCACATTTTTGACCTAAACATGTAAACACATCCTTGGCTCTGCGGTTAGGAAATGGTACTTGGGAATCTCTTCATACCAGGAGCCAGCCTGAACATTGGAACATCACCACAGTGCCCATCCAGACTGGGACAGCAACGGGGTCCACTTCAGAGCCCTGAGCTGCTGTGTTTAACTCCAGCTGTCCCAGCAAGGGAGACAACTGCAGCAACATCCACTGACCAAGCTGGCAAGCCCTGGCAGAAAAGATCCCCACAAGAAAAACACTGGCTCAGGCAGGCTGGTCAATAAAAAAATATAGTTTTACCAATGTCTTGCAGCTCGCAGATCAAGTGGTTTAGTTTTCCAGTAATGTCAGTCAAGAATACAAGTTCAGATTCACCATATTCAGCAGATATCTCCACCAATAGCACCTTAAAAATCCTGTTCTGTTTTGCTTTGCAGCTGAGGTTGTTTACGATTTTCAGAATAAGAGTCATTATATGTCCAGAGCCAATCACTTCTGCACATAAGGCCTACTGGTGAAAGAAGCAGCAGTAATGCAGACATTTTGGAAAGTCTTGGTCAGCTTTACAGTGAGTGATGAAACCTGTTTGTCGGTCAATCATAGCAGGAGCCCCGTCTGCAGGTATGGCTACCAGCTTTTCTAATGGTACCTTTTTCTGCACAAAAACTCCTTCACCGTGTTATACATTTCAACTCCTCTTGTAGTTGTCTGTTAGGGCAGATGTGTCAGGAATTCTTCTCTTGTGGAAACCAAAAGCTATGCTGTACTGTTGCCGTCCACAGACTCATCACACTGGACGTTAACCACCTGCACTTTGTAAGATCCCGGTCCAGCTAATTGGCCAAGTTATCAGACATAGCTGACATTCATCTAGACATTGTAGTGGAAATTGAATGAGTTCTATTGTTCTCATTCTTAGGAACAGTGATAGCAATTATCATCATTGCTTGTTTCTTAATCTGATAAAAACCTTCTTCTACTTGATGAGAAAATGAGCAGGTCTAAACGAGGCTTAGATTTAAGAATTTTTTTCATGCTATATGCAAAAGTCTTTGTCCTTTAAGGCAACAGATTATAGTCACCCCCCCCCCCCCACAGGCTGCTGTCATATTAACATTAGCTTGGAGCTCCAGAATGGACAAGAAAAAACGACGAGAATGGCTCGAGCAGGGCGTTGCTCACGGGGCGGTCGCTCGTGCCAGGCGGTGGCACGTGCTCGGGCCCGCTAAATGCTACTTGTAGCTTTAATTATTATTATTACTTTAACCCTACCCCTGGTCCTGTTTCTAACCCTAACCTTTAGTTTAATCTGAACCCTAATCCCAACCCTTAATCAGTTATTAGAAATTTAAATAATCTTAAACATAAAGCAATAACATGGTTGGAAGGAAAAGGTTTTGTTTCACGTGTCTTTTTGCCTGGTTAGCAGTATGCATGCAGGGGAGGGGCTTAGAACGCACAGGGCCCATGGCTCAGGACACGCAGGGCCCATGAGGCCGACGCGTGCTCCTTGGTAAGACACTGTGAATAAAACAGCCACCTTTTGTCTCTCACTTCACTTTTACGCCTGTCCAGCCAAGTTGTAGCTGTTGTGGTGTGCATAGAGCCTGATGAAGGCAGAATTTGCCGAAACGCGTAGCGAGCACACTTTATTCTAATTTTGTATTGTTTATTTATTTATTTTCTTACATTTTTGTGAATAAAAACACTCATTTAAGTGGTTGTCCCGCTTTTTTCTTTTTTTCTTTTTTCAAAGTTTGCAAGTTTTTCTATTTTTGATTACATTCTTGCCTGGTGGAAAAACCGTAACACCTGCCATGCACTTCTACGACGGAGAGGAGGATGGAGGTGCTTGGACCACGGTGCGCTACGGGAGGAGACACTACAGAAATCCCCGTGCGCTCAGCTTTAATTACCGGGGCCGACCGGACCATAGGATGGACCGTGCATTTCCCGTCTCCGGCTGGAAGAGGGCGCCAAGGTTCCCAAATTTTGGCTGGAGTAGGGCTTCACCTTCAAATCCTAACTGGCCTGCGCCTCCTATGTACGACGGGTCCCGGCCTTATTTTCCACAGCCCCGCTCTTATGCAGCAGCGGTCCGGGGCTCACCTACCAGACGAGCGACAAGATTTGGACCCCAGCAGATGTTAGGCAGGACCTCCGGCGACCTGCAGATGAAAGACTTGGACAGCTTATCCGCAAATTACATGCTGTAATTAAGATGGTGCATCACTTACAAAACGTGACCATCACGCCGGACAGACCAGAACCTCTGATGATCGCTCGCATAGTGGACTCATTAACCTCACTGATTAAACCCGCTGATCCCACGGATGATGTGTTAGACCTCATTGAGGGCAACGCAAAAAACTGGGGACAGAACACACTGCAGATCCTCCAGGATCACTACCAAAAGAGGCTGGAGAAACTTTTACAGGATCTCCCCGGTGATTTAACCCGAGATTGGAGGGAAGCCTTCATCGTGGCGACACGATGGGCTTGCAGAAATCTACCTCGGATCACGCAGGATGTTCTCGATCAGGCAGAGGCCCTGATCATCACCTGCAGATCAGACTCGGAGCGGCGAAGTCCAGCGGCTACGACACCACCCCCCGGCAGGGTCTGATAGCCGCCGGGGGCCGCGCACATCAGGAGGAAGAAAAAAGAGGACCCGTCAACCTGAGCGGGTCTCCATGAGCATTCAAGCTGAATGTTACGAGGCCACAAACCGATCAGTTGGAACTATGACGGACATGAGACCAGCTTGGCCTCCAGATGCAGTTCCAGCAGCCGCTGCCGAGAAGCAGCGTGGACCGCGAACGGCGACCCGCCGCCACCCCTTCGTGGCGCGTGAGGAATTTCTCCCTCAGATTGTGGGGATAACTTCACCCTCTGCTCCCAGACCGGCAGCACGGGCGCCACCTTCCCGAATTTCAGCACTGGACAGCTCCCAGGAGGAGGAAAGCTCCGATAGAGAGGAGAACCGCGGCGGGGAGGTTCTTCACGAGGAGGAGGAGGAGGAGGAGTTCGATAATGAATACGACAGCGAGGAAGATGGGGATGAGGCGGACACGGACGCTGACCCCCCAGCTTCAGGTAGTTCGGGGCTGGATCATATTGTAAGGCCTGGAGGGTTGAAAGATGGGGTAAACAACAAAAATTTGAATGAGGGTATTGAAGGGCTAGAGGAATGATCTGGGGAGAGCGCACGCACACCACCAAAGAGGACCCAAATTCTTGGCCACAATGACAATTTATTCCGATGGAAAAAACATATGAATGGCCAAAAAGTTCCAGTTAAAAGACACTTAAAACAAGCATAAAATGCGTCTAAAAATTCTAGGCACGGATTAAAACAGTAAAACACGATAAAAATCCCAGGAACAGTTGAAAAAGGATAAAAGAGACCTAAAAGTCCAAAGAACAGTTAAAACTGGTTTAAAAATGCAGCTCAAAGGGGGGAATCACTGATCCCAAACCAGGAGACGTCTCTCTTCCCCCGACGCTGTTCCGAGGATCCCTCCAGTCATACACACAAAGACCTGGGGGGCGGGCTCCGTTCCGCCTCTGGGGTTTGTGACCGGCACTCCTCCGCGTCACCTCCAGCTGGCTCTCCTGGACACGCTGGAATCTGTGGAAACAGGCAAGCGGCAGCACGAAAAGCAATTCCTGATGCAGGCTGCCACTAGCCCTCCCACCTATTTCCACCAGTCTGCTGAAGCCCGTTCGGCTACTTACACACAGGCAGGGTCCCTGCCCTGCCCTTGCGTGTCGATCGCTCTGCAGACTGATGGTCCCAGCGCCCAGCGCTCTCAGAGTGTGTGTCCCGATCACAGCGAGTCTTCCCGACGTCTGGCGGTCCCGACGTCTGGCGGTCCCGACGTCTGGCGGTCCCGGCGTCCCACTCGCGCCCCGCGTGCATGCGCCTGCTGTCGGTGTGCGACTGCCTTTGGCTTTCCTCCTCAGGACTTTTATAAGTCCCTCCTGATGAGGAGCAGGTGCGGTGGATCGGCGCGCTATGTTACAAGGGGGGTGTGTCCATAGAAAGCATGCAACAAACAGGTAGCACCACAAACATGCAAAAGAAAAACACCCTACAACATGCAATCCCCCCACATCATCACAATATTTCGGACAGCCCGGGTGTGACAGAATGCCAGGAGGACAGCGCATCTCCAGCTTCAGCGGAGGAACGCTGTATTACAGGGCTGGAGCTAGCAGGTGACGGTGCTGAGCCACCAGTAGCCCGTGTTGACTTACCTGCCCCAGAGCGGCAGGTTTTCAAGGTAAAGCGTCACCCTGAAACAAACAGAGAATTGATTGACTGGTTTCTGGAAGTGGAGAAAAGGTGTCTTATTGTTGGTGACTCAAATTTATCCAGAATCCCTGAATATTCCATCCCAGATCTACAGATTGAGAGGTGTCCAGGTGCTAATTTTCGCCACATGCAGGCTTTATTTGAGATAGCCCACGTTCCGTGGGATTTGGTGGTTCAGAATGTGGTCATTACAGCCGGCATTAACGCCAAAGGTCAGAACATTAAAGAAACTGCAGTTAAACAGCTCCAGCGGGCTCTGAAGATGGCTGAACACAGATTTCCATCTGCTGTCATCTGGGTTCCCTTGGTTAATTTTTCTGGTAACTTATCTGCAATGGAGCAGAACAACATGAAACTACTAAATCAGCATATTAAAAAAGAAATATGAGACACATCCCCCTGCTGGAGGACTCGCATTTTGCAACAGAAAAAGATGCAATTCACTGGACCGAGGACACGGCCAGAGCAATGTTGGAACATTGGAGGTATGTTTTAAAGTGGAATACCCACTAAGTCCATTCAGGGTAGAGTGTGTAAGGGGACAGCCCTTTATGGCCCCACAATATCATGGTTTTGACTGAAAAGTGATGCCCTGACAGAACAACAAGGTGACCTCCTCAAAAACGGTTTAACTTTTATTTCCATAGATAACTTTTTAAAAAAATACAGACCCAAAACACAAGACTGTATTAATCATGTTTCCTGTTCTTTGTGGGATTAACATTTGGTGGGACAAACCGAAACTTTTGTTAGCACAAGAAAGTGACAACATAAATATAATATTGCTCATAATGGATAGGTGCATAACCCACTGGTGGAGCATTTTCTCATGACCCAGGGTTTTTCTTTATGGTGAACAGTGTGAGAGATTTTGTTATCATTGTTACTGTTATTATGGCTATTGTTCTTATGGTTCTTATTAGTGTTTTATGATGATTATTATTATTACTTTAACCCTACCCCTGGTCCTGTTTCTAACCCTAACCTTTAGTTTAATCTGAACCCTAATCCCAACCCTTAATCAGTTATTAGACATTTAAATAATCTTAAACATAAAGCAATAACATGGTTGGAAGGAAAAGGTTTTGTTTCACGTGTCTTTTTGCCTGGTTAGCAGTATGCATGCAGGGAGGAGGTGATGGGCAGGTTTGGTGTGAAGGAAAGGAATCTGGAGGGACAGATGTTGGTGGACTTTGCGAAGAGGATGGAAATGGCTGTAGTCAACACTTACTTCCAGAAGAGAGAGGAACATAGAGTGACATACAGAAGTGGAGGTAGGAGTACTCAGGTGGACTACATCCTATGTAGACGAGGTCATTTGAGAGAGGTTAATGGCTGCAAAGTGGTGGTAGGAGAGAGTGTAGCCAGACAGCACCGCATGGTGGTGTGTAAGATGACTCTGGAGGTCAGGAAGAAGAAGAGAGGGAAAACAGAAAAGAAGACCAAGTGGTGGAAGCTACAGAATGAAGAAACTTGTGAGGAATTTAGGCAGAAGTTGAGGCAGGTCCTGGGTGGTCAGGATGAGCTTCCAGAGGACTGGGAAACTACAGCAGAGATTATCAGGGAAACAGGTAGGAAGGTGCTAGGTGTGTCATCTGGAAAGAGGAAAGACGGTAAAGAGACTTGGTGGTGGAATGAGGAAGTACAGGAATGCGTCCAGAGGAAGAGGTTGGCTAAAAGGAAGTGGGATGTAGAAAGGACTGAGGAAGGTAGACAGGAGTACAAGGAAGCGCAGCGTAAAGTGAAGAGAGAGGTGGCAAAGGCCAAACAGAAAGCTTACGATGAGCTATATGACAGGTTAGACACAAAGGAAGGAGAGAAGGACTTGTACAGGCTAGCCAGACAGAGAGACAGAGATGGGAAGGACGTGCAACAGATAAGGGTGATTAAGGACAGAGATGGAAAGGTGCTAACAACCCAAGAGAGTGTACAGAAAAGATGGAAGGAGTATTTTGAGGAGCTGATGAACGAGGAAAATGACAGGGAAAGAAGGGAGGAAGATGTGGTTGTTGTGGAGCAGGAAGTAGCAGAGATTGGAAAGGATGAGGTTAGGAAGGCTCTGAAAAGGATGAAGAGCGGAAAGGCCGTTGGTCCTGATGACGTACCTGTGGAGGTATGGAAGTGCCTAGGAGAGACAGCAGTGGAATTTCTAACAAGGTTGTTCAATAGGATTTTAGAGAGTGAGAAGATGCCTGAGGAATGGAGGAGAAGCGTTCTGGTCCCAATCTTTAAGAACAAGGGTGACACGCAGAACTGCAGCAACTATAGAGGAATAAAGTTGATGAGCCACACAATGAAGCTGTGGGAAAGAGTAGTGGAAGCCAGGCTTAGGAAGAAGGTGGAGATTTGTGAGCAGCAGTATGGTTTCATGCCCCGTAAGAGCACCACTGATGCCATTTTTGCTTTGAGAATGTTGATGGAAAAGTACAGAGAAGGTCAGAAGGAGCTGCATTGTGTGTTCGTAGATTTAGAGAAGGCGTATGACAGGGTGCCGAGGGAGGAGCTGTGGTACTGTATGAGGTCGTCTGGAGTGGCAGAAAAGTATGTCAGAGTAGTTCAGGACATGTATGAGAGAAGTATGACGGTGGTGAGATGTGCTGTAGGTCAGACAGAGGAGTTCAAGGTGGAGGTGGGACTACACCAAGGATCAGCTTTGAGTCCTTTTTTGTTTGCTATGCTGATGGACAGGCTGACAGACGAGGTAAGACAGGAATCTCCCTGGACAATGATGTTTGCGGATGACATTGTAATTTGCAGTGAGAGTAGAGAGCAGGTGGAGGAACAGCTAGAGAGGTGGAGGTTTGCTCTGGAAAGAAGAGGTATGAAGGTCAGTCGTAGTAAGACAGAATACATGTGTCTGAACGAGAGGGATCAAGGTAGAAGCGTTAGGTTACAGGGGACTGAGGTGAAGAAGGTGCAGGAGTTTAAGTACTTGGGGTCAACAGTTCAGTGTGATGGGGATTGTGGAAAAGAGGTGAAGAGGCGAGTGCAGGCAGGTTGGAGCGGTTGGAGGAAAGTGTCAGGAGTGTTGTGTGACAGAAGAGTGCCAGCAAGACTCAAAGGAAAGGTGTACAAGACAGTGGTGAGACCAGCTCTGCTCTATGGGTTAGAGACGGTAGCTAGATCTCACCACTAGGGGGAGAAGATGGCGCCTGTGTTCGGCAATGCCTCTGCTCGTCTCATGTTATGTAGAGTGATAGTGATTGTTTTTACTATGTATGTGATCATGTCAGCCCGATTAACAAACGGATATGTTGCTGCTTTGCGGACCTATGGCCGGGACTTTCTCCTTCAAATCAAAGAGCAAATGGAGTCTGTCTTTGAAACATGGGACAGCTACAAGCAAACATTTCCTCCACCATTTATTTGTGCGGCTGGCCTGTCAGATGTACTATATCTGCCTCGACCTCCAAGGAAAAGGAGAAAGCAGAGGAAAAGAGGTCTTAGGGCTGGACTCCAGGTAAAGTGCAGACGAGCCTTACACTTGGAATTCACCGGCCCGGATCTGCGTTATGGGAAACGCGCAAGATGCCTGCGTCCGATTCCTCTTCAGGAGGCCTGCAGCGGCACAGCCTCGCCGCCGACATCGCCTGCTCGGATTACGTCGGCTACTGTCCTGGAGCCCCAACAATGCTGGCATTCTCACCACCGGATTACTGTACCGTCCCTCACTTCCGTGTTTTCACCGGTATATACTCAGCTTCCACCGCAGCGGACATCCGACTGGAAGTCACGTGACCGCTGGACTTGTCTGCTACCAATCCCGGTGCACCCCGCTGCCGCTTCGATAGTGACGTCACCACCAACAATACAACTTGGCTTGCTGAACACTCGCTCTATTGCCAACAAATCCTTCTCATTGACTGATCTCTTTTCAAGACAAAACCTTGATTTTATGTTTCTGACTGAGACTTGGCAAAAAGAGGAAGAGTTTATTCATTTAAACGAACTCTGTTTGGAGGGCTGTTCAGTCATCGGGAAGCCCCGCCCCTCTCGCCGTGGTGGGGGTGTGGCAGTTGTGTATAAGGACAACTACACATGCAAAGACATGAACACCCAAACGTTCTCATCTTTTGAATCTCTGTCATTCAAAGTTGATACGTCAGATCCATTTTATTGTGTTTTAGTCTACCGCCCCCCGGGTCCTGCTGCTCCCTTTTTACATGATTTTAGTGACTTTCTGTCTTCCATCATAAAACTGGAAAGGGTTTTAATACTAGGGGATTTTAACCTTCATATAAATGATTGTTCATCCTGTCCAGCAATGGAATTTTTATTTTTGACTGAAACCTTTAATTTTGAGCAACATGTCTCTGACCCCACCCATCAAAAGGGCAACACTTTGGACTTAGTTTTTTCTCTTGGCCTGAGCATTACTAATCTTTATGTGGAGGATGTACATATGAGTGATCATAGTGGTGTCTTCTTTGAGCTAAACGTCACTCCTGAACCCGTTTCCTCATGCATACTGTCTCAAAGGCGCATCATCACCGCCAACACTGATGGACGTTTTTCAGCGCTGTTTGACCCCCACTTATTTAAGGAATGTTCTGATGTTAACAATCTGATTGATCGTTTTAGTGATCACTGTGTCACAATCCTGGATCAGGTGGCTCCTGTCAAATCCAATTTATCAAAGAAAAAAGTGTGTCCCTGGATAAATGAAGCCATCCAAAATTTAAAGAGACAGTGTCGTCAAACTGAGCGTCTTTTAAAATCCACCAATCTCATGGTCCACAGACTGCATCAAAGGGATCTCGTGTCCTCATACAACGAGATGGTGAAAGATGCCAGATCTGACTACTTTCGCCAGCTAATATCCTCAAATAAGAAGAGCCCAAAAGTTTTGTTTGACACGATAAATTCTATTGTTGGTCCTGCAGCCCCAGTACCCCCTGTGTTCTGCAAAGCCGACTCCAATGAATTTCTCAAGTTCTTTGCAAATAACACTAAGAAGATCAAAGAGCAGCTCCCACCTCCTTGTTGTGATGATGGTGTTGTGGTGGAGCCTGTTTCCCACAAATGGTCTACTTTTAGGCCTGTCACTCTGGAGGACATATCTGCTCTGTTGACCAAGTTGAAACCTTCTACTTGTCCATCTGATGTCATTCCTTCCAAACTCTTCTTAAAGGTGTTTGAGACCATCGGCCAAAGTGTCACTGAAATGATCAACCTTTCACTTTCCACTGGTGTTTTTCCAAACGCATTCAAACATGCCATAGTGGAGCCTCTGCTGAAAAAGTCTAATCTGGACCCATCAGTCTTCCAGAATTATAGACCCATCTCAAAGCTTCCATTTATCTCAAAGATTCTGGAAAAGGTGGTTGCTGAACAATTGTCAGAGTTCTTGGATAAAAGGAGCATCTATGACACTTTTCAGTCAGGTTTTCGTAAACATCACTCCACAGAGACAGCCCTGCTGAAGGTGTCCAGTGATATTTTGATGTCTGCTGATTCTGGCAGACACACGGTCCTTGTCTTACTAGATCTTTCATCAGCCTTTGACACGGTTGACCACCAGATCTTATTGGACAGATTGAGGGACCTGATTGGTTTGTCAGGGTCAGTTCTCCACTGGTTTTCCTCTTACTTATCCGGTCGGAATTTCAGTGTCATGGCCAACCACAAAATGTCTCAGTCAGTAGACTTACTGTGTGGGGTTCCCCAGGGCTCTGTTCTAGGCCCTGTTCTGTTTCTCCTATACATGATCCCTCTTGGAAAGATCATTCAGGATTTCAGTGATGTTTCCTACCATCTCTTTGCTGATGATATCCAGCTATATTGCTCTTTTAAGCCCTCCGAGACACACAAGCTGGATTCTCTGATGAACTGCTTGATGCAGATAAAACAATGGCTCTGTAAAAACTCTCTGCAACTAAACTCAGAGAAAACAGAAACCTTAGTTGTTGCCCCTGATGATGCTATACCAGGGATTAAGCAGCACTTGGGTTCTCTTGGCCAGGATGTCAAACCCAGCCTTAGAAATTTGGGTGTCATTTTTGACAAAGATATGTCGCTGGAGCAGCACTCCAAGCAGTTGATCAGGAACTGTTTCTTCCAGTTGAGGAACATTTCTAAGCTACGGAAGATGGTGTCATATGAAGATCTAGAACTTCTTATTCATGCCTTTGTTTCTACACGGCTAGACTACTGTAACAGTCTGTTTTCCTGTCTGAATAAGAAGGAGCTGTCTCGCCTGCAGCTGATCCAGAACTCTGCTGCGAGGATCTTGACTCGCACCAAGAGAAGAGATCACATCTCCCCGATCCTCAAAGCTCTTCATTGGCTCCCGGTTGCTTACCGCTACCAATACAAAATTCTAGTTTTGACTTTTAGGGCCCTTCATTCCCAAGCTCCTCCATATGTTTGTGATCTGATCGCCCCTTACAGACCATCTCGTGCACTGAGGTCTGCGGATCAGAACCTGTTGATGGTCCCTCGCACACGGTTCCGAACTAGAGGAGACAGATCCTTCCAGGCTGTTGCTCCCAAACTCTGGAATGAACTTCCATTGTCGCTACGTTCCCTGGACTCTGTGAATTCTTTTAAAAGTCAACTAAAAACTTTTTATTTTTGCAAAGCATTTTAACTGAAACTACTTTTATTGGGCTTGAGATGATTGTTTTTACATAGTTTATGCTTTTATATTTTATGTTTTTATATGTGTATGTATACATATTTTAACCTGTGAAGCACCTTGTGACCTTTGTCTGCGAAAGGTGCTATACAAATAAAATTTACTTACTTACTTACTTACTTACAGTGAGACAGAGACAAGAGGCTGAGATGGAGGTAGCGGAGATGAAGATGTTGAGGTTCTCCTTAGGAGTGACCAGGTTAGACAGGATAAGGAACGAGTACATCAGAGGGACGGCTCATGTTGCCTGTGTCAGCGACAAAGTCAGAGAAGCCAGACTGAGATGGTTTGGACATGTTCAGAGGAGGGATAGTGGATATATTGGTAGAAGGATGTTGGAGATGGAGCTGCCTGGCAGGAGGGCAAGAGGACGGCCAAAGAGGAGATACATGGATGTCTTAACAGAGGACATGAAGTTGGCTAATGTTAGGGTAGAAGATGTCCATGATAGAGTGAGGTGGAAAAGGATGATTCGCTGTGGCGACCCCTGATGGGAAAAGCCGAAAGAGAAAGAAGAAGAAGCAGTATGCATGCAGGGGAGGGGCTTAGAACGCACAGGGCCCATGGCTCAGGACACGCAGGGCCCATGAGGCCGACGCGTGCTCCTTGGTAAGACAGTGTGAATAAAACAGCCACCTTTTGTCTCTCACTTCACTTTTACGCCTGTCCAGCCAAGTTGTAGCTGTTGTGGTGTGCATAGAGCCTGATGAAGGCAGAATTTGCCGAAACGCGTAGCGAGCACACTTTATTCTAATTTTGTATTGTTTATTTATTTATTTTTTTACATTTTTGTGAATAAAAACACTCATTTAAGTGGTTGTCCCGCTTTTTTCTTTTTTTCTTTTTTCAAAGTTTGCAAGTTTTTCTATTTTTGATTACATTCTTGCCTGGTGGAAAAACCGTAACACCTGCCATGCACTTCTACGACGGAGAGGAGGATGGAGGTGCTTGGACCATGGTGCGCTACGGGAGGAGACACTACAGAAATCCCCGTGCGCTCAGCTTTAATTACCGGGGCCGACCGGACCATAGGATGGACCGTGCATTTCCCGTCTCCGGCTGGAAGAGGGCGCCAAGGTTCCCAAATTTTGGCTGGAGTAGGGCTTCACCTTCAAATCCTAACTGGCCTGCGCCTCCTATGTACGACGGGTCCCGGCCTTATTTTCCACAGCCCCGCTCTTATGCAGCAGCGGTCCGGGGCTCACCTACCAGACGAGCGACAAGATTTGGACACCCAGCAGATGTTAGGCAGGACGACCTGCAGATGAAAGACTTGGACAGCTTATCCGCAAATTACATGCTGTAATTAAGATGGTGCATCACTTACAAAACGTGACCATCACGCCGGACAGACCAGAACCTCTGATGATTGCTCGCATAGTGGACTCATTAACCTCACTGATTAAACCCGCTGATCCCACGGATGATGTGTTAGACCTCATTGAGGGCAACGCAAAAAACTGGGGACAGAACACACTGCAGATCCTCCAGGATCACTACCAAAAGAGGCTGGAGAAACTTTTACAGGATCTCCCCGGTGATTTAACCCGAGATTGGAGGGAAGCCTTCATCGTGGCGACACGATGGGCTTGCAGAAATCTACCTCGGATCACGCAGGATGTTCTCGATCAGGCAGAGGCCCTGATCATCACCTGCAGATCAGACTCGGAGCGGCGAAGTCCAGCGGCTACGACACCACCCCCCGGCAGGGTCTGATAGCCGCCGGGGGCCGCGCACATCAGGAGGAAGAAAAAAGAGGACCCGTCAACCTGAGCGGGTCTCCATGAGCATTCAAGCTGAATGTTACGAGGCCACAAACCGATCAGTTGGAACTATGACGGACATGAGACCAGCTTGGCCTCCAGATGCAGTTGCAGCAGCCGCTGCCGAGAAGCAGCGTGGACCGCGAACGGCGACCCGCCGCAACCCCTTCGTGGCGCGTGAGGAATTTCTCCCTCAGATTGTGGGGATAACTTCACCCTCTGCTCCCAGACCGGCAGCACGGGCGCCACCTTCCCGAATTTCAGCACTGGACAGCTCCCAGGAGGAGGAAAGCTCCGATAGAGAGGAGAACCGCGGCGGGGAGGTTCTTCACGAGGAGGAGGAGGAGGAGGAGTTCGATAATGAATACGACAGCGAGGAAGATGGGGATGAGGCAGACACGGACGCTGACCCCCCAGCTTCAGGTAGTTCGGGGCTGGATCATATTGTAAGGCCTGGAGGGTTGAAAGATGGGGTAAACAACAAAAAATTGAATGAGGGTATTGAAGGGCTAGAGGAATGATCTGGGGAGAGCGCACGCACACCACCAAAGAGGACCCAAATTCTTGGCCACAATGACAATTTATTCCGATGGAAAAAACATATGAATGGCCAAAAAGTTCCAGTTAAAAGACACTTAAAACAAGCATAAAATGCGTCTAAAAATTCTAGGCACGGATTAAAACAGTAAAACACGATAAAAATCCCAGGAACAGTTGAAAAAGGATAAAAGAGACCTAAAAGTCCAAAGAACAGTTAAAACTGGTTTAAAAATGCAGCTCAAAGGGGGGAATCACTGATCCCAAACCAGGAGACGTCTCTCTTCCCCCGACGCTGTTCCGAGGATCCCTCCAGTCATACACACAAAGACCTGGGGGGCGGGCTCCGTTCCGCCTCTGGGGTTTGTGACCGGCACTCCTCCGCGTCACCTCCAGCTGGCTCTCCTGGACACGCTGGAATCTGTGGAAACAGGCAAGCGGCAGCACGAAAAGCAATTCCTGATGCAGGCTGCCACTAGCCCTCCCACCTATTTCCACCAGTCTGCTGAAGCCCGTTCGGCTACTTACACACAGGCAGGGTCCCTGCCCTGCCCTTGCGTGTCGATCGCTCTGCAGACTGATGGTCCCAGCGCCCAGCGCTCTCAGAGTGTGTGTCCCGATCACAGCGAGTCTTCCCGACGTCTGGCGGTCCCGGCGTCCCACTCGCGCCCCGCGTGCATGCGCCTGCTGTCGGTGTGCGACTGCCTTTGGCTTTCCTCCTCAGGACTTTTATAAGTCCCTCCTGATGAGGAGCAGGTGCGGTGGATCGGCGCGCTATGTTACAAGGGGGGTGTGTCCATAGAAAGCATGCAACAAACAGGTAGCACCACAAACATGCAAAAGAAAAACACCCTACAACATGCAATCCCCCCACATCATCACAATATTTCGGACAGCCCGGGTGTGACAGAATGCCAGGAGGACAGCGCATCTCCAGCTTCAGCGGAGGAACGCTGTATTACAGGGCTGGAGCTAGCAGGTGACGGTGCTGAGCCACCAGTAGCCCGTGTTGACTTACCTGCCCCAGAGCGGCAGGTTTTCAAGGTAAAGCGTCACCCTGAAACAAACAGAGAATTGATTGACTGGTTTCTGGAAGTGGAGAAAAGGTGTCTTATTGTTGGTGACTCAAATTTATCCAGAATCCCTGAATATTCCATCCCAGATCTACAGATTGAGAGGTGTCCAGGTGCTAATTTTCGCCACATGCAGGCTTTATTTGAGATAGCCCACGTTCCGTGGGATTTGGTGGTTCAGAATGTGGTCATTACAGCCGGCATTAACGCCAAAGGTCAGAACATTAAAGAAACTGCAGTTAAACAGCTCCAGCGGGCTCTGAAGATGGCTGAACACAGATTTCCATCTGCTGTCATCTGGGTTCCCTTGGTTAATTTTTCTGGTAACTTATCTGCAATGGAGCAGAACAACATGAAACTACTAAATCAGCATATTAAAAAAGAAATATGAGACACATCCCCCTGCTGGAGGACTCGCATTTTGCAACAGAAAAAGATGCAATTCACTGGACCGAGGACACGGCCAGAGCAATGTTGGAACATTGGAGGTATGTTTTAAAGTGGAATACCCACTAAGTCCATTCAGGGTAGAGTGTGTAAGGGGACAGCCCTTTATGGCCCCACAATATCATGGTTTTGACTGAAAAGTGATGCCCTGACAGAACAACAAGGTGACCTCCTCAAAAACGGTTTAACTTTTATTTCCATAGATAACTTTTTAAAAAAATACAGACCCAAAACACAAGACTGTATTAATCATGTTTCCTGTTCTTTGTGGGATTAACATTTGGTGGGACAAACCGAAACTTTTGTTAGCACAAGAAAGTGACAACATAAATATAATATTGCTCATAATGGATAGGTGCATAACCCACTGGTGGAGCATTTTCTCATGACCCAGGGTTTTTCTTTATGGTGAACAGTGTGAGAGATTTTGTTATCATTGTTACTGTTATTATGGCTATTGTTCTTATGGTTCTTATTAGTGTTTTATGATGATTATTATTATTACTTTAACCCTACCCCTGGTCCTGTTTCTAACCCTAACCTTTAGTTTAATCTGAACCCTAATCCCAACCCTTAATCAGTTATTAGACATTTAAATAATCTTAAACATAAAGCAATAACATGGTTGGAAGGAAAAGGTTTTGTTTCACGTGTCTTTTTGCCTGGTTAGCAGTATGCATGCAGGGAGGAGGTGATGGGCAGGTTTGGTGTGAAGGAAAGGAATCTGGAGGGACAGATGTTGGTGGACTTTGCGAAGAGGATGGAAATGGCTGTAGTCAACACTTACTTCCAGAAGAGAGAGGAACATAGAGTGACATACAGAAGTGGAGGTAGGAGTACTCAGGTGGACTACATCCTATGTAGACGAGGTCATTTGAGAGAGGTTAATGGCTGCAAAGTGGTGGTAGGAGAGAGTGTAGCCAGACAGCACCGCATGGTGGTGTGTAAGATGACTCTGGAGGTCAGGAAGAAGAAGAGAGGGAAAACAGAAAAGAAGACCAAGTGGTGGAAGCTACAGAATGAAGAAACTTGTGAGGAATTTAGGCAGAAGTTGAGGCAGGTCCTGGGTGGTCAGGATGAGCTTCCAGAGGACTGGGAAACTACAGCAGAGATTATCAGGGAAACAGGTAGGAAGGTGCTAGGTGTGTCATCTGGAAAGAGGAAAGACGGTAAAGAGACTTGGTGGTGGAATGAGGAAGTACAGGAATGCGTCCAGAGGAAGAGGTTGGCTAAAAGGAAGTGGGATGTAGAAAGGACTGAGGAAGGTAGACAGGAGTACAAGGAAGCGCAGCGTAAAGTGAAGAGAGAGGTGGCAAAGGCCAAACAGAAAGCTTACGATGAGCTATATGACAGGTTAGACACAAAGGAAGGAGAGAAGGACTTGTACAGGCTAGCCAGACAGAGAGACAGAGATGGGAAGGACGTGCAACAGATAAGGGTGATTAAGGACAGAGATGGAAAGGTGCTAACAACCCAAGAGAGTGTACAGAAAAGATGGAAGGAGTATTTTGAGGAGCTGATGAACGAGGAAAATGACAGGGAAAGAAGGGAGGAAGATGTGGTTGTTGTGGAGCAGGAAGTAGCAGAGATTGGAAAGGATGAGGTTAGGAAGGCTCTGAAAAGGATGAAGAGCGGAAAGGCCGTTGGTCCTGATGACGTACCTGTGGAGGTATGGAAGTGCCTAGGAGAGACAGCAGTGGAATTTCTAACAAGGTTGTTCAATAGGATTTTAGAGAGTGAGAAGATGCCTGAGGAATGGAGGAGAAGCGTTCTGGTCCCAATCTTTAAGAACAAGGGTGACACGCAGAACTGCAGCAACTATAGAGGAATAAAGTTGATGAGCCACACAATGAAGCTGTGGGAAAGAGTAGTGGAAGCCAGGCTTAGGAAGAAGGTGGAGATTTGTGAGCAGCAGTATGGTTTCATGCCCCGTAAGAGCACCACTGATGCCATTTTTGCTTTGAGAATGTTGATGGAAAAGTACAGAGAAGGTCAGAAGGAGCTGCATTGTGTGTTCGTAGATTTAGAGAAGGCGTATGACAGGGTGCCGAGGGAGGAGCTGTGGTACTGTATGAGGTCGTCTGGAGTGGCAGAAAAGTATGTCAGAGTAGTTCAGGACATGTATGAGAGAAGTATGACGGTGGTGAGATGTGCTGTAGGTCAGACAGAGGAGTTCAAGGTGGAGGTGGGACTACACCAAGGATCAGCTTTGAGTCCTTTTTTGTTTGCTATGCTGATGGACAGGCTGACAGACGAGGTAAGACAGGAATCTCCCTGGACAATGATGTTTGCGGATGACATTGTAATTTGCAGTGAGAGTAGAGAGCAGGTGGAGGAACAGCTAGAGAGGTGGAGGTTTGCTCTGGAAAGAAGAGGTATGAAGGTCAGTCGTAGTAAGACAGAATACATGTGTCTGAACGAGAGGGATCAAGGTAGAAGCGTTAGGTTACAGGGGACTGAGGTGAAGAAGGTGCAGGAGTTTAAGTACTTGGGGTCAACAGTTCAGTGTGATGGGGATTGTGGAAAAGAGGTGAAGAGGCGAGTGCAGGCAGGTTGGAGCGGTTGGAGGAAAGTGTCAGGAGTGTTGTGTGACAGAAGAGTGCCAGCAAGACTCAAAGGAAAGGTGTACAAGACAGTGGTGAGACCAGCTCTGCTCTATGGGTTAGAGACGGTAGCTAGATCTCACCACTAGGGGGAGAAGATGGCGCCTGTGTTCGGCAATGCCTCTGCTCGTCTCATGTTATGTAGAGTGATAGTGATTGTTTTTACTATGTATGTGATCATGTCAGCCCGATTAACAAACGGATATGTTGCTGCTTTGCGGACCTATGGCCGGGACTTTCTCCTTCAAATCAAAGAGCAAATGGAGTCTGTCTTTGAAACATGGGACAGCTACAAGCAAACATTTCCTCCACCATTTATTTGTGCGGCTGGCCTGTCAGATGTACTATATCTGCCTCGACCTCCAAGGAAAAGGAGAAAGCAGAGGAAAAGAGGTCTTAGGGCTGGACTCCAGGTAAAGTGCAGACGAGCCTTACACTTGGAATTCACCGGCCCGGATCTGCGTTATGGGAAACGCGCAAGATGCCTGCGTCCGATTCCTCTTCAGGAGGCCTGCAGCGGCACAGCCTCGCCGCCGACATCGCCTGCTCGGATTACGTCGGCTACTGTCCTGGAGCCCCAACAATGCTGGCATTCTCACCACCGGATTACTGTACCGTCCCTCACTTCCGTGTTTTCACCGGTATATACTCAGCTTCCACCGCAGCGGACATCCGACTGGAAGTCACGTGACCGCTGGACTTGTCTGCTACCAATCCCGGTGCACCCCGCTGCCGCTTCGATAGTGACGTCACCACCAACAATACAACTTGGCTTGCTGAACACTCGCTCTATTGCCAACAAATCCTTCTCATTGACTGATCTCTTTTCAAGACAAAACCTTGATTTTATGTTTCTGACTGAGACTTGGCAAAAAGAGGAAGAGTTTATTCATTTAAACGAACTCTGTTTGGAGGGCTGTTCAGTCATCGGGAAGCCCCGCCCCTCTCGCCGTGGTGGGGGTGTGGCAGTTGTGTATAAGGACAACTACACATGCAAAGACATGAACACCCAAACGTTCTCATCTTTTGAATCTCTGTCATTCAAAGTTGATACGTCAGATCCATTTTATTGTGTTTTAGTCTACCGCCCCCCGGGTCCTGCTGCTCCCTTTTTACATGATTTTAGTGACTTTCTGTCTTCCATCATAAAACTGGAAAGGGTTTTAATACTAGGGGATTTTAACCTTCATATAAATGATTGTTCATCCTGTCCAGCAATGGAATTTTTATTTTTGACTGAAACCTTTAATTTTGAGCAACATGTCTCTGACCCCACCCATCAAAAGGGCAACACTTTGGACTTAGTTTTTTCTCTTGGCCTGAGCATTACTAATCTTTATGTGGAGGATGTACATATGAGTGATCATAGTGGTGTCTTCTTTGAGCTAAACGTCACTCCTGAACCCGTTTCCTCATGCATACTGTCTCAAAGGCGCATCATCACCGCCAACACTGATGGACGTTTTTCAGCGCTGTTTGACCCCCACTTATTTAAGGAATGTTCTGATGTTAACAATCTGATTGATCGTTTTAGTGATCACTGTGTCACAATCCTGGATCAGGTGGCTCCTGTCAAATCCAATTTATCAAAGAAAAAAGTGTGTCCCTGGATAAATGAAGCCATCCAAAATTTAAAGAGACAGTGTCGTCAAACTGAGCGTCTTTTAAAATCCACCAATCTCATGGTCCACAGACTGCATCAAAGGGATCTCGTGTCCTCATACAACGAGATGGTGAAAGATGCCAGATCTGACTACTTTCGCCAGCTAATATCCTCAAATAAGAAGAGCCCAAAAGTTTTGTTTGACACGATAAATTCTATTGTTGGTCCTGCAGCCCCAGTACCCCCTGTGTTCTGCAAAGCCGACTCCAATGAATTTCTCAAGTTCTTTGCAAATAAGACTAAGAAGATCAAAGAGCAGCTCCCACCTCCTTGTTGTGATGATGGTGTTGTGGTGGAGCCTGTTTCCCACAAATGGTCTACTTTTAGGCCTGTCACTCTGGAGGACATATCTGCTCTGTTGACCAAGTTGAAACCTTCTACTTGTCCATCTGATGTCATTCCTTCCAAACTCTTCTTAAAGGTGTTTGAGACCATCGGCCAAAGTGTCACTGAAATGATCAACCTTTCACTTTCCACTGGTGTTTTTCCAAACGCATTCAAACATGCCATAGTGGAGCCTCTGCTGAAAAAGTCTAATCTGGACCCATCAGTCTTCCAGAATTATAGACCCATCTCAAAGCTTCCATTTATCTCAAAGATTCTGGAAAAGGTGGTTGCTGAACAATTGTCAGAGTTCTTGGATAAAAGGAGCATCTATGACACTTTTCAGTCAGGTTTTCGTAAACATCACTCCACAGAGACAGCCCTGCTGAAGGTGTCCAGTGATATTTTGATGTCTGCTGATTCTGGCAGACACACGGTCCTTGTCTTACTAGATCTTTCATCAGCCTTTGACACGGTTGACCACCAGATCTTATTGGACAGATTGAGGGACCTGATTGGTTTGTCAGGGTCAGTTCTCCACTGGTTTTCCTCTTACTTATCCGGTC
Organism: Oryzias latipes; assembly: GCF_053564925.1. NCBI lineage: Eukaryota > Metazoa > Chordata > Actinopteri > Beloniformes > Adrianichthyidae > Oryzias > Oryzias latipes. The sequence continues at coordinate 152,054 of NC_136238.1, forward strand.
GGAATTTCAGTGTCATGGCCAACCACAAAATGTCTCAGTCAGTAGACTTACTGTGTGGGGTTCCCCAGGGCTCTGTTCTAGGCCCTGTTCTGTTTCTCCTATACATGATCCCTCTTGGAAAGATCATTCAGGATTTCAGTGATGTTTCCTACCATCTCTTTGCTGATGATATCCAGCTATATTGCTCTTTTAAGCCCTCCGAGACACACAAGCTGGATTCTCTGATGAACTGCTTGATGCAGATAAAACAATGGCTCTGTAAAAACTCTCTGCAACTAAACTCAGAGAAAACAGAAACCTTAGTTGTTGCCCCTGATGATGCTATACCAGGGATTAAGCAGCACTTGGGTTCTCTTGGCCAGGATGTCAAACCCAGCCTTAGAAATTTGGGTGTCATTTTTGACAAAGATATGTCGCTGGAGCAGCACTCCAAGCAGTTGATCAGGAACTGTTTCTTCCAGTTGAGGAACATTTCTAAGCTACGGAAGATGGTGTCATATGAAGATCTAGAACTTCTTATTCATGCCTTTGTTTCTACACGGCTAGACTACTGTAACAGTCTGTTTTCCTGTCTGAATAAGAAGGAGCTGTCTCGCCTGCAGCTGATCCAGAACTCTGCTGCGAGGATCTTGACTCGCACCAAGAGAAGAGATCACATCTCCCCGATCCTCAAAGCTCTTCATTGGCTCCCGGTTGCTTACCGCTACCAATACAAAATTCTAGTTTTGACTTTTAGGGCCCTTCATTCCCAAGCTCCTCCATATGTTTGTGATCTGATCGCCCCTTACAGACCATCTCGTGCACTGAGGTCTGCGGATCAGAACCTGTTGATGGTCCCTCGCACACGGTTCCGAACTAGAGGAGACAGATCCTTCCAGGCTGTTGCTCCCAAACTCTGGAATGAACTTCCATTGTCGCTACGTTCCCTGGACTCTGTGAATTCTTTTAAAAGTCAACTAAAAACTTTTTATTTTTGCAAAGCATTTTAACTGAAACTACTTTTATTGGGCTTGAGATGATTGTTTTTACATAGTTTATGCTTTTATATTTTATGTTTTTATATGTGTATGTATACATATTTTAACCTGTGAAGCACCTTGTGACCTTTGTCTGCGAAAGGTGCTATACAAATAAAATTTACTTACTTACTTACTTACTTACAGTGAGACAGAGACAAGAGGCTGAGATGGAGGTAGCGGAGATGAAGATGTTGAGGTTCTCCTTAGGAGTGACCAGGTTAGACAGGATAAGGAACGAGTACATCAGAGGGACGGCTCATGTTGCCTGTGTCAGCGACAAAGTCAGAGAAGCCAGACTGAGATGGTTTGGACATGTTCAGAGGAGGGATAGTGGATATATTGGTAGAAGGATGTTGGAGATGGAGCTGCCTGGCAGGAGGGCAAGAGGACGGCCAAAGAGGAGATACATGGATGTCTTAACAGAGGACATGAAGTTGGCTAATGTTAGGGTAGAAGATGTCCATGATAGAGTGAGGTGGAAAAGGATGATTCGCTGTGGCGACCCCTGATGGGAAAAGCCGAAAGAGAAAGAAGAAGAAGCAGTATGCATGCAGGGGAGGGGCTTAGAACGCACAGGGCCCATGGCTCAGGACACGCAGGGCCCATGAGGCCGACGCGTGCTCCTTGGTAAGACAGTGTGAATAAAACAGCCACCTTTTGTCTCTCACTTCACTTTTACGCCTGTCCAGCCAAGTTGTAGCTGTTGTGGTGTGCATAGAGCCTGATGAAGGCAGAATTTGCCGAAACGCGTAGCGAGCACACTTTATTCTAATTTTGTATTGTTTATTTATTCATTTTTTTACATTTTTGTGAATAAAAACACTCATTTAAGTGGTTGTCCCGCTTTTTTCTTTTTTTCTTTTTTCAAAGTTTGCAAGTTTTTCTATTTTTGATTACATTCTTGCCTGGTGGAAAAACCGTAACACCTGCCATGCACTTCTACGACGGAGAGGAGGATGGAGGTGCTTGGACCACGGTGCGCTACGGGAGGAGACACTACAGAAATCCCCGTGCGCTCAGCTTTAATTACCGGGGCCGACCGGACCATAGGATGGACCGTGCATTTCCCGTCTCCGGCTGGAAGAGGGCGCCAAGGTTCCCAAATTTTGGCTGGAGTAGGGCTTCACCTTCAAATCCTAACTGGCCTGCGCCTCCTATGTACGACGGGTCCCGGCCTTATTTTCCACAGCCCCGCTCTTATGCAGCAGCGGTCCGGGGCTCACCTACCAGACGAGCGACAAGATTTGGACCCCCAGCAGATGTTAGGCAGGACCTCCGGCGACCTGCAGATGAAAGACTTGGACAGCTTATCCGCAAATTACATGCTGTAATTAAGATGGTGCATCACTTACAAAACGTGACCATCACGCCGGACAGACCAGAACCTCTGATGATCGCTCGCATAGTGGACTCATTAACCTCACTGATTAAACCCGCTGATCCCACGGATGATGTGTTAGACCTCATTGAGGGCAACGCAAAAAACTGGGGACAGAACACACTGCAGATCCTCCAGGATCACTACCAAAAGAGGCTGGAGAAACTTTTACAGGATCTCCCCGGTGATTTAACCCGAGATTGGAGGGAAGCCTTCATCGTGGCGACACGATGGGCTTGCAGAAATCTACCTCGGATCACGCAGGATGTTCTCGATCAGGCAGAGGCCCTGATCATCACCTGCAGATCAGACTCGGAGCGGCGAAGTCCAGCGGCTACGACACCACCCCCGGCAGGGTCTGATAGCCGCCGGGGGCCGCGCACATCAGGAGGAAGAAAAAAGAGGACCCGTCAACCTGAGCGGGTCTCCATGAGCATTCAAGCTGAATGTTACGAGGCCATAAACCGATCAGTTGGAACTATGACGGACATGAGACCAGCTTGGCCTCCAGATGCAGTTGCAGCAGCCGCTGCCGAGAAGCAGCGTGGACCGCGAACGGCGACCCGCCGCAACCCCTTCGTGGCGCGTGAGGAATTTCTCCCTCAGATTGTGGGGATAACTTCACCCTCTGCTCCCAGACCGGCAGCACGGGCGCCACCTTCCCGAATTTCAGCACTGGACAGCTCCCAGGAGGAGGAAAGCTCCGATAGAGAGGAGAACCGCGGCGGGGAGGTTCTTCACGAGGAGGAGGAGGAGGAGGAGTTCGATAATGAATACGACAGCGAGGAAGATGGGGATGAGGCAGACACGGACGCTGACCCCCCAGCTTCAGGTAGTTCGGGGCTGGATCATATTGTAAGGCCTGGAGGGTTGAAAGATGGGGTAAACAACAAAAAATTGAATGAGGGTATTGAAGGGCTAGAGGAATGATCTGGGGAGAGCGCACGCACACCACCAAAGAGGACCCAAATTCTTGGCCACAATGACAATTTATTCCGATGGAAAAAACATATGAATGGCCAAAAAGTTCCAGTTAAAAGACACTTAAAACAAGCATAAAATGCGTCTAAAAATTCTAGGCACGGATTAAAACAGTAAAACACGATAAAAATCCCAGGAACAGTTAAAAAGGATAAAAGAGACCTAAAAGTCCAAAGAACAGTTAAAACTGGTTTAAAAATGCAGCTCAAAGGGGGGAATCACTGATCCCAAACCAGGAGACGTCTCTCTTCCCCCGACGCTGTTCCGAGGATCCCTCCAGTCATACACACAAAGACCTGGGGGGCGGGCTCCGTTCCGCCTCTGGGGTTTGTGACCGGCACTCCTCCGCGTCACCTCCAGCTGGCTCTCCTGGACACGCTGGAATCTGTGGAAACAGGCAAGCGGCAGCACGAAAAGCAATTCCTGATGCAGGCTGCCACTAGCCCTCCCACCTATTTCCACCAGTCTGCTGAAGCCCGTTCGGCTACTTACACACAGGCAGGGTCCCTGCCCTGCCCTTGCGTGTCGATCGCTCTGCAGACTGATGGTCCCAGCGCCCAGCGCTCTCAGAGTGTGTGTCCCGATCACAGCGAGTCTTCCCGACGTCTGGCGGTCCCGGCGTCCCACTCGCGCCCCGCGTGCATGCGCCTGCTGTCGGTGTGCGACTGCCTTTGGCTTTCCTCCTCAGGACTTTTATAAGTCCCTCCTGATGAGGAGCAGGTGCGGTGGATCGGCGCGCTATGTTACAAGGGGGGTGTGTCCATAGAAAGCATGCAACAAACAGGTAGCACCACAAACATGCAAAAGAAAAACACCCTACAACATGCAATCCCCCCACATCATCACAATATTTCGGACAGCCCGGGTGTGACAGAATGCCAGGAGGACAGCGCATCTCCAGCTTCAGCGGAGGAACGCTGTATTACAGGGCTGGAGCTAGCAGGTGACGGTGCTGAGCCACCAGTAGCCCGTGTTGACTTACCTGCCCCAGAGCGGCAGGTTTTCAAGGCAAAGCGTCACCCTGAAACAAACAGAGAATTGATTGACTGGTTTCTGGAAGTGGAGAAAAGGTGTCTTATTGTTGGTGACTCAAATTTATCCAGAATCCCTGAATATTCCATCCCAGATCTACAGATTGAGAGGTGTCCAGGTGCTAATTTTCGCCACATGCAGGCTTTATTTGAGATAGCCCACGTTCCGTGGGATTTGGTGGTTCAGAATGTGGTCATTGCAGCCGGCATTAACGCCAAAGGTCAGAACATTAAAGAAACTGCAGTTAAACAGCTCCAGCGGGCTCTGAAGATGGCTAAACACAGAGTTCCATCTGCTGTCATCTGGGTTCCCTTGGTTAATTTTTCTGGTAACTTATCTGCAATGGAGCAGAACAACATGAAACTACTAAATCAGCATGTTAAAAAAAAATATGAGACACATCCCCCTGCTGGAGGACTCGCATTTTGCAACAGAAAAAGATGCAATTCACTGGACCGAGGACACGGCCAGAGCAATGTTGGAACATTGGAGGTATTTTTTAAAGTGGAATACCCACTAAGTCCATTCAGGGTAGAGTGTGTAAGGGGACAGCCCTTTATGGCCCCACAATATCATGGTTTTGACTGAAAAGTGATGCCCTGACAGAACAACAAGGTGACCTCCTCAAAAACGGTTTAACTTTTATTTCCATAGATAACTTTTTAAAAAAAATACAGACCCAAAACACAAGACTGTATTAATCATGTTTCCTGTTCTTTGCGGGATTAACATTTGGTGGGACAAACCGAAACTTTTGTTAGCACAAGAAAGTGACAACATAAATATAATATTGCTCATAATGGATAAGTGCATAACCCACTGGTGGAGCATTTTCTCATGACCCAGGGTTTTTCTTTATGGTGAACAGTGTGAGAGATTTTGTTATCATTGTTACTGTTATTATGGCTATTGTTCTTATGGTTCTTATTACTGTTTTATGATGATTATTATTATTACTTTAACCCTACCCCTGGTCCTGTTTCTAACCCTAACCTTTAGTTTAATCTGAACCCTAATCCCAACCCTTAATCAGTTATTAGACATTTAAATAATCTTAAACATAAAGCAATAACATGGTTGGAAGGAAAAGGTTTTGTTTCACGTGTCTTTTTGCCTGGTTAGCAGTATGCATGCAGGGAGGAGGTGATGGGCAGGTTTGGTGTGAAGGAAAGGAATCTGGAGGGACAGATGGTGGTGGACTTTGCGAAGAGGATGGAAATGGCTGTAGTCAACACTTACTTCCAGAAGAGAGAGGAACATAGAGTGACATACAGAAGTGGAGGTAGGAGTACTCAGGTGGACTACATCCTATGTAGACGAGGTCATTTGAGAGAGGTTAATGGCTGCAAAGTGGTGGTAGGAGAGAGTGTAGCCAGACAGCACCGCATGGTGGTGTGTAAGATGACTCTGGAGGTCAGGAAGAAGAAGAGAGGGAAAACAGAAAAGAAGACCAAGTGGTGGAAGCTACAGAATGAAGAAACTTGTGAGGAATTTAGGCAGAAGTTGAGGCAGGTCCTGGGTGGTCAGGATGAGCTTCCAGAGGACTGGGAAACTACAGCAGAGATTATCAGGGAAACAGGTAGGAAGGTGCTAGGTGTGTCATCTGGAAAGAGGAAAGACGGTAAAGAGACTTGGTGGTGGAATGAGGAAGTACAGGAATGCGTCCAGAGGAAGAGGTTGGCTAAAAGGAAGTGGGATGTAGAAAGGACTGAGGAAGGTAGACAGGAGTACAAGGAAGCGCAGCGTAAAGTGAAGAGAGAGGTGGCAAAGGCCAAACAGAAAGCTTACGATGAGCTATATGACAGGTTAGACACAAAGGAAGGAGAGAAGGACTTGTACAGGCTAGCCAGACAGAGAGACAGAGATGGGAAGGACGTGCAACAGATAAGGGTGATTAAGGACAGAGATGGAAAGGTGCTAACAACCCAAGAGAGTGTACAGAAAAGATGGAAGGAGTATTTTGAGGAGCTGATGAACGAGGAAAATGACAGGGAAAGAAGGGAGGAAGATGTGGTTGTTGTGGAGCAGGAAGTAGCAGAGATTGGAAAGGATGAGGTTAGGAAGGCTCTGAAAAGGATGAAGAGCGGAAAGGCCGTTGGTCCTGATGACGTACCTGTGGAGGTATGGAAGTGCCTAGGAGAGACAGCAGTGGAATTTCTAACAAGGTTGTTCAATAGGATTTTAGAGAGTGAGAAGATGCCTGAGGAATGGAGGAGAAGCGTTCTGGTCCCAATCTTTAAGAACAAGGGTGACACGCAGAACTGCAGCAACTATAGAGGAATAAAGTTGATGAGCCACACAATGAAGCTGTGGGAAAGAGTAGTGGAAGCCAGGCTTAGGAAGAAGGTGGAGATTTGTGAGCAGCAGTATGGTTTCATGCCCCGTAAGAGCACCACTGATGCCATTTTTGCTTTGAGAATGTTGATGGAAAAGTACAGAGAAGGTCAGAAGGAGCTGCATTGTGTGTTCGTAGATTTAGAGAAGGCGTATGACAGGGTGCCGAGGGAGGAGCTGTGGTACTGTATGAGGTCGTCTGGAGTGGCAGAAAAGTATGTCAGAGTAGTTCAGGACATGTATGAGAGAAGTATGACGGTGGTGAGATGTGCTGTAGGTCAGACAGAGGAGTTCAAGGTGGAGGTGGGACTACACCAAGGATCAGCTTTGAGTCCTTTTTTGTTTGCTATGCTGATGGACAGGCTGACAGACGAGGTAAGACAGGAATCTCCCTGGACAATGATGTTTGCGGATGACATTGTAATTTGCAGTGAGAGTAGAGAGCAGGTGGAGGAACAGCTAGAGAGGTGGAGGTTTGCTCTGGAAAGAAGAGGTATGAAGGTCAGTCGTAGTAAGACAGAATACATGTGTCTGAACGAGAGGGATCAAGGTAGAAGCGTTAGGTTACAGGGGACTGAGGTGAAGAAGGTGCAGGAGTTTAAGTACTTGGGGTCAACAGTTCAGTGTGATGGGGATTGTGGAAAAGAGGTGAAGAGGCGAGTGCAGGCAGGTCGGAGCGGTTGGAGGAAAGTGTCAGGAGTGTTGTGTGACAGAAGAGTGCCAGCAAGACTCAAAGGAAAGGTGTACAAGACAGTGGTGAGACCAGCTCTGCTCTATGGGTTAGAGACGGTAGCTAGATCTCACCACTAGGGGGAGAAGATGGCGCCTGTGTTCGGCAATGCCTCTGCTCGTCTCATGTTATGTAGAGTGATAGTGATTGTTTTTACTATGTATGTGATCATGTCAGCCCGATTAACAAACGGATATGTTGCTGCTTTGCGGACCTATGGCCGGGACTTTCTCCTTCAAATCAAAGAGCAAATGGAGTCTGTCTTTGAAACATGGGACAGCTACAAGCAAACATTTCCTCCACCATTTATTTGTGCGGCTGGCCTGTCAGATGTACTATATCTGCCTCGACCTCCAAGGAAAAGGAGAAAGCAGAGGAAAAGAGGTCTTAGGGCTGGACTCCAGGTAAAGTGCAGACGAGCCTTACACTTGGAATTCACCGGCCCGGATCTGCGTTATGGGAAACGCGCAAGATGCCTGCGTCCGATTCCTCTTCAGGAGGCCTGCAGCGGCACAGCCTCGCCGCCGACATCGCCTGCTCGGATTACGTCGGCTACTGTCCTGGAGCCCCAACAATGCTGGCATTCTCACCACCGGATTACTGTACCGTCCCTCACTTCCGTGTTTTCACCGGTATATACTCAGCTTCCACCGCAGCGGACATCCGACTGGAAGTCACGTGACCGCTGGACTTGTCTGCTACCAATCCCGGTGCACCCCGCTGCCGCTTCGATAGTGACGTCACCACCAACAATACAACTTGGCTTGCTGAACACTCGCTCTATTGCCAACAAATCCTTCTCATTGACTGATCTCTTTTCAAGACAAAACCTTGATTTTATGTTTCTGACTGAGACTTGGCAAAAAGAGGAAGAGTTTATTCATTTAAACGAACTCTGTTTGGAGGGCTGTTCAGTCATCGGGAAGCCCCGCCCCTCTCGCCGTGGTGGGGGTGTGGCAGTTGTGTATAAGGACAACTACACATGCAAAGACATGAACACCCAAACGTTCTCATCTTTTGAATCTCTGTCATTCAAAGTTGATACGTCAGATCCATTTTATTGTGTTTTAGTCTACCGCCCCCGGGTCCTGCTGCTCCCTTTTTACATGATTTTAGTGACTTTCTGTCTTCCATCATAAAACTGGAAAGGGTTTTAATACTAGGGGATTTTAACCTTCATATAAATGATTGTTCATCCTGTCCAGCAATGGAATTTTTATTTTTGACTGAAACCTTTAATTTTGAGCAACATGTCTCTGACCCCACCCATCAAAAGGGCAACACTTTGGACTTAGTTTTTTCTCTTGGCCTGAGCATTACTAATCTTTATGTGGAGGATGTACATATGAGTGATCATAGTGGTGTCTTCTTTGAGCTAAACGTCACTCCTGAACCCGTTTCCTCATGCATACTGTCTCAAAGGCGCATCATCACCGCCAACACTGATGGACGTTTTTCAGCGCTGTTTGACCCCCACTTATTTAAGGAATGTTCTGATGTTAACAATCTGATTGATCGTTTTAGTGATCACTGTGTCACAATCCTGGATCAGGTGGCTCCTGTCAAATCCAATTTATCAAAGAAAAAAGTGTGTCCCTGGATAAATGAAGCCATCCAAAATTTAAAGAGACAGTGTCGTCAAACTGAGCGTCTTTTAAAATCCACCAATCTCATGGTCCACAGACTGCATCAAAGGGATCTCGTGTCCTCATACAACGAGATGGTGAAAGATGCCAGATCTGACTACTTTCGCCAGCTAATATCCTCAAATAAGAAGAGCCCAAAAGTTTTGTTTGACACGATAAATTCTATTGTTGGTCCTGCAGCCCCAGTACCCCCTGTGTTCTGCAAAGCCGACTCCAATGAATTTCTCAAGTTCTTTGCAAATAAGACTAAGAAGATCAAAGAGCAGCTCCCACCTCCTTGTTGTGATGATGGTGTTGTGGTGGAGCCTGTTTCCCACAAATGGTCTACTTTTAGGCCTGTCACTCTGGAGGACATATCTGCTCTGTTGACCAAGTTGAAACCTTCTACTTGTCCATCTGATGTCATTCCTTCCAAACTCTTCTTAAAGGTGTTTGAGACCATCGGCCAAAGTGTCACTGAAATGATCAACCTTTCACTTTCCACTGGTGTTTTTCCAAACGCATTCAAACATGCCATAGTGGAGCCTCTGCTGAAAAAGTCTAATCTGGACCCATCAGTCTTCCAGAATTATAGACCCATCTCAAAGCTTCCATTTATCTCAAAGATTCTGGAAAAGGTGGTTGCTGAACAATTGTCAGAGTTCTTGGATAAAAGGAGCATCTATGACACTTTTCAGTCAGGTTTTCGTAAACATCACTCCACAGAGACAGCCCTGCTGAAGGTGTCCAGTGATATTTTGATGTCTGCTGATTCTGGCAGACACACGGTCCTTGTCTTACTAGATCTTTCATCAGCCTTTGACACGGTTGACCACCAGATCTTATTGGACAGATTGAGGGACCTGATTGGTTTGTCAGGGTCAGTTCTCCACTGGTTTTCCTCTTACTTATCCGGTCGGAATTTCAGTGTCATGGCCAACCACAAAATGTCTCAGTCAGTAGACTTACTGTGTGGGGTTCCCCAGGGCTCTGTTCTAGGCCCTGTTCTGTTTCTCCTATACATGATCCCTCTTGGAAAGATCATTCAGGATTTCAGTGATGTTTCCTACCATCTCTTTGCTGATGATATCCAGCTATATTGCTCTTTTAAGCCCTCCGAGACACACAAGCTGGATTCTCTGATGAACTGCTTGATGCAGATAAAACAATGGCTCTGTAAAAACTCTCTGCAACTAAACTCAGAGAAAACAGAAACCTTAGTTGTTGCCCCTGATGATGCTATACCAGGGATTAAGCAGCACTTGGGTTCTCTTGGCCAGGATGTCAAACCCAGCCTTAGAAATTTGGGTGTCATTTTTGACAAAGATATGTCGCTGGAGCAGCACTCCAAGCAGTTGATCAGGAACTGTTTCTTCCAGTTGAGGAACATTTCTAAGCTACGGAAGATGGTGTCATATGAAGATCTAGAACTTCTTATTCATGCCTTTGTTTCTACACGGCTAGACTACTGTAACAGTCTGTTTTCCTGTCTGAATAAGAAGGAGCTGTCTCGCCTGCAGCTGATCCAGAACTCTGCTGCGAGGATCTTGACTCGCACCAAGAGAAGAGATCACATCTCCCCGATCCTCAAAGCTCTTCATTGGCTCCCGGTTGCTTACCGCTACCAATACAAAATTCTAGTTTTGACTTTTAGGGCCCTTCATTCCCAAGCTCCTCCATATGTTTGTGATCTGATCGCCCCTTACAGACCATCTCGTGCACTGAGGTCTGCGGATCAGAACCTGTTGATGGTCCCTCGCACACGGTTCCGAACTAGAGGAGACAGATCCTTCCAGGCTGTTGCTCCCAAACTCTGGAATGAACTTCCATTGTCGCTACGTTCCCTGGACTCTGTGAATTCTTTTAAAAGTCAACTAAAAACTTTTTATTTTTGCAAAGCATTTTAACTGAAACTACTTTTATTGGGCTTGAGATGATTGTTTTTACATAGTTTATGCTTTTATATTTTATGTTTTTATATGTGTATGTATACATATTTTAACCTGTGAAGCACCTTGTGACCTTTGTCTGCGAAAGGTGCTATACAAATAAAATTTACTTACTTACTTACTTACTTACAGTGAGACAGAGACAAGAGGCTGAGATGGAGGTAGCGGAGATGAAGATGTTGAGGTTCTCCTTAGGAGTGACCAGGTTAGACAGGATAAGGAACGAGTACATCAGAGGGACGGCTCATGTTGCCTGTGTCAGCGACAAAGTCAGAGAAGCCAGACTGAGATGGTTTGGACATGTTCAGAGGAGGGATAGTGGATATATTGGTAGAAGGATGTTGGAGATGGAGCTGCCTGGCAGGAGGGCAAGAGGACGGCCAAAGAGGAGATACATGGATGTCTTAACAGAGGACATGAAGTTGGCTAATGTTAGGGTAGAAGATGTCCATGATAGAGTGAGGTGGAAAAGGATGATTCGCTGTGGCGACCCCTGATGGGAAAAGCCGAAAGAGAAAGAAGAAGAAGCAGTATGCATGCAGGGGAGGGGCTTAGAACGCACAGGGCCCATGGCTCAGGACACGCAGGGCCCATGAGGCCGACGCGTGCTCCTTGGTAAGACAGTGTGAATAAAACAGCCACCTTTTGTCTCTCACTTCACTTTTACGCCTGTCCAGCCAAGTTGTAGCTGTTGTGGTGTGCATAGAGCCTGATGAAGGCAGAATTTGCCGAAACGCGTAGCGAGCACACTTTATTCTAATTTTGTATTGTTTATTTATTCATTTTTTTACATTTTTGTGAATAAAAACACTCATTTAAGTGGTTGTCCCGCTTTTTTCTTTTTTTCTTTTTTCAAAGTTTGCAAGTTTTTCTATTTTTGATTACATTCTTGCCTGGTGGAAAAACCGTAACACCTGCCATGCACTTCTACGACGGAGAGGAGGATGGAGGTGCTTGGACCACGGTGCGCTACGGGAGGAGACACTACAGAAATCCCCGTGCGCTCAGCTTTAATTACCGGGGCCGACCGGACCATAGGATGGACCGTGCATTTCCCGTCTCCGGCTGGAAGAGGGCGCCAAGGTTCCCAAATTTTGGCTGGAGTAGGGCTTCACCTTCAAATCCTAACTGGCCTGCGCCTCCTATGTACGACGGGTCCCGGCCTTATTTTCCACAGCCCCGCTCTTATGCAGCAGCGGTCCGGGGCTCACCTACCAGACGAGCGACAAGATTTGGACCCCCAGCAGATGTTAGGCAGGACCTCCGGCGACCTGCAGATGAAAGACTTGGACAGCTTATCCGCAAATTACATGCTGTAATTAAGATGGTGCATCACTTACAAAACGTGACCATCACGCCGGACAGACCAGAACCTCTGATGATCGCTCGCATAGTGGACTCATTAACCTCACTGATTAAACCCGCTGATCCCACGGATGATGTGTTAGACCTCATTGAGGGCAACGCAAAAAACTGGGGACAGAACACACTGCAGATCCTCCAGGATCACTACCAAAAGAGGCTGGAGAAACTTTTACAGGATCTCCCCGGTGATTTAACCCGAGATTGGAGGGAAGCCTTCATCGTGGCGACACGATGGGCTTGCAGAAATCTACCTCGGATCACGCAGGATGTTCTCGATCAGGCAGAGGCCCTGATCATCACCTGCAGATCAGACTCGGAGCGGCGAAGTCCAGCGGCTACGACACCACCCCCGGCAGGGTCTGATAGCCGCCGGGGGCCGCGCACATCAGGAGGAAGAAAAAAGAGGACCCGTCAACCTGAGCGGGTCTCCATGAGCATTCAAGCTGAATGTTACGAGGCCATAAACCGATCAGTTGGAACTATGACGGACATGAGACCAGCTTGGCCTCCAGATGCAGTTGCAGCAGCCGCTGCCGAGAAGCAGCGTGGACCGCGAACGGCGACCCGCCGCAACCCCTTCGTGGCGCGTGAGGAATTTCTCCCTCAGATTGTGGGGATAACTTCACCCTCTGCTCCCAGACCGGCAGCACGGGCGCCACCTTCCCGAATTTCAGCACTGGACAGCTCCCAGGAGGAGGAAAGCTCCGATAGAGAGGAGAACCGCGGCGGGGAGGTTCTTCACGAGGAGGAGGAGGAGGAGGAGTTCGATAATGAATACGACAGCGAGGAAGATGGGGATGAGGCAGACACGGACGCTGACCCCCCAGCTTCAGGTAGTTCGGGGCTGGATCATATTGTAAGGCCTGGAGGGTTGAAAGATGGGGTAAACAACAAAAAATTGAATGAGGGTATTGAAGGGCTAGAGGAATGATCTGGGGAGAGCGCACGCACACCACCAAAGAGGACCCAAATTCTTGGCCACAATGACAATTTATTCCGATGGAAAAAACATATGAATGGCCAAAAAGTTCCAGTTAAAAGACACTTAAAACAAGCATAAAATGCGTCTAAAAATTCTAGGCACGGATTAAAACAGTAAAACACGATAAAAATCCCAGGAACAGTTAAAAAGGATAAAAGAGACCTAAAAGTCCAAAGAACAGTTAAAACTGGTTTAAAAATGCAGCTCAAAGGGGGGAATCACTGATCCCAAACCAGGAGACGTCTCTCTTCCCCCGACGCTGTTCCGAGGATCCCTCCAGTCATACACACAAAGACCTGGGGGGCGGGCTCCGTTCCGCCTCTGGGGTTTGTGACCGGCACTCCTCCGCGTCACCTCCAGCTGGCTCTCCTGGACACGCTGGAATCTGTGGAAACAGGCAAGCGGCAGCACGAAAAGCAATTCCTGAAGCAGGCTGCCACTAGCCCTCCCACCTATTTCCACCAGTCTGCTGAAGCCCGTTCGGCTACTTACACACAGGCAGGGTCCCTGCCCTGCCCTTGCGTGTCGATCGCTCTGCAGACTGATGGTCCCAGCGCCCAGCGCTCTCAGAGTGTGTGTCCCGATCACAGCGAGTCTTCCCGACGTCTGGCGGTCCCGGCGTCCCACTCGCGCCCCGCGTGCATGCGCCTGCTGTCGGTGTGCGACTGCCTTTGGCTTTCCTCCTCAGGACTTTTATAAGTCCCTCCTGATGAGGAGCAGGTGCGGTGGATCGGCGCGCTATGTTACAAGGGGGGTGTGTCCATAGAAAGCATGCAACAAACAGGTAGCACCACAAACATGCAAAAGAAAAACACCCTACAACATGCAATCCCCCCACATCATCACAATATTTCGGACAGCCCGGGTGTGACAGAATGCCAGGAGGACAGCGCATCTCCAGCTTCAGTGGAGGAACGCTGTATTACAGGGCTGGAGCTAGCAGGTGACGGTGCTGAGCCACCAGTAGCCCGTGTTGACTTACCTGCCCCAGAGCGGCAGGTTTTCAAGGTAAAGCGTCACCCTGAAACAAACAGAGAATTGATTGACTGGTTTCTGGAAGTGGAGAAAAGGTGTCTTATTGTTGGTGACTCAAATTTATCCAGAATCCCTGAATATTCCATCACAGATCTACAGATTGAGAGGTGTCCAGGTGCTAATTTTCGCCACATGCAGGCTTTATTTGAGATAGCCCACGTTCCGTGGGATTTGGTGGTTCAGAATGTGGTCATTGCAGCCGGCATTAACGCCAAAGGTCAGAACATTAAAGAAACTGCAGTTAAACAGCTCCAGCGGGCTCTGAAGATGGCTAAACACAGATTTCCATCTGCTGTCATCTGGGTTCCCTTGGTTAATTTTTCTGGTAACTTATCTGCAATGGAGCAGAACAACATGAAACTACTAAATCAGCATATTAAAAAAAAATATGAGACACATCCCCCTGCTGGAGGACTCGCATTTTGCAACAGAAAAAGATGCAATTCACTGGACCGAGGACACGGCCAGAGCAATGTTGGAACATTGGAGGTATTTTTTAAAGTGGAATACCCACTAAGTCCATTCAGGGTAGAGTGTGTAAGGGGACAGCCCTTTATGGCCCCACAATATCATGGTTTTGACTGAAAAGTGATGCCCTGACAGAACAACAAGGTGACCTCCTCAAAAACGGCTTAACTTTTATTTCCATAGATAACTTTTTAAAAAAATCAGACCCAAAACACAAGACTGTATTAATCATGTTTCCTGTTCTTTGTGGGATTAACATTTGGTGGGACAAACCGAAACTTTTGTTAGCACAAGAAAGTGACAACATAAATATAATATTGCTCATAATGGATAGGTGCATAACCCACTGGTGGAGCATTTTCTCATGACCCAGGGTTTTTCTTTATGGTGAACAGTGTGAGAGATTTTGTTATCATTGTTACTGTTATTATGGCTATTGTTCTTATGGTTCTTATTACTGTTTTATGATGATTATTATTATTACTTTAACCCTACCCCTGGTCCTGTTTCTAACCCTAACCTTTAGTTTAATCTGAACCCTAATCCCAACCCTTAATCAGTTATTAGAAATTTAAATAATCTTAAACATAAAGCAATAACATGGTTGGAAGGAAAAGGTTTTGTTTCACGTGTCTTTTTGCCTGGTTAGCAGTATGCATGCAGGGGAGGGGCTTAGAACGCACAGGGCCCATGGCTCAGGACACGCAGGGCCCATGAGGCCGACGCGTGCTCCTTGGTAAGACAGTGTGAATAAAACAGCCACCTTTTGTCTCTCACTTCACTTTTACGCCTGTCCAGCCAAGTTGTAGCTGTTGTGGTGTGCATAGAGCCTGATGAAGGCAGAATTTGCCGAAACGCGTAGCGAGCACACTTTATTCTAATTTTGTATTGTTTATTTATTTATTTTTTTACATTTTTGTGAATAAAAACACTCATTTAAGTGGTTGTCCCGCTTTTTTCTTTTTTCAAAGTTTGCAAGTTTTTCTATTTTTGATTACATTCTTGCCTGGTGGAAAAACCGTAACACCTGCCATGCACTTCTACGACGGAGAGGAGGATGGAGGTGCTTGGACCACGGTGCGCTACGGGAGGAGACACTACAGAAATCCCCGTGCGCTCAGCTTTAATTACCGGGGCCGACCGGACCATAGGATGGACCGTGCATTTCCCGTCTCCGGCTGGAAGAGGGCGCCAAGGTTCCCAAATTTTGGCTGGAGTAGGGCTTCACCTTCAAATCCTAACTGGCCTGCGCCTCCTATGTACGACGGGTCCCGGCCTTATTTTCCACAGCCCCGCTCTTATGCAGCAGCGGTCCGGGGCTCACCTACCAGACGAGCGACAAGATTTGGACCCCCAGCAGATGTTAGGCAGGACCTCCGGCGACCTGCAGATGAAAGACTTGGACAGCTTATCCGCAAATTACATGCTGTAATTAAGATGGTGCATCACTTACAAAACGTGACCATCACGCCGGACAGACCAGAACCTCTGATGATCGCTCGCATAGTGGACTCATTAACCTCACTGATTAAACCCGCTGATCCCACGGATGATGTGTTAGACCTCATTGAGGGCAACGCAAAAAACTGGGGACAGAACACACTGCAGATCCTCCAGGATCACTACCAAAAGAGGCTGGAGAAACTTTTACAGGATATCCCCGGTGATTTAACCCGAGATTGGAGGGAAGCCTTCATCGTGGCGACACGATGGGCTTGCAGAAATCTACCTCGGATCACGCAGGATGTTCTCGATCAGGCAGAGGCCCTGATCATCACCTGCAGATCAGACTCGGAGCGGCGAAGTCCAGCGGCTACGACACCACCCCCCGGCAGGGTCTGATAGCCGCCGGGGGCCGCGCACATCAGGAGGAAGAAAAAAGAGGACCCGTCAACCTGAGCGGGTCTCCATGAGCATTCAAGCTGAATGTTACGAGGCCACAAACCGATCAGTTGGAACTATGACGGACATGACACCAGCTTGGCCTCCAGATGCAGTTCCAGCAGCCGCTGCCGAGAAGCAGCGTGGACCGCGAACGGCGACCCGCCGCAACCCCTTCGTGGCGCGTGAGGAATTTCTCCCTCAGATTGTGGGGATAACTTCACCCTCTGCTCCCAGACCGGCAGCACGGGCGCCACCTTCCCGAATTTCAGCACTGGACAGCTCCCAGGAGGAGGAAAGCTCCGATAGAGAGGAGAACCGCGGCGGGGAGGTTCTTCACGAGGAGGAGGAGGAGGAGTTCGATAATGAATACGACAGCGAGGAAGATGGGGATGAGGCGGACACGGACGCTGACCCCCCAGCTTCAGGTAGTTCGGGGCTGGATCATATTGTAAGGCCTGGAGGGTTGAAAGATGGGGTAAACAACAAAAAATTGAATGAGGGTATTGAAGGGCTAGAGGAATGATCTGGGGAGAGCGCACGCACACCACCAAAGAGGACCCAAATTCTTGGCCACAATGACAATTTATTCCGATGGAAAAAACATATGAATGGCCAAAAAGTTCCAGTTAAAAGACACTTAAAACAAGCATAAAATGCGTCTAAAAATTCTAGGCACGGATTAAAACAGTAAAACACGATAAAAATCCCAGGAACAGTTGAAAATGGATAAAAGAGACCTAAAAGTCCAAAGAACAGTTAAAACTGGTTTAAAAATGCAGCTCAAAGGGGGGAATCACTGATCCCAAACCAGGAGACGTCTCTCTTCCCCCGACGCTGTTCCGAGGATCCCTCCAGTCATACACACAAAGACCTGGGGGGCGGGCTCCGTTCCGCCTCTGGGGTTTGTGACCGGCACTCCTCCGCGTCACCTCCAGCTGGCTCTCCTGGACACGCTGGAATCTGTGGAAACAGGCAAGCGGCAGCACGAAAAGCAATTCCTGATGCAGGCTGCCACTAGCCCTCCCACCTATTTCCACCAGTCTGCTGAAGCCCGTTCGGCTACTTACACACAGGCAGGGTCCCTGCCCTGCCCTTGCGTGTCGATCGCTCTGCAGACTGATGGTCCCAGCGCCCAGCGCTCTCAGAGTGTGTGTCCCGATCACAGCGAGTCTTCCCGACGTCTGGCGGTCCCGACGTCTGGCGGTCCCGGCGTCCCACTCGCGCCCCGCGTGCATGCGCCTGCTGTCGGTGTGCGACTGCCTTTGGCTTTCCTCCTCAGGACTTTTATAAGTCCCTCCTGATGAGGAGCAGGTGTGGTGGATCGGCGCGCTATGTTACAAGGGGGGTGTGTCCATAGAAAGCATGCAACAAACAGGTAGCACCACAAACATGCAAAAGAAAAACACCCTACAACATGCAATCCCCCCACATCATCACAATATTTCGGACAGCCCGGGTGTGACAGAATGCCAGGAGGACAGCGCATCTCCAGCTTCAGCGGAGGAACGCTGTATTACAGGGCTGGAGCTAGCAGGTGACGGTGCTGAGCCACCAGTAGCCCGTGTTGACTTACCTGCCCCAGAGCGGCAGGTTTTCAAGGCAAAGCGTCACCCTGAAACAAACAGAGAATTGATTGACTGGTTTCTGGAAGTGGAGAAAAGGTGTCTTATTGTTGGTGACTCAAATTTATCCAGAATCCCTGAATATTCCATCCCAGATCTACAGATTGAGAGTTATCCAGGTGCTAATTTTCGCCACATGCAGGCTTTATTTGAGATAGCCCACGTTCCGTGATATTTGGTGGTTCAGAATGTGGTCATTGCAGCCGGCATTAACGCCAAAGGTCAGAACATTAAAGAAACTGCAGTTAAACAGCTCCAGCGGGCTCTGAAGATGGCTAAACACAGATTTCCATCTGCTGTCATCTGGGTTCCCTTGGTTAATTTTTCTGGTAACTTATCTGCAATGGAGCAGAACAACATGAAACTACTAAATCAGCATATTAAAAAAAAATATGAGACACATCCCCCTGCTGGAGGACTCGCATTTTGCAACAGAAAAAGATGCAATTCACTGGACCGAGGACACGGCCAGAGCAATGTTGGAACATTGGAGGTATTTTTTAAAGTGGAATACCCACTAAGTCCATTCAGGGTAGAGTGTGTAAGGGGACAGCCCTTTATGGCCCCACAATATCATGGTTTTGACTGAAAAGTGATGCCCTGACAGAACAACAAGGTGACCTCCTCAAAAACGGTTTAACTTTTATTTCCATAGATAACTTTTTAAAAAAAATACAGACCCAAAACACAAGACTGTATTAATCATGTTTCCTGTTCTTTGTGGGATTAACATTTGGTGGGACAAACCGAAACTTTTGTTAGCACAAGAAAGTGACAACATAAATATAATATTGCTCATAATGGATAGGTGCATAACCCACTGGTGGAGCATTTTCTCATGACCCAGGGTTTTTCTTTATGGTGAACAGTGTGAGAGATTTTGTTATCATTGTTACTGTTATTATGGCTATTGTTCTTATGGTTCTTATTACTGTTTTATGATGATTATTATTATTACTTTAACCCTACCCCTGGTCCTGTTTCTAACCCTAACCTTTAGTTTAATCTGAACCCTAATCCCAACCCTTAATCAGTTATTAGACATTTAAATAATCTTAAACATAAAGCAATAACATGGTTGGAAGGAAAAGGTTTTGTTTCACGTGTCTTTTTGCCTGGTTAGCAGTATGCATGCAGGGAGGAGGTGATGGGCAGGTTTGGTGTGAAGGAAAGGAATCTGGAGGGACAGATGTTGGTGGACTTTGCGAAGAGGATGGAAATGGCTGTAGTCAACACTTACTTCCAGAAGAGAGAGGAACATAGAGTGACATACAGAAGTGGAGGTAGGAGTACTCAGGTGGACTACATCCTATGTAGACGAGGTCATTTGAGAGAGGTTAATGGCTGCAAAGTGGTGGTAGGAGAGAGTGTAGCCAGACAGCACCGCATGGTGGTGTGTAAGATGACTCTGGAGGTCAGGAAGAAGAAGAGAGGGAAAACAGAAAAGAAGACCAAGTGGTGGAAGCTACAGAATGAAGAAACTTGTGAGGAATTTAGGCAGAAGTTGAGGCAGGTCCTGGGTGGTCAGGATGAGCTTCCAGAGGACTGGGAAACTACAGCAGAGATTATCAGGGAAACAGGTAGGAAGGTGCTAGGTGTGTCATCTGGAAAGAGGAAAGACGGTAAAGAGACTTGGTGGTGGAATGAGGAAGTACAGGAATGCGTCCAGAGGAAGAGGTTGGCTAAAAGGAAGTGGGATGTAGAAAGGACTGAGGAAGGTAGACAGGAGTACAAGGAAGCGCAGCGTAAAGTGAAGAGAGAGGTGGCAAAGGCCAAACAGAAAGCTTACGATGAGCTATATGACAGGTTAGACACAAAGGAAGGAGAGAAGGACTTGTACAGGCTAGCCAGACAGAGAGACAGAGATGGGAAGGACGTGCAACAGATAAGGGTGATTAAGGACAGAGATGGAAAGGTGCTAACAACCCAAGAGAGTGTACAGAAAAGATGGAAGGAGTATTTTGAGGAGCTGATGAACGAGGAAAATGACAGGGAAAGAAGGGAGGAAGATGTGGTTGTTGTGGAGCAGGAAGTAGCAGAGATTGGAAAGGATGAGGTTAGGAAGGCTCTGAAAAGGATGAAGAGCGGAAAGGCCGTTGGTCCTGATGACGTACCTGTGGAGGTATGGAAGTGCCTAGGAGAGACAGCAGTGGAATTTCTAACAAGGTTGTTCAATAGGATTTTAGAGAGTGAGAAGATGCCTGAGGAATGGAGGAGAAGCGTTCTGGTCCCAATCTTTAAGAACAAGGGTGACACGCAGAACTGCAGCAACTATAGAGGAATAAAGTTGATGAGCCACACAATGAAGCTGTGGGAAAGAGTAGTGGAAGCCAGGCTTAGGAAGAAGGTGGAGATTTGTGAGCAGCAGTATGGTTTCATGCCCCGTAAGAGCACCACTGATGCCATTTTTGCTTTGAGAATGTTGATGGAAAAGTACAGAGAAGGTCAGAAGGAGCTGCATTGTGTGTTCGTAGATTTAGAGAAGGCGTATGACAGGGTGCCGAGGGAGGAGCTGTGGTACTGTATGAGGTCGTCTGGAGTGGCAGAAAAGTATGTCAGAGTAGTTCAGGACATGTATGAGAGAAGTATGACGGTGGTGAGATGTGCTGTAGGTCAGACAGAGGAGTTCAAGGTGGAGGTGGGACTACACCAAGGATCAGCTTTGAGTCCTTTTTTGTTTGCTATGCTGATGGACAGGCTGACAGACGAGGTAAGACAGGAATCTCCCTGGACAATGATGTTTGCGGATGACATTGTAATTTGCAGTGAGAGTAGAGAGCAGGTGGAGGAACAGCTAGAGAGGTGGAGGTTTGCTCTGGAAAGAAGAGGTATGAAGGTCAGTCGTAGTAAGACAGAATACATGTGTCTGAACGAGAGGGATCAAGGTAGAAGCGTTAGGTTACAGGGGACTGAGGTGAAGAAGGTGCAGGAGTTTAAGTACTTGGGGTCAACAGTTCAGTGTGATGGGGATTGTGGAAAAGAGGTGAAGAGGCGAGTGCAGGCAGGTTGGAGCGGTTGGAGGAAAGTGTCAGGAGTGTTGTGTGACAGAAGAGTGCCAGCAAGACTCAAAGGAAAGGTGTACAAGACAGTGGTGAGACCAGCTCTGCTCTATGGGTTAGAGACGGTAGCTAGATCTCACCACTAGGGGGAGAAGATGGCGCCTGTGTTCGGCAATGCCTCTGCTCGTCTCATGTTATGTAGAGTGATAGTGATTGTTTTTACTATGTATGTGATCATGTCAGCCCGATTAACAAACGGATATGTTGCTGCTTTGCGGACCTATGGCCGGGACTTTCTCCTTCAAATCAAAGAGCAAATGGAGTCTGTCTTTGAAACATGGGACAGCTACAAGCAAACATTTCCTCCACCATTTATTTGTGCGGCTGGCCTGTCAGATGTACTATATCTGCCTCGACCTCCAAGGAAAAGGAGAAAGCAGAGGAAAAGAGGTCTTAGGGCTGGACTCCAGGTAAAGTGCAGACGAGCCTTACACTTGGAATTCACCGGCCCGGATCTGCGTTATGGGAAACGCGCAAGATGCCTGCGTCCGATTCCTCTTCAAGAGGCCTGCAGCGGCACAGCCTCGCCGCCGACATCGCCTGCTCGGATTACGTCGGCTACTGTCCTGGAGCCCCAACAATGCTGGCATTCTCACCACCGGATTACTGTACCGTCCCTCACTTCCGTGTTTTCACCGGTATATACTCAGCTTCCACCGCAGCGGACATCCGACTGGAAGTCACGTGACCGCTGGACTTGTCTGCTACCAATCCCGGTGCACCCCGCTGCCGCTTCGATAGTGACGTCACCACCAACAATACAACTTGGCTTGCTGAACACTCGCTCTATTGCCAACAAATCCTTCTCATTGACTGATCTCTTTTCAAGACAAAACCTTGATTTTATGTTTCTGACTGAGACTTGGCAAAAAGAGGAAGAGTTTATTCATTTAAACGAACTCTGTTTGGAGGGCTGTTCAGTCATCGGGAAGCCCCGCCCCTCTCGCCGTGGTGGGGGTGTGGCAGTTGTGTATAAGGACAACTACACATGCAAAGACATGAACACCCAAACGTTCTCATCTTTTGAATCTCTGTCATTCAAAGTTGATACGTCAGATCCATTTTATTGTGTTTTAGTCTACCGCCCCCCGGGTCCTGCTGCTCCCTTTTTACATGATTTTAGTGACTTTCTGTCTTCCATCATAAAACTGGAAAGGGTTTTAATACTAGGGGATTTTAACCTTCATATAAATGATTGTTCATCCTGTCCAGCAATGGAATTTTTATTTTTGACTGAAACCTTTAATTTTGAGCAACATGTCTCTGACCCCACCCATCAAAAGGGCAACACTTTGGACTTAGTTTTTTCTCTTGGCCTGAGCATTACTAATCTTTATGTGGAGGATGTACATATGAGTGATCATAGTGGTGTCTTCTTTGAGCTAAACGTCACTCCTGAACCTGTTTCCTCATGCATACTGTCTCAAAGGCGCATCATCACCGCCAACACTGATGGACGTTTTTCAGCGCTGTTTGACCCCCACTTATTTAAGGAATGTTCTGATGTTAACAATCTGATTGATCGTTTTAGTGATCACTGTGTCACAATCCTGGATCAGGTGGCTCCTGTCAAATCCAATTTATCAAAGAAAAAAGTGTGTCCCTGGATAAATGAAGCCATCCAAAATTTAAAGAGACAGTGTCGTCAAACTGAGCGTCTTTTAAAATCCACCAATCTCATGGTCCACAGACTGCATCAAAGGGATCTCGTGTCCTCATACAACGAGATGGTGAAAGATGCCAGATCTGACTACTTTCGCCAGCTAATATCCTCAAATAAGAAGAGCCCAAAAGTTTTGTTTGACACGATAAATTCTATTGTTGGTCCTGCAGCCCCAGTACCCCCTGTGTTCTGCAAAGCCGACTCCAATGAATTTCTCAAGTTCTTTGCAAATAAGACTAAGAAGATCAAAGAGCAGCTCCCACCTCCTTGTTGTGATGATGGTGTTGTGGTGGAGCCTGTTTCCCACAAATGGTCTACTTTTAGGCCTGTCACTCTGGAGGACATATCTGCTCTGTTGACCAAGTTGAAACCTTCTACTTGTCCATCTGATGTCATTCCTTCCAAACTCTTCTTAAAGGTGTTTGAGACCATCGGCCAAAGTGTCACTGAAATGATCAACCTTTCACTTTCCACTGGTGTTTTTCCAAACGCATTCAAACATGCCATAGTGGAGCCTCTGCTGAAAAAGTCTAATCTGGACCCATCAGTCTTCCAGAATTATAGACCCATCTCAAAGCTTCCATTTATCTCAAAGATTCTGGAAAAGGTGGTTGCTGAACAATTGTCAGAGTTCTTGGATAAAAGGAGCATCTATGACACTTTTCAGTCAGGTTTTCGTAAACATCACTCCACAGAGACAGCCCTGCTGAAGGTGTCCAGTGATATTTTGATGTCTGCTGATTCTGGCAGACACACGGTCCTTGTCTTACTAGATCTTTCATCAGCCTTTGACACGGTTGACCACCAGATCTTATTGGACAGATTGAGGGACCTGATTGGTTTGTCAGGGTCAGTTCTCCACTGGTTTTCCTCTTACTTATCCGGTCGGAATTTCAGTGTCATGGCCAACCACAAAATGTCTCAGTCAGTAGACTTACTGTGTGGGGTTCCCCAGGGCTCTGTTCTAGGCCCTGTTCTGTTTCTCCTATACATGATCCCTCTTGGAAAGATCATTCAGGATTTCAGTGATGTTTCCTACCATCTCTTTGCTGATGATATCCAGCTATATTGCTCTTTTAAGCCCTCCGAGACACACAAGCTGGATTCTCTGATGAACTGCTTGATGCAGATAAAACAATGGCTCTGTAAAAACTCTCTGCAACTAAACTCAGAGAAAACAGAAACCTTAGTTGTTGCCCCTGATGATGCTATACCAGGGATTAAGCAGCACTTGGGTTCTCTTGGCCAGGATGTCAAACCCAGCCTTAGAAATTTGGGTGTCATTTTTGACAAAGATATGTCGCTGGAGCAGCACTCCAAGCAGTTGATCAGGAACTGTTTCTTCCAGTTGAGGAACATTTCTAAGCTACGGAAGATGGTGTCATATGAAGATCTAGAACTTCTTATTCATGCCTTTGTTTCTACACGGCTAGACTACTGTAACAGTCTGTTTTCCTGTCTGAATAAGAAGGAGCTGTCTCGCCTGCAGCTGATCCAGAACTCTGCTGCGAGGATCTTGACTCGCACCAAGAGAAGAGATCACATCTCCCCGATCCTCAAAGCTCTTCATTGGCTCCCGGTTGCTTACCGCTACCAATACAAAATTCTAGTTTTGACTTTTAGGGCCCTTCATTCCCAAGCTCCTCCATATGTTTGTGATCTGATCGCCCCTTACAGACCATCTCGTGCACTGAGGTCTGCGGATCAGAACCTGTTGATGGTCCCTCGCACACGGTTCCGAACTAGAGGAGAAAGATCCTTCCAGGCTGTTGCTCCCAAACTCTGGAATGAACTTCCATTGTCGCTACGTTCCCTGGACTCTGTGAATTCTTTTAAAAGTCAACTAAAAACTTTTTATTTTTGCAAAGCATTTTAACTGAAACTACTTTTATTGGGCTTGAGATGATTGTTTTTACATAGTTTATGCTTTTATATTTTATGTTTTTATGTTTTTATATGTGTATGTATACATATTTTAACCTGTGAAGCACCTTGTGACCTTTGTCTGCGAAAGGTGCTATACAAATAAAATTTACTTACTTACTTACTTACTTACAGTGAGACAGAGACAAGAGGCTGAGATGGAGGTAGCGGAGATGAAGATGTTGAGGTTCTCCTTAGGAGTGACCAGGTTAGACAGGATAAGGAACGAGTACATCAGAGGGACGGCTCATGTTGCCTGTGTCAGCGACAAAGTCAGAGAAGCCAGACTGAGATGGTTTGGACATGTTCAGAGGAGGGATAGTGGATATATTGGTAGAAGGATGTTGGAGATGGAGCTGCCTGGCAGGAGGGCAAGAGGACGGCCAAAGAGGAGATACATGGATGTCTTAACAGAGGACATGAAGTTGGCTAATGTTAGGGTAGAAGATGTCCATGATAGAGTGAGGTGGAAAAGGATGATTCGCTGTGGCGACCCCTGATGGGAAAAGCCGAAAGAGAAAGAAGAAGAAGCAGTATGCATGCAGGGGAGGGGCTTAGAACGCACAGGGCCCATGGCTCAGGACACGCAGGGCCCATGAGGCCGACGCGTGCTCCTTGGTAAGACAGTGTGAATAAAACAGCCACCTTTTGTCTCTCACTTCACTTTTACGCCTGTCCAGCCAAGTTGTAGCTGTTGTGGTGTGCATAGAGCCTGATGAAGGCAGAATTTGCCGAAACGCGTAGCGAGCACACTTTATTCTAATTTTGTATTGTTTATTTATTTATTTTTTTACATTTTTGTGAATAAAAACACTCATTTAAGTGGTTGTCCCGCTTTTTTCTTTTTTCAAAGTTTGCAAGTTTTTCTATTTTTGATTACATTCTTGCCTGGTGGAAAAACCGTAACACCTGCCATGCACTTCTACGACGGAGAGGAGGATGGAGGTGCTTGGACCACGGTGCGCTACGGGAGGAGACACTACAGAAATCCCCGTGCGCTCAGCTTTAATTACCGGGGCCGACCGGACCATAGGATGGACCGTGCATTTCCCGTCTCCGGCTGGAAGAGGGCGCCAAGGTTCCCAAATTTTGGCTGGAGTAGGGCTTCACCTTCAAATCCTAACTGGCCTGCGCCTCCTATGTACGACGGGTCCCGGCCTTATTTTCCACAGCCCCGCTCTTATGCAGCAGCGGTCCGGGGCTCACCTACCAGACGAGCGACAAGATTTGGACCCCCAGCAGATGTTAGGCAGGACCTCCGGCGACCTGCAGATGAAAGACTTGGACAGCTTATCCGCAAATTACATGCTGTAATTAAGATGGTGCATCACTTACAAAAGGTGACCATCACGCCGGACAGACCAGAACCTCTGATGATCGCTCGCATAGTGGACTCATTAACCTCACTGATTAAACCCGCTGATCCCACGGATGATGTGTTAGACCTCATTGAGGGCAACGCAAAAAACTGGGGACAGAACACACTGCAGATCCTCCAGGATCACTACCAAAAGAGGCTGGAGAAACTTTTACAGGATCTCCCCGGTGATTTAACCCGAGATTGGAGGGAAGCCTTCATCGTGGCGACACGATGGGCTTGCAGAAATCTACCTCGGATCACGCAGGATGTTCTCGATCAGGCAGAGGCCCTGATCATCACCTGCAGATCAGACTCGGAGCGGCGAAGTCCAGCGGCTACGACACCACCCCCCGGCAGGGTCTGATAGCCGCCGGGGGCCGCGCACATCAGGAGGAAGAAAAAAGAGGACCCGTCAACCTGAGCGGGTCTCCATGAGCATTCAAGCTGAATGTTACGAGGCCACAAACCGATCAGTTGGAACTATGACGGACATGAGACCAGCTTGGCCTCCAGATGCAGTTGCAGCAGCCGCTGCCGAGAAGCAGCGTGGACCGCGAACGGCGACCCGCCGCAACCCCTTCGTGGCGCGTGAGGAATTTCTCCCTCAGATTGTGGGGATAACTTCACCCTCTGCTCCCAGACCGGCAGCACGGGCGCCACCTTCCCGAATTTCAGCACTGGACAGCTCCCAGGAGGAGGAAAGCTCCGATAGAGAGGAGAACCGCGGCGGGGAGGTTCTTCACGAGGAGGAGGAGGAGGAGGAGTTCGATAATGAATACGACAGCGAGGAAGATGGGGATGAGGCAGACACGGACGCTGACCCCCCAGCTTCAGGTAGTTCGGGGCTGGATCATATTGTAAGGCCTGGAGGGTTGAAAGATGGGGTAAACAACAAAAAATTGAATGAGGGTATTGAAGGGCTAGAGGAATGATCTGGGGAGAGCGCACGCACACCACCAAAGAGGACCCAAATTCTTGGCCACAATGACAATTTATTCCGATGGAAAAAACATATGAATGGCCAAAAAGTTCCAGTTAAAAGACACTTAAAACAAGCATAAAATGCGTCTAAAAATTCTAGGCACGGATTAAAACAGTAAAACACGATAAAAATCCCAGGAACAGTTGAAAAAGGATAAAAGAGACCTAAAAGTCCAAAGAACAGTTAAAACTGGTTTAAAAATGCAGCTCAAAGGGGGGAATCACTGATCCCAAACCAGGAGACGTCTCTCTTCCCCCGACGCTGTTCCGAGGATCCCTCCAGTCATACACACAAAGACCTGGGGGGCGGGCTCCGTTCCGCCTCTGGGGTTTGTGACCGGCACTCCTCCGCGTCACCTCCAGCTGGCTCTCCTGGACACGCTGGAATCTGTGGAAACAGGCAAGCGGCAGCACGAAAAGCAATTCCTGATGCAGGCTGCCACTAGCCCTCCCACCTATTTCCACCAGTCTGCTGAAGCCCGTTCGGCTACTTACACACAGGCAGGGTCCCTGCCCTGCCCTTGCGTGTCGATCGCTCTGCAGACTGATGGTCCCAGCGCCCAGCGCTCTCAGAGTGTGTGTCCCGATCACAGCGAGTCTTCCCGACGTCTGGCGGTCCCGGCGTCCCACTCGCGCCCCGCGTGCATGCGCCTGCTGTCGGTGTGCGACTGCCTTTGGCTTTCCTCCTCAGGACTTTTATAAGTCCCTCCTGATGAGGAGCAGGTGCGGTGGATCGGCGCGCTATGTTACAAGGGGGGTGTGTCCATAGAAAGCATGCAACAAACAGGTAGCACCACAAACATGCAAAAGAAAAACACCCTACAACATGCAATCCCCCCACATCATCACAATATTTCGGACAGCCCGGGTGTGACAGAATGCCAGGAGGACAGCGCATCTCCAGCTTCAGCGGAGGAACGCTGTATTACAGGGCTGGAGCTAGCAGGTGACGGTGCTGAGCCACCAGTAGCCCGTGTTGACTTACCTGCCCCAGAGCGGCAGGTTTTCAAGGCAAAGCGTCACCCTGAAACAAACAGAGAATTGATTGACTGGTTTCTGGAAGTGGAGAAAAGGTGTCTTATTGTTGGTGACTCAAATTTATCCAGAATCCCTGAATATTCCATCCCAGATCTACAGATTGAGAGGTGTCCAGGTGCTAATTTTCGCCACATGCAGGCTTTATTTGAGATAGCCCACGTTCCGTGGGATTTGGTGGTTCAGAATGTGGTCATTGCAGCCGGCATTAACGCCAAAGGTCAGAACATTAAAGAAACTGCAGTTAAACAGCTCCAGCGGGCTCTGAAGATGGCTAAACACAGAGTTCCATCTGCTGTCATCTGGGTTCCCTTGGTTATTTTTTCTGGTAACTTATCTGCAATGGAGCAGAACAACATGAAACTACTAAATCAGCATATTAAAAAAAAATATGAGACACATCCCCCTGCTGGAGGACTCGCATTTTGCAACAGAAAAAGATGCAATTCACTGGACCGAGGACACGGCCAGAGCAATGTTGGAACATTGGAGGTATTTTTTAAAGTGGAATACCCACTAAGTCCATTCAGGGTAGAGTGTGTAAGGGGACAGCCCTTTATGGCCCCACAATATCATGGTTTTGACTGAAAAGTGATGCCCTGACAGAACAACAAGGTGACCTCCTCAAAAACGGTTTAACTTTTATTTCCATAGATAACTTTTTAAAAAAATACAGACCCAAAACACAAGACTGTATTAATCATGTTTCCTGTTCTTTGTGGGATTAACATTTGGTGGGACAAACCGAAACTTTTGTTAGCACAAGAAAGTGACAACATAAATATAATATTGCTCATAATGGATAGGTGCATAACCCACTGGTGGAGCATTTTCTCATGACCCAGGGTTTTTCTTTATGGTGAACAGTGTGAGAGATTTTGTTATCATTGTTACTGTTATTATGGCTATTGTTCTTATGGTTCTTATTACTGTTTTATGATGATTATTATTATTACTTTAACCCTACCCCTGGTCCTGTTTCTAACCCTAACCTTTAGTTTAATCTGAACCCTAATCCCAACCCTTAATCAGTTATTAGAAATTTAAATAATCTTAAACATAAAGCAATAACATGGTTGGAAGGAAAAGGTTTTGTTTCACGTGTCTTTTTGCCTGGTTAGCAGTATGCATGCAGGGGAGGGGCTTAGAACGCACAGGGCCCATGGCTCAGGACACGCAGGGCCCATGAGGCCGACGCGTGCTCCTTGGTAAGACAGTGTGAATAAAACAGCCACCTTTTGTCTCTCACTTCACTTTTACGCCTGTGCAGCCAAGTTGTAGCTGTTGTGGTGTGCATAGAGCCTGATGAAGGCAGAATTTGCCGAAACGCGTAGCGAGCACACTTTATTCTAATTTTGTATTGTTTATTTATTTATTTTTTTACATTTTTGTGAATAAAAACACTCATTTAAGTGGTTGTCCCGCTTTTTTCTTTTTTTCTTTTTTCAAAGTTTGCAAGTTTTTCTATTTTTGATTACATTCTTGCCTGGTGGAAAAACCGTAACACCTGCCATGCACTTCTACGACGGAGAGGAGGATGGAGGTGCTTGGACCACGGTGCGCTACGGGAGGAGACACTACAGAAATCCCCGTGCGCTCAGCTTTAATTACCGGGGCTGACCGGACCATAGGATGGACCGTGCATTTCCCGTCTCCGGCTGGAAGAGGGCGCCAAGGTTCCCAAATTTTGGCTGGAGTAGGGCTTCACCTTCAAATCCTAACTGGCCTGCGCCTCCTATGTACGACGGGTCCCGGCCTTATTTTCCACAGCCCCGCTCTTATGCAGCAGCGGTCCGGGGCTCACCTACCAGACGAGCGACAAGATTTGGACCCCCAGCAGATGTTAGGCAGGACCTCCGGCGACCTGCAGATGAAAGACTTGGACAGCTTATCCGCAAATTACATGCTGTAATTAAGATGGTGCATCACTTACAAAACGTGACCATCACGCCGGACAGACCAGAACCTCTGATGATCGCTCGCATAGTGGACTCATTAACCTCACTGATTAAACCCGCTGATCCCACGGATGATGTGTTAGACCTCATTGAGGGCAACGCAAAAAACTGGGGACAGAACACACTGCAGATCCTCCAGGATCACTACCAAAAGAGGCTGGAGAAACTTTTACAGGATCTCCCCGGTGATTTAACCCGAGATTGGAGGGAAGCCTTCATCGTGGCGACACGATGGGCTTGCAGAAATCTACCTCGGATCACGCAGGATGTTCTCGATCAGGCAGAGGCCCTGATCATCACCTGCAGATCAGACTCGGAGCGGCGAAGTCCAGCGGCTACGACACCACCCCCCGGCAGGGTCTGATAGCCGCCGGGGGCCGCGCACATCAGGAGGAAGAAAAAAGAGGACCCGTCAACCTGAGCGGGTCTCCATGAGCATTCAAGCTGAATGTTACGAGGCCACAAACCGATCAGTTGGAACTATGACGGACATGAGACCAGCTTGGCCTCCAGATGCAGTTCCAGCAGCCGCTGCCGAGAAGCAGCGTGGACCGCGAACGGCGACCCGCCGCCACCCCTTCGTGGCGCGTGAGGAATTTCTCCCTCAGATTGTGGGGATAACTTCACCCTCTGCTCCCAGACCGGCAGCACGGGCGCCACCTTCCCGAATTTCAGCACTGGACAGCTCCCAGGAGGAGGAAAGCTCCGATAGAGAGGAGAACCGCGGCGGGGAGGTTCTTCACGAGGAGGAGGAGGAGGAGTTCGATAATGAATACGACAGCGAATCCCAACCCTTTTTTTCAAAGTTTGCAAGTTTTTCTATTTTTGATTACATTCTTGCCTGGTGGAAAACCGTAACACCTGCCATGCACTTCTACGACGGAGAGGAGGATGGAGGTGCTTGGACCACGGTGCGCTACGGGAGGAGACACTACAGAAATCCCCGTGCGCTCAGCTTTAATTACCGGGGCCGACCGGACCATAGGATGGACCGTGCATTTCCCGTCTCCGGCTGGAAGAGGGCGCCAAGGTTCCCAAATTTTGGCTGGAGTAGGGCTTCACCTTCAAATCCTAACTGGCCTGCGCCTCCTATGTACGACGGGTCCCGGCCTTATTTTCCACAGCCCCGCTCTTATGCAGCAGCGGTCCGGGGCTCACCTACCAGACGAGCGACAAGATTTGGACCCCCAGCAGATGTTAGGCAGGACCTCCGGCGACCTGCAGATGAAAGACTTGGACAGCTTATCCGCAAATTACATGCTGTAATTAAGATGGTGCATCACTTACAAAACGTGACCATCACGCCGGACAGACCAGAACCTCTGATGATCGCTCGCATAGTGGACTCATTAACCTCACTGATTAAACCCGCTGATCCCACGGATGATGTGTTAGACCTCATTGAGGGCAACGCAAAAAACTGGGGACAGAACACACTGCAGATCCTCCAGGATCACTACCAAAAGAGGCTGGAGAAACTTTTACAGGATCTCCCCGGTGATTTAACCCGAGATTGGAGGGAAGCCTTCATCGTGGCGACACGATGGGCTTGCAGAAATCTACCTCGGATCACGCAGGATGTTCTCGATCAGGCAGAGGCCCTGATCATCACCTGCAGATCAGACTCGGAGCGGCGAAGTCCAGCGGCTACGACACCACCCCCCGACAGGGTCTGATAGCCGCCGGGGGCCGCGCACATCAGGAGGAAGAAAAAAGAGGACCCGTCAACCTGAGCGGGTCTCCATGAGCATTCAAGCTGAATGTTACGAGGCCACAAACCGATCAGTTGGAACTATGACGGACATGAGACCAGCTTGGCCTCCAGATGCAGTTCCAGCAGCCGCTGCCGAGAAGCAGCGTGGACCGCGAACGGCGACCCGCCGCAACCCCTTCGTGGCGCGTGAGGAATTTCTCCCTCAGATTGTGGGGATAACTTCACCCTCTGCTCCCAGACCGGCAGCACGGGCGCCACCTTCCCGAATTTCAGCACTGGACAGCTCCCAGGAGGAGGAAAGCTCCGATAGAGAGGAGAACCGCGGCGGGGAGGTTCTTCACGAGGAGAAGGAGGAGGAGGAGTTCGATAATGAATACGACAGCGAGGAAGATGGGGATGAGGCGGACACGGACGCTGACCCCCCAGCTTCAGGTAGTTCGGGGCTGGATCATATTGTAAGGCCTGGAGGGTTGAAAGATGGGGTAAACAACAAAAAATTGAATGAGGGTATTGAAGGGCTAGAGGAATGATCTGGGGAGAGCGCACGCACACCACCAAAGAGGACCCAAATTCTTGGCCACAATGACAATTTATTCCGATGGAAAAAACATATGAATGGCCAAAAAGTTCCAGTTAAAAGACACTTAAAACAAGCATAAAATGCGTCTAAAAATTCTAGGCACGGATTAAAACAGTAAAACACGATAAAAATCCCAGGAACAGTTGAAAATGGATAAAAGAGACCTAAAAGTCCAAAGAACAGTTAAAACTGGTTTAAAAATGCAGCTCAAAGGGGGGAATCACTGATCCCAAACCAGGAGACGTCTCTCTTCCCCCGACGCTGTTCCGAGGATCCCTCCAGTCATACACACAAAGACCTGGGGGGCGGGCTCCGTTCCGCCTCTGGGGTTTGTGACCGGCACTCCTCCGCGTCACCTCCAGCTGGCTCTCCTGGACACGCTGGAATCTGTGGAAACAGGCAAGCGGCAGCACGAAAAGCAATTCCTGATGCAGGCTGCCACTAGCCCTCCCACCTATTTCCACCAGTCTGCTGAAGCCCGTTCGGCTACTTACACACAGGCAGGGTCCCTGCCCTGCCCTTGCGTGTCAATCGCTCTGCAGACTGATGGTCCCAGCGCCCAGCGCTCTCAGAGTGTGTGTCCCGATCACAGCGAGTCTTCCCGACGTCTGGCGGTCCCGACGTCTGGCGGTCCCGGCGTCCCACTCGCGCCCCGCGTGCATGCGCCTGCTGTCGGTGTGCGACTGCCTTTGGCTTTCCTCCTCAGGACTTTTATAAGTCCCTCCTGATGAGGAGCAGGTGTGGTGGATCGGCGCGCTATGTTACAAGGGGGGTGTGTCCATAGAAAGCATGCAACAAACAGGTAGCACCACAAACATGCAAAAGAAAAACACCCTACAACATGCAATCCCCCCACATCATCACAATATTTCGGACAGGCCGGGTGTGACAGAATGCCAGGAGGACAGCGCATCTCCAGCTTCAGCGGAGGAACGCTGTATTACAGGGCTGGAGCTAGCAGGTGACGGTGCTGAGCCACCAGTAGCCCGTGTTGACTTACCTGCCCCAGAGCGGCAGGTTTTCAAGGCAAAGCGTCACCCTGAAACAAACAGAGAATTGATTGACTGGTTTCTGGAAGTGGAGAAAAGGTGTCTTATTGTTGGTGACTCAAATTTATCCAGAATCCCTGAATATTCCATCACAGATCTACAGATTGAGAGGTGTCCAGGTGCTAATTTTCGCCACATGCAGGCTTTATTTGAGATAGCCCACGTTCCGTGTGATTTGGTGGTTCAGAATGTGGTCATTGCAGCCGGCATTAACGCCAAAGGTCAGAACATTAAAGAAACTGCAGTTAAACAGCTCCAGCGGGCTCTGAAGATGGCTAAACACAGATTTCCATCTGCTGTCATCTGGGTTCCCTTGGTTAATTTTTCTGGTAACTTATCTGCAATGGAGCAGAACAACATGAAACTACTAAATCAGCATATTAAAAAAGAAATATGAGACACATCCCCCTGCTGGAGGACTCGCATTTTGCAACAGAAAAAGATGCAATTCACTGGACCGAGGACACGGCCAGAGCAATGTTGGAACATTGGAGGTATTTTTTAAAGTGGAATACCCACTGTGTTGTCTTGCTTATCTTAAAGTAAGCCAAGTCAGTCGTTGGGTTTCTATGACTTTTTATTTAACAGTCTCTTTAACGTACTACACAGTGCATGGCTATCAACCGCTTCCTAGCTCTCCGCTCGGGGCACTCCCCACGTGACCATTCGCTATGCATTCCGGGTAACACATGCATGCTGGGTAATGGAGTTCAACATTACTACTTCAATACACAACATCTTCCTCCTTTTAAAGAAAAACCTTTTTCTCTTTAGACCAAGCCTAGATAGTAAACATCTAAACCGTATGTATAAACAGTTTCTTACAAAACATTTTCAATAGAAACATTCTTATGCACTTTTTTTTTTTTTTTTTTTTTTTTTGAACTTTCAGCAAGTCTCAATAAGCCTCTTTGGTGGCTGAACATGTCTCTTAGGTCTCAGTGATCTTGTCACGTCCAGAAAGTTGGTTGAATCTGAAAGTTTCGATCTATTAGGTGATGCAGACCCTGCTGTCAGACTCTCTTTTGGGTGTTCTTGATCTTCTGTTGTTGTTAGGTTTAAAGATGCACCAGAGTCCGGCAGGCTTGTATCCGTTACTGCAGTATTTTCTACCATAGGCTGAAGCTGCAGATCCGCACGGTTTCTTCTCAGAGACAGTCCACTCTCCAACTGGACCTTATAAGACCGTGGAGCCACCTCCTCTTGCACGTGTCCTTGTTGTCTCCAGTTTCCTGTGGAAGCATCTCTAAGACGTACCTTGTCTCCTGGCTTTAGGAAAGGCAGATGTTTAGCCTTTCGATCATACAGCCGCTTTTGCTTCATCTTCATTTCTTCTTTTGCCTTCCTGACTTTGTGTGCAGCCTTAGGGGTCAACAAGTCTTCATGTACTGGTAGGTTGGAGCGAATGCGCCTTCCCATCAGCATCTGAGCTGGTGACAATCCATTTTGCAGAGGTGTACTCCGGTAGATCAGAAGACTTTTTTGAAAGTCATCTCTGTCGTGTGCTTTTTTCAGTAGTCTTCACTGTCTTTACTGAGCTTTCCGCTAAGCCATTGGACTTTGGATAGTTTGGACTTGATGTTACGTGTCTAAACCCCCAATCTTT
Organism: Oryzias latipes; assembly: GCF_053564925.1. NCBI lineage: Eukaryota > Metazoa > Chordata > Actinopteri > Beloniformes > Adrianichthyidae > Oryzias > Oryzias latipes. Next base: position 187,386 of record NC_136238.1, read on the forward strand.
AGCAAAGTCAGCAAACTCACTGCTGGAAAACTGCGGTCCATTGTCTGAAAACAGTTCACACGGAACACCGTGTCTGGCAAACACACACTTCAGGAAACTAATCACTGCTTTACTTGATGTTGACTGCAGCGCTCCGACTTCAGGATAGTTCGAAAAGTAGTCTGTTACCACCACGTAACTTTTACCATTACAGTCAAACAAATCAGTTCCAACCTTATAGTAAGGTCTATGTGGAACTGGGTGAGACATCAGTGGCTCCGCTTGTTGTTTCGGCCTGTAAGTGCGGCAAAGTTCACATGAAGCTGTCGTCTGGCTGATGTCTTGGTTGATTCTAGGCCAGTACATTACATCCCTTGCTCTGCGTTTACACTTGACCTCTCCGAGGTGACCTTCATGTATCTTTTGAAGCATCTGCTTGCGCAGTGAGGTTGGAATGACAAACTTGCTTCCTTTTAAAACTATGTCGTCCACCACTGTGAGCTCTGCTCTGCAGTTCCAGAAATCTTGTATTTTTCCAGGGCATTCTTTTTTGTTTTCAGGCCATCCTTTGAGTATTGTTCTTTTCAGTTCTTTCATGATTTCATCTGCATTTGTCTCTGTTCGTATCTGTTCTGTTCGGTCAGCAGTTACCGGCAGAGATGTCAGAATCATGTCCACATATGCTTGTATTTCTGCTCCTTTTCCGCTGTCTTCTTTTTCATCTGTGTCCACTGCTCTAGACAAAGTGTCTGCTGTGTACATGTACTTTCCTTTTGTGTACATCATGTGCACGTCATATTTCTGCAGCCTGATTAACATCCGCTGTATCCTTACTGGACAATCACTCAGTGCTTTAGACATGATTGACACCAATGGTTTATGGTCGGTTTCCACTTCAAACGTTTGGCCATAAACATATTGATGGAACCGCTCACATGCATACATGCTGGCTAACAGTTCTTTTTCTATTTGAGCGTACCTGGACTCTGCACCTGTCAACGCTCTGGATGCGTAGGCTACAGGTAGCCACTGCTCATCGTGTTGCTGCAGCAGCACTGCTCCCAAGCCATGCTGTGACGCATCCGCTGAAATTCTGGTCCTCTTCTCTGGATCATAGAACTTTAGCACCGGTTCTTGTGTCAAAACCTCTTTCAGTTTCCGAAAACTTTGCTCTTGTTCATGAGACCAAATCCATTCATTTTTCTGTTCAAGAAGACTCCTAAGGGGTGTTGTCAGGGTTGCCAGTTGTGGGACAAACTGGGCGAGATAGGTTACCATCCCTAAGAACCGCCTAACTTCATCTTTGTTGGTTGGTCTTTCCATATTGTTTATAGCTGAAGTCTTTTTTGGGTCTGGCTTCACTCCCTGTTCACTAACAACATCTCCCACAAAGGTAAGTGTCTTCACTCCAAACTCACATTTGTCTTTATTTAGTTTCAGATTTACTTCTCTTGTCTTGTCCAACACTTGTCTCAGTCTTTTGTCATGTTCCTCTCGAGTAGTTCCCCAGACAATGATGTCATCCATCATGGTCTCTACTCCTGGTATGTGTTCATATATCATGTGTATAGTCTTGTGATAGACTTCAGGCGCAGATCTAATTCCATATGGTAGGCGAAGAAACCTGTACCTGCCTTCGGGCGTGTTGAATGTACAGAGTTTTGAGCTCTCTTCGTCTAACCTCAGCTGCCAAAATCCTGACGAGGCATCTAATTTACTGAACCATTTAGCTCCAGCAAACTGTGCCATGATTTCTTCCCTGGTTGGTAACTTGAAATGTTCTCTTCTGATTGTTTTGTTTAAGTCTCTTGGGTCTAAGCATGTTCTGAGAGCTCCTGTTTTCTTTTGAATGACTACCAGTGAGCTGACCCATTCAGTTGTTTCATCTATCTTTTTGATGACCTCAAGTTTTTCCATGCGTGCTAGCTCGTCCTTCAGTTTTTCTCGCAGCGCAAATGGAACTTTCCTACATGGATGCACGACAGGAGGGACACTTTTATCCACGCATATTCTATGCTCTCCAGGTAAACATCCTAGTCCTTCAAAGCAATCTTTGTACTCTTTCATGAGCGAGTCATTATCATTTGTCACTTCTGGTGATGTCACGACAAACACTCTTTTGACTAGGTTCAGCTTTACAGACGTGCTTAGCCCTAAAATCGGTTGCACCTTCTTATCCACGACGAGTAGTTGTGCTCGTATCTTCTGGTTTTTATGTTTAAATGTTGCAATGCAGCCTCCTTTTACAGGAACGCGTTCGCCTGTGTAGCCAGTCACCTTCGTTTTTATTGGATTAATTTTGCTCTTCACTGTCAGTGTTTTGTAATCCTCTATCGATAACAGATTTATTTGTGCACCCGTGTCAATCTTGAATGGAATTATTGTTTCATTCACTTCAAGTGGCACTATCCATTCTTCTTTTTCTGCTGTGCCTACATGCACCATGTCCACAATGAACTCGTCTTCCTGTTCTTCCTCATCAACTGTGTGGACTTTTTGTCTTGTGGGAGCTTTACAACATTTAGCATAATGGTTGCTTTTCCCACAGTTGTTGCAAGATTTTCCATATGCAGGGCATGATCTTGGCTTGTGGCTGTTTCCACATTTGCCACATTTAAAACCTGCATGTTTCTCCTCTTGTTTAGGATATGTTTTACTTTTCTTTCTTTCTTTCTGTATTGCATGCACTGTTGTTTCATCTCTCCGAAGCTCTTTTGCTTGTGCTCTTGTGGTCTCTGCTGCTCGACACATAGAAACACACTTATCTAATGTAAGTCCAGTTTCTCTAAGCAGTCTTTCTCTTAGTCCATTATCGGCTGTACCGCAGACAATCCTGTCTCTCACCAGTGAGTCTCTCACAGTCCCGAATTCACATGTTTTGCTTAATGTGTGAAGCTCTGCTAAGTATTGATCAAAAGGTATTCCTTGCTTTTGATCATGGGTGAAAAACTTGTACCTTTCAAAGGTCACATTCTGAGTGGGTACAAAATACTCTTCAAATTTTGTCATTAGTTCTGCCAGAGTCAGGTTAGCTTCATCCAGCTGAAAGCTGTTAAATATATCCAAAGCATCTTCTCCAATAACATGCAATAGGATATTAGCCTTAAGTTTTTCATCACCGTTCCCTGCTCCACTTGCTGCCAAATAAATGTTAAATCTTTGCTTGAAACGTTTCCAGTTGTCAGCAAGATTGCCTGTCAATTGCATGGAAGTGGGCGGACTTAGCTTATCCATGGCGAGTCGGGGTATTTGGGCATCCACAGTCCTCTGCTGCTGTGCGTTATTCACCAAATCAGGAACAAAATCCTCTTCTGTTTGTTCAATTTCTCCCTCGGCTCCCGCTTCACTGTCACTGCTGCTCGTAGCCATCACTCGATGTAGCACACGCTGTCAGCCTGTTGCTCCTCGGCATGTTTTCACTCACAAGAATTTTTCTCTTTAATCTTGCTGCTCACTTCTGACACCATGTGTTGTCTTGCTTATCTTAAAGTAAGCCAAGTCAGTCGTTGGGTTTCTATGACTTTTTATTTAACAGTCTCTTTAACGTACTACACAGTGCATGGCTATCAACCGCTTCCTAGCTCTCCGCTCGGGGCACTCCCCACGTGACCATTCGCTATGCATTCCGGGTAACACATGCATGCTGGGTAATGGAGTTCAACATTACTACTTCAATACACAACACCCACTAAGTCCATTCAGGGTAGAGTGTGTAAGGGGACAGCCCTTTATGGCCCCACAATATCATGGTTTTGACTGAAAAGTGATGCCCTGACAGAACAACAAGGTGACCTCCTCAAAAACGGTTTTAACTTTTATTTCCATAGATAACTTTTAAAAAAAATACAGACCCAAAACACAAGACTGTATTAATCATGTTTCCTGTTCTTTGTGGGATTAACATTTGGTGGGACAAACCGAAACTTTTGTTAGCACAAGAAAGTGACAACATAAATATAATATTGCTCATAATGGATAGGTGCATAACCCACTGGTGGAGCATTTTCTCATGACCCAGGGTTTTTCTTTATGGTGAACAGTGTGAGAGATTTTGTTATCATTGTTACTGTTATTATGGCTATTGTTCTTATGGTTCTTATTACTGTTTTATGATGATTATTATTATTACTTTAACCCTACCCCTGGTCCTGTTTCTAACCCTAACCTTTAGTTTAATCTGAACCCTAATCCCAACCCTTAATCAGTTATTAGAAATTTAAATAATCTTAAACATAAAGCAATAACATGGTTGGAAGGAAAAGGTTTTGTTTCACGTGTCTTTTTGCCTGGTTAGCAGTATGCATGCAGGGGAGGGGCTTAGAACGCACAGGGCCCATGGCTCAGGACACGCAGGGCCCATGAGGCCGACGCGTGCTCCTTGGTAAGACAGTGTGAATAAAACAGCCACCTTTTGTCTCTCACTTCACTTTTACGCCTGTCCAGCCAAGTTGTAGCTGTTGTGGTGTGCATAGAGCCTGATGAAGGCAGAATTTGCCGAAACGCGTAGCGAGCACACTTTATTCTAATTTTGTATTGTTTATTTATTTATTTTCTTACATTTTTGTGAATAAAAACACTCATTTAAGTGGTTGTCCCGCTTTTTTCTTTTTTTCTTTTTTCAAAGTTTGCAAGTTTTTCTATTTTTGATTACATTCTTGCCTGGTGGAAAAACCGTAACACCTGCCATGCACTTCTACGACGGAGAGGAGGATGGAGGTGCTTGGACCACGGTGCGCTACGGGAGGAGACACTACAGAAATCCCCGTGCGCTCAGCTTTAATTACCGGGGCTGACCGGACCATAGGATGGACCGTGCATTTCCCGTCTCCGGCTGGAAGAGGGCGCCAAGGTTCCCAAATTTTGGCTGGAGTAGGGCTTCACCTTCAAATCCTAACTGGCCTGCGCCTCCTATGTACGACGGGTCCCGGCCTTATTTTCCACAGCCCCGCTCTTATGCAGCAGCGGTCCGGGGCTCACCTACCAGACGAGCGACAAGATTTGGACCCCCAGCAGATGTTAGGCAGGACCTCCGGCGACCTGCAGATGAAAGACTTGGACAGCTTATCCGCAAATTACATGCTGTAATTAAGATGGTGCATCACTTACAAAACGTGACCATCACGCCGGACAGACCAGAACCTCTGATGATCGCTCGCATAGTGGACTCATTAACCTCACTGATTAAACCCGCTGATCCCACGGATGATGTGTTAGACCTCATTGAGGGCAACGCAAAAAACTGGGGACAGAACACACTGCAGATCCTCCAGGATCACTACCAAAAGAGGCTGGAGAAACTTTTACAGGATCTCCCCGGTGATTTAACCCGAGATTGGAGGGAAGCCTTCATCGTGGCGACACGATGGGCTTGCAGAAATCTACCTCGGATCACGCAGGATGTTCTCGATCAGGCAGAGGCCCTGATCATCACCTGCAGATCAGACTCGGAGCGGCGAAGTCCAGCGGCTACGACACCACCCCCCGGCAGGGTCTGATAGCCGCCGGGGGCCGCGCACATCAGGAGGAAGAAAAAAGAGGACCCGTCAACCTGAGCGGGTCTCCATGAGCATTCAAGCTGAATGTTACGAGGCCACAAACCGATCAGTTGGAACTATGACGGACATGAGACCAGCTTGGCCTCCAGATGCAGTTCCAGCAGCCGCTGCCGAGAAGCAGCGTGGACCGCGAACGGCGACCCGCCGCCACCCCTTCGTGGCGCGTGAGGAATTTCTCCCTCAGATTGTGGGGATAACTTCACCCTCTGCTCCCAGACCGGCAGCACGGGCGCCACCTTCCCGAATTTCAGCACTGGACAGCTCCCAGGAGGAGGAAAGCTCCGATAGAGAGGAGAACCGCGGCGGGGAGGTTCTTCACGAGGAGGAGGAGGAGGAGTTCGATAATGAATACGACAGCGAATCCCAACCCTTTTTTTCAAAGTTTGCAAGTTTTTCTATTTTTGATTACATTCTTGCCTGGTGGAAAACCGTAACACCTGCCATGCACTTCTACGACGGAGAGGAGGATGGAGGTGCTTGGACCACGGTGCGCTACGGGAGGAGACACTACAGAAATCCCCGTGCGCTCAGCTTTAATTACCGGGGCCGACCGGACCATAGGATGGACCGTGCATTTCCCGTCTCCGGCTGGAAGAGGGCGCCAAGGTTCCCAAATTTTGGCTGGAGTAGGGCTTCACCTTCAAATCCTAACTGGCCTGCGCCTCCTATGTACGACGGGTCCCGGCCTTATTTTCCACAGCCCCGCTCTTATGCAGCAGCGGTCCGGGGCTCACCTACCAGACGAGCGACAAGATTTGGACCCCCAGCAGATGTTAGGCAGGACCTCCGGCGACCTGCAGATGAAAGACTTGGACAGCTTATCCGCAAATTACATGCTGTAATTAAGATGGTGCATCACTTACAAAACGTGACCATCACGCCGGACAGACCAGAACCTCTGATGATCGCTCGCATAGTGGACTCATTAACCTCACTGATTAAACCCGCTGATCCCACGGATGATGTGTTAGACCTCATTGAGGGCAACGCAAAAAACTGGGGACAGAACACACTGCAGATCCTCCAGGATCACTACCAAAAGAGGCTGGAGAAACTTTTACAGGATCTCCCCGGTGATTTAACCCGAGATTGGAGGGAAGCCTTCATCGTGGCGACACGATGGGCTTGCAGAAATCTACCTCGGATCACGCAGGATGTTCTCGATCAGGCAGAGGCCCTGATCATCACCTGCAGATCAGACTCGGAGCGGCGAAGTCCAGCGGCTACGACACCACCCCCCGACAGGGTCTGATAGCCGCCGGGGGCCGCGCACATCAGGAGGAAGAAAAAAGAGGACCCGTCAACCTGAGCGGGTCTCCATGAGCATTCAAGCTGAATGTTACGAGGCCACAAACCGATCAGTTGGAACTATGACGGACATGAGACCAGCTTGGCCTCCAGATGCAGTTCCAGCAGCCGCTGCCGAGAAGCAGCGTGGACCGCGAACGGCGACCCGCCGCAACCCCTTCGTGGCGCGTGAGGAATTTCTCCCTCAGATTGTGGGGATAACTTCACCCTCTGCTCCCAGACCGGCAGCACGGGCGCCACCTTCCCGAATTTCAGCACTGGACAGCTCCCAGGAGGAGGAAAGCTCCGATAGAGAGGAGAACCGCGGCGGGGAGGTTCTTCACGAGGAGAAGGAGGAGGAGGAGTTCGATAATGAATACGACAGCGAGGAAGATGGGGATGAGGCGGACACGGACGCTGACCCCCCAGCTTCAGGTAGTTCGGGGCTGGATCATATTGTAAGGCCTGGAGGGTTGAAAGATGGGGTAAACAACAAAAAATTGAATGAGGGTATTGAAGGGCTAGAGGAATGATCTGGGGAGAGCGCACGCACACCACCAAAGAGGACCCAAATTCTTGGCCACAATGACAATTTATTCCGATGGAAAAAACATATGAATGGCCAAAAAGTTCCAGTTAAAAGACACTTAAAACAAGCATAAAATGCGTCTAAAAATTGTAGGCACGGATTAAAACAGTAAAACACGATAAAAATCCCAGGAACAGTTGAAAATGGATAAAAGAGACCTAAAAGTCCAAAGAACAGTTAAAACTGGTTTAAAAATGCAGCTCAAAGGGGGGAATCACTGATCCCAAACCAGGAGACGTCTCTCTTCCCCCGACGCTGTTCCGAGGATCCCTCCAGTCATACACACAAAGACCTGGGGGGCGGGCTCCGTTCCGCCTCTGGGGTTTGTGACCGGCACTCCTCCGCGTCACCTCCAGCTGGCTCTCCTGGACACGCTGGAATCTGTGGAAACAGGCAAGCGGCAGCACGAAAAGCAATTCCTGATGCAGGCTGCCACTAGCCCTCCCACCTATTTCCACCAGTCTGCTGAAGCCCGTTCGGCTACTTACACACAGGCAGGGTCCCTGCCCTGCCCTTGCGTGTCAATCGCTCTGCAGACTGATGGTCCCAGCGCCCAGCGCTCTCAGAGTGTGTGTCCCGATCACAGCGAGTCTTCCCGACGTCTGGCGGTCCCGACGTCTGGCGGTCCCGGCGTCCCACTCGCGCCCCGCGTGCATGCGCCTGCTGTCGGTGTGCGACTGCCTTTGGCTTTCCTCCTCAGGACTTTTATAAGTCCCTCCTGATGAGGAGCAGGTGTGGTGGATCGGCGCGCTATGTTACAAGGGGGGTGTGTCCATAGAAAGCATGCAACAAACAGGTAGCACCACAAACATGCAAAAGAAAAACACCCTACAACATGCAATCCCCCCACATCATCACAATATTTCGGACAGGCCGGGTGTGACAGAATGCCAGGAGGACAGCGCATCTCCAGCTTCAGCGGAGGAACGCTGTATTACAGGGCTGGAGCTAGCAGGTGACGGTGCTGAGCCACCAGTAGCCCGTGTTGACTTACCTGCCCCAGAGCGGCAGGTTTTCAAGGCAAAGCGTCACCCTGAAACAAACAGAGAATTGATTGACTGGTTTCTGGAAGTGGAGAAAAGGTGTCTTATTGTTGGTGACTCAAATTTATCCAGAATCCCTGAATATTCCATCACAGATCTACAGATTGAGAGGTGTCCAGGTGCTAATTTTCGCCACATGCAGGCTTTATTTGAGATAGCCCACGTTCCGTGGGATTTGGTGGTTCAGAATGTGGTCATTGCAGCCGGCATTAACGCCAAAGGTCAGAACATTAAAGAAACTGCAGTTAAACAGCTCCAGCGGGCTCTGAAGATGGCTAAACACAGATTTCCATCTGCTGTCATCTGGGTTCCCTTGGTTAATTTTTCTGGTAACTTATCTGCAATGGAGCAGAACAACATGAAACTACTAAATCAGCATATTAAAAAAGAAATATGAGACACATCCCCCTGCTGGAGGACTCGCATTTTGCAACAGAAAAAGATGCAATTCACTGGACCGAGGACACGGCCAGAGCAATGTTGGAACATTGGAGGTATTTTTTAAAGTGGAATACCCACTGTGTTGTCTTGCTTATCTTAAAGTAAGCCAAGTCAGTCGTTGGGTTTCTATGACTTTTTATTTAACAGTCTCTTTAACGTACTACACAGTGCATGGCTATCAACCGCTTCCTAGCTCTCCGCTCGGGGCACTCCCCACGTGACCATTCGCTATGCATTCCGGGTAACACATGCATGCTGGGTAATGGAGTTCAACATTACTACTTCAATACACAACATCTTCCTCCTTTTAAAGAAAAACCTTTTTCTCTTTAGACCAAGCCTAGATAGTAAACATCTAAACCGTATGTATAAACAGTTTCTTACAAAACATTTTCAATAGAAACATTCTTATGCACTTTTTTTTTTTTTTTTTTTTTTTTTGAACTTTCAGCAAGTCTCAATAAGCCTCTTTGGTGGCTGAACATGTCTCTTAGGTCTCAGTGATCTTGTCACGTCCAGAAAGTTGGTTGAATCTGAAAGTTTCGATCTATTAGGTGATGCAGACCCTGCTGTCAGACTCTCTTTTGGGTGTTCTTGATCTTCTGTTGTTGTTAGGTTTAAAGATGCACCAGAGTCCGGCAGGCTTGTATCCGTTACTGCAGTATTTTCTACCATAGGCTGAAGCTGCAGATCCGCACGGTTTCTTCTCAGAGACAGTCCACTCTCCAACTGGACCTTATAAGACCGTGGAGCCACCTCCTCTTGCACGTGTCCTTGTTGTCTCCAGTTTCCTGTGGAAGCATCTCTAAGACGTACCTTGTCTCCTGGCTTTAGGAAAGGCAGATGTTTAGCCTTTCGATCATACAGCCGCTTTTGCTTCATCTTCATTTCTTCTTTTGCCTTCCTGACTTTGTGTGCAGCCTTAGGGGTCAACAAGTCTTCATGTACTGGTAGGTTGGAGCGAATGCGCCTTCCCATCAGCATCTGAGCTGGTGACAATCCATTTTGCAGAGGTGTACTCCGGTAGATCAGAAGACTTTTTTGAAAGTCATCTCTGTCGTGTGCTTTTTTCAGTAGTCTTCACTGTCTTTACTGAGCTTTCCGCTAAGCCATTGGACTTTGGATAGTTTGGACTTGATGTTACGTGTCTAAACCCCCAATCTTTAGCAAAGTCAGCAAACTCACTGCTGGAAAACTGCGGTCCATTGTCTGAAAACAGTTCACACGGAACACCGTGTCTGGCAAACACACACTTCAGGAAACTAATCACTGCTTTACTTGATGTTGACTGCAGCGCTCCGACTTCAGGATAGTTCGAAAAGTAGTCTGTTACCACCACGTAACTTTTACCATTACAGTCAAACAAATCAGTTCCAACCTTATAGTAAGGTCTATGTGGAACTGGGTGAGACATCAGTGGCTCCGCTTGTTGTTTCGGCCTGTAAGTGCGGCAAAGTTCACATGAAGCTGTCGTCTGGCTGATGTCTTGGTTGATTCTAGGCCAGTACATTACATCCCTTGCTCTGCGTTTACACTTGACCTCTCCGAGGTGACCTTCATGTATCTTTTGAAGCATCTGCTTGCGCAGTGAGGTTGGAATGACAAACTTGCTTCCTTTTAAAACTATGTCGTCCACCACTGTGAGCTCTGCTCTGCAGTTCCAGAAATCTTGTATTTTTCCAGGGCATTCTTTTTTGTTTTCAGGCCATCCTTTGAGTATTGTTCTTTTCAGTTCTTTCATGATTTCATCTGCATTTGTCTCTGTTCGTATCTGTTCTGTTCGGTCAGCAGTTACCGGCAGAGATGTCAGAATCATGTCCACATATGCTTGTATTTCTGCTCCTTTTCCGCTGTCTTCTTTTTCATCTGTGTCCACTGCTCTAGACAAAGTGTCTGCTGTGTACATGTACTTTCCTTTTGTGTACATCATGTGCACGTCATATTTCTGCAGCCTGATTAACATCCGCTGTATCCTTACTGGACAATCACTCAGTGCTTTAGACATGATTGACACCAATGGTTTATGGTCGGTTTCCACTTCAAACGTTTGGCCATAAACATATTGATGGAACCGCTCACATGCATACATGCTGGCTAACAGTTCTTTTTCTATTTGAGCGTACCTGGACTCTGCACCTGTCAACGCTCTGGATGCGTAGGCTACAGGTAGCCACTGCTCATCGTGTTGCTGCAGCAGCACTGCTCCCAAGCCATGCTGTGACGCATCCGCTGAAATTCTGGTCCTCTTCTCTGGATCATAGAACTTTAGCACCGGTTCTTGTGTCAAAACCTCTTTCAGTTTCCGAAAACTTTGCTCTTGTTCATGAGACCAAATCCATTCATTTTTCTGTTCAAGAAGACTCCTAAGGGGTGTTGTCAGGGTTGCCAGTTGTGGGACAAACTGGGCGAGATAGGTTACCATCCCTAAGAACCGCCTAACTTCATCTTTGTTGGTTGGTCTTTCCATATTGTTTATAGCTGAAGTCTTTTTTGGGTCTGGCTTCACTCCCTGTTCACTAACAACATCTCCCACAAAGGTAAGTGTCTTCACTCCAAACTCACATTTGTCTTTATTTAGTTTCAGATTTACTTCTCTTGTCTTGTCCAACACTTGTCTCAGTCTTTTGTCATGTTCCTCTCGAGTAGTTCCCCAGACAATGATGTCATCCATCATGGTCTCTACTCCTGGTATGTGTTCATATATCATGTGTATAGTCTTGTGATAGACTTCAGGCGCAGATCTAATTCCATATGGTAGGCGAAGAAACCTGTACCTGCCTTCGGGCGTGTTGAATGTACAGAGTTTTGAGCTCTCTTCGTCTAACCTCAGCTGCCAAAATCCTGACGAGGCATCTAATTTACTGAACCATTTAGCTCCAGCAAACTGTGCCATGATTTCTTCCCTGGTTGGTAACTTGAAATGTTCTCTTCTGATTGCTTTGTTTAAGTCTCTTGGGTCTAAGCATGTTCTGAGAGCTCCTGTTTTCTTTTGAATGACTACCAGTGAGCTGACCCATTCAGTTGTTTCATCTATCTTTTTGATGACCTCAAGTTTTTCCATGCGTGCTAGCTCGTCCTTCAGTTTTTCTCGCAGCGCAAATGGAACTTTCCTACATGGATGCACGACAGGAGGGACACTTTTATCCACGCATATTCTATGCTCTCCAGGTAAACATCCTAGTCCTTCAAAGCAATCTTTGTACTCTTTCATGAGCGAGTCATTATCATTTGTCACTTCTGGTGATGTCACGACAAACACTCTTTTGACTAGGTTCAGCTTTACAGACGTGCTTAGCCCTAAAATCGGTTGCACCTTCTTATCCACGACGAGTAGTTGTGCTCGTATCTTCTGGTTTTTATGTTTAAATGTTGCAATGCAGCCTCCTTTTACAGGAACGCGTTCGCCTGTGTAGCCAGTCACCTTCGTTTTTATTGGATTAATTTTGCTCTTCACTGTCAGTGTTTTGTAATCCTCTATCGATAACAGATTTATTTGTGCACCCGTGTCAATCTTGAATGGAATTATTGTTTCATTCACTTCAAGTGGCACTATCCATTCTTCTTTTTCTGCTGTGCCTACATGCACCATGTCCACAATGAACTCGTCTTCCTGTTCTTCCTCATCAACTGTGTGGACTTTTTGTCTTGTGGGAGCTTTACAACATTTAGCATAATGGTTGCTTTTCCCACAGTTGTTGCAAGATTTTCCATATGCAGGGCATGATCTTGGCTTGTGGCTGTTTCCACATTTGCCACATTTAAAACCTGCATGTTTCTCCTCTTGTTTAGGATATGTTTTACTTTTCTTTCTTTCTTTCTGTATTGCATGCACTGTTGTTTCATCTCTCCGAAGCTCTTTTGCTTGTGCTCTTGTGGTCTCTGCTGCTCGACACATAGAAACACACTTATCTAATGTAAGTCCAGTTTCTCTAAGCAGTCTTTCTCTTAGTCCATTATCGGCTGTACCGCAGACAATCCTGTCTCTCACCAGTGAGTCTCTCACAGTCCCGAATTCACATGTTTTGCTTAATGTGTGAAGCTCTGCTAAGTATTGATCAAAAGGTATTCCTTGCTTTTGATCATGGGTGAAAAACTTGTACCTTTCAAAGGTCACATTCTGAGTGGGTACAAAATACTCTTCAAATTTTGTCATTAGTTCTGCCAGAGTCAGGTTAGCTTCATCCAGCTGAAAGCTGTTAAATATATCCAAAGCATCTTCTCCAATAACATGCAATAGGATATTAGCCTTAAGTTTTTCATCACCGTTCCCTGCTCCACTTGCTGCCAAATAAATGTTAAATCTTTGCTTGAAACGTTTCCAGTTGTCAGCAAGATTGCCTGTCAATTGCATGGAAGTGGGCGGACTTAGCTTATCCATGGCGAGTCGGGGTATTTGGGCATCCACAGTCCTCTGCTGCTGTGCGTTATTCACCAAATCAGGAACAAAATCCTCTTCTGTTTGTTCAATTTCTCCCTCGGCTCCCGCTTCACTGTCACTGCTGCTCGTAGCCATCACTCGATGTAGCACACGCTGTCAGCCTGTTGCTCCTCGGCATGTTTTCACTCACAAGAATTTTTCTCTTTAATCTTGCTGCTCACTTCTGACACCATGTGTTGTCTTGCTTATCTTAAAGTAAGCCAAGTCAGTCGTTGGGTTTCTATGACTTTTTATTTAACAGTCTCTTTAACGTACTACACAGTGCATGGCTATCAACCGCTTCCTAGCTCTCCGCTCGGGGCACTCCCCACGTGACCATTCGCTATGCATTCCGGGTAACACATGCATGCTGGGTAATGGAGTTCAACATTACTACTTCAATACACAACACCCACTAAGTCCATTCAGGGTAGAGTGTGTAAGGGGACAGCCCTTTATGGCCCCACAATATCATGGTTTTGACTGAAAAGTGATGCCCTGACAGAACAACAAGGTGACCTCCTCAAAAACGGTTTAACTTTTATTTCCATAGATAACTTTTTAAAAAAATACAGACCCAAAACACAAGACTGTATTAATCATGTTTCCTGTTCTTTGCGGGATTAACATTTGGTGGGACAAACCGAAACTTTTGTTAGCACAAGAAAGTGACAACATAAATATAATATTGCTCATAATGGATAGGTGCATAACCCACTGGTGGAGCATTTTCTCATGACCCAGGGTTTTTCTTTATGGTGAACAGTGTGAGAGATTTTGTTATCATTGTTACTGTTATTATGGCTATTGTTCTTATGGTTCTTATTACTGTTTTATGATGATTATTATTATTACTTTAACCCTACCCCTGGTCCTGTTTCTAACCCTAACCTTTAGTTTAATCTGAACCCTAATCCCAACCCTTAATCAGTTATTAGAAATTTAAATAATCTTAAACATAAAGCAATAACATGGTTGGAAGGAAAAGGTTTTGTTTCACGTGTCTTTTTGCCTGGTTAGCAGTATGCATGCAGGGGAGGGGCTTAGAACGCACAGGGCCCATGGCTCAGGACACGCAGGGCCCATGAGGCCGACGCGTGCTCCTTGGTAAGACAGTGTGAATAAAACAGCCACCTTTTGTCTCTCACTTCACTTTTACGCCTGTCCAGCCAAGTTGTAGCTGTTGTGGTGTGCATAGAGCCTGATGAAGGCAGAATTTGCCGAAACGCGTAGCGAGCACACTTTATTCTAATTTTGTATTGTTTATTTATTTATTTTCTTACATTTTTGTGAATAAAAACACTCATTTAAGTGGTTGTCCCGCTTTTTTCTTTTTTTCTTTTTTCAAAGTTTGCAAGTTTTTCTATTTTTGATTACATTCTTGCCTGGTGGAAAAACCGTAACACCTGCCATGCACTTCTACGACGGAGAGGAGGATGGAGGTGCTTGGACCACGGTGCGCTACGGGAGGAGACACTACAGAAATCCCCGTGCGCTCAGCTTTAATTACCGGGGCCGACCGGACCATAGGATGGACCGTGCATTTCCCGTCTCCGGCTGGAAGAGGGCGCCAAGGTTCCCAAATTTTGGCTGGAGTAGGGCTTCACCTTCAAATCCTAACTGGCCTGCGCCTCCTATGTACGACGGGTCCCGGCCTTATTTTCCACAGCCCCGCTCTTATGCAGCAGCGGTCCGGGGCTCACCTACCAGACGAGCGACAAGATTTGGACCCCCAGCAGATGTTAGGCAGGACCTCCGGCGACCTGCAGATGAAAGACTTGGACAGCTTATCCGCAAATTACATGCTGTAATTAAGATGGTGCATCACTTACAAAAGGTGACCATCACGCCGGACAGACCAGAACCTCTGATGATCGCTCGCATAGTGGACTCATTGACCTCACTGATTAAACCCGCTGATCCCACGGATGATGTGTTAGACCTCAGTGAGGGCAACGCAAAAAACTGGGGACAGAACACACTGCAGATCCTCCAGGATCACTACCAAAAGAGGCTGGAGAAACTTTTACAGGATCTCCCCGGTGATTTAACCCGAGATTGGAGGGAAGCCTTCATCGTGGCGACACGATGGGCTTGCAGAAATCTACCTCGGATCACGCAGGATGTTCTCGATCAGGCAGAGGCCCTGATCATCACCTGCAGATCAGACTCGGAGCGGCGAAGTCCAGCGGCTACGACACCACCCCCCGGCAGGGTCTGATAGCCGCCGGGGGCCGCGCACATCAGGAGGAAGAAAAAAGAGGACCCGTCAACCTGAGCGGGTCTCCATGAGCATTCAAGCTGAATGTTACGAGGCCACAAACCGATCAGTTGGAACTATGACGGACATGAGACCAGCTTGGCCTCCAGATGCAGTTCCAGCAGCCGCTGCCGAGAAGCAGCGTGGACCGCGAACGGCGACCCGCCGCAACCCCTTCGTGGCGCGTGAGGAATTTCTCCCTCAGATTGTGGGGATAACTTCACCCTCTGCTCCCAGACCGGCAGCACGGGCGCCACCTTCCCGAATTTCAGCACTGGACAGCTCCCAGGAGGAGGAAAGCTCCGATAGAGAGGAGAACCGCGGCGGGGAGGTTCTTCACGAGGAGGAGGAGGAGGAGGAGTTCGATAATGAATACGACAGCGAGGAAGATGGGGATGAGGCGGACACGGACGCTGACCCCCCAGCTTCAGGTAGTTCGGGGCTGGATCATATTGTAAGGCCTGGAGGGTTGAAAGATGGGGTAAACAACAAAAAATTGAATGAGGGTATTGAAGGGCTAGAGGAATGATCTGGGGAGAGCGCACGCACACCACCAAAGAGGACCCAAATTCTTGGCCACAATGACAATTTATTCCGATGGAAAAAACATATGAATGGCCAAAAAGTTCCAGTTAAAAGACACTTAAAACAAGCATAAAATGCGTCTAAAAATTCTAGGCACGGATTAAAACAGTAAAACACGATAAAAATCCCAGGAACAGTTGAAAAAGGATAAAAGAGACCTAAAAGTCCAAAGAACAGTTAAAACTGGTTTAAAAATGCAGCTCAAAGGGGGGAATCACTGATCCCAAACCAGGAGACGTCTCTCTTCCCCCGACGCTGTTCCGAGGATCCCTCCAGTCATACACACAAAGACCTGGGGGGCGGGCTCCGTTCCGCCTCTGGGGTTTGTGACCGGCACTCCTCCGCGTCACCTCCAGCTGGCTCTCCTGGACACGCTGGAATCTGTGGAAACAGGCAAGCGGCAGCACGAAAAGCAATTCCTGATGCAGGCTGCCACTAGCCCTCCCACCTATTTCCACCAGTCTGCTGAAGCCCGTTCGGCTACTTACACACAGGCAGGGTCCCTGCCCTGCCCTTGCGTGTCGATCGCTCTGCAGACTGATGGTCCCAGCGCCCAGCGCTCTCAGAGTGTGTGTCCCGATCACAGCGAGTCTTCCCGACGTCTGGCGGTCCCGACGTCTGGCGGTCCCGGCGTCCCACTCGCGCCCCGCGTGCATGCGCCTGCTGTCGGTGTGCGACTGCCTTTGGCTTTCCTCCTCAGGACTTTTATAAGTCCCTCCTGATGAGGAGCAGGTGTGGTGGATCGGCGCGCTATGTTACAAGGGGGGTGTGTCCATAGAAAGCATGCAACAAACAGGTAGCACCACAAACATGCAAAAGAAAAACACCCTACAACATGCAATCCCCCCACATCATCACAATATTTCGGACAGCCCGGGTGTGACAGAATGCCAGGAGGACAGCGCATCTCCAGCTTCAGCGGAGGAACGCTGTATTACAGGGCTGGAGCTAGCAGGTGACGGTGCTGAGCCACCAGTAGCCCGTGTTGACTTACCTGCCCCAGAGCGGCAGGTTTTCAAGGTAAAGCGTCACCCTGAAACAAACACAGAATTGATTGACTGGTTTCTGGAAGTGGAGAAAAGGTGTCTTATTGTTGGTGACTCAAATTTATCCAGAATCCCTGAATATTCCATCCCAGATCTACAGATTGAGAGGTGTCCAGGTGCTAATTTTCGCCACATGCAGGCTTTATTTGAGATAGCCCACGTTCCGTGGGATTTGGTGGTTCAGAATGTGGTCATTGCAGCCGGCATTAACGCCAAAGGTCAGAACATTAAAGAAACTGCAGTTAAACAGCTCCAGCGGGCTCTGAAGATGGCTAAACACAGATTTCCATCTGCTGTCATCTGGGTTCCCTTGGTTAATTTTTCTGGTAACTTATCTGCAATGGAGCAGAACAACATGAAACTACTAAATCAGCATATTAAAAAAAAATATGAGACACATCCCCCTGCTGGAGGACTCGCATTTTGCAACAGAAAAAGATGCAATTCACTGGACCGAGGACACGGCCAGAGCAATGTTGGAACATTGGAGGTATTTTTTAAAGTGGAATACCCACTAAGTCCATTCAGGGTAGAGTGTGTAAGGGGACAGCCCTTTATGGCCCCACAATATCATGGTTTTGACTGAAAAGTGATGCCCTGACAGAACAACAAGGTGACCTCCTCAAAAACGGTTTAACTTTTATTTCCATAGATAACTTTTTAAAAAAAATACAGACCCAAAACACAAGACTGTATTAATCATGTTTCCTGTTCTTTGTGGGATTAACATTTGGTGGGACAAACCGAAACTTTTGTTAGCACAAGAAAGTGACAACATAAATATAATATTGCTCATAATGGATAGGTGCATAACCCACTGGTGGAGCATTTTCTCATGACCCAGGGTTTTTCTTTATGGTGAACAGTGTGAGAGATTTTGTTATCATTGTTACTGTTATTATGGCTATTGTTCTTATGGTTCTTATTACTGTTTTATGATGATTATTATTATTACTTTAACCCTACCCCTGGTCCTGTTTCTAACCCTAACCTTTAGTTTAATCTGAACCCTAATCCCAACCCTTAATCAGTTATTAGAAATTTAAATAATCTTAAACATAAAGCAATAACATGGTTGGAAGGAAAAGGTTTTGTTTCACGTGTCTTTTTGCCTGGTTAGCAGTATGCATGCAGGGAGGAGGTGATGGGCAGGTTTGGTGTGAAGGAAAGGAATCTGGAGGGACAGATGGTGGTGGACTTTGCGAAGAGGATGGAAATGGCTGTAGTCAACACTTACTTCCAGAAGAGAGAGGAACATAGAGTGACATACAGAAGTGGAGGTAGGAGTACTCAGGTGGACTACATCCTATGTAGACGAGGTCATTTGAGAGAGGTTAATGGCTGCAAAGTGGTGGTAGGAGAGAGTGTAGCCAGACAGCACCGCATGGTGGTGTGTAAGATGACTCTGGAGGTCAGGAAGAAGAAGAGAGGGAAAACAGAAAAGAAGACCAAGTGGTGGAAGCTACAGAATGAAGAAACTTGTGAGGAATTTAGGCAGAAGTTGAGGCAGGTCCTGGGTGGTCAGGATGAGCTTCCAGAGGACTGGGAAACTACAGCAGAGATTATCAGGGAAACAGGTAGGAAGGTGCTAGGTGTGTCATCTGGAAAGAGGAAAGACGGTAAAGAGACTTGGTGGTGGAATGAGGAAGTACAGGAATGCGTCCAGAGGAAGAGGTTGGCTAAAAGGAAGTGGGATGTAGAAAGGACTGAGGAAGGTAGACAGGAGTACAAGGAAGCGCAGCGTAAAGTGAAGAGAGAGGTGGCAAAGGCCAAACAGAAAGCTTACGATGAGCTATATGACAGGTTAGACACAAAGGAAGGAGAGAAGGACTTGTACAGGCTAGCCAGACAGAGAGACAGAGATGGGAAGGACGTGCAACAGATAAGGGTGATTAAGGACAGAGATGGAAAGGTGCTAACAACCCAAGAGAGTGTACAGAAAAGATGGAAGGAGTATTTTGAGGAGCTGATGAACGAGGAAAATGACAGGGAAAGAAGGGAGGAAGATGTGGTTGTTGTGGAGCAGGAAGTAGCAGAGATTGGAAAGGATGAGGTTAGGAAGGCTCTGAAAAGGATGAAGAGCGGAAAGGCCGTTGGTCCTGATGACGTACCTGTGGAGGTATGGAAGCGCCTAGGAGAGACAGCAGTGGAATTTCTAACAAGGTTGTTCAATAGGATTTTAGAGAGTGAGAAGATGCCTGAGGAATGGAGGAGAAGCGTTCTGGTCCCAATCTTTAAGAACAAGGGTGACACGCAGAACTGCAGCAACTATAGAGGAATAAAGTTGATGAGCCACACAATGAAGCTGTGGGAAAGAGTAGTGGAAGCCAGGCTTAGGAAGAAGGTGGAGATTTGTGAGCAGCAGTATGGTTTCATGCCCCGTAAGAGCACCACTGATGCCATTTTTGCTTTGAGAATGTTGATGGAAAAGTACAGAGAAGGTCAGAAGGAGCTGCATTGTGTGTTCGTAGATTTAGAGAAGGCGTATGACAGGGTGCCGAGGGAGGAGCTGTGGTACTGTATGAGGTCGTCTGGAGTGGCAGAAAAGTATGTCAGAGTAGTTCAGGACATGTATGAGAGAAGTATGACGGTGGTGAGATGTGCTGTAGGTCAGACAGAGGAGTTCAAGGTGGAGGTGGGACTACACCAAGGATCAGCTTTGAGTCCTTTTTTGTTTGCTATGCTGATGGACAGGCTGACAGACGAGGTAAGACAGGAATCTCCCTGGACAATGATGTTTGCGGATGACATTGTAATTTGCAGTGAGAGTAGAGAGCAGGTGGAGGAACAGCTAGAGAGGTGGAGGTTTGCTCTGGAAAGAAGAGGTATGAAGGTCAGTCGTAGTAAGACAGAATACATGTGTCTGAACGAGAGGGATCAAGGTAGAAGCGTTAGGTTACAGGGGACTGAGGTGAAGAAGGTGCAGGAGTTTAAGTACTTGGGGTCAACAGTTCAGTGTGATGGGGATTGTGGAAAAGAGGTGAAGAGGCGAGTGCAGGCAGGTTGGAGCGGTTGGAGGAAAGTGTCAGGAGTGTTGTGTGACAGAAGAGTGCCAGCAAGACTCAAAGGAAAGGTGTACAAGACAGTGGTGAGACCAGCTCTGCTCTATGGGTTAGAGACGGTAGCAGTGAGACAGAGACAAGAGGCTGAGATGGAGGTAGCGAAGATGAAGATGTTGAGGTTCTCCTTAGGAGTGACCAGGTTAGACAGGATAAGGAACGAGTACATCAGAGGGACGGCTCATGTTGCCTGTGTCAGCGACAAAGTCAGAGAAGCCAGACTGAGATGGTTTGGACATGTTCAGAGGAGGGATAGTGGATATATTGGTAGAAGGATGTTGGAGATGGAGCTGCCTGGCAGGAGGGCAAGAGGACGGCCAAAGAGGAGATACATGGATGTCTTAACAGAGGACATGAAGTTGGCTAATGTTAGGGTAGAAGATGTCCATGATAGAGTGAGGTGGAAAAGGATGATTCGCTGTGGCGACCCCTGATGGGAAAAGCCGAAAGAGAAAGAAGAAGAAGCAGTATGCATGCAGGGGAGGGGCTTAGAACGCACAGGGCCCATGGCTCAGGACACGCAGGGCCCATGAGGCCGACGCGTGCTCCTTGGTAAGACAGTGTGAATAAAACAGCCACCTTTTGTCTCTCACTTCACTTTTACGCCTGTCCAGCCAAGTTGTAGCTGTTGTGGTGTGCATAGAGCCTGATGAAGGCAGAATTTGCCGAAACGCGTAGCGAGCACACTTTATTCTAATTTTGTATTGTTTATTTATTTATTTTTTTACATTTTTGTGAACACTGAAAAAAGTAAACCATTGCTGTCATCAGTTTGATGCATTTCTACTCATTGCATTAATATAAAAATTTTAATTTACTCTCTTGAACTCAATTTTTATAAGTTATGCAATGTGTCTTTGTTTTTTTTTACTTTACTTTAATGTAAATGATAACAGGGTACAAAAGTAAAATTTTTTCGTTTTGTGAAAGCACAATTATTAGGTTGAGTTTGATGTGCGCATGCGCACTAAATGAAATCCAAATTTGGCGGGCCGTATTTCTGCCATAATCTGAACTGCTTCTCAGAGCGACAACTCGACAAGTAAGGTAAAACAACATCAACAAAAATTATTGTATATTAATTAGTTCAGTCGTTTTCTCCTTGTACATTTAAATGAGGATTTCCTTCACTGCCTGGACACAATTTTCAGACGACGTTAGTCGGTCCCCAACCCCCAGCAGCAGTAAGTTTGTTTGGAAAGGAGGAACTAACCGCCGCCCGGAGACCGACAGCAGCAGCTTAAAGGTAAGTTATTACCTCTAATAAGACAAAGGCACTAATTTAAATACAGTCGGCAGTTTTCGAAGCTTGCATTGGTTTGAGTTTTCCCCAAGAATTTTAAGCTTTTACACTTTCTGCTGCAAATTCAACTTTAGCTGCTGTGCAGTTAAGCTAACATTTAGCACTAACAGTGAGGCTCTCATGCCATATATTTTTTGCGACTGGTGAATTTACTTTAATAGGGAGTACAAATCGATGCAACACTGCTATCAAACGCTGTTTGTGGTGTATTTGCTGTCGAATGTTATTTACTACAGGAAAACACCTATGCACCGTGTTACGTTATGTTACACCGGATATTTGAATTTAACAGGGACAACTGCTCTCCCCGAACCGACCGTTCACGCATGCGTGAATATTACGTCACTTGACAAAGTATGTCGTCGGAGGTTAATAATAATAAACCTATTGAATTTTTTATAATGATTGAACAAAAAAAGAGTTTATGGGATACGGCAGCAGGATCCTTAACACTCAACACAGACACATTTTTAATGTCAAAAGCGGCTGCAGGAGCTTGTTACACTTCCCAGTTTTTCCCTGTTGTCAACATTCAAAAAATAAAAATAATCAGAGAGAATGACTCCAAGCTGTGTGGCTGTCATTATCGTGTATGATCATTGAGATTTTCACTGTCTGTAATCATCTGTAATGACTATTTTTATTTATTTTTCATAAAGACACTCTTCGGTTTCTGCTCTGCATCCTGTCTGGAAGCCTTTGACTAACTTTTGGTAAGTTTTTTTTTTTGTTTTGTACAACCTATGCAATTGTGATGAAGGCCCAATCATAACATTGCTCTCCCTACACCCTAAACACCTGTTTGTTTTCCGCAGTTACTCATCGACGTGGAAATTTAAAGACTGTGCCCATACTTATTCAAGACGATCTGAACTCCTAAAACATTACAAACTGGACCATCATCATCCATGTTCTCTGATTTCATTTTCAGATAAATGCAGACTTCTTGAGAGTTACAACAATTACTTTGGAGGCAAAGTTTTTTGCACAGTTGGACAAACACTCCACCAAACTTCTAGAGGTCATCAGGAGCAATGGAGGGCGTGTGAAAGAGCAGACCACCAACATCTTAGAAGTTCTGGATGAAGGGTCTGTATGACATGAGTGGTCCATAGAGTAGTTGTGTGGTTAAGTGAACTTTTAACTAATGACAAGCTTTCTTTTCAGATTGTTGACATTACCATCAGAGGAGAAGCCATCCTAAAATCTCTGATGATCTGCTTGGGTGAATCTTTTGAGCACCTCATTAAAGAACACCAGGTAAGGTTATCCACCTCTAAACTATGACACTCTTATGATGTAGGAAATGGAACATGGCACTGTATGGGTTAGGATCACTGCCAACAAGAAACATATTCATAAAGATAAAGTTGTGCACAAATACTAAGACTTTGTGCACAACTTTGCCAAAAAAAAATGAATACAACATTTAGTTTGCATTTGACATTTCTGTTTTAAATTTTCTTTGCTTTGAATACAACTTTTGCTTAACAGTTAACAGTAAAAAATATGTTATGGGGTCACAGGCATATGTATCTAATCCCGAAACATTGATAAAGCAAAGTGAGCATACACATTGAGGCTTATTTATTTAACTAAAACAAAATTATACCTTTTAGAGCAACGCGCCAGTTGTCATATGTTAATTTTTTTTATGTCTGCAGAACGGTCTGGACAGTGATGCTCCGCAGATTGAAACCATGGCGATCTTTTTCACTGGGAGAGAGGATCTTCTCCGTCCACCAACAGACATCAAGATAGTGATGGATGGAAAACAGGTTCTGAATGAAGTGCCCTATATTTCAACCGCTTTTCTCATGTTCTTGGAACTGACATATTCACTCAACCTAAAATTTCCCAAAAATCTGCAGTACACTTTTGAATTCATTCAAAAAGTCCTCATGGAGCTTGGTGGGAAAAAGTGTCGCCAAAAGTTTTCAGACTGAACAGCCAGCTTAAGTTGGTGTCAATTAATGTTTTTTTTCCCTCACTTAAGTGTATTGGTATTGGGAAACAGTTTTGATGTTTATACATCTTAAAGATGTCATGTTTGTAAATTTGGATGTGGATATGTTCATGGAACAATAAATATTGTTTACATGAAGAAATGTGTTCTGAGTCTGTGTACATCAATATATAATTCTAAAGCTTAATTCAGTTAGATTGTGAACCTGACATTTTTATCTGAGACAACTTTAAAAAGTAAATTGCTCAAAGATTAAAAAATGGATTATATCAAGTCGTTTTTTTCAGGTTAGATGAAGTAGAAAATTTCCATTGAGTAAAAAGCAGAACTTATTTATTTTGATTTATAGAAACTCAAAATAATTGCTTTTCTTCACCTCTCAGAATCAGTTTAACCGAAATTAAAAAAAATAGGTTAGGCTAAATTATTCATTTACATTGATACAATGCAAATATATTAGGTGTGACAGATTACTTCAATTTTTTTAAGTTAAACCACTGTTATATTTTTTTCAGTGAATAAAAACACTCATTTAAGTGGTTGTCCCGCTTTTTTCTTTTTTTCTTTTTTCAAAGTTTGCAAGTTTTTCTATTTTTGATTACATTCTTGCCTGGTGGAAAAACCGTAACACCTGCCATGCACTTCTACGACGGAGAGGAGGATGGAGGTGCTTGGACCACGGTGCGCTACGGGAGGAGACACTACAGAAATCCCCGTGCGCTCAGCTTTAATTACCGGGGCCGACCGGACCATAGGATGGACCGTGCATTTCCCGTCTCCGGCTGGAAGAGGGCGCCAAGGTTCCCAAATTTTGGCTGGAGTAGGGCTTCACCTTCAAATCCTAACTGGCCTGCGCCTCCTATGTACGACGGGTCCCGGCCTTATTTTCCACAGCCCCGCTCTTATGCAGCAGCGGTCCGGGGCTCACCTACCAGACGAGCGACAAGATTTGGACCCCCAGCAGATGTTAGGCAGGACGACCTGCAGATGAAAGACTTGGACAGCTTATCCGCAAATTACATGCTGTAATTAAGATGGTGCATCACTTACAAAACGTGACCATCACGCCGGACAGACCAGAACCTCTGATGATCGCTCGCATAGTGGACTCATTAACCTCACTGATTAAACCCGCTGATCCCACGGATGATGTGTTAGACCTCATTGAGGGCAACGCAAAAAACTGAGGACAGAACACACTGCAGATCCTCCAGGATCACTACCAAAAGAGGCTGGAGAAACTTTTACAGGATCTCCCCGGTGATTTAACCCGAGATTGGAGGGAAGCCTTCATCGTGGCGACACGATGGGCTTGCAGAAATCTACCTCGGATCACGCAGGATGTTCTCGATCAGGCAGAGGCCCTGATCATCACCTGCAGATCAGACTCGGAGCGGCGAAGTCCAGCGGCTACGACACCACCCCCGGCAGGGTCTGATAGCCGCCGGGGGCCGCGCACATCAGGAGGAAGAAAAAAGAGGACCCGTCAACCTGAGCGGGTCTCCATGAGCATTCAAGCTGAATGTTACGAGGCCACAAACCGATCAGTTGGAACTATGACGGACATGAGACCAGCTTGGCCTCCAGATGCAGTTGCAGCAGCCGCTGCCGAGAAGCAGCGTGGACCGCGAACGGCGACCCGCCGCAACCCCTTCGTGGCGCGTGAGGAATTTCTCCCTCAGATTGTGGGGATAACTTCACCCTCTGCTCCCAGACCGGCAGCACGGGCGCCACCTTCCCGAATTTCAGCACTGGACAGCTCCCAGGAGGAGGAAAGCTCCGATAGAGAGGAGAACCGCGGCGGGGAGGTTCTTCACGAGGAGGAGGAGGAGGAGGAGTTCGATAATGAATACGACAGCGAGGAAGATGGGGATGAGGCGGACACGGACGCTGACCCCCCAGCTTCAGGTAGTTCGGGGCTGGATCATATTGTAAGGCCTGGAGGGTTGAAAGATGGGGTAAACAACAAAAAATTGAATGAGGGTATTGAAGGGCTAGAGGAATGATCTGGGGAGAGCGCACGCACACCACCAAAGAGGACCCAAATTCTTGGCCACAATGACAATTTATTCCGATGGAAAAAACATATGAATGGCCAAAAAGTTCCAGTTAAAAGACACTTAAAACAAGCATAAAATGCGTCTAAAAATTCTAGGCACGGATTAAAACAGTAAAACACGATAAAAATCCCAGGAACAGTTAAAAAGGATAAAAGAGACCTAAAAGTCCAAAGAACAGTTAAAACTGGTTTAAAAATGCAGCTCAAAGGGGGGAATCACTGATCCCAAACCAGGAGACGTCTCTCTTCCCCCGACGCTGTTCCGAGGATCCCTCCAGTCATACACACAAAGACCTGGGGGGCGGGCTCCGTTCCGCCTCTGGGGTTTGTGACCGGCACTCCTCCGCGTCACCTCCAGCTGGCTCTCCTGGACACGCTGGAATCTGTGGAAACAGGCAAGCGGCAGCACGAAAAGCAATTCCTGATGCAGGCTGCCACTAGCCCTCCCACCTATTTCCACCAGTCTGCTGAAGCCCGTTCGGCTACTTACACACAGGCAGGGTCCCTGCCCTGCCCTTGCGTGTCGATCGCTCTGCAGACTGATGGTCCCAGCGCCCAGCGCTCTCAGAGTGTGTGTCCCGATCACAGCGAGTCTTCCCGACGTCTGGCGGTCCCGACGTCTGGCGGTCCCGGCGTCCCACTCGCGCCCCGCGTGCATGCGCCTGCTGTCGGTGTGCGACTGCCTTTGGCTTTCCTCCTCAGGACTTTTATAAGTCCCTCCTGATGAGCAGCAGGTGCGGTGGATCGGCGCGCTATGTTACAAGGGGGGTGTGTCCATAGAAAGCATGCAACAAACAGGTAGCACCACAAACATGCAAAAGAAAAACACCCTACAACATGCAATCCCCCCACATCATCACAATATTTCGGACAGCCCGGGTGTGACAGAATGCCAGGAGGACAGCGCATCTCCAGCTTCAGCGGAGGAACGCTGTATTACAGGGCTGGAGCTAGCAGGTGACGGTGCTGAGCCACCAGTAGCCCGTGTTGACTTACCTGCCCCAGAGCGGCAGGTTTTCAAGGCAAAGCGTCACCCTGAAACAAACAGAGAATTGATTGACTGGTTTCTGGAAGTGGAGAAAAGGTGTCTTATTGTTGGTGACTCAAATTTATCCAGAATCCCTGAATATTCCATCCCAGATCTACAGATTGAGAGGTGTCCAGGTGCTAATTTTCGCCACATGCAGGCTTTATTTGAGATAGCCCACGTTCCGTGGGATTTGGTGGTTCAGAATGTGGTCATTGCAGCCGGCATTAACGCCAAAGGTCAGAACATTAAAGAAACTGCAGTTAAACAGCTCCAGCGGGCTCTGAAGATGGCTAAACACAGAGTTCCATCTGCTGTCATCTGGGTTCCCTTGGTTATTTTTTCTGGTAACTTAGTGTGTTACGTACGCAGTGTGTTACTGTTATTATGGCTATTGTTCTTATGGTTCTTATTACTGTTTTATGATGATTATTATTATTACTTTAACCCTACCCCTGGTCCTGTTTCTAACCCTAACCTTTAGTTTAATCTGAACCCTAATCCCAACCCTTAATCAGTTATTAGAAATTTAAATAATCTTAAACATAAAGCAATAACATGGTTGGAAGGAAAAGGTTTTGTTTCACGTGTCTTTTTGCCTGGTTAGCAGTATGCATGCAGGGAGGAGGTGATGGGCAGGTTTGGTGTGAAGGAAAGGAATCTGGAGGGACAGATGGTGGTGGACTTTGCGAAGAGGATGGAAATGGCTGTAGTCAACACTTACTTCCAGAAGAGAGAGGAACATAGAGTGACATACAGAAGTGGAGGTAGGAGTACTCAGGTGGACTACATCCTATGTAGACGAGGTCATTTGAGAGAGGTTAATGGCTGCAAAGTGGTGGTAGGAGAGAGTGTAGCCAGACAGCACCGCATGGTGGTGTGTAAGATGACTCTGGAGGTCAGGAAGAAGAAGAGAGGGAAAACAGAAAAGAAGACCAAGTGGTGGAAGCTACAGAATGAAGAAACTTGTGAGGAATTTAGGCAGAAGTTGAGGCAGGTCCTGGGTGGTCAGGATGAGCTTCCAGAGGACTGGGAAACTACAGCAGAGATTATCAGGGAAACAGGTAGGAAGGTGCTAGGTGTGTCATCTGGAAAGAGGAAAGACGGTAAAGAGACTTGGTGGTGGAATGAGGAAGTACAGGAATGCGTCCAGAGGAAGAGGTTGGCTAAAAGGAAGTGGGATGTAGAAAGGACTGAGGAAGGTAGACAGGAGTACAAGGAAGCGCAGCGTAAAGTGAAGAGAGAGGTGGCAAAGGCCAAACAGAAAGCTTACGATGAGCTATATGACAGGTTAGACACAAAGGAAGGAGAGAAGGACTTGTACAGGCTAGCCAGACAGAGAGACAGAGATGGGAAGGACGTGCAACAGATAAGGGTGATTAAGGACAGAGATGGAAAGGTGCTAACAACCCAAGAGAGTGTACAGAAAAGATGGAAGGAGTATTTTGAGGAGCTGATGAACGAGGAAAATGACAGGGAAAGAAGGGAGGAAGATGTGGTTGTTGTGGAGCAGGAAGTAGCAGAGATTGGAAAGGATGAGGTTAGGAAGGCTCTGAAAAGGATGAAGAGCGGAAAGGCCGTTGGTCCTGATGACGTACCTGTGGAGGTATGGAAGTGCCTAGGAGAGACAGCAGTGGAATTTCTAACAAGGTTGTTCAATAGGATTTTAGAGAGTGAGAAGATGCCTGAGGAATGGAGGAGAAGCGTTCTGGTCCCAATCTTTAAGAACAAGGGTGACACGCAGAACTGCAGCAACTATAGAGGAATAAAGTTGATGAGCCACACAATGAAGCTGTGGGAAAGAGTAGTGGAAGCCAGGCTTAGGAAGAAGGTGGAGATTTGTGAGCAGCAGTATGGTTTCATGCCCCGTAAGAGCACCACTGATGCCATTTTTGCTTTGAGAATGTTGATGGAAAAGTACAGAGAAGGTCAGAAGGAGCTGCATTGTGTGTTCGTAGATTTAGAGAAGGCGTATGACAGGGTGCCGAGGGAGGAGCTGTGGTACTGTATGAGGTCGTCTGGAGTGGCAGAAAAGTATGTCAGAGTAGTTCAGGACATGTATGAGAGAAGTATGACGGTGGTGAGATGTGCTGTAGGTCAGACAGAGGAGTTCAAGGTGGAGGTGGGACTACACCAAGGATCAGCTTTGAGTCCTTTTTTGTTTGCTATGCTGATGGACAGGCTGACAGACGAGGTAAGACAGGAATCTCCCTGGACAATGATGTTTGCGGATGACATTGTAATTTGCAGTGAGAGTAGAGAGCAGGTGGAGGAACAGCTAGAGAGGTGGAGGTTTGCTCTGGAAAGAAGAGGTATGAAGGTCAGTCGTAGTAAGACAGAATACATGTGTCTGAACGAGAGGGATCAAGGTAGAAGCGTTAGGTTACAGGGGACTGAGGTGAAGAAGGTGCAGGAGTTTAAGTACTTGGGGTCAACAGTTCAGTGTGATGGGGATTGTGGAAAAGAGGTGAAGAGGCGAGTGCAGGCAGGTTGGAGCGGTTGGAGGAAAGTGTCAGGAGTGTTGTGTGACAGAAGAGTGCCAGCAAGACTCAAAGGAAAGGTGTACAAGACAGTGGTGAGACCAGCTCTGCTCTATGGGTTAGAGACGGTAGCTAGATCTCACCACTAGGGGGAGAAGATGGCGCCTGTGTTCGGCAATGCCTCTGCTCGTCTCATGTTATGTAGAGTGATAGTGATTGTTTTTACTATGTATGTGATCATGTCAGCCCGATTAACAAACGGATATGTTGCTGCTTTGCGGACCTATGGCCGGGACTTTCTCCTTCAAATCAAAGAGCAAATGGAGTCTGTCTTTGAAACATGGGACAGCTACAAGCAAACATTTCCTCCACCATTTATTTGTGCGGCTGGCCTGTCAGATGTACTATATCTGCCTCGACCTCCAAGGAAAAGGAGAAAGCAGAGGAAAAGAGGTCTTAGGGCTGGACTCCAGGTAAAGTGCAGACGAGCCTTACACTTGGAATTCACCGGCCCGGATCTGCGTTATGGGAAACGCGCAAGATGCCTGCGTCCGATTCCTCTTCAGGAGGCCTGCAGCGGCACAGCCTCGCCGCCGACATCGCCTGCTCGGATTACGTCGGCTACTGTCCTGGAGCCCCAACAATGCTGGCATTCTCACCACCGGATTACTGTACCGTCCCTCACTTCCGTGTTTTCACCGGTATATACTCAGCTTCCACCGCAGCGGACATCCGACTGGAAGTCACGTGACCGCTGGACTTGTCTGCTACCAATCCCGGTGCACCCCGCTGCCGCTTCGATAGTGACGTCACCACCAACAATACAACTTGGCTTGCTGAACACTCGCTCTATTGCCAACAAATCCTTCTCATTGACTGATCTCTTTTCAAGACAAAACCTTGATTTTATGTTTCTGACTGAGACTTGGCAAAAAGAGGAAGAGTTTATTCATTTAAACGAACTCTGTTTGGAGGGCTGTTCAGTCATCGGGAAGCCCCGCCCCTCTCGCCGTGGTGGGGGTGTGGCAGTTGTGTATAAGGACAACTACACATGCAAAGACATGAACACCCAAACGTTCTCATCTTTTGAATCTCTGTCATTCAAAGTTGATACGTCAGATCCATTTTATTGTGT
The DNA here is from genome assembly GCF_053564925.1 of Oryzias latipes. Taxonomy (NCBI): domain Eukaryota; kingdom Metazoa; phylum Chordata; class Actinopteri; order Beloniformes; family Adrianichthyidae; genus Oryzias; species Oryzias latipes. The sequence goes on from NC_136238.1 coordinate 217,617, forward strand.
TTTAGTCTACCGCCCCCCGGGTCCTGCTGCTCCCTTTTTACATGATTTTAGTGACTTTCTGTCTTCCATCATAAAACTTGAAAGGGTTTTAATACTAGGGGATTTTAACCTTCATATAAATGATTGTTCATCCTGTCCAGCAATGGAATTTTTATTTTTGACTGAAACCTTTAATTTTGAGCAACATGTCTCTGACCCCACCCATCAAAAGGGCAACACTTTGGACTTAGTTTTTTCTCTTGGCCTGAGCATTACTAATCTTTATGTGGAGGATGTACATATGAGTGATCATAGTGGTGTCTTCTTTGAGCTAAACGTCACTCCTGAACCTGTTTCCTCATGCATACTGTCTCAAAGGCGCATCATCACCGCCAACACTGATGGACGTTTTTCAGCGCTGTTTGACCCCCACTTATTTAAGGAATGTTCTGATGTTAACAATCTGATTGATCGTTTTAGTGATCACTGTGTCACAATCCTGGATCAGGTGGCTCCTGTCAAATCCAATTTATCAAAGAAAAAAGTGTGTCCCTGGATAAATGAAGCCATCCAAAATTTAAAGAGACAGTGTCGTCAAACTGAGCGTCTTTTAAAATCCACCAATCTCATGGTCCACAGACTGCATCAAAGGGATCTCGTGTCCTCATACAACGAGATGGTGAAAGATGCCAGATCTGACTACTTTCGCCAGCTAATATCCTCAAATAAGAAGAGCCCAAAAGTTTTGTTTGACACGATAAATTCTATTGTTGGTCCTGCAGCCCCAGTACCCCCTGTGTTCTGCAAAGCCGACTCCAATGAATTTCTCAAGTTCTTTGCAAATAAGACTAAGAAGATCAAAGAGCAGCTCCCACCTCCTTGTTGTGATGATGGTGTTGTGGTGGAGCCTGTTTCCCACAAATGGTCTACTTTTAGGCCTGTCACTCTGGAGGACATATCTGCTCTGTTGACCAAGTTGAAACCTTCTACTTGTCCATCTGATGTCATTCCTTCCAAACTCTTCTTAAAGGTGTTTGAGACCATCGGCCAAAGTGTCACTGAAATGATCAACCTTTCACTTTCCACTGGTGTTTTTCCAAACGCATTCAAACATGCCATAGTGGAGCCTCTGCTGAAAAAGTCTAATCTGGACCCATCAGTCTTCCAGAATTATAGACCCATCTCAAAGCTTCCATTTATCTCAAAGATTCTGGAAAAGGTGGTTGCTGAACAATTGTCAGAGTTCTTGGATAAAAGGAGCATCTATGACACTTTTCAGTCAGGTTTTCGTAAACATCACTCCACAGAGACAGCCCTGCTGAAGGTGTCCAGTGATATTTTGATGTCTGCTGATTCTGGCAGACACACGGTCCTTGTCTTACTAGATCTTTCATCAGCCTTTGACACGGTTGACCACCAGATCTTATTGGACAGATTGAGGGACCTGATTGGTTTGTCAGGGTCAGTTCTCCACTGGTTTTCCTCTTACTTATCCGGTCGGAATTTCAGTGTCATGGCCAACCACAAAATGTCTCAGTCAGTAGACTTACTGTGTGGGGTTCCCCAGGGCTCTGTTCTAGGCCCTGTTCTGTTTCTCCTATACATGATCCCTCTTGGAAAGATCATTCAGGATTTCAGTGATGTTTCCTACCATCTCTTTGCTGATGATATCCAGCTATATTGCTCTTTTAAGCCCTCCGAGACACACAAGCTGGATTCTCTGATGAACTGCTTGATGCAGATAAAACAATGGCTCTGTAAAAACTCTCTGCAACTAAACTCAGAGAAAACAGAAACCTTAGTTGTTGCCCCTGATGATGCTATACCAGGGATTAAGCAGCACTTGGGTTCTCTTGGCCAGGATGTCAAACCCAGCCTTAGAAATTTGGGTGTCATTTTTGACAAAGATATGTCGCTGGAGCAGCACTCCAAGCAGTTGATCAGGAACTGTTTCTTCCAGTTGAGGAACATTTCTAAGCTACGGAAGATGGTGTCATATGAAGATCTAGAACTTCTTATTCATGCCTTTGTTTCTACACGGCTAGACTACTGTAACAGTCTGTTTTCCTGTCTGAATAAGAAGGAGCTGTCTCGCCTGCAGCTGATCCAGAACTCTGCTGCGAGGATCTTGACTCGCACCAAGAGAAGAGATCACATCTCCCCGATCCTCAAAGCTCTTCATTGGCTCCCGGTTGCTTACCGCTACCAATACAAAATTCTAGTTTTGACTTTTAGGGCCCTTCATTCCCAAGCTCCTCCATATGTTTGTGATCTGATCGCCCCTTACAGACCATCTCGTGCACTGAGGTCTGCGGATCAGAACCTGTTGATGGTCCCTCGCACACGGTTCCGAACTAGAGGAGACAGATCCTTCCAGGCTGTTGCTCCCAAACTCTGGAATGAACTTCCATTGTCGCTACGTTCCCTGGACTCTGTGAATTCTTTTAAAAGTCAACTAAAAACTTTTTATTTTTGCAAAGCATTTTAACTGAAACTACTTTTATTGGGCTTGAGATGATTGTTTTTACATAGTTTATGCTTTTATATTTTATGTTTTTATGTTTTTATATGTGTATGTATACATATTTTAACCTGTGAAGCACCTTGTGACCTTTGTCTGCGAAAGGTGCTATACAAATAAAATTTACTTACTTACTTACTTACTTACAGTGAGACAGAGACAAGAGGCTGAGATGGAGGTAGCGGAGATGAAGATGTTGAGGTTCTCCTTAGGAGTGACCAGGTTAGACAGGATAAGGAACGAGTACATCAGAGGGACGGCTCATGTTGCCTGTGTCAGCGACAAAGTCAGAGAAGCCAGACTGAGATGGTTTGGACATGTTCAGAGGAGGGATAGTGGATATATTGGTAGAAGGATGTTGGAGATGGAGCTGCCTGGCAGGAGGGCAAGAGGACGGCCAAAGAGGAGATACATGGATGTCTTAACAGAGGACATGAAGTTGGCTAATGTTAGGGTAGAAGATGTCCATGATAGAGTGAGGTGGAAAAGGATGATTCGCTGTGGCGACCCCTGATGGGAAAAGCCGAAAGAGAAAGAAGAAGAAGCAGTAGGCATGCAAGGGAGGGGCTTAGAACGCACAGGGCCCATGGCTCAGGACACGCAGGGCCCATGAGGCCGACGCGTGCTCCTTGGTAAGACAGTGTGAATAAAACAGCCACCTTTTGTCTCTCACTTCACTTTTACGCCTGTCCAGCCAAGTTGTAGCTGTTGTGGTGTGCATAGAGCCTGATGAAGGCAGAATTTGCCGAAACGCGTAGCGAGCACACTTTATTCTAATTTTGTATTGTTTATTTATTTATTTTTTTTACATTTTTGTGAATAAAAACACTCATTTAAGTGGTTGTCCCGCTTTTTTCTTTTTTTCTTTTTTCAAAGTTTGCAAGTTTTTCTATTTTTGATTACATTCTTGCCTGGTGGAAAAACCGTAACACCTGCCATGCACTTCTACGACGGAGAGGAGGATGGAGGTGCTTGGACCACGGCGCGCTACGGGAGGAGACACTACAGAAATCCCCGTGCGCTCAGCTTTAATTACCGGGGCCGACCGGACCATAGGATGGACCGTGCATTTCCCGTCTCCGGCTGGAAGAGGGCGCCAAGGTTCCCAAATTTTGGCTGGAGTAGGGCTTCACCTTCAAATCCTAACTGGCCTGCGCCTCCTATGTACGACGGGTCCCGGCCTTATTTTCCACAGCCCCGCTCTTATGCAGCAGCGGTCCGGGGCTCACCTACCAGACGAGCGACAAGATTTGGACCCCCAGCAGATGTTAGGCAGGACCTCCGGCGACCTGCAGATGAAAGACTTGGACAGCTTATCCGCAAATTACATGCTGTAATTAAGATGGTGCATCACTTACAAAACGTGACCATCACGCCGGACAGACCAGAACCTCTGATGATCGCTCGCATAGTGGACTCATTAACCTCACTGATTAAACCCGCTGATCCCACGGATGATGTGTTAGACCTCATTGAGGGCAACGCAAAAAACTGGGGACAGAACACACTGCAGATCCTCCAGGATCACTACCAAAAGAGGCTGGAGAAACTTTTACAGGATCTCCCCGGTGATTTAACCCGAGATTGGAGGGAAGCCTTCATCGTGGCGACACGATGGGCTTGCAGAAATCTACCTCGGATCACGCAGGATGTTCTCGATCAGGCAGAGGCCCTGATCATCACCTGCAGATCAGACTCGGAGCGGCGAAGTCCAGCGGCTACGACACCACCCCCCGGCAGGGTCTGATAGCCGCCGGGGGCCGCGCACATCAGGAGGAAGAAAAAAGAGGACCCGTCAACCTGAGCGGGTCTCCATGAGCATTCAAGCTGAATGTTACGAGGCCACAAACCGATCAGTTGGAACTATGACGGACATGACACCAGCTTGGCCTCCAGATGCAGTTCCAGCAGCCGCTGCCGAGAAGCAGCGTGGACCGCGAACGGCGACCCGCCGCAACCCCTTCGTGGCGCGTGAGGAATTTCTCCCTCAGATTGTGGGGATAACTTCACCCTCTGCTCCCAGACCGGCAGCACGGGCGCCACCTTCCCGAATTTCAGCACTGGACAGCTCCCAGGAGGAGGAAAGCTCCGATAGAGAGGAGAACCGCGGCGGGGAGGTTCTTCACGAGGAGGAGGAGGAGGAGGAGTTCGATAATGAATACGACAGCGAGGAAGATGGGGATGAGGCGGACACGGACGCTGACCCCCCAGCTTCAGGTAGTTCGGGGCTGGATCATATTGTAAGGCCTGGAGGGTTGAAAGATGGGGTAAACAACAAAAAATTGAATGAGGGTATTGAAGGGCTAGAGGAATGATCTGGGGAGAGCGCACGCACACCACCAAAGAGGACCCAAATTCTTGGCCACAATGACAATTTATTCCGATGGAAAAAACATATGAATGGCCAAAAAGTTCCAGTTAAAAGACACTTAAAACAAGCATAAAATGCGTCTAAAAATTCTAGGCACGGATTAAAACAGTAAAACACGATAAAAATCCCAGGAACAGTTGAAAAAGGATAAAAGAGACCTAAAAGTCCAAAGAACAGTTAAAACTGGTTTAAAAATGCAGCTCAAAGGGGGGAATCACTGATCCCAAACCAGGAGACGTCTCTCTTCCCCCGACGCTGTTCCGAGGATCCCTCCAGTCATACACACAAAGACCTGGGGGGCGGGCTCCGTTCCGCCTCTGGGGTTTGTGACCGGCACTCCTCCGCGTCACCTCCAGCTGGCTCTCCTGGACACGCTGGAATCTGTGGAAACAGGCAAGCGGCAGCACGAAAAGCAATTCCTGATGCAGGCTGCCACTAGCCCTCCCACCTATTTCCACCAGTCTGCTGAAGCCCGTTCGGCTACTTACACACAGGCAGGGTCCCTGCCCTGCCCTTGCGTGTCGATCGCTCTGCAGACTGATGGTCCCAGCGCCCAGCGCTCTCAGAGTGTGTGTCCCGATCACAGCGAGTCTTCCCGACGTCTGGCGGTCCCGACGTCTGGCGGTCCCGGCGTCCCACTCGCGCCCCGCGTGCATGCGCCTGCTGTCGGTGTGCGACTGCCTTTGGCTTTCCTCCTCAGGACTTTTATAAGTCCCTCCTGATGAGGAGCAGGTGCGGTGGATCGGCGCGCTATGTTACAAGGGGGGTGTGTCCATAGAAAGCATGCAACAAACAGGTAGCACCACAAACATGCAAAAGAAAAACACCCTACAACATGCAATCCCCCCACATCATCACAATATTTCGGACAGCCCGGGTGTGACAGAATGCCAGGAGGACAGCGCATCTCCAGCTTCAGCGGAGGAACGCTGTATTACAGTGCTGGAGCTAGCAGGTGACGGTGCTGAGCCACCAGTAGCCCGTGTTGACTTACCTGCCCCAGAGCGGCAGGTTTTCAAGGCAAAGCGTCACCCTGAAACAAACAGAGAATTGATTGACTGGTTTCTGGAAGTGGAGAAAAGGTGTCTTATTGTTGGTGACTCAAATTTATCCAGAATCCCTGAATATTCCATCCCAGATCTACAGATTGAGAGTTATCCAGGTGCTAATTTTCGCCACATGCAGGCTTTATTTGAGATAGCCCACGTTCCGTGGGATTTGGTGGTTCAGAATGTGGTCATTGCAGCCGGCATTAACGCCAAAGGTCAGAACATTAAAGAAACTGCAGTTAAACAGCTCCAGCGGGCTCTGAAGATGGCTAAACACAGATTTCCATCTGCTGTCATCTGGGTTCCCTTGGTTAATTTTTCTGGTAACTTATCTGCAATGGAGCAGAACAACATGAAACTACTAAATCAGCATATTAAAAAAAAAATATGAGACACATCCCCCTGCTGGAGGACTCGCATTTTGCAACAGAAAAAGATGCAATTCACTGGACCGAGGACACGGCCAGAGCAATGTTGGAACATTGGAGGTATTTTTTAAAGTGGAATACCCACTAAGTCCATTCAGGGTAGAGTGTGTAAGGGGACAGCCCTTTATGGCCCCACAATATCATGGTTTTGACTGAAAAGTGATGCCCTGACAGAACAACAAGGTGACCTCCTCAAAAACGGTTTTAACTTTTATTTCCATAGATAACTTTTTAAAAAAATACAGACCCAAAACACAAGACTGTATTAATCATGTTTCCTGTTCTTTGTGGGATTAACATTTGGTGGGACAAACCGAAACTTTTGTTAGCACAAGAAAGTGACAACATAAATATAATATTGCTCATAATGGATAGGTGCATAACCCACTGGTGGAGCATTTTCTCATGACCCAGGGTTTTTCTTTATGGTGAACAGTGTGAGAGATTTTGTTATCATTGTTACTGTTATTATGGCTATTGTTCTTATGGTTCTTATTACTGTTTTATGATGATTATTATTATTACTTTAACCCTACCCCTGGTCCTGTTTCTAACCCTAACCTTTAGTTTAATCTGAACCCTAATCCCAACCCTTAATCAGTTATTAGAAATTTAAATAATCTTAAACATAAAGCAATAACATGGTTGGAAGGAAAAGGTTTTGTTTCACGTGTCTTTTTGCCTGGTTAGCAGTATGCATGCAGGGGAGGGGCTTAGAACGCACAGGGCCCATGGCTCAGGACACGCAGGGCCCATGAGGCCGACGCGTGCTCCTTGGTAAGACACTGTGAATAAAACAGCCACCTTTTGTCTCTCACTTCACTTTTACGCCTGTCCAGCCAAGTTGTAGCTGTTGTGGTGTGCATAGAGCCTGATGAAGGCAGAATTTGCCGAAACGCGTAGCGAGCACACTTTATTCTAATTTTGTATTGTTTATTTATTTATTTTTTTACATTTTTGTGAATAAAAACACTCATTTAAGTGGTTGTCCCGCTTTTTTCTTTTTTCAAAGTTTGCAAGTTTTTCTATTTTTGATTACATTCTTGCCTGGTGGAAAAACCGTAACACCTGCCATGCACTTCTACGACGGAGAGGAGGATGGAGGTGCTTGGACCACGGTGCGCTACGGGAGGAGACACTACAGAAATCCCCGTGCGCTCAGCTTTAATTACCGGGGCCGACCGGACCATAGGATGGACCGTGCATTTCCCGTCTCCGGCTGGAAGAGGGCGCCAAGGTTCCCAAATTTTGGCTGGAGTAGGGCTTCACCTTCAAATCCTAACTGGCCTGCGCCTCCTATGTACGACGGGTCCCGGCCTTATTTTCCACAGCCCCGCTCTTATGCAGCAGCGGTCCGGGGCTCACCTACCAGACGAGCGACAAGATTTGGACCCCCAGCAGATGTTAGGCAGGACCTCCGGCGACCTGCAGATGAAAGACTTGGACAGCTTATCCGCAAATTACATGCTGTAATTAAGATGGTGTCTAGCCACAGGGGTTGCAAGCCAGTAACTTCTGTGCCGGTCCCAAGCCCGGATAAATAGAGAGGGTTGCGTCAGGAAGGGCATCCGGCGTAAAAATTGCCAAAATAACCATGCGAATCATCCACAACACTTTAGACATACCGGATCGGTCGAGGCCCGGGTTAACAACGACCGCCACCGATGCTGTTAACCTACAGGGTGTCGGTGGAAATTTGACTACTGTTGGTCGAAGAAAGAGGGGAGGCAGAAGGGTCCGTTGCCAGAGAGAGAAGGGAAAAGGCAGGAACATAGGTTTGAGAATAGGGACTCTTAACGTTGGCACAATGACAGGGAAAGGCAGAGAGCTGGCAGACATGATGGAGAGAAGGAAGGTAGATGTACTGTGTGTGCAGGAGACAAGGTGGAAGGGCAGCAAGGCACGTAGTATTGGAGGAGGATACAAACTATTCTATCATGGTGTTGATAGGAAGAGAAACGGGGTAGGAGTGATTCTGAAGGGGGAGTTTGTAAACAGTGTTCTAGAGGTGAAAACAGTCTCAGACAGGATGATGAGCCTAAAGTTAGAAATTGAAGGGGTGATGGTGAATGTAGTCAGTGGGTATGCGCCACAGGTTGGCTGTGAGTTAGAAGTGAAGGAGAGATTCTGGAGTGAGTTGGATGAGGTCATAGAGAGTTTTCCCAGAGGAGAGAGAGTTGTTATTGGAGCAGACTTTAATGGGCATGTTGGTGAGGGCAACAGAGGTGATGAGGAGGTGATGGGCAGGTTTGGTGTGAAGGAAAGGAATCTGGAGGGACAGATGGTGGTGGACTTTGCGAAGAGGATGGAAATGGCTGTAGTCAACACTTACTTCCAGAAGAGAGAGGAACATAGAGTGACATACAGAAGTGGAGGTAGGAGTACTCAGGTGGACTACATCCTATGTAGACGAGGTCATTTGAGAGAGGTTAATGACTGCAAAGTGGTGGTAGGAGAGAGTGTAGCCAGACAGCACCGCATGGTGGTGTGTAAGATGACTCTGGAGGTCAGGAAGAAGAAGATAGGGAAAACAGAAAAGAAGACCAAGTGGTGGAAGCTACAGAATGAAGAAACTTGTGAGGAATTTAGGCAGAAGTTGAGGCAGGTCCTGGGTGGTCAGGATGAACTTCCAGATGACTGGGAAACTACAGCAGAGATTATCAGGGAAACAGGTAGGAAGGTGCTAGGTGTGTCATCTGGAAAGAGGAAAGACGGTAAAGAGACTTGGTGGTGGAATGAGGAAGTACAGGAATGCGTCCAGAGGAAGAGGTTGGCTAAAAGGAAGTGGGATGTAGAAAGGACTGAGGAAGGTAGACAGGAGTACAAGGAAGCGCAGCGTAGAGTGAAGAGAGAGGTGGCAAAGGCCAAACAGAAAGCTTACGATGAGCTTTATGACAGGTTAGACACAAAGGAAGGAGAGAAGGACTTGTACAGGCTAGCCAGACAGAGAGACAGAGATGGGAAGGACGTGCAACAGATAAGGGCGATTAAGGACAGAGATGGAAAGGTGCTAACAACCCAAGAGAGTGTACAGAAAAGATGGAAGGAGTATTTTGAGGAGCTGATGAACGAGGAAAATGACAGGGAAAGAAGGGAGGAAGATGTGGTTGTTGTGGAGCAGGAAGTAGCAGAGATTGGAAAGGATGAGGTTAGGAAGGCTCTGAAAAGGATGAAGAGCGGAAAGGCCGTTGGTCCTGATGACGTACCTGTGGAGGTATGGAAGTGCTTAGGAGAGACAGCAGTGGAATTCCTAACAAGGTTGTTCAATAGGATTTTAGAAAGTGAGAAGATGCCTGAGGAATGGAGGAGAAGCGTTCTGGTCCCGATCTTTAAGAACAAGGGTGACATGCAGAACTGCAGCAACTATAGAGGAATAAAGTTGATGAGCCACACAATGAAGCTGTGGGAAAGAGTAGTGGAAGCCAGGCTTAGGAAGAAGGTGGAGATTTGTGAGCAGCAGTATGGTTTCATGCCCCGTAAGAGCACCACTGATGCCATTTTTGCTTTGAGAATGTTGATGGAAAAGTACAGAGAAGGTCAGAAGGAGCTGCATTGTGTGTTCGTAGATTTAGAGAAGGCGTATGACAGGGTGCCGAGGGAGGAGCTGTGGTACTGTATGAGGTCGTCTGGAGTGGCAGAGAAGTATGTCAGAGTAGTTCAGGACATGTATGAGAGAAGTATGACGGTGGTGAGATGTGCTGTAGGTCAGACAGAGGAGTTCAAGGTGGAGGTGGGACTACACCAAGGATCAGCTTTGAGTCCTTTTTTGTTTGCTATGCTGATGGACAGGCTGACAGACGAGGTAAGACAGGAATCTCCCTGGACAATGATGTTTGCGGATGACATTGTAATTTGCAGTGAGAGTAGAGAGCAGGTGGAGGAACAGCTAGAGAGGTGGAGGTTTGCTCTGGAAAGAAGAGGTATGAAGGTCAGTCGTAGTAAGACAGAATACATGTGTCTGAACGAGAGGGATCAAGGTAGAAGCGTTAGGTTACAGGGGACTGAGGTGAAGAAGGTGCAGGAGTTTAAGTACTTGGGGTCAACAGTTCAGTGTGATGGGGATTGTGGAAAAGAGGTGAAGAGGCGAGTGCAGGCAGGTTGGAGCGGTTGGAGGAAAGTGTCAGGAGTGTTGTGTGACAGAAGAGTGCCAGCAAGACTCAAAGGAAAGGTGTACAAGACAGTGGTGAGACCAGCTCTGCTCTATGGGTTAGAGACGGTAGCAGTGAGACAGAGACAAGAGGCTGAGATGGAGATAGCGGAGATGAAGATGTTGAGGTTCTCCTTAGGAGTGACCAGGTTAGACAGGATAAGGAACGAGTACATCAGAGGGACGGCTCACGTTGCCTGTGTTAGCGACAAAGTCAGAGAAGCCAGACTGAGATGGTTTGGACATGTTCAGAGGAGGGATAGTGGATATATTGGTAGAAGGATGTTGGAGATGGAGCTGCCTGGCCGGAGGGCAAGAGGACGGCCAAAGAGGAGATATATGGATGTCTTAACAGAGGACATGAAGTTGGCTAACGTTAGGGTAGAAGATGTTCATGATAGAGTGAGGTGGAAAAGGATGATTCGCTGTGGCGACCCCTGATGGGAAAAGCCGAAAGAGAAAGAAGAATTAAGATGGTGCATCACTTACAAAACGTGACCATCACGCCGGACAGACCAGAACCTCTGATGATCGCTCGCATAGTGGACTCATTAACCTCACTGATTAAACCCGCTGATCCCACGGATGATGTGTTAGACCTCATTGAGGGCAACGCAAAAAACTGGGGACAGAACACACTGCAGATCCTCCAGGATCACTACCAAAAGAGGCTGGAGAAACTTTTACAGGATCTCCCCGGTGATTTAACCCGAGATTGGAGGGAAGCCTTCATCGTGGCGACACGATAGGCTTGCAGAAATCTACCTCGGATCACGCATGATGTTCTCGATCAGGCAGAGGCCCTGGTCATCACCTGCAGATCAGACTCGGAGCGGCGAAGTCCAGCGGCTACGACACCACCCCCCGGCAGGGTCTGATAGCCGCCGGGGGCCGCGCACATCAGGAGGAAGAAAAAAGAGGACCCGTCAACCTGAGCGGGTCTCCATGAGCATTCAAGCTGAATGTTACGAGGCCACAAACCGATCAGTTGGAACTATGACGGACATGAGACCAGCTTGGCCTCCAGATGCAGTTCCAGCAGCCGCTGCCGAGAAGCAGCGTGGACCGCGAACGGCGACCCGCCGCAACCCCTTCGTGGCGCGTGAGGAATTTCTCCCTCAGATTGTGGGGATAACTTCACCCTCTGCTCCCAGACCGGCAGCACGAGCGCCACCTTCCCGAATTTCAGCACTGGACAGCTCCCAGGAGGAGGAAAGCTCCGATAGAGAGGAGAACCGCGGCGGGGAGGTTCTTCACGAGGAGGAGGAGGAGGAGGAGTTCGATAATGAATACGACAGCGAGGAAGATGGGGATGAGGCGGACACGGACGCTGACCCCCCAGCTTCAGGTAGTTCGGGGCTGGATCATATTGTAAGGCCTGGAGGGTTGAAAGATGGGGTAAACAACAAAAAATTGAATGAGGGTATTGAAGGGCTAGAGGAATGATCTGGGGAGAGCGCACGCACACCACCAAAGAGGACCCAAATTCTTGGCCACAATGACAATTTATTCCGATGGAAAAAACATATGAATGGCCAAAAAGTTCCAGTTAAAAGACACTTAAAACAAGCATAAAATGCGTCTAAAAATTCTAGGCACGGATTAAAACAGTAAAACACGATAAAAATCCCAGGAACAGTTAAAAAGGATAAAAGAGACCTAAAAGTCCAAAGAACAGTTAAAACTGGTTTAAAAATGCAGCTCAAAGGGGGGAATCACTGATCCCAAACCAGGAGACGTCTCTCTTCCCCCGACGCTGTTCCGAGGATCCCTCCAGTCATACACACAAAGACCTGGGGGGCGGGCTCCGTTCCGCCTCTGGGGTTTGTGACCGGCACTCCTCCGCGTCACCTCCAGCTGGCTCTCCTGGACACGCTGGAATCTGTGGAAACAGGCAAGCGGCAGCACGAAAAGCAATTCCTGATGCAGGCTGCCACTAGCCCTCCCACCTATTTCCACCAGTCTGCTGAAGCCCGTTCGGCTACTTACACACAGGCAGGGTCCCTGCCCTGCCCTTGCGTGTCGATCGCTCTGCAGACTGATGGTCCCAGCGCCCAGCGCTCTCAGAGTGTGTGTCCCGATCACAGCGAGTCTTCCCGACGTCTGGCGGTCCCGACGTCTGGCGGTCCCGGCGTCCCACTCGCGCCCCGCGTGCATGCGCCTGCTGTCGGTGTGCGACTGCCTTTGGCTTTCCTCCTCAGGACTTTTATAAGTCCCTCCTGATGAGGAGCAGGTGCGGTGGATCGGCGCGCTATGTTACAAGGGGGGTGTGTCCATAGAAAGCATGCAACAAACAGGTAGCACCACAAACATGCAAAAGAAAAACACCCTACAACATGCAATCCCCCCACATCATCACAATATTTCGGACAGCCCGGGTGTGACAGAATGCCAGGAGGACAGCGCATCTCCAGCTTCAGCGGAGGAACGCTGTATTACAGGGCTGGAGCTAGCAGGTGACGGTGCTGAGCCACCAGTAGCCCGTGTTGACTTACCTGCCCCAGAGCGGCAGGTTTTCAAGGTAAAGCGTCACCCTGAAACAAACAGAGAATTGATTGACTGGTTTCTGGAAGTGGAGAAAAGGTGTCTTATTGTTGGTGACTCAAATTTATCCAGAATCCCTGAATATTCCATCCCAGATCTACAGATTGAGAGGTGTCCAGGTGCTAATTTTCGCCACATGCAGGCTTTATTTGAGATAGCCCACGTTCCGTGGGATTTGGTGGTTCAGAATGTGGTCATTGCAGCCGGCATTAACGCCAAAGGTCAGAACATTAAAGAAACTGCAGTTAAACAGCTCCAGCGGGCTCTGAAGATGGCTAAACACAGATTTCCATCTGCTGTCATCTGGGTTCCCTTGGTTAATTTTTCTGGTAACTTATCTGCAATGGAGCAGAACAACATAAAACTACTAAATCAGCATATTAAAAAAAAATATGAGACACATCCCCCTGCTGGAGGACTCGCATTTTGCAACAGAAAAAGATGCAATTCACTGGACCGAGGACACGGCCAGAGCAATGTTGGAACATTGGAGGTATTTTTTAAAGTGGAATACCCACTAAGTCCATTCAGGGTAGAGTGTGTAAGGGGACAGCCCTTTATGGCCCCACAATATCATGGTTTTGACTGAAAAGTGATGCCCTGACAGAACAACAAGGTGACCTCCTCAAAAACGGTTTAACTTTTATTTCCATAGATAACTTTTTAAAAAAATACAGACCCAAAACACAAGACTGTATTAATCATGTTTCCTGTTCTTTGTGGGATTAACATTTGGTGGGACAAACCGAAACTTTTGTTAGCACAAGAAAGTGACAACATAAATATAATATTGCTCATAATGGATAGGTGCATAACCCACTGGTGGAGCATTTTCTCATGACCCAGGGTTTTTCTTTATGGTGAACAGTGTGAGAGATTTTGTTATCATTGTTACTGTTATTATGGCTATTGTTCTTATGGTTCTTATTACTGTTTTATGATGATTATTATTATTACTTTAACCCTACCCCTGGTCCTGTTTCTAACCCTAACCTTTAGTTTAATCTGAACCCTAATCCCAACCCTTAATCAGTTATTAGACATTTAAATAATCTTAAACATAAAGCAATAACATGGTTGGAAGGAAAAGGTTTTGTTTCACGTGTCTTTTTGCCTGGTTAGCAGTATGCATGCAGGGGAGGGGCTTAGAACGCACAGGGCCCATGGCTCAGGACACGCAGGGCCCATGAGGCCGACGCGTGCTCTTTGGTAAGACAGTGTGAATAAAACAGCCACCTTTTGTCTCTCACTTCACTTTTACGCCTGTCCAGCCAAGTTGTAGCTGTTGTGGTGTGCATAGAGCCTGATGAAGGCAGAATTTGCCGAAACGCGTAGCGAGCACACTTTATTCTAATTTTGTATTGTTTATTTATTTATTTTTTTACATTTTTGTGAATAAAAACACTCATTTAAGTGGTTGTCCCGCTTTTTTCTTTTTTCAAAGTTTGCAAGTTTTTCTATTTTTGATTACATTCTTGCCTGGTGGAAAAACCGTAACACCTGCCATGCACTTCTACGACGGAGAGGAGGATGGAGGTGCTTGGACCACGGTGCGCTACGGGAGGAGACACTACAGAAATCCCCGTGCGCTCAGCTTTAATTACCGGGGCTGACCGGACCATAGGATGGACCGTGCATTTCCCGTCTCCGGCTGGAAGAGGGCGCCAAGGTTCCCAAATTTTGGCTGGAGTAGGGCTTCACCTTCAAATCCTAACTGGCCTGCGCCTCCTATGTACGACGGGTCCCGGCCTTATTTTCCACAGCCCCGCTCTTATGCAGCAGCGGTCCGGGGCTCACCTACCAGACGAGCGACAAGATTTGGACCCCCAGCAGATGTTAGGCAGGACCTCCGGCGACCTGCAGATGAAAGACTTGGACAGCTTATCCGCAAATTACATGCTGTAATTAAGATGGTGCATCACTTACAAAACGTGACCATCACGCCGGACAGACCAGAACCTCTGATGATCGCTCGCATAGTGGACTCATTAACCTCACTGATTAAACCCGCTGATCCCACGGATGATGTGTTAGACCTCATTGAGGGCAACGCAAAAAACTGGGGACAGAACACACTGCAGATCCTCCAGGATCACTACCAAAAGAGGCTGGAGAAACTTTTACAGGATCTCCCCGGTGATTTAACCCGAGATTGGAGGGAAGCCTTCATCGTGGCGACACGATGGGCTTGCAGAAATCTACCTCGGATCACGCAGGATGTTCTCGATCAGGCAGAGGCCCTGATCATCACCTGCAGATCAGACTCGGAGCGGCGAAGTCCAGCGGCTACGACACCACCCCCCGGCAGGGTCTGATAGCCGCCGGGGGCCGCGCACATCAGGAGGAAGAAAAAAGAGGACCCGTCAACCTGAGCGGGTCTCCATGAGCATTCAAGCTGAATGTTACGAGGCCACAAACCGATCAGTTGGAACTATGACGGACATGAGACCAGCTTGGCCTCCAGATGCAGTTCCAGCAGCCGCTGCCGAGAAGCAGCGTGGACCGCGAACGGCGACCCGCCGCCACCCCTTCGTGGCGCGTGAGGAATTTCTCCCTCAGATTGTGGGGATAACTTCACCCTCTGCTCCCAGACCGGCAGCACGGGCGCCACCTTCCCGAATTTCAGCACTGGACAGCTCCCAGGAGGAGGAAAGCTCCGATAGAGAGGAGAACCGCGGCGGGGAGGTTCTTCACGAGGAGGAGGAGGAGGAGGAGTTCGATAATGAATACGACAGCGAGGAAGATGGGGATGAGGCGGACACGGACGCTGACCCCCCAGCTTCAGGTAGTTCGGGGCTGGATCATATTGTAAGGCCTGGAGGGTTGAAAGATGGGGTAAACAACAAAAAATTGAATGAGGGTATTGAAGGGCTAGAGGAATGATCTGGGGAGAGCGCACGCACACCACCAAAGAGGACCCAAATTCTTGGCCACAATGACAATTTATTCCGATGGAAAAAACATATGAATGGCCAAAAAGTTCCAGTTAAAAGACACTTAAAACAAGCATAAAATGCGTCTAAAAATTCTAGGCACGGATTAAAACAGTAAAACACGATAAAAATCCCAGGAACAGTTGAAAAAGGATAAAAGAGACCTAAAAGTCCAAAGAACAGTTAAAACTGGTTTAAAAATGCAGCTCAAAGGGGGGAATCACTGATCCCAAACCAGGAGACGTCTCTCTTCCCCCGACGCTGTTCCGAGGATCCCTCCAGTCATACACACAAAGACCTGGGGGGCGGGCTCCGTTCCGCCTCTGGGGTTTGTGACCGGCACTCCTCCGCGTCACCTCCAGCTGGCTCTCCTGGACACGCTGGAATCTGTGGAAACAGGCAAGCGGCAGCACGAAAAGCAATTCCTGATGCAGGCTGCCACTAGCCCTCCCACCTATTTCCACCAGTCTGCTGAAGCCCGTTCGGCTACTTACACACAGGCAGGGTCCCTGCCCTGCCCTTGCGTGTCGATCGCTCTGCAGACTGATGGTCCCAGCGCCCAGCGCTCTCAGAGTGTGTGTCCCGATCACAGCGAGTCTTCCCGACGTCTGGCGGTCCCGGCGTCCCACTCGCGCCCCGCGTGCATGCGCCTGCTGTCGGTGTGCGACTGCCTTTGGCTTTCCTCCTCAGGACTTTTATAAGTCCCTCCTGATGAGGAGCAGGTGCGGTGGATCGGCGCGCTATGTTACAAGGGGGGTGTGTCCATAGAAAGCATGCAACAAACAGGTAGCACCACAAACATGCAAAAGAAAAACACCCTACAACATGCAATCCCCCCACATCATCACAATATTTCGGACAGCCCGGGTGTGACAGAATGCCAGGAGGACAGCGCATCTCCAGCTTCAGCGGAGGAACGCTGTATTACAGGGCTGGAGCTAGCAGGTGACGGTGCTGAGCCACCAGTAGCCCGTGTTGACTTACCTGCCCCAGAGCGGCAGGTTTTCAAGGCAAAGCGTCACCCTGAAACAAACAGAGAATTGATTGACTGGTTTCTGGAAGTGGAGAAAAGGTGTCTTATTGTTGGTGACTCAAATTTATCCAGAATCCCTGAATATTCCATCCCAGATCTACAGATTGAGAGGTGTCCAGGTGCTAATTTTCGCCACATGCAGGCTTTATTTGAGATAGCCCACGTTCCGTGGGATTTGGTGGTTCAGAATGTGGTCATTGCAGCCGGCATTAACGCCAAAGGTCAGAACATTAAAGAAACTGCAGTTAAACAGCTCCAGCGGGCTCTGAAGATGGCTAAACACAGATTTCCATCTGCTGTCATCTGGGTTCCCTTGGTTAATTTTTCTGGTAACTTATCTGCAATGGAGCAGAACAACATGAAACTACTAAATCAGCATATTAAAAAGAAATATGAGACACATCCCCCTGCTGGAGGACTCGCATTTTGCAACAGAAAAAGATGCAATTCACTGGACCGAGGACACGGCCAGAGCAATGTTGGAACATTGGAGGTATTTTTTAAAGTGGAATACCCACTGTGTTGTCTTGCTTATCTTAAAGTAAGCCAAGTCAGTCGTTGGGTTTCTATGACTTTTTATTTAACAGTCTCTTTAACGTACTACACAGTGCATGGCTATCAACCGCTTCCTAGCTCTCCGCTCGGGGCACTCCCCACGTGACCATTCGCTATGCATTCCGGGTAACACATGCATGCTGGGTAAGGGAGTTCAACTTTACTACTTCAATACACAACATCTTCCTCCTTTTAAAGAAAAACCTTTTTCTCTTTAGACCAAGCCTAGATAGTAAACATCTAAACCGTATGTATAAACAGTTTCTTACAAAACATTTTCAATAGAAACATTCTTATGCACTTTTTTTTTTTTTTTTTTTTTTTTTTTTTTTGAACTTTCAGCAAGTCTCAATAAGCCTCTTTGGTGGCTGAACATGTCTCTTAGGTCTCAGTGATCTTGTCACGTCCAGAAAGTTGGTTGAATCTGAAAGTTTCGATCTATTGGGTGATGCAGACCCTGCTGTCAGACTCTCTTTTGGGTGTTCTTGATCTTCTGTTGTTGTTAGGTTTAAAGATGCACCAGAGTCCGGCAGGCTTGTATCCGTTACTGCAGTATTTTCTACCATAGGCTGAAGCTGCAGATCCGCACGGTTTCTTCTCAGAGACAGTCCACTCTCCAACTGGACCTTATAAGACCGTGGAGCCACCTCCTCTTGCACGTGTCCTTGTTGTCTCCAGTTTCCTGTGGAAGCATCTCTAAGACGTACCTTGTCTCCTGGCTTTAGGAAAGGCAGATGTTTAGCCTTTCGATCATACAGCCGCTTTTGCTTCATCTTCATTTCTTCTTTTGCCTTCCTGACTTTGTGTGCAGCCTTAGGGGTCAACAAGTCTTCATGTACTGGTAGGTTGGAGCGAATGCGCCTTCCCATCAGCATCTGAGCTGGTGACAATCCATTTTGCAGAGGTGTACTCCGGTAGATCAGAAGACTTTTTTGAAAGTCATCTCTGTCGTGTGCTTTTTTCAGTAGAGTCTTCACTGTCTTTACTGAGCTTTCCGCTAAGCCATTGGACTTTGGATAGTTTGGACTTGATGTTACGTGTCTAAACCCCCAATCTTTAGCAAAGTCAGCAAACTCACTGCTGGAAAACTGCGGTCCATTGTCTGAAAACAGTTCACACGGAACACCGTGTCTGGCAAACACACACTTCAGGAAACTAATCACTGCTTTACTTGATGTTGACTGCAGCGCTCCGACTTCAGGATAGTTCGAAAAGTAGTCTGTTACCACCACGTAACTTTTACCATTACAGTCAAACAAATCAGTTCCAACCTTATAGTAAGGTCTATGTGGAACTGGGTGAGACATCAGTGGCTCCGCTTGTTGTTTCGGCCTGTAAGTGCGGCAAAGTTCACATGAAGCTGTCGTCTGGCTGATGTCTTGGTTGATTCTAGGCCAGTACATTACATCCCTTGCTCTGCGTTTACACTTGACCTCTCCGAGGTGACCTTCATGTATCTTTTGAAGCATCTGCTTGCGCAGTGAGGTTGGAATGACAAACTTGCTTCCTTTTAAAACTATGTCGTCCACCACTGTGAGCTCTGCTCTGCAGTTCCAGAAATCTTGTATTTTTCCAGGGCATTCTTTTTTGTTTTCAGGCCATCCTTTGAGTATTGTTCTTTTCAGTTCTTTCATGATTTCATCTGCATTTGTCTCTGTTCGTATCTGTTCTGTTCGGTCAGCAGTTACCGGCAGAGATGTCAGAATCATGTCCACATATGCCTGTATTTCTGCACCTTTTCCGCTGTCTTCTTTTTCGTCTTTGTCCACTGCTCTAGACAAAGTGTCTGCTGTGTACATGTACTTTCCTTTTGTGTACATCATGTGCACGTCATATTTCTGCAGCCTGATTAACATCCGCTGTATCCTTACTGGACAATCACTCAGTGCTTTAGACATGATTGACACCAATGGTTTATGGTCGGTTTCCACTTCAAACGTTTGGCCATAAACATATTGATGGAACCGCTCACATGCATACATGCTGGCTAACAGTTCTTTTTCTATTTGAGCGTACCTGGACTCTGCACCTGTCAACGCTCTGGATGCGTAGGCTACAGGTAGCCACTGCTCATCGTGTTGCTGCAGCAGCACTGCTCCCAAGCCATGCTGTGACGCATCCGCTGAAATTCTGGTCCTCTTCTCTGGATCATAGAACTTTAGCACCGGTTCTTGTGTCAAAACCTCTTTCAGTTTCCGAAAACTTTGCTCTTGTTCATGAGACCAAATCCATTCATTTTTCTGTTCAAGAAGACTCCTAAGGGGTGTTGTCAGGGTTGCCAGTTGTGGGACAAACTGGGCGAGATAGGTTACCATCCCTAAGAACCGCCTAACTTCATCTTTGTTGGTTGGTCTTTCCATATTGTTTATAGCTGAAGTCTTTTTTGGGTCTGGCTTCACTCCCTGTTCACTAACAACATCTCCCACAAAGGTAAGTGTCTTCACTCCAAACTCACATTTGTCTTTATTTAGTTTCAGATTTACTTCTCTTGTCTTGTCCAACACTTGTCTCAGTCTTTTGTCATGTTCCTCTCGAGTAGTTCCCCAGACAATGATGTCATCCATCATGGTCTCTACTCCTGGTATGTGTTCATATATCATGTGTATAGTCTTGTGATAGACTTCAGGCGCAGATCTAATTCCATATGGTAGGCGAAGAAACCTGTACCTGCCTTCGGGCGTGTTGAATGTACAGAGTTTTGAGCTCTCTTCGTCTAACCTCAGCTGCCAAAATCCTGACGAGGCATCTAATTTACTGAACCATTTAGCTCCAGCAAACTGTGCCATGATTTCTTCCCTGGTTGGTAACTTGAAATGTTCTCTTCTGATTGCTTTGTTTAAGTCTCTTGGGTCTAAGCATGTTCTGAGAGCTCCTGTTTTCTTTTGAATGACTACCAGTGAGCTGACCCATTCAGTTGGTTCATCTATCTTTTTGATGACCTCAAGTTTTTCCATGCGTGCTAGCTCGTCCTTCAGTTTTTCTCGCAGCGCAAATGGAACTTTCCTACATGGATGCACGACAGGAGGGACACTTTTATCCACGCATATTCTATGCTCTCCAGGTAAACATCCTAGTCCTTCAAAGCAATCTTTGTACTCTTTCATGAGCGAGTCATTATCATTTGTCACTTCTGGTGATGTCACGACAAACACTCTTTTGACTAGGTTCAGCTTTACAGACGTGCTTAGCCCTAAAATCGGTTGCACCTTCTTATCCACGACGAGTAGTTGTGCTCGTATCTTCTGGTTTTTATGTTTAAATGTTGCAATGCAGCCTCCTTTTACAGGAACGCGTTCGCCTGTGTAGCCAGTCACCTTCGTTTTTATTGGATTAATTTTGCTCTTCACTGTCAGTGTTTTGTAATCCTCTATCGATAACAGATTTATTTGTGCACCCGTGTCAATCTTGAATGGAATTATTGTTTCATTCACTTCAAGTGGCACTATCCATTCTTCTTTTTCTGCTGTGCCTACATGCACCATGTCCACAATGAACTCGTCTTCCTGTTCTTCCTCATCAACTGTGTGGACTTTTTGTCTTGTGGGAGCTTTACAACATTTAGCATAATGGTTGCTTTTCCCACAGTTGTTGCAAGATTTTCCATATGCAGGGCATGATCTTGGCTTGTGGCTGTTTCCACATTTGCCACATTTAAAACCTGCATGTTTCTCCTCTTGTTTAGGATATGTTTTACTTTTCTTTCTTTCTTTCTGTATTGCATGCACTGTTGTTTCATCTCTCCGAAGCTCTTTTGCTTGTGCTCTTGTGGTCTCTGCTGCTCGACACATAGAAACACACTTATCTAATGTAAGTCCAGTTTCTCTAAGCAGTCTTTCTCTTAGTCCATTATCGGCTGTACCGCAGACAATCCTGTCTCTCACCAGTGAGTCTCTCACAGTCCCGAATTCACATGTTTTGCTTAATGTGTGAAGCTCTGCTAAGTATTGATCAAAAGGTATTCCTTGCTTTTGATCATGGGTGAAAAACTTGTACCTTTCAAAGGTCACATTCTGAGTGGGTACAAAATACTCTTCAAATTTTGTCATTAGTTCTGCCAGAGTCAGGTTAGCTTCATCCAGCTGAAAGCTGTTAAATATATCCAAAGCATCTTCTCCAATAACATGCAATAGGATATTAGCCTTAAGTTTTTCATCACCGTTCCCTGCTCCACTTGCTGCCAAATAAATGTTAAATCTTTGCTTGAAACGTTTCCAGTTGTCAGCAAGATTGCCTGTCAATTGCATGGAAGTGGGCGGACTTAGCTTTTCCATGGCGAGTCGGGGTATTTGGGCATCCACAGTCCTCTGCTGCTGTGCGTTATTCACCAAATCAGGAACAAAATCCTCTTCTGTTTGTTCAATTTCTCCCTCGGCTCCCGCTTCACTGTCACTGCTGCTCGTAGCCATCACTCGATGTAGCACACGCTGTCAGCCTGTTGCTCCTCGGCATGTTTTCACTCACAAGAATTTTTCTCTTTAATCTTGCTGCTCACTTCTGACACCATGTGTTGTCTTGCTTATCTTAAAGTAAGCCAAGTCAGTCGTTGGGTTTCTATGACTTTTTATTTAACAGTCTCTTTAACGTACTACACAGTGCATGGCTATCAACCGCTTCCTAGCTCTCCGCTCGGGGCACTCCCCACGTGACCATTCGCTATGCATTCCGGGTAACACATGCATGCTGGGTAATGGAGTTCAACATTACTACTTCAATACACAACACCCACTAAGTCCATTCAGGGTAGAGTTTGTAAGGGGACAGCCCTTTATGGCCCCACAATATCATGGTTTTGACTGAAAAGTGATGCCCTGACAGAACAACAAGGTGACCTCCTCAAAAACGGTTTAACTTTTATTTCCATAGATAACTTTTAAAAAAAATACAGACCCAAAACACAAGACTGTATTAATCATGTTTCCTGTTCTTTGTGGGATTAACATTTGGTGGGACAAACCGAAACTTTTGTTAGCACAAGAAAGTGACAACATAAATATAATATTGCTCATAATGGATAGGTGCATAACCCACTGGTGGAGCATTTTCTCATGACCCAGGGTTTTTCTTTATGGTGAACAGTGTGAGAGATTTTGTTATCATTGTTACTGTTATTATGGCTATTGTTCTTATGGTTCTTATTACTGTTTTATGATGATTATTATTATTACTTTAACCCTACCCCTGGTCCTGTTTCTAACCCTAACCTTTAGTTTAATCTGAACCCTAATCCCAACCCTTAATCAGTTATTAGAAATTTAAATAATCTTAAACATAAAGCAATAACATGGTTGGAAGGAAAAGGTTTTGTTTCACGTGTCTTTTTGCCTGGTTAGCAGTATGCATGCAGGGGAGGGGCTTAGAACGCACAGGGCCCATGGCTCAGGACACGCAGGGCCCATGAGGCCGACGCGTGCTCCTTGGTAAGACACTGTGAATAAAACAGCCACCTTTTGTCTCTCACTTCACTTTTATGCCTGTCCAGCCAAGTTGTAGCTGTTGTGGTGTGCATAGAGCCTGATGAAGGCAGAATTTGCCGAAACGCGTAGCGAGCACACTTTATTCTAATTTTGTATTGTTTATTTATTTATTTTCTTACATTTTTGTGAATAAAAACACTCATTTAAGTGGTTGTCCCGCTTTTTTCTTTTTTTCTTTTTTCAAAGTTTGCAAGTTTTTCTATTTTTGATTACATTCTTGCCTGGTGGAAAAACCGTAACACCTGCCATGCACTTCTACGACGGAGAGGAGGATGGAGGTGCTTGGACCACGGTGCGCTACGGGAGGAGACACTACAGAAATCCCCGTGCGCTCAGCTTTAATTACCGGGGCCGACCGGACCATAGGATGGACCGTGCATTTCCCGTCTCCGGCTGGAAGAGGGCGCCAAGGTTCCCAAATTTTGGCTGGAGTAGGGCTTCACCTTCAAATCCTAACTGGCCTGCGCCTCCTATGTACGACGGGTCCCGGCCTTATTTTCCACAGCCCCGCTCTTATGCAGCAGCGGTCCGGGGCTCACCTACCAGACGAGCGACAAGATTTGGACCCCCAGCAGATGTTAGGCAGGACCTCCGGCGACCTGCAGATGAAAGACTTGGACAGCTTATCCGCAAATTACATGCTGTAATTAAGATGGTGCATCACTTACAAAAGGTGACCATCACGCCGGACAGACCAGAACCTCTGATGATCGCTCGCATAGTGGACTCATTGACCTCACTGATTAAACCCGCTGATCCCACGGATGATGTGTTAGACCTCAGTGAGGGCAACGCAAAAAACTGGGGACAGAACACACTGCAGATCCTCCAGGATCACTACCAAAAGAGGCTGGAGAAACTTTTACAGGATCTCCCCGGTGATTTAACCCGAGATTGGAGGGAAGCCTTCATCGTGGCGACACGATGGGCTTGCAGAAATCTACCTCGGATCACGCAGGATGTTCTCGATCAGGCAGAGGCCCTGATCATCACCTGCAGATCAGACTCGGAGCGGCGAAGTCCAGCGGCTACGACACCACCCCCCGGCAGGGTCTGATAGCCGCCGGGGGCCGCGCACATCAGGAGGAAGAAAAAAGAGGACCCGTCAACCTGAGCGGGTCTCCATGAGCATTCAAGCTGAATGTTACGAGGCCACAAACCGATCAGTTGGAACTATGACGGACATGAGACCAGCTTGGCCTCCAGATGCAGTTCCAGCAGCCGCTGCCGAGAAGCAGCGTGGACCGCGAACGGCGACCCGCCGCAACCCCTTCGTGGCGCGTGAGGAATTTCTCCCTCAGATTGTGGGGATAACTTCACCCTCTGCTCCCAGACCGGCAGCACGGGCGCCACCTTCCCGAATTTCAGCACTGGACAGCTCCCAGGAGGAGGAAAGCTCCGATAGAGAGGAGAACCGCGGCGGGGAGGTTCTTCACGAGGAGGAGGAGGAGGAGTTCGATAATGAATACGACAGCGAGGAAGATGGGGATGAGGCAGACACGGACGCTGACCCCCCAGCTTCAGGTAGTTCGGGGCTGGATCATATTGTAAGGCCTGGAGGGTTGAAAGATGGGGTAAACAACAAAAAATTGAATGAGGGTATTGAAGGGCTAGAGGAATGATCTGGGGAGAGCGGACGCACACCACCAAAGAGGACCCAAATTCTTGGCCACAATGACAATTTATTCCGATGGAAAAAACATATGAATGGCCAAAAAGTTCCAGTTAAAAGACACTTAAAACAAGCATAAAATGCGTCTAAAAATTCTAGGCACGGATTAAAACAGTAAAACACGATAAAAATCCCAGGAACAGTTGAAAAAGGATAAAAGAGACCTAAAAGTCCAAAGAACAGTTAAAACTGGTTTAAAAATGCAGCTCAAAGGGGGGAATCACTGATCCCAAACCAGGAGACGTCTCTCTTCCCCCGACGCTGTTCCGAGGATCCCTCCAGTCATACACACAAAGACCTGGGGGGCGGGCTCCGTTCCGCCTCTGGGGTTTGTGACCGGCACTCCTCCGCGTCACCTCCAGCTGGCTCTCCTGGACACGCTGGAATCTGTGGAAACAGGCAAGCGGCAGCACGAAAAGCAATTCCTGAAGCAGGCTGCCACTAGCCCTCCCACCTATTTCCACCAGTCTGCTGAAGCCCGTTCGGCTACTTACACACAGGCAGGGTCCCTGCCCTGCCCTTGCGTGTCGATCGCTCTGCAGACTGATGGTCCCAGCGCCCAGCGCTCTCAGAGTGTGTGTCCCGATCACAGCGAGTCTTCCCGACGTCTGGCGGTCCCGACGTCTGGCGGTCCCGGCGTCCCACTCGCGCCCCGCGTGCATGCGCCTGCTGTCGGTGTGCGACTGCCTTTGGCTTTCCTCCTCAGGACTTTTATAAGTCCCTCCTGATGAGGAGCAGGTGCGGTGGATCGGCGCGCTATGTTACAAGGGGGGTGTGTCCATAGAAAGCATGCAACAAACAGGTAGCACCACAAACATGCAAAAGAAAAACACCCTACAACATGCAATCCCCCCACATCATCACAATATTTCGGACAGCCCGGGTGTGACAGAATGCCAGGAGGACAGCGCATCTCCAGCTTCAGCGGAGGAACGCTGTATTACAGGGCTGGAGCTAGCAGGTGACGGTGCTGAGCCACCAGTAGCCCGTGTTGACTTACCTGCCCCAGAGCGGCAGGTTTTCAAGGTAAAGCGTCACCCTGAAACAAACAGAGAATTGATTGACTGGTTTCTGGAAGTGGAGAAAAGGTGTCTTATTGTTGGTGACTCAAATTTATCCAGAATCCCTGAATATTCCATCCCAGATCTACAGATTGAGAGTTATCCAGGTGCTAATTTTCGCCACATGCAGGCTTTATTTGAGATAGCCCACGTTCCGTGGGATTTGGTGGTTCAGAATGTGGTCATTGCAGCCGGCATTAACGCCAAAGGTCAGAACATTAAAGAAACTGCAGTTAAACAGCTCCAGCGGGCTCTGAAGATGGCTAAACACAGATTTCCATCTGCTGTCATCTGGGTTCCCTTGGTTAATTTTTCTGGTAACTTATCTGCAATGGAGCAGAACAACATGAAACTACTAAATCAGCATATTAAAAAAAAAATATGAGACACATCCCCCTGCTGGAGGACTCGCATTTTGCAACAGAAAAAGATGCAATTCACTGGACCGAGGACACGGCCAGAGCAATGTTGGAACATTGGAGGTATTTTTTAAAGTGGAATACCCACTAAGTCCATTCAGGGTAGAGTGTGTAAGGGGACAGCCCTTTATGGCCCCACAATATCATGGTTTTGACTGAAAAGTGATGCCCTGACAGAACAACAAGGTGACCTCCTCAAAAACGGTTTAACTTTTATTTCCATAGATAACTTTTTAAAAAAATCAGACCCAAAACACAAGACTGTATTGATCATGTTTCCTGTTCTTTGCGGGATTAACATTTGGTGGGACAAACCGAAACTTTTGTTAGCACAAGAAAGTGACAACATAAATATAATATTGCTCATAATGGATAGGTGCATAGCCCACTGGTGGAGCATTTTCTCATGACCCAGGGTTTTTCTTTATGGTGAACAGTGTGAGAGATTTTGTTATCATTGTTACTGTTATGGCTATTGTTCTTATGGTTCTTATTACTGTTTTATGATGATTATTATTATTACTTTAACCCTACCCCTGGTCCTGTTTCTAACCCTAACCTTTAGTTTAATCTGAACCCTAATCCCAACCCTTAATCAGTTATTAGAAATTTAAATAATCTTAAACATAAAGCAATAACATGGTTGGAAGGAAAAGGTTTTGTTTCACGTGTCTTTTTGCCTGGTTAGCAGTATGCATGCAGGGAGGAGGTGATGGGCAGGTTTGGTGTGAAGGAAAGGAATCTGGAGGGACAGATGGTGGTGGACTTTGCGAAGAGGATGGAAATGGCTGTAGTCAACACTTACTTCCAGAAGAGAGAGGAACATAGAGTGACATACAGAAGTGGAGGTAGGAGTACTCAGGTGGACTACATCCTATGTAGACGAGGTCATTTGAGAGAGGTTAATGGCTGCAAAGTGGTGGTAGGAGAGAGTGTAGCCAGACAGCACCGCATGGTGGTGTGTAAGATGACTCTGGAGGTCAGGAAGAAGAAGAGAGGGAAAACAGAAAAGAAGACCAAGTGGTGGAAGCTACAGAATGAAGAAACTTGTGAGGAATTTAGGCAGAAGTTGAGGCAGGTCCTGGGTGGTCAGGATGAGCTTCCAGAGGACTGGGAAACTACAGCAGAGATTATCAGGGAAACAGGTAGGAAGGTGCTAGGTGTGTCATCTGGAAAGAGGAAAGACGGTAAAGAGACTTGGTGGTGGAATGAGGAAGTACAGGAATGCGTCCAGAGGAAGAGGTTGGCTAAAAGGAAGTGGGATGTAGAAAGGACTGAGGAAGGTAGACAGGAGTACAAGGAAGCGCAGCGTAAAGTGAAGAGAGAGGTGGCAAAGGCCAAACAGAAAGCTTACGATGAGCTATATGACAGGTTAGACACAAAGGAAGGAGAGAAGGACTTGTACAGGCTAGCCAGACAGAGAGACAGAGATGGGAAGGACGTGCAACAGATAAGGGTGATTAAGGACAGAGATGGAAAGGTGCTAACAACCCAAGAGAGTGTACAGAAAAGATGGAAGGAGTATTTTGAGGAGCTGATGAACGAGGAAAATGACAGGGAAAGAAGGGAGGAAGATGTGGTTGTTGTGGAGCAGGAAGTAGCAGAGATTGGAAAGGATGAGGTTAGGAAGGCTCTGAAAAGGATGAAGAGCGGAAAGGCCGTTGGTCCTGATGACGTACCTGTGGAGGTATGGAAGTGCCTAGGAGAGACAGCAGTGGAATTTCTAACAAGGTTGTTCAATAGGATTTTAGAGAGTGAGAAGATGCCTGAGGAATGGAGGAGAAGCGTTCTGGTCCCAATCTTTAAGAACAAGGGTGACACGCAGAACTGCAGCAACTATAGAGGAATAAAGTTGATGAGCCACACAATGAAGCTGTGGGAAAGAGTAGTGGAAGCCAGGCTTAGGAAGAAGGTGGAGATTTGTGAGCAGCAGTATGGTTTCATGCCCCGTAAGAGCACCACTGATGCCATTTTTGCTTTGAGAATGTTGATGGAAAAGTACAGAGAAGGTCAGAAGGAGCTGCATTGTGTGTTGGTAGATTTAGAGAAGGCGTATGACAGGGTGCCGAGGGAGGAGCTGTGGTACTGTATGAGGTCGTCTGGAGTGGCAGAAAAGTATGTCAGAGTAGTTCAGGACATGTATGAGAGAAGTATGACGGTGGTGAGATGTGCTGTAGGTCAGACAGAGGAGTTCAAGGTGGAGGTGGGACTACACCAAGGATCAGCTTTGAGTCCTTTTTTGTTTGCTATGCTGATGGACAGGCTGACAGACGAGGTAAGACAGGAATCTCCCTGGACAATGATGTTTGCGGATGACATTGTAATTTGCAGTGAGAGTAGAGAGCAGGTGGAGGAACAGCTAGAGAGGTGGAGGTTTGCTCTGGAAAGAAGAGGTATGAAGGTCAGTCGTAGTAAGACAGAATACATGTGTCTGAACGAGAGGGATCAAGGTAGAAGCGTTAGGTTACAGGGGACTGAGGTGAAGAAGGTGCAGGAGTTTAAGTACTTGGGGTCAACAGTTCAGTGTGATGGGGATTGTGGAAAAGAGGTGAAGAGGCGAGTGCAGGCAGGTTGGAGCGGTTGGAGGAAAGTGTCAGGAGTGTTGTGTGACAGAAGAGTGCCAGCAAGACTCAAAGGAAAGGTGTACAAGACAGTGGTGAGACCAGCTCTGCTCTATGGGTTAGAGACGGTAGCAGTGAGACAGAGACAAGAGGCTGAGATGGAGGTAGCGGAGATGAAGATGTTGAGGTTCTCCTTAGGAGTGACCAGGTTAGACAGGATAAGGAACGAGTACATCAGAGGGACGGCTCATGTTGCCTGTGTCAGCGACAAAGTCAGAGAAGCCAGACTGAGATGGTTTGGACATGTTCAGAGGAGGGATAGTGGATATATTGGTAGAAGGATGTTGGAGATGGAGCTGCCTGGCAGGAGGGCAAGAGGACGGCCAAAGAGGAGATACATGGATGTCTTAACAGAGGACATGAAGTTGGCTAATGTTAGGGTAGAAGATGTCCATGATAGAGTGAGGTGGAAAAGGATGATTCGCTGTGGCGACCCCTGATGGGAAAAGCCGAAAGAGAAAGAAGAAGAAGCAGTATGCATGCAGGGGAGGGGCTTAGAACGCACAGGGCCCATGGCTCAGGACACGCAGGGCCCATGAGGCCGACGCGTGCTCCTTGGTAAGACAGTGTGAATAAAACAGCCACCTTTTGTCTCTCACTTCACTTTTACGCCTGTCCAGCCAAGTTGTAGCTGTTGTGGTGTGCATAGAGCCTGATGAAGGCAGAATTTGCCGAAACGCGTAGCGAGCACACTTTATTCTAATTTTGTATTGTTTATTTATTTATTTTTTTACATTTTTGTGAACACTGAAAAAAGTAAACCATTGCTGTCATCAGTTTGATGCATTTCTACTCATTGCATTAATATAAAAATTTTAATTTACTCTCTTGAACTCAATTTTTATAAGTTATGCAATGTGTCTTTGTTTTTTTTTACTTTACTTTAATGTAAATGATAACAGGGTACAAAAGTAAAATTTTTTCGTTTTGTGAAAGCACAATTATTAGGTTGAGTTTGATGTGCGCATGCGCACTAAATGAAATCCAAATTTGGCGGGCCGTATTTCTGCCATAATCTGAACTGCTTCTCAGAGCGACAACTCGACAAGTAAGGTAAAACAACATCAACAAAAATTATTGTATATTAATTAGTTCAGTCGTTTTCTCCTTGTACATTTAAATGAGGATTTCCTTCACTGCCTGGACACAATTTTCAGACGACGTTAGTCGGTCCCCAACCCCCAGCAGCAGTAAGTTTGTTTGGAAAGGAGGAACTAACCGCCGCCCGGAGACCGACAGCAGCAGCTTAAAGGTAAGTTATTACCTCTAATAAGACAAAGGCACTAATTTAAATACAGTCGGCAGTTTTCGAAGCTTGCATTGGTTTGAGTTTTCCCCAAGAATTTTAAGCTTTTACACTTTCTGCTGCAAATTCAACTTTAGCTGCTGTGCAGTTAAGCTAACATTTAGCACTAACAGTGAGGCTCTCATGCCATATATTTTTTGCGACTGGTGAATTTACTTTAATAGGGAGTACAAATCGATGCAACACTGCTATCAAACGCTGTTTGTGGTGTATTTGCTGTCGAATGTTATTTACTACAGGAAAACACCTATGCACCGTGTTACGTTATGTTACACCGGATATTTGAATTTAACAGGGACAACTGCTCTCCCCGAACCGACCGTTCACGCATGCGTGAATATTACGTCACTTGACAAAGTATGTCGTCGGAGGTTAATAATAATAAACCTATTGAATTTTTTATAATGATTGAACAAAAAAAGAGTTTATGGGATACGGCAGCAGGATCCTTAACACTCAACACAGACACATTTTTAATGTCAAAAGCGGCTGCAGGAGCTTGTTACACTTCCCAGTTTTTCCCTGTTGTCAACATTCAAAAAATAAAAATAATCAGAGAGAATGACTCCAAGCTGTGTGGCTGTCATTATCGTGTATGATCATTGAGATTTTCACTGTCTGTAATCATCTGTAATGACTATTTTTATTTATTTTTCATAAAGACACTCTTCGGTTTCTGCTCTGCATCCTGTCTGGAAGCCTTTGACTAACTTTTGGTAAGTTTTTTTTTTTGTTTTGTACAACCTATGCAATTGTGATGAAGGCCCAATCATAACATTGCTCTCCCTACACCCTAAACACCTGTTTGTTTTCCGCAGTTACTCATCGACGTGGAAATTTAAAGACTGTGCCCATACTTATTCAAGACGATCTGAACTCCTAAAACATTACAAACTGGACCATCATCATCCATGTTCTCTGATTTCATTTTCAGATAAATGCAGACTTCTTGAGAGTTACAACAATTACTTTGGAGGCAAAGTTTTTTGCACAGTTGGACAAACACTCCACCAAACTTCTAGAGGTCATCAGGAGCAATGGAGGGCGTGTGAAAGAGCAGACCACCAACATCTTAGAAGTTCTGGATGAAGGGTCTGTATGACATGAGTGGTCCATAGAGTAGTTGTGTGGTTAAGTGAACTTTTAACTAATGACAAGCTTTCTTTTCAGATTGTTGACATTACCATCAGAGGAGAAGCCATCCTAAAATCTCTGATCTACTAGGGTGAATCTTTTGAGCACCTCATTAAAGAACACCAGGTAAGGTTATCCACCTCTCAACTGTGACACTCTTTTATGATGTAGGAAATGGAACATGGCACTGTATGGGTTAGGATCACTGCCAACAAGAAACATATTCATAAAGATAAAGTTGTGCACAAATACTAAGACTTTGTGCACAACTTTGCCAAAAAAAAATGAATACAACATTTAGTTTGCATTTGACATTTCTGTTTTAAATTTTCTTTGCTTTGAATACAACTTTTGCTTAACAGTTAACAGTAAAAAATATGTTATGGGGTCACAGGCATATGTATCTAATCCCGAAACATTGATAAAGCAAAGTGAGCATACACATTGAGGCTTATTTATTTAACTAAAACAAAATTATACCTTTTAGAGCAACGCGCCAGTTGTCATATGTTAATTTTTTTTATGTCTGCAGAACGGTCTGGACAGTGATGCTCCGCAGATTGAAACCATGGCGATCTTTTTCACTGGGAGAGAGGATCTTCTCCGTCCACCAACAGACATCAAGATAGTGATGGATGGAAAACAGGTTCTGAATGAAGTGCCCTATATTTCAACCGCTTTTCTCATGTTCTTGGAACTGACATATTCACTCAACCTAAAATTTCCCAAAAATCTGCAGTACACTTTTGAATTCATTCAAAAAGTCCTCATGGAGCTTGGTGGGAAAAAGTGTCGCCAAAAGTTTTCAGACTGAACAGCCAGCTTAAGTTGGTGTCAATTAATGTTTTTTTTCCCTCACTTAAGTGTATTGGTATTGGGAAACAGTTTTGATGTTTATACATCTTAAAGATGTCATGTTTGTAAATTTGGATGTGGATATGTTCATGGAACAATAAATATTGTTTACATGAAGAAATGTGTTCTGAGTCTGTGTACATCAATATATAATTCTAAAGCTTAATTCAGTTAGATTGTGAACCTGACATTTTTATCTGAGACAACTTTAAAAAGTAAATTGCTCAAAGATTAAAAAATGGATTATATCAAGTCGTTTTTTTCAGGTTAGATGAAGTAGAAAATTTCCATTGAGTAAAAAGCAGAACTTATTTATTTTGATTTATAGAAACTCAAAATAATTGCTTTTCTTCACCTCTCAGAATCAGTTTAACCGAAATTAAAAAAAATAGGTTAGGCTAAATTATTCATTTACATTGATACAATGCAAATATATTAGGTGTGACAGATTACTTCAATTTTTTTAAGTTAAACCACTGTTATATTTTTTTCAGTGAATAAAAACACTCATTTAAGTGGTTGTCCCGCTTTTTTCTTTTTTTCTTTTTTCAAAGTTTGCAAGTTTTTCTATTTTTGATTACATTCTTGCCTGGTGGAAAAACCGTAACACCTGCCATGCACTTCTACGACGGAGAGGAGGATGGAGGTGCTTGGACCACGGTGCGCTACGGGAGGAGACACTACAGAAATCCCCGTGCGCTCAGCTTTAATTACCGGGGCCGACCGGACCATAGGATGGACCGTGCATTTCCCGTCTCCGGCTGGAAGAGGGCGCCAAGGTTCCCAAATTTTGGCTGGAGTAGGGCTTCACCTTCAAATCCTAACTGGCCTGCGCCTCCTATGTACGACGGGTCCCGGCCTTATTTTCCACAGCCCCGCTCTTATGCAGCAGCGGTCCGGGGCTCACCTACCAGACGAGCGACAAGATTTGGACCCCCAGCAGATGTTAGGCAGGACGACCTGCAGATGAAAGACTTAGACAGCTTATCCGCAAATTACATGCTGTAATTAAGATGGTGCATCACTTACAAAACGTGACCATCACGCCGGACAGACCAGAACCTCTGATGATCGCTCGCATAGTGGACTCATTAACCTCACTGATTAAACCCGCTGATCCCACGGATGATGTGTTAGACCTCATTGAGGGCAACGCAAAAAACTGGGGACAGAACACACTGCAGATCCTCCAGGATCACTACCAAAAGAGGCTGGAGAAACTTTTACAGGATCTCCCCGGTGATTTAACCCGAGATTGGAGGGAAGCCTTCATCGTGGCGACACGATGGGCTTGCAGAAATCTACCTCGGATCACGCAGGATGTTCTCGATCAGGCAGAGGCCCTGATCATCACCTGCAGATCAGACTCGGAGCGGCGAAGTCCAGCGGCTACGACACCACCCCCCGGCAGGGTCTGATAGCCGCCGGGGGCCGCGCACATCAGGAGGAAGAAAAAAGAGGACCCGTCAACCTGAGCGGGTCTCCATGAGCATTCAAGCTGAATGTTACGAGGCCACAAACCGATCAGTTGGAACTATGACGGACATGAGACCAGCTTGGCCTCCAGATGCAGTTCCAGCAGCCGCTGCCGAGAAGCAGCGTGGACCGCGAACGGCGACCCGCCGCAACCCCTTCGTGGCGCGTGAGGAATTTCTCCCTCAGATTGTGGGGATAACTTCACCCTCTGCTCCCAGACCGGCAGCACGGGCGCCACCTTCCCGAATTTCAGCACTGGACAGCTCCCAGGAGGAGGAAAGCTCCGATAGAGAGGAGAACCGCGGCGGGGAGGTTCTTCACGAGGAGGAGGAGGAGGAGGAGTTTGATAATGAATACGACAGCGAGGAAGATGGGGATGAGGCGGACACGGACGCTGACCCCCCAGCTTCAGGTAGTTCGGGGCTGGATCATATTGTAAGGCCTGGAGGGTTGAAAGATGGGGTAAACAACAAAAAATTGAATGAGGGTATTGAAGGGCTAGAGGAATGATCTGGGGAGAGCGCACGCACACCACCAAAGAGGACCCAAATTCTTGGCCACAATGACAATTTATTCCGATGGAAAAAACATATGAATGGCCAAAAAGTTCCAGTTAAAAGACACTTAAAACAAGCATAAAATGCGTCTAAAAATTCTAGGCACGGATTAAAACAGTAAAACACGATAAAAATCCCAGGAACAGTTAAAAAGGATAAAAGAGACCTAAAAGTCCAAAGAACAGTTAAAACTGCTTTAAAAATGCAGCTCAAAGGGGGGAATCACTGATCCCAAACCAGGAGACGTCTCTCTTCCCCCGACGCTGTTCCGAGGATCCCTCCAGTCATACACACAAAGACCTGGGGGGCGGGCTCCGTTCCGCCTCTGGGGTTTGTGACCGGCACTCCTCCGCGTCACCTCCAGCTGGCTCTCCTGGACACGCTGGAATCTGTGGAAACAGGCAAGCGGCAGCACGAAAAGCAATTCCTGATGCAGGCTGCCACTAGCCCTCCCACCTATTTCCACCAGTCTGCTGAAGCCCGTTCGGCTACTTACACACAGGCAGGGTCCCTGCCCTGCCCTTGCGTGTCGATCGCTCTGCAGACTGATGGTCCCAGCGCCCAGCGCTCTCAGAGTGTGTGTCCCGATCACAGCGAGTCTTCCCGACGTCTGGCGGTCCCGACGTCTGGCGGTCCCGACGTCTGGCGGTCCCGGCGTCCCACTCGCGCCCCGCGTGCATGCGCCTGCTGTCGGTGTGCGACTGCCTTTGGCTTTCCTCCTCAGGACTTTTATAAGTCCCTCCTGATGAGCAGCAGGTGCGGTGGATCGGCGCGCTATGTTACAAGGGGGGTGTGTCCATAGAAAGCATGCAACAAACAGGTAGCACCACAAACATGCAAAAGAAAAACACCCTACAACATGCAATCCCCCCACATCATCACAATATTTCGGACAGCCCGGGTGTGACAGAATGCCAGGAGGACAGCGCATCTCCAGCTTCAGCGGAGGAACGCTGTATTACAGGGCTGGAGCTAGCAGGTGACGGTGCTGAGCCACCAGTAGCCCGTGTTGACTTACCTGCCCCAGAGCGGCAGGTTTTCAAGGTAAAGCGTCACCCTGAAACAAACAGAGAATTGATTGACTGGTTTCTGGAAGTGGAGAAAAGGTGTCTTATTGTTGGTGACTCAAATTTATCCAGAATCCCTGAATATTCCATCCCAGATCTACAGATTGAGAGGTGTCCAGGTGCTAATTTTCGCCACATGCAGGCTTTATTTGAGATAGCCCACGTTCCGTGGGATTTGGTGGTTCAGAATGTGGTCATTGCAGCCGGCATTAACGCCAAAGGTCAGAACATTAAAGAAACTGCAGTTAAACAGCTCCAGCGGGCTCTGAAGATGGCTAAACACAGAGTTCCATCTGCTGTCATCTGGGTTCCCTTGGTTATTTTTTCTGGTAACTTATCTGCAATGGAGCAGAACAACATGAAACTACTAAATCAGCATGTTAAAAAAAAATATGAGACACATCCCCCTGCTGGAGGACTCGCATTTTGCAACAGAAAAAGATGCAATTCACTGGACCGAGGACACGGCCAGAGCAATGTTGGAACATTGGAGGTATTTTTTAAAGTGGAATACCCACTAAGTCCATTCAGGGTAGAGTGTGTAAGGGGACAGCCCTTTATGGCCCCACAATATCATGGTTTTGACTGAAAAGTGATGCCCTGACAGAACAACAAGGTGACCTCCTCAAAAACGGTTTAACTTTTATTTCCATAGATAACTTTTTAAAAAAAATACAGACCCAAAACACAAGACTGTATTGATCATGTTTCCTGTTCTTTGTGGGATTAACATTTGGTGGGACAAACCGAAACTTTTGTTAGCACAAGAAAGTGACAACATAAATATAATATTGCTCATAATGGATAGGTGCATAGCCCACTGGTGGAGCATTTTCTCATGACCCAGGGTTTTTCTTTATGGTGAACAGTGTGAGAGATTTTGTTATCATTGTTACTGTTATTATGGCTATTGTTCTTATGGTTCTTATTACTGTTTTATGATGATTATTATTATTACTTTAACCCTACCCCTGGTCCTGTTTCTAACCCTAACCTTTAGTTTAATCTGAACCCTAATCCCAACCCTTAATCAGTTATTAGAAATTTAAATAATCTTAAACATAAAGCAATAACATGGTTGGAAGGAAAAGGTTTTGTTTCACGTGTCTTTTTGCCTGGTTAGCAGTATGCATGCAGGGAGGAGGTGATGGGCAGGTTTGGTGTGAAGGAAAGGAATCTGGAGGGACAGATGGTGGTGGACTTTGCGAAGAGGATGGAAATGGCTGTAGTCAACACTTACTTCCAGAAGAGAGAGGAACATAGAGTGACATACAGAAGTGGAGGTAGGAGTACTCAGGTGGACTACATCCTATGTAGACGAGGTCATTTGAGAGAGGTTAATGGCTGCAAAGTGGTGGTAGGAGAGAGTGTAGCCAGACAGCACCGCATGGTGGTGTGTAAGATGACTCTGGAGGTCAGGAAGAAGAAGAGAGGGAAAACAGAAAAGAAGACCAAGTGGTGGAAGCTACAGAATGAAGAAACTTGTGAGGAATTTAGGCAGAAGTTGAGGCAGGTCCTGGGTGGTCAGGATGAGCTTCCAGAGGACTGGGAAACTACAGCAGAGATTATCAGGGAAACAGGTAGGAAGGTGCTAGGTGTGTCATCTGGAAAGAGGAAAGACGGTAAAGAGACTTGGTGGTGGAATGAGGAAGTACAGGAATGCGTCCAGAGGAAGAGGTTGGCTAAAAGGAAGTGGGATGTAGAAAGGACTGAGGAAGGTAGACAGGAGTACAAGGAAGCGCAGCGTAAAGTGAAGAGAGAGGTGGCAAAGGCCAAACAGAAAGCTTACGATGAGCTATATGACAGGTTAGACACAAAGGAAGGAGAGAAGGACTTGTACAGGCTAGCCAGACAGAGAGACAGAGATGGGAAGGACGTGCAACAGATAAGGGTGATTAAGGACAGAGATGGAAAGGTGCTAACAACCCAAGAGAGTGTACAGAAAAGATGGAAGGAGTATTTTGAGGAGCTGATGAACGAGGAAAATGACAGGGAAAGAAGGGAGGAAGATGTGGTTGTTGTGGAGCAGGAAGTAGCAGAGATTGGAAAGGATGAGGTTAGGAAGGCTCTGAAAAGGATGAAGAGCGGAAAGGCCGTTGGTCCTGATGACGTACCTGTGGAGGTATGGAAGTGCCTAGGAGAGACAGCAGTGGAATTTCTAACAAGGTTGTTCAATAGGATTTTAGAGAGTGAGAAGATGCCTGAGGAATGGAGGAGAAGCGTTCTGGTCCCAATCTTTAAGAACAAGGGTGACACGCAGAACTGCAGCAACTATAGAGGAATAAAGTTGATGAGCCACACAATGAAGCTGTGGGAAAGAGTAGTGGAAGCCAGGCTTAGGAAGAAGGTGGAGATTTGTGAGCAGCAGTATGGTTTCATGCCCCGTAAGAGCACCACTGATGCCATTTTTGCTTTGAGAATGTTGATGGAAAAGTACAGAGAAGGTCAGAAGGAGCTGCATTGTGTGTTGGTAGATTTAGAGAAGGCGTATGACAGGGTGCCGAGGGAGGAGCTGTGGTACTGTATGAGGTCGTCTGGAGTGGCAGAAAAGTATGTCAGAGTAGTTCAGGACATGTATGAGAGAAGTATGACGGTGGTGAGATGTGCTGTAGGTCAGACAGAGGAGTTCAAGGTGGAGGTGGGACTACACCAAGGATCAGCTTTGAGTCCTTTTTTGTTTGCTATGCTGATGGACAGGCTGACAGACGAGGTAAGACAGGAATCTCCCTGGACAATGATGTTTGCGGATGACATTGTAATTTGCAGTGAGAGTAGAGAGCAGGTGGAGGAACAGCTAGAGAGGTGGAGGTTTGCTCTGGAAAGAAGAGGTATGAAGGTCAGTCGTAGTAAGACAGAATACATGTGTCTGAACGAGAGGGATCAAGGTAGAAGCGTTAGGTTACAGGGGACTGAGGTGAAGAAGGTGCAGGAGTTTAAGTACTTGGGGTCAACAGTTCAGTGTGATGGGGATTGTGGAAAAGAGGTGAAGAGGCGAGTGCAGGCAGGTTGGAGCGGTTGGAGGAAAGTGTCAGGAGTGTTGTGTGACAGAAGAGTGCCAGCAAGACTCAAAGGAAAGGTGTACAAGACAGTGGTGAGACCAGCTCTGCTCTATGGGTTAGAGACGGTAGCTAGATCTCACCACTAGGGGTAGAAGATGGCGCCTGTGTTCGGCAATGCCTCTGCTCGTCTCATGTTATGTAGAGTGATAGTGATTGTTTTTACTATGTATGTGATCATGTCAGCCCGATTAACAAACGGATATGTTGCTGCTTTGCGGACCTATGGCCGGGACTTTCTCCTTCAAATCAAAGAGCAAATGGAGTCTGTCTTTGAAACATGGGACAGCTACAAGCAAACATTTCCTCCACCATTTATTTGTGCGGCTGGCCTGTCAGATGTACTATATCTGCCTCGACCTCCAAGGAAAAGGAGAAAGCAGAGGAAAAGAGGTCTTAGGGCTGGACTCCAGGTAAAGTGCAGACGAGCCTTACACTTGGAATTCACCGGCCCGGATCTGCGTTATGGGAAACGCGCAAGATGCCTGCGTCCGATTCCTCTTCAGGAGGCCTGCAGCGGCACAGCCTCGCCGCCGACATCGCCTGCTCGGATTACGTCGGCTACTGTCCTGGAGCCCCAACAATGCTGGCATTCTCACCACCGGATTACTGTACCGTCCCTCACTTCCGTGTTTTCACCGGTATATACTCAGCTTCCACCGCAGCGGACATCCGACTGGAAGTCACGTGACCGCTGGACTTGTCTGCTACCAATCCCGGTGCACCCCGCTGCCGCTTCGATAGTGACGTCACCACCAACAATACAACTTGGCTTGCTGAACACTCGCTCTATTGCCAACAAATCCTTCTCATTGACTGATCTCTTTTCAAGACAAAACCTTGATTTTATGTTTCTGACTGAGACTTGGCAAAAAGAGGAAGAGTTTATTCATTTAAACGAACTCTGTTTGGAGGGCTGTTCAGTCATCGGGAAGCCCCGCCCCTCTCGCCGTGGTGGGGGTGTGGCAGTTGTGTATAAGGACAACTACACATGCAAAGACATGAACACCCAAACGTTCTCATCTTTTGAATCTCTGTCATTCAAAGTTGATACGTCAGATCCATTTTATTGTGTTTTAGTCTACCGCCCCCCGGGTCCTGCTGCTCCCTTTTTACATGATTTTAGTGACTTTCTGTCTTCCATCATAAAACTGGAAAGGGTTTTAATACTAGGGGATTTTAACCTTCATATAAATGATTGTTCATCCTGTCCAGCAATGGAATTTTTATTTTTGACTGAAACCTTTAATTTTGAGCAACATGTCTCTGACCCCACCCATCAAAAGGGCAACACTTTGGACTTAGTTTTTTCTCTTGGCCTGAGCATTACTAATCTTTATGTGGAGGATGTACATATGAGTGATCATAGTGGTGTCTTCTTTGAGCTAAACGTCACTCCTGAACCCGTTTCCTCATGCATACTGTCTCAAAGGCGCATCATCACCGCCAACACTGATGGACGTTTTTCAGCGCTGTTTGACCCCCACTTATTTAAGGAATGTTCTGATGTTAACAATCTGATTGATCGTTTTAGTGATCACTGTGTCACAATCCTGGATCAGGTGGCTCCTGTCAAATCCAATTTATCAAAGAAAAAAGTGTGTCCCTGGATAAATGAAGCCATCCAAAATTTAAAGAGACAGTGTCGTCAAACTGAGCGTCTTTTAAAATCCACCAATCTCATGGTCCACAGACTGCATCTTAGGGATCTCGTGTCCTGCACTGCAGATCCTCCAGGATCACTACCAAAAGAGGCTGGAGAAACTTTTACAGGATCTCCCCGGTGATTTAACCCGAGATTGGAGGGAAGCCTTCATCGTGGCGACACGATGGGCTTGCAGAAATCTACCTCGGATCACGCAGGATGTTCTCGATCAGGCAGAGGCCCTGATCATCACCTGCAGATCAGACTCGGAGCGGCGAAGTCCAGCGGCTACGACACCACCCCCCGGCAGGGTCTGATAGCCGCCGGGGGCCGCGCACATCAGGAGGAAGAAAAAAGAGGACCCGTCAACCTGAGCGGGTCTCCATGAGCATTCAAGCTGAATGTTACGAGGCCACAAACCGATCAGTTGGAACTATGACGGACATGAGACCAGCTTGGCCTCCAGATGCAGTTCCAGCAGCCGCTGCCGAGAAGCAGCGTGGACCGCGAACGGCGACCCGCCGCAACCCCTTCGTGGCGCGTGAGGAATTTCTCCCTCAGATT
Organism: Oryzias latipes; assembly: GCF_053564925.1. Lineage (NCBI taxonomy): Eukaryota > Metazoa > Chordata > Actinopteri > Beloniformes > Adrianichthyidae > Oryzias > Oryzias latipes. The sequence goes on from NC_136238.1 coordinate 258,084, forward strand.
GTGGGGATAACTTCACCCTCTGCTCCCAGACCGGCAGCACGGGCGCCACCTTCCCGAATTTCAGCACTGGACAGCTCCCAGGAGGAGGAAAGCTCCGATAGAGAGGAGAACCGCGGCGGGGAGGTTCTTCACGAGGAGGAGGAGGAGGAGGAGTTCGATAATGAATACGACAGCGAGGAAGATGGGGATGAGGCGGACACGGACGCTGACCCCCCAGCTTCAGGTAGTTCGGGGCTGGATCATATTGTAAGGCCTGGAGGGTTGAAAGATGGGGTAAACAACAAAAAATTGAATGAGGGTATTGAAGGGCTAGAGGAATGATCTGGGGAGAGCGCACGCACACCACCAAAGAGGACCCAAATTCTTGGCCACAATGACAATTTATTCCGATGGAAAAAACATATGAATGGCCAAAAAGTTCCAGTTAAAAGACACTTAAAACAAGCATAAAATGCGTCTAAAAATTCTAGGCACGGATTAAAACAGTAAAACACGATAAAAATCCCAGGAACAGTTAAAAAGGATAAAAGAGACCTAAAAGTCCAAAGAACAGTTAAAACTGGTTTAAAAATGCAGCTCAAAGGGGGGAATCACTGATCCCAAACCAGGAGACGTCTCTCTTCCCCCGACGCTGTTCCGAGGATCCCTCCAGTCATACACACAAAGACCTGGGGGGCGGGCTCCGTTCCGCCTCTGGGGTTTGTGACCGGCACTCCTCCGCGTCACCTCCAGCTGGCTCTCCTGGACACGCTGGAATCTGTGGAAACAGGCAAGCGGCAGCACGAAAAGCAATTCCTGATGCAGGCTGCCACTAGCCCTCCCACCTATTTCCACCAGTCTGCTGAAGCCCGTTCGGCTACTTACACACAGGCAGGGTCCCTGCCCTGCCCTTGCGTGTCGATCGCTCTGCAGACTGATGGTCCCAGCGCCCAGCGCTCTCAGAGTGTGTGTCCCGATCACAGCGAGTCTTCCCGACGTCTGGCGGTCCCGACGTCTGGCGGTCCCGACGTCCCACTCGCGCCCCGCGTGCATGCGCCTGCTGTCGGTGTGCGACTGCCTTTGGCTTTCCTCCTCAGGACTTTTATAAGTCCCTCCTGATGAGGAGCAGGTGCGGTGGATCGGCGCGCTATGTTACAAGGGGGGTGTGTCCATAGAAAGCATGCAACAAACAGGTAGCAACACAAACATGCAAAAGAAAAACACCCTACAACATGCAATCCCCCCACATCATCACAATATTTCGGACAGCCCGGGTGTGACAGAATGCCAGGAGGACAGCGCATCTCCAGCTTCAGCGGAGGAACGCTGTATTACAGGGCTGGAGCTAGCAGGTGACGGTGCTGAGCCACCAGTAGCCCGTGTTGACTTACCTGCCCCAGAGCGGCAGGTTTTCAAGGTAAAGCGTCACCCTGAAACAAACACAGAATTGATTGACTGGTTTCTGGAAGTGGAGAAAAGGTGTCTTATTGTTGGTGACTCAAATGTATCCAGAATCCCTGAATATTCCATCCCAGATCTACAGATTGAGAGGTGTCCAGGTGCTAATTTTCGCCACATGCAGGCTTTATTTGAGATAGCCCACGTTCCGTGGGATTTGGTGGTTCAGAATGTGGTCATTGCAGCCGGCATTAACGCCAAAGGTCAGAACATTAAAGAAACTGCAGTTAAACAGCTCCAGCGGGCTCTGAAGATGGCTAAACACAGATTTCCATCTGCTGTCATCTGGGTTCCCTTGGTTAATTTTTCTGGTAACTTATCTGCAATGGAGCAGAACAACATGAAACTACTAAATCAGCATGTTAAAAAAGAAATATGAGACACATCCCCCTGCTGGAGGACTCGCATTTTGCAACAGAAAAAGATGCAATTCACTGGACCGAGGACACGGCCAGAGCAATGTTGGAACATTGGAGGTATTTTTTAAAGTGGAATACCCACTGTGTTGTCTTGCTTATCTTAAAGTAAGCCAAGTCAGTCGTTGGGTTTCTATGACTTTTTATTTAACAGTCTCTTTAACGTACTACACAGTGCATGGCTATCAACCGCTTCCTAGCTCTCCGCTCGGGGCACTCCCCACGTGACCATTCGCTATGCATTCCGGGTAACACATGCATGCTGGGTAATGGAGTTCAACATTACTACTTCAATACACAACATCTTCCTCCTTTTAAAGAAAAACCTTTTTCTCTTTAGACCAAGCCTAGATAGTAAACATCTAAACCGTATGTATAAACAGTTTCTTACAAAACATTTTCAATAGAAACATTCTTATGCACTTTTTTTTTTTTTTTTTTTTTTTTTTTTTTTTTGAACTTTCAGCAAGTCTCAATAAGCCTCTTTGGTGGCTGAACATGTCTCTTAGGTCTCAGTGATCTTGTCACGTCCAGAAAGTTGGTTGAATCTGAAAGTTTCGATCTATTAGGTGATGCAGACCCTGCTGTCAGACTCTCTTTTGGGTGTTCTTGATCTTCTGTTGTTGTTAGGTTTAAAGATGCACCAGAGTCCGGCAGGCTTGTATCCGTTACTGCAGTATTTTCTACCATAGGCTGAAGCTGCAGATCCGCACGGTTTCTTCTCAGAGACAGTCCACTCTCCAACTGGACCTTATAAGACCGTGGAGCCACCTCCTCTTGCACGTGTCCTTGTTGTCTCCAGTTTCCTGTGGAAGCATCTCTAAGACGTACCTTGTCTCCTGGCTTTAGGAAAGGCAGATGTTTAGCCTTTCGATCATACAGCCGCTTTTGCTTCATCTTCATTTCTTCTTTTGCCTTCCTGACTTTGTGTGCAGCCTTAGGGGTCAACAAGTCTTCATGTACTGGTAGGTTGGAGCGAATGCGCCTTCCCATCAGCATCTGAGCTGGTGACAATCCATTTTGCAGAGGTGTACTCCGGTAGATCAGAAGACTTTTTTGAAAGTCATCTCTGTCGTGTGCTTTTTTCAGTAGAGTCTTCACTGTCTTTACTGAGCTTTCCGCTAAGCCATTGGACTTTGGATAGTTTGGACTTGATGTTACGTGTCTAAACCCCCAATCTTTAGCAAAGTCAGCAAACTCACTGCTGGAAAACTGCGGTCCATTGTCTGAAAACAGTTCACACGGAACACCGTGTCTGGCAAACACACACTTCAGGAAACTAATCACTGCTTTACTTGATGTTGACTGCAGCGCTCCGACTTCAGGATAGTTCGAAAAGTAGTCTGTTACCACCACGTAACTTTTACCATTACAGTCAAACAAATCAGTTCCAACCTTATAGTAAGGTCTATGTGGAACTGGGTGAGACATCAGTGGCTCCGCTTGTTGTTTCGGCCTGTAAGTGCGGCAAAGTTCACATGAAGCTGTCGTCTGGCTGATGTCTTGGTTGATTCTAGGCCAGTACATTACATCCCTTGCTCTGCGTTTACACTTGACCTCTCCGAGGTGACCTTCATGTATCTTTTGAAGCATCTGCTTGCGCAGTGAGGTTGGAATGACAAACTTGCTTCCTTTTAAAACTATGTCGTCCACCACTGTGAGCTCTGCTCTGCAGTTCCAGAAATCTTGTATTTTTCCAGGGCATTCTTTTTTGTTTTCAGGCCATCCTTTGAGTATTGTTCTTTTCAGTTCTTTCATGATTTCATCTGCATTTGTCTCTGTTCGTATCTGTTCTGTTCGGTCAGCAGTTACCGGCAGAGATGTCAGAATCATGTCCACATATGCTTGTATTTCTGCTCCTTTTCCGCTGTCTTCTTTTTCATCTGTGTCCACTGCTCTAGACAAAGTGTCTGCTGTGTACATGTACTTTCCTTTTGTGTACATCATGTGCACGTCATATTTCTGCAGCCTGATTAACATCCGCTGTATCCTTACTGGACAATCACTCAGTGCTTTAGACATGATTGACACCAATGGTTTATGGTCGGTTTCCACTTCAAACGTTTGGCCATAAACATATTGATGGAACCGCTCACATGCATACATGCTGGCTAACAGTTCTTTTTCTATTTGAGCGTACCTGGACTCTGCACCTGTCAACGCTCTGGATGCGTAGGCTACAGGTAGCCACTGCTCATCGTGTTGCTGCAGCAGCACTGCTCCCAAGCCATGCTGTGACGCATCCGCTGAAATTCTGGTCCTCTTCTCTGGATCATAGAACTTTAGCACCGGTTCTTGTGTCAAAACCTCTTTCAGTTTCCGAAAACTTTGCTCTTGTTCATGAGACCAAATCCATTCATTTTTCTGTTCAAGAAGACTCCTAAGGGGTGTTGTCAGGGTTGCCAGTTGTGGGACAAACTTGGCGAGATAGGTTACCATCCCTAAGAACCGCCTAACTTCATCTTTGTTGGTTGGTCTTTCCATATTGTTTATAGCTGAAGTCTTTTTTGGGTCTGGCTTCACTCCCTGTTCACTAACAACATCTCCCACAAAGGTAAGTGTCTTCACTCCAAACTCACATTTGTCTTTATTTAGTTTCAGATTTACTTCTCTTGTCTTGTCCAACACTTGTCTCAGTCTTTTGTCATGTTCCTCTCGAGTAGTTCCCCAGACAATGATGTCATCCATCATGGTCTCTACTCCTGGTATGTGTTCATATATCATGTGTATAGTCTTGTGATAGACTTCAGGCGCAGATCTAATTCCATATGGTAGGCGAAGAAACCTGTACCTGCCTTCGGGCGTGTTGAATGTACAGAGTTTTGAGCTCTCTTCGTCTAACCTCAGCTGCCAAAATCCTGACGAGGCATCTAATTTACTGAACCATTTAGCTCCAGCAAACTGTGCCATGATTTCTTCCCTGGTTGGTAACTTGAAATGTTCTCTTCTGATTGCTTTGTTTAAGTCTCTTGGGTCTAAGCATGTTCTGAGAGCTCCTGTTTTCTTTTGAATGACTACCAGTGAGCTGACCCATTCAGTTGGTTCATCTATCTTTTTGATGACCTCAAGTTTTTCCATGCGTGCTAGCTCGTCCTTCAGTTTTTCTCGCAGCGCAAATGGAACTTTCCTACATGGATGCACGACAGGAGGGACACTTTTATCCACGCATATTCTATGCTCTCCAGGTAAACATCCTAGTCCTTCAAAGCAATCTTTGTACTCTTTCATGAGCGAGTCATTATCATTTGTCACTTCTGGTGATGTCACGACAAACACTCTTTTGACTAGGTTCAGCTTTACAGACGTGCTTAGCCCTAAAATCGGTTGCACCTTCTTATCCACGACGAGTAGTTGTGCTCGTATCTTCTGGTTTTTATGTTTAAATGTTGCAATGCAGCCTCCTTTTACAGGAACGCGTTCGCCTGTGTAGCCAGTCACCTTCGTTTTTATTGGATTAATTTTGCTCTTCACTGTCAGTGTTTTGTAATCCTCTATCGATAACAGATTTATTTGTGCACCCGTGTCAATCTTGAATGGAATTATTGTTTCATTCACTTCAAGTGGCACTATCCATTCTTCTTTTTCTGCTGTGCCTACATGCACCATGTCCACAATGAACTCGTCTTCCTGTTCTTCCTCATCAACTGTGTGGACTTTTTGTCTTGTGGGAGCTTTACAACATTTAGCATAATGGTTGCTTTTCCCACAGTTGTTGCAAGATTTTCCATATGCAGGGCATGATCTTGGCTTGTGGCTGTTTCCACATTTGCCACATTTAAAACCTGCATGTTTCTCCTCTTGTTTAGGATATGTTTTACTTTTCTTTCTTTCTTTCTGTATTGCATGCACTGTTGTTTCATCTCTCCGAAGCTCTTTTGCTTGTGCTCTTGTGGTCTCTGCTGCTCGACACATAGAAACACACTTATCTAATGTAAGTCCAGTTTCTCTAAGCAGTCTTTCTCTTAGTCCATTATCGGCTGTACCGCAGACAATCCTGTCTCTCACCAGTGAGTCTCTCACAGTCCCGAATTCACATGTTTTGCTTAATGTGTGAAGCTCTGCTAAGTATTGATCAAAAGGTATTCCTTGCTTTTGATCATGGGTGAAAAACTTGTACCTTTCAAAGGTCACATTCTGAGTGGGTACAAAATACTCTTCAAATTTTGTCATTAGTTCTGCCAGAGTCAGGTTAGCTTCATCCAGCTGAAAGCTGTTAAATATATCCAAAGCATCTTCTCCAATAACATGCAATAGGATATTAGCCTTAAGTTTTTCATCACCGTTCCCTGCTCCACTTGCTGCCAAATAAATGTTAAATCTTTGCTTGAAACGTTTCCAGTTGTCAGCAAGATTGCCTGTCAATTGCATGGAAGTGGGCGGACTTAGCTTATCCATGGCGAGTCGGGGTATTTGGGCATCCACAGTCCTCTGCTGCTGTGCGTTATTCACCAAATCAGGAACAAAATCCTCTTCTGTTTGTTCAATTTCTCCCTCGGCTCCCGCTTCACTGTCACTGCTGCTCGTAGCCATCACTCGATGTAGCACACGCTGTCAGCCTGTTGCTCCTCGGCATGTTTTCACTCACAAGAATTTTTCTCTTTAATCTTGCTGCTCACTTCTGACACCATGTGTTGTCTTGCTTATCTTAAAGTAAGCCAAGTCAGTCGTTGGGTTTCTATGACTTTTTATTTAACAGTCTCTTTAACGTACTACACAGTGCATGGCTATCAACCGCTTCCTAGCTCTCCGCTCGGGGCACTCCCCACGTGACCATTCGCTATGCATTCCGGGTAACACATGCATGCTGGGTAATGGAGTTCAACATTACTACTTCAATACACAACACCCACTAAGTCCATTCAGGGTAGAGTGTGTAAGGGGACAGCCCTTTATGGCCCCACAATATCATGGTTTTGACTGAAAAGTGATGCCCTGACAGAACAACAAGGTGACCTCCTCAAAAACGGTTTAACTTTTATTTCCATAGATAACTTTTAAAAAAAATACAGACCCAAAACACAAGACTGTATTAATCATGTTTCCTGTTCTTTGTGGGATTAACATTTGGTGGGACAAACCGAAACTTTTGTTAGCACAAGAAATTGACAACATAAATATAATATTGCTCATAATGGATAGGTGCATAACCCACTGGTGGAGCATTTTCTCATGACCCAGGGTTTTTCTTTATGGTGAACAGTGTGAGAGATTTTGTTATCATTGTTACTGTTATTATGGCTATTGTTCTTATGGTTCTTATTACTGTTTTATGATGATTATTATTATTACTTTAACCCTACCCCTGGTCCTGTTTCTAACCCTAACCTTTAGTTTAATCTGAACCCTAATCCCAACCCTTAATCAGTTATTAGAAATTTAAATAATCTTAAACATAAAGCAATAACATGGTTGGAAGGAAAAGGTTTTGTTTCACGTGTCTTTTTGCCTGGTTAGCAGTATGCATGCAGGGGAGGGGCTTAGAACGCACAGGGCCCATGGCTCAGGACACGCAGGGCCCATGAGGCCGACGCGTGCTCCTTGGTAAGACAGTGTGAATAAAACAGCCACCTTTTGTCTCTCACTTCACTTTTACGCCTGTCCAGCCAAGTTGTAGCTGTTGTGGTGTGCATAGAGCCTGATGAAGGCAGAATTTGCCGAAACGCGTAGCGAGCACACTTTATTCTAATTTTGTATTGTTTATTTATTTATTTTCTTACATTTTTGTGAATAAAAACACTCATTTAAGTGGTTGTCCCGCTTTTTTCTTTTTTCAAAGTTTGCAAGTTTTTCTATTTTTGATTACATTCTTGCCTGGTGGAAAAACCGTAACACCTGCCATGCACTTCTACGACGGAGAGGAGGATGGAGGTGCTTGGACCACGGTGCGCTACGGGAGGAGACACTACAGAAATCCCCGTGCGCTCAGCTATAACCCTTGTGCTGTCTTAGGGGGAAGAAAAACATGGATTAAAAAAAAGGTAAGGAGGGGGGGTCATTTTAAAAACGCATACCCCCCTTTGGTATTGACCCCAGACAGGTACACCCCGGTACACCCCACCGCAATCGAAGAGGGTCGAGTTCCTGAAAAAATTTTTTTGTACGTTTCAGGCACCCTCTATATCCCCGACTGGTAGAGGGCGCCAAACCCCCCTTTTCTTTTTTGTCCCCGTCCAGCAGAGGCCGCCATTTCTCCATTTTAGTTATACCCCCCGACCACCAGGGGTCTTGTTTTCCACCGTTCATTTCTATACCCTGCCTCTAGGGGTCACTAATACCCCATTCTCTTTTATTGCCCTCAGCCACCAGGGGCGCCACTTTTTTAGCAACCACCTTCCTCCCGCTGGTTCGTGGGGTTCGATTGACCCCAAGTTTTTTTTTTTTTTTTTTGTGTGGCCACTGAGGGGATTGGCGCTGGCTCATGGGGTGCGATTGACCCCAAGTTTTTTTTTTCTTTAGCATTCACTCTTCTCTCATGGCCCACCACCTGGGGTCTCGCTTTACCGGTTCCCTTTCACCCGCTGGCTCATGGGGTGCGATTGACCCCAAGTATTTTTTTTTTTCTGTAGCATTCACTCTTCTCTCATGGCCCACCACCGGGGGTCTCGTTTTCCGGTTCCCTTTCACCCGCTGGCTCATGGGGTGCGATTGACCCCAAGTATTTTTTTTTTTTCTTTAGCATTCACTCTTCTCTCATGGCCCACCACCGGGGGTCTCGTTTTTCCGGTTCCCTTCCACCCGCTGGCTCATGGGGTGCGATTGACCCCAAGTATTTTTTTTTTTCTTTAGCATTCACTCTTCTCTCATGGCCCACCACCGGGGGTCTCGTTTTTCCGGTTCCCTTCCACCCGCTGGCTCATGGGGTGCGATTGACCCCAAGTATTTTTTTTTTTTTCTTTAGCATTCACTTTTCTACATCACCCTTGAGGCTTTTCGAAGTGTACTGTTTGTGTTTACGTTTCTTTTTTTTTTTTATGTGATCAAGAAAGGTCAAGAGAAACAAATGAACAAACCTAAATGGTTTTCTGCTGCTTTTTTTTTAAAAAAAAATAACCGGAAGCAATTTCGGCTTCCATAGTTTTCTTCTTCCGTTACTAGCTAGTTAGTTCAAACCAATTTGGTCTCCAGAGAAGATGCTCTGGTTGTTTTTGCTGTCCTGCAGTCTGTTTCTGTCCAATTCCGGACAGACAGTCAACGGTGAGTGGCTCGACCCGTTTGACATGCTAAACTACGAGGCGAGGACCAAAACAATGAAGAACTCTGAGGTTGGTCAACGTGGGATGTTCGTCAAATCCAATTTCTTTGAAACAACTTATTTTTTTGATATTCAGTTAATCTTACTTGCCCCACAGTCACAAGCCAGCAACACTGGTGCTGCTGATCCGCAGCAAAGGGAGAAGGTAAACCAGCCTGTGGCCCACTGTAACCCACATGTCATGGATCTACAGAAACAGGTTCGTGTTTGAACTTTCAAAGAGAAACTGATGGTTCCAACTCTGTACGGGGTCTCACGGACCCCGCGAGACAGCGCGAGGTGCCACTGTTTGGTTCCAAATCGGTACGGGGTCGCTGGGACCGTGCGAGACAGCGCTCGGAGCCTGTGTTTCGTTCCAACTCTGTACGGGGTCTCACGGACCCCGGGAGACAGCGCTCGGAGCCTGTGTTTCGTTCCAACTCTGTTCGGGGTCTCACGGACCGTGCGAGACATCGCGAGGTGCCACTGTTTGGTTCCAACTCTGTACGGGGTCGCTGGGACCCCGCGAGACAGCGCGCGGAGCCTGTGTTTCGTTCCAATTCTGTACGGGGTCTCACGGACCCCCGAGACAGCGCGCGGAGCCTGTGTTTCGTTCCAATTCTGTACGGGGTCTCACGGACCCCGCGAGACAGCGCGCGGAGCCACAGTTTGGTTCCAACTCTGTTCGGGGTCTCACGGACCGTACGAGACAGCGCGCGGAGCCTGTGTTTCGTTCCAACTCTGTACGGGGTCTCACGGACCCTGCGAGACAGCGCGAGGTGCCACGGTTTGGGTTCAAATCGAGATGGGGTCGCTGGGACCGTGCGAGACAGCGCGCGGAGCCTGTGTTTCGTTCCAATTCTGTACGGGGTCTCACGGACCCCGGGAGACAGCGCTCGGAGCCTGTGTTTCGTTCCAATTCTGTACGGGGTCTCACGGACTCCGCGAGACAGCGCGCGGAGCCTGTGTTTCGTTCCAATTCTGTACGGGGTCTCACGGACCCCGCGAGACAGCGCGAGGTGCCACTGTTTGGTTACAATTCTGTACGGGGTCTCACGGACCCCGCTAAACAGCGCGCGGAGCCTGTGTTTCGTTCCAATTCTGTTCAGGGTCTCACGGACCGTGCGAGACAGCGCTCGGAGCCACAGTGCGCGGAGCCTGTGTTTCGTTCCAATTCTGTACGGGGTCTCACGGACCCCACGAGACAGCGCGCGGAGCCTGTGTTTCGTTCCACTTATGTTCGGGGTCTCACGGACCGTGTTAGACAGCGCGCGGAGCCTGTGTTTCGTTCCACTTATGTTCGGGGTCTCACGGACCGTGTTAGACAGCGCGCGGAGCCTGTGTTTCGTTCCAATTCTGTACGGGGTCTCACGGACCCCCGCGAGACAGCGCTCGGAGCCTGTGTTTCCTTCCAACTCTGTACGGGGTCTCACGGACCCCGGGAGACAGCGCTCTGAGCCTGTGTTTCGTTCCAACTCTGTACGGGGTCTCACGGACCCCGCGAGACAGCGCGCGGAGCCTGTGTTTCGTTCCAACTCTGTACGGGGTCTCACGGACCCCGGGAGACAGCGCTCGGAGCCTGTGTTTCGTTCCAACTCTGTACGGGGTCTCACGGACCCCGCGAGACAGCGCGCGGAGCCTGTGTTTCGTTCCATATATGTACGGGGTCTCACGGACCCCGCGAGACAGCGCGAGGTGCCACTGTTTGGTTACAATTCTGTACGGGGTCTCACGGACCACGCGAGACAGCGCGAGGTGCAACTGTTTGTTTCCTAATCGAGACGGGGTCGCTGGGACCGTGCGAAACAGCGCGAGGTGCCTGTGTTTCGCTCCAATTCTGTACGGGGTCTCACGGACCCCGCGAGACAGCGCGCGGAGCCTGTGTTTCGTTCCACTTCTGTTCGGGGTCTAACGGACCGTGCAAACAGCGCGCGGAGCCTGTGTTTCGTTCCAATTCTGTACGGGGTCTCACGGACCCCAGGAGACAGCGGTCGGAGCCTGTGTTTCGTTCCAACTCTGTACGGGGTCTCACGGACCCCGCGAGACAGCGCGCGGAGCCTGTGTTTCGTTCCAACTCTGTACGGGGTCTCACGGACCCCGCGAGACAGCGCGCGGAGCCTGTGTTTCGTTCCATATCTGTACGGGGTCTCACGGACCCCGCGAGACAGCGCGAGGTGCCACTGTTTGGTTCCAATTCTGTACGGGGTCTCACGGACCACGCGAGACAGCGCGAGGTGCAACTGTTTGGTTCCAAACCGAGACGGGGTCGCTGGGACCGTGCGAGACAGCGCGCGGAGCCTGTGTTTCGTTCCAATTCTGTACGGGGTCTCACGGACCCCGCGAGACAGCGCGCGGAGCCTGTGTTTCGTTCCACTTCTGTTCGGGGTCTAACGGACCGTGCAAACAGCGCGCGGAGCCTGTGTTTCGTTCCAATTCTGTACGGGGTCTCACGGACCCCGGGAGACAGCGCTCGGAGCCTGTGTTTCGTTCCAACTCTGTACGGGGTCTCACGGACCCCACGAGACAGCGCGCGGAGCCTGTGTTTCGTTCCAACTCTGTACGGGGTCTCACGGACCCCGCGAGACAGCGCTCGGAGCCACAGTTTGGTTCTAATTCTGTTCGGGGTCTCACGGACCCCGCGAGACAGCGCGCGGAGCCTGTGTTTCGTTCCAACTCTCTACGGGGTCTCACGGACCCCGCGAGACAGCGCGAGGTGCCACTGTTTGGTTCCAATTCTGTACGGGGTCTCACGGACCACGCGAGACAGCGCGAGGTGCCACTGTTTGGTTCCAAATCGAGACGGGGTCGCTGGGACCATGCGAGACAGCGCGAGGTGCCTGTGTTTCGCTCCAATTCTGTACGGGGTCTCACGGACCCCGCGAGACAGCACGCGGAGCCTGTGTTTCGTTCCACTTCTGTTCGGGGTTTAACGGACCGTGCAAACAGCGCGCGGAGCCTGTGTTTCGTTCCAATTCTGTACGGGGTTTCACGGACCCTGCGAGACAGCGCGCGGAGCCTGTGTTTCGTTCCAATTCTGTTCGGGGTCTAACGGACCCCGCGAGACAGCGCGCGGACCCACTGTTTGGTTCCAGTCGGCGTTGGGTCTCACGGACCCCGCGAGACAGTGTGCGGAGCTACTGTTTAGTTTTAGTTAGTGTTGGGGTCGAACGGACCTACAAGAGAGCGTGTGGAACTATTTTTTTTTTTTAGTATACATTTTTAGCAGATTTTCACTGAGACTCTTTTTGTGAGAGATTAGGGTCCAAAGCTTCCTCTGATGGTCTGAGTCTCAGAACTCAGGTCAGTGTCCCTAAACTTGGGTCGGAGCCTCTTTGTAAGCCCCCTTGTATCTAACGCTACAACTAATTTTGTTTCTTTTGGTATTTGGTAAGTAAATACCATCGACTTCTGCTGACTTTTCCAACACACTCTTGTTTTGTTTTTGTTTTTCTTTTTGAGTAGAGCTGCATGAATGTTCTTTGGACCGTTTCATTTCCACCCCACTCTGTTGGTGCTACGGCGAGCGGGAGGTCTGGGTCATCAAAGTAACGTCACAGCAGACAGCTCTGGCTGCCATTCCTTGTATATGGTAATCACTTCATTTAACCTGTGTATATGCTGACCAAAATCATGTAACCTTTGTGTGTGGTAATCACTTTATCTAACGTGTATATACTGACCATTATACGATTAAAAATGTACACACCAATGTATTTTTTTTTTAATTTTTCAATCTTTAAAAACCGAGATTGTGTGATGTATCCAATAATTAGAAAAATATCTCTTCAAATAGTCATGTTGGGACAAAACCCATGAGCAAAAAAGAAAGCGAATATGCAACGTTGAGGTTCCAGTTTGACTTTTATTCGAACAAGGCAAAAAAAAAACTGTACAGTAGGCATCAGGGAACAAGCTCTATTGAGTTATCATGGAACTGGCATCTATACAACATGAGCAGTTAGCCATTTTGTTCAACATCCTACATCCTACTCCGTTTTTGGGAGCTCTCCCTGACCCGGACGATGCGCTCCGCTCTGCGAGACCTCTGAGTGGCAACGAGCCTCGGTAAGTCCTGTCTCTGCGGCGATACTCCCCTGACGACTGGGAAGTCGGTCGAAGGACGGCAATCTCCTCCAGATTGATTCGAAGCCCTCGGAGCAGAGTGTCGCCATCGCCGGACGAAGCTGCTTTTCGTTTCCCACGGACGAGACGGACCCTCGACGGGTCGGCGTGTCGACATCGTGGGCTCGGGCCGCCAGAGCAGAGCCGGGCTCCGATTGCTGGAGATCCCCTCGCGTGGGTTTCGGGGCTCCAGCCGTGGCGTCGCCTTCGTGCGCCTCCGAGCCTCGCTTCAGCATCCAAGGGTGGGCCAGTATGTCTTTCAGCATCGGTCTCTCTTCGGGCGTCCTGCTCAAACACCATTTTATCAGGGCCACGCAGTCCTCAGAGAGGTCTTTTTCGAATCTAAGCTCGCCCAGTAGGAGCTCCCTGTCGTTTCCAAATGGTATGTCCCCGTGCACCATGTCGTACAAAAGAATCCCCAACGACCAAACCTCAGATGGAAGAGCTTTGTAGCATCCTTGTGTGAGCCGTTCGGGGGGCCCATATGCCGCAGTCCCGTGGAACATGTCGTACACTTTGTCGGGTTCAAGAAATTCGGCGGAGCCAAAGTCGATGAGTTTCAGCTCGAGCGTCGTCAGGTCCACCAGCAGGTTTTCGTCTTTTACGTCCATGTGCACAACACCGCGGCTGTGACAGTGGAGCAAGGCCTGGATGACCTGACCTAAAAATTCTCTGGCCGTGTCCTCGCGCAGACGCTTACTGATCGTGATGTATTCGTACAGATCTTGCGTGTTCTCTGGCTTCTCCGTGACTATCACCCAATTATACAGGGTCTTGTAAAAGTCCAGCATGCGGATGATCCCAGGAAACGGAGGGTCTTTGGAGACCATTTCCAAGGCGACAGCTTCGAATGGCTTACTGGTCCCATCAACCTCGCAGCATCTCGTACGCGAGAGCGGGATAATCTTCAGGGCCACGGAAATCCCGTCGCTTCGCCTCTTTCCCAGAAACACTTTGCCGAAGCCCCCCTTGCCCAGGCAAAAGCTGGTCTTCCAGTACTTTTCCATGGCAGAAGGATTGATTTTTCTTTTTCTCTCTCTCGAACTGTCGCGCTCTTCACGGAGCAACTTCCCTCCAGTCTTTGTTAAACTCGCGTAAGGTTACTATGACCTCTCTTGGTTTGCACGGAACAAGTTTTAAAGGGCCTGTGATCCAAATCTTCTGGTCTAGTTTCCGTTTCCGGTCCGCCGCACTCCCGTCAGACTTCAGCGAGGCAGAGTCAGACAGAGAGGGAGAAGGAGGACACTGGAAGAAAAAGAGGAAACGTTAGAAGGTGGGGCCTTCATTCTGAAGGAGGAGGAGGCTGATTGTAAGCCCCCCCCACACCCGCTGCAGGGAGAGAGGGAGGGGCAAAGAGGACAGTGAGGTCCAACCACAGAGATTAAGACTCAGTGCAGCGTGGCAGATTTCTACCAAGGGCCCGTGCAAAGCCAGTTGTCACGCTGCAAAGAGCAACACAGAGGAGGGCAATCTTTCCTTTGCATACTCCCCTCATTTTCCACTTTGCAGAATCTCACAAGGCTTCGTGTTGCTGAACCTGGATCGCACAGCTTAGAGCTCAGGACCACGTAAGTGAGTTCATACTTTAAATCCTAATTGATCAACGGTTGGCTTTTCTCTTTTTTTTTTTCTTTTACAAAACAGTCGCCCTTTTCGAGCACAGCTTATCGTACCTCGAAGAGTCTAAAGCTGCCTTTGTCCGGGGTGAATGAGGGTCACTACTCCAGAGGCGTCTCTGTGTAACATTTCCAGCATGTGTCTCCAGTTGTAGTAGAACGCGGGCTTGTAGCTTCCCACGGAACCTTGAAAGTTGACAAGGAACCCTTGGTAGTCTCTCACCGATACCTCAGGCAGGCCCACGTCTGGTGCGAACTTCACGTTGAAGTAGTACACGGGGTCCGTGCGGGGGGTTTCGAGCCGGAGGCCCTGCGAACCGCACATCTGCGCGACCGCGGCGGACTGATTAAACAGCAGGCACAGGACGCAGCAGGAAGGCTGCGGCACGATGTTCGGCTCGCCGTCGCCCGAGCGCTGCACCTTATCTCGTTCCAGAACATATTGCTTGTAAGCCTCTGGGGACATCAGAGTCGTCAAGGGGCCCGTCCGCACGTTGACCAGCATTCCTTTGCAGGAGTTGCGATTAGCGCACCTAGGGAGCCCTCTGTCATTCAGCATCTCCGTGAGCAGGGCCCTGTCGTACGTGTTACGGGCCAGGGCTCGTCCCGGCACCGCGCGCTCCGCGAAAGATGCCATGAGCGGTTTCGGGTTCCTGGCCAGCAGCTCCAACACGGCCAGCACGGGGGTGCAGCGTGGGCACATGGGATTGGGGTCGCCGTTTGCCTCGCACGAGCATCTGCCCGGCCGAGGCTCGCACTCCGGGAAGAGGACGGCGAGGTCGGCAGACGACAGGTGTCTTCTCTCTGCCGCACGCTCCAAGACGCGAGCCTTGATCAGCTCCCTGCCGTCTGAGACTTTGCCCTCGTCCAAACATGGGGCGTCCGAGGGAGGCTCCGCAGCCCGTCGACCCGGATCCGCCGCTTCGCACCAGAGGGAGCGACGCGCGGATGGCTTCCCGCGAGGCACGGGTTTTGAGCACAGCGAGCAGGAGACGCCCTTCTCTCGGACCCCGTCCGAACAGCCCGGGCACATCCAGAGGCAACATGGTTTCTCGACGAGTCCTGCAAAACAGGCGCACGTGGAACAGATGAACCCGCGGAGGGACGGGCAGCTGCTGAAGTGAGGCTCCGTCAGGTACCAGTGTGGGTCATTCACGAAACAGGTCTCGCACACCCTGGCTTCGCAAGGACATCGGAGCTTGACGCCGGCTCTGCTCCTTTGCTTGCTGCCTTTGACCAAGGTCACCAGACACGACAGGCACTTTGCGCACCCCGACCGCTTGTCGACCCTCGCTCTGCCGACCTTGGACGCTCCGCCGACGTAGCTGATCGTGGAAACTCTCCTGTATAGATTCGTAGACTTGAGAGCGGCCTCCACTGAGGCCTTCTGACGCTTTCTTTTACACTCCATCAACAGTTCGACGGGTACCCTCCCTGCAAAGGCGTCGTGAGGGCCCTCTCGAGGAGCTTCCCCCTCTCCTCGCGACATCGTCGACATAACACCCGTGGCCCCCTCCGCCGTCCGAGGAAGCTCAGTCCACGATGGAAGCGAAGCGGGAGCTGTGCTGCTCCCTGTACAGGGCCTTGGCGCTAGACCCCGTGCCAGTGATCGGCGGCGTGCTGTACGCCCCCGGAACTGAAGGCGTGAGCCTGAGGTCTCTCGGAGAGGGCACGACCAACTGCTCCCACCACAGGTTCAACTTTAGGCATGCAGTGGACGCGTTGCTGCGACATGGCACGAAAGAAGGGCCCTGCACTTGCGCGCAACGGCTTAGCGCGTCCGCGGAACAGCGCTACAGAGGGGGGGACGGCGCAGATGTTCCGAACCCCGAACGCCGCCGACGGGGCGCCACCAAACCGGGCGGGCAGGGCTCCTCCCGCGAAATCGCCAGAGCCCAGTCAGAAGTCCTGTGGGCGTACGAAATGGAGCCGGTGGCAGCGGCGTACAGGTGGCTGATGTGCAACCGGAGCGCGAGATACCCCAAATGCTGCGACTCTGTGTTGGTCTACCAGGTAGACCGTTCCAGGACCCTGCCTCCGGGACTGTACGTGTACAAATCACGCCCATCCCACTTCGGATGCACCGCAGAGAGACCCCTCTGTGTGGTGGACCAGTTTAATTTTCGTGTCCAGAGACGGGGACCGGCTTCGTTGGAGGAAGAGCAGCATTGCTTCGAGAGCGCGCTGCCCAAGGAGATAACCCTGGAGCTCTTCCCGGGCCGCGACAACTTCAGCGCCCTGTACGTGATAGGGCGCGCCATCACGGCACCCACGCCCGAATACGGAAACAGGCTTTTCGGAGAAGCCCTGGCGCTCGACCTGGTGTCTCCGGAGACCAGGTCTGCAAGCACCACCTGATCGGCATGAGAACGGAGCAAGCCTGCGTGATAGACCTCCGCTGGAACTCATTCGACGTGATGAGCGCTTGCATGAAGGCGGTTCCGAAGATCAGGGGAATGCAGGCGGTGGTCTGGTCCAACCACGTGCCCGACCCTGTGAAGATCGAGTCCGATGTGCTGGCCTGGCTCTTCGGGTACGTCACCGTGCTGCCCGCGGCCGTCCGCAGCGTAGACTACAAAAACGAGACTCTCGGCGTGCGCTACATCATCGTAGACGTGGATGGTTTTTCGGGGACTCTGCCCGAGCCACCCGAGGGTGAAGCCTCCTGCTTCGCGCACACGTACTTCGAGGGAGATGTCGGGCTCGCCGCGGCGGCCATCGGTGAGCTCCCCGAGGCCTCGAGCAGGATGGGCTCCCCGCGGGCAGGATCTCCCGCTTTCTGGTACGAGCTGCCTGCATCCCTGGGCGCCCTGAAGCCCACGCCTTTCAGCAGCGGCTCCAGGTCTCGCCGTGTGTGTGAGCCGCAAGGCTTTCGGGACCAGTTCAGGACCTGGGCTCTCGGGAAGACGGACGGGGCTTGCTGCCTCGCCATAGCCGTGCAACACACCCTGTACTACCACGCGAGAGACAGAGAGTACAGACTGATGGTAACGCACACAGTGTTGGACGGCGACACCTCGCTGAACATTTACAAACTGTGACGCCGAGTCAAGATGACAGGGGGGCGCTCGTGATGCTTACATGGCGGGCGTCACGTGAGGGATATTAACAGACTTTTCAGACTTTTCTTCGAAGCGCGAAGCGATCCAGTGAAAAGGACGAGGCAAAGTTATAAAAACGCAGTGAAAAAAAAAAACTAACCGCGTCTGTGACAAATCATAATCATTATCATCATCATCATCATCATCTGAGTCCTTTCCTCTGTCTCTCACCCCTGCCCAACCATTCCTCTGTGTTATGTTTTTTTTGTCAGTTGCGCAGCTGAGCCCATGGATCCAAAGGACGGCGTCTCCAAGTGGCTGGTGGCAGCCGCAGCACTGCACGCAGGTGCTCTGGAACTCCACGTCGACCGAGACTGCTTCGACTGCGTCGAAGAGGCCATCTGTTACCTCTGCAATCGGGCTACGTGGGAGATTCCACCGGGGGAGCGGGACCGCCTCGCAGCAGAGCGCAGAGATTACTTCTACCACCCGCAAGACCTAAGGGGCTCGATCGGACTAAGTTCGTTTTTCGTCTCAGGCCAGTGCAAATATTGTCAGCTGTGCAGAGGGGTGAAAATACGTTTCGAACCATCGTTGTGTCGCCACGTGCTGGAGGTGGAAGATCGCTGCGATAACCGCGCACCGCAAGAAGTGGGGCTGAACCTGCGGCGGTTGGAACACTTGGCCACCCTCCACACTCCGTACTTCGTAATGCTCTTCGTCAGCCTGGCCAAAAGGAGGCGCTACACGTTTTACAGATCCCCCGGCGAGTTGAGGGACGTCGCCAGGCACCTACTTCTAGCGCTAGGTCCCGACGCATCCCGGCGCTCGCCTCACGACCCAGAAGAGGGGCTTCACCTTCATGCCAGCATCCTCAAGCTCTGGTGGAGATATCAGGACAAGCAGAGCACCAGGCTAGGCGTTTCGATTCCCTACTACTTCAACCTGGGCTCGGAGCTGGAGAGCTGGTCGTGGACCCCGTCGACCGACCGCTTCGAGCTGAGGATGCCCGAACCCCTCTACGGCTTCGTGAGGAACCATTGCCTGTTTCACGAGCTGAGGGCCGCACCCGGACCCGAAATGACGAGCCAAAGGACACAGAGTAAGCCGCTGGTGAGGGTGCGCGAGGTGCGCACCTCGCTCCACGGGGAGGTCTCCGTCGTCCTGAGTGTGTTGGTTTCCAACAAACACCTGGAGCAAACCTTGCACGAAGCCGCGAGGGCTTACGAGAACCAATGCAGAGCGAGGCGGAGGGTCAGGCTGAAAGACGAAGGACAGGTCTTTTCACCGGGGGTCGGGCAGCACTACCCTCAGCTCGATTGCATCGCGCTGGAGCAAGCGGGAGGAGCGCCGTCGACTGTCATGCACGTGGTGACAACGTCGGGGGCCGGGTGGCTGCCGCTCCACAGCTGGCTGAGGGAGACCCGAGGAAAGCAGGTCCGCGACGTCGTGGTCCGCAGAGCGCTGGTCTGCGTGTTGGACTCCCTGAGAGACCTCCGCTCCACCGATCGCCATCCTTGCAGAGTTCTGTACCAGAACGCAAAGGATGACGACTCTTACAGCCGCACCTCCAAGCTCTCATGCGCCTTCGTCATCCACCGACACACAGGGGAGACAATGTCGCTGCTCCCCTTAGTTTCCATGCCCGGGCTTTACAGGGCCTCTGCGCTGACCGACGACGAAGACAGTTTTCGTGCCGCGTGCTCCAACTTGGCGCTGAGCGTGCTGCGCGCCGGAGCGCTCCCGGACGATGGCTCGACAACGGAGGCCGCCATCTCTGAGTTTTGCAGGACGGGCATGGCGGACGCTCACCTCTGGTCCACGGTGCTGGATTGCCTCGGGAGACCGCCGCGGTCCGAAGAGACGGGGCGCTGGCCGCGGGCCACGTGGCTGGGGCCCGGGTCCAGGGATCGCAGCTCTTTGAGAGAGCGGTTCGACTGGTTGACGCGGTGCGACGGGGCCGCAGCGGCGCCCGGGCTCGCCTGCATGATAGAGGTCCTGAAGGAGGACGAGTTGTCCTCGCTGGGGCCAGCGAGGAGGACACTGGAGCGCTGTAAGACCCTGGCGGAAATTCTGTCTTGCCAGGCTTCGGGACGCGCCCGTGCCACCAGTCCAGCCCGAACCAAGACCGGCAGGAGGAAGCGCAAGAGTAACACGCTGAGCAATCCGCACGTCACAAAAAGCATGACGATGGATCCCTGTCAGCCGCTTTTTCCAGAGGCATCCCAGTCCGCGAGCCAGCGGACGCTGGAAGAATGCTGCGGCCTGGAGCACATTATGAAGATGAGCAGCGATCTGACAAGGGAACTGGCTCTCTCTCGCGGGTCGTCGAGCGAACCTTCGAGCAAGCCGCGGACCGTGACCTACCTAGACGCGGACGTGAACCCCCTGAACGAGGACCTCTTCTCTGCGGAATGGGAGAGATTGGATCGCCGCGCACCCAGAGGCTGCCACAGTTCGCCCAGTGCCAAGGTCGAAAAGCGGGACGCCCTCGCCGAGCTGCAGGACTTCGGACTTTGCGACGAGGACGAGGCGAGCTCCCTTCGCTCGACCGGCTCCCTCCACACGGCAGGCTCCCTCCACACGGCAGGCTCCCTGGACTGCATTGTGACAGACAACACTACGAATCTCTTCTTCGCCAGAACTGACATCGACAATTTCCAGAGCAGCGACATGGTGTACAGAGTCTTACAAGAGTCCTTTTACCCCGAGCAGAGCACGAGTGCGGACACGACTCTAACCCTTCTTCGCCTAAAATCGGAGGACCCCTTGCCAGAGACGACCCGGTGCGACGGAGAAGAGGCGCTCGTCGCTTCGGGAGGACTCAACCCCTCGGGAAGCGCAGATAGGCAGTCGCTTCAGGGCCCCATCCGAATGGAGGACAGTCGCGGCGAGGAGGACAGTCTCAGCTCGGCCAAACGCGAGCGGGTGCAGAAGGCTAATTGCATGAGATGGAGGTCCAGAGGGCTCTCGCGGCGGGAGAGGCAACTGTCAGACTGCGCCCGCTTTCACCCCGTCACTTACCTGGTTTCGAGGGACATAACCGATTTGATCAGCAACCTCACCGTGAAACGTCACTCAGAGGAGGACTGCGTCAGCAGGCCGTGCCACGGACTCAACAAGCCGGAGCGATGCGATGCGTGGGGCCCGGGCGCAAAGGACAAGCAAATGCAGCGGGGGCCAGCTGTATTGGACCTGGTACACGGATCAATCACTTGCCAAAGGTTTCTGTGGAGGATGGGCAGAGAGTACTCGCACAGGGACGGGGATATGACGAGACGGGGGCACGCCCGGTGCACGAAGCTCTCATGGCCCACAGGGTTTGCCTACGTGCCGGCGGTGGAGCGCACCGTGCTCAACTGCGAGCTCTCGGAGCAGTGGTACTTCACCGTGGACCTCTCCGCTCCGCCGGACCGGGGTTTCAGGCTCACGGAGATTCTCGTGGACAGTTTGCCGAGCTTGTGCAAGGAGGACACGCCACATCTCCTTCGAGTGCTCGGGAAAAAGACCAACTACCTGGGTGCCGTGTGCACCGTCCAGGACGTCCAGGGCTTGATCATACACAGGATTCACATGGCCTACGAGTCTCTGGTGAATCTGCTGGACATGCACACGCGCCTGCAAGTCCACTCCTTTGCTGCACGCACCTTCGCCCTACACTGCGTGACCAAAGACACGGAGGAAATGGCGCTTGGGGTGTTTGTGGGCGAGAGCCCCGGGTCTGTGAACCTCGGGTGCTCTAAGGGGTCGCTCGTGTCGTGGTTCTACGACGACAAGGTACTGCTGGCCTACCACGTGCTACAGTGCCTCCTCAGAGTTCAGATCCTTTCCCTGAGGGTTCTCGGCTTCACCATGAAGCGCATACAGCCGGCTCGCATTTGGAGGGTCAAGACGGGATTTAGGGTCGACCTGCTGGCGTGCCTTGTCGACACGCTGTACGTCTGGGACGGGAACGGGCCCGCATGGGGCGCCTTGGAAGGTCTGGCCGCCGTGTGGGAAACCCTCTCCCAGCTAAACCTGCGACAATACGTGCCCGACGCGGCAGCTGACAAGCTGAAGCGGGCGTACATCGCCGTTTTCGGAGCGTGCCCGCACTCCGCTTACGGCTCTCCGATGTGCTCAAAGGGCGGCCGCAGTAAGGAGCGCAGCTGCGTGTCGTGGCTCCAGGCCGGGGATATGAGAAACTACTTCAGAGAGTGGACTTTGCCCGAGGACGAGGAGCTCATCCACCAAGTGTACGGGCTGTGCGGCTTTTCCGAAAGAGCCACGGGACCGCGAAGCCCGCTGGAGGACGTGCTGGGTAGAGACGGACGATACGAAATGCTTTCTCTGCCCACAGAACAAGGCTTCGAGGTGCAACCCTACGGCCCGTTTGTCGTACGGATACAAAATCAAGTCATCAAGTGGAATCGGGTGATTGTGGTCGAGCCCGCTGTCGCCGGGCCCGTGACCCTCGCTCAGCTCAACCCGTTGGAGAGGTACGACCTGGTCACCAGAGCGCTCGCCGCCGCCTTTGCCAATCAGAACGAAGAACTCGACGGGGAAGGAGTGGCTGGAGACGGGTGGACCTCGAGAGGGTCTGAGCACACGCACGGTGACGGGGCGGGGGAAAGCTCTCTAGGGCTCCCTCAGCGGGAAGAGGACACTCAAAGCAGCATGTACTATTAGGTTTCATCCACTTCAATTTGCTTCAATTTGTAGCGCACGCACCGTCTCTCACTCGGCAACGGGGCAGTGTACCGAATGTTCCTTCTGACTGTGTAGTGACCCGTGTCGCTTCTACCGAGAGCAGTCGCCATGTACCATTTTTGCAGTTTACTTTATCTCGCATGAAGCAAAGAAACTCACCCTCTGACTGCATTGCGGTTGTGTTCATGTACTTGTGTTCATGTACAGTATTTCCAGTGTATTCCTTTTTCACAAAATAAAGAATTCAGTCGTGCACCACAGAATTTGGTATGTCTTTGATTTTTATTTCCATCACCTCATCGAAACAACAAGGAAAAATAAAAAAAAAAACATCTGACAGAAAACAGCATAGCTCAGCATCGTAACACTTTGGGTTTCAAGGGCTCGTAATGGTTTCGGGTCCACACGATGTGAGCGCAAGCCCTATCGTAGATCGGGTACGACGTCTCCGTGAGGAGTCCCAAGCGTTTGCCGTGAGCTTCTAGCATGTATTTTACCTCCTGTACACTGAGCCACCTCTTCTCCTCAGACAAGAGTCGCTTCAGCTCAGAGACGTTTTTGGGTCCGTTGACTGTCAGGTACGTCTCTCTGACGTCTGCCCTTTCCGCGTTGAGAAACACAAACTCGGCCGTCCTCGTCACCAGGGACGCGCGGGTTTCCCCTCTGGCCGTGTCATTGAACAGGAGCTGGGCTACGCTGTGGAATCCGCAGTAACCGTCCGAAGGAACCTCGATCACATCGAGGTCGTGTAGCCTCGCGTAGGCGCGGAGCGAGCCCGCTCTGTGATTCGGTCCACTCTCGAACAGAAGTTCGATTGGAGTCGTGTGCGGCGGCAGGCCCCTCAGCTGCCACGATGATCCGTCGCATTCCAGAAAGCCCTGCACCCACGAGTTCCCGTGATGGCTGTTGCAAATGTGAAAGAAGGTCCCCTGCGAGCAGACCGTGACGTTGCGCCCGAACAAACCTGCCGCTATGGAGACGACGGGCAGAAATTGTTCCGGCGCTGCGTACAAGTCGCCGCACAGGGCCTTTATGTCTTTGCAGGGCCCTAGGCCTGAGGTAGAATTTCTATCGATGATTTTCGAGGTCAAGTGTACAACAACCGCGAGGGCTTCCACCGTCAGGGCAGCCGAGTCCGACTCTCGGCGTCCGTACGCGCCGACGAACATCAGCCAGAGCGCTTCCGCCAGGGTTTTGCACGGGCGCGACGCCGAGCTGCATACGGCAGGTTCTGAGCTCGGCACGGCGTCCCTGCGCGTCTTGGCGAAAGTCGTATTCCACACGTTCGTCAGGCAAGGCTTTCTCAGACTCGGAACCGAGCTCACCCCAACAAAGCCCGGCCATTCGTTCGCGTCCGCGGTTTCGCTGGGAAAAACCTTTTGGTGCGCAAAGCCGAGACTATCTGGAGAGTCCACCACCAGCAGCGTTTCCAGCGTCGACCGAGGGCAGTCACGCTGCGCGAGTGCCGCGCTCGGAACGTCTTGATCTCCGGAGGCGACCGGGGGGTCTCGAGGGGCGCTCTCAGAGCAGGTCGCTACTCGTTCCGTCCCGTCTGCAGTGCCTGGATGGCGAGCGGTCGAATCGACGTACTGGTTCCCTGGTTCCACCTCGTTTTCCCAGCAATCTGGGTCGCTCTGAACAGACATGCTCTCCAGGTCGCGCGTCGCGCAACTGAGGATAGAACCCCAGTCGTCGTCGCTCTCGCTCAGAGACAGGAGGCAGCCGTGCCAGGGGTCTGAGGCTCGAGCGTCGAGGCTCGCTGGAGGAGCCGCGACGGGCCGCTCGTCGCCGCGATCTAAGGCGCCTCTCAGACTGCTGCGAATCCCGTGGGCAATGTCGCCCAGGTAGGCGTAAGGCGGGTCGTCCGGAGACGACTCCGCGTTGCCTAGGCGGGCAGCGAACCACGAGTCGCGTGCCTCGATCGCGCTCTTCACCGTACAGGGAATGACGTTTAGGGCCATGAAGAAAGGCAGCTGAGCCGTGAGCTCGGGCACGTACAGCTGTGCCGCGCGCAGCACGGTTCGAGCATCGAGCAATCCCTCAAACACGATCAGCATGGCTCTCACGATGCTGCGGTCGTTGTACCCGCGGACAGAGTAGCGGCAAGACGGGTCTGGGCCGACGTCGTCCTCTCCCCAGTCTCCTGTCGTGGCGCGTCGGTCGATCTTCAGTTCCATGGCCGCACGCAAGTGCCTGTCTGCGTCCGTTCCTCCCGGGTTGCGAGCCAGAACCTCGAGAGCGCTGGGACGAGAGTGCAGAGCGTTACCGTACACCAGCACGTACCACGCCGCAAAGTACAACAGACCCGCCACGGTGACTCTCACCGCGGACCGGCCGTCCGCCTCTACTCCTCGCCGGCCCCGCTCTACTCCTCCAAGGTGACGAGGCGCAGAGAGTCTCAACCCGCTGGCCGCGAACGATAGCGCCAGGGTGGAATTCACAAGCGCGTCGGGTAAGCTTTCCCCTTCGGCCGCGAAGCACGGCAAAACGCCTCTCGCCAAAGCCTGTTGCATCGCCTCCTTTTCGCTCTCACTCGTCAACCCTGCGCGCGTCAAGAGGTCCAGGGGGCCCTCGAAATAACGTTCGCAATGCTCGCGCTCCACAGCGACCCACCCTCCAGAGGCGGTGGGCAGAGGCGAGTCTGGTCGCACGAGGTCCTTCACCCGTCGCCATCCTCGCGCCAACGTTTCTAGCGCGTAAGCGGGACTCGGAGACGCGGGCAGAGCCAGGGCCTTGAACAGCTTGTGGCAGGACCTTGTGGGGTTGACAAACACAGGCCAGAACAAGCTGGCGTCAGCCCTGAGCGAGCTGGGTCGAGGCACTTTTAGGCTCAGACGGTCGAGAGCGCACGGCGACACTTTGGGAAAGTGAAGCGCTATGGCGGCCGCTATCGCTTCGGGATCCTGAGCCCGGGCCTCGGTGTGACTGGGGATCTCCGCCAGGGCGACCGGGGTCCCGGAACCCGAGCGACGGAATGTCCTCGGCGCAGGGAGCTCGTACAGCACTTCTCCGGCGGGGGGGACCCGCATGTCCCGCTCCTCGAGGCGATCCCTCGGGTCGAGCCCAGGAGAGACGAAGCCAGTGTTCAGCGCTGCCGTCTCAAACAGTCTGGGGTCCGGCGACACGCTCGTCGTCAGGATGCCTTCTCCCCGGGCGTCCTGATCGTCGAGGAGCATGGGGAGATGATCGTTTGCGTACAGCACCACGATCTTTTCCAAATCCAGCGAGCCGTTTCGCTCGTAGGTTTGAAACGCGACGCAGTGCGCGGCCACCGAAAAAGCCCAAGCGTACATCGCAGCAGCCCCTCCGTGCTGGCGCGTCTCGCAGGCCGGCAAATCCTCTTCTCCTTCCCCGTTCCCTCCTTCTTCTCCTCGTCTGGGGATTTCTCCTTCTCCTCCACCCCCATCTTCTGATTCTGCAAAGTTTTCCGATACGCAGCAGGCGCCCGAAAGGTCCGTCGCAGGGAACGCGGCTTGCTTCTCGAGCGGAAGGAGGGAATGAACGACCCAGCACAGTTGAATCACGGCCTCGTTGCGGACCAGCCAGTCGCGTTCCCGAGAAGCCTCGACCGCAGCGCACTCCATGAGAAATGCGCAATGGGTAAAAATCACCCGACGGCACTCGGAGCACGACAGCTCCAGCATGGAGCTTTCGCAGCGCCGCACCGCCTGCACAGCGGACCAAGGGGTGTATCCGCAGAGCCTCATCTCCCTCACAATGGCCCGAGCCACGACGCCAAGGTCCTTCGCCTCCCCCGGCTTGCAGCAAGGACAAGTCGGGTGGCCCACGAACCTCATCTCACTGTCTGGCGAGCGCGGGACCTCGCGAGCGTCGTAGAACTCCTGAGCCCAGCCCGGTTTCAGTTCGTTGCAGGTGCCACAGTTCCGTTTGCGCATAACGAGCCAGTCAGATCTCAAGATCTTGTGAAGAACCGGCGCGAAAGCCACATCGACGAAAAAGGGCCCGAACATCTCGATCCCGACGGTTGCGTGTTCGCCCCGCCTGAGCCACTTGCTGGCGAGGTGCAGCAGGCCATCGTCATTTTTCTGCTCGAGCACAAATCGTTTCAGGTCGGGCAGGTGAGAGCAGACGTGAGCTGCGCTTCGCAACCGGCCGAGTGCCGCCGCACACTGGTCCACCTCTGACAGCCAGGTTCCGTATTCCGCCGCGTCTCTCAGGTGGACGCTGCCACGGATCGAGGCGAGGCAGTTCCGCACCGTGTAGTAATGCGCGGTCTCGTCCCCGTCCTCCGGGTCGATGCCGCGACCGTACCTTGTCTCGTGCGACAGCACGTAGGGGACCATTCGGCCGGACGAAGCCTCCTCGAAGGTGACCGGCCTGACCGAAATGGATGCCGAGACCCCATCAGATTCCTGGTGCACTGGCTTGTACACCAGGGCCCTGCGCAGGGAGCGCGCGGAGGAGCAATGCGGACAGGGGTCATTCCGGCCGTCAGGTTCAGCGTCGACACCGCCGACCGTCAAGTAATCGCAGTCGACGTCCATGGTAAGGGGGGTGGTCGAGTTGGGCCCGCTGCCGGCCGCGTTAAGTATCTTACCGTGTCCCGTCCCACCCCCATAGGCACACCTTCAGAACGCGAAGAAGGAGCCGGCGGCCTCAAGCCGGCGCCTCGATGCTTGGGCCTCCGTGAGCTCACCGCGTGCCTTGCTCAGGCTGAGCTCCAGAGAGCCTTCGTTCCTCACGACCTTTCTCAACTGAGAGATCAGTAGGGATCTCTCGTAAAGCAGGCTCTTGACGGAGATGTCGCCGATTCCGATTAGGCTCTCGAGAACCGCCAGGTCGCTCCTGATGTCAAAGTAGGCGTCGTTCAAGTGAAAATCCCAGCTCCACATGCCGGAGCCTGCCTCGTCGAGAAGATCGCGCACGTCTTCCACGTGCCCTACGAGGACCCTGTCCCGACCTTCTGAGCTTCGAGGTCTGGCTCGGGAAAGTTCGACGTCCAGCATCCTGAGCGTCCGGGCGCAATCGTCCCCAACGCGCCTGGGCACCAGCAAAGACGCCTTGACAAGCAAGCGACCCACGTACGCTCTTGCCTCGCTCCACGGCTCGCCGTGGCTCACCCCGGGTCTGTCCCGCACGATTTCCACAAATTCCAGCGGCGTAACATCCCTGGAAATCTTTGCGCACATCCCCCTCCACACCTCCATGTATCTCACGTACAGGTCGGTGTAGCGCTCCAGGATCATCCGCAGCGCCTCGCCGTCCGTGTAGCAGGAGTTCAGCGCTTCGCACATGGTCGCCGCCGCCGACGCAGACTCTCGACAGGACTCTCCCTGCCCGGACTCCCCACGCGTGCGATCGTGAGTCCTCCTCGCGGAAAGGCGGACCATTTCTCGGACCAGGTTGTTACGGCCCAGAGCAGCTTGAACCATGAAGTGCAGGCGTTCGTCGCCCGTGTCGACCCTCAGCTCGGGATACCTCTCCAGCACGGTTCTAAAGCCCAACATGAGCTCGGACACCGTTTTCGTGTAGCAGCCCAAGGTCCGTCTGTAGCTCTCGGCAGCGGACTTGCAGTGGGCGTCGTAGGCTTCGCACTTGAGGCACCGGGCAGGCCCTTGTGGTGGATCTCCCGGACCGAGGCCTCCGTCGCTCAGAGAGTCTTCGCGCCGGCGTCTTTCCCGTCTCACGGGTACCCAGGAAATGCTGTACTCGCGTTTGTCCGCGGGTTCGCCCTCAGGTTCGCCTTCGCTGCCTTGAGAGTGCACAGACATGCTCTCTTCGCTTTCGCTGCGCCTCAGGTTCACTAAGGACCTCTCGGATGGAGAGTCCAGATCGAGCGACTCGCCTTCTGTGTACATTTCTACGTCGTCTTGTGGGAACCTTCCGGCTCTGCGCTCGCCGCGCTCCCCTCCGCTCGTCTCACGCTCCCTGCGTTCCACGCTCTCCCTCCGAGCCCTTTCCTCATACCTCCGAAACGCAGACTCCACAGCCTGGACCAGCGTTGCCTGCTGCGATCCGCTGGCATGTCCGGCGGCCCGGCTCCACGCGGAGCAGAAAGTCGCGGTCATGTCCATGGGGTAGAAGCCTTCAGGAGCAGCTCCCTCGAAGCCCGTTTGCCTCCGAAACGTTTGGGAGGGGGCCGTTCGGGGCCAATCGTCCGCATGTGTGATAAGTACATCTGCTACATCTACGCGTGCCTCTGCGCCGGCAAAGCGGAACTCTCGGACGACGAGCTGGCCTACCTGTTCGGGACACGGGGTCGAAACCTGCGAGCCCGCCTTCATCCGCAGTGGCTCGAAGGCTACCGTTTGAGGTGCCGCCACGCATACGAGCAGGAACGTCGGCGGCGCCTGCGCCAGAGCCCCCTGAGCTCCTCGTCGACGCTTTATGCGACGCGGCTGGGTGACGGTGCGCTGATCACCGCCGACGAGGATGGAAGACTGCTGAGCATCCAGCGATTCGCGGAGCCCCGTCCTCCCAGGAGGCTGCGGCCCGCAGACAGCGCATTCGCCGTGTTCAGGGAGACCCTGTCTGTGTTCTCGGACGTGGCCTTCAGGGCGCTCGCAGGCGGTGGGGCCGAGCCCGCTTTGGTGATCTCGAAGCGCTCAGAGATCGAATCGGGCGGCTCTTCCCACTGGTGGCCAGAAACGAGCGTGGGCTACGAGGTCGAGGAGAGGGACGTGAGCGGAGCCGAGGTCGTCCCGGGTATCATCTACGCTTCAGATGGCCTGTCGCTCTACCAGGTGGTGTCTTCTTGGAAGGCTCGCGTTTGCCTCGTCTTCTCGCCCGACTGCCGCGAGGAGGTTGTCCGCACGCTCTGCGCCCTTGCCTTGGGCGACTGCGGGCTGGGGACGCGGTTCGCCCTGCGGTGCGTGCTACCCGGAGAAGGCGACCGCGCGTTCGACCTGAGGGAACTGGAGCCTAAAGATCCTTGGTTCCCGGGGCCCGCGCTAGGCCCCGGCGCCAGCGGGAGGCAGGGATTTCTACGGGAACTGGACGGAACGGCGGAAAGTCGCCACGGCGCATTCTCCGGCCTTGCGGCTCTGAGGGAGGTGATCTCCACGCCACTGGCGTTCTCGGTGCTCGCCGAGAACGACCACGTCGCCGTGCTGAGGCACCTTCTCAGGGATGCTCTGGTGATCGTGCCCAAGTCGAGTCCGAACGCCAGAAGGGGCACGGGCCACCAGGACACTGCAGGTGTGAGCAGAGGCGGGAAGACGACAGCACGGGAAACCCGGGAGGCCGAAAGCAAAAGCGAGAGCAGATTGAGGACGAGGACAGCTGCGGAAGGCCCGAGCGGACGGCTCACCGAATGGTTTCCCAGCGGGCACTCTGTGCTGGAGATCGAGACAGGCGCGCCAGGGGCGCCCC
Organism: Oryzias latipes; assembly: GCF_053564925.1. Classification (NCBI taxonomy): domain Eukaryota; kingdom Metazoa; phylum Chordata; class Actinopteri; order Beloniformes; family Adrianichthyidae; genus Oryzias; species Oryzias latipes. The sequence goes on from NC_136238.1 coordinate 287,968, forward strand.
GCCTGCTGATATCCTCGCCGAAGGTCGTCCGAGGGAACTCTAGATCACCGTCTGCAAGCAGGACGCCCACGTTGCGTGTCTACAGGACCCCTCGGTACAGCGGTGTCATGCCGCAGGGCTTCAGGTCAGAGGCGTACCTCTTCGATCGGGCCGTGTGTCTGATCCCCGGGGGCATGGACGTGATCGCTCCTCCTCAGCTCGACGGCGCGAGCTGCGCGGCAGTGCTGTACGCGCTGGAAGTCTTCGCGAGGCTGGCGGGCCCAGACGTACCGACGAGCCTATGGTTCTCGGGGCCCTTGGAGTGGACAGAGGCGCGCGCACTGGTCCTTTCTTACCTACGCATGGAAAACGCGGGCTTCGAACGAGGTTCCAGGGAAAGCAGCATTCGCTTCGAGGCGAGCGACTGCTCCATTCTGTCGAAGCTCAGGCAGATCGTGTCAGAGCACGTACCTGGCACCTGTCCTCGCCTAGCGAGTCTTGGGCCGTCCGAGTCGCCCGAGCGCCCGATGCACGAGGATTTGGAGGGGGACCTGGCTCTGCTGCGGGGCACCCCGAGCAGGGCGCCGCTCTCGGACGCCAGGGGCATCAAAGAGGCAGGTCCGCCGGCCCGCGTGGATTCTCCGTCGATCTGCGAGAGGACCACGGGCCACATCGTCCTTTTCGGGAGGGGGCTCGGGCCGAGCTCTCGTTTCAAGTGGGTCACGATAGGCATACGCACGCTGGGGCCCGCCGACTTGAACATACTGAGGGTCTGCGGGGTGTTTCACTCGAGACGCGGCCGTCACAGGGCCCTCCTGAAGATTCCCGACACGCAGGGCGTGCGCCCGGGCTCCCGCGCATCAGGTGGCGCCCGTTGCACGAGGCTCACCGAGGACTTGCGCGAGATCGCCGCCTCCTCGACTATCCCGCCGCCCGACTGCTACTTTCAGCTGAATTACGCCCCGGAGACAGGGAGGGAACGTATCTGGAGCCGCTCCGGCCACGAACTGGAGCGCTTCCCGCTCACAGCAGACACCGCGTCCAGCCTGGAACGGGCCGTGCGCAGCGATCAGGCCATTGGTTACGAGGAGCGCAGGCTGTCGCGCATTTTCAGATCTTCCCGCCGGACGGCCGGGCGTTGCGAGCTGGAGCTGGCCTTAGACGAGCCTTTCGCTCGAGGCCCATGTGGAGGAGAGCCCCCGCACACGCGTTCGTGGCTCAGGTCGCCGGCGGCGGACCGACAGTGCCGCAGCGCCATCGGGGACGGAGAGTTCTTCCCCACGGTCGAGGTGGCGAGGGCCGAGAAGGAGTCGAGCGGGAGCGTCTCGGAGGACGCCCTCTCCCATCCCCTGCGTGAATACAACCTGAACCTGGCGGCGAACGCGCGCCCTAAGCGCTTCGCTCTGGACAGGGCCGACAGGTGCCCCGGAGAGTGCGGCTCTGCGTACGAAGCCTGCCTGGATGAAGCTGTGATGCTGGGCCACTGCGCGAGAGTCCTGGCGACGAGGGGGGCAGAGAAGGACTTTGACGTGAGCGCCTGCCTGACTCGCTTCTACAGAGCCGTGCACCCTTGCGTGCCAGAGATGAGCCGGGGTGACGTGATGCTCGACTACGAGTTCGTCCTGCACGGACGGGGCCTTCTGCCCCCGGCGCACGCTCTCCTGGGCCACCTGGCCGAGAGCTGCAGACTGACCTGCCACCCGGCCTGCAAGCTGTTCACGCTGAGCAGGCACAGGGGTGCGTCTGCCTGGACCAGGGGAACGGACGCAGAGGTCCGCCACTCGCGCAGCCTCAGGGTCAACACAATCGGAGCCTTCCTCTGCTCCCGGGACCACAGGCTGGCTCCGCTCCTGGCCAGGTGCTGCGAGCCCAGACCCCTGAGCGCTTCCGAGCTCTGCCCCGGGAGCGAGCTGCTGCCTCGGGGGGATGAGGAAGACCTCCTCCTGAGGGCGTACTCTGAGACGCTGGGACCCGCGCTGGTGTTCGAGAGGGTCGAGACCTTCCCGGGCAGAGTTTCGACGAGCCTGGGGGACTGGAGCTTTCTTAGGCTGGCGAGCGAAGGGGCCTCGAGACCCGAGTCGACGGCGTCCGCTAGACGCCCCGGCATGTCCGTGATAGACGGGCACACGGTGGCGTTCGCTTCTGAGTCTCCCCTGTTCTACCTGAGGGGCAAAGGCCCATTGGTTCAGAGGCTGGAGTCCGTGGCCGTGGTCGCGGAGAACTGTTCGCTGTTCCGGACCGACGCGCTGACGAACGAAGACCCCGCGTGGCCTGCTCCCGAGCCGCTCGAGGCCAGGGCACGCATCAAGTGCCTGGACAAAGCGTCCGCCATCGACAAGATGTTCATGCGTCGGGGGCGCAGGGATCCGTTGGAGGGCTACGCCACGAGCGAGAGCTCCTGGGAAAGACTGAAGGACGCTCTGTGGACTTTTGCCAAAGTCCCGGCCGAGACCTCGCGCCCGAGCGACTGGGAGCGAGACTACCCGGTGTCCCGGAGCTCCAGGTCCGCGGGCCCGGAGGGCGCAGGGGTCGAGATCGTCAGATGGCTCTGCGGGGCTCCGCCGGAGGAGTTCACACACCACGGCCGCCCCGGCGAGGGCCTCGGGCGTGTGGAGATGGCAGACGGGCACGCCAGGGCCCTGAACCCAAGAGAGTGGAGAGGGTTCGACGTGCTGCGATCGCGCGTTTTGACGTGCCCCTCGGAAAGAAGGTGGACCAGAGGCCTCTGCGTCGTCACGAATAGAGGCACCAGTCGGTTTCAGCGCGAATCTCGCATGCCCATCTCCAGCCTGATCGAAATAGCGGAGCCCGGAAGGTGGTACGCGAAGCCGGTTCCCGAGGACGACGGCCGCGAGCCGGAGGCCGACGGCGAAGAGGAGCTCGAGAGCTGGAGCTTTCGGGCCGAGGTGAGCTCGGCCGGAGAGTTCGCCGACTCGCTCGCGAGAGCCATGCTCTCGGGGAACACTCACGCAGAGCTGGAGATCAGATGCTCGAGACGCGGTCTGTACGGTTACCTGCAGCGCGCGGTGGCTTGGTTCGCGGGAGCCACGGGCCCCTTCAGGAGTCGCGCCGTAACTGTGTACACCCCGGAGGCAGACTCGCAGACTTTCGCCTGTCGCTGGACCCACGCGCTGCCGAGGGACTTGGACGTGCTGAGGAGCAGAAGGACGGGGTACCTGGTGTCCCGTCCGGACGGCCCGCGGGAGGACGATGCTATCGCGCTTCTGGTCGAAAGGTCCAAAGGGGTCATACCGGTGAGACACTCTGGCAACTTGGTGCTGCATTCCGAGCCCAGGACCCTAAGGGCCGCAGCGATACGGGGCGATCCCGGCCTGCACGTGCTCGTCAGCGCACCCGAGGACGCCGAACCATCGGAGGAGCAGCAGGAGACTCTGCGAATGCGCAACAAAGATTCGCTCATGGCCTTCTGCGAAATGAACGGAGTGCCTGGGGGGATACGAGGCCCCGAGACCTGGAAGGACCCCTCGCCGTGGTCAAAGAGACAGCCAGGATCGTTTTGCTCAAAGGTGGCCGAGCTGAAGTTCAGGTGGGAGTCGGGAACCGAAGCGCCGCTTGAAGCGCCAGCTCGAGGACCTTGCGAATGGCTTCCCCGTCTACGTTCGAGCCCTCCGAGATGGCAGAGGAGCCCAGACGGTCGACTCGTGCTCAAGCGAGACAGGTTTTGGCATTCGGTGGACACAAAGGCGTCGCTCGTCGAGATGAGGCGCCGAGCTGCCTCCCTGACGCTCAATGCAGAGGCGGGAAATGCACAGGTGCAGACCGAGAGAGCTGAAAACGATGAAGACGAACGGGTAGAAGAGGAGGAGGATGAAGAAGAAGAAGAAGAAGAAGACCAAGATCTAGAAGGGGTAGCTGTGGATGAAGGAGAAGAAGGAGACCCTGCGGTACCAACGCCCGCGCCCCTGAGAGTAAAGTGCGACTTTCGAGAGAGAGGCCTTTCGAGTATCCTCACGTTGAACTCTCGACTGGAAATCGAATTGGTTCCAGACGTCCCTGCCGTGGAGGGCCACGTTTTTTTCGCACCCGCTCCCAACCCGGCCTGGAAAAGGCATTTCGATCTGACGGAAAGAGGCAAGCTCGTACGCTATTACAGACCCTGTTCGTTTTCACCCCTGACGTATCACGTTCACACCGTTTTGACGTTCGGCTGCGGCCTCAGGCCAGTGTTTGAGCACGGATCGGCAGACCCGGCGGGGGATAAGATCTTGGACCTGGTCCTTTGCGCTCTGGCGCTGGGCAACGTGCTATCGACGGACGCGCCCCCGGGACGGTTCAGTGTCACGCTGGTGGTGCGCGGAGGCAGAGGGGAGATGCTGAAGCGCGCCCGAGAGCTCTCCCGTTGCGTGATCGTGACGAAGGCAGGGGCCTACGAGTTCGAAGAACTGCCCGAGAGATTGGACCGCGAGTTGGCCGCATCGCCGTCCTCGTCGAGCTACGGGGCGCGACCCGTCTACGGCGAACCCAGGCGGTTCCTCTCAGAGAGCGGAGCGGCCACGTTCGCTCAACTAACAACCCTCTGGCCTCAGGCGGGGCTCAGGTCAGACGTGAAGCACCCGTCGTGTTCGGGGGACCCGCGATGGATAGGACTCATGGTTTGTCTGGCCGAGTGGCAAGGTCACCGGCTCGTCGCGAACGCGCTGGTTCCGGGTGCCCTGGAAGCCCTGATGGCTCCAGAGATGAAGCGAGAGCCGTGACGGCTCGGAGGTCCGTGGCCGAGCAGTACGACAGAGCCTGTGCGGCGCGCCTGCTGGGCCACGCGGACGCAACGCTGCTAGAATTCGCGAGGACTTTCTCCGAGCCCCGCACGGCCGCCTCGACCCCAGCGGACCCGGGCGGAGAGCGAGTGAACGAGTTCACCCTGTGGCTCGCGGTGCGAGGCATAGAAGAAGGAGAAGCCATCGCCAGGCGGCCGGGCCAACCCCTCACGTTCTCCGAAGCCCTGGAGGTGTACGCGAGGCTGAGCAGGGAGTTCGGCACAATCTCGACCGAAGAGTCGTTGCTCGCGCTGGACTCTCTCAGGGACTTTTTCGCGTTGGTGCTGCGCTACCCAATGATTCCGAGGCTGGTCGCAGACACCAAGGAGTGCCCTGAGTGCTATTTCGAAACCGACATTACCCTGGACACTTGGGAAGAAACCAGGAGAATGTTTTCCTGCTGCCACTTCACGCTGAGGCACGAGGGCGCGGAGCCCCCCGTCGACCCGGACTCTGCCGCGTCGGCCGCGCTGGACTTGGGCAACAGCGAAGGCTTCGGGGAGGTGGCCGGGGCCAGGCCGAGCGGAGGCGCGTTTCCCGGGACGGAGCGGCCCGCGGAAGGTACGGGTGGTGGCCCGAGGTCCGTGAGGTTCCTCGAGCAGCTGGAGTCGATCAAGCGGCGGGACGAGATGGACAAACAGATAGCCCTAGGGAAAGAAGTGGTTCATCAGCTCCGATCGTACGTGCGCACGCTGGAGGAGCTGGAAGCCCCGAGGTACCTGAGCACCCATCCCGTGCGCTGGCTGCACCGCTTTTACGGTTCGCTGAACAGGAGCCGAGAAAGGGCCAGGCTCCTGGCGACGCGTTGCCCCGACCCGGCGAGGGAGGACTATCGCACGCGAGCGGGCCTCGAGGTGGAGCAGCTCAAGCTCTCTTTGGCCTCCGTTGCCTCAACGGGTACCAATGACAAACTGCTCTCATACGTGTGCATGGCCTCGCTGGACCCTGTCCGCAGATACACGGACAGGTACAACGGGACGGCCGAGAGGATCGTTCTGTTCAAGCACCTGGTGGCGTCGGGGCTGTCGGTGGAGACCTCGTGGAGCCTGGTGAGGAGCGTGTCTCGGGTAGCGAAGGTTCCGCTGATCGGAGCGACTTTGAGCGAGGGAGTGGACAGACAGCTAAAACACACGACAAGACCCACGCCCTATAACAGAAAAATCGCTTCTCTGGTCTGGCTGTTCGCTCACATCACATCGTACTGCACACTGCGCAAGCTTCCTCATGGATACGTGCTCATGGGAGACTCGCCCGAGGAACTGTCTCGGGACGGGATCTACGTGTTTGATGACGACCACGTTGGATTCAGGCTGTCTGCGAGAGGACAAAGAGGATCGGACTCGGCCCAACCCGTGGCCTCAGCCCACGTGCCCTTCGAGCGCATCGCGGAACTGCTTGCGATGCGAGATCGCGTTTGTGAGATTTTTCGCCGATAGGCTGGCGAGGGCCAACCCAGAAAGCTCGTACGACGCTTTGGTGCGATTCGGACACGCGCCGTTGACCGCCCTGGTCAACCTCCAGTGGAAGAGGGAGGCGCTGCAGAAGCTCAAATCGGATCGTGCTCTGCGATTCTTAGAGCTGCCTCTGGAGAGCGCGGCCCTACGGGAGCAGGACGCGTCCGGCCACGTGGAGACGAGAGAGGCGAAACGCGCGAGGCGCAAAGGGGTGGAATGGAAGAGACCTCTGTGCTCCAAGCGAAAGAAAGGGAGGAAACTGAAAGAGAAGAGATATGGGGATGTCTAAGGCCCTCCTGTGTCTTTGTGCTGCTGTGGAACGTGTGCGAGTTGCTGGTTCTATGTTTGTTGTTTTGTTTTGTTTTTTGTTTCGTTGTCTTTCGTTTCATCGTTTCTTTGTATCATTGGGGTGACATGGTTGGGAAAATAAAGCCGATACACCAAACCTGAATTTGAACAAGCGCTGTTTTGTTTTTTTTTCCGTTCTTTTCTTAAGGGGGGATGAAGGGGTAGAAAAGATGGCAAGGCATGCAAACCAACACATCAGACACATTTTCGTTGGAGATTTTATTGAAGGTAGCGTAGGTACAACACAGCAGAGAAACAACAGCCTCGAGGTACAATGTTCAGCGTGAGATGCGAAGACATCGGACGAAAGGTAGCATGTCGTCATCCCACGCGGATTTGTCTGGATCGCTGCGACGAGGGCGACTCGTCGCTCACGCGGATTCTCTTCTCCTCGACCCTGCCTCTGTGGACCTCGTAAAAGCCCGCCGGAGAGGGCATCCTCCTTTTGCCTCGGGAGCGGCATCGGAGCGCGTTTCCATTTTCTCCGAGCGAGGCTCGGACTGGCTCGCGGCCCTTACTGTGGCCGGGAGGCATTTCAGCTCGCTGCTCTGACCCGATAGAGAAACGTAGTCGTCCAAGGCGGCCCTCACGACCAGTGGCAGGAGTCTACCCGGGTCGGCGTCGGCGAGCGCTCTCTGAAACTGAGGCCGTTTCACGTGCAGGTGGACGTTGGTAGAGAGCATGGACCACTGGTTGTGCCTGGCGAGGGTCTTGTCGAAAAACATGAGCACCAGGGTCCTGTTGTCGAACATTTCGCTCAGCACGGCGAGTTTTAAGTAAGGGAAGAAGCAAAGAGAGGCCATGATCACCAGAGTGTAAAAGCCGTCTCTCCTCGAGTGCTTGTCGCTTTGCTTGTTCACCATTTTCTTCACGAAGCGCTTGATCCTAGCTTCGGGTGAGCAGAAAAGGGTGGACACGGCGGCTGCGCTTTTGAGAGCGGCGTCCCTCACGGTTCCCAGATCTCCTAGGTCCGCTCGGACCCGCTCGCCGACGGTCCGGAACTCGATACAGCCCGCGAGCCTGAACACTCGAGAGGTCCATCGGCAGCGCTGCGACGGGACTTGACCCTCTCCGCGCTCAACGGTCCGGTACTCGTCTGCAAATTCCCGCGTGAGGATGGTGGAGAAAAGTGCAATCATGGCCGGCAGGCAGGATTTCAGCACCCGCGCCGATACGCCGCACTGGTCTTCGACCCACGGACCTCCGCGAGGTCCGCCCGTCCGCGGGTCAACTTCCAATGCTCCGTAGCCCACCGTCGCCTCCGTCCCAGAGTACCAGGGCCCCCTGAAGTCAGGGTCCTCCCTGCGAAATGCGGCTAGCCCCACCACGGGGCAGGAAAATTCCCCCGACGCCGAGGCGTAAGAAACTCGGGCGGCCATAGCCCGCACGAGGGCGCAGTCGAATCCCGAGCACGAGTGCTTGCTGAGGTGCGCTGAGCATACGTAACAGCCCGGGATGTATCGGTCGTCAAAAGCGCATTCCTCCTCCACGCAGTGGCTCACCCACTGCGGATCGTCTATTAATTCTGAAGGCCAGCGGTCCATCGGCGCTTCCCTTAGCGTCTCTCGATTCTCCTCCTCTCCCTTCGTATTTCCCTTAGCGTCTCTCGATTCTCCTCCTCTCCCTTCGTATTTCCTTTCTCTGTGTTCTTCTCCTTTCCCTTTTCTTTGTTCCTTATCAATTTTTATTGCCTCTCTTCACAGGCGAGCAGGGGACAGAGCGCCGACCTCATCCTGGTGGACGAAGTAGGCTTCGTGAATTCCAAGGTGCTTCTGGCCGTCCTGCCCAACATCGCGTTCAGAGGACGGAAACAGGTTCACATCACCAGCCACGTCAACAACACGCCTTGGCTGAACAAGGTCGCGGACATCCGCGACGACCGGGGAGGCCCCGCTTACCACGTGGTGTCTCAGAGTTTCAAATGCGCATACCACGAAAGGGATCCGGGGCTCACCTGCTGCTGCCTCGGCGTCTACTGCCCGCAACACATTTCGGTGGACGGGCAGCTCAAGGAGCTCATGAACATGGTCTCACCCAAGGGTTTCGAGAGCGAGGTCACAGGCAGCAGCAGCACTTCGTCCGAGGACATCAAGACCGACACCACAGTCCCGTTCGAGGCTTCCGTCATCAACAGGTTCCTGTCCAACAACTGTTGGGCCCTGGAAGACGTGGCCCGATCGATCGTGACCAAGGCTTACTTGTGTCTGGACCCAACCTTCGGGGGAGGTTCCAGGTCCTGCGCCGGAGTGTGTTGCGCCGTGGAGATCGCTGGAGGCAAGCTAGTGGTAGGTCTCCCGCCCACGATCGGCGCCTTCCTTCTCTGTCCCCCCTAAACCGGACACCAGAAGATCTCTAAAAACGTACCCGTAATCGGGAGCCGGCCCGGGAAGAGCTCGCTCCTGGGGCCCGGGCTTCACGTCCATCAGGGTGCAGATGTACGCGCTCACGCGGTTCTCGTCCTGCACGCTGAGGGAGGTCTCCGCGTCTGGCACGGAGCACGAGATGAGCTCCAGGGCCTGTTCCCAGACCCCGCACTCGCAACTCCCCACGCTATGCCCCGACAGCTCCATCAGCCAGCCCGTAATGGCGAGCGCCACCACCGTGTGCAGAGAGGCCACGTTCCGGGAGCTGGCCTTTACCAGGGCCAGGTACTTTAGGGGCCCGCCGCGCACAGACTCTGCAGAGGCAAAGGCAGAGAGAACCATCTCCTCGTGCCCACGCCACTCATGCTGGCTCATGCAATCGTGCACAAAACGTCTCGGCACGCTGTTTCCGAGGGCAAGGGTCACTGCCTCCGAAAGCTCCACGGGGACACGCGGGCCCGAAGCCAGAGCTTCTCGTCCCGAGTGCTCGTTCCTCGAACTCAGCACGTAATGAGAGACGAGCGAGTCTGTCACCAGTATCCTCGCGGGCGAGAACGACACCACCTGACTGTACGCCGTCCTCAGTTGCCCGATGTCCATCTCGACGAACAGGTCCATGTTGCGGCGGAACGAAGCGAGGGCTACCATGAACTCGTACCGGGAGAGTAGCAGCTCCCACGGCATGCTCATCAGGCTCAAGAGTTGTCTTCGAGCCCTGCGGCACGCGGGGCAGAAAGACATGTTGACAAAGCGTAACCTTAGTCTTACTCGAAGGGTGATATTGCAACAAGTGATGATGATGATGATAATGATGATGATGATGATGATGATGATTAAGAAGCTGAATGTGATCGTGTTGAGCGCCCAGCGGTTTCCTATGTGCAATTCGTTTCTCGCCACAAAGTACCTAAACCCGCTTTCTCCCCCGTCTCTTTGCAGATCATGTCACTGGACGAGCTGGAGATACGTGACCTAGATCAAGTCACCAGGGTGTACGCGGCCCTATTGAGCGCTCACGTCAGGCTGCTCAAAGTCCTTTTGCCCTCAGCGCACTGGAAAGAGGTGCCGGTGGTTGTGGTGTTTGAGCAAAACACCTACGTGAATGCGCTGGCCGACCTGAAGGAGCTGCTCGAACACGCTCTGGCACGCGCTGGCTTCAGGGTGCTCTTTTACAGCAAGTGGTCCCAGGTCAACTCCAGGTACATGCTGGGGAAACACGTCAGTGCCAAGACCAAACTGGCCATGGTGCTCAGCACCGTGTCCGCCATAGAGAGGGACGATCTGGGCTACTGTGAGTGCGTCATGTCCCTCGGCTGGGCCGTGCTGGCCGAGGCTGTGGGGAAGGGCAGAGCCGTGGAAGCCACCCTGGGCGTCTCTCGGGGCGCCGGCTCCAGCACGAGAACCGGCTCCTCCATGGCCGTGCACATGTACAGGAGGTCGAGGAGCGGTATCAATTTGGCCACGGACGCGACCGCTCGAGCTCTGGAGATCCGAGACACCATCTCCCTACCCGACAGCAGGTTGGCCGACAGGTTGCACGCAGAGCACGGGAAGCGGCTCTTGGGCAAACTGAGGGAGGAAATGGCTGCCGTCTCGATCAAGGAGTCAGCCAAGGGCGGCGGGGGGACCGTGGTCACCGGAGGCAAAAAGTCCAAGGGGGGCGAATACACCAGGGACGACGTGCTCTCCGCGTTTCTGCTCCTTTGCCACACAAAAGACGAGATTCACGGGGGAGAGAGCTCCGTGAGAATATGCGGAGAGGTTCATTGTACGTGAAATGCAGCTGTGTTTTGTTTTGTTTCACCTCAATAAAATGAAAAGGGAAAAGGCTCAAACGCTTGCTGTTGCCGGTGGTCACGTTTCTTTATTTCATTTTATGTCCCCCATTTCAAACTCCCGGCGTTAGGGTTTCGAACCCATGCTCCCCCTAAACCTTTCACTGCACGAGCGTCGGGAGCTCTCGACAAAACCCAAGCACACTGGTTATCAGATAGCAGAACCTTTATTGAGTCTCATAAGATAAAGATGGTAGCGAAAATGTGAACAGACACACACACAGCAAGCAGAACTTCAATCGTCGTCTTCAAACACGACGCCTTTAGGCTCAGAGAAGAGGGGGAAGGAACCCGGATCGAACCAGTATCCTTCTTCGTCGATGGCCAGGCCCAGTCCTCGCATGTGGTCTACAACGTCTGGGTGGTGCCACCGGAGTGCTGGGTCGTAGCGATCATAATTTTCTATGCTGCTGTCTTCCTCATCGTCATCGGAGGAGCTGTAGATCTCGCTTCCCGATGAATCGGACGGGGGCTCGAAATCGATCCGCGGCTCTGCGATCCCAGGGTTCGACGAGAGCTGGAGGTAAAGGACGCTGTCCGGTTCGGCCTCGGTCTCCTCAAGGCCCGAATCGCCGTCATGCTCCGAGCGGGCCATCTCTCTGGGCGAGAATACGGGAACAACACCGTCTCCTTCGGGACTGCGGGCCGTGGTGAACGATTCAGTGTCCGTTGTGACCGTGAAGGAGGATGCCCTGGTGCGCGTCACATCCGAGGAGTACAAGTCTTGTTCTGGAGTGGTTGACATTGCTGCAGTGGCGGATGGGCTTGTTGTATCAGACTGCTTTCGTGTGAGTGTACGCTCCAGAAACAGACAAGTAGACAAGACCGAGGCTTCGTCTCTTCGCTCTTATGCTGCTTATGGGCTCAAGTAGACGGGAAAGGCTCGTCCGACCTCGTTCATCTCCACGGAACATAGACCGGAGCTCTGAGGTGTAAAGTGGTTCCGATGAAAATGGGTAGAAAATGAAATAAAATTAAAAAAAAAAATTATTACACACACTCTAAATTTCTAAATTCAGCCCCGTTGCCTTGCGCTTGTACGGGTGCTTGCTGCGACGCTCAGGACTTGTTATCTCGGCAGCCCCACGCGTATCCATCCTCTTCGCTGTCGTACTCCGATGGACCTTTCGAATCCGTGACTTCCTCGTCACCACAATAGATCGAACGGATTCCCCTGGCGAAGAGGCGCTCCACGGGTTTCAGGTCTCGACGGACTGGAGGGGGGAAGCCAGGCCAGCGTCTTTCGGATGGGTCGAGGTCCCAGTTAGCCAGACTCGGGCTGACGGGGCGAGCGGCATGGCGGTGCTGGACTTTCACACGATCCGTTGCCCCGAGCCTGAGGTTGCCAAAGCTTTCCCGCAAGCGGTCTCGCTCATCGCCACTCTCGTCGTCCTCGGTCGATCGGTCGCCATCCTCGCATCTCCGCCCCGAGTTCAACCACCCCCCGGCCCTTCGATAGTCCCCGACGTCCGGGATCGTCTCTCCCTGGGGCCGGCTGTCTTTCTCGCGCTCCAAGAGCTTGCGTATCACTTCGTAGTCGTGCCGCGACGCCTCGTTCTCATCCTCGTTGTCCTCCTTCCCCACCACCTCGTCCTCCCGTTCGTCCTGTTCGGAAATCGTGTCCTTCACGCACAGCTTTATCACGTCTTCCGCCGACTCCCCCAATATTCTGGACTCGGATTTCGAGTAGGCGTACCACCCGGCCCCGTCCGGGCGCTTGCGCACCTGGTACTGGACCGTGCAATCTCTGCCTCGCACCCACACGTCGCACGCAGCTTGCTTGAAGACCACGCGGTAGCTGCCAAAGCGGGTGCTGAGCATGGACCTAATCGTTTCTTCCTTGTCTCCGAACTTGGGAGGGTCCATGTCTTCGGTGGAGCGAGAGCTGATCACGGCGGCCTTCGCGGGTCAGCGTCCAGGGTTAATGAGCGGCGGTTTCTGCGCCCAAAAGACCTGCCATGCTCAACAGTCGGAGAGAAAGAAAGCGCAGGCGAACGCCAATCTCGCGAACCGACTGTCGCGCAGCCTGACGGAGAGGCTCAGCTCCAAAAACTCTTCTCGAACCAGCCACCTCGCCCCGAGGAGATCCACTCTGCGCCAGAGCTCATCCACAGCCGGGTCCCCCTCCACCAAGGCGAAATACGTGGCGTAGAGAGGTGCGAGGATCGAGAGCAACTCCTGACCAGAACGTATCTCTCGAGCGGAGACGCCGCATTCCTCGACGGGGGCCTTACGATTCTGGGGAGGTGCGGAAGCGAGGCCGCCGCTTTGCTTCTCCACGGGCAAAGGGTACCTGGCATACAGGTTGTAGAAGCGGCCTCGGCTCAGGCGGCACGCGTCCCCGCAAAGCCCGATCAAGGCTGAGTGCGCAGCGCTCGAGTCCTCGGTGAGCCGGGAGCACAGCTCGGGCTGCACTTCCCAGAGAGCCAGGGCGTCCGTGAGATTTCGGTGCCTCAGCAGAGACAACTTGGCGTCTTCGAAAGGCGAGTCGACGACGACCAACCTTCCGTCGGTGGTGAGCCAGAAAGATTTCATCCCGAAGACGTCCGAGAGCCTTCCCTCGCAGCAGAATTCGGGATCGCCGTCTCCCGACATCATTACGCGGTTGAAGCGAACTCTTTCGAGATCTGTTAAAACTCCCGGCAGGCACGCGTCTCTCGGTCGCGCCGCATCGCTGACGGGAATCCCGGAGAAGAGCCAGCAGTACCTGAAGTGGATTTTGAGCGGCAGCACAAACTCGCTCACGGCGGCCTTGCAGGGACGTCTTTCTGCGTCGCGGGTTCGGCGAGCCCAGGCACTGTGCGCGATGAGCTCCGCCGGACACAGCGCCTCACCCGCTGCCCTCTCCTCGAGCAGCGAGCTCACGCGTGGACCTGGGCCATTGCGCCTAGCGCGCCCTGGCCTGTCGAGAGCCCCGTGGAGAGCTCTGTCACCAGACCCTGATGACATCCTTTGGTTGCGAAGAGAAATCGTGCGCGATCCCGTGCCTGGCTCCAGGCCGCCGGTGCCTTTGGCTGTGGCTGTGGACTGCGTACGGCTCAGGCTCTACAAGGATCAGGTCGAGGAGGAGAGCAGGCGCTCGGAACGGGAGAGGGTCTCGGAATACAACCGGCTGATGACAGACCGAGTGGCGCAAGCCGTCTTGATTCGCGAGCTGGGTTTGGAAGGCGCGAAGGCGAGGGTGCGCGAGATACGGGCCTCTGGAAATCTAGAAGGGGACGCCTCCGATCGCCTCATGTATCGATTTCGGCGCATGGTAGAACGGGTGTTTGAATATTTCCAAACGAACGGCATGCGCATGGAGCCCTTTCAGATGGAGCTCTTGAGAGGAGTCGTGCTGGGCGTCACCGAGGCACAGTTCGGAGACGAGCTCTTCAGGCACAAGCACGCCCTGCTGAGCACGCTGAACCTCGCGCCTCTTGGTTCCGAGAGCTACGATTACCAGGACCCGGCGCGCAGCCACCTGCACGAAGTGGAAAAGGAGTTTGCTCGATACGCCAACCCGTACACCCTGTGCCTCGCCCCGAGGCAGTGCGGCAAGAGCCTGGCGATGAGGCTGATACTGGCGGCGGTGCTCTTGCACTTGGACATCAACGTCATGGTGCAGGCTCAGAACAAACACATGTGCACCACACTGAGGCTAGGGGTGGAAGCCGCCATGGAGGAACTCCAGAGACTCCCATCCTTCCTTCAGACCGAGAGGACCGTGAGCGTTCACGGAAGCCCCGAGAACCGGGTGTACAGATTCGATCCCGGGTACAAGGGCTCGTCCTTCGCTCACTTTCTGTCCAGCAGCAACGACGTGAGTGGGCACTCTTTTACTAGTTCTCCTCGTCCGTCCCTATCTATCTCATTCTCTGTCACCTCGCTCCTTCTTCTTGCTGTCTTTGCTTTTTTCTTTATCTCTCTCTCCTTTCATTTTATTTCGTAACACCAACTTCAGACATCTGTGCCAGGTAAGTGACTCTTTATAAGGCTCGAGGATTCTGTTTCACAAACATTATGCAGCCAGGCTCGCATCAGGAGTCAAACTAGTCCAGGGGATGGAGCGACGACAGGGAGACGAACCTACGGTCTACAGCAACATCGTCCGCAGGGACGGCGTGTACGTGCCGATCGGCCTAGACCCGTACTTTGACGTCTCCATGTCGCGCAGGCTCGAGTGGTTGAACAGCACAAATGGAGGCCGAGACGTCCACCCGGACGACAATTCGTATTTTGCGCAAGAAATGGTACGGCTGGGAATGCCCAGAGAGAACGATGAAACGGGTATTTCGCAGGCCGCCCAAGGCCGTGCTCCCGCCGAGCCCACGGGGCACAGTCGATGTTTCTCCTGCGGCATGGACGTGGTCGTTGCGGCGCCAGGCGAGACCTATCTGAACCAGCACGCTTTCGTCTCGGGAGGCGCTTGCCCCGTCCTGACTTCAAACTACACACCTGAGCGCATCGCCATTGAGTTGGGCCAAGCCAGGTTCACTAGAGGCCTAATCGCTCACCCTCAGGCTGTGTGGGTGCCGGTCGGGACGGACATTTCTCTGAAAGTTCATCTCACCCACGGGTTATACGTAACGTTGTCCGAGAAACTGTGGTGCTACATGTGCGGCCGCTGCCCAGGGGAGCACGGGCCTCGCTGTTATCACAAAATAAGAGTGCTGGCGGGCGCTCTACAAGACACCCTCCTAAATTCGGTTCTGTGACGGGTCACCGAGCTTCGGAGGCGAGTTCTCTAGGCGCGAGCGAGCCTCACCCTGCGCCTCGTCCCCGTCGGGCCCGAGAATCTGAGACGAATTTCACTTTGTGGATTGTTACCGAAAGAGAAGGAAAAAAAAAAGTAGGAAAAGAATATCAGCAACATCGCACCCTCTTGCAGAACGTCAGTCACACGATGAAGCGTGCGAAAAGAAGGGTGAACACGGCAGAGCAGCAGCAGCAGCAGCGCTCTGGTCCTCTGGGAGGAACTCAGAGGCCCTCGCCTGACCGCGTGTACAAACCCGTCTGCTACCTGACAAGAGGATCTGAGGAGAATGAGTGGAACGTGTGGAACGCGTCGTCCGAAGCTGTGAACCTGCGCCCCGGAGACAAATGCTCGGCGAGGATATTGGATCGAAACTTTGAGAGCTGCGCGAGCATTGTCGTGCAAGCACTCGTAGACCTCGTCCTGCTCGGGTGCTCTGGCAGAGCCTGCGCCCTCGATCGAGATGTGCGCTTTCACACAGACGCACGCGGCGTCCTTCAGTGCGCGGCGCGCCAGGACGAGCTCACGAGACTGTGCCTGTCCAAAGGAGTGGACTGTTCTCTCTTCCTGAATTGCTACGCGCAGAAGCCCGAGGACGAGAAGGGCGAGGACTCAAGGCTCGGAGCCCGGCTTCAGGTCTTGTTTGCGCGCTCCGTGAAGGAGATGCTCCGCAGGCAGTACGACGTGACGCACCATTACCCCCTGTTCCGTCGAGCTTTGAGCCTGCACTACACGTCCGAGGTCCGGTCCGGGCCGCCCGAGGTGGAGGACATGGTGGCGCCAGGGGGGCTGCTCGACCGTAGTGCGGAGGAGCACGTCACTCTGCACGGTGTACCACTGGTGGGTTCGGACCGCTTTTCGTTTTCTCGATGGAGGTACTACGAAGAAGACGAGGACCCTGCGGAGGACCACCGAGAGGGCGAGGCTCGGGACGGCTCTGTCGACGAGACAGAAGGTGACAAACTCGACGTCGAAGAGCCCGGGAGCGCAGAGGCTGAGGGGGAGACCCCTATTAGCGGAGGAAACGGGAGCTCCCGCGAAGAGGAGGTCGGCGGCAATGATGGCGAGGACCTCGCGAGCAGCGAGGACGAAGACGTGGCCGCAGTCGATCCGGGAATCGCTCACGGGGTCGGGGAGATCTATGCCGCCTTCAACAATCTGTCCGGAACGCTGACGGACGGCCCGAAGGGCTTTCCTTACGCGTTCACTGTGTTCACGGGCGCGGAGCTACGCTTCAACGACCTGGTCGACTACTGCCTGAAACGAGCCTCGGGACCCCTGGGTCCCTTGCCCGCGCGCTGTCACTGGGGATCGATAAACCCTGTGCTCCTCATGGAGGACCCGGTTGATCGCGACACGGGGAAGGTTTCGCGCAGGTACACCGTAACCTCCAGAGGCCACCTAAGCACCCTGATCGCAAGATCATCCTCCTCGTCGCCTTGCGACCGACCGCCCCCTTGTTACAACGAGGTCTTCCTGCCGGGCAGACCCGTCAGCAGGCTGAACTTGGACCTGGACCTCAAGTGCTGTCGGGGATGCAGCGAGAAGTTTTCGAACAGGACCGACCGAGCCACCAAGGCTCGCCTGTGTCAGAACGTAGTCTCGAGCCTCGTCCTCGTCGCCGCGGAATCTGTGCTCGGGCTGGCCGGAGTGAAGCGCGCGGAGGTCGAGGGAAACCCCGAGCTTTCGGGGGAACTGTGCCGATCGCTGGGCAAGTTCGCAGCGTACCAGAGGGTGTCCACGGCCAAGGCTAAGCTCAGCATGAGGATCCTGTGGTACCTGCCCGTCGAACTGTGCAGCTTCGATGGGATCGAAGTTTACGGGCGGCTGCTGAGAGAGATGGAGAGAAGGTCCCTGCGCTACTCTGTGCTCTCATACCCGGACGACCAGTCTCAGTGCGGGCTGTGCGATCTCAGAAGAGCGGTCGGTGAGCGGAGGGTGTCCGGGTCGGGATGGCTGAGGACCGAGGACCCGAACGCCGGCTCGCGCAGGCGCTCGGCGATCGACAAAGCTCCGTATTCTTGCAGAAAGTGCGTGAGACTTCCAAACTGCAGCAAGGACGGCTTCGCTTTCGAGTACGTGGACACCTTCAACGCTCGAGAAGACTTAGAGGATCCTCGCTTCGAGGACCCCTGCGCTCTCTCCGTGGGCCTCTCCTCTAACCCCATCGCTCCCGACGTGACGTCGCTCGGCGCACGCTTCGAGTGCGCAGTCGGGGCGGAGAGAATCTGGCCTGGTCCCGAAATGGAGCGACCAGGGGCCCCGGATCGAGCGGTGGCAGAAAGCGAGGCTCGGAGACTGTCCGATCAGTGGGGCGTGCCGGTGACGCTGAGGACGACCGGATCGGGGCTGGTGTACGTGCAAGCCGACGAAAAGTCTGAGACCTACCCGTGCCCCATTCACGGAAGGGTACATTCCAGGACCAAGCTTTGTGCCCTGGTCTTTGACTCACACACCAAAGCCAAATGTTTTGTGGCTTGAGGAAGGAAGACGGGTCAGACCTGCTTGTAACTGATGCTCCTAAGGGACTTACTGGGGGAAACTGGGGTTGTTTGACATCCGCTGTTTTTTTCTTCCGTTTTTTTTTTCTTTTCTGTTCTGTTTCTCTGCTTTGAAAATCAGTGTCTTACAAATGGATCAATACATATGTGTGAAATAATAAAGTTTGCACCAAACCCCATTTGAGTCTTATATGTGTTGCTTTTTTTTTTTTGCTTGTTTTTCGAGTGTCAACATTTTATTTCGCCTAGGTTTGCACTTTGGATGCAAATGCATTGACCCTGTGAGCAAAAAATAAAAAAAATAAAAACAGACGAGGTTAGACAAGAATCACAGAGGGTGCTGTTTTCTAGTCAGAGCTTTATTTGGAACGCTCAGCAGAAACTGAAGCAGCAAGCAAAAGAGTGTATGTGTACAATCGCCCAGACATCTCAAGACAGGAGACACAGAGCCTGTTGGTTTTTAGTTGGAGCTTTTGAAATGACCCACGATCGCACGGTCAGTATGGGCCCCCAAGATACACCATGTCAGCATATCTCATCCACTCATTCACATCACACATTCTTCTGGCGCTTCACCGGTCTCAAGACGGGCTCGGCAATCGACGGGCTCAGTCCCTGTCGTACGCGCCACTCGGCCCGGCTGACGTGTGTGAATATCGCGTCCGCCAGTCGGGCGGGATAGGCGTGAAGCTCGTCCAGGGAGTGCCCCTCGCGCTTAGCGCCCCTGTCGTAGGGTCCCCGCTGAGCCGCTTCCACGTGCTTGCGCTCTCTGAAACCCGAGCAGTTCTTTTTGCACAGCGAGGCCTCGAAGGGGCTGTTGGTCATCAGCCTCGTCCTCTTTCGGTAATTGGTGCCGTACATGCAGTAGTCCAGCCTGACGACGCGACTGTCTCTGCAGCCCGAGGTGAAGCTTTTGCGCTTGGCCCAAGTCAGGTACTTGTAGCTCTTGGCGCCCCTTTTCGCGTCCATGTACTCGACAAAGGAGCTGAGAAAGTGCTTGCCGGGGTCCTCGTACAGCCGGTGAGAAACCCAGCGCTTCCATAGCATGCTGGAATCCGGGTTCTCGACAAAGTACAGCATGCGAGGGTTTTGTCCATGAAAGTGTTCTATGATTTCCAGCGTCTTGGTCACCAGCGAGTCAGCAAGTCTCAGGTCCCTGGGCGTGCAGGCTCTGGTCCGGGCCAAGCTGTAGTTTTCGCACGGAGGCCCAGCGAAAACAACGTCGGGCGCGGGCCCCCGCCAGTCCCTGCTCGGGTCCCACTGCCTTACGTCCGTCACTATATCGGCCCCGTGTCTCCCGTCCATGTCGAGCCTACGCACCGTCCACCCGGCGGCAACGAAAGGCCTGCATATGCTGCCGGTCCCGTCGAACAAACTCAGGAGCGTCTTGGGTTTCGACACACAGCGTCGCGACGACGGAAATCCCTGGTCCAGCGCCATGGCTCCGCGAGCCTGCGAGCTCGTTAGGTGAATTAACTTATCCCCCGTTAGTCGAGAGGAACTCCGACCTCGGCGACGGAAAGCGAACCATTGAAAACTAAAAAAAATAAAATAAAAACAACAGGGGGCCATGTAAAGCGAACCATTGAAAACTAAAAAAAAAAAATAAAAACAACAGGGGGCCATGTTTCCCAGTTGGCAAGTGCGGCTGCTTTTAGCGGTGGCCCTCTTGGAGTGGCGTACCGTCGCGAACCCGCAGCAGCAGCAGAGCCCCGGCTGCAACTGCACGAAGGACCTCCTGCGGTACAGCTCCCCCGCGGGCCCCTGCTCGCCCGAGTGCGCCCTGATCGGCCTCAGGCACGCTTACCACGGACTCGGAGGCAACGACTGGACGCTCGAGGTGTCCGGCCGGCAGTTCGCCATCGGCGCAGCACAGGGTAGGACGCTGTGGGGGACGACAACGCGCAAGACCGAGCGCCTCTGCCAGGCCACAAGCGCCGTGTTTGACGGCGCCCCAGCCCCCAGGCGCGACTCGCCGAACGCGCCTCTGGACGTCAAGAGCTGTGACGTGATGCTGCTCGAGGTACCCGTGCTGCTGCACAACGACGCGGGACGACAAGGCGGTCCCTACCTCCGTCTCCCCGCACGACGAACGAGCGCAAGGAGACAGAAGCAGGTCGAGACCGGCCCGAGAGTGCCTGCCGGGGCCAACGAGACCCTGCGCGAGATGAGTCGTCAAGGATGGGGAGGCGCGATAGGAGTGAGGCTCGTTCGGCCCGAGCCCAGGAGCAGAGACCTGAGAGTCGAGGAGACAGCCGCCGTGCTGGATTGGTTATTGGGCGGCTGCCCAGACCTGAAGTTCGCCGTGTTGGACGCGGACCCGCGTGAACCCGGGTTCGGGGCCTACTTCGGAGTCCTGCGCGACATGTACGGGTCACGCGTGGACGTCATGCCCTCAATGTCCGGGAAGACCATCGCGCGCCTCATGTCGGCGAAGAACGATAACGCGACGCGCTACGCTTGCACCAAAACTTACTCCGAGTGCTCTGAGATCGGGACGCTGTACGGGGAGGACGGGAGGATGCTGCACCGAAGGCACGGGAGACGGCCTCTGCTCGAGTGTGGGCGCACGGCGCCCCACGGGCGGAACTGCACCATGTGTCAAGAGCGAGGCACCGTGTACGCGTTGTGCCCCACGGGTCTGAGGCCCGCGGAGGTCGCAGAGAAAGGATCCCGGACCCCCGGGAAGCCGGCCCTGTGGCTCGAAACGAGTCGGGCCGAGGAGGCCGAAGCGGCCTTGCGGGAAGCCGGGGAGGTGGCGGCTCAGCATGGCGCCTTGCTGGACCTGGATTCCTGGATGGAAAAACTGGAGGGCCCCTGCAAGTGGACTGAACCCGGGCGCTGGCCCCCGGAGAAGCACAACTCGGTCGAGTCGATCGCTGGCGAAGCGCCGCTTGGCCTGACGGGGCCGTCCGTTTTCCTGGAGCTCAGCCGCAGGTCAAACAACCGAGCGGGGATCGCTGTGACGCTGCCGACGGCCCGCTACGAGCCGGACGAAAAATGCTCAGCAATGAGGATGCGCAACAGACACATGGGAAAAAAGAGCTCAACCGATCGTATGTATTCGGCGGGTGAGCTGCGGGACATCGTCTCGGACATGGCGAGGTGGGGGGTGAGCCGGTACTCCCTGGGATACCTGGACCACACGTTCGGGCGTCCGGAGGGAAGTTCGCTGTTTGCAGAGCTCAGCACAGCGATCGACTCCGCCACCCGACGCTCCGGCACCCTGCACTACAGGTACACGAGGAGCTCCTCGTTCGACGACGGGGGCTCGTCCCACGTCGAGGTCGACGGCCTATACAAGCTACAGAGCGGGATATTTTTTCAGCGAGCTGCAGAGAACGCTCCGCTGGCCAAAGGCTTCGTGACGATCCCGGGTGTTCCCGGCTTGAGACTGGGCCTATCCTCTCGCATGAACATCGGTGATCCTCTGAAGGGTGGCGGCGCCCAGCTGCTGCGAGAGCAGGCAGAGATCGCAGAGTCCGTGCCTGTCGGGGCGCAGGTTGTGAAACTGACCTCGGGAGGGAAACTCGTGGCGTTCGTCGAGGCGGACAGGATCTACGTTCACGAGGCCAAACGGCAGGGGCACGCCAGACTCCGGACGCAGGTCTCGAGAGCGCGGAGCATGGAGAGCCCGCTTTGCCATCGAAGACCGCAGGGCGACCACGGCGAGCTTGAATGCTGCTCCCGACGAGTACGCGAGGCTCGAACGAGAGTGAAATTGGAACTGTCCGTGCCCTCGGCAACAAAGCCAGTGACCAAGGCCCGTCTCCGAAAACTGATGGACTCTACGCGGTGGTTACCTCCACCGGTTCTCACGAGGCGAGAGGAAGAGTGGCTGTCGCGCGATGGGGCTTCGGAAAGGACACGACCAGCCGTCTCCTGGCCCTGGAGGGCACGCGACCAGCTGAGTCTGCTACTCGAGTGCTTTGGCGAGCAAAGCGGTTCGTGCCTGGAACTGGCCGACTCTGCGGAAGGAGACTGGCCAGAGGGAGCGACGGGGTACCCCGTGGCGGCGCGGATCGCGGTCGACTACGGAGACGACATCCTGCTCAGGATCCTGTTACGAGCGGACCACGGAGCCGTGCGTGCCGCAGTTCCTTGCAATTTGCGGCCCTTCTCCTTCGGCTCAGAGGGGCCCGGGGACGGCCCGCAGAGCTTCCCCGGGTTTTTCACGAGGCCCGGAGAGCGGGTCCGCTCCGCGTCGAGGGACTACGCCCAGGAAGCCCGAGCTCTCGCCCTGCTGGCCTACGAGTCGCTCGCGCTGCGCCACTGTGGCGAGGCGAGCTCCCCTCTCTCCCAGCTCCTGGACTGCCTTCGACAAGCCAACCAAAGTCTGGCGAGCCTGGGCTCCGAAGCTTCGCTGGTCGAGAGGCGGGCTCGAAAGAACGACGCACTGGAAAGCGTTGTGTCCGAGCGCCGAGCCCTGGCAATGGAGCGCTCCTCCGCGTTGTGCTTGACTGCGGTGGCTGTCTCCGTATTAATCAATGCCGCCGCGATGGGGGCCCTTTGCGCAGTCTGCTCTCGGTCTCGGACTCCCAGGTACAGGAAACTGAAATGAAACGACCGACAAGGGCTGCGTGCCTTCTTTCTACGGTCGCCCTGACTCTGTTTCGCGTGACTCTGGGTCCCAAGGCGACTCGCTCGGAGGAAAGCGGACCCTCTGCGCCTCGAGATCCCAGGGTCATACTCAGACCCGGGAGGTGGAAGATACTGCGACCGGGAGACAGTCAGACGTTCCTATCGTACCAGTTCTACCTCAATTCAAATCTGACTTTCTTCGTTCCCTCGGACTATCCGGAGTGCGCCAAAGTCTCCTGCCGAGGCCTGCCCGACGACGGCGAGCGGCTGGGCTGCGACGTCCTCTGCGGCTCTGGTAGCTGGCGGGACGCGGACGTCGCCTTGTCCACATCCGTCCGCAGCCACTATCGGACAGCGAGTGAGCTGCAGGCTGCCTTCAAGGACCTCGAGGCTCTGGCCGACGCGCACCTGGGCTCGGACCTCTACTCGGGAAGTCAGCCGTCGGCGACGGTGGACGTGATGGGCTACCACAGGTCTTTGATAGAAGAGGCCAGGGCGGCAGCCAAGGCCACAGAGGAAAAATTTCAGAAAAAGCGCGAGGGAGACTACGAGAACGACGACGATTCTCAGCCGAGCGGTAGCGCCTTCGCTGCGAGGATGAACGCGTGGAGGAGCGGAGCCCTGCTGCTCTCGGCGCAGCTGAACGCCGTCACCTTTGCGTTGGTCGGGGCTCGAGAGAGACTGGCGGTTTGCGCGCAGGGCCTGATGAGGGCCGACATGACGGGCTGCGCGCCCGGATCGCCCTCAGAGTTTCACACGGACGTTCCCACAGCCGCTCGTCCAATCCTCTCTCGTTCGACCCACGGTGGGCTGGCGCTGGACGTCGAGAGAAAAAAGTGGGAACCCGTGCTGCTGTCCCGCTGGTACATGGCCTTTGTGGACTCGTCCTCGGGAAATCGGACGTGCTGGCTGGACAGGGGCATGGTGAACGACTCGCGCTCCAGCTACAGGGAACCCAGATGCGACCGGAGAGGCCTGTGCGACTCGCTACGGGTCGACGGAGACACGCTATCCGCGTGCCAAGTGAAGCGTGGCAGCGACATAAGCCAAGATTGTCCATTGGTGTGCGGGTCTGCGTGCTTCGGGCCGCTCTGCTACGACAGCCATTTCAACTCGTACACCCTGACGAAGGGGGTCGAGGCAGAGAGCTGGAGGGGCAGGTCGGGAGAGATACTGGTGGCACGCGAACCCCAGACCCTCTCAGGAGCACACCTCGCGAGAGGTGAGGACGAAAGAGCGACTGTCCTCGAGATGCGAGCCCGAGCCAACGCAGTCCTCGATCTCCTCAACCGAGGGGTGTCCGTGACTCGAGCCGTCGAGACGCTGAACGCCACCTTCAAGGGTTACGCCAAGAGACTGGAGTCCAAGGCGGACGAGCGTTCACTGAGGGAGCGGCAGTGCGAGAAGGCGGCTGTCCGCGGAACCGCTGCAGCCTCGGTGGCTCTCTTTTTGTCCACCGTGACCTGCCCCGTGCTGGTATTGGTGATCGTGAAGATGAAGTGCTGATGGGATGCTTCCCCCCATCCCGGAACACCCCGAAGAGGAGTGGCAGTGGGAGGCCGGCGCTTGAAGGCTCGAGCCCAGACGCCATAAGACCGTCGTCCAGAAGATCCGCGGCACACTCGTCCTCTCGACCAACGCGGTCAGCTTTACGAGAGACACACGCGCCCAGAAGCTCCTGGTCTTTCGGAAAGATGCTGTTTCTGACGGTGTTAGCCTACAGTGCCCTGGTCACGTTCTACCCATGCAGCGAGGCGAAAGAAGCGGACAAGGCTAAAGGCATCAGTGACAAGAAGTATGTGAAAGGGTGTGAGGTGGCACTGACTTGTCCACAACCGAATCCAGGACAGTTCAAGGGCTTCGCCTGGTTCGTGGATGTACAAGGGACCAAGCACGGGCTCTTTCGCATCGAGAACGGGATTACCACGAACTACGACCACAAGGCCAGCGTCGGCGCCAGTCACTTTCTGCTCGGCTCAAATCTGCTCATCATGCCGTTTACGAGAGGATACGAGAGCTCCTACGGCTGTTTCCGCTGGGCGATCGCGGGCCATCAAAGCGAGCAGTACACTTTCTTGGTTTCAAACTGCACCGTAACTTCGATCTTCAGCAATCCCTGCTCTTAAGGTCCCTCGCTCTGTTGACAGTGTCCTCCCTGGGTCTTCGCCACACGAATTGAAACCACTGACACTTATCCCTGCTACTGCCACCACCGCATTTGACATCACCGCCGCCTTCATTGCAGCCGCTGAACTCCAGGGAAGAAGCTAAACCATGGCCAGCTCAAAACCCTCCACACCCAAACCCCGCTCTTCGAGGTCGAGCAAGAACGATGACGAGGAAAGACCCGAGCCCCTGATACCCAAACGCAACCGGTACTCGCACAAGACCAGCCCCTCAAGTAGGGCAGCTCACAGCTTGCTCGAAGGAATTCTCCCGAGAGCTGCCAGGCGGAGCATCTGCGAAACTATGCCCGCTCAAGATCAGGAAGGGGTATGCAAACTGGTGCACGTGATGGCCAACGCAGCCCTTTTGAGGGAGCAGAAGGTGCTTCGTGCGGAAGAATCCTGGAACAGGGAGTTCGAAAATGCCTTGGCGAACTACCTTCCGGTGAGAGAACACCACATCGCCTTCCTCACTCACAACATGGTCGTGACCATGATCGGAGCTGTGGTCGCCAGGGCTCTCGAGCAGGCGACCAGGAGCGGGGCGACAAAGAGGCGGGGCGACAAAGAGGCTGGGCGACGGAGCCGACGAGTCCGAACTGCGGGGTCTCACCCTGGACCTCTTGGCCGACCGACACTATGTGAGAAACATCGCCTGCCACGACTGCTCCAAGACCAGCGAGGTGGAAGACGTGGCGTACTCCGGCATCATGGCCGTGAACATGACAAGGGCTCTCCTGGAGGAAAGCTTCAAGCGCAGATGCAGACTGAGCGGCAGCCCGACGGGGAGCAAGACAGACGACTCCTACAAGGACCACGCCACCATGACCGCTCCGATGGCCAACATCGGCTTCAGGCACCACTATGAAAACAACCAGCATCACCCTGAGCACTACACCAACAGCGACAAGAGGATGCCAGACGTGTATGTGGTGGAGGCCGTGGTGGACGGTCTGGCCTGCGTCTTCGAAAGAGTGAAGCCCCCGCACGTGAAGGCCTGGTTGGGGATGTTCAGCAAGGAGAGGTTTCCTCACCCGCAAAACAAAGACCTGGCTCGGATGGTGCTGGACGCGCTCCAGGAGTACATAACGGACGCTGACTACACCGCACTCGAAGCCTTCAGGGCCTCTGTGTTCGCCATAACCGGAGAATCCTGCCCTTGGGCGCGAGTGTCCATGACAAGCTGCTGCGACCACAGGCCGCTTGAGGGCGACAGATACTCGGAAAAAGACCTCTCCACGTACTTCGAAGACCCGTGAGGATCCGGCTGACGTTTCAGACACCTGCCGCTCGCCGCAAACAGCCCAAGAGTTTAAAGTTTCATGGCTTATGTCGTTTTCTGTGAAATGTCAGAGAGGAAAAAATGAAGGTGTAAAAAAAAATGAAATAAAAGACCTGTCAACTCAGAAATGTGGTTTGCCTTGCTTTCGACCTCTGTGTATTTGTCAACCTAACAGCTTGCAAACAGCAAACGTGGGACCAAAACACACATGCTCACACAAGTCAGATACCACAGACGGTTGCGTTTATTCCAAAGGGTAAAAAAAAATCAAGTTGTGCTTGCGTGCAGACATATAGGACGAGGACAAACGCACAGAGGAGCGGAGCCCTGTTGCCCTGGACCAAGCCGAATGCAATCACCTTCGTGCTGTCGGGTGGGCGCTCGAGAGAGAGAGGCTCAAGGTTTGGGCACAGGGTCCGATGAGGTTGAGAGGCATTTTTCCCATCTCGGAATTCCCCATAGAGGAGACTGTCGGCAGCGGGAGGCCGACGCTCGAAGGCTCGAGCCCGGACGGTATAAGACCGTCGATCAGAAGATCCGCACCACACTTCTCCTCTCGACCAACGCGGTCTGCTCTGCTAAAGACACGCGGGTAGAGAAGCTCCGGGCCTTTCGCGAATATGCTGTTTCTGACGGTGTTGGCGTGCACCGCCCTGGTCCCGTTCCGCTCGTGCCACGAGGTGAGAGAAGCGGTCGAGGCTCACGGCACCCGTGTCAGCGCGGATGGGGGAGAGTGTGCGGTCGCACTGACTTGTCCGCGTGAGAATCCCGAAAGGTTCATGGCCTTCTCCTGGTACCAGGTTGTACGTGGGACCAAGCGCGGACTCTTTTACATCCAGGACAACGGAACTGCCTTGGAGTACGAGCTCGAGGAGAGCATCAGCGCCACTCACAAGTTCCTGGGCTCGAACTCAACTCTACTCATCTCGCCAATTTCAACAGGATACGAGGGCTCGTACGAATGTAGCCGCTGGGCGAACGTGGGCCATCGCAACGAGCAGTACAGTTTCTCTGTTTCAAACTGCTCCGTGACGTTGATCGTCAAACCTCTCAGTCCCTCAGTTTGGGCCAAGGGGGGCTCGACAAAGCCCTCTGTCTCGTCCCTCACTCTGTTGACATTGTCCTCCCTGGGTATCCTGATACTGCTTTGACTTGAGCGGCAACAAAATTTTGCTGATGCAGCATCGCCCATCCTCAAACCTAACGACTTCATCCCCTACGAGCCCGGCCTTGTGCACTTACTGCTTGTTATACATTTTTGAAAGGTCCACACTTTTCACGGTATGTGTTCTTCTCAATGAAATTAAGCGAGAGAAAAATGATGATGTAAAAAAATCAATAAAGTACCGGTCAACTCCAAAATGTGGTCTTGCCTCGCTTTCACCCTCTGTGTAACGTGTCAACCTGACAGCTCGCGAAAAATGCACTTGTCACCGTGACACACTCAAGTTGTTGGGCTTGTGTGCTGAACATGTAGCTACATGAGCGTGTGTTGTTGAACGTGCTCCCTTGAATAAAATCATGTGGTCTCTCAGCTCACTTGGGTGCGTCTTTGTCTGTTTTCACTTCTCTCTCGGTCTAAGGGACTAGAGACTCTGACTTTTCCTCCCCGCTTTGGCCTACGTGTGTACCTAAGCGCCCCTCGCATATATGATAAAGGCACAAAAACCCCAATGCGATACAAATGACAGACACAGGACAAGCTGAGGTTTTCAATGCTGTTTAATTCACAACAGTGAGCGTACAACGCTAGAGAGAACAATTGTGTTAGGGGATAAATCAAGACAAGCGCCGTGATCACACCCGGACGGGGTGTGCGTTACGCTGACTGAAAAGTTTTTTCTTGATGCAGTCAGAAGATTTCGTCCGCCTTCTGCTGTGGGGAATCTTCGTTTTCAACGCAGGAACTCCGTGCCTCGGGATGGGCTGCTCCACAGGGGTACGAAAAGAGGAGGGCGGGAATCTCCGAGGCGAAGGTTCCCTCTGACTGCCGCCCATTCGCTCGCCCTCGCGTTCCCTCGGCGCATGCGAGCGTTGCACCGTCCTTCCCCGCAAAGGGCGAAGGGGAGTCGTATTCTCATCTGCAGAAATTCTGGCAGTCGAGCAGGTCAGGTCGTTCACTCCGGATCCCGTCCCGCTTCGGGTGCCGACGGCCTCGAGGCTCTCGCGGTCAACTTCGCTCGCGGCTGCGGAGATGACCGGAGACTTCTCCAGAGGTAGCTCGCGATTTGAGTCGTCCGTCATCGTTGCTCCCCTCTATCCGGGTGGCTGAGCGCGAGGTTCTGATGAGGTCTGGAGGACAAGGCGAAACTCTGTTGAGCCCGGGTAACTGCCGCTTTCAAACATGACTCGGAGGGGGTGATACTTGGGGCAGCGGTCGGATCCAACCTAGCGCCGCAGCCGGAACGACGACGCGTTTCGATCGGCGACCGGGTTAGGCTCTGGGCTCGCGGCTCTCACTCGCAAGCCGTCAGAGGTATTTTGTTGCGATCGTAGTTTCCGTGACGCGAACCCAGACTGAGCCGAGGTATACTAATTGCCCCGTGTCCACTCGCTGGACAATGAGACGATGGTGAATGAAAATTACAGTTTCTGGTGGTGGTACGAACGGAACGAGTGGGCGGCATACACCATGGTCGCAGCGCCTTTGATGGTGCTGGGCTTGGTGCTCATCATGCACAGGTTCTGCAAAAGGCCCGCTGGGAACATCTACAAGCCCAACGCTCAACGGGTCGGTGCTGTGTACCAGCCCACGACCGAACGTCAACCGTCCACCTTGTCGAATTGGCGTGAGACCGTCGAGACCTGCAACTGCCGGGGTGCAGAGCGAAAAGTGGCAGAGAGCCCGGAGCCCGCAGCCCTGAGTCGCTCAGACCAAGTTCTGGAGGTCCCGATCGATGAGAAATACCCCTCGGTTCTGTGAGGCAGAGCTAAAGGGGTGCGAGAATTTTTTTTTTCCTTCTTTCTTTTGTTTGTCTGCTTTGTTAAATAAAAAAAAAGAAAGCTGCACACAGCTGAAACTTGTACCCTTTTATCTCTCCTAGTTTACGCAGGTCTGCAGTGATAGCAGGAGGAGCAGCCCAGAAGACAACGAGGCCAATTTGCTGAGATCCTGCTGTGGACAGTTCTTCATTGTTTTTCTTTAATTGTAACTAGCGTGTTCACAATGTCAAGTTGTTGAGATCCTGCTGCAGACAGTTCTTCTTCTTTCTTTTTTCTTTTTTTTTTTCATTGTAACTAGTGTGTTCACAATGTCAAGCTGTCGACACAATAAAAAATGCACAGATCCAAATTATGCTCGAGTGATGTTTTATTCTGGACAAGCAACTTCATCTATATCCCTGCAACAATTACAAGGCAACAGACGACACCTTGCCGTATCGTCTGCGCTTCTTGCCATAGGGGCAGAAAACACACAAAAGGTATGCCACTACGATGAGCAGAGCAGGCAGCCATGAAGACCAGACTCCGAGTGCAAGGCCGGTCCACGAGCGGCGGATGAGACAGAGTTGAGTTGTGATGCGGGGAAGACTCTGAATACATTGGGGCGAACCTCCCCTCTAGGTTTTCTCAACCAGTGGGACGAGAAGTCTCACGACGTCCAGCGCACCCATTGCCGACGCGGCCTTAGCTGCCTTCTTGGTCTCACCGGTCCCTGTGTGAGACAACGGCCCTAGTTGAAACCCAAAAACTTGAGGGAAACAAATCACAGTGTCACATCGCTGTTACCTGTCGCTTGCACATCCACCTTGGTCGCTCCGTCTAAAAAGATCGCAAACGCTGAGCAGAAGCAACGAAATCTGCCGGACGCAACCCACTGGTCTTGTGTGAGTTCCTCGAAGTTGTAGGTGGGAAAAGGCCAGTTGTACCTCTGGCATAATTCCTGTGAACGCAAAGAGAGTTTTTTTTTTTTCTCATGCACAAACAGCGGCATTGGGTCACGTGAATAGGATACCCACTTGCAGTCGGCCGACGTAGTTCTCCGCAGTGGGCAAACTTGCGAACTTAGCGACAAGCTTCGATTCCCATTCATCTTTCGTAGCCTCCAGTGACGGGAGCTTGGCGTTGTCTGCAGCGGATTCTTTCAGCACCCCCAATAGCAAAGCTTTGGCTGCGGCTAATTTTGCCAACCTCTTTTGAGGTCCGATGCCTAGGGCGAGGGAATCTTCCTTGACGCTGCCCTCAGCGAAAAGCCGCGCACTACATTTGTACATCTCGAAGAAGTCGTCTCTTGAAATTATAGTGTCGTACACGACTGTTAAATTTCGCTGATCTGCGAAGGATTGAAGTCTGTCCACCCAATTTTCCTCCTTTCCTGCCATCTTCTCTACAGAAACTGAGACACGACGCGGTTCCTCCTCAGTATCCATTCCATTCTCTGGGTCACTTTTATTTTATACTGCCTACTCGTCGGACGGAGCATCGATGACGGTTACGGTGAAGAGGCAGGTTTCGCATTGGAAGAGAGTCTCTGTGAAGCAGGGACACGTTGTTTTTTTTTTCTACATCTGTTGCTCGGGTACACAACAGACAGACACACACACACACACACACACAAAAATACAGTGCAAAAAAAAGGACTCGGTGTCCAAGCTCCACCAAAGTCCACGAGCGCATTTTCACTGGGAGCCCATCATCGTCTCGTGGCACGTGAGCAACGCAGCCCTAGGGGAGTAGGTCGAATGATGAGTAGTAGATGTCTCTCCGAGGACTTTGTGTCCACAGGCATGGGGAGTTTTACCTCGCGCTTTACCCTTCCGGCACCTCGAACAAGTCTTTTTCGAGATGCTCAGCAGGCTCCTAGCCACGAGCGGATGGAGGTCCCCCGATCCACACACCAAACAGCGTGAGTTCAATGAAGCCTCGATCTCGCGGATGATGGATTGCGTCAATGATCCCGGCCGCAGGCTATCGAACAGCGCCATCAGCCCACCCTCGCCGAGCTCTCGCTCGTCCGGCGAAGCTCCGCTGACATCCAGGAACCCAATTAAAGAGCACACGGCCGCGAGCTGCCAGGTGCTCACTCGCGTCTTAAGCTCAATGTCCAAAGCCGCCCTGGTTAGCAAATCTACGGCTCGAGAGATCGGCGCTGCAAGCGGCTCGACGTCAGTTGGTCGGAGCTCACTTAGTGGCTCTCGGAGCGCGCTCAGCGGCTCTCGGAATGCAACGCGCTTAGAACGCTTCAGCGCAAGAAACCTCACCAAGAGACGCACAATGTCCTCTTCCCTCACAGGGAACGCAGCTCCTCCGAGAGCGATCAATACGTCCTTCTCCGCTCTCAGTATCCCCTCACCAGTAGAGGATGCGTCGGCGACCGTCAGGTTCGGCCCCGGCTGGGATTTGACGGTGGAGTTGGCCCAGACGCGATTGCGGACGCAGATGTCGTCCAGATCGATTTGAGAGCACGTGGCGTGCATCTTCGCAGAGAGCGAGAAGCAGGCCGCTCGGACATTTTCCGAGTTCGTCAAAAGCTCCACGAGCTCGGACTCAGTGTCACGCGTGGCGACGTATCTGTCCATGACGTTCAACGAGCCCAAAAACAGTGAACGAACGTCTGAGGTGTCGACGTTCAGTCGCCTTATACTGTCCGCGAACCAGCCAGCAGCCTCTGACCTGCGATTTCGGTACTCCCAAAACAAGCCGGAAGATGACAACAGAAAGCGGTCAAGTCCCGCGCTTGAGTCGAACAGGTCGAGAAGGCGAAGCTGATCCTCCAAGCCTTTTCTGAGGTCTTTCGTGTCTGTCGCTGCCAAACCAAAGTCCAATGCGGGACACGACACGTACGTCTGCTGAGTAACTTCCATGATGAGTGTAAAGTGTGCTCAAGATCGAGTTCCAGGTTTCTAAGGGCCACAGCCAGCGCTCGCACAATAGGTTATCGAGATTTCGCTTGTCTCGACCGAGGCAAGAGGCACACAAATCGCCTAGACAAGAGCGCAAGACTTTGAGCAGCTATGGAACTAGAGTTAGCCAACTAGTTGGCTCCACACGCTGAGGTCCGACTCCGAGCTGAGTCGGCCGTACTCCGTTTGCTCCGTTCGGAGACTGAGTGAGGTGGGGGGAGTGTGGCTCGCCGTTGGATGTCCATACAGCAAGGCAGTCTAAGTCGGGGGCTTGGAGCTAGGGAGAGAGGAGCTTATTTCAGCACCACAAGCGTACGTCTCTCTGTCTGTGCTAGTGTTCACTGTCCCTCAGGTCAGCTGCGACGATGTTTGGCAAAAGGACAACGTACAATGCTACCGGCCCGTCACCAACCAACGCGTCCTCTGAGATTCACTCTTCGATCGCGTTCAGTGTGGTACCCATGCTTCACTTTGCGGTGATGGTGCTGGGCTTGATCGTAAACGTTTGCATGATAAACCTGGGATTACGGCTGTGCAGACCTCCGAAGGCTCGTTCGCGCTGCGATTACTTTTTCGTGGTCGTCGGGCTCTGCGACATAGGCACATTGTCCGCGACGCCGCTGTGGGTCATGCAGAACATGGCCAAAGAATGGATCTTCGGATATGTCGTCTGCAAAGCCACGAAGGGGGTGATAACTGTGAGTCGCCTTTGCTTTTTCCTGTTCTTTTCTCTATCCGGACAAATGAAAAACCTCTGCTTTCTTCAATCCCTCCTCATTACCTGTTTTGTTTTTTGTTTTTTTGTTTGCGTATTTGTTTCCTCCACAGTTCTGCCTGCAATACGGGGTACTCATGATGGTCTGCATCAGTATAGAGAGATACAACAGGGTGGTCCTCAGAAAAGCTGCCTTCTCCTCTCTTAAGAGGGTGAAAGGAGAGTGGGCGAGGAGAGCTTTCCTGTCCCTGGTGTGTGCCATTCCTCCCTCCGTGTCAGCTCTGGTGAACATATCCAATCACGAAACCTTCAAAGTCGGTCTGATTACGCTGTGCGCTGACACCTATTCCCCGAGCGAAAGGTTCGTCATCACGTGGATCAGGATGACCATCTGTTTTATCGCACCCTGCATCATTCTGGCTGCTTGTTACGGCGCAATCTTCTTCACTGTGCGAAGACATGTTAGAAGGGGGTCGGCTCACTTAAAGAGAGAACAGCTTCCCCTTGCAAAATCCTACATCCTTTCATTGCTCACTGTCATAGTTTTTGTTTGCTGCTGGACTCCCTGGATCGCTGTCAGCATTTACTACTCTCTCACTAAAACCCTGGTACACAATCAGCTGAAATTATTCCTGGTGACCAACGTGAGCTTGGCCGCAAGGAACATGCAATGCATCACCACCCCAGCCCTGTATCTGTCCATGAGGACCCCCCAGTCGGTCAGAAGAATTGGGTCTACGAGCACCAAGAGTGGGTCGAACACCTGGAACTTTTGCAATTATTCTTTGTAGTTGTCACAGGCTGTAAAATATACAAAATAAAGACACGAATAAGCGAAACAATATCAAACCCATATTTGTGTTTTGTTTTTGTGGGCGTACAACGGGGAACAGAGATTGCTTCAGAGCAGGCTCAAAGACCCCGCCGAGCTTTGTCTCGTTTTGGGAAAGGTTTTTCTCTAGCTGTAAAACAAAAATAAAAATTAAAAATAAACATCTGAAGCAATTGCAGCCCGCCTCTGAGTCTGCCCCTCCTGACAGGACGCAGAGCTCCGTGGAGTGTTCCTCGTCTGAGAGGAAGTCTCCAGCCTGCCCCTGAGCGGAACTCTCGTGACAGACGCAGTGCTCCGTGGAGTGTGAGTCGTGTCAGCGAAAGGCTCCAGCCTGCCCCCACCGAGAGGAAGTCTCCAGCCTGCCTCCTGAGCGGGCCTAAGCGGAAAAGCACAAGCAGCTCTGCGGCGAGTCACACCACAGAGCTCTGTGTCATGGGGGGCCGAAGCAGAGGAAGGCTGGAGCCTTTCGCGTCTGAGGCACACACGCGGCCCGTGCCTGCGGGGGAGCAGACAGAGAGGCAGGCTGGATCCTACATCGTCTGAGAGTGGCCCGCAGGCCGATCCGCTCCCGTCGGACGGAACGAGAAGCTCGACGGAAAGGCGGGGTTTGTCAAAGTAAAAAGCACGAGCGGCTCTGCGTGGAGTGCTGTGTCAGGGGGGACCAAGTCAAATGCAGGCTGCAGCCTTACGCAACGCGAGCCACACAGCTGAGTCTGTCAGGAGAGGCCAACTCAGTGGCAGGCTGGAGACTTCCTCTCGGTGGGGGCAGGCTGGAGCCTTTCGCAACCAGAGCCACACAGCCTCGGAGCTCCACGTCTGTCGCGAGAGGCACGCTCAGGAGGCAGGCTGGTCGGATACAGGCCTCTCTCATATGTGGAAATAAATCAGAAACGAATCGACAGAGGCACGCTCAGGAGGCAGGCTGGTCGGATACAGGCCTCTCTCATATGTGGAAATAAATCAGGAACGAATCGACTGTGTGCATTTGCGTGTGCCACAAGAGTGATGGAGGTCGGAAAGTCCACAAGGTGGAGCGATGATGAGGTTAAATGCCTCTTAAGTCTGTGGGGCGACGAGACAATGCAGACGGAATTGCAGGATCATTTTCATAACAAATTCTTGTTTGAAGACATTTCAACAAATATGGGGAGGCAAGGTTTTAAGCGCTCGTGGCTAAATTGCCGGCAAAAGATCAAAAACTTGAAATACAAATACAGATCGGTAAAAGACCACAATAATAAGAGTGGAAACAGCTGTGAAACATTCCTATTCTATGATAAAATGGAAGGCATTTTGGGTGACAGGCCAAGTTTCCGACCACCGGAATTACTGGATACCACCAGAGTTGATGATGTGCCGTCATCGGTGGACAGTGAAGAGCCGGAGTTTGAGAACAGTAACAGTACAGGTAAGGGCAAACGGAATTTATTTTAAATCTTCGTTTATGTTGTTAATGTTATTTTATTGTATTTATAATAGTATAGCAATTTAAAAGTTGTCTTAGTATTCGACAGATTAGAAAAATATGTAAGCAATTAAAATATTACAACTACCATCATTCATAACAAAGTATGATTGATAGCTAACAGGTATTTATAGTTCAAACAATGCTTCAATATTATATAATACACTATAGGCTATTACTTCCATTTTATATATTGCATTTCTATGTTTATTATCATAG
Organism: Oryzias latipes; assembly: GCF_053564925.1. Classification (NCBI taxonomy): domain Eukaryota; kingdom Metazoa; phylum Chordata; class Actinopteri; order Beloniformes; family Adrianichthyidae; genus Oryzias; species Oryzias latipes. The sequence continues at coordinate 323,060 of NC_136238.1, forward strand.
ACTCATGACAAACGTGATCACAGTTAGTCATACTCATTTTTGTCTTTTACAAGTAGGTCATTTCATTTGCATTCACAGTGTTAAGTACTTTTTTTTTATTTACATAAAAATCAATATTACAGCAATACAGCTATAATGTTATTGGGCAATACTCATAATGTAGTAATTGATAAAGCACTCAACAAAGAAATAGCTCATTATGTAAAACATTTGTCATTTTACAGGTGCACCTACCACCCGTCAAACGCCCAAAAACAAGCTAGAATCCACAATGGATGTTTTTTCTAGGACAATCAAAGAAGCCCTGTCTCAGGCAGATGACACAGAGCTACAGCTGAAATTGCAAGCGGCCCAGCACGCCCACGAAATGAAGATGATGACAATGGTCACACAATTTCTTGCAAGAAGACAATCGTATCAGCCACCACCTGACCCAGACCAGGCCACAGGTTCAAGCTCGTACCAGCCACCACCTCACCCAGACCAGGCCACAGGTTCAAGCTCGTACCAGCCACCACCTGACCCAGACCAGGCCACAGGTTCAAGCTCGTACCAGCCACCACCTGACCCAGACCAGGCCACAGGTTCAAGCTCGTACCAGCCACCACCTGACCCAGACCAGGCCACAGGTTCAAGCTCGTACCAGCCACCACCTCACCCAGACCAGGCCACAGGTTCAAGCTCGTACCAGCCACCACCTCACCCAGACCAGGCCACAGGTTCAAGCTCGTACCAGCCACCACCTTACCCAGGCCAGGCCACAGGTTCAAGCTATTTCCCAGATCCGGTTCACCCAGGCCAGGCCACAGGTTCAAGCTATTTCCCAGATCCGGTTCACCCAGGCCAGGCCACAGGTTCAAGCTTGTACCAGCCACCACCTTACCCAGACCAGGCCACAGGTTCAAGCTCGTACCAGCCACCACCTTACCCAGGCCAGGCCACAGGTTCAAGCTATTTCCCAGATCCGGTTCACCCAGGCCAGGCCACAGGTTCAAGCTTGTACCAGTCGCCACCTCACCCAGGCCAGGCCACAGGTTCAAGCTATTCCCCAGATCCGGTTCACCCACATAGGTTCAGTCAGGATTTTTCACACCCAGGTCCCTTTACTCAGGATCACACACGCCTATGTTTGTCCCAAAATGATGACCACCCCTGTCCCCCCTTTTACCAGGATTATGTTTCTGCTGCTCCCTCTCACTATCCCCACCCTCCATTCATTTCAGATAATCTTTAACCACTTTACCTCTTGTAATGTCACCTCCAAATATCTTGACCACCCTTCAACCTCCACCCTCTCAACAGGGCCGCATCAGCCTTATGCCTGTCAGTTTCCCCAGTCCAAAGCTACTGGAGTAAAGGGACCCAACCCGGGGATGGAACCGAAAAGGTCCACAGCTCAGCGGAATGAACAAAGAGTTGGCTTTCCAGCCCCACATCTGAAGCTATTGCAGCCCGCCTCTGAGTCTGCCCCCTTCGACAGGGCGCAGAGCTCCGTGGAGTGTGACTCGTCTCAGCGAAAGGCTCCAGCCTTCCTCTGCGTCGGCCCCCCCATGACACAGAGCTCTGTTGTGTGACTACACGCAGAGCCGCTCGTGCGGTTCCCTTCACCCAAACCTGAGCCTCTCCACGGAGCTTCATGTGCTGTCAGAGGGGAGGTGATCGGAACGCTCTTGGGCTGGGCTCTCTTGGGGTTGCTTTACATTTGGAACGTTGCATTTGGAAAGGTTTTCTCAATCGAGCTGTCAGGCATAAAAGCGGAGCCAGCCCGGAGAGGGAACTGAAACGACCCACAGCTCAACAGCAAGGAGAGAGAAAGTCGGTCATTTAGCTCTTGGCGTGAAGCAATTGCGAATGTTCTGTGAGATTTTCACTGGCTTTAAAATAAAAAAATAAAATAAAAAATAAAAAAAAAACAGGACAGAAAATCCAAACGAACACAGGAATTGTTTTTTGTATGACTTTTTTATTACAACATGTCCTAGGGATCCAACCCAGAGATGGAACCGAAACTGCCCAGAGCGCAGCGGAATTGAGAAAGAGTTGGCCTTCCAGTACCACACCTGAAGCTATCACAAATGTTCTGTGAGGTTTTAACTGGCTGTAAAATAAAAGTTAAAAAAAAAATGGGACAGAAAATCCACCTTGATTTTGATTTTTTTTTTGTCATCACACGACCCGGGGGTTCCTTCTGCTTCATGGCCATCGCCGTCCCGTCAGCGCCCTGGACGTGAGCCGTGTGTTCACGAGGGGAGCCGATCTGGTGTGCGTGTTTGTGTGCGAGCCTGCCTTGTTACAGTCAGATGTGCGACCGCGAGAAGGTTAGAGGGGTCTTTGGCAGCGCCCAGGCCTTTCGAGCAAACTGGTTTGTTTCACACAGAGAAGCTGTCCAACAGGGCGGCAGCGGTCGCGATCGACTTTATTTTTCATCAAACGGACACAACGGAATGAAAAACGTTGCGCAGGTCAGCGTCTCTGTCGCGGGCCCCACTAGCATCAGAGCAGTTTTTGGTCATAGCACAGTATACAAACAGACTTTTGACATAACACAGCAAGACACTTCACCCCGGTCGATCCTTCGGAATCCAAAATCGCACTCGCAAAAGGAATCGCCATGCTCACACGATCAACGGTCTCGCGCAGGCGGAAGAGAGATCGCGGCGAGGGAGAGCAGGGTAGAGAAGAATCCGAAGATGAGGACGCTTGCGAATACCGGTGTTCTCACATGAACATGATCGCTTCGATGAGACGCGAGATCGCAGAGCTGAAGGGCGCTCTGGACAGAACGGAAAGGGAGCGGGATAGAGGAGCGCTCCATGAACGTGTCGACCTGCGGTCAGGCGTTCGAGAGTCGAGCGGAAACCTCGCGCGAGCGGGGCGCTCGGGCGAGGAGGCTGTCGTCCGCATGGCCTACGAGCTGGAGGTTTGCAGGAGGGATCTCGAGGAGGCCAAACAAGCTCTGCACCGCGCTTTGGAAGACCGCAAAGCCCTCGAGATCGAGCTGAGGGAGAAAGCCGCCCGGAGCGCGGAAGGCGAGGCGGGTAAAAGCGAATCGCCTCGCTCTCATCCTCACCTGGACTGGGTCGGCAGGCATTTCTTGGCGGTGTCTCTGCCCGAAGATCGCATGTTCAGACCCGGGGAGTCCGTGACGCCGGTCGGGGTGTTGCAGAAACTGTTCGAGATGAGGATGGGCGAGAGGCGATCGGCGGGGTTCAGCATACTGCTGGAAAACGTCAACATCGCGCTCTCTCAGAAAGAGCCGGAGTGGTACGCGAAACACTTTGGCTTCACGAGGCCCCGCGTCTACGCCAACGGCTACAGGTGCACGGACAAGGTGGACACGGAAGACTTCGCCTGGCTCCTGTTCGAGTACGGGGCGCAGGCTCCCTTCGTCGAGCTGCTGGCCGGGCTGTTGACCGTGCTCAACAGCACGGGGAAGGGCGGCGTCACCGCCGTGGCCGTGAAACTGAGCCAGATCCTGTACTCCTCGAGCGTGACGCTGTTCAGAGAAACGGTCGCCAGGGCATCCGAGTCTTTTCTCTGTGTTCGCGGCAGAGCCGCGCAGGCTCGCGAGTCTCTGGGCGCCGTCACGGTCCCGGTCGACGCGGGGCTGCCTGAGGAACACAGCGATCGCCACAGGGGTTCGAACCGCGCGAGGAACGGCGTACTCAGGTCCGTCCTGGAAGGCATAGAAAGCCCCCGTTTCGCGAGCTTTTCTCCAAAGCAACGGGAGGAGGACGGATCCCTCGGCGCTCGAGACTCCTTGAACATTGACCGTTCTCTGTCTGCCTTCATCAAACGCAGACAGAGAGACCCAGGAGAACTAAGTGGCGGGAACGGAGGCTCGAGGACCTCGAGGTTCGATCGAGCCGAGCAGCTTCGGGTTGCCGCTCCGCACCGCCCAGAGCGAAGCTCGCTCCTCGCGAAGCGGGTGCAGATCGAGCCGTTTCTCTGACGGTCACACTGCGCAGCCCCCGCACAGACAGATGGACGAGCCGGGGGTCGACGTCTCTCCGGCCGAGGGATTTGGCGCGCCCGGTGCCCGCAAGCGCGCCAGAGAGGAACCGCGCGTCGCCGACGAGGACCCCGCGGCTCGGGCTTTGCTCTCTCTTTCGGGATACTGCCAGGAGGAGTGGGTTCGACGCATGGTGAAGTTGCACATGTTTCGAGGCGATCGCCTGAAAGTGGCTTTGCTGAGCGGAGACGCGGGCTGCGGGAAATCGTACGCGATCGGTCTGCTGGAGAAAAAGCTGAAAGCCCTCAGGATCAGCGTCGCAGTGAGCGCCATGACCAACAAGGCGGCAGGAACGCTGATGGAGTCCGGTCATCTGGACAAGGTGCAAACGTTTCACAAGATGATGGGTCTCAAAAAGGATCTGCTGGACGATTCGCTCGAAGCGGACGCCTTTGTCGAGCGCTACAGGAGATGCTACCTGGGTGCGATCCTCGCCTTCCGGGCGTTCCGCCGGTCGAAGGTCGACCGGGCCGTCGACAAACACTCCTGCGAGCTGCCGAGGCCAGAGAGCTGCTCCGCCTGCAGCAGGATCTTCGCTCGGCTGAGAGGCCGCAGCGCCTTGGCGGACGCGCCTCCGTTCTTGGGCACGAACGTGCTGGTCGTGGACGAGTACGGGCTCATGACGGCCAGGCTTCTGGAGAGGATGCTCAGAATACTCGCCCTGTTCTACGGTCCGGACGCGGGTCCTCTGATAATCCTGGCGGGCAGCGTGTCCCAGTTGCAGCCAGCCGGTTCGGGCCCGCTCCTCTGGGAGACCGGTCGCATGGAAACGCTGCTGTGCTGCTCCACCCCGCTCTTTGTCAACAGGCGGCAGTTCGACGACCCGGGCTACGCCGAGACACTCTCCTACCTCCAGTTCAACACGGTGACGCAGCAGTCCCGGACCATTTTCAGGAGTCAGCTGCTCGTCAGCGAGAGACAGGCGATGGACCCCCAGCACGAGCCTCACAAGACTCGCATCTTCCACCAGGACCAACAGCTCGCTGCCTACACAAAGGCTTACGCCGCCAGGGCAACACGAAAGGCGGAGGTGTTCCTGAGCGTGACCAAGCACGGATCATCGAGCAAGGGACCCGCCCAGTGGTACAACGTCCTTCAGCAGGCGACTCAGGCTTTACCCAAACTCTTTGCGATGCCCAGGGTGTTTTTCAAGGGCGGCCAGCGCCCACGCGAAAGGGACTACCTCAGGAACCCCGAGCTCTGGGTCGGTTGCAAGGTCAGGATGCTTTGGCACATGGACCACAACGGCATACAGCCCGTAGAGGACGGACCGGTGCCTCGTAAAGCCCTTTCGCCGGCGGCCAACCTCGCCGGGGACCCGGTTTCGCCGCTCGAAGTGGAAGGCCTGATCAGCGGGATGGCGTTCCGGAAAGAGACCCAGGCTTACGAGTTCTACGTGAGAGGAGACAGGACCGGTCGTCTTTACAAAGTGGGACCTTCCAAGTGGCACTGCGAAAACTGGACGGTGACCACGCACCCGTTGGCCTGCATGCTGGCCATGAACACCTACGACTGTCAGGGCTGTACGATAAGCGGAGAGGTGCTGTACCACCCGCCGCGAAACTTTTCCATGTCCCCTATAAAACCATCGGTGTACGTGGCGCTCAGCAGAGTCACTCGGAGAGAAAAGCTGCAGATGACAAACTGCAACTTTGCAGAGTCTGTCGGTCGGGTGGGTTTCTACGACGAGAGGCTAGTGGCCTACCGCAAACGCGTGGAGATGAACTACTCGGCCTGAGCCCTCGGCCTAGCCAGAAATCTCCTCTTCTTTACGGTCGTCGCGACCGACCTTTCGCTCGAACCATGTGGCACGAACTCACGCTGGAAGAGCTGATACTCCTCGCTTCGCCAAAGTCCGCCGCTCGAGGGCCGAGCCGGGTCGCGGCTCGCGCGACGAACCCCCGAACGAGAGGAGAGGACGGCTCGGTGGAGAAGCCGGAGCCCCCTCGAGCGGAGTCCCGGTGTGATTTGAGATCTTACATCGTGACCAAGTGGTGCCCGTGGTTCTCGCGGACATTCGGGGAGCTCTCGGAGGAGAATCTCAACATGCTTACGGTTAGGCTGCTCAGAGTTCACGTAGAAGAGGGTCCTGTGCTACTGGAGGTGCTCGCCGCGGCTCTGATCGTCCTGAAAGCGCCCAACGCCCCGCACGCGCCCACCTGCAGAGAGCCTTTGCGAGCGCTCGAGTTTCTCTGTCGTCCGATCGCGGACTAGTTGTTGTCGTTGCTTGTTTTTTTTTTTTTTTTTTTTCGTTTTCAGCCGCAAACGCAGATGTCGTCGACCAGGATACACGAGCCGATCCGCGCTTACACACACGGCTTGAGCGAGAGCAAGCCTCGCAGCCAGTCTGTCCCCTACGGAGCTTACAAGTACGACTCCTCGAAAAACTACCTCCCTCCGGGCCTGTTCCACTTTGTCAAAGACAGCAACCGCTACGTTCCCACTCTACACGGCCTCAGCCTCGAATCCGTTGGCCGCCTCAAGGAGGTGGCCGTGTGCTGCGCGAGCAGCTCCATCGTGGACAGACCGTTCCTGAACGCTCCCCACTTGTACGAAGTGGAGCTGATCAACACGGGCCACGAAACGTTGAAACAGGGCGACAGGTTCTCTGTTCAGCTCCCGGACAGAAAAGACGTGGCGGCGCAGCTCGGAGTCGAGGGGGACCCGGGCTACGATCTCAACGTCAACAAGGGCATCTGGGGCGGTCTGCTCGCGACCAGACGCGTAAATTGCGATTGCGGAGGAGATCCCGTGGAGGAGGTTGTGCAGGCGCTCAAGCATGACGGTGACTTCGACGTGTTCCAGCTGGTCTCCCCTTACCACCCCCAGAGCGTGCTGGCCATAATGACCCTCCTGGCCAACGGAGCAGACTACCATCGAGTGGACATTGTCACACGAAACGCGGCCGCGTCTTTGGTGAACGACAGATTCGACTCGAACCTGGCAGCTCGGCTAGTGCAGGACCAAGAGGCGAAGCGATTCCTCAAGACTGTGATCGGCCACGCGATGACCGTCGTGGAAAGTGTGCAGGGTTTCGCGGGAGGACAGGTGTTACGAGCTCGGAAAGGGCACATCGCCAGCTCGATCCGGACTGGGGATAGGTTCGTGGCTCAACTCGACATGCATAGGTGGCTGTTGTAGCAGCAGAGACGGAAGGAGTCCCGCACGAAGAGGGGAGGACTACTGTTACCTCGGACCCAGAAAGACAGCTTTGCTTGTGCACAATCATGCAGTTTGCTTGTTGAAATTGCTTGTGGAACAGATGTTCTCTCGTGTATGAAATTGTGCTGATGTGAATAAAAGACAACACACCTTGGTTTGAGTCAGATTTATTCTCGTTCCACAACGATCCTATTCTGGTACGTGACTGTTTTAAACATAGGCATTCTGGTACGTGACTGTTTTAAACGTTGGCATAGATAATCACACCACATTCGTCTTGACCGTATTCCACCGTGCGGCCTGGTTGGACCGGGTAATGAAACTCTGAACGCAGTCTGAACCCTGTCCTTTTCAAGCGAAGGCTTCTGGCCTTGCTAGTACGAGGAATGTTTTTTTTTTTTTTTTTTTAGTTGCGAGGACTGGCTTCAGATGTAATTCTTGCAGCCGGTTCGCAGAATTGTCTGGCTCCAGATATAGGTCTGACGGCTAATGGTTTGTCTGACTTGATGAACGATGAAGCACACACTTCTTTCAAGACAGAATTTCATTTCTTTGTTTTCACATTTCATCTTGTGAGAGATGTTTTTTTTTTTTTTCCCCCCCACAGGTTACACACAAACTTTTACTGTGAAAGCCATCACAGTGTTTTTCGCATCTCTTCTTCAAATTAAACAATTGGGACAGGCGGAAAGATCACCTTCCCAAACCTTAGACACAACTTCCAGCTGTTCGAAATCAATCTCCTCGGCCTCTGTCAGTCCTTCGTACACAGTCGACACGAGATCACCGTGTGAGTCCAAAGCGCTGTGTCTCAGTTCGTAAAGCAGAGCGTCGGTCACTGCTCGGATCCTCTCGTCCTTCTCTACGATGTTGCGCATGGACAGGAACGTTTTGACGGCTGGAAGATATCCAGGAGTCAGCAGTTTCTTAACCAGAGCAGAAAAGTTGGAGTAAACAAAGCCCTCTTCGATTACGAACAGACAGGGGTGCTGCATCTGACTGGGGTGGTCGACCTGACAGCCGTAGCACTCTTCTTTACGGACCTTGCTCAAACAGGTGGTGAGGAGATGGAACACGACTATCTTCACCGCTTTTACGAGAGGCCCCGAGATAAGAGCTTCCACTTCGTCCGGTTCTCGGCTCCGAAGGCCGCACGGCTCGGTAGAAGAGGTCTGCGAGTTTTGGCTCTCGCGGGTGGTTTTCTTTATCTTCTTCTCAGCCTTTTCCTGGAGGTGAGGGAGATAACCCCCCTGCACTTTGTGGCTCTCGCTCGTATTTTTGTAAGTGCTCGGAAGATTGTGCTGAGATAGGTCCAGCTCTGGGGTCATGTCCAGATCGGATCCCTGCTCGAGGTCTGTCTCAGTAGTAGTTTTCTGAATTCCCGCTTCCACTTTTTTGCAGAAGGGGAGAAGGACGACACCTTGCAGCAGCGAGGGCGAGCATTCTGGAGACTGGCTCGGCTGCGTCCGAGAAGAAAGCGCAGCCCGATCGATCATTTCGCTTTCTCGAACGGCTGGCGACGGCGGAGCCGATCGAGGAGCCCAGATGGCCAGAAGACTTCTCTGCGAATATTTGCGGAGCATGCCCGTTTGCTTGTTGATCGGTCTGCGGGTCGCAACGGTGTCGAACTTCTCCGTTTCCCTCTGTCTTTTTAGTTTAAACTCCGAGTGGGTCGGCTTTGCCGGGAGGTGGATGGTGTGTAGGGGTGTGGGTGTGTGTGGTGAAGGGTGGCCTTGGGAGTGGTGGTCTCTTTGGTGGTGGTGTTTTCTTTTTTTTTTTTTTAAAAAAAAAAACAAATAAAAGAATGCTCTCTCTTGTGTGACATTGTACTGTGTACCAATGCGAATAAAAGACAACAAAAAGACTTTGGTTTCAGCGAATGATTGGTTTATTCTCGTTTCATTACAATCACCTGCACACGCTCGTGTGAGCTCGCAAACATGTTGCATTTGTCAAACGCGGTCACAACAGTTTCTCCAACTCTGGCTGACTCTTTTCCTTCTTTCGCTGTTTTCTGTCATAACTGCGGTGAAGGGTTTGGCCACCCTGGACTTTTGCCACCTTCAATCTCCAAAAGTCGTCCGTGCTCATTGTTTTGCTGGTAGATTTCCTTGCTGACAGATTCGAGGAGATCTGGGGCTGGAGCTTCTGCTTCGAACCCAGGTCGACCCCGTCCTCTACGCTTTGGTGGCCGAGGTCCCGCTGCTGCTCCGATGCTCCTCCGCGAGCGAGATCGGACCACCATCGGAGGGATGCCGGGTCAGCCTCGGGGCTCGAGAACCCGAGGCGCTTCCGCAGAGCCCCGTCGTCTTTCGGAGAGGCGAGTTTCGTCCACCAGGCGCTTCCCGAACTCCCCGCGGTACCCATCCTCTCCCTTATTCCAGTCTTTGGTGTATCTGGAAGAACAACCTCTGCAACCACAGCACGATGTTGGCGATCACCAATGCGGATAGAAAGACCTCCAGGAGCACCTCCAGACAGCTCTCGGAGCGCACTGGAGTCCTCGGGTGCATCATCCTCTTCTCCCTCGTCCCGTTTGTAAATACCATCACGGTCAGAGTGCGAGCTGCGCCAACGCTGTCAAGAGAGCGCCAGCTGCGCGCTTCTGGTCACGCACCAGTAAAGCGCCAGTGCCGGAGCGCCACAGGCGAGGGGCTCGGGATCCGAGGCGTCGGTCAGCGCGATGTGAGCCGTGTTGTAGGCGAGCGCGACAGTCGTCAGCGCGCACCAGAAAGAGTTTGGCGCGTCGTATCTGTCGCGAGGGTGGAAGGGTGTGTCCTGGAGCTGCCCGAAGGCTCGCTTCCCGTAGCGAGCCGCGTCGTCGTCCTGAGGGGAGACCGTCGACAGCTTCTTCTCCCTGTACACTGCCACAGTTTCCCCTTTGCTCGTGTTTGAGAGGGCCAGGTGTTGCATGCGTCTGTGCGTTTCGATCAGGCAGGCGAACTTCGTGCACACACAGGACGCTACCGATGTTACGGCCGCCACCGCAAGTAGGGTCTCGTATCCTACGATCCACTGGAAACCCCGTTCCAGAGGGTTGCGGATGATCAGTGAACAAAAGATGAAAAAAGAAAGCCCAAACCTCGCCCCGATTGCGCACAATCCCATTCTCGCTTAGCACAAACGGGTCTGCCCGAGCAGTCCCAGCAAACCGACCGCATTAATCCACAGGAACAAGCCGACCGTGCAAGACCAGAGCGGCGGCCAGGCTCTACGGCCCTCTTCCCAGCAGCCAGAACGAGACGGGTCCGCGCAGTACATCCAGGTGTACGTGTAGGCAGAGAACAAAAGTGCGGACAGAAGGCATTTGACCCAGAGGGGAATGACCCGCAGCGGTTGAGCAATGACTTTGGGGTCCGCTCGAGAGGCCAATGCTCTGGAACTGCTGGCGGCCACGGCGAGGCCTGCGATCAGAGCCGCGCAGACTGTCAGGGACCAACCTGCCGCGGTCGCGTCCAAGGTCGGGTAATCCCAGAGCTTCACGGAGTGGGAGAAGATGGCTAGCATGCTCGCCGCGTTTGACGCTCCTTTCAGCGCGCAGACTGCAGAGCGCTTGGCCCGACGCGATCGCTCACGCGTGCGATTGAGCCAGCACACCACGGGGGATAGATATAGCGGGTGGACGCCGGAGGTCACGACCGCTCCTCTGTTCAGTGCGGCCGACGCGATCAGGTCACAATCGGGCACGAAAGTCCTCGGCAGCATTCTCCAGCTGCTGTTCTCGAGTCGCCCCCCCCCCCCCCCCACCATCGTCCGCGGCGTTACGATCGTTAGTCGGTCAGATGCGCCGTCTGAAACCCCAAGCTCGAGGGACCGGAGGCCGTCAGCCTTCGCCTCACAGCTGGCACGCTGCTCTCACCGCGTCGGCCGTGTTTCCGGCCAGGTGCGAATCCTGCACGCAGGGCATCGACGCAACTTCTGCACCGAGCTCGCTCATCCGTTCGAAAACCTCCCGGTCGTGGGTGCGCCACGCGCAGTACCCGTTGCACCTGAACGCGTTCCCGGACTCTGTCCCCAGGTGGACGTAGTGGCAGCATCTCGCGTTGCGAAAGTGATCGAAGAGCTCGTCTTCGCTCGACGCCCAAATCAGACCCAGAGAGGCACCCGCGTTCTCGCCCAGCCGAGTGTCGTTCGCGCCGGCCGCAGACTTGGCGATCAGGTACAGCCTGGATGCGCTCGAGCCGTTCTTGCACGGAACGGTCGAGTTGGTCACGTCGCCCGTGCGATAGAGCGTGCCCGAGCACGAGGACACGCAGCCCACGAGCTGCAGCGCCTCTTTGACCAACGACGGTTTGGAAATCACGCAGTGTAGCAGGTACCAGAGGTGCTCGCTTCGAGCAGGCACGTCCCCCAGAGTCAGCGTGATCACGTTGTTCAGCAGCGAGGTTCTCACAGCCTGTGCGGGAGCAGCGCCTGTGCGCGCGTTCGTCCATTCCCTGTTGCACCTGACCATGTCGTGGAACCGTTTCAGGGACCTGTTCCATTCTGACACGAAGATGTGTATCGGTATCGCGGGGATGCACAGCTCGCTTTGGCTCCTCGCGAAGCTCCGCATGCACCTCACGGCCATCTGTGCGCTACCCTTTGCACAGTACGTGTTGTACAGATCCACTATCGACGCATACTCTTCCGTGCGAGCTGCGAGGGGAGCCAGCTGCACGCAAAGGTCTCCCACTTGAGGCGCCTGCTTTACCGTGGAAGGTATCATCTGCGATGCGACGTAACTGAAATCGACAGCGCCCATGGCCATGTTATCGCAGCTTCTCTTCCAACAGGACGAGGCGCCCGTGTGTACCGCGTCGTCGTCGTCAGCCTCTTCGCAACGCGAATGTTGCAGTTGCTGAACCTGAGCCACCGTCACAGAGGGCAGGTTGAGGGTAACGCAGATCGAGTTCGCCATGATGCACTTTGGCAAAACGTTCGAACCGTGAGCTGGTCGTTAGTGGAAAGCGTACAGATCCTGAGACCGAAGCCCAGGAAAGGCATTGCGATTGCAAGTGCTGTTATACGCAAACGTGTGTTCATTTTTTAATCTTATTCGAGCGGGAAGTGGAAAGAGAACAACAGTGTGTGGAGCGTTCAAAGAGTTTTTCTGCTTTATTTCTTGTAGGAAAAAAAAAAGTAAAATAAAAAAGCAAGTCATACAAGCCTACAGACATTCTGAAAATGTGTACAAAAACATGTTATGCAGGGTCCCGGCCCCGGTAAGCGGAATCATCTGTGCACCGAGACCGCAGAAATGAACTCTTGCAGCGTTCCGTGAGAGTCAGAAATGCCGGGCACCTCTCCGGACGGCCTCAGAGTGTAGCCCGCCTGCTGCTTGTTTTTCGCCGCCGTCGTGTCTGTGCCGTTGCTGCGCAAGGAGCTAGTGGCCTCCGCGCCTCCGCCGGTGGGAGCGTCGTCGTCCGTGTCCATGGGCAGCGATCCTTCGCTGTCCCCGCTCTTTCCGGAGCTCCTCGCGAACGATCGCTGTCGCAGCTCTTCCAGTTCTTTCAGCAGCGCTGGGACGTCCACGGACAGGCTCTCGGGCAAAGGCCGCCGCCCGTCCAAGTTCCTAGGCTGCCTGTTGTACGGAGTGTCTCTCGCTAGGGTCTGCAACTCGGCGCTGGGCAAAGCTGACTGGGGTGCCCCGACCTCTTCAGCGGTCGCCTGGAACCCGCGCTCTTGGTGCATCGCATCCTTGATGCCGCTCTTGATCAAGTCGCCCATGCTCACTTTGATCATTTCGATCATGGTCTCCCTCTTTTTCCGCGAGGCCTCCTCTCTCTCGGACTCTTGTCTGTTGTACTCCAGCGCTACCTCTCTCCTCTGTTGCTCCGTCAGGCGGTCGACCGGTGAGGGCTTTGTCTTCCCACTCTGAGATCGCGTCCGGGGACGACCTGACGCGACTTCGTTGCAGTCGTAGTCGTCGTCCTCGCAGTAGCTGTAGTGCGGGGCTCGCCGGGTCGACCCCCCCAGTGCCGCCAGAGCATCTCCCCCACGGACTCCGTATTGCGGCAGGCGCTGGCCCACTTCCTCCCCGGCTCGTCTCGAAGCGGAGAGTAGTCGCCTGACTTCTTCCAGTTCGTACCTCGACAAAGCTTGTTGCGATTGATCCTCGCGGGCCTCCATGTCCTTTTCGGACCCCCGACCCCCTCGGTCCGGTCTCGCGGCGTTAGTACGAGCTTCCTCGCCCGCACACAGTCTGTTGCTCACCCCGGTGCGCTCCGTGAAGTCCTTCGCCCCTCGCATCGTGAACAGAGTGTCGGGGTCCTGGGGCCATTTCAACCTTTGCGCGAGAACCCCGTTCTGTACCTTGATCGCTTTCAGGACGTCCTCGAGCGCTCGCAACTCGTCCGCCTGCTTGATCGCGAGCCGCCTCACGGCCTCGATCCCGTCTTCCGAGCTCTCGCCCTCCCGGAGTCCGGGGTGTCCGGTCCCCTCCGGCTCCCGCGGGCTGCCCCCCTCGTCCGGGCGCAGCCCGGCTTCGAGGGCTTTGTCCTTCACCGAGCAAAAGCCCATCCTCGTCATGGTCCGAGACACGAGGTCCTTGTCCGTGAGCGCCACGCAGAAGCAGGCTGGTCGCATGGGCACCGAGACCAGGCTGCACTCCTCGACGACGGGCCCGACGGAGTTGTCTCCCACTGTTCCCAAGCTGAAGGCCGTGCTCAGCGTCTCGTTTTTCCTTAGCTCCGAGAGCAACCTGGCGGTGTACTCTGTGCCGTCGCAGGCCACGCAGCAAAACAGGAAGGTCTTGTCCGCTGACCTGCTGTGAACGTGCCAGTAGCACTTTACACGGCCGATGTCTCTTTCCGCGTCGTGCAGGAACACGGCCTTGCCGGGCTGCGGGTGGCAGGCCCCCGAGAATGACAACGCGTTCCCCACCGAGAACTCGGCCCTCGATTCGGGGTAAATCTCGTCGGGGGCCGCGCCATACACGCTGCAGACGCCCACGATGAACGAGTCTGTCCCGCGAGCGAGAATGTCCCGCAGAGCCTCCTCGTAATCCCGTGTCCCTGTCCCGTAGCACTCTCTGCAGAAGATCGGCACGAAGACGGACGGGTCAGAGCGCAGCTCCTCGCCCTCGCACTCGCCGCTATCGGCGTAGCCCACCAGTGTCATGTCGCTCTCGCTCAGCACGGCCCTCTTCTCGTCCGCCTCGGTCATCTTCACGTACACGCTCTGACCCTTAAGGCAGAACAGTGGTCCCGTCCGGGGGACGTAGGGGGATCCTCGGCAGTCCCCGCTCGGCATCTCTCCTCTCCCCGATCGCGAGGCGCCCATCTCCTCGAGAGACGTAACCCGCCGCCGTATATAGGCGGGCTCACGCTTCGAGTGGCTAAGTGTGGCACGAGCGTGGACGGGCTCCCGCGTGGAAGATCAGATTGTCTCCCCAGACGAACTCGTCGTCGAACTCCATGAGTCTCTCCAGCGCCGGCCCCGAGATGTGAACCACGTTCTCGACGGTGCAGTAAGGCGGGGTGCCCGCGAACGGACAGGCGCCCTTCCCCTCGGCCGAAAGTGCAAGCTCCGCCAGCAGCTCCGAAAGACGACCGGCTTCGGCTGGCGACAAGCCGAACGTCCCGCGCAAGTAAGACCTCGTCCTGATCCGCTCGAACTCGTCCTGGTCGAAACGCGGCACCTCCCCGCGGGACGGTTTGCACCATTTACACCTCGCGCGGTCTATCACGGCTATCGAGCGCTCCGAGCTTGTGCGGAACACGCATCGCCTGTGCGCCGGGATACCCCAGAACCACGGGTTCGTGGAAGAAAAGAGCGCCCCACGCACGGTCGACCTGTCGCTCTCCATCACCCCCCAGACTCCTCTGGATGGAGCACCGGGCTCCTCACGGCTCGCGAACGATGGACTCTGAGCTCGGGCCCCGCCCGTCTTCACGCGGTGAAGCCTCGGGCCGTCCATGCCGGTCGACGCGTCACGGAGCGGAAGGCGAGGGGGAAAGGACCAGGGTGCCGCTCGGGGGACGGAGGGCCTCCGCGGTTAGTAATCGAGGCCGCGAGGCCGCTGGCAGACGCGGGCGGTACCCGGACGGCCCGCCGTCGTCGTCGTCGAGCGCCGAGAACGAAGCGTCCCATGACTCGCCGGGCTACTTGTCGAGCATGGCCTCCGAGGCCATCTTTCAGATGTTTCCCGAGGCCGGGGCCTCTGACTTGACGGAGGGCGAGTTGCGCAGCGTCAGCGAAGCGGATCAGTTTCTCAGAAAACAGTATCCCATGCTTCACATGAACATAAGCGGAGGGGAGCACCCCTCGATCAGGAGTCTCTGTTACGAAAAGGAGCGCTCCAAGTGCCTCCTGTGCGAGAGGTTGGACAAAAACACCCTCGACTCCATCGGAGTGCTCGAACCGCAGGAGGTGGCTCCGTACTTGAAGTCGTGCCATCACGCTTTCACAAGGAAGCAGATCAACCTTCACTTGGCCCACTGCGCGAGAGACGACGAGAACGTCGCCGGGGTGCTGCGCAGCATGACCCTGGACCTGATTTCGGGCTCGTACTCCCTGGCGAGCCAGGCGTCCGTTCGCGTCATGAACCGCGTGCGCACCCACATGGGTAGACTTTTCCTGGTCCCTGACCAGGCCGTGGCCAAGGTTCACAACGACGCGGTGAAGCAGTTCATAGGCTTGGCCGCCACGTGTCAGTCGCTCATGAAGCGCAAGCAGACAGATGCGGACAAGGGTAATGGCGACCCCTCTCACCCTCTCCTGTGAAGAGCGAGGCCGGGCTTCCCGACTCCTACCAGGGGGGGGGGGGGGGAGGCGTCGAGTATTAGCGCGCACCTTCTCGAGCCGGTCGACGATCGACCGCCTCGGAAGGGTGGTGACATGCTCGCGCTCGTCGCCACGCTTGCCGTCTGGCTTCTTTGCCGAGCCCGAACCCAAGCGCCCGCGGACTACGAACCTTACGGGTATGCTCCTTACGCGTGGATCTCCGTGACGAAATGTGGCGCTCACACCGGCTGGTGCATGGGCACCAGCCAGGGAGGCTTCGCCTTGCGCAGGATCGGCTCTCAGGAGGGTGAACGGGACCAGTGCACGCATTATTGCCCGGGAAGTATCGGCGCCCTGTGGAGAGACACGCGCGGACGTTCTCCCGACTTGACCAGGTACCAGACGGAAGGCGTGATGCTGGGAGCCTACGTGAAGAAGCTCGACAGGTCCTCGTGCGTCCCGGTCCCGGGGGGGTTCGGGTGCTCCGAGCGGGTGGTCGCGCACGCGCCGCTGAACAGGATATCGGCGATGCTGCACGCCAGCCCTCGCAACAGAGACTATTACTTCGGGGCGAACTCGTCGGCCGAATGCGACCCGGGAGCTCAGTGCGCGGCCTACAAGCTCATGAAGAGAACGCTGCGCGCGCCCGAGGCCAGCAGGCGGTGGCCTGACTCGGACGACGTCCTGGCCATCCGCAACTCGGCCTACGCCTGCGTGCTGGTGTACGTCGGCCTGGGGGACGCAGAGGCGATGGGCGCCTGCCACCAGCAGCTGGGAGACAACTGTTTCGAATCCAACGGCAACACGTTCTGCGTGAGCAGCTCGGAGCACGCGAGGCCAGGTCTGACCAACTGGGACGGCCTGGCCTCCGCTCCGTTGGCCATGTGCGAGATCTCCGGCGTCGACGACTTGGCCGCCCGCGGCCCGGATTACTCGCCGACGCCCGAGGAGATCAGAGACTTTGTCGCACCCTCCATGTGTGACGCAACTGTCATCTCGGTGGAGCGCGCTCTGTACTCCTCGGCCGGAGGCTACTTAGCCGTAGCTCTAGACGCGGCCCTGTTCGCCACGGTGGCGCAAGCCGGCCACGTCGTGGCAAAGGTCCCGTTCGACGAGTGCGTGGTCCCCGTGTCCCCGGACCGAAAAGAGTTCCCCGCGGTCCTGGGGTCCGTGGCCGAAACCCTGGCGAGGGTCAGCGCCTCGGTCTCGTCCACGGCTTTGCTCTTGGACGCCAGCCGGTGGGGGCTGACGAACTGCTCCAAGTCGAACTGGGAGAGGCGTCAGTTCGGCAGAGTCGCGAAGCTTGCCGCGTCCGCCCTGCACAGACGAGGCGTCCGCAAGTTGTTCCTCGGCCTGCCTCCTTCACGTGGGCTGCTGGCGAGCACTGACTTCTTGGACCTGGCCGAGTTCGAAGCGTTCGTGACGCCGCGGGGCCGCGCTGACGCGAAGGATCCCAGGCACTGCCAGAACGCGTGGGTGAGCCCGAGCGGACAGAGGACTGGCGGCGGCGACGACGAGCGCTACGCCGTCGTCCCCTACCTCATGACTCTGCTCAGGACAGGAGTCCGAGCAAACAAGATCGTTTTCACCCTATCCCTCACCGGAGGACTGAAGCTCAGCGCCCCTGAGGGCGCGGGCAGGTGGGAGGTGGAGGGCGGTCTGCCTTTAGCGGACCTGGAGACCAACACCGCGCTCAGGTGCGAAGAAGACCTCAACACCAAGTGCTGCTCGGGCTCCAGCACCACGGTCTGGGCCAGGGGAGTGATGGTGAACGTGACCGTGTCTTCGACGTCTTTCGAGACCCTGAAGCGGTTTCCCGAACTCGTGGCCGTGGCCTTCGGCGTGAACCAGTTCTTGATAGCCCCCGTGGACTCTGACTTCAAGCGTGGCGTGCGTTCTGACATGCCCGCAATACTGGGAATCGCCTCGGCCGTGCACAGGCTGAGGGACTGGAAGAGGCAGCAGATGGCGGCGGGCATATCCACCGCGAAGGCCGGAGCCGCGACGCCTGCGTCCGGCTGGAAGCCCTCCAGGTTCGCGAGGTCCGCCGAGCTCCGCACGCCGCCGCCGCTGCCCTCTACGAACAAAAGACTGCCCGAGCTCGACGAGCTCGGCGACATCGTGATCACCGTCCCGGAGAGCGCGTACAAAGATCCGGCGTCGGGTTCCAAGAGCTCCCTGGATCCTCGGTACAACGTGGGTCTGAGCCACACTCTGGTGTGCCCCGGCCTCGTGGCCGTCCACGGAGCACTCGGGGTGTTCAAGGAGCCCCACAGGGAGATGTACTCGACCAGCTACGACAGGATCTACGTGGGGAACTTGTACGCCATGGAGTCGTGCACCCCCGGGGAACCGAACAAGCGGGTCGAGTCGTCGGGCAGGCCTCCGCAGGTAGCGATAAACATCAACACCATGGTGCCCACGACCGATCCCAATCACTACACGGTGGGGATCCTGGATGCGAAAAGGTTCGTCGAGTACGCTCCGCCCGTGAGCAGGGTGTGCACCGCGCACAACACGGGAGAGAGCAGCCAGGGCCTGAATCTAGTCTCCGTGGACGACAGCTACGCGTTGGACAGGCCGGTGGTGGAGCACGATCGCGGGGTGATCGTGAAACCGGCGGAAGCCATCCACTTCGTGTCCAACTTCACCCCGGGCCTGGACTACATCAACCTGAACGTGAGCTGCGTCAACTATGACGTGAGCGCCCTCAAGCCCTGCCTGATCTCGGTCTGCGGAGGTGATGACGGCTGCCGGAGAGACTACGGCAAGCTGTGCGATTCAGCGCACGAGATCACAGACGATGCCCGCAGGGCCGGAGACCTGATGAGAGAGGGTCTGGAGGAGTTGGCCGCGCAGGAGCGCAAGGCCTCTGCGTACGCCCTGCCCGACAATGCACCCTTCCCGGCACTCGACGGGCCCGAGCGACGCCGCACGAGGCACAAGAGGTTCCTGGGCTCGTTGCTCGGAGGCGCTGCCCTGGGTCTGGCATTGCACGTGTCTCAGAGAGTGGATCGCTTGGAGGTCCAGATGGACTCCGTGAAGAACGCGTTCACGAATGTCGCTGGGCAACTGGTGGAGGTGAGCAACCGGCTCGACGCCAACGTGGCGCTGATAGACGGGAGGATAGACGAACAGGAGAGGAAGATGAAGCGCAACACCGAGATCGCCAACAAGAACTTTGGACTCCTCAGGGACGCGATGAAGCGCAACACCGAGGCAGCCCTGCGAGACACCAACGTCAAGTTCTCCGTGATGGCCAGCTACCAGATGTGGTACGCTCAGATGCAAAGCGTGACCCATCAGATGACGCAGGCTGCCATGCACACCAAGTTCATGGCCAGGGGGGTGGAAAACTGTCTGAGGCAAATCGCCTCCAAGCGCTCGGGGAGCTGCCCCAGTGGCATGACCGTGATGCGCGATCACCCGGGTCTGTCCGAGTTCCCGACCGTGGGCGCGGCCCTGTACAGAAATCGAAAGCTGTTCATCGTGCACTCGTTGCCGAACGCCGTGGAGCGCGCCGTGGTCCGAGGGATCATACCAATGCCCAAAATCAGCACCGATGGCGTTCCCTGTTGGCCAGACTACGATGTTTGGCTCATAGACGGACGGTTCTACGAGCCCTCCGAGTGCCACGGAAAGTACTGCAGGAGGCCCGAGCTTCACGAAAGGTACAGGAGGTGCGTCGAGGACCCCTCGGAATGCAAGACCGTGTGCGGAGAGTGCCACAGAAACATCTGCTACCGCGACAAGAAGGTAACTTGGATGGAGGGGTCGGTCACGGTCGAGATCGAATCCCCCCCGCTGAAGCCTTTCTCCAGGCCGCACATATCGGACGGGCCGGTGTCGTTCGCGGACCTGCTGAAAGACAGTCTGCCCGGGACTCCTGAAATGGAGCTGCTGCGAGCCGTGAACACGACGTCGAACCTGTTGTCCGTGCGTCAAAACCTGAACAACATCACCAGAGACCTGACTGATTTTGACGCAAAGTACAACGAGATCGTGGCAGGGAGAGTCTCTTTGGGAGGCTGGCTATCGGGGTTCGCCAGCAGCTCGGCTTTGTGGATTTCGATGGGCCTTCTCACGACCTGGTGCGGAGCGCTTTCTGCTGGGATCATCTACTTGGTGTACTGCGGAGGGGGAGGCGGAGCAGGGCCTGCGATCCCCAGATCCGCAAAGCTGAGGAGGACTAAGATGCTGTAGTTTGTGTAGTTGGATCGAATGTGTATTTTTTTTTTCATTTTGTCTGTGTTGCATGTGCACCATCCTTTGGATAGAAGCAGATGTATCTTGTCGTGAAACTGTTTGAAAAGCTCGGTGCTCTCTGAGATGGACACTGTGCGTTTGAGTGCGAAATAAAGGAGCTCGTTCAAAAATGCTCTCGTTGCTTTGAAGTGTTTTGCCACCGAACACAGCTTGCGCTTCATCTCTGGGAAAATACACTACACATTTTCTTTGTCAAAAAAAAACCCAAAAAATGTGTTCACACGTTCACGGCAGTGCACCCTGTGCTTTATTCCTGCCGATCTCCGGAGTGGGAAAGAGAAATGTAGTTTGCGTAGTGGGTTTTCATGTGTATTTCATTTTGTCTGTGTTGCATGTGCACCATCCTTTGGATATAAGCGGATGTATCTTGTCGTGAAACTGTTTGAAAAGCTCGGTGCGCTCTGAGATGGACACTGTGCGTTTGAGTGCGAAATAAAGGAGCTCGTTCAAAAATGCTCTCGTTGCTTTGAAGTGTTTTGCCACCGAACACAGCTTGCGCTTCATCTCTGGGAAAATACACTACACATTTTCTTTGTCAAAAAAAAAACCTAAAAAATGTGTTCACACGTTCACGGCAGTGCACCCTGTGCTTTATTCCTGCCGATCTCCGGAGTGGGAAAGAGAGAGGTTTGTAAGCCTGGCTTCTGCAAGCGTGAATTGACAAAACAAAACAAACAAAACAAAAAAAAAAACATCTGCGTGCACAAGCAGTTGCGCTGATCAGAAGTAATTTTATGGTCACCAACACCACTCTGCTCTCTTTTCTCCCCCCACCTTCATAGAGCATGGGCTTCCACTGCTCCTCCCAAGTCTCCACCTTCATCTTTTACTCCCTGCCTCTCCTTTTTTTCCTATTGGTCCCAAACATTCTCCACCTTCCCCTGAGCACTGCTCCTCCCAAGTCTCCACCTTCATGTCTTACTCCCTGCCTCTCCTGTTTTCCTATTGCTCCCAAACATTCTCTACCTTCCCCTGAGCCTACCAGTTTTCTTTTCTGAGCCCAGAACTTTTTGTGTTTCGAATGTCTGGGCTGCTCCGATTAACAGCGGATTGATGCCACCGTGGATGCTTGGCGTGCGAGATGCCGGTCTGACTTTTTGAGCTTCGCGGGAAGGTCGAGGAGGGAGGACAGTGACTGCGAGCATCGGTCGTATTCTATGAACTGCACTCGGCCGTTTTTAAGCCTGGTCGGAGGAGGCGAGTGGCTGTCGGACGGACGCTGTTCACATCGGTCAGACGCTGTAAACATCGGCCTGACTCTGACGGATCTCGTCCAACCCAGAGACGTCTTGCTGCGAGCGGAGTTCTTGCACTCTGGGGGAAGGTCAGACTCACTGATAGTGATGAGTTTTGTTTTGGCATGAAAGTGAGGAAGGTGAGAGTTTCTTCTGTTGCAGAGATTTCGAGACTGTCGAGGAGGGGCTATATAAGTGCTGCCAAGTTTGCTCACAGAGGACTGAGCTCACACCCCAGCGTTCGTTCGTACAGGAACACTAGAGATTCGCCCCTCGGCATCTGGGTGGAACTCGGCTCTCTGTTCTAACGAAGCCCGCGGTGCAATGAGGGTGATTTCGGCTGGATACGAGAACGAAAAGATGCAGAGGAAGGCCAGGCCCGAACAAAGAAGGATCGGCGGGGGCCAACGCAGATACACTACGCCTTCTCCCCTGCGCAACCTGCAGCAAAGGAGAAGGCACGAAACGGAGAAGAGAAGGAGAGAAAGAAAGCGCTTCGACTGGACGCCCGAGTGGGCCGAGGGCGAGATCTCCCGCCGCGACCAGAGGGATGGAGTCCGCGATCGTTACCGAGGAAGCGGACGCGAGCGGGCCCTCGGATGCGTCCGTCTCGACCGCGAGCCTCCCCTCTACCCGACACTCAAGAGGCAGGTTGGAAAGGAGCTCGACCCTGAATTTGCACCTCGTCGCAGAAGGGCAAACCCTGCGGGCGGTTGCGTGCGAAAAGGAGACGGCAAATATCACCGGAGCGAGAGGATCAAGCGCAAGCGGGACCCGAGCCTCAGCCCTCGCAGGACTAAATCCGAGATTCGGCTCGTGAAAAGGAGGACCGAGCCAGAGGGGCCCACTGGTGAAGAACCGTCGCACTTTGGCGTGGATGTCGGCGAAGCTCACGACGGCAGGCGAAAGGCAGTTCGCTGGGCTGTGCCTCACGCCGGTTGCAATTTTGACCGCGCGAACCCCCAATCGTCGTCCTCGCGGAGAGGCCGTCGCACGGAGCGAGACACCGCGACCAGGCCCTGGAGACTAGGGTGTTGTTCGACAAAGGAAGACAGCTCCAGCGAAGGCGAGTACAGCGAGGGCGAAGAAGAGAAGGGCGAAATTCGCACGGCCGAGTACGAGGCCAAAGAGCGCGCGTGCAGTCCATCTGATGTCAGCGCCTCCTCCTCGGACGAAGACGACAAGAGTCGGGGGCGCGTAGAAAACGAGGCAGCCTCTCCGGAGGAAACCGAAGACGAGGCGGAAGAGGCTCGCGGCGAGCCTCTGTGTCCTGGTGCTGAAAGCGCGGGGTGTCGCGAGGCCCTCGCGGATGGAGGGCGACAGCCGGTACCGGGAGGCGCGATCTGCGTTGGACTCGAAGCCCTGGGGAAAGCAAAAAACGTCGAGCCCACTCCGGCGCCTCCGCCTAGCCCGGTGGACGCCACGGAGCAAGACCGAGGCGCGGAGAGCGAACGCTCGCTCCGCCCGGAGGAGATCGACGTCCCGGAGTCCGAGGAAGGCGTCGAGGTCGCGAAGCGAATGGACGAAGAGCTGCACACTGCCATCTGGAGCATCAGTGGCCAGCCGTGGGTATCCCCGTCGATCCTGGGAGGCCTGGTTTGAAGGTGATATTCACAAGTTGTCTTTTGTGTCACTGTGGGTGCGTTACAGAAACCCCTCCAGATATTATTTGACTTCGACTGAGGACGAGGAGTACGGTACGCTGGAGGAAGAAGCCAGCGCCATGCTGTGCGAGAGCGTCATCACGAAAGCGTACGACGACATCAACTTGATCACCTACCCCGATTGCATCGAGCCGCGCGCGGCGGAACCCCCAAACGGTTACCAAGTTCCTCCTCGGGTCGCTTCGACTTGCGCGGAGACGATTGAGCTTCCCGGCTCACTACTTCCGCCACCCGAGACGGGTGACGAAGATCTCGACCATGGGGGGGACGGACGCCCGAGCTCGCAGCCTGACGTCGAGCCGCCGAAAGACGAGCCCGGCGCAGCGCTGCAGAGTGAGTCTCCAGGGCTCTGTCTCTCCGTGGAGTCCAACCGACGCGAGCCCAGGACGCCCGCAGAAGAGGAGCTTGCGTGCTGGAGCGCAGAGTGCAGCGCGGGGCCGCGCCCTTGGGACGGCATCCCCGGCGTCTCCCTATCCACGCTCGAAGATCTCATCACTTGCCCATCATGCAGACGGGTTTTCAACCGTGCGCCGGTGTGCTGCGGGTATCTCCTGCAACTCAATCGACCCGTGCAGTGCCTCTGCGGATGCGTCCTGTGCACGCTGTGCATCAGAGCGCAGGGAGGCTGCCGAAAGCACTGGGTCGTCTCCGAGAACGGAATGGTGAACGCCACGGCAAACGCGCTGGCTGACATGCCGGAGATGGAGGCTGTAGGAGCTTGGGAACTGGAGCGAGAAGGTAGCGACCGCTTCATGACGAGGATCGAAAAAGAGGAATGCGTTGAAAGGATGTTGGCCGAAGGGTCGCCAAGTGACGAGGAACTTCAGCGAGGTAAGAGGCACACCCTCTAGCACCTCGACCTTGCACAGCTTCAAGAGTCTGACTTTCCTCTCTCTGATTTCTCTCTCTCTTTTTTTTTTTTTTACGCAGCGTTCCAGACCCTGATAAAGAATCCAGCAAACGACATGTCTTTCACCTACTGGGAAAATAAGCTCTTGCCTGAGTATGATGCCTACAGATACGTTTGCATGCCTCACATCCCGGGGTTTTGGGACCGCGTGCTAGTGGGGAAATGGTGCCCCGAGAGCACCCAGGCGGCCATCGGGCCCGACGTGCACCTGCCGCGGCTGTTCGACGTGGACATGGGCACGCATTACTTTCACTGGTGCTGTTTCGTGTTCAAGGAACAGATCGTCTTGGCAGCGTGGTGCACCACCAGAGTGTGCCAGGGTGGGAGCATGAGAGTCCTCCCACTGATCGACAGTTCTTTGAGGGAGACGGTGTCCGAGGTCAAGTTCAAGAGGATGATTTTCCTCCTGCGCACGTGGTTCACCGTGCAGTACCGCTCAAGGGAAGGCGGCGGGCGCGTTGAAAGGGACATCCACGTGGTCTTGGACTGCAAGCCGCTCGATGGACCCACCATCGTTCAAGCCATCGCTGAGCTTGCCGCCCGAAGCGGAATGGAGAAAGCGGATCCCAGCTACGTACACAAAAGGGTACGACCCTTCGCCTTGGACGCAGATGTGTTTTCGGCTAAAAACGCAGCTGCGGCCGCTCTGTTCGACTACAGGCCGCTGTCTTGCTGCCAATCCCAGACGCTTTACATGAACGTGGCAGAGGAGTTCAGCGACTGCCACCGTAACTCGGAGACTGGAAATACGCTGACCCGACCCATTTGCTACGAAGGTGACAAAAATGTCTACGTATGAACATTTTTGCTCACAATGTTCACATTATTTCATCATCATTTTTTTATATTATATTTTTTTTTTAAAAAAAACAGGTGTGTGGAACATGATTGCATAGGAATTGTCATCGAAGTGTTTTGCTTTTACTCTTTTACAATTTGTTTTCTTTACCACAGTTATCTCAGAGGTTTCTTTCGACAAGCAGATGTTATTCCTTGTGACTGCCATTGAAACAGCGAAGGCTTGCGTAGTTGTCTTTCTACCTCGTGCATTTCTTTTTCATAGCATGCAATCCAATCACATGAACTGTACCCTCAGCATGCAATCCAATCACATGAACTGTACCCTCTTGAAATGTAAGACTTATTTTCCTTTTGTACTTTGAATAAAATCATATTGCTGTTGATTGAAGTACGCCTACTGTAGTCTCACATCTTCTCTCTACATTTCTTGGCAAACAGAATATGGAAACAAGCCAAGCAGTTGTGTTTTCAGAAATTATTTTATTCAGAATTTGTTACAAGATCAACACACACAGACAGTCAAACACTGTTGCATTTGAAAACAAAACAAAAAAGAGACACACTTTATACAAAGGGCAGGTACACTAAGAAAGAAAAGAAAAGAAAAGCCCTGAAACCCCAACAACCCAGACCTTCCGGTAGGAATTTATATGCGTTCCCCATCAGAGAACCGTAGCGGGACTACCCAGTTTAAGGGCGGTCACACGAGCCAGTGAGGGTGCCTCTGAGTAAGATGGCCGTCTTCGTAAGCCCCGCTGGCATCTTCCACCGTCATTTTAGACACCGGTTCCCTCATGTCGTCGAGGTCCCTGTGGACGTTCAAGGCGAGCACCGTCCTGTTTATCTTGGCCGAAGCGTTGAGTTGAAGCCCCACGCTGTCTGACAGAGTGTCCACCGCGCCCACCAGCCTGACAGCATCGATCCGGCCCCTGAGCGCCATGAGCATGTAGCGGAGCTGGTCCCTCTGAGTCTCGGCCGAGCGCAGCTCGTTCACGTACTCGGCGGTCACGGCCCTGTCACATGACTCGGAGCCGATGATCCCCTTGATCATTTCTATGTTCGCGTCCAGGCCCGTGATGGACCTGGCCACTGTGTTGATGGCGGCGTCCACTTCGGCCTCCTCCCTCTTCCTAATCAAGGCGATGGCGCGCTCGCGGTCAACTGGGTGCATGTACAGGGTCACGAAGAAATTGACCCCGCACAAAAGCACCAATTCAGCAAAGGCCCAGAGTCCGCGGGCCACCTTGCGCGCTAAGCCGGGCCCCCTGACCCGAGGCATCCTTCCTCCCTGCTTTCTCTTCTCTCTCCTTTCTCCCGCGCGCTTCGCCCGTTTTACGTTCCGTTTCCTCCCTCACAAGAACAGCCTGCGACCATGGTTGGGGCTCTCGAATATCCTGCTGAATATGGGAGCTATCAACCGAGCGGTGGTCTGCATGGGGTTGCAAGCGAACAGGCCCGTGCCGCTGATTCTGGGCGCGAGCCTGTCGACGAGGGGCTCGCCGCCCGTCGCGGCGCAGGCGCTCATGAGCTTCCTGTCCGAGGTCTTCCCGATGCTGTAAGTACCGCAGAAAGCCACCCCGAGCGAGGGCTGCATGATGTCCGTGGCCCGCTTGTTCCCATTCGCTCTCTCCGTGGTGTCCTTGAAGAGGTCCCCCACGTGATCCAGCACGCTCTTTTCGAACTCCGCCGCGTGCAGGGCGTCGCAGAAGACGCTGTGGTTGCTGTCCTCTCCGCCGTCGCCTCTGCGTCTGCCTCGCGACCTGAGCGCCGAGCTGAAGGGCCTGAGCAGAGTGGGCATGCAGGTGTAGGCCTCCGAGCGCATGAGCGGATCCAAGGGCACCTCGCCCGTGAGTCCCTGCAGGCTCTGGGACCGGCCGGTGGTGAAGATGTACGGCCTGCGGTAGCCGCAAGCGCTGTCGGACTCCGGGCAGAAGCCGTTGAAGGCGTCCGCGATCACCATGTCGTACGGCCCTCCGCGCCCCTCCAGGTGCACGTCTCCCCCTCGCACGTCTTTCATGTACAGGTTGGGGATGTAAAGCCCGGGCGACTCCAGGGTGTCCGGTATCACCACCGACTCGCAGTACTGGTTCACGGTGCACACCTGGTGAGTGTTGTTCGCCGTCGGGTTGCACAGCACCTGCGTGCCCAGCGCGTACAGAGCCGACTTTTGCTGCATCAGGGACACTCCGCAGCCCGTGAACCTCACTCCCCTGAACATCAGGTAGGACAAGCCGGAGTAGTAGACGGTGTCGTAGTGATCCCTGACCACGTCGTGAGTGAGCAGGGTGCTGTAGTGCATGCCGAGGAGCGCTTTGGCCAGGTCGTTTCCGATGCCGGAGATCTTCCTGAGTCTTATCGACCACATGTACGTGACCACAGAGTTCCTGTGGAATCCCAGGTCCGTGCAGGAGACGTGGCGAGAGGCCGTGGGCTCGAACTGCTCGCTGGCGTCTTCGGCGAAGGCCTCGGGCGCCACCCTGGAGAAGACGCATTCCCCGGTCAGACGGGCGACGGTCAATCCTAGGTTGCCGTCGATGCCCAGCTCGAGAGAGAGGTTCGGCTCCCCGTCCCTGTACCTCAGCGGGTCGCGCACCGCGTGGGCTTCGTTTTCGACGACGGGTTGCCGGCGATACACCCTCGCCCCCAGGCTCGGTAGGATGATCCAATACATCAGGTTGCAGTAGTCCATGTCGTCCAAGGTGAACCAGACGGGATATCCGCGTTCGTTGACCGTGGCCTGGGACCCATCCATGGCCGCGTAGCGCCGGTGGCTGAAGCAGCAGGGCATGGAGGCCACGACAGAGTTCGCCCTGTCCCCCACCACGTTTCTAAACAGTGCCAGCACTCCGGTTATCAACCCCTCGAGCTGCACCAGGACCTCCCGTTCCTCCACGGTGAAATCAGGCGCATTGGCGCCGATCTCCTTGGCCCCGAGCGCCTTTCGCATGTACACGGCGCATATGGGGTCCGCCATCCAGGACCAGAACAGGCGGCCCCTCGTCCACCCATCCACTTCTAAGTCACGGATGGGCTGGTTCGCGAGAATCTTGCCTCTCATCTCCAGCATGCGCTGCGCACCACCGCGGTAATCCAGGGCTTTGCTGAGAAAGGTGAGGTTGAGGGTCACGGTCTTGGCGTGCTCGCTGTCTCCGAAGCGGGCGAGGAGCTCGCTTCCGATCTGCGCGATCTCGTTGGAGAGGCTGTTCATGGCGGAGGTGTTGAACAGGGCCACCCTGGGCCTGACGACCCAGCGCACGGGCTCGACGGCGGCCGATCCGTGAGAGGCGTCGTCCGGGGCTTCGGGCACAACCATGTTTCGAACGTCGAACTCCAGCAGCGACGCGGGGTTCTTGATCTTCTGGTACCAGTCATCGCTGTGCGCCAACTGCGCCATGCGTCCCACGGCGATCCCTCTGGGTCCGTTCCTCATGAAGGCGTTCAAGTCCCCCTGCAGCTTGTCCCTGCGCTCCCTGCCGAAGAGAGCTCGAGGACTGCCGAGGCGGTGCAGCTCCCTCAGCGTCACGCAGACCACGGCGCCGTCGTACTGGTGCAGGTACGATACCGAGGGCGATCGCTGGGCCAGCTGCTTGTAGCCGACCTCTTCGGAGTCAGTGGCAGAGAGCACTTTGGACGGCGATATCTGGCCGAGCGCCGGAGCCGTGCAGCCCACCGTGAAGTACTCCCACTTGAAACCCTGGGTGTTGCTGAAAGCTTTGTGCTCCGTGGACGTCTCCCTCCCGCATCCGTGTTCCATCTGCACGCCGTCCACCAGCGCGATGGGAATGCCGACCGAACGCCCGCCGCCGATCAGAATGTGGTTCACCGGCATCTCCGTGACCTGGTCCCTGAAGCTGGAGTCGTCCGCGAAAGCCAGGTCCCCGTCGCCCAGCTCGCGTTTGTTGACCAACTCCATGGTGAACTCGTGGACCCCGTCGCCCCGCGACTTCTCGTCGGCGGCGGTGTAGACGCAGAACTCGGGCGCGAGCTTCACGTTTTCGCAAGCGATGCGCGTCCTGACGGCGCTGGAGTCTTGGGACACCACCCTGAAAAGGGTGTCTCCCATGACGAGGACCTCTGGCCTGTCGCTGCAGAGGACCCTGCGAGCGTTCTCCACCACGCACACGAAAGAATCCGGATGCGTGTTCACGGTGCCGCACATGAGCTCGGCCATCGTCAGCACAGAGTCCAGCTTCTCCGCTCTGGGGAGGGATGAGAGTTTCTGGCAGATCCTGTCCGTGAGCGTGGGCTGAGCCGCGCAGTACTCCAGGACCTCTATGGTCTTGGTGAGCTCCCACGAAGTCCTGGCCTGCTCCAGCTCCCTGCGTATCAGCTCCTCCGCCACGGAAGGCACCGTGATGCCGAGCAGAAATCCAAACTGCATGGTCACCACTTTGGACGTGTGCTGAAACACCTGGCTGTACTCCCTGGTCCGAACCCCGTTTCCCACCGTGTCGTAGGTACCTCTCTGGGCCTCTCGCTGATCCGTGATCTTGTAACGCCTCGTGAACCGCGTGCCCGTGGGCACGGACTTGTCCGGGATCAACATCTTGTACACGAAGCCCGCCAGCAAACGGCTCGTGTCCTTCTGCTGCTTGAAGAGAGACACTCCCATGTGGGCCTGTAGTATCATCACGACCGCGTCCGCCGACACCGAGGTGTTGGCCGCGGACGCCCTGATCACCTTCTCCGCCACGAGCTCGGAGAACGCCCCGGTCGAGTCGGCCAGAAACCCAGGCGCTTTGACCAGTCGTTTGGCAGCCTCCAGAGATCTCAGCGAGTAAACGCTGGGGTCAGTCTTGACCACGCTCATGGTGATTTATTTATTTTTTCTTTCTTTTTCTTTTTTCCTTTTCACCCCCCCCCCTCTTCGGCGAAAGGGACCCTTGCGCTCACACGATCGCTCCGTTGCGTTCGCTTCCGATGCGCGAGGCTGGCGTTATCCTGTAAGGTCTGTCGATCTGGGTCCCGTGCGCGTAAGGTGGGAGCTTGCTCAAAGCCGCCAGCATTTCCTCGCGGCACCTGCCCTCGTAAGTTAGTAAGCTTGGGTCATTTTGACCGTGGCGTTCCAAGAGCCTCTCCGCCACGGACACGTCCGAGGCGGAGTTGATAGCTTTCAGTTTCAACCTGGTCAGGCCGATAGCTCTCTTGCGCATCAGCGCGAAGTCCCTGAGGCGAGGTTCGGCTTCGTCCGCCTCGTCGCCTTCCTCGACGCCGTACTCGTCGCCGCTGTCTCCGAGGACCTCATAACGGTACCCGCTAGGGCCGCGCGCCGTCCGCCCGTTGCCGCAAAGGCAGCAGAGCGCCTTGAACAGTACGCAGAACATGGCCGACGAGAGGGGTCGAAGACGCGGCGGGAGCAGCTGAGTACGGGTGAGGAGCTGAGGAGCGGATTCTCATTAACCCCTCCCGGTTACCGTCCGAAAGTCGAGTCGAACAGAATTGTGACGATGAAGGCGGACGAAGAACCGCTCGACGTCCGGGAGGCGGCCTTGGCCGAGTGCGCCTTGGCGGACAGAGGGGACGCGAGGGTTCTAGAGGACTTCAGGAACGGCCGTTGCGCTCACCGTGCACGCAACCGTAATCGCCCCCGCGGAGAGGCGCGCTGGGACTGCTACGAGCAGTGCTACGACCTGTTGCCGCTACACAGGGACGTCGCGTCTTGGGCTTTTGTGAGCGAGGATCCGCAGCTGGCCGTGGTGATAGAGGAGATCGTGAACACTTTCAGCCCGGCCCTGTCAGTGGAGTTGCTGCTGTGCAACGTGCTGGGCAGCAACAGCGAGAGCGTCGCGTGCCTGGTCCGCTATCTCGTCGGGCACTACGTGGCCAACCGCCCCTGCTGCGGGCACATCAAAAGCACCCTGAGAAACATGATCCGCTGGACCGTGCTGGCGGGCTTCGTGCCTTGCCTTTTCCTGCCGTGGAAGAAAATCAGATCCCTCGGCCTCGGCCTGTCTGGTAAAGCTGCCGTGATCAACATGGTTTCGGGCTCCGGCGGGCCGGACGCGCGCCCCAGCAAGCGATGCAGGAAAGATGTCGAAGCGGCCCCGCCCCGTAGTGCCGGACGCCTGTTTGTGGTGTCGCCGGACGGCCTCAGCCCTCCCGGGGCCGCGGCTGAAGCGATCCAAGAGAAGGAGGCTCACGACGAGGCGCTTCCTCGCGTGCTCGAAGTTCCCTTGGACAGTCTGGCGGAGACAGCCAAGTTGCTGATGATGGCGTCGGTGCCCTGCGCGCCGGCGGCCGTGGTGTGTAAGATAGTCGCGGACTGGGTGAGGGGAGAGCGCGAGGCTTTCGTTCGGAACCCCGTGAAGGAGACAGAGCTGAAGATGTCTGTGGTGACTCTATGGGGTGTGATGAAGACCTTCGAACACGGACGGTGCCCGGTGGTGCCCGAGTGCAGAGCCTCCTCGTGCTTGGCCTTCTACGACAAGCGCACCGCTCTCGTCACCACGGTGGTGGACGGGGTCCTCTACAGACGAGCGTCGGTGTGGGACAGCAGCTGGTCGGCTTCGGGTCCTTCCTTTTCCTCCTTGGCGGAGAGGGCTCACGACACCGTCAAGAACTGGAGGACGCTTTTCGCCAGGATAACCAGGGGTCTGAACGAGGCCGCGGCGAGGCACGTGTACACCAGCGCGGGGGCCGATCGGTCGTCGCTGGCGCGCGTGGCAGACGTGATGCTCTCCTCGAGGGCCGAGCAGCGGGACGCTGGCATCTCGGTGGTAGGCAACGCGACCGACAGACCTTTGTTGGACAACCTGTCGCGAGCCCTCGCCTGCAACCAACAGACGGACATGCTGGGACTGCTGAACGACGCCGAGCTGCCCGACTCCTTGCTGCAGTCGGGCGCGTGCGCCTCGGTGTCCAAGCACAAGTCCGCCAGCGTGTCCCACAGCCTCAGCAAGATGATGGCCTCCATGATATCCGAAGGCAAAGAGGTCCTGCTGGTGCGCGGATTTCTGACCGAGGTCACCTCTCGTCCTCGCGCGGCTCTGGAAAAGCTCAGGTCCGAGTGCGAGGATCCCGGGCTGCTGAGGATGGCGGAGAACGTGTCCAGGCGTCTGGAACGTCGACTCGCCGAGCGGGAGGACGGGGCCGAAGGAGACCGGGATCCCGTGACCGAGCTCGGCTCGGACGTGAGGCTGGTGTGCAGCTACCCGTCCTCTGTCAGCGTTGCTCACCTGGAGGAAACTCTGAGCATTTGGACAAATTTTTGGCGTAGCGCCTTGTCGGGATTCAGCCACTTCAACAGGAGACACAACACCATACAGTACAACCACAGGGACGGCGTGAGAGAACTGGAGTCCGGATCCCCCGTGCACATCTTCCACAGCGCCCTGGTCGCTCTCCTCAACACGTCCGGTGCCACGTTCGCCGACAGCCTGTCGGGGAGAAAGCCAGACGGGTCCCTCTCCGTGAGCGATATCATGCTCACAAAGGATTCCCTGCACCCGCCTGCCTACGGCCTGCTGTTGGCGAACAAACTCGGCCTCAGGCCCTCTGACGTGAAAAGCTGCGAAGAGGTCACGACGGAAGAGCGGGTCCCGGGTGCTCCGCACGACCCGTCCGCGCTCTACATCAGCCCGCAGCCCCGAGAAGCTTCGGCCGAAACCACAGTGGGCACCGGGCGTTGATGAGACGACGAGACACGGACTCTCTCCCCGGAAGGCGACAGACTGGTCTCTCGGGCCTCTCCGAAGCTGGGAACCGAACATGGTGGAGACTCTCCGCCAAGCGCCTGGGGCTGCCTTTCTACTCGCCGAGACGAGAGGGACAAAGCCCCGAGCCCTCTTTCGGCCCGATCCTGCGCTTTGCGCGTGGGGGCCTTGACGGTGCCGTGACGGGGAACAGGATCGTGAGGACGAACGGGAGGCTGAGGCGGAGGAGGAGGAGGAAGCGATGAAGTCTCTTCAGGAGAGATCGTGGAGTTCTCCCGTCCGAATCGAGCAAATGTCGACTCCGCTTCGACCCTTTTCTCGGCTGCCTTTGTAGCTTTGATTCTTTTTCTGATGAAACCTACCCCGGAGGACTGCACCCGCCGTCGTATTTGTCTTTTCGATCTCCTGCACGGCTGGCCGTCTCTCGAGTTCTCGGGTAGGCTGTGTGTTGGGCAGTCGCCAACCTCTCCCGTTCTGACCCTCACGCGCTTCAGACCGGACTGTTCAGGCCCCGACTCGTCTCGTTGTGTCGAGACGTGGGCGGCCTCTCGACTCGAGCCCTCTTCGCGCCGTTCTCCTCTCTCAGAGGGGCTCAGGAGGCCCTCTTCGGCGAGAGCGGCGAGACGTTCCGCGTCCCTTTCGGATGCGGGGCACAGGGTTCGTTCGGCCGTCGGGCTCAGCGAGCTGGAACCCAGCGCGCTCGACTCCAGCCACACGACGAGGCTGGTCCTCTCCGCGTGAAGCCGGGCTTCGCCCTTGAGCATCCACAGGGCTTCCAGGCTGAGTTCTTGCACTTCCTCCAGCGCTACCCTTATCCACAGGGTCTTCCGGCGGCCCGGCTCCAGCGGGCAGAGCGAAATCAAGGAGGTTTCAGCTGGCACGCCGCTGTCCCCTAACGACCTAAGGAACCTGTTGATCTGTTCCACTGGGACGCTCTTCCGCCCGGCGCGCAGCTTGTGCTCCTCCGTCGGGGTGTACTGCACGAACGTGCAGCCCCGCTCAGATCGCACCACCCCAGTCAGGCAGTCGAGCGTGACCACTTCATCGCTCGCGAGGGTCTCGTAGATCCCAGGAGCCGCCCGAGAAGGCCCGACCCCCTCGTTCTCCGAGCGGAGATCTTTCTCGGCCTGTCTCGCCACACCGCTGACTGTGGGCGTTGCGGCGGAGGGACGGGCTCCGAGCGGAGCCGAGGCGAAGGCTGCGCTCGGCTTGTAGGAGTATGAGAACATGGTGGCCGGTGGAAGCGGCTCTCGTCGATTTCGCGGGTAATCAACAGGTCTCTGGGCTTGTAAATAAGCGGGTCAAAATCGGAGCGTCCTCGGGAGTCCGGAATCTCGATTCGCTCTCTGCGTGCGCCGGGATCTGCACGCTCTGGGCTGCACCTACTGGCTGACGACGGTCACGGTCAAACTGTTGTGCCGGAATATCATTTCGCAGAAATTCGAGACGATAGAAAACAAATGAAACAGCTCTCGTACAATTTTATTCGCAAGCGTTTGCCTTTGACCACTTTCTTCGCGAAAAGTACCTCGGAAATCTCCGAACAAATAAAAGGACAAAAAAAAGTCTTTGTCACACCTGAACGTACTTTATTTTGAAGGCTTGAGACATTGAGGCAATGAAACAACTTTCAGTTTTGTTCTCTCGTTGCTTTTCGTTTGCACACGTCTGCTTTCAACCACTATTTGTTTTTGTTCTTTCACAGCTTATTGCCCCACTCTGAGATTTCCCGACAGAAAAAGTCTTCCTTTTTCGAAAATACAAAATGTTTCGTCCAAGCTTCCCCTCTCTGACCCTTTGTCCCCGGTGGCTCTGCTTTGACAGTCGAACCCATCCTGTTCGCGTACCAGGCACGATTGACCGTTGAGCACCTGCTTCGTGAACATCAACCGGCCTTGAGCAACCCAAAGCCCTCACGGTCACAGTGGAACTGTAACACCTGAACATACTTCATTGTGTATGCTTATGAAACCTTGACGCAATAAAACAATGAAACAGCACTGTGTTTGTTATCTCACAACTTTCATTTTTATTCAGATGTGTCCGCTGTCAACAACTTTCTGCGTGCACACAACCGTTTCTTTTTCTTTTTTTTTTTTTTCTTCCTTTCGATTCTTCTCTTAATCTTTCAACCATTTTTTTTTTTGCCAACAGCCGTGTCGTCTTTGTGGTCTCCGTTAAGATCTCAACCTCAGAGCCAAGAGTTCGAAAGCGCGGTCCAGGGCCCCGGAGAAGTCATCGTCCGAGAGAAAGTGTTTCAAGTTCAGCTGGGAGAAGCACTCGCCGATTTCGCACGTGCTCGTCAGGTCTCTGGGCCTGTAAATGGGCTCGTCCCAACCTTCGCCCTCTTCCAAGGTCCACCTCGGTCGCGGACCGTCTGAACGAACGGGGGGGCGGCGCGCAGGAACCCTGGCTCCCCTCTCTGCGATCTCATACACCGCGTGCCTCCAGAACTCCGAGAGATCCAGAGACTCGCCGCAGCGGGGGCACTCCGCTCGTCCTCGGGCGCTCCCGGACCGGCCCGTGGGGACACGACGGGCCTCCGCCGCCACCTGTGTCGGCAGCGTGAACTCGGCCCTCTGCCCGCCGCAGAGGCTCGTGTCGTCCGCGTCCGAGGGGAGCCGCGAGAGCGTTTCGGGGATCAGCCTCATGTATCCGAACACATCTCCTCGGCGCGTGTAGACAAAGTGCCACTCTCCGCCGAGAGCCTCGCCGGCCCGCGCTCCGTCGGGCCGCTCGTTGCGAACTCCGCCGAACTCGAGGGCCTTGAGTTCCTTGACGCGAGCTTCCACGCGTTCGAGCCTCTCCGTGCAGGCTGCGGTCAGGTCATGCAGCTCCTTCGCCAGCGAGCTGACCCGAGCCGCGGCTCTACGAGAGGTGTCCTCTCGTTCGAGCGAGCTCAAGGTGGATTCGTAGTGCCGGTTCACTATCTCCCAGACCCTGAGGATGGAAGCTCGAGGGAGGCTCCCGAGTTCGGTGCCGCCGCTCACTTCGGTCGTCATGGTAGGGGGGGCTCGCTATCGTGGGGACCGCGCCGGTCATTTAGCCCGACCGCCTGGGCGAGCGTCGTCGCTGGCCTTGGTGGACCTGTCCAGCGCGTGCCTCAGCGTGAGTTCACTGTAGCCGAGTCGCGAGAAGTCGACGTCCCGCAGGTCAGGGAAGCCCTCCGGGGGGCGGCGGGTCAGGTCGTTTTCGCAGTGGCAGACCACGCCCGCTATCAGCTCTGCTCGAGCGGCCTCTTTTCCCTCCTCTCTCAGGTAGGCTTCGTGGGCCGAGAGCATCTCGCGGTGCCGCACGCTCGGGTTGTCCAGGAGCCACGGGACCAGGTGGACGAACTCTGGGTTTTTCTGGTAGTAGTTGGAGAGGACTCTGTCCTGAAATGCCGTCAGCCGGCTCCCGTAGCGGCCCGCGAATGAGCCCCTCAGCGCCTCCCTGTAGCCGGGCCAGCGCGTGGGGTTGTTCCGGTCCCTGACTCGCAAAAAGTACATCTCCGTGAGGTACACCAGGCAGACCTTTTCCCTGGTCGTGAGAGTGCCACCTCGCTCGTGCGCCAGCTCGCAGCAAAGTCTGTTGAAGTGGCCGTGGAGCTCCACGAGCGAGGCCACGGAGGCCAGGGCCCGGGGGAGTTCTTCGGCCGCGCTCTTCACCCTCTGCGAATTGATGGACATGGAGGAGAAAAGTTGGTGCCTGTTCTCCTCGCCCGTCACGTTTACCGAGGAGAAGAAGAAGGGAGTGTGAAAGTCCTTCTTGGTGTCTTTCATGCGAATCACCACGCTCGCGGGGTTCGCCACGCCGTACATGTAGCTCGTGAGGTTTTCGTTGTTCACCTCGAAGGGCTTAGCGGAGACCACGCAGGTGCCCTGGGCCATGGACACGGTCTCGAACAGCCCCCTGAAGTAGGGCTGCAGCGCGTGCTTCGCGTTGGACGTGTAGTTCGCGCTGCGGCTGGGGTTGGACGAGAACTCGATGCGGGTGTTCTTGTAGCCGTGTCGGGAGCTGAGCTTCTTCTTGTCCGAGACGAAGCGGAGTCTGCTCACGAGCTTGGTTTTTGTTGTGTTGGACTGCTGAAGGGCGTAGCGCCTGAGGCTCTCCGAGTACACCACGGCGCTGAACTTGCGGTTGCCCACCGTGTTCACGTGAAGCACGTGGAGGAGCACGGAGCCGTTCAGGTCCACCACGCAGCTGCCGGCGGCCCTGAGGGTGTCGTTCGTCTCCTGCGGAGAAGGGCGCCGGGGCTCTGGCTCCCCGCCCCGCCCGAGCACGTCGGGGCTAGGGACGGCACG
Source organism: Oryzias latipes (assembly GCF_053564925.1). NCBI lineage: Eukaryota > Metazoa > Chordata > Actinopteri > Beloniformes > Adrianichthyidae > Oryzias > Oryzias latipes. The sequence continues at coordinate 359,751 of NC_136238.1, forward strand.
GTACGGGCCTACTGAGCCAACCAAGTTCGCTGTGGCATCGGTGCTGGTCCAGGAGCCACAAAACCGTGAGCCAGCACAGTCGAGACACTCGGGTCTCTCGCAACATTCCTCTCCCCCCGTCGGATCTAGGCCCTCGCTGTGCACGCGGGTCTGGTGGAAGAACGGGGCAGTCTCGCCCCTGCCACGCAGAGCCGATACTCGCTCCTCGCGCCTGAAGGCGGCCTTTGCGCTGGGAGAAGGGTCCATGCTTGCCGTGCAAAAACAGCGCCTCCCTGAGCTCGCTGGAGCAGAGGGCCGTCGACTGTAGCGGCCTCGAGAAAAACAGCTCCGCGTTGAAGAGCAGCAGCCTGCGGTTGCCGGCGTAAACCAGCACCAAGTGGGACCAGAGCAGCTCGCTCGCGATTTTCACTTCGGCCGAAACGTCAGGGGAACGGCGCACGCAGTCCCACTCGGGAGGTGGAGCGGAGGAGAGGTTTTCCGTCAGGTACTCCAAGGCCCTGGTCTCGTACGCGAGGCTCGGGGGCGCCGCCGATCCCCCGGACTCGGCGGCCGCCGCCAGTCTAGACCGCAGCGTCCTCGCGGCATCCAGAGCCCTGCCGTGACAGTCGCAGAGGAAGCACAGCCTGCAGTAAACGGGCACCAGCTTCCGCAGGAACCGCACGCGGCCGGCCGGTCCGGGCCTCAACCGCCCGAAAGAGCCGTGGACCTGAGGGTCGTAGCCGACGTAGGCGCGTGCCCTAGGAGACCAGACGTCAGGGCCGGAGACCAGCTCCAGATGCTTGACCAGGCACTCTACTAAAGGCACGTCGGCGAGCGAGGCGCTTCCGAGTTCGTCGACCAGGTATCGGATCAAGTGGGCGCAGTCGGTTATGTCCACGCAAACGGGAGGTTCGCGTCCCGCGGACATCCCCGAACTTTTTTTCGTGGCGAGCGCCGTCAAAGCATGCTACGGCTCGCTCCCGAACTGGGAGGGCGAAGGCGAGCCGAACGATGAGCCTCCTGCGCCCAAGAGAATCAGGGAGGAGGACGACGACCAAGGAGAGAGTCCTATCGACGCGGAATACAGGAGGCTGTACGGCGAACTGAGGGCCAAAGCCCTCTCTGACATAAAAGACATGGTGCGCGAGCACGTGGAAAGGCAAAGCACGGCCTCGACCTCGTACCAGTTCATGAACATGTACGGGCTGTGCTCCTTCGAAGAGCCCCGCGACCAGCGCGATCGACACCACGGCAGGGAAGAAACGCCTAGGTGCAAGTTCACCAACCTCGCGTGTCCCGTGGCCCGCGAGCGGACGGCAAACTCGGAAATGCTCGTGTCGGTCTGCGGGGCCCTCAGCCCTCTGGTGAGCGCGCGCGTGCAGCCCGGAGAGCTGCAGCTGACCCGCTGCGGGGAGCTCGATTACAGCAGGGCCGAGGAATCCCTGCGCAGACTGGAGGCCCGTCGCAAAACGAGGCCCGTCGGGACGACGCAGGAGGGCCGCTTGGGAAACACCATCGGGAGCATGGAGTCCCGATTCGCTTTCTGCGTGCGACTGGATCTGCACGCTCTGGGCTGCGCCTACCGGCAGCTGATGCTCACGGTGGAGCTGTTACACCTGAACATACTTCATTTCTTACACTCGTGAAGACTCGAGGCAGCGAAACAATAAAACAATGAAAACGGCTGTGTTTGTCATGTCACTTTATTCTTTATTCGTAGGCTTGCTTTCAATCACTTTCCAACCGCACACAAGTGTTGTCTCCTCTTTCGCAAAATCATCTAAACGGACGACGGAGCGGTCTGCGGCATGCTTTCGCGACGCCCCAGCCTCTTCCCCTGCTCTCTCCTCCCCGGCCGCTCGCCGTCGGTTTGTACACACTCTGTGTCACTCTCTAAATGAAAAAAAAAAAAGTCTCTGTACTCTGAGGCAGCCCGAGCGACACCTCTCGCCGTCGGCCCTCTCCTCAGCACTGGGCCTCTGGTTGTCACTTGAGCTCGGTGTCGCGGCTGAGGTAGAGCCGTCGCGGCCAAACGCGTTTCATTTCGTAAGTTTGTGAAGGCTGGAGACAAGAAAATGACCAGACGACTCTGTGTTTGTTCTCTCACAACATTTTTATTCGCACATGTTTGCTTTCAACCACATTCCAAGTGCAAAGTTGTTGTTTTTTTTTTTCTTCCTTTCCATCTATCACAGCCCACACACCCCACCATCGACTCACTCCAAAAAGAAAAATTCTTCGTCCTCGGACACCCGACCAGTCTCACAGGCATCCCAGCGACCTCTCTTGGCGTCGTCGGCGCCGACAGAGTGGTCCAAGGGGCGTTTCGCATTTTCTTCCCCCGCGCCATCCTCCTGCCACGGCTCAAGCTCAGCGTCGCCGTCCATTTGTCCGGTGACCTCGATGTTGCTGTCTTTCACCGCGGACACCAGGGCTGCAAACTCCGTCTCCTTCATCTCCGGGGCCATCATCCTGATACGGCCCACGTCGATCCTGGGCAACACGCGAGACACCTCTCGCTTGATCCTCTCCAACACATCGTCCCCGGTGGCGCTGCCTTGAGAGGCGATGCCGTCAAAGCCCCCGTATCCGCGGTTCGTATACAGGGCCGTGTTCACGCAGCCGTTGCTCATGATCGTCACTCGGTAGTAGCAGCCCCACCTGCAGGCCTTGAGCGACCCGAACGACTTCTGGGTGTTCGAAAACAGCCTGAGGCTGGAGCAGATCGTAACCGGTGCGTGGATCAGGCAGTCCGCGTTGGCGAAAGCGTGGGAGAACAGCAACCGGCGCTGGCCATCGCTGAACATAACTCTGTTGTAGCAGAGTCCGTGCTGCCGCATTATGTCTCTAACTCGAGCCTTGGTGCCTCCTATCATGGCCAGCGATTTGCGCAGGTAGCAGGGGAGGCTCGATGCTCGCGCTAAATTCGGAGTGGCCCTTGAGCTGCTATTACAGGCTGGCCGCCGCTTACACGACGGACCGGCCGCTCGAGATGGCCGCGGCGTGCATCCCGCAGCTCAGGGAAGCAGCGGACATGGTCAGCAGGGAGCAGTTCGGGCAGCTGCGAAGCCAGAGCCCCGAACGACGGATGCTGCTGTACGCCGTGTTGAGCTGTCACATAAACTGGATAGACTACAACCACAAACAGATACTGCTGGCACCCGTGGGGCTTCCGGGCCGGGACCGGGCTCGGGCCGCGGAGGGAGACCTGAGGTGCGTCAGGTGTCTGAAGAACCAGACGTTCCGATCGTCCGAAGTGAAAGGCAACCCCAGGAACATCGACGTGGCGTTCGATTTCGAACAAATGAAATTCGTCTCGTCCTGCTGCGCGGCCCCGGTGGCGAACGTGCCGCTCAGCACGTCGACCGTGAACACGTGCACCTTCACCGACCTGAAGCAGATGTACACCGTGTGCCCCGCTTGCAAACAGACCATTTTCTCCGAAGTACTAGTGGACTTGGAAACGCTCCACACGCGCTGCGTGTTTTGCGCATCAAACCGAATCGGCACCTGAGATCCCCTCGAGTCCTCCTGTCCCTCCCTCCTTGACCCTCCAGATGGACCGGGAACCGGGGACCGAGGCGTCAGTGTTTCGAAGCGTCTGCGAGCTGCCCGACCCGACGTTTCGGGACATAATGGACAGACACTACGGGAGCGAGGCCCGCTTCGCCTCTTCTCAAAGACCTCGCGGAGGGCCCGCTCTGAAGACGGGCAAGTACGACAACCTGTCCGCGTACCTGGACACCGTGTATGTGCTGGGAAGGAGGGAGCGCGTGATCGAGGAGATAGTCCGAGCTCACAAGAGCTTGGCGGTCGTCGAAGAGGACCCAGCTCCGAACGAAGGCAAGATCCCGGAGGAGGCGTCCTCGGCAGGAGCGCCCGTTGCTCTCGTCGATCCTCTGCACGATTCGCAGTACTTGGACGGCGTGGCGAGCAACACCACTCTCAGCTTCTACGCGGAAATCGGAGGGGAGCGTTGGGACGAGGACCGCCCGGGAGGGTGTGAGGCATGAGAGCCTGGGCTCGGGACTCCCGATCTCAGGGGGAGAAAGACGTCAGGCTGACGCCCTGCGATATCACGACGCCGCGTTGGTTTCATTGTGTTTCTGTGTGCTGCTTGTGTAATTTTTGGTTGGTTTTGGAACACGCTTTTGATGGTTCGAGTCAAATAAAAGACACAACATTACAGTCTGTGTGTAGTTCACTTCAGTATAGTTCAGTGCGTTTCGAGTATGCTCCAGGGGCTCTCATAAACTCAGCCATTCAAAGTGGCAGGTTTCCTCGCACAGAGTGAGGTGACCACGCCGCGTTAGGCCCCTTTTTAGGTAAAATACGTGCCACTTAGTACGCTGACCTTCCCGGACCCGAAACCGTACACCGTCTGCCCCGCTTGCAAATAGACCATTCACTAGTGGACCTAGACACGCTCTACACACGCTGCGTGTTCTGTTCATGGAAACGAATCGGCATCTGAGATGTCTTCGCAACCTCCTCTCCGAACCCTCCGGATAGAGCGAGCCAAAGAACTCGGCGTCGTAGACCACTGATCTACAGAAGAATGGCTCCCACACAAAGAACAGCCCGAATTTCGGGGGTCGTGCGAGACAGCCGAGTCCGAGGAGAGGAACGTGAGCTCGGCACTCCGCAGAGGAGAGGAACGTGAGCTCGGCACTCCGCATACGAGGGAGGATTTCAGGGGGGGGGGGGGGGGGGGGGGGGGGAGAAGGACATCGGGAGGCCACCCTGCTATAACGGTGTGGCGGTGCCATTATGTTCGTGTGTGCTGCTCGTGTAACTTTTTTTTTTTTCCTTTGGCACATGTTTTTGATGGTATGAGACAAATAAATGAACAAAAAAAAAAAAAAGGTTGGTGTGGTGTTTAAATTGAACTTAAGCTCTCAAGTTGATCCGGGTTTAGACGGCATGTGCGCGACGGGGCCTTCCGAGCCTCAACTGGTTGTGGAGCTGGAGGGGTCCGATGCTCCGGTCCTTCTGGAGTACACGTGGGTGCAGCTTTACGAAATAGAGAAAAGGTTGCCTTCGAGCGTGACGCTCACTGGCCCGAAACTAGGAGGTCCCGTCTTCATCCCAGTCGGGCCCGGCGCTCTGCGAGGCGCGCGCTGCATGGTCCTGAGGGTGGTGTACTCGCAGGGGAGTGAGAGTTATGGTCTGGTGACGGACAGGCATTTCAGAGCCGCGAAGCGACATGCCAAGGGCTACCCGGTGAAAAGGATCTCCGTTTTGGCCAGCGCACCCCTGGCCTGGGTTGAGCTGCGCCACTCCGAGCACTACGACACAGCAGAACCTGGAGCGAGTCTGGCCTGCGGACATGGAACGGATAAGGCTGAGAAGCTAGTGTCCTCGATATATACCAGCTTGAACCGCTTCTCCTACTACACGGTCGCGGCGTCTCGCGACGGGGACCTGTCTGAAAGGGAGAGAGTTGCGCGAGAGGTCACGGTCGCGACGCTGGCCACGTTGGGAGCCCCGCTCGCGTTTAAAATCTTGCACGAACAAAGTCGGCTGACCGTGGCCCGCGCTGCGCTTCGTACTGACGGCAGAGCGTCAGACTCGAGCTGGCTCCCCGACCCCACGCAAGCCGTCTGGGGCACCAGTGTGCTGTGGCGACGAGAGGGTGACGCAGACCCCGGAGCCCTGTCCCGCTGGGTGGTCAACAGTCCCCTGAGGCCTCCTTCACCACCGAGCTCCGGCGTGTGGCTGCTAGCGCATCTCACTCGCTCGGGGATCGAGGTGGTCGAGCCCGAAGGCCCAGACGTCATTTCAGCGGACCGCCAGGTCCGCGCGCCGTACTGGGCCGTGGTGTTGACCGCACTGTGCTGCGGAGCGCTTTCGCGTTGGTCTCGCGAACTGGACCTGCTCTCGCGAGAGCTGCGGAGCGCTGGGATTTCCTGGGGGCGAATCTGCCAACGGTGCGGTTTCACGAACGGCGTCTGCCCCTCGGCCTGCGAGCCAGCGGCCCTAAGGATTCTGGCTGTGTCTCAGATCGACGGCCTGCTCTTGGGAAAAATCTGCACGACCCTGTGCGCAACGGTGCCGGCGCAAGGCGGGAGGCTCTGCCTGAATCACCGTAGGACATTTGGAGTCAGTGCGGAAGAGCTGAGGGAAGGCGGGAGGCACGGCGGCGGGCTGGAAGGCAGCAAGGGGGATGAGCCGAGAAGCGAAGCCAAAGAGCTTCACCGTCACGCGGAGGCCGAGGAGGAGCCGGACGCTGGCTGGTGGATCTGGCAGAAACGGGCTCGACTCGAACTCAGGGAGAAGGTGCTCGGACGCTCAGTTGGAGACGATCCCTCCTACCTCAGGTTGTGGAGCAGCTACTACTCGAACGGGAGGGCCGACGAGCTCCGAGCGCAGCTCGGGGGGCCTTCTCTCTCGTCAGACTATTGGAAAGGACAGTCTTGCGGAGTTCTTGGGTATCATATCGGGACTTGTCCGTTCGGGCTCTACTGCGACCTGCTCGACATCGAGGACCGATCCCGCCGTCTCAGCAGACCGCCCGTCGACGAGGAACAGCTATTTGGAGGAAGCCCTTGACGAAGCCCATGCGTTCCATAGGCAATTCGACGCCCTGGCCAAATGGTTCCACAAGAATCTGGCCTACGCCGAGGGCCAAGAGGCGGTGCTGGGATTCGAGCTGACATCCGAACTCTGCGTCAGCTACGACGCGGCGCTTCACCGGTTGACGGGAGCCGTGCAGGAGATGTTCCGCGACCGGACATTCGTGAGGGAACCTGGGGGACTGGCACTCGCGGACGAAACCCTGGGAGTCGTGTCCGAGATACTCGCCGGGGGAAATGAAGCGGAGGCCGAACGTGGGCAGCGGGCCCTGATGCGTGCCCTGGAATCACTTGAGTCCGCGTCCCCGGGCTGTGGTACATTTCACTGGCCTCAAGCTGAGCCACAGGGCCGCCTCAGTCCCTCACACGTTCGCGCCTGTTGGAAAAGTGTGGTAAGTGTTGGCTGGGTCCTGCATGACAAAGTCCAGAGTTTAGCGGAGCGTCTCCAAATCGCGTCAAGAGAGGCTCGCGACCAGAAAACATACGAGTCCCGCTTGGCTGAGCTGAGCGATCAACTGGGGCAGGTTAGCCTGAAGTACACCACGGACAAATCCGCCCATCAGCAGATGAAAATAGACCTCGTAAAAGAGCACATGGAGATGGAAGCCAAAGTTAGAAAAGCAAACTTGGACTTGGCTGAGCTGCGGCAAGAGTTAAGTTTCGCTGAAAATGTCATAGCCTCGTCGAAGAAGGACTTAAGCGAGAAGGGGCGAGTCCTGGAGAAGCTGCAGAACGAAGTGAAGGAAATGAAAGCCGAAAAGGAGACAGCCTTGATGCTCTCGAAGAAATCGGATGCCGAAATGAAGCGAAATGAGGCCGAGAAGAAGTCCCTGTCAAAGCGCGTAATTGAGCTGGAGGCCCATCTGAAGCAGAGCCGAGAGCTGGCCGCAGAACACTTAGATCGAAGCAAGGTGGAGGAGGAGCGCGCATCAAAGCTCATCGCCAAGCTGCAGGACCGAGAGAAGCAAGCGGAGGCCGAAAACGAGTCCCGGTCGAAACGCGTCAACGAGCTGGAGGCCGAACTGAAGCGGAGTCGAGAGCTGGCCGCCGAGAACGCAGCCGCGACAGACGAAAGTCAGAGCCAGACCAAGGCCCTCCTGACACGTCTGAAACGGGCCGATGAGACGATAGCCGGACAAAAGTGCCTCACGGAAAAGCTCACGTACGAAACGGAGATTCTGAAAGGTATCGTGGCCGTTGTGTGCCAACTGATAGGCGTGGAGAAAAGCGCAGTGGAGACGGAGCTGATCGAAAGAATCCGGTGTGCCGCGCTGTGCTCTGCGAAGAGAGTGTCACGGCTGCTCCGGCACGACTGCGTCAGAAGGCTAAAAGGACTCGACCGCAGCGAAGATGAAGCGATGGGATCCCCCGGAGGCTCGCTGTTCCAGGACTATGAAAATTACATAAGGACAACCGTGTCATCTCTGTGTACGGAGCAAACTCCGATGGAGCACACAGAAGCGTCCTGCAGCGACACCTGGAGAAGGGTGGCCAAGCGAAAGCTGAACCTGGGCTCCCGGCAGGTCAGCCCCACAAGCGAATTGACGGAGGTGGACGAAGGCTCGAAAACCGGTGCGTCCACGCCGACGAAAGTACACAGGGCCGCCTCGTCAGGCGGAGACGCGTTCCGATCAAACTGCGCTTCTCCCAAGCGCCCTGATTTTTTGAAAACGGAGTCCAAGTCAGAAAGATCGGAGCACCTACGTGTCCACTGCGTGCGACTCGGGGAGAGCTCGGCCTCCGTATCGCTGCCAAACATTGTGCGGCATTACACCCATCAAGACGTGAGACTCATACACTTGGGTGAGAGCGAAAGCGCTCCGAAGACCCTTTGCGGGGTGCTCCAGACCACAGATGATGTCGCCAGGGAATGCAGCGCCGTGGATCTACGGTGCTCGAAAGCGTTCCTACAGCTATCGCAACTTCTCAGCTGCAAGTTGGTCGCTATCTGGTCGCCTTGCGAAGGATACGAGATCCACGGGGCGTCCACGGAGCACCTGTATGCCATCGTGCTGAGTAAAGACCCCGATCCGGCCCGCGAGACGAGGTGCTACATGGTAGCGACGCGTCAGGGAGGCGCAAACCCAGACGAGCCGTACTTGTACAATTTGGCGAAGCTGACAAAGGTCAAATCTGCACAACCCGCCGCGGTCAACTGTTCAGATCCGCCGCATTGGGATCACGTAGATAAGGCGAGCGACGCTAGCGGCAGGGCGCCCGTGGTGGAGGTTTCGGAAATCACCCTGATCGGAAATTGAGCCGCTGTCACATGAGGGGACCAGTTCAGAGCATAGGAGCCTGGGCTCGGGAACGCCTGTTTGGTAGAGAAGGATGTGGGGCTGCCGCCCTGAGACATCATGTTTGCCATTAGGTTCATTGTGTGCTGCTTCTGTATCCTTTTATTTTTGGAACATGTTTTGGATGGTTGAAGTCAAATAAAAAGATAAAATGCTGTAGTCTGTGTGGTGTTTAAATCGATCTCATACCAACGTCCTTGTGTCAAGCGGTTCTGTGCCTTTATTGCGTGCCCTTGCATTTCGAGTTTGCTCCAGATGCGATCATGAAATTCACTTTTTGATCAGACGGAAAGCTCTCCCGTCAGGGCCTTTTTCCTTTGACATACTAATGAGGCTGCGGCAACGGGAGGACGACCCAAGGGGCCGAGAAGAAGAAAGGCAACCTGACCGTTCTGAGATCACGGAGACTCACGGAGACCCTCAAAATGCACAAGCTCCGGTTGGGTGAAACCAACGGTCGCAGAACGCTCATCGTCAGAACCTCATCCGAGGAGACGACTTACGCAGAGCTCGAAGGAATGGGTGGTAGAACGGAAGATGGTCGCTACCCCCTTGGCCGCTGCGCTTGTCCAGACGAAGATTTCGCCGGTTGGGACTCTGACGTTGATGCTCTGAGCGGAGCGAATGCTTTGATCGCGGCCGGCATCGCAGCGTTGCCCGTACGGGTGAGGCGCGTGGGAAAGACTCACTTGTTCGTGGAGTACGCGATTGCAACAGAGAAGAACGGAGACCCGGATTTGCGGCGCACGGGGGTGGCGTGGCTCTGCACGAATTACTCCGGCGAAGGGACAATACTTGCCAACGGAATGCACGGCGTCATCCGCTGCTGTGAAAGAAGACTCTTGGAGGGCATTGCCGAACAAACACCCACCTGGACTTTGCTGCACGTCCCCCCTGACAGGGACAAGCACTGGGGCACGAGAATACGGCCTGTTTCTTTGGAGGAGATACGTTGCGTAAAACGCAAGTGAGCACGGCTGAAAGTGCGAAAGTCTGCACCAAAGATTTTCAGACAGAATACTGCGACGCCAAGACAACTCTGTGAATGTCCACGGCAAACGAATAAAGAGCAGAAAAAGTGAATGTGTCTGAGTCTTTTTATTTGCTTAAGAAGCTCAACGATATCAGGGTCAGCGAAACAACACGGAAAACACACTTTGACTCTTATCAGATACAATGTAGTAAAAACACGTTGTTCTTGTCTTGTTTTATTTTTTATTTTAAACAAACACCACAAAAAAACAAATAAAGACCTCGATGCCATAAGCCAGGTTGCGCATGACCACAGGGCCCCGAGAGAACCCGGGTAGACCGTTCAGGCCAGCGCGTCACAAATTTTGGACAAAGCCCCTCTTTGCTAGTGAAGCAGAAGAAGGCCGGGGCAGAGGTTACAGGGATTTGGGACTGTCGAGAAGACGACGGCGGGGACGGTGGGGATAAGGCCGAGGCAGGGGTTACAGGGATTTGGGACTTTCGAGAAGACGACGGCGGGGACGCTGGGGATGCAGCAGGTGATGGCGCCGGCAATGACTGTGGAGGGTCCGTGATGGTTGAAGAAGCCAGAGGATGTCAGGCTCTGTGAGAGCTGCTGGGGTGGGGAAACGTCCATCTGTCGGTAGCCGTCCTTGTTCAGAGCGGCTCGGGGCTCTGATGTGGGCTGAGCGGGGAGCAGCTGATGGGAATTGTGAATAAATCCACAACTTCCGCCGTGGAGGCATGGGCGCCCCTTATAGAAATGGTGGCAAAGGTTCATTTTGAGCTGCAGGCTCCGCAGGTCTCCGTAGCCATGGGCGTACCGACATTTCCCTCCGTACTTGCAGACGCCGTTCTTCGCGAAGAGCCAGCACAATTTAGTCTTGTAATTGGCGGAAATGTTCAGACAGTCAGGTTTCTGCTGCGGCATGCCGCCGTCTCTGTAGCAGCCCGATTTGCTCATTTTGTTGGTAAGGGCAGACGTGGGGGATCCGTGATGGTTGATGAAGCGAGAGGATGTCCGGCTCTGTGAGAGCTGTTGGGTGTTCAGAGCGGCTCGGGGCTCTGATGGGGCCAGAGCGGGGAGCAGCTTATTGGAATTGTAGATAAATCCAACCATTTTGTACGTAAGGGCTGTGATGTCGATGTTGGATATGAAGGAAAGAAAAAAAAAAAAGAATAAAAAATCCCCAACTAAATCCTTTCTACGTAGGAGCTGTGTCATAGAACACAGAGAACACAGCCGCTAAAATTTCCTAGTTCCAAAGCTGCAGACGAGAGATGGGGCCAGCTTTTCACCTCGCCAGGTCAGCGTCCAGACAGCCCGACCTTTTCTATTCACTCTGTCTGACCGCAATTGACTCTGTCCGACCGGCGCTCAGGGAGTCCGACAGTCATTCACTCTGTCCGACCGACCCTTAGGGAGTCCGACCACACATCACTGAGTCAGATGGCATCTTACGCTACCAAACCGAGATGTAGGGGAGGGACTGAGAAACGCTGGCTCCGACCTCAGCTCTCTCACACCGATTTCCACTCTGAGAATCCGTCCTCCGCCATGAGAGGCCGACCGAGGCAGGCAGACTCTGACGCCATGCTCTGCGTTCCTCTCCCCTGAATCACCCTGTTACGTGATCTCTCCTGCCTGTGAGCGAGGGGCGTGCTGGGTTTACGCGAGCTGACCGGTCGCGGCCTCTCTTTCGGGCTTGTGGTTGGGATTTGGCCAGGGACTTTTTTTTTTTTTTTTTTTTGGGCAGGGGGGATTAGAATCTGCACAGCGAGTGTTTTCTTCTGCAAGTATAAAAGGCAAGAGTGGAGAGCTGACAGAGACAACCTCTTCAGGCGTGAGTTGTGTTTGCGCACTGCAGTAAGAAAACTGTTCTTTGTGGGTTTTTTTTTTTCTCTTGAAGACACAATGACTACCACTTCGATGCTGCATCTGACCCTGTTCGTGTTCGTGCTGTTGACATCAGTGGACTCTTGTGTTTTACATCACAGCAACGAGCCTTCTTACTCGGACGGCGTTCGTCGGCCTGAGATTCTCATGCCTGACCTGGTTCCAATGGAGCCCGTGATGACTTTCGGAAAACTCCACAACACGACAGACTGTATGTATGTATGTGTGCATTTTAGCTACCCGCCTATCGCAAAGCGCTTCTCTCCCAACCAGTGTTCGCTGTCTTCTGTTTGCAGTGCTCAGCAAGTTGAAGGAAACCGTGAGAAAGGCTCAGGAGGAACTGGATAGATGGCCTAGTCAGAGAAATGGAGCCAAACCTCTAGCCCTGTCTCTCGTCGCAGCGGCTGCCACTGTTGTTTTCGCCGCGCTCTGAGACGAAGAGCGGAAGCTGAGTTGAGCCCGAAGCCCTCAAAAGACCCGAGGGCCCTCGCGCAGTTACGAAACAAACTACGCCAAGTGGTGTTCCACGTTGAGTGCTACATCCCTTTTCGTCTCCATCGCTACAAACGTGTAAGCGTGCTCCCAGAGCGGGCCAGTGGTGCTGAATGATACATCTGCTATTATGGTCAAACGTATTCAAAATAATAAACAAAATTTACACCTGTACGATACATAGAGTCTGTGGTCATTGGCTCATTTTTTTTTATTGAAAATTGATAAACTCAGACATTGCAAAGCCTCTTGAACTGTGTATTTTTACATGACACCCGTGACGCATTGTTGCAAGACCTCAGCCTTTTCTCCGTCTGTCATGTGGGACAAACGCTTCCATTCCTCATCGTCCAACAGCTGGCGAGCCGTAAGCCTCTTGTCGTGCCTGAGAGCGATTAGGCGGAAGGCGATGCGTTTGGTGTGCTCACACTTCATAGTGTTGGGTATCAGTTCCTGCCTGGCGGGCGTCGATTCCTCCGCTCCCCCGTCGGGATCCGAGGCCGCCAGTGCCATGACTTTGCTCAGAGTGCTGGACCCACGCGTTGCAGCGAACACCACGGCGCCTTCCTTTGCGTCCAGTATCATAGCTCCCAAACTCCACATGTCTATGGCGCACGTGTACTCCGCGGCGTTCCCGCGGACAAACAACTCCGGAGCCCTGTAGGGCTCCGTCACCACGCAAAGGCTCATGCGTCTGGAGTACTGTCTGGCTAGGCCCATGTCGCCCACCTTCACCGTCAGATCTTCCTCGAGAAGCACGTTACTCGGAACCAGGTCCCTGTGTAAGATGTTCAGTCCGTGCATGTGCTCCAGGGCATTCGCCGTCTGAAGTGAGAAGCTGGCCACGAAGCTGAGCGGAGCCGGTGGCTGGCGGTGAATAGCTTTGGTCAGCTCGAAGGGCACGTGAGGCATGAGCATCGCCACCCGATCCTCGTCCATGAAACAGTCCAGGAGCTGTATTATGTTGGGATGACCTTTCAGCGCTGTCAGGCAGGACAACTCTCTCACAGTCGCGTCCTCTATAACGTCTGCCTGCTTGTGACATTTGAGGGCATATTCTTGGCCGTTTCTCACATCTCGCACCCTGTAGACAACTCCGTAGGTACCTTGCCCGATCACTGGTCGCACTGGGTCTTTGTAGTACTTCTCCATGCGGAAGCAAAAGAAAAACAATAAAAGGATCAAACGGGCTTCTGAGGAACGTCTCCTCGTTCCCAATGCCTTAAAGTGCGTGTCTAAGAAGTGTCCTCTCGTCCACACCGGTTGTTTCAGTGTCTGACACTTGCCCTCCAGACTTCAAAGCACTCTGAGGACAAAGCCTCTGGAGGCTGTCAAAAAAAAAAAACACCGGGTCACATCCCAAGGTACGTGCACAAGAGTGCAGTTCCGACCGCAAAAACAAAGAGTCCAAGTGCCGGTCCTACAAGGTCATGGCACTTCGTGGCTTCAGGTGAAGGGAAAAAGTCAGCGAAGTCATCCTGGTCATGAAGAAAGCGTTAAAAAAAGAACAGAAAGAGGAACAGAAAAAAAAAAAAGCAAAACATGAAGACAAATTGTTTCATAACAGCGATAGCGTGAAGTTCAACCCCCTAGAGTACAGGCCACTCACCCAACACATCTCTTCCAGCCAGCCTCTGTGCTCTGTGAGCAAGTACGAGGCGATGGCCTCTGACACTGCGTCAGCCAGGAGGGAGCCAGGGCTGCCACTGAACCTGTCCTGACGTTGGCACACCGCGGCCCCCAAACATATCAGACTGACCACACGGCCCCAGTTGATGATCCCGTCCTCGAAAAGGCTTTTCGCGACGTTGACCATCGCGGCATCGGGAAATGAATCACCTAGATCTGAAACCATCTCTAAAGTGGGACACCGGACAAGGAGAGATCACGCTGAGCGTACAGATAACTCTGAAAAAACAGATCTGTTTGTGCTGCTCACCTGTGTATTTCGGTCTGTGAACCTCCAGCACTTCACACACAGCTCTCGTCATAGCATTTACAGCTTCCCGACAACGCGGCCTTTCGACTTCAAAGTCTTGGCGTCGTCCAACGAAGTGCCCCAGAACACCTTTGATCAAAATTCTAATTTCCTCATCCATGCTGAGCTCTGCTCCTCAAATCGCAAAGCCCGACAATTTTCTCTTTGAGCACAGAGGGGGGTAAATAAAAAGCTGTATGAGGAGAAAACCAAACAAACAACAAAGCTACAAGCAAGCCTAGGTGACTTTGAATTCAACCTAGGTGACTGTGATATTTCATTTTCATCACTGTCCGTGCACAAAGGCTCTCTCTGTAGGCTCCGTGTCACTGGGACTCCCCGAATTCAGTGTACACAGGGATCGGCGGTCGTACTCTGACTATCGGTCGGAGTCACTGAGCGACGGTCGGAGTCACTGAACGGCGGTCAGAGTCACTGAGCGGCGGTCGGATGTTCTGAGCAGCGGTCGGACTCCCTGCGCGACGGTCGGACACTGTGAAAGGCCGGCGGACACTGCAAAGAGCAGTCGGATTGTTTGTCTCATGACTGGCCTCCGTGCAAGTTGCTTGCGAGTGTGTGTGCAGTGGTGGTGAGCAGATTTCTCCACCCTATCCCTCCTAGCCTAAGGGTTGGGCCTGTGTGCAGTGGTGGTGAGCAGATTTCTCCGCCCTATCCCTCCGAGCCTCAGGGTTGGGCCTGTGTGCAGTGGTGGTGAGCAGATTTCTCCGCCCTATCCCTCCGAGCCTCAGGGTTGGGCTGTTCAAAGCATCGAGGAGGTGGAAAACCCCAACTGGGAGGATGTAAGTGGCCTTCGAACCTCCCCTCTAAGAGCTAGAGAGAGCGCAAGGATCAGGGTTGGGCTGTTCAAAGCATCGAGGAGGTGGGAAACCCCAACTGGGAGGATATAAGTGGCCTTCGAACCTCCCCTCTAAGAGCTAGAGAGAGCGCAAGGATCTCGCAGGACTTAGGCTGAATTCACCAGAGTGGATTAGGAGAGCTGTTGCTGCTGTTTCCACTTTGTCCGTACGCGCACTCAACAGGTCTTGCTTTCGAAATGGCTACGGTATCGGCGACTGAGGCGGCCGCGTCTACAAATCAAACCTTCGTCGTTTCCAGCAGCCCTCCGTGGTACTTCGATACTGTGGACCACGACGAGGTCTTCACGTGCTCGCACCCACGTGGCGTTTTCGATGCAGTGGTAAGCATGATGACCCAAAAGGAACGGCGCCTGAGCAACGAAGAGCACCTGCGTTACAGGCCGAGGGTTCTGAACAAGATGATCAGAGACGCGGTCATAGCGGACTCTGGTAGGATACCCCAGCGTCCCTCTCGATCTCTCCTGCTCGCCCTTATGGACCTGGTGGACCTTCTGGGAGGCAGCGACTTCGGATCCATCGTCACCTCGGACAGAGCCGGCCTCAAGCAAGTGTTGCTGACGTGCGGAAATTACACGGCGTACTACCTCCCCGCCGAGGAGCTGAGGGGAAAGGATCGGACGGTGGTGCCCGTGGTGACGCAGCACTCGACGAAGGAGAACCTGCTGCGTTACGACCCCGCGAGGTCCATGGTCGGGACCTACATGACAGACATCCCCGGAAACGACGGCGAAAGCAAGGGGTCTTACTTCGTGCAAGAGGTCCTGTTCGCCCCGACCCTGGACAGCCTGAAGCTGCTGAGGAAGGTCGCGGGCCACGCGTTCGACTTTTGGGACATGTCGCTGGAGATGCCCACGCACGTGGAGGCGCTCTGTCCGTCCTTCCAGCAGATTCAGCCTTGTCAACTGCTGATATCGAACACACCCGGGTCCCCCGGCAGGGATCAGAGCAGCCAGGCTGCGTTGGCCTCTCACCTGGAAGATGTGGAGCCGATGTGCTGCGCGCCAGAGGTTAGCCACGCATGGGAGTCCTCGAGCGACAGGAAGAACGAGGGGGACGCCGGCGTTGACTGTTTCGGGGAGGACGCAGTGAAATGCGACCTGAGTCGTTTCACGTACAAAGCCAGCGAACCCCGCATGGTGTACTTCAGGTCAGGAGGGAAAGCGTCAGATGGGAGGCGAAGCAACCTGGTGCCGACGGTGGCCGTGAGAGCGGAGCAGAGACACTTGCCCACGCTGTACGTGTCCACCACGCTCCGGTTCTACAGGCTCTTGAAACGCAGCTGCGTGAAAGGCAACGGAGAGCTCGCGAGCTGCTGGAACGAGACGCTCCAGGAGATGGCCCGGGAGACGTATCTGTCGGGGCAGCTCACGTTCCAAGAAATCAACCAATGGGCGCTGTCTGCGTTCACCAAGCGCGTCGATCCGAACGGGTGGTGCGACCGCATACCCAGACACGTGGAGAGCAAGTTGGCGGACCCCAGGATGATCGAAATCGCTGAACTCGCCATCACGTTCATGAACGCCAAGATCCCCGGCGCATTCGCCGTGGCCGAGCTGCTGCACAGTCCACTTGGGAAGCTGCAGAGGTACTGCGAGTTCCTTAGCAGGTACGCCTCGGACGCTACGTTCAGAAAAAGCGAGCGGGATAGGTTCGCTGCCTCGGTCATGGAGCTGATCAGGAAGGAGTGCGGTTCGCTCGCTCGGCAGTTGCGCTGCTACAGCCAAAACCGGAAAGACGCCGATCCCGAGACGGCCCGCCGAGCGAAAGCCTGCGCCGAAATGGTGGACAGAGAGCCCTGGGAAGTGAACAAGATCCAGAAAGACTGGTACACCATGTGCAAACGCGACCAGTGCAACAAGGAAGACAAGGAAGCGCAAGCCCACGCCAAGGAGGTGAACGCGGCCGCCAAAGTGGCGTTCCTGAAGCTCAAAGTTTACTGCAGCAAGCTCAAGAAACTGGGGATCAACGCAGCCCGCTTTGACGGTGACATGGGCGGCAGAAATCCCGCTTGCAGAGAGCCGGTCGAGCCAGGCGAGGGATGTAGACAGCCCCCGAACGACCGCTCGGAGCTTTTCAACCCCATCCCAGAGCCCGTCCCGGTTTCGACATGGATGAAAAACTTGTCCGTGTTGCTCCTGAGCTACCCTTGGTTGCACGACTCCTTGGGGTACCAGAGAGAGGCCGTGTGCAAGCTCCTGAACCTGGACAGCGCTCTCCTCGGCGAGGCGAACAGGGAACTCTTGAGAGAATGGGTGGCGTACAACCAGGGCACGGTCAACGAGCTCCGCAGGCGCGGCATCAAGGATCGCCTGAGCCGAGCGTTGATCCAATGCTTGGAGTCCCAATCCACGCAGAGGTGGAGCGACAAGGTGGCCCGGTCCTTCGCGGCACTCCAGCGCAAGGCGGCGTCCAGGCGGGTTCCCCGAAGGCACCTCTCCCCGCCGCCGCCAGTCAAGAAGCCCGAGAGGAGCTGCCGCCAGACCGTCGGCAGAGCTCGACGTCGGTTGTCCCCCTGGGCCGAGAGCGTCCGAGCCTCGCGGTCTCCGGCGACCAAGAGGAGAAAGGTCGGGCGCCGCCAGAGAAACAGTTTTTTACTGAGCGAAGCCGAGGAAGACAACGGCCTGGAACCTCTCAGCTCCGAAAGCGAGGAAGAGCCGGAGTATTTGAGCGACAGGGACACGGAGAGCTCTTCGGATTGCGACAAAAGCTCAGACGACTACGATCGCAGCGACAGTTTCATAGACGACGCATCGTCGTCCAGCGAAGAAGACATCGAAGCGGGAGAGGACAACGTCGCCAGGGCCAAGAGACGCGAGGACGGAGTTGACCGTCCGTACTGCGTGTCGCGACCTTCCTCGCCCAGTAGCGCGTACAGACAAAGAGCTGGCGAGGAAGCGGGCTCCAAGGCCAGGTGGAACGAGGACGGGGTCGGCCGTCCGTATTGCGGGTCGCAGCCGTCCTCGCCCTCGTGCAAAAGCGACCGGCGGGGCTACAAGCGCGCACTCAGCTCGGACAGCTCGGAGACGGAAGGCCCATGGGCGATGCGAGTCTCCACGAGGCCGAAAGGCAGAGGGTCGAAGTCGAGACCCTCGGTCGAGCGGGAAAAGAGGCCGGGGCTCGAAACCGTGCTCACGCAGCGACAACGCAAAGACACCGAAGACCACTCCAAGACTTACTCCAGCGGCCGCAAAGACGTAAGACGCCCAGAGGGAGGGCTGCAAAAATCAGCCTCCAGGAAACCGCTGCGTTTCTCTGGCGAGAAAGGCAGAGAGGTCTACGGTCGAGGTTCGAAAAGGTCCGGCGCTCGGATCGCTCGTTCGCGCTCCTCCAGTTCGGAGAGTCGAGGGTCCGCGTCTGAAGGCAGCGGTTGGGAATCCGAAGGGGCCGACCTTTCGGACAAATCGACCACAGGCCTCAGTTCGCGCAGGGAGCGCGAGGCCAGGAGCTCTCTGAAGTCGACGGACCTGGGCAGGCGGTGCCAAACCATCAGGTCTCGCGGCGAAAGGCGAGAGACCGACGGTCGAATTGTGACGTCGCCGGCAAAACCAAAGCCGATCACGCCGGTTAAACTGAGCTGTTCGCCGGGCAGCTCGGAAGCGAGCGACCCGCAGAGAAAGAGGAGCGCGGAGCGCGCGGGGTCTCACGCCGAGCACCCGCAGCTCACAGAGGACCCAGAACCCGCAGAGAACAGAGAGCCTGGAGCCGATTTGCTCGCAGGAGGGTTCGGAGAGGGACCCGGTCGCCTCTGCACCGATGGCAAGGACGAGCGCAAGGCGTCTCAGCGGCGGCTCTCGCAAGACGAAAGCGATGGAGAGGGAAGCGCCGCGTACACGGTGTGGATGTAGAAAAGGTCGAGGAGTGGCTAGCTCGAGCGGTGGGGGCGGACGAAGAAGACGAACCCGACTCGACCTCTTCGACCTCTCCGTTGCACTCCTGTCTTCAGCCAACCTTCGGACAGAACGCATTGGAGTCACGGTGGACAAAACTAGGGCTCTCGTTTGGGACATTAGTTCGATGCGACCGCAGACTGTCTGGTGCACCGCTTCTACATCCGTGGGATCTGTGTAATTATGTGTGATGAAATAAAAATCAAAGTAAGACGCTTTGCTTTGAGTGTTCTTTCTTTTTTTTTTCTTGTGCGGTCTCACGGTAAAACTCTGCAGCTCCGATAAGCGTAGAACGTCACACTGCGTTGCAGCAACGCGGAAAGCGCCTGGAGGGCTACCAGAGTATACCTCTCCGCTTTTACATTTATTTTTTCTAAACATAACCTTTTCTGATCTAACTCTTCTTAGCACAGAAAATGAAAATTAAAAAAAAATGAAGCAAACAAAATACAGACATCATTCAGAGTCTACACGAGGGTCTTTATTGTCACAATGATCAAATGAACACAGTCATGGGTTTGCATCGCCCTATGGCGCACTGGCAGAAAGACACATCGCGAATAAGACTACGCCCAGGCTGGAGCTTGTCTCCTGTTTCCACCTCGCGTTCTCCAGATCCAGAGAGCCGTGCAAACAGTCAGAGCCGCGACACCGATGGATATCATGACAAACAGTCCTCCTGAGAAGACTGAAAGAGAGCGGGGGATAGAAACAGTCAACAAATGGGTCCAAAAACCAAATTAAAATATTGTTGTTTTTTTTTTAAAAAAAAAACACCACTCGCCTCGCTTAACTTTCACGGTCGCTTTCTTGATGCCTTTGCCAGAGACTACGGTGCAGACGTAAACCAAGCCTGCGTCCTCGGGCGACAGTAACAAGGAGCTGCGGATGTCGTAGAGCAGCTGCGAGGTCCGCCAGACGGCGGTCGTGGCGCTCAGAGTCCTGCCCGACGGAGGCTCGGTGGACCAGGTCAGCTCGGGTTCCGGGTAGATCCCCACCGAACTGCACACGGCGGTGTCGCCCACCTGCTCCAGGAGGACTTCGGTGACCGGAGCTGCTTTGAAACGAAGACAGAGCTCAGCTCAACCTGTTTTCTTCGAGGCCCAAGCGGCCCCCTCGAAAGGGACCGCCGGCCCCTCTCACCTTCAGCATCCCTCGTCGCATCATTGTCTCTTTCGTGAGTGGCCTGGGTGTCGTCCAATGTCCAGCTGGATGGAGGACGCTCCGTTGGCCGGGTCAGATCGGGTTCCGGATTGATCCCCTCATAACTGTAATTGAAGGCGTAGTCTGGGTCGTAATAGATGTCGTAGTACACCACCTCCTCGTTGACTTTTTGTGTGAGCGGTGAACAAAAAAAAAAAGAACTTTTAGTCAACGTCACGATACTGCATCTCAACCCGTAGTGTGGAATTCGCCATCCCCTGTTTTCGCTTTGCTCCAGCCGCGTTGCGCTGACTGTTTGGGTTATGACGATCGCGCTCGTACTCGGAACAATGTCAGCAAGCTTACAGAGCACTCACCCGCCACGCTCTGGGTCCGCGCGACAGTCAGAAGTAGCCACGGTAAGAATGGGAGCCCTGTCATGGTTTAGCTGCTCAGATGGCCGAGGCCCGATCGAGTAGGGTTGGGGTCGCGGAGTCTGCTGCGGGAGACGCAGAAGGACCTTTCGACCGTTGTCGTTCGCCGTCTGCTTCACTTTCGTCCGAAGGGACGCTCGCAGAGCCCGGTGAAGCAGCAGCAGACGTTCGTTGATTGAGGCAAACACTATTCCACTTTGCACCACTCGATCACACCCGAAGACCGTTCCGACACGTCACGCAGAATTCCCCGAAGGCAGGTCGCAAAGTCGGGTTACCCGGTGTCTTTTATAAATGGCAGAGGGGCGACAAGCTCACACCGTTGGAGGCAGACGAAGAAGACTCAACCCCTTTAACCTTTCCGTTGCACTCCTCTGTCTTCTATCTCCCTTCAGGCAGGGCC
Source organism: Oryzias latipes (assembly GCF_053564925.1). Taxonomy (NCBI): domain Eukaryota; kingdom Metazoa; phylum Chordata; class Actinopteri; order Beloniformes; family Adrianichthyidae; genus Oryzias; species Oryzias latipes. The sequence goes on from NC_136238.1 coordinate 380,686, forward strand.
TATGGAGTCCCGGCGACCAGGGCCCTCGAAGACTCTCCGCTCGCACGGCGCACAGAGCTCTCGCATGATGACCTATTTGGAAGAGCTGGCCGACCACGTTGAAGTGCCTCGCTCGGGGGAGGCCTCCTCATCGAGTGGAAACCGAGACGTCGGGCTTGTGAGCGTCTACTCGCATCGTGGGCGTGCTGACGACGGGGCGAAGCGGACGAAGACCGAAAGCTTGTGCTTACGCTTCCACACTCCCTCGGTTGACGAGAGCACAGACTCTGACCTGTGCTCCGCTTCGACGGCTGTAATGCCCGATGCAGCATCTCAGTGTGATCACGTGTGATGAGATACAAAATAAAATCATGTCAGACGTTTGCCCTGTGTCTCTTTTCCTTGTCTGCACCGTCTGAAGCGATCGGCGCGTCAGGTTCGCGCTCGGAGGACCCGAGTGACCTCAAGCAGAATCTCTGGGGCCCTGCTAGGCGTAGCCACATTGTGCAAAGTGCCTCATAGCATTTTCTTGTCCTTTATATAGTTTTTGTCCTAACCACACTTTTTCAGCACTGAAAAGGATAATAACGAAAACAAAACAGAGACATCTTTCAGAGGTGGACTCTAGGGTCTTTATTGTTACGGCAATCAAACGAACACACACAAGGGTTCACGTAGCAAAAGTAAGCCTGTGAGGTTGGAACAATGCATGAGCAGGCAGATTGGAAAGGTCCGTCGCCGAGAGTCCCACGGTCAGGCAGGAGCGCATCTCCTGGTTCTCCCTAGCATGCTCCATATCCCGAGAGCCAGGCAAATTGCGAGAGCCGCGACACCGACGGGGATCAGGACATAGATCGTCAGAAGCTTTTGGAGTCTGCCTGAGGAAAACGAAAAGAAATAAGCCGTGAAAGCGAGAACAGATTGAGGAAAGTGACGCCTCTGCCGTTCGTGCATAATCTGAAGTCCAACAGTAGGTGCAAAAAAAAAAAAAGAAACTAAACAAATGAACCACTTGCTTCGCACACCTTCCACCATCAAAGTTGCTTTCTTGCTGTGCTTGCCAGAGGTTACGACGCAGCTGTAAACCATGACAGCGTCCTCGTGCGACAGTAACAGGGAGCTGCGGATGTCGTAGAGCAGCAGCGAGGTCCGCCAGACGGCGGTCGTGGCGTTCAGAGCCCGACCGGACGGAGGCTCGGTGGACCAGGTTAGCTCGGGTTTCGGGTAGATCCCTTTCGAGCAGCAGACGACAGTGTCGTCCACCTCCTCCATGCGGACTTCGAGGACCTGAGCCGCTGCGAGAAACGAATCCTGAGCTCAGCGCAACCTGTTTGCTTGGCGGGCCAAGCGTTCCCTCTCGACAGTGACCGTCGGCCCCTCTCACCTTCAGCCTCTTTCGTCGCCCCATCGTCTCGTTCGCGAGTCGCCGCTGTGCGGTCACGGTCCGCGCCGACGTTCTCTGTTGTTGGACCGTGGTAGCCGCCCTTGTTGTGAAACGGCTGCGTGGACCACCGGGGGGTGGTCGCGGCGTTCAAAGTCCTGCTGGCCGTAGTGGGCTCCGTCGACCGAACCGGTTCGCGTTCCCGGCTGATCCCCTCCGAACTGTCGAGGACCGGAGCCGCTGCGAGACAAACTAGAATTTAGAGCCGCATTTTCGCTAAACGGTCACCTAAGTCACTCACCGCTCCTACCTTGCACGTTGACGTTGACATAAGTGTATCGCTCATTCTTACGGGTTGTAACGTAGCAGGTGTATCTTCCCTGATCGTGAAGCTGCACCCAGGACAACCGTAGTGAGGCATTACCTTTAGAGACCTGATCCGAGAACAAGGAACCTCTGCCCTTGACATTCCTGAACTGAGGGTTCGCTTTGTAATATGAAAGAAAGGGGTTGCCCTCGTTATCCTTAATCCAGTGCACTATCGGACCGTCTCCTCTCTGAAAACTGCAGGGTAAGATGCAGGTTTCCATGATGAGACAGGTGATGTTGGTGTCTGTAACAACGTGACAGCGACACAAAAAAGAAAGCATAAAAAAAATTTAGCCGGCAACCCTCCTGAGTCCTTCTGCGACTTTGTAACCTGACTACACAGACTCATCGAATAGTCACGGCCTGCCTCTCAAAACACAGGCTCATCGATCGTACTCGTGCTAGGAACAGTATCAGCAAGCCTACAGAGGACTCACCCGCTGCGCTCAAGGTCCATGTGAGAGTCAGAAGTAGCCACGGTCCGAATGGGAGACCTCTCATGGTTTTTTTTTTTTTTTCTGACGGGATACACGAAAGTATCTGTCAGCAGTCCGAAAGGGAACGCGAGATTTTAATAAGAACTGGCGGGCCATAGTACCACTGGAGCCAACGGACGGTTACACTACCGTACCCCGTACCCCCGGTGGAGCGAGTGCACAGTTTATCTCACCTCTGAAAATAAAGGAGAACCAGACACCTGAACACAATACATTTTATTTTCACTCGACGATACAACAAAAAAACAAACAATGTGTAGGTCCCTCGAAGGACACCTGAAAACAATCAAACAAACGTGAAAAAGTCAAGTAAAAGTACAGAAACAAAGCCAGCCGAAGCAGATCTCAGTGTAGCGTAGCCGTGTCTCTGGGACATTCATCGACACACATACATGAGCATGTACGCTGGGCCTCTGATCGAAGGGCTCCTCACTAGCACCGCAGGTGAGTGGAGACGATGAGGGGCGAAAGTCTGGCAAAGAGGTCGACCAGCGAGCTCTCGGAGGCGCCGTTACCGCACAGGCGTACGAGCGCGATGACGATCCTGTAATACACTTTGGTGAGTTCGGGCACGGGGCTCCGTGCTGCGTGTTTGGAGATCATTACGACGGGGGCCCATTTCAATAGACCCAAGGCGACCCGAGGGTCTGCGTCGTGAGTGTAGCACCTGCCGTCTCGGGACAGCTGCACTCTGTCGGGGCTCAGTAGGTCAACCCCCGCGACGTCACGCAGCCCGGCCCTGCTGAGGTCCACGGTCAGCGGGGCTCTCGTGCAGTTGAACGCGACCACTTCGACCTTGTGGCTCTCGAACACTCTGACCTTCAGTCTCAGCGTCAGGTTTCGTATCAGGGAAGAAAGCGACTTGGAATCAGATGGAGGCCCCGGCAACGTCTGTTTTCCCCTTCGCGGCGGAGGGTTGCCGAACACCAGCAGGCCGAGCCCGCGGCCCGACTCGTATTTCGTCCCCGTGAGGCTCGGCTCGGCCCGCCAAGTGGACCTCTCGGCCGTGTACTCCTCGAACGCGAAGTAGGCGCTGTCCAGGGTGAGCCTGCTGGGTACGACGGGTCTCCCCGGGCCCGCTCTCTCACTCAGGATCCCCAGGGCCCCGCCGAGGATCCCGACGGGGTCCCTTGAGGAGAGGAGGCTTATGGAATCCGCCTCGCGAAAGCCGCATCTGCCCAAAACCTCGATACAGAACGTGAGCAGGCCCTCGTTTCGCACCCCGAAAAAAGGACCACCGCGACCAAAGTGCTTGGCGAGGTAAGCCACCGGGTCGATCAGCACGCAGCCTCGGCAGATCAGCAAGTCGTCCAGATTTAACGCGCGCGTGGGGAGCTTCTCTGCCTCCAAGGCCTGGTGAAGTGTCAGGAGCACCTGAGCGGCGAAGGCGTCAGCGGAGAAAGGCGCGTTCTCGAGAGTCCACTCGGATGCTTTCTTGCAGTCAGCGAACATGGGAGCGTACTGGAACACCACAACGCCGTCGCAGCTCTCCGAGCTCCTGCACAGGCCTCGGATCGGGCCCGCGAACAAGTCCGGTCGCTGCTCCGTGACAGCAATCGAGAGCTCGACGACGTGCTCTCTGAACCTCTCGGCGTCCTCCGGAGATGCCTGGGTGAGGATGGCCATCTTTGTGTCGACCTCTCCCTCGCAGCATCCGCTTTTGCCTTTCACGATGACCCGGGGACCTCCCGCGGGCGAGCTGGCCGAAGCGGAGCACGGGTCTGGCTCTGGAGACCCGATCCGCATCCGCGCGAAGGTGAGTCTCTCCGGAGACCGCCCGACACGGCCCGAGTCTTCCTTGGCGACCTGGGATGAAGCGCTGGCCTTTCTCGAGTACCACACGTAAGGCTGTATGTAACCCGGAGCCAGTCTTATCACGTCGACCCCGTAGAAGATCTTACTCTCGGATCGGAATGTGGTAGCGAGAGAAGAGGTGTCTGGCACCCGGAAGGCGGGGGGTTCGCAGTCCTCGCAAGCCACCGCGTCACAGGCTCTGTAGCAGCCGGCGCCGATGTTCGTCGGGATCTCCCTCGCCGGAACCGAGACGGCATCCGCGCCCAGGTCCCGATACCTCGGGAGTTCGAGCAGCTCTGACGCCGACCACCTTTCCTGGGGGAACAACGTGACGCACGCCGCCCCGATGGCGACGAACTCCGGATCTGGGCCCGCTCGACCGGACGCCCTCGCGGCCGCGGCTTCCAGCTTCTTCGCGACGTCTCTAGTCCGCGGCCTCGAGCGGAATTGCCGCCGCAGCTCCATGGCGTCCAAGCTCTTCATGTAATACGAATCGAAGGCGGCTTCCGAGGTAGGCTCGTACGTGCCTAGCAGCTCGGACAAATTCCGCGCGTAGGTCCTGCTGCAAAAACCTTCCCGCTGACCGGACGCCCTGTGGCCGATCAGGGGCGCGCCGCTGTACAGCTCCCAGATCATGCAGTACCAGCTGAACACGTCCGCCTGAGTGTCGGACTCCAGGCACCACAGCACCTCGGGAGCTCTGTTCGCACGGGTGCCCCTGGGCTGATCGGGAGTGGAGAAGTTGCACGCGGTGCCAAAGTCGCTGATCTTGAACACCAGTGGCAGGGGCCTCCTGCTTTCGGCGCGACACACCAGGACGTTTCTGTGCGTGATGTCCCTGTGCTGGATGGCTCTCGACCGCAGGTGGTCCAGGGCGCGCAGAACGTCCAGTTCGACCAGGGGCACGTACCTCGTCTCGGTCCCCATGTGCGCCGAAAACTCGTGCAGGGAGCACGCCGCCTCCTCCATCAGGGATACGACCCTGCCACCCAAAGGGTACCCGGGGGCCTCGCACCACAAGCCCCCGAATGTCCGCAGCACGTTCGGGTGCTTGATGGAGGCTCCGATCAGGACCTCCTCCATCTGGGTCGCGACGTGCGCATAGCGCTTGAACTCGTCCTCCACCACGGGCAGGCTCCAGTTCAGCATCTCGGGGAAGAGGTTGACCTTGGCAACCAGCCCCTCCTCGATGCGCACCGTGACGCCGAACCCGCCGCGGCCCAGCACGGACTTCCCGTCGCGAAGCAGGGACTCGAGGTCGACCGCCGTCGCGGACGCCGTCTCCGGGACGGCGCGTAACGTCCATTTTTCGGACGAGCGGGTGGGCGCCTCTGGCTCGCTACGCCGTCCGAAACTGTCAGCTGTCACAATCGGCGTCGTTGGAGGCACGGTGTCGTACCTCTCTGGTCTCAGGCTCCTCAGCACGGGAGCGCTCCCCTGCTCCTTGGGTCTTATTGAGCACTCGCAGCCCCGGGCAACGCGGCGAGCGACATACTCGAAGCCTCCCGCGCCCAAGATCGCGTTTGCGGCCGCGCACAAGGACCTCACCCCGTCGTTTTTCTGAGATGGGGCGTTTCGCCCTACAGTCGAAAACAGGACCAGAGACCCGTCGCGACTCAGGAACCAGGTCCTCTCTACGCACACCACCAAACGCTCCGTGGTCTCTCGGACGCGAGGTTTCGCGTCCACGCTGCATATCTCTACCTTGTCCGTGTCCACGCCGCACAGCCCGCACAGTCTCGTGAGCCAGGCGACGAGGTTTTCTCCTCCCCGGCGAGGTTCGCACAGATCGACGCTTTTAGCTCCCAGCCACTCCAGCGCTCCAGGAGCGTCGATGCAACAAAGAGTCTTAACATGATACAAGCGGTGCTCTCCCAGCAGTCCGAGAAGCCTCCGAGTGCACCGTCCGCTGTCCTCCATGCTTTGCGCGCCCGAAGGGGGCTCTCGGTCAGTTTATAAAATGAACTCAGAAATGAGACAGAAAATCGCGTTTTCTCCCCACGCCTCGGTAGCCCTTTTCGAGTGCCTGATAGTGGCAGGGGCGCCCGCCACTGGCCTGCTGCAGAACGAAGTGGTCGGCAAGCACAGACCCACGCTTCAAAAGAGCCTCGAGCTTCTGAGGGACATGTGGACGAGGTCTGACGCGCTGCACGTGTGTCAGGACGACCTGATCTCGCTCCATCGGATGGAGTGCGAGAGCGCCGGGCACGCCGGCGCTAAGGTCCCGAAATGCATCGCTGTGGACCATCGCAAGTTGTCCAGGTACTACGTGTACCTGCTGTTTCGCTACAGCGTGAGCTTCGCATCGTCCGAACGAGGGGGCTTCATTTACAACAGGTTTCGAGCGTGGGGTGCTGGCGCCGGAGCGGTCGAACCCCTGAGAGACATCCCCCACGCTTGGTTGCCTCCGTTCCAGTCGCCCGCCCCGTCAGCTCCTCCGGAGGAATCTGACTTTGCGCAGCCTTCTCGAGCGGGCAAGCTCCGGGCGCAGACGAGAGGGCCCGGTCGTCACGCCGAAAGGGTTGACCCGAGCGAAGCTGTGGAAAGCGGATGGCGTGAAGCGGACGAATCGAGGTTTGACAGAACAGAGCGAGGGAGAGTGCCTGTTCGCAACGGATGTCGCTCGAGTGCGAAGGAGTTCTCCTCGACAAGGCACGGTCAGGGAAGGGAGGTGAAACAAGGCGGCAGGGGCTACCGCGAAGACAGCGATCGTGACTCGACAGTCAACAGCGGGCAGGAATGTTGAAGTGGCGACCGGATTTGTAGATTTATTGCCCTCTGCTGTCTGTTATGTATGGAAAAAAATGAAATAAAATAACATTTCTGTGCACTCTCCTCGGTTCGTCTCTACTTCTTACACTTTCCGCGCTGCCTGGCCGTTATGGCAGGTAGGATGCAACGTCTGTTTGAGCAGATCTCTTCTGCACACAGAAAATACGGTGGAAGGGGCACATGAGCTTTCTCAAGGTCTAGGGACATACTTTACCTCTCTGACTAAAAGCCTCCATGCTTGTCCAACAGTGCACACCTTTATGTTGCGTGTGTTTTTGTGTGCTTGTCTTTTGTGCATGTGTGTCTGTGTGCAACTTGCTCCTCTGTATTCAATCGAGTTAAAGATAGGGTCGAGACAGAAAAAAAAAAAAATCAGTCAAGGAGCAACACCCCAGTCAAGGAGTCTTTATTTTGTAATGGAACACAGGAACGTAGAATTCAATTCAAACAAAACCAGGTTCACATCGTTTGGTAAAACGAGTGCACAGCCCGTGACTGTAAAACTAGGGTTTTCTGGGCTCATCCTCGTCAGACGTGCTGTCGACGTATATGTCTCCCGTGCGCCTGAAATGTGACTTGGCTTGGGCGAGTCGCATCTTCTTGCTGGTGAATCTTGAGGTTATGGGCCTCGTGCCGCGATCCACGCATGCCGGCTCAGATTTCTCGGGTTGAGCTGGCGCGCTCGTGGATTCCGTTGCTCCCGTCTGCGTGGTGCGATCGTAATAGATCCTGCCGTGCTTACTCTGGTAGTAATTGCGACGGTACTTTGCGCGCCAGAAGACGCAGTTGCAGCATTCGCAGTCGATTTCATGGTTCCCGAAACCCCAAAGGTGGGCCGGGAAAATTTCTTTGTCGTCGTAGGACTCCACGCTTTCTCCGCCAGACTCCAGCTCGCTGCTGTCGCTCCCGGACTGACGAGACTCTTTGATCCGTTTTTTCAAGTAAGCCATCATGGCCCGATCGTTGTCAGAATCTGACTCGGAATCCTCCACGCTGGCCTGCGGCCCTTCGGGCGAGGTCCCAGTATTGGTCCCGATGGTCCGGCGTCTTGGGACAAACCGCCGTCCTGCGTTGACTTCCTCATCCGAGTCGACGTCCATGCTGCCTGTGAGAAAATTGGATTTTCTAGAAAGGACTGTTTTAATAAAAACGTTCGGTTGGTTCGTTCCCTTCAGTTTCCTGCACACAGAAATGAATGAATAAGACTCAGAGACAATACATAGCTACAGTGAAGATTTACCCCGCACAAAACAGCACAGATTTGTACGCAGGGTTACAGACAGAGGAACATGATCTCAAAGTCTGAACAAAGACACTCATAAAAAGGTTCGGTTTATATACCTAGCATTTACTTATTCAGAAGATGGTCCGAGGGTCTATGGTGTGAAAAACCCACCCACATGCTGTTGCAGGCTAGACACTCGAAGGTCATAAAGCTTCAAGTGCCAGATCTCTCTGATGTTCTCATAGACATTTGCCAGAGCACAAACACCAGGACACACAAAAAGTGAAAAAGGGAGGATGAGGAGAAACTGTGACAACAATATCTCTGCTGTGCTGTCTTAGGATGTAATATAATTTTGAGATGATAATACTGAATCAAGTTTAAACCATTTGTGTAGTAAAAGGTAAAAGTGAATGTAATAAAAGTAAAGATTGAGTTTCTAACTATTCTGTTTCTAATTATTCCTAACACTGCATGTCTCTGAATTCCTGGCTGTTTGCAAGACGATAGGAGGAGAGAAGCCAGCCCCTCCGCTTAAATATTTAACAGGCACACCTTTCCTAAGAAACCTCTTCCCCCACCCACACCCTTTCAGGGGCAGGCACTTGACAGGCTCTGCAGATGAGAGCAAACCTGTTGCACTGTCTCTGTTGTACCTTGTATCTCTGTCGCTTGGAAAGTTTCTAAGTAGTATTCTTTTTGTTTTGTTTTGTTTTTTGTTTCGTTTTCCTCATTTGCTTCTCTCGAGTTTCCAGACCGAAACACTCTCTTCGTTAGAATGGACATCACCCCGGTATCTGGAGGGAGCGCTGGGAGCGACTCGGACTCGGATGTCATGTACATCGAATCTGCCCCGGGGAACAAAATGACCTTCGATCCGGTGAGGGGAGCGACGCTGCTCGACCTGGCTGCGTACGTTGTGGCAGCTCCTGAGAAGCCGAGAGCTCTGTGCCGCGGGCCGAATTTTTCACCCGTGCCTCTGGGACGGCCCTGCGCGACGGTGCCGGTGATGGGAGACGGCAACTGTTTCTTCAGGGCCGTCAGCTACTTGGTCTGCGGCAGGGACGACTACCACTACAAGATCAGAAGCTGGTGCGTCAGGGAAATGAGTTCGAATAAAGAAAAATACAGAGATTTGCTGCGCTCGCAGTACTCGAGCATGGAGCAGTACATTCTCGAAAGGAGGCCGAAGGATCGGGGTGTCTGGGCCACCGAGGTGGAAATCGCAGCGCTGGCCAACGGCTGGGACGTGAACGTGTACACGCACAACCACGGAGGGTGGGTAGTCTACAGTCCGGACGGCAGGCCTCGGTCGAACGAGCTGCCCGGGATATACGTGCAGAACCAGTTGGGCCACTACGAACCCATCGTGTGCGTGAAGGACCCGAGCGGCTCGGGTTGCTACGGGTTCTGCCGCCACACCTTTGTCGGCGAGTGCCGTCAGGCAGTCTCAGAGCCGCTCCGCTGCATCGCGAGAGGGCTCCGGGATTCAAAGTTCGCCACGTCTCAGAAACCCGGAGAGGCGGACGAAGAGAAAGTAGGGGAAGGGAGGAAAGAAAAAGAAGAGGAAGAATATGAAGATGTAGAAATGGATAAAGAAGAAGAGTGTATCATCAACGGGGAGGATGGCTCCCAGCTGCTCGTACCTAGCACCATGTTCTCGAGGAGAGCAGTTGAAGTGAACATGGAAGAGCTCTACTCTGACTCTGACACGCTCGTCCAGAACTGGTTGAGCGTCATGCGTTCTTGGAAGGGTTTCCTGAACTGGCTGGACGATCGCTGGTGGGGCTCCGTGTCTCGAGATGACATAGCTACGTTCTTGAGGAGCGAGAAGGGGCGATGCGCCGTCGTGGTCTCGGAGCCCCTGGAGCCGAAGATCGGAGCGCTGTGCTCCGTGACGAAGCAGGGCAGTTCGGACGCAGTGCTGACGACGGAGATCGCGATGGAAAGGGGACTTTACGTGTGCAAGGAGCTCAAGGGCTACTACGATGACCCGAGGGACATCGTGCTGCTACTGGGATGCGAGCGAACGGTGGCTCGCAAGCCCTCCAACGTGACGTCCTCGCAACGGAGCTTTTTCGCCGACGCGAGGATACCAGAGCGGCTGCACAGGCTGATACGAGGCCCCATGGGCAAGGTTTGGTGGGGTACGTACACCAACTTGGCCCAAGTGCCAAAGCTGACGTATCCCCTCACGGCTCTGCAGCGACAGAGGAGGCCGAGCGCCATGATCGCGCTGACGGACGTGAAGGAAGAAAGGGGTCCCGGGTACTTGTTCGAAATCATGTACTTGAGCAAACGAAACGGGGGCTACGGACTGCTCATCAACAAGTGCAAGGTCGTGTTCGGCATCCGTGGGTTTACCGTGGTGTGCGGACCGAGGGACAAAAAGTGCCTCGCTTATCACATGGACATGGAGGCCCTGGTGTACGGGCTCAGCCGGCTAAAAAGGCTGATTTTTCTTTCCAAGTGAATGTCTGCACATGATATTAGACAATTGTGCTGTCACCTTCACCTTTAGATGCCTCCGTGGGTCAGCTCTGCCCAGCGCGAGAGGCTGCGTTATTTTTTTTTTCTCGTTTTCTTTTCTCTGTCCATGTGGTTGTGTGCACAAAATAAATGAGTGCGTGAGACCAAACATATTCTTTCTGTCTTTGATTTTTATTGTCACCTTGGCGTTTAGAGCACAGTGCAACCGGTAACACACAATAAAGCATAACCCTCAAATAAACCACGGGACACACTTAGTCGTTGTCAAAATTGCACAAATCCACTGTGGTGAGGTGGCGTTTCTTAGAGCAGAAGTCCAAGGGGAATCGTCTGAGCAAGGCGTCGCAGCCGAGCCGAGTCACGGCCGTGTGCATGTCCAGCAGGTCCTGTGGGCAGTCGGTGCCTCGGTGCCGTGCCTTCACGTTGCTGTACACGTCCAGCACGCTCTGACCGTACAGCAGTGTGAGAGTGAGGGATCCCGTCACGTGTCCCACCTTCTCCGCGGGGCTCTCGACCAGCACCTTCAGACCGGGCTCGTGTTTGTCGACCGCCACGAAATTGCCGGCCTGGTCGCTCAAGGTGTCATACAGGGAAACGACAAAGTTTATCAGCGGGTTGGGAAACAGTTCCACTTCTCTGTTGCCCCGTTTCAAATAACGCCCGACCCCCGAGTTCGCAAACGCGGCCTGGATCGCTCGGTCCACGAGGCTCGTGTTGTCTTCGTACGCAGTCCTGAGGAGCGAAATCACACTCCTGTACGTTTGAGACTTCGGACTCGTCGAGCCCGACCGCTCGGGCACGCACACGTAGCCATCGACGCACAAGGGCAACGACAGGGACGGGTAGCCGGGCTGGGTCACGATGACCGTCGCCTCACATTGTCCTTTGCACAGCTCGCAGGCGTAGGTGAAGTGTTCCGAGGACAAACAGCCTTTCATGGCGTCGAGGGAGCGCCTCGCCCCATCCGAGGCTCGCACCCCGCCCGACATCATGAAGGCCAGAACGTTCAAGAGAGCCTGTCTGTTGTCGTCGTCGTGCGTGGACGGCGTGCGGCAAAAAGGATCAGTGTCTGTCCCCGCCGCCCTGATCCGGACATCCTTTCCGTTCAACTCCACTTCCCACGCGGACGAGAGTCTCGAGGGGTCGTTGGTGACCACCCTGCTCTTGGCGTAGTTGAGCACCGCAAACTTTGCCGGTATCCTTTCGAAGGTGTCTCTCTTGTACGCCCGCAAGCTCATCTGTTCGATCACAAACATGGGGCTGCATCCTTCGAAAGGCGAGATGAGATCCCGCAGGTCGACGGCGATTAGGAGGGGCTGTTTCGACACGCTGTCCTTAGCCACATCGTGACAAAAGACGTAGGTCTTCTGACTGAAGGCCATCTCGTCCGCTCCTGGTCGCTCGCTCGCTCGGGGTCCTCCGCACCTCGGTTCAGTTAGTCTGCCCAGTTCACGTCCCCGGACCGCGACCCGTTTGCCGCTCGGGCGCCGTCCCCTTTCTCAACGGAGCCACCAGGCTTCGTTGACGCAACGCCCCAGCTTCCTCTTACCGTTGTCTCCGTACACACTGCGCAGGAGCGTCAGGCCCGACACCTTGTTTGCGCACAGGTCTCTGAAAAAGTCTTTGCAACCGGCGCAGTGATACGTGACTCCCGCGGTCCCTCCGAGAGAGGCCCTGTCGCGGGCCGTCCTTTTCTGTCCCGTTGGCGGCGCTGGACGCACGAGCCACTTTTTGCTCTTGAAGTCCTCTATCCAGGCTCTCAGGGCATCGGGGTCTTCTGTCGCGTACGGCATGATGCGCAGCGTCGAATCGGGCTCCCTGGCGACGACAGAGGAAAACGCGTCGGGCGATCTCACGTGCAGCGCGAACAACGTCTGGTAGAGAAGCCCCGCGAGGTCCACCAGGGCCCTCTCCGAGGCTTCGCTCTTCGAGATGGACAGCGATCCCTCCGAGCCGGCGAGGCCCGCGTCGACCAACAGGCACGTCGGCAGGCGGAGGGCTATGCGCTCGCCCGAGAGCCCTTCGCCTTCGTCCGAGGTTCCCACGCGCACGACGCCTTCGCGAGTCAGCAAGGCCAGCGAGCGGCCGAGCTCTCCGATCAGGCCGGCGTACACCTCGCGGGGCACCAGCGCGAGATCTTCCTCCAGGACCCTGCGACAGGCTTCCAGTTTGTCCCCCGTGAGGCGAGGCGCAGCCCGACGGAGAGCCCTCAGGCGCTCGAGCTCGCGGAGGCCGCACGCCGGCTCCATGTGTTCCGGACAGACGTTCATCAGCGCGTTGAACGCGGCCGTAGCTCTGCTCAGGCGCTCTCGGACGGCGGAGAATGACAGGATCAGGTGCCTCCTGCAGTCTGCCAGGATCTCGAGCTCGTCCGCGCCGCTCCCGTACATGCGTCGCGGAAGGCAGTAGTCCACGATGCAGTGGGCCACCAGCTTCCCGGATCGGCCGACGAGCTCGCGGTCTGCCTTGTGCGCCGTCAAGACCCTGGCGTCGGCGAAGCACTGGCTCTGAGGCTGACAGGGGTGAGGGACCAAACGGCCCGCCGAGGCGCTCCGGGCGCCGGCTTCGCCGTCGCCGCCTCGGGCGTGTTTGTCCGAGAGGCAGGCGAGGGACCCTCCGAACATCGCGGTCGTGCACCCCGAGGTGGCCTGCAGGTTGAGCGGGTACCTGTAGAAGGTGGCTTCGATGGGGCTGCACTTGTAGAACTCCTCGCACTCCACGGGCTTCACAGAGAGCCCGGTTATCCTCTGCAGCCACGTGCGGACGATCTCCACGTACGTCGTCTTCACGCCGGACTTGCTCGCTTTGAAACGTTCCAGAGTCTGTTGGCTGAAGTGCTTGTTTTTCGCCGATTTGACGAGGGCGCTCCAGGGAAAGAAGCCCGCTCCCATCTTGGACGCGATGAACTCGGAGGCTCGGCACGCGAGCAGGTCCCTGAGCACTCCGTGTCTGCTCGAGAACAGGTGGTTCATGCAGTACGCTCCGTCCTTGTACAGGGCTCTGGCCGTGACGACGCCGGAGCCCGGCCTCGCCAACGCGACGGAGACGGCCGAAAATCCGCCGTCCAGTTCCAGCTCCGTTACGCGCAGCACCCTGTGGCCTACGAGGAGGGCTTGCGCTCGATCCAGCTGCTCCCACCGCCCGCGGCCGTCCACGGTGAGCTCGCTCTCCGGGTACAGCACGAGGTCCCCCTCCGATAGCCGATGCCACGGTAGGGTGGAGAAGCAGGAGAGTCCGTGGGGCTCCAGCTTGACGCAGTCTCCCCTCATGACGCAGGCCACGAAAGTGTCCGCGACGGCGGAATCGCAGGGCGAGCGCAGGCTTTTTACAGCGGAGAGTCCTCTGATCTTGACCGTCGAGGAGGACATGCGGCCCCTCCCATCAAGGTTGTGAGTGAGAGACACGTAGCTCTTCTTCGCCACGTGGCAGTACACCGAGCTGCTGTACTCGTATTCCAGCTTCACCCGCCGGTCCTTCACGAAGGGCCTCGTCACGTCCAGGAGGCTCCGGGAGTCCGGAGTTTGCGCCACGTACACGGGGTAGCCCTCCTCCGTGAAGGCGCCCTCGGGGTCTCTGATCACCGCCACCGGCTCGTTGCCCCTCTCTATGGTGTACATCCTCTTCAGAGTGTCCTCCACCAGCGCCAGGTGCACGTATCGGAGGAAACCCGGTACCTCGGAGCCAGCGCGTTCGAATTTCGCCCCCAAGGCCGCCAGGGAGGCCGCCGCGAAGTTCCGAAGCCGCTCGGTCTCGAGCTCCGGGGACTCCCCGTCGCCCTGCTGTTCGTCCGACACGTCGCTCTCGGGCAGGTCGTCCGGCCCGTACCCCGCGGACACCATCACGCTGTCCGTGTCCCCGTACATGACCGGGCAGCGGTTTTTGTAAAAAGTCGACACGCAGTCGTTCACCACCGATATCTGTCTCCTGCCGTGTCCCGATATGAGGGACCCGCAGGGTGGGGGAGCGGTCCCGTAAAACGAATTGGCCATGACTTTGCACTCTGCCTCCTGCACCTTGTAGTACGCTCGCTCTGCGTCGCAGAGGGCCGGGTCCTTAAGCTTGGCCTTGAACTCGTCCCGCCTGTTGAGGTAATGCTCCACGGAGGAGGAGAAGACGGCCGGCGCCCGCTCGAAGACGGCTCGGTCCGCGTCGTACCGGAGGATCAGCGTCGCATACTCGAAGCCTTCGGCCTCCCACTTGTACACGACCCATCCGGAGAGATCGTGGGGGAAGGAGCGCGGGGGCCAGGGCACGGTGGTCTCTGGAGAAATGTTGAGCGCGCACATGATGGACGGGTACATGCTGGCGAAATCGAAGGCCAGCTCCAAGCCCATGCCGGGCCCAGAGTAGTGGAGGCCCGAGAGGGGTTCGCACACGGACCCTCCCTTCCACGTGTCCTCGCCCGCTCCGTCGAGCCCCGGCGGTGAGGCGTCCCAGGGCTCGCGGCTGCTCAGCTCTCTGCCCGAGGGTCCCGCCCTGACCCTCAGAGTGTCGAGCACGTACTTGAGCTGGGGCATCTGGACCGAGTGGATGCTCTGAACGAAACCGCCAAAGTTGTCTCCCCGCCCGTGCACCACCACGTCTATGTTGAGCGTGATCCTGCACCTGTGGAACAGCGCGGACGCGGGCTTGAGCGCCTTGGCCATCCTCGAACACAGCTGCGAGTCCACCAAGTTGTACAGCAGCACGGCGAACAGTTCGGTCCCGCCGCGGTGGATCATGCCGTCCATCATCGAGTAGGGCACGTCGGTCAGCTTCCGCAGCTTACGTGGGTCTTTGGGAGGCAGTCCGCGCAGCTCTCGGTCTCTGGAAATCACGAAGGGCGCCACGTCGTTCAGCTTCATGCTCGTGCAGGCGAATCTGATCTCCCTGGTGCCCGCCATCCTGTACAGGTCCACGACTGTCATGCCGCAGCCGATCATCTTAAAGTGGCCCAGCTTGCCCTTGTCCTTGTTGAACTTGTCCACGTGTCGACACGCTGCTTCGACCTCGCGCTCGGTGAGCTTGCCTCCGGTCAGGCTCGAGCCCACGGCGGTCAGCATCTCCTTGTAGATTTCCAAGTGGCGCACCGACTCGAAACGGAAAACGGGAGGCAGGTCTTCCGAGAGGTGCCTGGTGACAAAGAGCCCGTGCCAAGACCGGAGGATTTCAGCGCACCTTCTGCGGGTATCCTCGTCCGATCGCTCTGCGTAGTTGGAGTGCGCGTAGAAATGCACGCGCTGGTCGATGACTCTCAGGTCGAATTCCGCATTGTACACGTACAGGAGCTCCACGCCGTGGCGATCGAGCAGCCGCAGGGTCTGCTCTAGGAGCGCGAGCTCTCCGGCGCAGGGGTAGAAAAGGATCCTGGACGCGGACTCCAGTCCCACGGCCTCCACGAGCGCGCCATCGGGTTTCGGGCGTCCCTTGCCCTTTACCTTCAGTTTGTTGTAGACCACTATCAGTTGTTTCCTGTGACTCCTCGGCTCGGGCTTTGGGAGGTGCGAGTTCATCAGCACCAAGGACACGCATGTGATCTCGTGCTCCTGTCCCGGCATGTCACTGGCCAGGGCCGGTATGGACACCCGACAAGCCCCTCTGAGCGGGCCTTTCTTCAAGTCGCTCAGGATCTTGACCAGTTTGCTCCTGTACGCCGTCAAATCGGAAACCGTGCGCTCCGTGCAGTAGGGGAACCTGTGGGCGAAAAACTCGCACCTCAGGGAGCGATCGCGGAAGGCCTCGTCCACCACGGTCTCGATGTCAAGACAGGCGGCCCTGTAGACGTGCGGCGCGTGCACAGTGTCAAACAGCTTGGCCTCCTCTTCGGACCTCTCGTGGTCGTACACGAGCTCGCTTGGGACCAGGGTCCCGCCACACTTTTCCTCGGGCAAGAAATACACTCGTCCGTACATGACATCGCAGCACAGGGCCGGCGTGTTGCCGTCCCGTGCAACGTAGTAGCCGCTCTCTGGGTGGAAATCCCCAAACGTGAGAGCTCCTTTTACGGTCTCCATATATTTTTTGGCCAGCGCTATGCTCCCCAGCGGGAACGCAGCGGCCTTCACTTCCCTTTTCACGTCGTCGTGCACCACTCTCACGTGAGCCGGCTCCGCAGCAAAGTGTTTGCGCCACTCTCGACTCACCCGCTCCCAGCTCTCACAGGCGTCGCCCTGGTCAGAGTCCAATTCCAAGTCATAGCCCACCACGGGCATTATGCCCACCACTTTGAAACACACTGTGGTGTACACCGTGGTGCCGTTGTGAGCCTGCAGCACCAAGCCCCTGCACAAGAGTGCCTCCTCCAACCTGTGAAACATCACAGACTTGACCATGAGCCCGATCAAACCTCTTTCCGAGGGCGATACTGCTCTACGTTTCGGAAAGATGTCGGGGAACAAATTCACGAAAGGAATGGGCCTATCCATCGTTCTCCTCAGAAAAAAAAAATGGGGGGTACAGTGAACTTAGACTGGACACAAGGTGTTTGGTTTATTTTTATTTTATTTTATTTATTTTTAAATTCCTTTTCTCTTCTATTTTCTTCTTCTTCTTTCTTATTCACCTCTTTTCTTTCTTCTTCTCAACACAGGTTCCCCTTGCTACACAGAAGGACTCCGACCGCCGCTGAAAGGGTCCGGCCACGATCTAAAATCTCCGACGTAGCAAAGACCAGCCCCGACCGCCAGCAAAACGATCCGATCGAAAAGAGGCAGCCTCTGAAAGTGTCCAACCCACAGCAAAAAACTGACGGGGATGCCCTGCCTCCAGACTCTGAGCGTTTCCCACCGCCTCAGTTGAAGTCAGACTGCTCACTTGGCCAGCCTACCGATGAGCTCGTGAGTGAGTGAGCCAGAGGCCGCCTCTGAAAGTGTCCAACCCACAGCAAAATCTGATCGAAAAGAGGCCGGCTGTGGGCGCCTCTGAAAGTGTCCAACCCACAGCAAAAAACTGACGGGGATGCCCTGCCTCCAGACTCTGAGCGTTTCCCACCGCCTCAGTTGAAGTCAGACTGCTCACTTGGCCAGCCTACCGATGAGCTCGTGAGTGAGTGAGCCAGAGGCCGCCTCTGAAAGTGTCCAACCCACAGCAAAATCTGATCGAAAAGAGGCCGGCTGTGGGCGCCTCTGAAAGTGTCCAACCCACAGCAAAAAAACTGACGGGGATGCCCTGCCTCCAGACTCTGAGTGTTTCCCACCGCCTCAGTTGAAGTCAGACTGTTCACTTGGCCAGCCTACCGATGAGCTCGTGAGTGAGTGAGCCAGAGGCCGCCTCTGAAAGTGTCCAACCCACAGCAAAAAACTGACGGGGATGCCCTGCCTCCAGACTCTGAGCGTTTCCCACCGCCTCAGTTGAAGTCAGACTGTTCACTTGGCCAGCCTACCGATGAGCTCGTGAGTGAGTGAGCCAGAGGCCGCCTCTGAAAGTGTCCAACCCACAGCAAAATCTGCCGGGGATGCCCTGCCTCCAGACTCTGAGCGTTTCCCACCGCCTCAGTTGAAGTCAGACTGCTCACTTGGCCAGCCTACCGATGAGCTCGTGAGTGAGTGAGCCAGAGGCCGCCTCTGAAAGTGTCCAACCCACAGCAAAATCTGCCGGGGATGCCCTGCCTCCAGACTCGGAGCGTTTCCCACCGCCTCAGTTGAAGTCAGACTGCTCACTTGGCCAGCCTACCGATGAGCTCGTGAGTGAGTGAGCCACACGCAGATCCAGATGTAGTGTTGGCAGCAGGTTCGCGCACACCACGAGCATGGAGTCTGACAAAAAGGCCCCGCAGAAGGAGCGAGCGGCGTTGCCCCACAGGGAATCTAACACCGCCGTGGTGCGAATGGTGGAACTCCCCACCGACAGGAGAGCTCTGTTCCTCGCGTTGGACACCGAAATGCTGAACGACGACGAGACGGTCGAGCTGGCTTTTCGGGCTCTGCCGCCCTGCGAAAGGTCTTTGGTGCAGCTGCTCCTCTACCTCACCTATTGCTGCAAAGGACAAGTCCTCCAGTTGACCTTGGAGGACCCGGACTTTTCGAGCATGTCGGCCCCCGTCAGGGAGGACTTTGCGCACGGAAGGCTTTTCTGTTTCGTGTTGGACATGAACGGGGGCGACTCTCCCGGAATTTCTAGCTTTGTGGCCGCTGGACGCGAGTCGGGTAAACGTCGCGGTCGCGAGGACGGCGACCCGGCCGAGTGCGTTTACGGCGGTGGTCTACTGCGTTTCGTGGAGGCGGACGCGAGCGTGTTCCGCAGTCCCGGGGCGAGCGGAGACGAGCCTTCCGACACCAGTGTGGACAGCGAGCCTGACGAGGGCGATGACGGCGACGAGGAGCCACACGACTGGACCGCCATCGACTACGAGCTTGGAGAGGAGGCCTACAACGCCTTCATGAGACTTCAGCTCGTCAGGCAGAAAGCTGTGTCGCTGAACAACGCTATGATCGTCATGAGAGACCCCAAGGGAGAACTGAACCCTGCGTTCGAGTGGTTAGACATTCGCAGCGATACGCTGAACCCCGACAAGATAGATCGGAAAAAGGTCAAGGAACTGCAGGGCTCGATGTACGTGCCCGCCTGCCAGGGCGGAAAGCAGACGACCGCGCTGCCCGAGGCGATCACCGGTCTGACGCTGAAGTCCCTGGCCGAGGCGATAGGGAGGATCACGGACACCGAGAGTCGGGACCAAGGCAAGGAACTCTTCGAGCGCCTGGTCTCGAGGCTCGCAGAGGACAACTGGAGAAGGCACAAAGTGGTGCAGAGGTACAGCTCGAGCATCCCAAACGACGCAAGATTCTTGGAGGAGGTGAGAGCCTTCACGCGAGCCCTCGCGGGCGGGACAGCGCCCCAAGTCTGCGTGGGTAGGCTCCTGGTGTTTAGGTACTCGATCGAAAGGCTTATAGACAGGGACAAACCCGACGCCTTCCTGAACTCCATGCTCCACAGGCACATGCCGGTGACGAAGCCTCGCATCTCGAGAGCGCTGCGAGAGATCAGGGCCAACCGCAGGACCCGGCACCTCGCTCGGCTGTTGACGGGCGGCCGCTGCCACTGCCCCTGCCCCCGGCCCGGCCCGGCCGTCGACCAGGATCGTCGAGGGAGGAGGTGCCGGGAAGACTGTCAGACTGCGTACGCGTGCTTCTACAACGTGTGCGAGCAGCACCCCTTCTCCGTGAGCAGGTGCGACTACAACCATTACTTTGCGCACCTGTACCCTCACCTGGGAAA
This sequence comes from Oryzias latipes, assembly GCF_053564925.1. Lineage (NCBI taxonomy): Eukaryota > Metazoa > Chordata > Actinopteri > Beloniformes > Adrianichthyidae > Oryzias > Oryzias latipes. The sequence continues at coordinate 400,385 of NC_136238.1, forward strand.
ACTCGAACGCCTGAGCAAGGACATGAAGACGAAATACGGAGGACACAGGCACTTCGAGAGCATAGCCAACATGGTCTTCGACATCCTCGCGAAGCGCCGTTCCTCGCACGCCGACGCGCTGTACGCAGGGCTCCGGGACCTGATGGGAGAAGGGATGCTCAACTCGCGCCTGTCTCTCGGCCGCGCTCTCCCCGACATACACGAGGAGCTGTGCCTGGAGTTCCCGGCTGAGGACTACTACGACGACTACGCCGAGGACCCGCGCTCGCTGAACCCGGTGAAGGTCTACGACCACGCGCTGGTGCGCTACATGTTCTCTGACAGCCTCCAGGTGGGCAGGCTATTTCAGGCCTCCACCACCTTCAACTACGTGGTGACCAACACCGCGCCCAGGTACACGATCGAACGGATCATGCTGTTCAACGTCACCGGGCCCGGGGAGGGCAAGAGCTACGCCAACAACGTGCTGAACTGCCAGTTCAGGCAGGTGAAGGGCTGCATAGAGACGCTCACGTCCTTCACCCCGCAAGCTTTCAAGTACAAGCAACAGAGGAAAGCTTGCGTGGTGATGATAGACGACGCTCACATCACCCACGAGAAAAACCTAAAGGCCCTGGACAAGGAGTCCAGCGTGATACCCAACACGTTCAAGAACCTGCTGGACACCAGCGTCTTGGAGAGCGACGTGGTGGGCAAGGACGCGTGCAGCGGAAAGGTGGACACCGTGAGGTATCACGCGGTGCACAACTGCGGGTTCGTGTGGAACACCAACACCCTGGGGTTCGTGAGCGACGCCTGGGCCGACCGCTGCGTGATCATGGAATCCGAGTTCTCGGCGCACGTGACTCGGACGCGCAGCTCGAAACAGCTGCAGGACACAGTGGAGAAGCGATCCATGGACAAGGTGGCTGCCGTCTGCCTGTACAGGCAGAACCTGGTGCAGTCGGCCACCATGATCGCCGAGTCCGAGATCATGCAGTTCGACAGGAGGTTCGACGCGGCCAGAGACGCCTGCGTCGAGGCCATGTACGCCAGTCACGTCGTGTGCGCGGGAGCCTTGAGCAGACGGGTGTCCTTCTGCATAAACCAGCTGGTCTTCGCCGAGGCCATGAAACTGGCCTGCCACTTTGTGTTCGACGTGTGGGTCCCTCCGTGGACGGAGGTGCCAGACGAGGGGAGCTTCCCGGACCTCCGCGGCTTCTGGACGCAGCTGAACAGGAACAGACTGAGGGCCCTGGACAGGCTGTCTTTCGGACAGATCTGCCTGGAGACCAACGCGGCGTTCAAGCTCTGCGCGGCCGCCTGCCTGCCGGACATTTGCCCCCGCGTGCTGGACGCGCAGGGACGCTTCGCGTGCAAGGCGCTGGGCCGCCTTCTTTGTCAGGTGCGGGAAAAGGGCCTGAAGACCGCCGTCAAGGACGGTCAGATGTGCATTTCGGGCGTCGATTCTTTGAGTTTTTCGGGCCCCGAATTTAGAGGCGGCAACGACGCCGCTCACGAAATGCTCCAGCTTTGCTCGAACTGCACGTTTCCCGAACGTGGCGGGACGGGTCCCAGGAGCCGCAGGCTCTGCTCGTACAAATGCGCCCCCTCTCAGAACACGCAGCAGGGCAGGCGTGGACACGCTCGGCCCAAAAAGGTGAGCTCCGTCACCCTTTCTCTCGAAGCGGTCTACGACATGCTGGCTCTGTACGCGCCCGAGGCGCACCGGGGCTTCTGGGACCAGCTGGGCGAAGCGATGATGGACGCCTATGACAACGAAACGGTCGAAAAGACCAACGCGTTCGGGACCGCACAGGCCGACGGGGACGAGGAGATGGATCGGAGCGCTAGACTGGTGTTTTCCCTGGACTTCGGCGACGACCCGGTTCGCTCCCTGATACTCGAGGCGACGGCGGGAGTGGATCCTCTGAACGAGCTCTCGTTCAACAAATGCGCCATCGGGGGACAGCTCTTTCGCTGCACTGCGCCCTTGTACTACGGAGGGCTGGTGGCGAGAGCCTTCAGGCTCAGGGGAGACGACCCGCCGCGGGGATCTCTGGACCCTCTGCACGAGAGGGAGTCCGAGAGAGGCCCGGCGGACACTTTTCACGGGCCTCGCTTGAGCGTCTACTCGCCGGAGTACTCGGGCCTGCCGGTGAAAAACGCGAGCTCCTTCTGCGCCACACGAACCGTGTACCACCAGGAGCGAATTCTGCTGAGGGAGGAAGACGGCACCCGCCGGCCCGTCGTCGAGCTGGAACCGGATTGGGAGTGGCTGGAAGCCTGCGAGGTGTTCAACAGACTGCACGGTCATGATGCGTTCACCGTCGAAAGCCTGAAACGGGACTACGCCGTGGCCATGACTGTGGTCAAGGGGGAGGACGCGTCCAGGGCGCCTATGAGATCGCGAAGGTTGGCCCGCGCGGTGAGCGTCTTGCGCAAGGCCGACGGTCGCGCCGCTCTGGAGATGAGAACGTGGCCTTCGACCCAGTCTCGCGCAGGTGAAACTCGGCACGAAGTGAGGACTTCTGGACTGGGAGGGATGGGCCGTTCGCGCAAACGGCTGACCTCCAGGTCAATCTGCTCTGAGAGCCTTGACAAGCGACGGAGACGTTGACTAGGAACATCTGAGCGATTCGCTGGACAAATCTTTTGTATTTTTCCATTTTATTGTCTATGAGAGCGTCTCCAAGTCATGCTGTAATAAAAAAAAATCACCACGCAAAACCAATTCTGGGTGTCTTTGTGGCTTTTTTATTCGTTTTGTTATTGTTTTATTCCACAGCCAGTGAAAACCACACACAATGTTTGCAAAAGCTTCTGAACCTATTGCTCGAACGCCAACCCTCTCCTCTCGTGACGGAGTTCTGGGCCCTTTTGGTTTCCAGCCTGGGTCAGCCCTAAATGTAAATCCCGAGGCTCTTCCCCTGACTGTTCGAGCGTGGGATTTACTCGTGGGGCAGCGTGCCGTAGTGAGGGGCGGCGGTATTTCCCTCTCAAATGCGTGGCTGGGGACAGCGAGGACTCCGATGGGCAGACTCTGAAACAGAATGAAGAGTGCGGTATCTAACAGCAGCACCGAAAGTGTTTCGCACGACTACCAGTCGCCTTTCTAAGCACCGTTTTTTTTTTTTTTAAAAAAAAGCACAGCTTCTTTTGCTTTTCATTTCTTTTTATCACTCTCCAAAGCTCGGCGGGGTCTCTGTGCCTGCTCTGAAGCATCTCTGTTCCCCGTTGTATGCCCACAAGAACAAAACAAAAATCTGGGTTCTTCTCAGAAGAGTCACACTCCACTGAGCTCTGCGGGCTGCAATTGCTTCAGGTGTGGGGCTGGAAAGCCAACTCTTTCTCCATTTCGCTGAGCTATCCCTGGGTTGAAATAAAAAAGTCATACCAAAACAAACAATTTCTGTGTTCGTTTGGATTTTCTGTCCCGTTTGATTTTTTTTTCTTTTATTTCACACCCATCGCAAACCTCACAGAACATTCAGAATAGCTTTAAATTTGTTGCTTGAAGGCCAACTCTTTCTCTTCGTTCTGCTGAGCTCTGGGCCGTTTCGGTTCACTCCTCGATCTGGCCCCGCATGTAATTCTGGCCGCTCGAGAGAGAAAAAACCTTTCCAAAAACGACCCATACGCCAGGCAGCCCTGCGTCTGTCAGGAGAGGCAGACTCAGGGGCAGGCTGCAACCTTTGGTCGAGACGAGTCACACGCCACGGAGCTGTGCGTCCTGTCGAGGGGAGCCCGCTCAGAGGCGGGCTGGAGCCTTTAGCAAGCAGAGCCGCACAGCCTCGGAGCTCTTCTTCTGTCAGGAGAAGCCCGCTCAGGAGGCAGGCGGGAGACTTCCTCTCAGACGAGTCACACGCCACAGAGCTCTGTGTCAGGGAGGGGCGACTCAGAGGCAGGAGGCAGGCTGGAGAAGTCATACAAAAACAAACAATTTCTGTTTTCATTTGGATTTTCTGTCCTGTTTTTTTTTTTTTTTTTTTTTATTTCACACTCATTGAAAACCTCAAAGAACATTCCCAATAGCTTCAGGCCGAGAGCTCTAAGACCGACATTCTATTCAGTCTGCTGAGCTCTGGGCCATTTCTGTTCCCTCTCCGGGCTGCCTCGGGATGTAATTCTGACAGCCGGATTGAGAAAACCCTTTCCGAACACAAGCGTTCTGACTTTGAAGCAACTTCACGGGAGCTGCAGCGCAGCCCGCAGGCGGACCCTGTCCCCTCCGTCAGCACATGAAGCTTGACAGAAAGGCTCGGTTTGTGTGAAGCAAAAATCACGAGCGGCTCTGTGTGGAGTAAAGACACGGAGGCTCGTGTCAAGGGGGGGCCAACGCAGAGGAAGGCTGGAGCCTTTTGCGTCTGAGGCACACGAGCCTGCAGGGGAGGGAATGAGAGGCAGGCTGGATCGTGCAGGGGAGCGACTGAAGGCAGGCTGGATCGTGCTTTGTCTGAGAGCGGCCCGCAGGCAGGCTCTGTGTGGAGTAGAGACACGGAGGCTCGTGTCAAGGGGGGGGCCAACGCAGAGGAAGGCTGGAGCCTTTTGCGTCTGAGGCACACGAGCCTGCAGGGGAGGGAATGAGAGGCAGGCTGGATCGTGCAGGGGAGCGACTGAAGGCAGGCTGGATCGTGCTTTGTCTGAGAGCGGCCCGCAGGCAGGCTCTGTGAGGAGTAGAGACACGGAGGCTCGTGTCAAGGGGGGAGCCTGCAGGGGAGGGAATGAGAGGCAGGCTGGATCGTGCAGGGGAGCGACTGAAGGCAGGCTGGATCTTGCTTTGTCTGAGAGCGGCCCGCAGGCAGGCTCTGTGTGGAGTAGAGACACGGAGGCTCGTGTCAAGGGGGGGCCAACGCAGAGGAAGGCTGGAGCCTTTTGCGTCTGAGGCACACGAGCCTGCAGGGGAGGGAATGAGAGGCAGGCTGGATCGTGCAGGGGAGCGACTGAAGGCAGGCTGGATCGTGCTTTGTCTGAGAGCGGCCCGCAGGCAGGCTCTGTGTGGAGTAGAGACACGGAGGCTCGTGTCAAGGGGGGGCCAACGCAGAGGAAGGCTGGAGCCTTTTGCTTCTGAGGCACACGAGCCTGCAGGGGAGGGAATGAGAGGCAGGCTGGATCGTGCAGGGGAGCGACTGAAGGCAGGCTGGATCGTGCTTTGTCTGAGAGCGGCCCGCAGGCAGGCTCTGTGTGGAGTAGAGACACGGAGGCTCGTGTCAAGGGGGGGCCAACGCAGAGGAAGGCTGGAGCCTTTTGCGTCTGAGGCACACGAGCCTGCAGGGGAGGGAATGAGAGGCAGGCTGGATCGTGCAGGGGAGCGACTGAAGGCAGGCTGGATCGTGCTTTGTCTGAGAGCGGCCCGCAGGCAGGCTCTGTGTGGAGTAGAGACACGGAGGCTCGTGTCAAGGGGGGGCCAACGCAGAGGAAGGCTGGAGCCTTTTGCGTCTGAGGCACACGAGCCTGCAGGGGAGGGAATGAGAGGCAGGCTGGATCGTGCAGGGGAGCGACTGAAGGCAGGCTGGATCGTGCTTTGTCTGAGAGCGGCCCGCAGGCAGGCTCTGTGTGGAGTAGAGACACGGAGGCTCGTGTCAAGGGGGGGCCAACGCAGAGGAAGGCTGGAGCCTTTTGCTTCTGAGGCACACGAGCCTGCAGGGGAGGGAATGAGAGGCAGGCTGGATCGTGCAGGGGAGCGACTGAAGGCAGGCTGGATCGTGCTTTGTCTGAGAGCGGCCCGCAGGCAGGCTCTGTGTGGAGTAGAGACACGGAGGCTCGTGTCAAGGGGGGGCCAACGCAGAGGAAGGCTGGAGCCTTTTGCGTCTGAGGCACACGAGCCTGCAGGGGAGGGAATGAGAGGCAGGCTGGATCGTGCAGGGGAGCGACTGAAGGCAGGCTGGATCGTGCTTTGTCTGAGAGCGGCCCGCAGGCAGGCTCTGTGTGGAGTAGAGACACGGAGGCTCGTGTCAAGGGGGGGCCAACGCAGAGGAAGGCTGGAGCCTTTTGCGTCTGAGGCACACGAGCCTGCAGGGGAGGGAATGAGAGGCAGGCTGGATCGTGCAGGGGAACGACTGAAGGCAGGCTGGATCGTGCTTTGTCTGAGAGCGGCCCGCAGGCAGGCTCTGTGTGGAGTAGAGACACGGAGGCTCGTGTCAAGGGGGGGCCAACGCAGAGGAAGGCTGGAGCCTTTTGCGTCTGAGGCACACGAGCCTGCAGGGGAGGGAATGAGAGGCAGGCTGGATCGTGCAGGGGAGCGACTGAAGGCAGGCTGGATCGTGCTTTGTCTGAGAGCGGCCCGCAGGCAGGCTCTGTGTGGAGTAGAGACACGGAGGCTCGTGTCAAGGGGGGGCCAACGCAGAGGAAGGCTGGAGCCTTTTGCGTCTGAGGCACACGAGCCTGCAGGGGAGGGAATGAGAGGCAGGCTGGATCGTGCAGGGGAGCGACTGAAGGCAGGCTGGATCGTGCTTTGTCTGAGAGCGGCCCGCAGGCAGGCTCTGTGTGGAGTAGAGACACGGAGGCTCGTGTCAAGGGGGGGCCAACGCAGAGGAAGGCTGGAGCCTTTTGCTTCTGAGGCACACGAGCCTGCAGGGGAGGGAATGAGAGGCAGGCTGGATCGTGCAGGGGAGCGACTGAAGGCAGGCTGGATCGTGCTTTGTCTGAGAGCGGCCCGCAGGCAGGCTCTGTGTGGAGTAGAGACACGGAGGCTCGTGTCAAGGGGGGGCCAACGCAGAGGAAGGCTGGAGCCTTTTGCGTCTGAGGCACACGAGCCTGCAGGGGAGGGAATGAGAGGCAGGCTGGATCGTGCAGGGGAGCGACTGAAGGCAGGCTGGATCGTGCTTTGTCTGAGAGCGGCCCGCAGGCAGGCTCTGTGTGGAGTAGAGACACGGAGGCTCGTGTCAAGGGGGGGCCAACGCAGAGGAAGGCTGGAGCCTTTTGCGTCTGAGGCACACGAGCCTGCAGGGGAGGGAATGAGAGGCAGGCTGGATCGTGCAGGGGAGCGACTGAAGGCAGGCTGGATCGTGCTTTGTCTGAGAGCGGCCCGCAGGCAGGCTCTGTGTGGAGTAGAGACACGGAGGCTCGTGTCAAGGGGGGGCCAACGCAGAGGAAGGCTGGAGCCTTTTGCGTCTGAGGCACACGAGCCTGCAGGGGAGGGAATGAGAGGCAGGCTGGATCGTGCAGGGGAGCGACTGAAGGCAGGCTGGATCGTGCTTTGTCTGAGAGCGGCCCGCAGGCAGGCTCTGTGTGGAGTAGAGACACGGAGGCTCGTGTCAAGGGGGGGCCAACGCAGAGGAAGGCTGGAGCCTTTTGCGTCTGAGGCACACGAGCCTGCAGGGGAGGGAATGAGAGGCAGGCTGGATCGTGCAGGGGAGCGACTGAAGGCAGGCTGGATCGTGCTTTGTCTGAGAGCGGCCCGCAGGCAGGCTCTGTGTGGAGTAGAGACACGGAGGCTCGTGTCAAGGGGGGGCCAACGCAGAGGAAGGCTGGAGCCTTTTGCTTCTGAGGCACACGAGCCTGCAGGGGAGGGAATGAGAGGCAGGCTGGATCGTGCAGGGGAGCGACTGAAGGCAGGCTGGATCGTGCTTTGTCTGAGAGCGGCCCGCAGGCAGGCTCTGTGTGGAGTAGAGACACGGAGGCTCGTGTCAAGGGGGGGCCAACGCAGAGGAAGGCTGGAGCCTTTTGCGTCTGAGGCACACGAGCCTGCAGGGGAGGGAATGAGAGGCAGGCTGGATCGTGCAGGGGAGCGACTGAAGGCAGGCTGGATCGTGCTTTGTCTGAGAGCGGCCCGCAGGCAGGCTCTGTGTGGAGTAGAGACACGGAGGCTCGTGTCAAGGGGGGGCCAACGCAGAGGAAGGCTGGAGCCTTTTGCGTCTGAGGCACACGAGCCTGCAGGGGAGGGAATGAGAGGCAGGCTGGATCGTGCAGGGGAGCGACTGAAGGCAGGCTGGATCGTGCTTTGTCTGAGAGCGGCCCGCAGGCAGGCTCTGTGTGGAGTAGAGACACGGAGGCTCGTGTCAAGGGGGGGCCAACGCAGAGGAAGGCTGGAGCCTTTTGCGTCTGAGGCACACGAGCCTGCAGGGGAGGGAATGAGAGGCAGGCTGGATCGTGCAGGGGAGCGACTGAAGGCAGGCTGGATCGTGCTTTGTCTGAGAGCGGCCCGCAGGCAGGCTCTGTGTGGAGTAGAGACACGGAGGCTCGTGTCAAGGGGGGGCCAACGCAGAGGAAGGCTGGAGCCTTTTGCGTCTGAGGCACACGAGCCTGCAGGGGAGGGAATGAGAGGCAGGCTGGATCGTGCAGGGGAGCGACTGAAGGCAGGCTGGATCGTGCTTTGTCTGAGAGCGGCCCGCAGGCAGGCTCTGTGTGGAGTAGAGACACGGAGGCTCGTGTCAAGGGGGGGCCAACGCAGAGGAAGGCTGGAGCCTTTTGCGTCTGAGGCACACGAGCCTGCAGGGGAGGGAATGAGAGGCAGGCTGGATCGTGCAGGGGAGCGACTGAAGGCAGGCTGGATCGTGCTTTGTCTGAGAGCGGCCCGCAGGCAGACCGTTGAGCTGTGGCCCGTTTCTGTTCCCTCTTCTGGCTGGCTCCGCTTATATCTCTGACAGCTCGAGTGAGAAAAACTCTTTCTGAATGCAACTCTTTCTGGCCAACGCGATGAGCCTTTTGCATCAGGAGGCATACCCGAGTCACAACAAAGAAAATCATCATGCAAAAAATAAAAAATAAAACAATTACAATAATTTTTGGGTTCTTTTGGATTTTTTGCTCTGTTTTTTATTTTACATCTAGTGAAAACCTCACACGACATTCACAGTAGCATGAGGTGGACAGCTCATTTGCAAAAACAATAAGAGATTTAGTGCTAGAAGGCCAACTCTTTCTCCATTCCGCTGAGCTTTTGGCTGTCGCGGTTCCCTCCCCAAGCTGGCTCCACATGTAATTCTGAAAGCTCGAGAGGGAAAAAAAAAAAAAAAAAACCTTTCCTCAGGCCGCAGCCTCAGAGGCAGGCCGGAGCCTTTCGCGTCTGAGAAACACAGGCAGCCCCCGCCCGCGAGTGAGCCGAGCGAGAGACAGGCTGGATGCCACGAGTCACACGGCAGAGCTGTGTGTCAGGCAGGGTTGGCTGAGCTGCGGACCGTTTCTGTTTCACCCCTGGGTTCGATACCCAGCTCGTGTTGTAATAAAAAAAGTCATCACACAAAAGAAATTTTCTGTGTTCTTTTGGGTTTTCTGTCCCGTTTTTACTTCGTTTTCATTTTTATTTCACAGCCAGCAAAAACCTCACAGAACACTCTAGACAGCTATGGGCAAAGAACTCGGTGGCAAACTTTCTCTTCACTCCGCTGAGCTCCGGGCCCGTTCGGTTCACTCCCAGAGCTGGCCCTGCACTTAATTCTGACCGCTCGAGTGAGAAAACAAATCTTTCCCAACACCAGCCACGCTCCGCAGAAATCCGTGTCAAGCAAGCTGCAGAAGCAGAAGCAGGCTGCGGTCTTTCGAAACAGATGTCACAAGGCACAGGGCTCCGCTTCTGTCGGGAAGTCCCCACTCGCAGGCAGGCTCTCTACGGAGGCTCTCTGCAGAGGCTCAGGGTGCACTCTCAGAGGCAGGCCGGAGCCTTTCGCGTCTGAGAAACACAGGCAGCCCCCTCCGCGAGTGAGCCAAGCGAGAGACAGGCTGGATGCCACGAGTCACACGGCAGAGCTGTGTGTCAGGCAGGGTTGGCGGAGCTGCGGACCGTTTCTGTTCCACCCCTGGGTTCGATACCCAGCTCGTGTTGTAATAAAAAAAGTCATCACACAAGAGAAAATTTCTGTGTTCTTTTGGGTTTTCTGTCCCGTTTTTATTTCGTTTTTATTTTTATTTCACAGCCAGCAAAATCCTCACAGAACACTCTAGACAGCTTCGGGCAAAGAGCTCGGTGGCAAACTTTCTCTTCACTCCGCTGAGCTCCGGGCCCGTTCGGTTCACTCCCAGAGCTGGCCCTGCACTTAATTCTGACCGCTCGAGTGAGAAAAATCTTTCCCAAGACCAGCCACGCTCCGCAGAAACCTGTGTCAGGCAGGGTCGGCTCAGAAGAAGGCTGCGGTCTTTCGCACCACGAGTCACAAAGCACAGGGCTCCGCTTCTGTAGGGAAGTCCCCACTCGCTGGAAGGCTGCAGCTCGAGCCTCTATACGGAGGATCTCTACAGAGGCTCAGGCCGCACCCTCAGAGGCATGCCGAGCCTTTCGCGTCTGAGAAACAAAGGCAGCCCCCGCCCGCGAGTGAGCGGACCGAGAGACAGGCAGGATGCCACGAGTCACACGGCAGAGCGGTGTGTCAGGCAGGGCCGATTCATAAGCAGGCTGAGAGGGCATTCAGATGTGCTGCTGGAAGGGGAATTCCGCTGACAGACTCATAGTCAGACCGGAGCCTTTCGCAACGCGAGCCACGCTCCACAGGGCTCTATATCAGCCGGGGGCGGTTCAGAAGCAGGCTGCTGCGTTCCCAACGCGAACCACGCTCCACAGGGCTCCTTGTCTGTTTGAGAGGTGCACACTCCTAAGCAGGCTGCGATAGCTGAAGATGTGGTCCTGGAAGGCCAACTTTTTCTCCGTTTGGCTGAACTGCGGACCGTTTCTGTTCCACCCCTGGGTTCGATACCCAGCTCGTGTTGTAATAAAAAAGTCATCACACAAAAGAAATTTCTGTGTTCCTTTGGGTTTTTATTTCGTTTTTATTTTTATTTCACAGCCAGCAAAATCCTCACAGAACACTCTAGACAGCTTCGGGCAAAGAGCTCGGTGGCAAACTTTCTCTTCACTCCGCTGAGCTCCGGGCCCTTTCGGTTCACTCCCAGAGCTGGCCCTGCACTTAATTCTGACCGCTCGAGTGAGAAAACAAATCTTTCCCAACACCAGCCAGGCTCCGCAGAAATCCGTGTCAAGCAAGCTGCAGAAGCAGAAGCAGGCTGCGGTCTTTCGAAACAGATGTCACAAGGCACAGGGCTCCGCTTCTGTCGGGAAGTCCCCACTCGCAGGCAGGCTCTCTACGGAAGCTCTCTACAGAGGCTCATGCCGCACACTCAGAGGCATGCCGGAGCCTTTCGCGTCTGAGAAACACACGCAGCCCCTCCCGGGGGGAAATTCGTTTGGATTTTCTGTCCTGTTTTTTTCTAATTTTTATTTTACAGCCAGTGAAACCCTCACGGAACATTTGCGATAGATTCAGGCGTAGAGCTCTAAGAAGGACATTCTCTTCAGTCTGTTCAGCTCTGGGCCATTTCTGTTCCCTCTCCAGGGTGGCTCAGGATGTAATTCTGACAGCCGGAGTGAGAAAACCCTTTCCAAACACAAGCGTTCTAACTTTGAAGCAACCTCAAGGAAGCCGAGCCGCAGCGCAGCCCGCAGTCAGAGCCTGTCCCCTCTGACAGCATATGAAGCTCAACGGAAAGGCTTGGGGTGTGTGTAGGGAAAAATCCTGAGCGGCTCTGCGTGAAGTAAAGCCACTGAGCGCTGTTTCAAGGGGGGCCGAGGCAGAGGATGGCTGGAGCCTTTCCTGTCTGAGGCACACACGCAGCCCGCGCCTGCAGGGGAGGAGAATGAGAGGAAGGCTGGACCGCGCAGGGGCAGGCTAGATCGTGCATTGGCTGAGAGCAGCCCGCACGCAGACCCTCTCCCCTCTGACAGCACATGAAGCTCCGTAGAGAGGCTCAGGTCGGGTGAAGGGAACCGCACGAGCGGCTCTGCGTGGCTCAGGATGTAATTCTGACCGCTCGAGTGAGAAAACCCTTTCAGAACACAATCCACACACCACAGAGCTCTGTGTCGGGGGGCAGGGGGGCATCCTCAGAGACAGGCTGGGGCCTTTCGCGTCTGAAAAACACACGCAGCCTGCGCCTGAGAGTGAGCTGACTGAGAGACAGGCTGGATGCCACGAGTCACACCGCAGCGCTCTGTGTCAGGGAGGGCCGACTTTCTCCATTCCGCTGAGCTCTGACCGTTTCGGTTCCACCCTGGGTTGGATACCCAGGTCATGTTGTAATAAAAAAGTCTTACAAAATAAAAACAATTTCTGTGTTCGTTTGGATTTTCTGTCCTGTTTTTTATTTTTATTTTACAGACAGTGAAAACCTCACGGAATATTCGCGATAGCTTCAGGCGGAGTGCTCAAAGACCAACATTCTCTCCTTTCCGTTGAGCTGTGGTCCGTTTCTGTTCCCTCTCCGGGCTGGCTCCGCTTGTATCTCCAAATGTTCCAAATGTTCCAAATGTGAAGCAACCCCAAGGGGAGCCCAGCCCCAGAGCAGGCCGATCGCCTCCCCTCTGACAGCACATGAAGCTCTATGGGAAGGGTTTGATGTGTGGCTCTGCGAGTCACATCACAGCGTGCTGTGTCAGGGAAGCCGAATCAGAGGCAAACTGAAGCGTGTCGTTGATGAGAGGAGCTCGCAGGCCAATCCTATCCCAGAACGAGCAGCCGTGTGGCAGCTCGGCTACCATCGCAAACCCACGCTGCTCGTTTCCAGGGCGCAGACCAGATCGCGAAGGCTGGCCAGCGCTACGAGCCTTTTGCATCAGAAGACATCCCCGAATCACACAAAAAAAAAAAAAACTATAATGTTTGGGTTCTTTTCGATTATTTGTTCTGTTTTTATTTTATTTTACACCCAGTGAAAATCTCACACAACATTCACAGTAGGTTTAGGTGGAGAGCTCATAGGATTCATAAGAGATTTGGTGCTACAAGGCCAACTCATTTTTTTCCCCTTCCGCTGAGCTCTCGGCTGTTGCGGTTCCCTCCCCAAACTGGCTCCACATGTAATTCTGACAGCTCGAGTGGGAAGAAAAAAAAAAATCTTTCCGGACTTAAGCATTCTGAATGTGAAGATACCTCCAGAACGCCAAGCCTCAGAGCTTGCAGGCCAATTCTCTCCCCGTAAAGCTTAGAATCCCTGCTGACTCTGTTTATCCACTCGAACGAGGACAGAGTTGGCCTGTGGGCGCTGAGAGGCTTTGCGAGCTCAAACCAGCCCTGTTTGTAGGCCTTTCTTTGTGAATCGAACACGTTGGATCGAAATATCCGTACCTTCGCGTAGACCCCTCAAACCCTTTCAACAGTTTTGCTTCTCGAATGTTCACACAGACACACGCGCACACAGACACCTTTGTACGACAGCAGTTCTCAGTTTTATTTTCAGAGGACATACAGGGCGGCACAGAGGACAGACTCGCTGATATCAAAACAGAACAGATTTTCAGTTACTCGAGTGGGAAACGAGGCATCAGGTCGCGCTACCAGACAGCTCGATCCCTTTCACTGGGACGCGTCTGTGTCGCCGTCCCTTCCCTGGCGCTCGGAGCAAAGGGGGCAAAAGGGGACAGTGCAGCCTCTGCAGATGCTCTTTCCGCAGCTCTTGCAGGAGATCAGCGTCTTTGTGTCCTTGGAGCGCGGGCATATCTGACATCGTTTTCTTTTGCCCTCGCTGCGCGCGCTCGTCCCGCCGGCTTCTTGCATGCTGACCATTAGATCGTAGGCCGGCCTTGCGCGAGGAACACGCTTCCTGCGAAGTACGAGCGGTCTGACGAGATCTTTGCCCAGCTGCTCGAGGAAGATTCTCCTTCGGTTGCGGTTCCACGGCATCCAGTCCGGGTGCATTTCCCTCCATATCACGTACGCGTTGTACGCCGACATGTCTATCATGTTGTGGAACATAGCCAAGGGCCAGCGCTTGGTCATTCTCCTGCAGCTGTACGTGGCCAGCAGTTTGTCCAGGTTGTCCACGCCGCCCTTGGTTCTATTGTAATCCAAGATCATCTCTGGTTTTTTGTCCCTGCGTTCGTGGCATATTTCGACCCTCGAATGCTTCGTGCTAAGGAGCAGGACGTTTTTGTTCTTTTTGGGCACGTAGGAAAGGGCCGCGGCGCAGTCCGTAAAGGCGAACCTGGAGGAGAGTGCTTCTCGTCCGCGGGCCGACGCGAGCTCCGGAGGCAGTTCGGGTTTGTTGCTTTTGATCGTACCGAGCAGGGTGATGTTCCGTTTCAGGAGCTCGGTGGCGAGCGCGTACGAAGTGAAGAAATTGTCGCACGTGACGTTACGGTGCTCCAGTCCCCGGGTGAGATCCGAAACCACTCGGGACGCAAGGTTTGTCTCTCGAGCACCCGAAGCCAGCTTGCCCATGTACGGTTGGACCCTCCAAGCGTAGCTCGTCCTTGCGTCGCAAGCGACCCATAGTTTGAGGCCGTACTTGGTAGGCTTGCTGGGAATGTACTGTCTGAAAGAACAACGTCCTGCGTAGAGAAAGAAAAACAAAAGGAAGAGTTAAGACAGACGCGAATACGTCAAGGATACCCTGAGAACAGTAAAAAGGGAGGCTGAAACCGCACCTTTGAAAGGAACCATTCGTTCGTCCACAGTCACCTCGGGTCCGATGTCGTAAAGCCTGGGCAGCCGATCGCACCACTCTTCCCACACCTCTCTGACTGCGGCCAATCTGTCCGAAGCGCTCCTAGAGGCTCTCGTGCTTCGATCGTCGAACCTGAGCGTCGCAGAGCGCTGGTAAAAGCTTCTAAGGGACATGGTTGCCCCGAAGATCGGTCGTCCGCACTCGGGCTCCCACAGGCTCACCAACGCTTCGCCTCGAGACCTGTACACCCCGGCCAAGATCAGCAGTCCCACGTAGGCTCTCAGTTCAATCTCGTCCATGGGTTTCGGAGTCTTTAAGGCGTGGGCCTTATCGGCGCTATGGCGGTTGGTAGCTATCAAAATCAGTCTTTCTACATTCGGAGTGAAAAACAAAAGAAAAGAAGACAGGATGTCTTGAGCCCCCTCCCTCGCCTCAGTGGTAGGCCCTGAGGCCTGGTGAGGAGGGGACGCCCGGACGCTCGACCGATCACGCTCGTTCGCTGACCACTTTATTTCACCGTTCTTGGAGGAAAATGTATCCGGGTACACGCTCGCGCTCTCTGCGGCTGGTTCTTCCTCTATGTCTTCCTCGGCGTCTTCCTCAACGGCTTCCTCGACGTCTTCCTCGCCCGATGACCTGGGGCCCCGGTGCTGTTCTTCCGTTTCACTTTGAGAACCATCGAGCTCGTCCACGTCCGTTTCACACTCGTACAAATCCCAATCGGAGGGTTCGTCGCCTCTGCCCTGCCCTTCCAATTCATGCTGAGGACCCCCGGGCTCGACCGCTGCCGCATCAGGCTCGAGGGCTTCGTCCCGCGGCGGATCGGATCGCCTGTCCTCGAGAGTTTCACGGCCGACCTGACCGTGGCCCCCTCTGTCTCCGTCTCCC
Organism: Oryzias latipes; assembly: GCF_053564925.1. Classification (NCBI taxonomy): domain Eukaryota; kingdom Metazoa; phylum Chordata; class Actinopteri; order Beloniformes; family Adrianichthyidae; genus Oryzias; species Oryzias latipes. The sequence continues at coordinate 415,622 of NC_136238.1, forward strand.
CCGCCCTGCCCTTCCGAGTTGTGCCGAGGACCCTCGGGCTCGACCGCTGCCGCATCAGGCTCGAGGGCTTCGTCCCGCGGCGGACCGTGGCCCCCTCCGTCTCCCCCGTCTGAGTCCGAATCCCAGTCGTAGGGTTCATAGCGGCCCGGCTTCGGGGCCCCGCGCTGCCCTTCCGAGTCGTGCCGAGGACCCACGGGCTCCACCGCTGCCGCATCAGGTTCACGGGCTTTGTCCCCCGGCGGATGGGATCGCCGGCCCGCGCGAGTTTTGCGGCCGACTCGACCGTGACCCCCTCCGTCTCCGTGTCCCCCGTCTGAGTCCGAATCCCAGTCGTAGGGTTCGTAGCGGCCCGGCTTCGGCCCCCCGCGCTGCCCTTGCGAGTCGGGCCGAGGATCCTCTGGCTCGACCGCTCTTGTTCCCCGCTTGTGGGCCAGGGGCCTCGACCTGCTTCTTAGTGTTCTTTTGCGGCCTTTGTTCATCCTTAGCGCCGCCTATGACCTTAATGTACATGGATGAGCAAGCTCGAGTACGCCAATCATCCTTTAGGTTGACACACGACGAACTCCAGCGGTAATTTAGAGATGGCTTCGAGAGTTGAAATCGACATTGTGTGGTGTAAATACAGACGTGCCCGAATGAAATAAAACTCTGAAAACTGCACTGGTGTGTTTGAATTTACTTTTATTGTTTCCATCGTGTTTGTTCGCTTATTTTTTTTCTTCTTCATTTTTTACACAGAAATTGGAATTGAAATGAAATACATCTCGCCCCTGTATCAACTTTCAAGACACAGACTCTGGGTCATCCTCTTATTGTGTTTGTTCGCTCGTTTTTTTTTTTTCTTCTTCATTTTTTACACAGAAAATGAAATGAAATACATCTCGCCCCTGTATCAACTCTCAAGACACAGACTCTGGGTCTTCCTCTTCTATGAAACGCACGACTCCGTCGTGCACATGAAACCCATAATGGGGACCGATCCGGGGACCCTTCAGGGTCCACAGGTCGCACACGTATTTGAGCGTCCTGCACATGATTTCAAACTTTTTTCCAGTCCAATGCTTTGAGCTCGTAGACTTGGGGACTCCTGTGAGGCTGGCCAACTGTTCGCCCATGGCGCGAAACTCAAGGGACCTTTCGCTCCCTCCGCCATCCTCTCCGTCCCGGGACCACAGCGCGGTCACGAGCTTGGCGCACCAAGAGCTGAACTTCTCTCGGTTGCGTATCGCGCCACTCAGCAACCTTTTGATTCCCAGCCCCACTGGAGTGAAGCTGTAGTCTGTTCCGCAGAGGGCCATGAACAGCAAGTGTTTGGATCGGACGCTCTGGTCCTCCTGCGCTCTGGCTTTGGCTCTCAGGAACAGGTGCCTTCCGGAGCGAGCCAGTCTGAGGTAACGGGCGTGAGTGGACTCCGGGATTGCTCCGTCCGCGTAGGCTTTGGCCGTGCGCTTGAGCCCAGCCGTGATCTTTACCTTGGTCTTCTGGGGGTCGGATCCGATCTCTGGTTCTGCTTCGCCCTCCCGGTCGACCTCTGGCTCGCGGGGGCGCTTAGATCCCCGCTCGACCGAGCGTGCTGCGTTACCGAAAAGTTGCGACAAGGGCGCGTTCCCCGCGCCTAAGACTTTCGGGTCATCCGCGCCGCACAGGACCGTGAAGGCGAAGCGTAACGTGTTTGCGCTGCGTGTGCCGGGGGGGGTACGTTTTCTGGCTCTCCAGTGCCAGTTCACTCAGTTTGCTCCTCGCGTCAGACTCGAAGAACGCGCTCAGGAAAGCGACGTAAACCGAGCCTCGAACACCGCCCCGTTACAAGAACTCGTACACTGAGAGTTTGAACGCCTCGCCCCCGTGGCTCTCCAGAAGGCGACCCAGATCGGCGTGTCTTTCCGCCGCGCCGTTGGGCAACAGGTGGTGCTCTGCGGAGCCCAGGTCGCACAGTGCGCTCAGCCAGTCGTCTGTGGCACCCGGCGCTCTGTTGGCGGTCCGTCGGACCGCTGGCTCGACAAGGAGCTCGCCGAAGGGCGATTCGTGCATGGCTCTGTCCTCAGTGTAGCTTTTGTTGTCCAACCTCAGTGTCAGGCCGGGCCGTCCGCTCGCAGCGAGCACGGCTATCAGATCTGTGTCCCCTGTGCACACTGTCACTGAGCCCGTCAGGGCGTTGGCCAACTCCACCATCAGCGTGTCGGCCTCCGTTTCTCGACACTCTGCGCAAGCCTTTAGCAAGCCCTGGAGCCGCTCGTCTTCCGGGCTCCCGAAAGCTGTCAAGAAAACTCCAGGCGTCCCCTCAGGCCTGTAGGTCTTGCCGTCGCAGTAGCTCAGATCCACGACGGGAAAATGGGGGGTCTCGATTTTGAAGTGGTCTGGCTCCGTGAGTGGACTGGCCCCCTCTCCCCCGCGCTCCTCGCGCTCGTTGTGGAACGAGACCAGGTTGCTGGCGCGCTCGCCGGCGGTCTCGGCCCAGCGCGACTCGCCTACCGCCCCCGTGACTAAGAAAAAGCTGTCTCTCATGCCCACGTCGGCCAACAGTTTCATCGTGCCGTACTCTATCTCGGCCAGGTGAGCCTTACAGAACTTCAAGTGACCAGGGACCGTCCTGTTGGCCCTTTCTTCCCTCACGCTAGGCTTCTGCGCCCCCGGACCGTCTTTTACGAGCACGACGCATCGGCCGTGGGCCCTCTCTCTGACGTACCAGGATGCGAAATAGCTCGCCATCCTCGCGACCGACATCTCCGGTTCGCTCTCCCTGTAATCGCTTTCTCTGACTGTGTGTATGACCATGAGATGGTCTATCAGGATCCAGTCCTGCTGTTCGCTGGGTTTCTCGATTACTTCGAAAGGGGACACGTCTGGGTTGGCCAGCATGCCGTGGAGCGCTTGGTGCCTCAGACCCATGTCAGTTCTAGTTGTCCGTCAGTTTCCATCCAGCGCTCGAACACGCGGGGCTTTTCACCGAGTGTCATGCCTGCGCGGGAGCCGTGTTTGGCTCCGACGTGATGCGGACCCAGGACCCCTGGGGGCCCCGCTCGTCTCGGAGGAGGAGGGCGTTGGGTGCGGTGGACGGCCTTGCGATCCCTGATCGGGGTAACGTCTCTGCCGCACTCTGGCCTTTTCTCGGTTGAACATGACGTTCCTGTAACAGAGGTCGTTCGGGTCGATGCTCGCCCTGCCGCCAGAGCCTGGCTTCGGATAGGCCTGCACTCTCACGTTGACACAGGTCGGCGTGAGGCAGTTGAGCACCTGCGGACAAAGGCAGTTTATCCAGGGGAACTTGGTGCGCAGCGTCTTGGTCACGGAGGGCCTCAGACAGCTCCTTATGGTGACTGTGTTCGTGCCTGGCCTCACGATCACCAGGTAAGCGTTTGAGCGCTCCGCCACGCTCGGGTACGTGAGCGAGAACATCGTCCAGGTCAGCCACAGCTGGGCGTTGTACCGCCACAGGGTAGGGGCATCCAAAACGTCGCTGTTTCGGGTCTTGAGCTCTAGGAGGGCCACGGTGTCGGTCGTTGCATCGTGAGCCAGCAGGTCCACTTCCGTGTAGAAGGTGTTCCGTCCAGGCAGTGGCCCGCAGCCCCGGGTGCAGCCGTTGTGGTACGTGCTGCCGCCTCGGTCGGGCGTGGGCACGCCGGCCACTTTGAGGCCCGCGCAGATCGGCTTGAGGCGCAGGGCCTCGAGCTGGGCGAGCAGGAGGCGAGACACGGGCCCGGTCTCTGAAGCAGCCTTCTTTCCGTTGAACACGTCCTTGCACTGAGTGTCTACTGCGTTTCCTATGCCCCTGGACATGCGGCTCCTGTCCCAGGCGCGCCTGCACGACTCAAAGTTGAGAGAGCCGTGTGCCAGCAGGCGTCTCAACTCGCCCTCAAACTTACGGGCTGGGTCCTCAGGCGCGTTCAGGATGGCCAAGTGATGAGACAACCAGCCGAGCGGGTTTCGTCGGTCACGGACGAGGTGGCTAAGGAACCTAGCGTATAGGTCCACACATATCATGTTGTGAGATCGGACGCCTCTCCTGCGGCGCGCGATCGAATCCAAGGTCCTCGTGATGCCGCGGACCCTGTACCACCAGTCCTGCGTCACAGCCTTCGCCTGGAGGTCTCTTCTCGACCCTCTGAACTCGATCACGGGCCTCCCGAGCTTCATCGTATTAAATGTCTCGGGGTGGACCAAGACGCTGTGCGGCAGTAACCGTTAAAGGGGGGTTGGTAACCTATGCTGACTCGGCCCTCTCGTGCGCAGGACGCGACCCCGTCTGCCCACCTCTGCTGGGCGGGATGCAGCGGACCAGGTCCGGCCTCGTCGGAGGCTTCGATTCTTTGATTTCGTCCGGAAAAGAGATGTTGATGGGGAGGAAGTCCAACCCCGTACTGAGCGTTGCCAGGTTCAGGGGAAAGTTGGGGGCCGCCATCGCGGTCATCACCTCTCTCATTGTCGGGTTCCTCGCCTTGCCCAACAACATCCTCTACCTGATAGATAGCAGTCACGCCGTGAGGGGGAGCGCTCGGGACGTCTCCTTCGGCTCCTCTACGGCTCAGGAGAGGAGTAGCTACGATCACGCTTACATACACGGCGGCATAGCTGTGATAACCATGGGCTGTCTGGCGATGGTCGTGAGCGTGGTGCTGAGCTTTTTCGCGGCCAAGAGCAAGCGCAAGATGGACGACGCCGAGGAAGGAACCAGAAGGCTCAACAAAAGCACCCGGACGGTGCTGGCCTGTCTGATCATGATGAATCTGGAGCTGTTCATGGCAGTCGTCTCTGGTTGCATGGAGCTCTTGTACAGGCCGCTGATTCGTGACGAACACAGGATGCACAACGTGGAGTGCGCCATAGCAGTGTTCAACATTCTCATATACGCCATGTACGTGATCACCATGGTGCTCACCTCCACAGTGCTCAAAGAGAGGCAAGGCGACGGGAGAAATACAGACGCCTTCATGTCGCACAACGCTCATCGAGACGGTCTAAATGCTGCCAAAACATACGGGGATGGCGACTACTATTCACAGTCCAGCCTGTTCCTGTGAAATGCGCTAGCAGTGAAAGGACTCTGTGCTGGCAGACGCTTTGAGTGTGTGAAATATAGTTTTTTTTTTTTAGTTTTAAAAATGCTTTTGCTTTTTTTTTACTGTTGCTTGTGCTACAGTAAACTTGCCTGTGAAACTCAATAAAAACAATGACGGGGTTGATGTGTTTTGTTTGTTGTTTTTGTTTCTTTCTTTCAACTATGTTTTCACTCCAGCAAGGCATGAGTCAAGTAAACTTTATTTATAAAGCGCTTTTGTGACAGCAGAGGCTGACCAAAGTGCTTAATGATGAAAGATAAAACAAGACAACGATCCAAAATGAACAACATAATACAAAAGTAATAAAAATCAGTACAATCACCAACTCAAACTAAGTTAAAAGCCAGTGAGAAAAACTGAGTTTTCAACTTGGATTTAAAATCATTCGAAGAATTGACCTGCCTAACCTGCATGAGCAGTGCATCCCACAAGCTGAGGCCAGCAAAGGAAAATGCCCCATACACTCTGAGTTTTCCCTGTGTCCTTGGCACATCCAGCAGCAGCTGGTCAGCTGATCTAAGAGGAATGCAGCTGTAGCAGCTCAGAGAGACAGGGCAGAGCCAGACTGTTTAAAGATTTAGAAACAAATAAAAGAATTTTAAAATGAACAGTCAGCCAGTGTAGAGAAGTCAGAACTTGAGTAATATGCTCTCTGTTCCACATGCCAGTTAACAAACATACAGCAGCGATCTTTGCCAGTTTGAGACAGGATAAGGACGAGTGAGAGATGGAAAGAGAGTTACACTGATCCAGTCGAATAGAAATAAAGGCGCGGATTACTGTGTCAAAGTGCTTTATTGATAAAAACAATTTGACTTTAACCAGCTGCTTTGACTGAAAGAAGCTGGATTTCCCCACTGAATTTGACTGAGTAAATCCACAGTGAAAATAAATTCAGGAACTTGACCCTCTTCGATTGCTGGAGGCCAGACCGGGGTGTACCTGTCTGGGGTCAATACCAAAGGGGGGTATGCGTTTTTAAAATGACCCCCCCTCCTTACCTTTTTTTTAATCCATGTTTTTCTTCCCCCTAAGACAGCACAAGGGTTATCAATCTTACCTGTGATAAGCATGTAAAAAGGTATTGGTTTGTCAATATAACCCTTCCGCTCCCTTAGGTTGGCATGTGCTTTGGGGTCTGCATGACCCCACTCCAAAAAAATATAACTCCCTCCGCTGTGTTACAGGGCATAAGTGACCCCACGATGCATTTCTCGGTGGCCAGCATGAAACCCATTCCCTCCGCTGTTTTAACGGGCATAAGTGACCCCACGAGACAATACTTTATTTTTTTTTTCTCTTTCCATCCTCTCCGCTGTGTTACAGGGCATAAGTGACCCCACGATGCATTTCTCGGTGGCCAGCACGAAACCCATTCCCTCCGCTGTTCTACAGGGCATAAGTGACCCCACGAGACAATACTTTATTTTTTTTTTTTCTCTTTCCATCCTCTCCGCTGTGTTACAGGGCATAAGTGACCCCACGATGCATTTCTCGGTGGCCAGCACGAAACCCATTCCCTCCGCTGTTCTACAGGGCATAAGTGACCCCACGAGACAATACTTTATTTTTTTTCTCTCTCCATCCTCTCTTCATTTTCTTTACACCCCAAGACCAGGGGGTGGAGAGGGAGGGAGGAGGGTATCATTTTTTTTAAAATTTATTTTTATACCCCTCGCGCTGTGCTTTGGCGTGCATTCGACCCCGTATTATTAAAAAAAAAAAGCGTTCACTCCGCTGTTTTACGGAGCTCAAATGACCCCAAGAGACAATACTTTATTTTTTTTTCTCCAAAAAAAAAAGCGTTCACTCCGCTGTTTTACGGATCGTAAACGACCCCACGAGACAATACTTTTTTTTTATCATCCTCTCTTCATTGTCCTTACACCCCACGACCACCAGGGGGTGGAGGGGGGGAGAAGGGGGGCATCAATTTATTTATTTATTTTCATACCTCTCGCGCTGTGCTTTGGCGTGCATTTGACCCCATATTTTTTTCATCTCTTCATTGTCCTTACACCCCACAACCACCAGGGGGTGGAGGGAGAGGAGGGGATGAGGGGGGGGGCATCAATCTATTTATTTATTTTTATACCCCTCGCGCTGTCTTTTGGTTGCATTTGACCCCATATTTTTTTTAAAAAAAAACATTCACTCCGCTGTTTTACGGAACGTAAAAGACCCCATCCTCTCTTCATTGTACTTACACCCCACGACCACCAGGGGGTGGAGGGGATGAGGGGGGGCATCAATTTATTTATTTATTTTCATACCTCTCGCGCTGTCTTTTGGGTGCATTTGACCCCGTATTTGTTTTCTTCATTGTCCTTACACCCCACGACCACCAGGGGGTGGAGGGGGGGGAGAAGGGGGGCATCAATTTATTTATTTATTTTCATACCTCTCGCGCTGTCTTTTGGGTGCATTTGACCCCGTATTTGTTTTCTTCATTGTCCTTACACCCCACGACCACCAGGGGGTGGAGGGGGGGGGAGAAGGGGGGCATCAATTTATTTATTTATTTTCATACCTCTCGCGCTGTCTTTTGGGTGCATTTGACCCCGTATTTGTTTTCTTCATTGTCCTTACACCCCACGACCACCAGGGGGTGGAGGGGGAGGAGGGGATGAGGGGGGGCATCAATCTATTTATTTATTTTCATACCTCTCGCGCTGTGCTTTGGCGTGCATTTGACCCCATATTTTTTTCATCTCTTCATTGTCCTTACACCCCACGACCACCAGGGGGTGGAGGGGGAGGAGGGGATGAGGGGGGGCATCAATCTATTTATTTATTTTCATACCCCTCGCGCTGTCTTTTGGGTGCATTTGACCCCGTATTTAAAAAAAAAAAAAAACATTCACTCCGCTGGTTTACGGAACATAAAGGACCCCATCCTCTCTTCATTGTACTTACACCCCACGACCACCAGGGGGTGGAGGGGATGAGGGGGGGCATCAATCTATTTATTTATTTTCATACCCCTCGCGCTGTCTTTTGGGTGCATTTGACCCCGTATTTTTTTTTCTTCATTGTCCTTACACCCCACGACCACCAGGGGGTGGAGGGGGGGAGAAGGGGGGCATCAATTTATTTATTTATTTTCATACCTCTCGCGCTGTACTTTAGGGTGCATTTGACCCCGTACTTTTTAAAAAAAAAAACTTTCACTCCACTGTTTTACAGAGTATAAATGACCCCACGAGACATTACTTGGTGGCCGGCATTTGGCAATTCCCTCGCGCTGTACTTTAGGGTGCATTTGACCCCTGTGTTTTTTTTTTATCCATCCACTGTTTTACTGTGAGTGACCAACGAGACATTCTTTTTTTTTTTCTCTCTCTTCATTTCCTTACCCCTCGCACTTGCTTAGGTTGGCGTGTGCTTTAGAAAAATCCCTTCCCCAGACACAGGGACACAGACACAGAAAGCTGTAGAACGAGCTCAGAGAACACGCGCGAGAGAGATAGAGGGGGGAGGGAGGCATGCGGAGACCTCCGCTCTGTGAGGCCGACCGAGGCACGTTAGAGAAATCCCCTCCGCTGTCAAGCCAAGAGAACAGCCTGCATCGCTGTTTTTTTTTTTACATGGAAGGGAAACATAAATGACTCTCAACAAACAGAAACTTGGATGAGAGAGAAACAGAGAAAAGAAAAAAGAAAAAGACAAAAGAAAACCAAAAACAACAACCAAATCCTCTCTTCGAAGGAGTTCTATTCGCGTAGAGCGAAGAGAAGACAGCCGCTGAAATCTCACATCCAAAGCTCACACCAAATACATGTGCAGAGCTCAGGTTTTGGGGCCAAGACAAAGGGAGCTACGGACACGGCTCATGAAAAGCTGCTCCAGTGGCCAGAAGGGAGGAGGGTGCGTGATGGTGCACTCAGGGGCTGCGGGCTTCTGGGACAGCAACAGACTCCACCTTACAGCCGCGAGGCTGTGTAATTGTTGGCTCATTCGTAAAGCTCTGAGGCTGTGTGGCTCTGTTTGCGAAAGGCTTCAGCCTGCCCCCACACAGGGCTCCTGCGAGACAGAGAACGCACTCTGCACACACTCACGAGCAGGCGAGAGAAACAGCAGGCCAGACGCAGAGGAGGGACCGTGCTGCCTGCAGCTGCGAGCAAAGACCAGAGTTTTTTTTTTTTTTTGAGGAAGCAAGGGAACTCGGCCGATCAGCAGCTTTCTTCTGTGTTTCAAAGCAGGGAGGTTCTCAGCTCAGGGAGCGGGCAGGGCCCTGCAAGAAAAGCAGCGTCTCGCAGCTATGCCGAGCAGGATTTTCAATGTCACTAATCACAAAGAGAAAATAAAAAGGATGCTCGTTGGAGCATTGCTGGTTTTACAGGCCTGAGTGTCTGCAAGTCACGTCCAAAACCGCTTGGCTTTGGCTCATTCGCAGAGCTCCCTCCCTGAAGACGACGTGTTTGCATTTTTACACACACCAAATACGTGTCCACAGCTCAGCTTTTTGTGGGGCCAGATCAGAGATGAGGGCAGTGGGCAGACACAGAAAGCTTTCCGAAGGGGCTCAGAGAACGCGCGCGACAGAGAAACAGAGAGAAAGGGAAGAAGGAGGAGGAGGAGAGAAGGAATGTGAGGCAGAGACTGGGGAGAGGGGGTTGGAGACAGAGATGATTTGGCCTCGGCTCTTGGAGAATGACTGACTCGGACCGCCCAGTGGAGCCTCACTCACGAGCGGGCGGGAGAAACAGCAAGGCAGACCCAGAGGAGGAACCGTGGTGCCTGCAGCTGCGAGCAGGGGGTTTTGAGGAAGGAGGGGGCAGGGAACTCGGCCGATCAGCAGTTTTCTTCTGTGTTTTCAAAGCCGCACAGCCTCTGAGCTCTGCGAAGACAGGGGCCACGGCTCAGAGGGGGAAGAATGCAGCCTTACTCTCAGACGAGTCACACAGCCTCTGTGCTCTGCGAAGACAGGAGTCAGCCCAGGGGCAGGCCGCAGCCTTTCTTGGTGGGGGAAGAATGCAGCCTGTCGAACCACAGCCGCACAGCCTCTGAGCTCTGCGAAGACAGGGGCCACGGCTCAGAGGGGGAAGAATGCAGCCTTACTCTCAGACGAGTCACACCGCCTCTGAGCTCTGCGAAGACAGGGGTCAGCCCAGGGGCAGGCCGCAGCCTTTCTTGGTGGGGGAAGAATGCAGCCTGTCGAACCACAGCCGCACAGCCTCTGAGCTCTGCGAAGACAGGGGTCAGCCCAGGGGCAGGCCGCAGCCTTTCTTGGTGGGGGAAGAATGCAGCCTGTCGAACCACAGCCGCACAGCCTCTGAGCTCTGAGAAGACAGGAGTCAGCCCAGGGGCAGGCCGCAGCCTTTCTTGGTGGGGGAAGAATGCAGCCTGTCGAACCACAGCCGCACAGCCTCTGAGCTCTGCGAAGACAGGGGTCAGCCCAGGGGCAGGCCGCAGCCTTTCTTGGTGGGGGAAGAATGCAGCCTGTCGAACCAGAGCCAGCCGCACAGCCTCTGAGCTCTGCGAAGACAGGGGCCACGGCTCAGGGGGGAAGAATGCAGCCTTACTCTCAGACGAGTCACACCGCCTCTGAGCTCTGCGAAGACAGGGGTCAGCCCAGGGGCAGGCCGCAGCCTTTCTTGGTGGGGGAAGAATGCAGCCTGTCGAACCAGAGCCAGCCGCACAGCCTCTGAGCTCTGCGAAGACAGGGGCCACGGCTCAGAGGGGGAAGAATGCAGCCTTACTCTCAGACGAGTCACACAGCCTCTGAGCTCTGCGAAGACAGGAGTCAGCCCAGGGGCAGGCCGCAGCCTTTCTTGGTGGGGGAAGAATGCAGCCTGTCGAAGCAGAGCCAGCCGCACAGCCTCTGAGCTCTGCGAAGACAGGAGTCAGCCCAGGGGCAGGCCGCAGCCTTTCTTGGTGGGGGAAGAATGCAGCCTGTCGAACCACAGCCGCACAGCCTCTGAGCTCTGCGAAGACAGGAGTCAGCCCAGGGGCAGGCCGCAGCCTTTCTTGGTGGGGGAAGAATGCAGCCTGTCGAACCACAGCCGCACAGCCTCTGAGCTCTGCGAAGACAGGGGTCAGCCCAGGGGCAGGCCGCAGCCTTTCTTGGTGGGGGAAGAATGCAGCCTGTCGAACCAGAGCCAGCCGCACAGCCTCTGAGCTCTGCGAAGACAGGGGCCACGGCTCAGGGGGGAAGAATGCAGCCTTACTCTCAGACGAGTCACACCGCCTCTGAGCTCTGCGAAGACAGGGGTCAGCCCAGGGGCAGGCCGCAGCCTTTCTTGGTGGGGGAAGAATGCAGCCTGTCGAACCAGAGCCAGCCGCACAGCCTCTGAGCTCTGCGAAGACAGGGGCCACGGCTCAGAGGGGGAAGAATGCAGCCTTACTCTCAGACGAGTCACACAGCCTCTGAGCTCTGCGAAGACAGGAGTCAGCCCAGGGGCAGGCCGCAGCCTTTCTTGGTGGGGGAAGAATGCAGCCTGTCGAAGCAGAGCCAGCCGCACAGCCTCTGAGCTCTGCGAAGACAGGAGTCAGCCCAGGGGCAGGCCGCAGCCTTTCTTGGTGGGGGAAGAATGCAGCCTGTCGAACCACAGCCGCACAGCCTCTGAGCTCTGCGAAGACAGGAGTCAGCCCAGGGGCAGGCCGCAGCCTTTCTTGGTGGGGGAAGAATGCAGCCTGTCGAACCACAGCCGCACAGCCTCTGAGCTCTGCGAAGACAGGGGTCAGCCCAGGGGCAGGCCGCAGCCTTTCTTGGTGGGGGAAGAATGCAGCCTGTCGAACCAGAGCCAGCCGCACAGCCTCTGAGCTCTGCGAAGACAGGGGCCACGGCTCAGGGGGGAAGAATGCAGCCTTACTCTCAGACGAGTCACACCGCCTCTGAGCTCTGCGAAGACAGGGGTCAGCCCAGGGGCAGGCCGCAGCCTTTCTTGGTGGGGGAAGAATGCAGCCTGTCGAACCAGAGCCAGCCGCACAGCCTCTGAGCTCTGCGAAGACAGGGGCCACGGCTCAGAGGGGGAAGAATGCAGCCTTACTCTCAGACGAGTCACACAGCCTCTGAGCTCTGCGAAGACAGGAGTCAGCCCAGGGGCAGGCCGCAGCCTTTCTTGGTGGGGGAAGAATGCAGCCTGTCGAAGCAGAGCCAGCCGCACAGCCTCTGAGCTCTGCGAAGACAGGAGTCAGCCCAGGGGCAGGCCGCAGCCTTTCTTGGTGGGGGAAGAATGCAGCCTGTCGAACCACAGCCGCACAGCCTCTGAGCTCTGCGAAGACAGGGGCCACGGCTCAGAGGGAGAAGAATGCAGCCTTACTCTCAGACGAGTCACACAGCCTCTGAGCTCTGCGAAGACAGGAGTCAGCCCAGGGGCAGGCCGCAGCCTTTCTTGGTGGGGGAAGAATGCAGCCTGTCGAACCACAGCCGCACAGCCTCTGAGCTCTGCGAAGACAGGGGTCAGCCCAGGGGCAGGCCGCAGCCTTTCTTGGTGGGGGAAGAATGCAGCCTGTCGAACCAGAGCCAGCCGCACAGCCTCTGAGCTCTGCGAAGACAGGGGCCACGGCTCAGAGGGGGAAGAATGCAGCCTTACTCTCAGACGAGTCACACAGCCTCTGAGCTCTGCGAAGACAGGAGTCAGCCCAGGGGCAGGCCGCAGCCTTTCTTGGTGGGGGAAGAATGCAGCCTGTCGAACCACAGCCGCACAGCCTCTGAGCTCTGCGAAGACAGGGGTCAGCCCAGGGGCAGGCCGCAGCCTTTCTTGGTGGGGGAAGAATGCAGCCTGTCGAACCACAGCCGCACAGCCTCTGAGCTCTGCGAAGACAGGAGTCAGCCCAGGGGCAGGCCGCAGCCTTTCTTGGTGGGGGAAGAATGCAGCCTGTCGAACCACAGCCGCACAGCCTCTGAGCTCTGCGAAGACAGGGGTCAGCCCAGGGGCAGGCCGCAGCCTTTCTTGGTGGGGGAAGAATGCAGCCTGTCGAAGCAGAGCCAGCCGCACAGCCTCTGAGCTCTGCGAAGACAGGGGCCACGGCTCAGAGGGGGAAGAATGCAGCCTTACTCTCAGACGAGTCACACAGCCTCTGAGCTCTGCGAAGACAGGAGTCAGCCCAGGGGCAGGCCGCAGCCTTTCTTGGTGGGGGAAGAATGCAGCCTGTCGAAGCAGAGCCAGCCGCACAGCCTCTGAGCTCTGCGAAGACAGGGGCCACGGCTCAGAGGGGGAAGAATGCAGCCTTACTCTCAGACGAGTCACACAGCCTCTGAGCTCTGCGAAGACAGGAGTCAGCCCAGGGGCAGGCCGCAGCCTTTCTTGGTGGGGGAAGAATGCAGCCTGTCGAAGCAGAGCCAGCCGCACAGCCTCTGAGCTCTGCGAAGACAGGGGCCACGGCTCAGGGGGGAAGAATGCAGCCTTACTCTCAGACGAGTCACACCGCCTCTGAGCTCTGCGAAGACAGGGGTCAGCCCAGGGGCAGGCCGCAGCCTTTCTTGGTGGGGGAAGAATGCAGCCTGTCGAACCAGAGCCAGCCGCACAGCCTCTGAGCTCTGCGAAGACAGGGGCCACGGCTCAGAGGGGGAAGAATGCAGCCTTACTCTCAGACGAGTCACACAGCCTCTGAGCTCTGCGAAGACAGGAGTCAGCCCAGGGGCAGGCCGCAGCCTTTCTTGGTGGGGGAAGAATGCAGCCTGTCGAAGCAGAGCCAGCCGCACAGCCTCTGAGCTCTGCGAAGACAGGAGTCAGCCCAGGGGCAGGCCGCAGCCTTTCTTGGTGGGGGAAGAATGCAGCCTGTCGAACCACAGCCGCACAGCCTCTGAGCTCTGCGAAGACAGGAGTCAGCCCAGGGGCAGGCCGCAGCCTTTCTTGGTGGGGGAAGAATGCAGCCTGTCGAACCACAGCCGCACAGCCTCTGAGCTCTGCGAAGACAGGGGTCAGCCCAGGGGCAGGCCGCAGCCTTTCTTGGTGGGGGAAGAATGCAGCCTGTCGAACCAGAGCCAGCCGCACAGCCTCTGAGCTCTGCGAAGACAGGGGCCACGGCTCAGGGGGGAAGAATGCAGCCTTACTCTCAGACGAGTCACACCGCCTCTGAGCTCTGCGAAGACAGGGGTCAGCCCAGGGGCAGGCCGCAGCCTTTCTTGGTGGGGGAAGAATGCAGCCTGTCGAACCAGAGCCAGCCGCACAGCCTCTGAGCTCTGCGAAGACAGGGGCCACGGCTCAGAGGGGGAAGAATGCAGCCTTACTCTCAGACGAGTCACACAGCCTCTGAGCTCTGCGAAGACAGGAGTCAGCCCAGGGGCAGGCCGCAGCCTTTCTTGGTGGGGGAAGAATGCAGCCTGTCGAAGCAGAGCCAGCCGCACAGCCTCTGAGCTCTGCGAAGACAGGAGTCAGCCCAGGGGCAGGCCGCAGCCTTTCTTGGTGGGGGAAGAATGCAGCCTGTCGAACCACAGCCGCACAGCCTCTGAGCTCTGCGAAGACAGGGGCCACGGCTCAGAGGGAGAAGAATGCAGCCTTACTCTCAGACGAGTCACACAGCCTCTGAGCTCTGCGAAGACAGGAGTCAGCCCAGGGGCAGGCCGCAGCCTTTCTTGGTGGGGGAAGAATGCAGCCTGTCGAACCACAGCCGCACAGCCTCTGAGCTCTGCGAAGACAGGGGTCAGCCCAGGGGCAGGCCGCAGCCTTTCTTGGTGGGGGAAGAATGCAGCCTGTCGAACCAGAGCCAGCCGCACAGCCTCTGAGCTCTGCGAAGACAGGGGCCACGGCTCAGAGGGGGAAGAATGCAGCCTTACTCTCAGACGAGTCACACAGCCTCTGAGCTCTGCGAAGACAGGAGTCAGCCCAGGGGCAGGCCGCAGCCTTTCTTGGTGGGGGAAGAATGCAGCCTGTCGAACCACAGCCGCACAGCCTCTGAGCTCTGCGAAGACAGGGGTCAGCCCAGGGGCAGGCCGCAGCCTTTCTTGGTGGGGGAAGAATGCAGCCTGTCGAACCACAGCCGCACAGCCTCTGAGCTCTGCGAAGACAGGAGTCAGCCCAGGGGCAGGCCGCAGCCTTTCTTGGTGGGGGAAGAATGCAGCCTGTCGAACCACAGCCGCACAGCCTCTGAGCTCTGCGAAGACAGGGGTCAGCCCAGGGGCAGGCCGCAGCCTTTCTTGGTGGGGGAAGAATGCAGCCTGTCGAAGCAGAGCCAGCCGCACAGCCTCTGAGCTCTGCGAAGACAGGGGCCACGGCTCAGAGGGGGAAGAATGCAGCCTTACTCTCAGACGAGTCACACAGCCTCTGAGCTCTGCGAAGACAGGAGTCAGCCCAGGGGCAGGCCGCAGCCTTTCTTGGTGGGGGAAGAATGCAGCCTGTCGAAGCAGAGCCAGCCGCACAGCCTCTGAGCTCTGCGAAGACAGGGGCCACGGCTCAGAGGGGGAAGAATGCAGCCTTACTCTCAGACGAGTCACACAGCCTCTGAGCTCTGCGAAGACAGGAGTCAGCCCAGGGGCAGGCCGCAGCCTTTCTTGGTGGGGGAAGAATGCAGCCTGTCGAAGCAGAGCCAGCCGCACAGCCTCTGAGCTCTGCGAAGACAGGGGCCACGGCTCAGGGGGGAAGAATGCAGCCTTACTCTCAGACGAGTCACACCGCCTCTGAGCTCTGCGAAGACAGGGGTCAGCCCAGGGGCAGGCCGCAGCCTTTCTTGGTGGGGGAAGAATGCAGCCTGTCGAACCAGAGCCAGCCGCACAGCCTCTGAGCTCTGCGAAGACAGGGGCCACGGCTCAGAGGGGGAAGAATGCAGCCTTACTCTCAGACGAGTCACACAGCCTCTGAGCTCTGCGAAGACAGGAGTCAGCCCAGGGGCAGGCCGCAGCCTTTCTTGGTGGGGGAAGAATGCAGCCTGTCGAACCACAGCCGCACAGCCTCTGAGCTCTGCGAAGACAGGAGTCAGCCCAGGGGCAGGCCGCAGCCTTTCTTGGTGGGGGAAGAATGCAGCCTGTCGAACCACAGCCGCACAGCCTCTGAGCTCTGCGAAGACAGGGGTCAGCCCAGGGGCAGGCCGCAGCCTTTCTTGGTGGGGGAAGAATGCAGCCTGTCGAACCAGAGCCAGCCGCACAGCCTCTGAGCTCTGCGAAGACAGGGGCCACGGCTCAGGGGGGAAGAATGCAGCCTTACTCTCAGACGAGTCACACCGCCTCTGAGCTCTGCGAAGACAGGGGTCAGCCCAGGGGCAGGCCGCAGCCTTTCTTGGTGGGGGAAGAATGCAGCCTGTCGAACCAGAGCCAGCCGCAC
Organism: Oryzias latipes; assembly: GCF_053564925.1. Taxonomy (NCBI): domain Eukaryota; kingdom Metazoa; phylum Chordata; class Actinopteri; order Beloniformes; family Adrianichthyidae; genus Oryzias; species Oryzias latipes. The sequence continues at coordinate 431,883 of NC_136238.1, forward strand.
AGCCTCTGAGCTCTGCGAAGACAGGGGCCACGGCTCAGAGGGGGAAGAATGCAGCCTTACTCTCAGACGAGTCACACAGCCTCTGAGCTCTGCGAAGACAGGAGTCAGCCCAGGGGCAGGCCGCAGCCTTTCTTGGTGGGGGAAGAATGCAGCCTGTCGAAGCAGAGCCAGCCGCACAGCCTCTGAGCTCTGCGAAGACAGGAGTCAGCCCAGGGGCAGGCCGCAGCCTTTCTTGGTGGGGGAAGAATGCAGCCTGTCGAACCACAGCCGCACAGCCTCTGAGCTCTGCGAAGACAGGGGCCACGGCTCAGAGGGAGAAGAATGCAGCCTTACTCTCAGACGAGTCACACAGCCTCTGAGCTCTGCGAAGACAGGAGTCAGCCCAGGGGCAGGCCGCAGCCTTTCTTGGTGGGGGAAGAATGCAGCCTGTCGAACCACAGCCGCACAGCCTCTGAGCTCTGCGAAGACAGGGGTCAGCCCAGGGGCAGGCCGCAGCCTTTCTTGGTGGGGGAAGAATGCAGCCTGTCGAACCAGAGCCAGCCGCACAGCCTCTGAGCTCTGCGAAGACAGGGGCCACGGCTCAGAGGGGGAAGAATGCAGCCTTACTCTCAGACGAGTCACACAGCCTCTGAGCTCTGCGAAGACAGGAGTCAGCCCAGGGGCAGGCCGCAGCCTTTCTTGGTGGGGGAAGAATGCAGCCTGTCGAACCACAGCCGCACAGCCTCTGAGCTCTGCGAAGACAGGGGTCAGCCCAGGGGCAGGCCGCAGCCTTTCTTGGTGGGGGAAGAATGCAGCCTGTCGAACCACAGCCGCACAGCCTCTGAGCTCTGCGAAGACAGGAGTCAGCCCAGGGGCAGGCCGCAGCCTTTCTTGGTGGGGGAAGAATGCAGCCTGTCGAACCACAGCCGCACAGCCTCTGAGCTCTGCGAAGACAGGGGTCAGCCCAGGGGCAGGCCGCAGCCTTTCTTGGTGGGGGAAGAATGCAGCCTGTCGAAGCAGAGCCAGCCGCACAGCCTCTGAGCTCTGCGAAGACAGGGGCCACGGCTCAGAGGGGGAAGAATGCAGCCTTACTCTCAGACGAGTCACACAGCCTCTGAGCTCTGCGAAGACAGGAGTCAGCCCAGGGGCAGGCCGCAGCCTTTCTTGGTGGGGGAAGAATGCAGCCTGTCGAAGCAGAGCCAGCCGCACAGCCTCTGAGCTCTGCGAAGACAGGGGCCACGGCTCAGAGGGGGAAGAATGCAGCCTTACTCTCAGACGAGTCACACAGCCTCTGAGCTCTGCGAAGACAGGAGTCAGCCCAGGGGCAGGCCGCAGCCTTTCTTGGTGGGGGAAGAATGCAGCCTGTCGAAGCAGAGCCAGCCGCACAGCCTCTGAGCTCTGCGAAGACAGGGGCCACGGCTCAGAGGGGGAAGAATGCAGCCTTACTCTCAGACGAGTCACACAGCCTCTGAGCTCTGCGAAGACAGGAGTAAGCCCAGGGGCAGGCCGCAGCCTTTCTTGGTGGGGGAAGAATGCAGCCTGTCGAAGCAGAGCCAGCCGCACAGCCTCTGAGCTCTGCGAAGACAGGGGCCACGGCTCAGAGGGGGAAGAATGCAGCCTTACTCTCAGACGAGTCACACAGCCTCTGAGCTCTGCGAAGACAGGAGTCAGCCCAGGGGCAGGCCGCAGCCTTTCTTGGTGGGGGAAGAATGCAGCCTGTCGAAGCAGAGCCAGCCGCACAGCCTCTGAGCTCTGCGAAGACAGGGGCCACGGCTCAGAGGGGGAAGAATGCAGCCTTACTCTCAGACGAGTCACACAGCCTCTGAGCTCTGCGAAGACAGGAGTAAGCCCAGGGGCAGGCCGCAGCCTTTCTTGGTGGGGGAAGAATGCAGCCTGTCGAACCAGAGCCGCACAGCCTCTGACCCCTGTCTTCGCAGAGCTCAGAGGCTGTGTGACTCGTCTGAGAGTAAGGCTGCATTCTTCCCCCCTGAGCCGTGGCCCCTGTCTTCGCAGAGCCAGATCAGAGATGAGGGCAGTGGGCAGACACAGAAAGCTTTCCGAAGGGGCTCAGAGAACGCGCGCGACAGAGAAACAGAGAGAAAGGGAAGAAGGAGGAGGAGGAGGAGGAGAGAAGGAATGTGAGGCAGAGACTGGGGAGAGGGGGTTGGAGACAGAGATAATTTGGCCTCGGCTCTTGGAGGCTGACTGACTCGGACCGCCCAGTGGAGCCTCGCTCACGAGCGGGCGGGAGAAACAGCAAGGCAGACCCAGAGGAGGAAACGTGGTGCCTGCAGCTGCTAGCAGGGAGTTTTGAGGAAGGAGGGGCAGGGAATTCTGCCGATCAGCAGTTTTCTTCTGTGTTTCAAAGCAGGGAGTTTCTCAGCTCAGGCAAAGACCAGAGTGTGTCACGTCCAAAGCCGCTTGGCTTCGGCTCATTCGCAGAGCTCTGAGAGCCTGCCCCCACAGAGGGCCCCTGAGGAAGCAGCGGCAGGGAGGCCAGAGTGGAATTTCCCTCTCTGAAGACGACGTGTTTGCATTTTTACACACACCAAATACGTGTCCACAGCTCAGCTTTTTGTGGGGCCAGATCAGAGATGAGGGCAGTGGGCAGACACAGAAAGCTTTCCGAAGGGGCTCAGAGAACGCGCGCGACAGAGAAACAGAGAGAAAGGGAAGAAGGAGGAGGAGGAGGAGAGAAGGAGTGTGTGTGACTGAAAGAGGCAGAGACTGGGGAGAGGGGGTTGGAGACAGAGATTATTTGGCCTCGGCTCTTGGAGAATGACTGACTCGGACCGCCCCAGAGCCACACAGCCTCGGCGCTCTGTTTGCATTTTTACACACACCAAATACGTGTCCACAGCTCAGCTTTTTGTGGGGCCAGATCAGGGATCAGGGCAGTGGGCAGACACAGAAAGCTTTCCGAAGGAGCTCAGAGAACGCGCGCGACAGAGAAACAGAGAAACAGAGAGAAAGGGAAGAAGGAGGAGGAGGAGGAGAGAAGGAGTGTGTGTGACTGAAAGAGGCAGAGACTGGGGAGAGAGGGGGGGAGACAGAGATGATTTGGCCTCGGCTCTTGGAGGCTGACTGACTCGGACCGCCCCGTGGAGCCTCACTCACGAGCGGGCGGGAGACACAGCAAGGCAGACGCAGAGGAGGAACCGTGGTGCCTGCAGCTGCGAGCAGGGAGTTTTGAGGAAGGAGGGGCAGGGAACTCTGCCGATCAGCAGTTTTCTTCTGTGTTTCAAAGCAGGGAGTTTCTCAGCTCAGGCAAAGACCAGAGTGTTACTTGTTTGTTTATATCTTTCTTTATTTTCCTTTACATATGTAAAATACATTTAAAAAAAAAAATACAGATTGCGAGAGGAGCAGGAGGGATAGACCAGCATTTGATGTATGTATGTATGAATGTATGTGTGTGTGTGTGTGTGTGTGTGTGTGTGTGTGTGTGTGTGTGTGTGTGTGTGTGTGTGTGTGTGTGTGTTGAAGGACGATAATCATTTTATTCCCATTTAGCTTATAATCTTGTTTATATTTACGCTGAACACTTTTATTGAAACTGCTGAAACTTTTATATAACTTTTGCATTATCTTAAACTAGATGTGGATTTTACTTAAATTTGTATGCTCATATTAGATCTGTTTTTATTAGTCACGTAGTGTATCGCTGAGTTTAATGTAGCATAACCCAAATGTGCACAATGAGAGCACGCAGGATGGAGCTGACAGGCTTCGATGAGCCAACTAGCGGAGACGGTGGCATGCTTCGGCTGAAACCTGGCCATCGGAGCATTTCAACAGTTTGATTTCTGCCTGAGGCCTCCAGCACAAGCCTTGTCTACAGAATCAATGTCTTTTCTCTTTCTTTTATCGCGAAGCCCTTTTCGCACCTTAAAAGAGTTGTAAAGTGCTATATGTATGAACAAAGTGTCATTCGTTCAGGTTCCCTTCAATGAAATAACAATATTTATTAAAATATAACTGCCTCATCCAGGCCTGTGTTTGTTGAGAGTAATTTCCGTTTCCCTTCATCTGCCGTATGAAAAACAGCGATGCAGGACAGCCTCCGGGCTACATGCTGAATTTGACCAACATGATTCCAGCTGGAGCTCCAGACTCTCCTCCTCCTCCAACATACTCCAGTTATGTTTTTCTAGTAACCGTAACGGCGATGCTGCTCTTGGTTATTTTCATCCTCACCTTGTACCCCCTTTACGGTCCAAAATGCAACACAGAACCAACGATAATATAAAGATTTGTCTGAAATGTTCACTGATTTGTGCGTGCGTGTGGAGTGAGGAATTTGGAAAACAAATCTTCAGGCTTTGAAGCGAGCCGGACTTTCCTGGAGAGTTCTGTTGGTGGAGCAACACCAAGGTTCTGTCTCTCCTCGTGCTGTTTTTATTAAGCACACAAGAAGAAGGTAAAAATTTCAAAACACAGAAAAAAGTTCATTGTGGGTGTCGTATAATGACCCATTTGGTGCATTCTAACTTCAACCAGTCCTTATCAGCTAAGGACAGTGTGTCGTCAAACCCCCTCAGCCGTGCTGGGATGAGAAGCAGATGAAGAAACACACAAATCTTTCTAAAAAGGTAAAAAGGTCAATCTGAGTTAACATTTAAGCATACACATTTAAACCAATGATAATACTAAAACAATTTCCTTTACATAATCCAACACACACACTTATCTTGCATGTCAGAACGAATGGGGGGAATGGCTGTAAAGAGTCCAGCCTGGTCTCATTAAAAAATAAAATAAAAAAAAATAATGAAAAATTAAGCAAGGCATCGTTTTGAGCTGACGGTCCTAGTACTACCGAGAAGGTCTCTCTGCAGTTTTAGTCAGGCGCAGTAAGAGCGACCATCTGAGAAAGCGGGCTGCGCGGAGACCGGGCTGGACGTCCGGTCCTGGACGGCCTCCGGGCGAAGGTTGTCCCACGTGGCTGAGTCCCCGGCGGCAGAGCTCCACTCGAAAGACCGACCGTCTGAGATAGCTGGCTGCGCGGAGGCTGACATGTACCCCTGTTGTAGGAGCAGTGCATCCAGCCCCTCAACGTAGCTTATGGCGTTGAGGAGAATGTCCATATTGGTCGGCTTCTTGGGGGGGTCGAACGCAGTGCACCGCCTCAGCTTTTCTAAGGTGTCCCTGAACCGTGCTCTCTTACAACGTTCAGCCCATCGTCTTCCACCTTGGGGCTTTTGCTCCTCGTCGTCCTCGGTTTTCAGCCGCTGGGGCGGACGCGAGATGGATGAGAAAGCCGAGGAGGAGGGCAAAATCTCGACTGAGCCCCTGGCATCAGAGCTCCGAGCAAAAGAACGACCGTCTAAGAAAGCAGTCTGAGCCCGCGTCCCTCCTTCCTCACGTGATGGCTCAGATGACAGAGAGGACTTGAACCCCTGCTGCAGCTGCTGCGCCTCCACGTAGCGTATGGCCTTGAGGAGGATGTCCATCTGGGTGGGCCTCTGGTGGGGGTCGAACGCAGTGCACCGCCTAAGCTTTTCTAAGGTGTCCTTGAACTGTGCTCTCTGCCGGCGTTAATAAGTAGACGTTTTATTTTCTTTTTGACTAGGCTACTGTCAACTCGACGTTTTTTATATCTGGGCTTTTAGGGGTGAGGGTCAATCGGTGACCAATCGGTGACCAGCTGCAGGGGGTGTGCACGCTTTTGGGTGTGTGCGAGCGGGCGTTATGACTGTAAGTCAGAAGGGGATACTCCACCAACAGAACTCTCCAGGAAAGTCCGGCTGCTGTTAGGCACTGCGTGCCGCAGCCCGCCTCAGCCTGCCTCGTTCTCCGCGTTGGCCCCTCGAACTGTGGTGGTAGGACGCAGTGTCTAGCGGGAGCGTTTCGTGTCCGGGGAGAAAATACGCCTAAGAGCTCTGACGCTTGGTTCCCTGACCATCGCTTCAAAGCCTGAAGATTTGTTTTCCAAATTCCTCACTCCACACGCACGCACAAATCAGTGAACATTTCAGACAAATCTTTATATTATCGTTGGTTCTGTGTTGCATTTTGGACCGTAAAGGGGGTACAAGGTGAGGATGAAAATAACCAAGAGCAGCATCGCCGTTACGGTTACTAGAAAAACATAACTGGAGTATGTTGGAGGAGGAGGAGAGTCTGGAGCTCCAGCTGGAATCATGTTGGTCAAATTCAGCATGTAGCCCGGAGGCTGTCCTGCATCGCTGTTTTTCATACGGCAGATGAAGGGAAACGGAAATTACTCTCAACAAACACAGGCCTGGATGAGGCAGTTATATTTTAATAAATATTGTTATTTCATTGAAGGGAACCTGAACGAATGACACTTTGTTCATACATATAGCACTTTACAACTCTTTTAAGGTGCGAAAAGGGCTTCGCGATAAAAGAAAGAGAAAAGACATTGATTCTGTAGACAAGGCTTGTGCTGGAGGCCTCAGGCAGAAATCAAACTGTTGAAATGCTCCGATGGCCAGGTTTCAGCCGAAGCATGCCACCGTCTCCGCTAGTTGGCTCATCGAAGCCTGTCAGCTCCATCCTGCGTGCTCTCATTGTGCACATTTGGGTTATGCTACATTAAACTCAGCGATACACTACGTGACTAATAAAAACAGATCTAATATGAGCATACAAATTTAAGTAAAATCCACATCTAGTTTAAGATAATGCAAAAGTTATATAAAAGTTTCAGCAGTTTCAATAAAAGTGTTCAGCGTAAATATAAACAAGATTATAAGCTAAATGGGAATAAAATGATTATCGTCCTTCAACACACACACACACACACACACACACACACACACACACACACATACATTCATACATACATACATCAAATGCTGGTCTATCCCTCCTGCTCCTCTCGCAATCTGTATTTTTTTTTTTAAATGTATTTTACATATGTAAAGGAAAATAAAGAAAGATATAAACAAACAAGTAACACTCTGGTCTTTGCCTGAGCTGAGAAACTCCCTGCTTTGAAACACAGAAGAAAACTGCTGATCGGCAGAGTTCCCTGCCCCTCCTTCCTCAAAACTCCCTGCTCGCAGCTGCAGGCACCACGGTTCCTCCTCTGCGTCTGCCTTGCTGTGTCTCCCGCCCGCTCGTGAGTGAGGCTCCACGGGGCGGTCCGAGTCAGTCAGCCTCCAAGAGCCGAGGCCAAATCATCTCTGTCTCCCCCCCTCTCTCCCCAGTCTCTGCCTCTTTCAGTCACACACACTCCTTCTCTCCTCCTCCTCCTCCTTCTTCCCTTTCTCTCTGTTTCTCTGTTTCTCTGTCGCGCGCGTTCTCTGAGCTCCTTCGGAAAGCTTTCTGTGTCTGCCCACTGCCCTGATCCCTGATCTGGCCCCACAAAAAGCTGAGCTGTGGACACGTATTTGGTGTGTGTAAAAATGCAAACAGAGCGCCGAGGCTGTGTGGCTCTGGGGCGGTCCGAGTCAGTCATTCTCCAAGAGCCGAGGCCAAATAATCTCTGTCTCCAACCCCCTCTCCCCAGTCTCTGCCTCTTTCAGTCACACACACTCCTTCTCTCCTCCTCCTCCTCCTTCTTCCCTTTCTCTCTGTTTCTCTGTCGCGCGCGTTCTCTGAGCCCCTTCGGAAAGCTTTCTGTGTCTGCCCACTGCCCTCATCTCTGATCTGGCCCCACAAAAAGCTGAGCTGTGGACACGTATTTGGTGTGTGTAAAAATGCAAACACGTCGTCTTCAGAGAGGGAAATTCCACTCTGGCCTCCCTGCCGCTGCTTCCTCAGGGGCCCTCTGTGGGGGCAGGCTCTCAGAGCTCTGCGAATGAGCCGAAGCCAAGCGGCTTTGGACGTGACACACTCTGGTCTTTGCCTGAGCTGAGAAACTCCCTGCTTTGAAACACAGAAGAAAACTGCTGATCGGCAGAATTCCCTGCCCCTCCTTCCTCAAAACTCCCTGCTAGCAGCTGCAGGCACCACGTTTCCTCCTCTGGGTCTGCCTTGCTGTTTCTCCCGCCCGCTCGTGAGCGAGGCTCCACTGGGCGGTCCGAGTCAGTCAGCCTCCAAGAGCCGAGGCCAAATTATCTCTGTCTCCAACCCCCTCTCCCCAGTCTCTGCCTCACATTCCTTCTCTCCTCCTCCTCCTCCTCCTTCTTCCCTTTCTCTCTGTTTCTCTGTCGCGCGCGTTCTCTGAGCCCCTTCGGAAAGCTTTCTGTGTCTGCCCACTGCCCTCATCTCTGATCTGGCTCTGCGAAGACAGGGGCCACGGCTCAGGGGGGAAGAATGCAGCCTTACTCTCAGACGAGTCACACAGCCTCTGAGCTCTGCGAAGACAGGGGTCAGAGGCTGTGCGGCTCTGGTTCGACAGGCTGCATTCTTCCCCCACCAAGAAAGGCTGCGGCCTGCCCCTGGGCTTACTCCTGTCTTCGCAGAGCTCAGAGGCTGTGTGACTCGTCTGAGAGTAAGGCTGCATTCTTCCCCCTCTGAGCCGTGGCCCCTGTCTTCGCAGAGCTCAGAGGCTGTGCGGCTGGCTCTGCTTCGACAGGCTGCATTCTTCCCCCACCAAGAAAGGCTGCGGCCTGCCCCTGGGCTGACTCCTGTCTTCGCAGAGCTCAGAGGCTGTGTGACTCGTCTGAGAGTAAGGCTGCATTCTTCCCCCTCTGAGCCGTGGCCCCTGTCTTCGCAGAGCTCAGAGGCTGTGCGGCTGGCTCTGCTTCGACAGGCTGCATTCTTCCCCCACCAAGAAAGGCTGCGGCCTGCCCCTGGGCTTACTCCTGTCTTCGCAGAGCTCAGAGGCTGTGTGACTCGTCTGAGAGTAAGGCTGCATTCTTCCCCCTCTGAGCCGTGGCCCCTGTCTTCGCAGAGCTCAGAGGCTGTGCGGCTGGCTCTGCTTCGACAGGCTGCATTCTTCCCCCACCAAGAAAGGCTGCGGCCTGCCCCTGGGCTGACTCCTGTCTTCGCAGAGCTCAGAGGCTGTGTGACTCGTCTGAGAGTAAGGCTGCATTCTTCCCCCTCTGAGCCGTGGCCCCTGTCTTCGCAGAGCTCAGAGGCTGTGCGGCTGGCTCTGCTTCGACAGGCTGCATTCTTCCCCCACCAAGAAAGGCTGCGGCCTGCCCCTGGGCTGACTCCTGTCTTCGCAGAGCTCAGAGGCTGTGTGACTCGTCTGAGAGTAAGGCTGCATTCTTCCCCCTCTGAGCCGTGGCCCCTGTCTTCGCAGAGCTCAGAGGCTGTGCGGCTGGCTCTGCTTCGACAGGCTGCATTCTTCCCCCACCAAGAAAGGCTGCGGCCTGCCCCTGGGCTGACTCCTGTCTTCGCAGAGCTCAGAGGCTGTGTGACTCGTCTGAGAGTAAGGCTGCATTCTTCCCCCTCTGAGCCGTGGCCCCTGTCTTCGCAGAGCTCAGAGGCTGTGCGGCTGGCTCTGCTTCGACAGGCTGCATTCTTCCCCCACCAAGAAAGGCTGCGGCCTGCCCCTGGGCTGACCCCTGTCTTCGCAGAGCTCAGAGGCTGTGCGGCTGTGGTTCGACAGGCTGCATTCTTCCCCCACCAAGAAAGGCTGCGGCCTGCCCCTGGGCTGACTCCTGTCTTCGCAGAGCTCAGAGGCTGTGCGGCTGTGGTTCGACAGGCTGCATTCTTCCCCCACCAAGAAAGGCTGCGGCCTGCCCCTGGGCTGACCCCTGTCTTCGCAGAGCTCAGAGGCTGTGCGGCTGTGGTTCGACAGGCTGCATTCTTCCCCCACCAAGAAAGGCTGCGGCCTGCCCCTGGGCTGACTCCTGTCTTCGCAGAGCTCAGAGGCTGTGTGACTCGTCTGAGAGTAAGGCTGCATTCTTCCCCCTCTGAGCCGTGGCCCCTGTCTTCGCAGAGCTCAGAGGCTGTGCGGCTGGCTCTGGTTCGACAGGCTGCATTCTTCCCCCACCAAGAAAGGCTGCGGCCTGCCCCTGGGCTGACCCCTGTCTTCGCAGAGCTCAGAGGCTGTGCGGCTGTGGTTCGACAGGCTGCATTCTTCCCCCACCAAGAAAGGCTGCGGCCTGCCCCTGGGCTGACTCCTGTCTTCGCAGAGCTCAGAGGCTGTGTGACTCGTCTGAGAGTAAGGCTGCATTCTTCTCCCTCTGAGCCGTGGCCCCTGTCTTCGCAGAGCTCAGAGGCTGTGCGGCTGTGGTTCGACAGGCTGCATTCTTCCCCCACCAAGAAAGGCTGCGGCCTGCCCCTGGGCTGACTCCTGTCTTCGCAGAGCTCAGAGGCTGTGCGGCTGTGGTTCGACAGGCTGCATTCTTCCCCCACCAAGAAAGGCTGCGGCCTGCCCCTGGGCTGACCCCTGTCTTCGCAGAGCTCAGAGGCTGTGCGGCTGTGGTTCGACAGGCTGCATTCTTCCCCCACCAAGAAAGGCTGCGGCCTGCCCCTGGGCTGACCCCTGTCTTCGCAGAGCTCAGAGGCGGTGTGACTCGTCTGAGAGTAAGGCTGCATTCTTCCCCCTCTGAGCCGTGGCCCCTGTCTTCGCAGAGCTCAGAGGCTGTGCGGCTGTGGTTCGACAGGCTGCATTCTTCCCCCACCAAGAAAGGCTGCGGCCTGCCCCTGGGCTGACTCCTGTCTTCGCAGAGCACAGAGGCTGTGTGACTCGTCTGAGAGTAAGGCTGCATTCTTCCCCCTCTGAGCCGTGGCCCCTGTCTTCGCAGAGCTCAGAGGCTGTGCGGCTTTGAAAACACAGAAGAAAACTGCTGATCGGCCGAGTTCCCTGCCCCCTCCTTCCTCAAAACCCCCTGCTCGCAGCTGCAGGCACCACGGTTCCTCCTCTGGGTCTGCCTTGCTGTTTCTCCCGCCCGCTCGTGAGTGAGGCTCCACTGGGCGGTCCGAGTCAGTCATTCTCCAAGAGCCGAGGCCAAATCATCTCTGTCTCCAACCCCCTCTCCCCAGTCTCTGCCTCACATTCCTTCTCTCCTCCTCCTCCTTCTTCCCTTTCTCTCTGTTTCTCTGTCGCGCGCGTTCTCTGAGCCCCTTCGGAAAGCTTTCTGTGTCTGCCCACTGCCCTCATCTCTGATCTGGCCCCACAAAAAGCTGAGCTGTGGACACGTATTTGGTGTGTGTAAAAATGCAAACACGTCGTCTTCAGAGAGGGAAATTCCACTCTGGCCTCCCTGCCGCTGCTTCCTCAGGGGCCCTCTGTGGGGGCAGGCTCTCAGAGCTCTGCGAATGAGCCGAAGCCAAGCGGCTTTGGACGTGACACACTCTGGTCTTTGCCTGAGCTGAGAAACTCCCTGCTTTGAAACACAGAAGAAAACTGCTGATCGGCAGAATTCCCTGCCCCTCCTTCCTCAAAACTCCCTGCTAGCAGCTGCAGGCACCACGTTTCCTCCTCTGGGTCTGCCTTGCTGTTTCTCCCGCCCGCTCGTGAGCGAGGCTCCACTGGGCGGTCCGAGTCAGTCAGCCTCCAAGAGCCGAGGCCAAATTATCTCTGTCTCCAACCCCCTCTCCCCAGTCTCTGCCTCACATTCCTTCTCTCCTCCTCCTCCTCCTCCTTCTTCCCTTTCTCTCTGTTTCTCTGTCGCGCGCGTTCTCTGAGCCCCTTCGGAAAGCTTTCTGTGTCTGCCCACTGCCCTCATCTCTGATCTGGCTCTGCGAAGACAGGGGCCACGGCTCAGGGGGGAAGAATGCAGCCTTACTCTCAGACGAGTCACACAGCCTCTGAGCTCTGCGAAGACAGGGGTCAGAGGCTGTGCGGCTCTGGTTCGACAGGCTGCATTCTTCCCCCACCAAGAAAGGCTGCGGCCTGCCCCTGGGCTTACTCCTGTCTTCGCAGAGCTCAGAGGCTGTGTGACTCGTCTGAGAGTAAGGCTGCATTCTTCCCCCTCTGAGCCGTGGCCCCTGTCTTCGCAGAGCTCAGAGGCTGTGCGGCTGGCTCTGGTTCGACAGGCTGCATTCTTCCCCCACCAAGAAAGGCTGCGGCCTGCCCCTGGGCTGACCCCTGTCTTCGCAGAGCTCAGAGGCGGTGTGACTCGTCTGAGAGTAAGGCTGCATTCTTCCCCCCTGAGCCGTGGCCCCTGTCTTCGCAGAGCTCAGAGGCTGTGCGGCTGGCTCTGGTTCGACAGGCTGCATTCTTCCCCCACCAAGAAAGGCTGCGGCCTGCCCCTGGGCTGACCCCTGTCTTCGCAGAGCTCAGAGGCTGTGCGGCTGTGGTTCGACAGGCTGCATTCTTCCCCCACCAAGAAAGGCTGCGGCCTGCCCCTGGGCTGACTCCTGTCTTCGCAGAGCTCAGAGGCTGTGCGGCTGTGGTTCGACAGGCTGCATTCTTCCCCCACCAAGAAAGGCTGCGGCCTGCCCCTGGGCTGACTCCTGTCTTCGCAGAGCTCAGAGGCTGTGCGGCTGGCTCTGCTTCGACAGGCTGCATTCTTCCCCCACCAAGAAAGGCTGCGGCCTGCCCCTGGGCTGACTCCTGTCTTCGCAGAGCTCAGAGGCTGTGTGACTCGTCTGAGAGTAAGGCTGCATTCTTCCCCCTCTGAGCCGTGGCCCCTGTCTTCGCAGAGCTCAGAGGCTGTGCGGCTGGCTCTGGTTCGACAGGCTGCATTCTTCCCCCACCAAGAAAGGCTGCGGCCTGCCCCTGGGCTGACCCCTGTCTTCGCAGAGCTCAGAGGCGGTGTGACTCGTCTGAGAGTAAGGCTGCATTCTTCCCCCCTGAGCCGTGGCCCCTGTCTTCGCAGAGCTCAGAGGCTGTGCGGCTGGCTCTGCTTCGACAGGCTGCATTCTTCCCCCACCAAGAAAGGTTGCGGCCTGCCCCTGGGCTGACTCCTGTCTTCGCAGAGCTCAGAGGCTGTGTGACTCGTCTGAGAGTAAGGCTGCATTCTTCCCCCTCTGAGCCGTGGCCCCTGTCTTCGCAGAGCTCAGAGGCTGTGCGGCTGGCTCTGCTTCGACAGGCTGCATTCTTCCCCCACCAAGAAAGGCTGCGGCCTGCCCCTGGGCTGACTCCTGTCTTCGCAGAGCTCAGAGGCTGTGTGACTCGTCTGAGAGTAAGGCTGCATTCTTCCCCCTCTGAGCCGTGGCCCCTGTCTTCGCAGAGCTCAGAGGCTGTGCGGCTGGCTCTGCTTCGACAGGCTGCATTCTTCCCCCACCAAGAAAGGCTGCGGCCTGCCCCTGGGCTGACCCCTGTCTTCGCAGAGCTCAGAGGCTGTGCGGCTGTGGTTCGACAGGCTGCATTCTTCCCCCACCAAGAAAGGCTGCGGCCTGCCCCTGGGCTGACTCCTGTCTTCGCAGAGCTCAGAGGCTGTGCGGCTGTGGTTCGACAGGCTGCATTCTTCCCCCACCAAGAAAGGCTGCGGCCTGCCCCTGGGCTGACCCCTGTCTTCGCAGAGCTCAGAGGCTGTGCGGCTGTGGTTCGACAGGCTGCATTCTTCCCCCACCAAGAAAGGCTGCGGCCTGCCCCTGGGCTGACTCCTGTCTTCGCAGAGCTCAGAGGCTGTGTGACTCGTCTGAGAGTAAGGCTGCATTCTTCCCCCTCTGAGCCGTGGCCCCTGTCTTCGCAGAGCTCAGAGGCTGTGCGGCTGGCTCTGCTTCGACAGGCTGCATTCTTCCCCCACCAAGAAAGGCTGCGGCCTGCCCCTGGGCTGACCCCTGTCTTCGCAGAGCTCAGAGGCTGTGCGGCTGTGGTTCGACAGGCTGCATTCTTCCCCCACCAAGAAAGGCTGCGGCCTGCCCCTGGGCTGACTCCTGTCTTCGCAGAGCTCAGAGGCTGTGTGACTCGTCTGAGAGTAAGGCTGCATTCTTCTCCCTCTGAGCCGTGGCCCCTGTCTTCGCAGAGCTCAGAGGCTGTGCGGCTGTGGTTCGACAGGCTGCATTCTTCCCCCACCAAGAAAGGCTGCGGCCTGCCCCTGGGCTGACTCCTGTCTTCGCAGAGCTCAGAGGCTGTGTGACTCGTCTGAGAGTAAGGCTGCATTCTTCCCCCTCTGAGCCGTGGCCCCTGTCTTCGCAGAGCTCAGAGGCTGTGCGGCTGGCTCTGGTTCGACAGGCTGCATTCTTCCCCCACCAAGAAAGGCTGCGGCCTGCCCCTGGGCTGACCCCTGTCTTCGCAGAGCTCAGAGGCGGTGTGACTCGTCTGAGAGTAAGGCTGCATTCTTCCCCCCTGAGCCGTGGCCCCTGTCTTCGCAGAGCTCAGAGGCTGTGCGGCTGGCTCTGGTTCGACAGGCTGCATTCTTCCCCCACCAAGAAAGGCTGCGGCCTGCCCCTGGGCTGACCCCTGTCTTCGCAGAGCTCAGAGGCTGTGCGGCTGTGGTTCGACAGGCTGCATTCTTCCCCCACCAAGAAAGGCTGCGGCCTGCCCCTGGGCTGACTCCTGTCTTCGCAGAGCTCAGAGGCTGTGCGGCTGTGGTTCGACAGGCTGCATTCTTCCCCCACCAAGAAAGGCTGCGGCCTGCCCCTGGGCTGACCCCTGTCTTCGCAGAGCTCAGAGGCTGTGCGGCTGTGGTTCGACAGGCTGCATTCTTCCCCCACCAAGAAAGGCTGCGGCCTGCCCCTGGGCTGACTCCTGTCTTCGCAGAGCTCAGAGGCTGTGCGGCTGTGGTTCGACAGGCTGCATTCTTCCCCCACCAAGAAAGGCTGCGGCCTGCCCCTGGGCTGACTCCTGTCTTCGCAGAGCTCAGAGGCTGTGCGGCTGGCTCTGCTTCGACAGGCTGCATTCTTCCCCCACCAAGAAAGGCTGCGGCCTGCCCCTGGGCTGACTCCTGTCTTCGCAGAGCTCAGAGGCTGTGTGACTCGTCTGAGAGTAAGGCTGCATTCTTCCCCCTCTGAGCCGTGGCCCCTGTCTTCGCAGAGCTCAGAGGCTGTGCGGCTGGCTCTGGTTCGACAGGCTGCATTCTTCCCCCACCAAGAAAGGCTGCGGCCTGCCCCTGGGCTGACCCCTGTCTTCGCAGAGCTCAGAGGCGGTGTGACTCGTCTGAGAGTAAGGCTGCATTCTTCCCCCCTGAGCCGTGGCCCCTGTCTTCGCAGAGCTCAGAGGCTGTGCGGCTGGCTCTGGTTCGACAGGCTGCATTCTTCCCCCACCAAGAAAGGCTGCGGCCTGCCCCTGGGCTGACCCCTGTCTTCGCAGAGCTCAGAGGCTGTGCGGCTGTGGTTCGACAGGCTGCATTCTTCCCCCACCAAGAAAGGCTGCGGCCTGCCCCTGGGCTGACTCCTGTCTTCGCAGAGCTCAGAGGCTGTGCGGCTGTGGTTCGACAGGCTGCATTCTTCCCCCACCAAGAAAGGCTGCGGCCTGCCCCTGGGCTGACCCCTGTCTTCGCAGAGCTCAGAGGCTGTGCGGCTGTGGTTCGACAGGCTGCATTCTTCCCCCACCAAGAAAGGCTGCGGCCTGCCCCTGGGCTGACCCCTGTCTTCGCAGAGCTCAGAGGCGGTGTGACTCGTCTGAGAGTAAGGCTGCATTCTTCCCCCTCTGAGCCGTGGCCCCTGTCTTCGCAGAGCTCAGAGGCTGTGCGGCTGTGGTTCGACAGGCTGCATTCTTCCCCCACCAAGAAAGGCTGCGGCCTGCCCCTGGGCTGACTCCTGTCTTCGCAGAGCACAGAGGCTGTGTGACTCGTCTGAGAGTAAGGCTGCATTCTTCCCCCTCTGAGCCGTGGCCCCTGTCTTCGCAGAGCTCAGAGGCTGTGCGGCTTTGAAAACACAGAAGAAAACTGCTGATCGGCCGAGTTCCCTGCCCCCTCCTTCCTCAAAACCCCCTGCTCGCAGCTGCAGGCACCACGGTTCCTCCTCTGGGTCTGCCTTGCTGTTTCTCCCGCCCGCTCGTGAGTGAGGCTCCACTGGGCGGTCCGAGTCAGTCATTCTCCAAGAGCCGAGGCCAAATCATCTCTGTCTCCAACCCCCTCTCCCCAGTCTCTGCCTCACATTCCTTCTCTCCTCCTCCTCCTTCTTCCCTTTCTCTCTGTTTCTCTGTCGCGCGCGTTCTCTGAGCCCCTTCGGAAAGCTTTCTGTGTCTGCCCACTGCCCTCATCTCTGATCTGGCCCCACAAAAAGCTGAGCTGTGGACACGTATTTGGTGTGTGTAAAAATGCAAACACGTCGTCTTCAGGGAGGGAGCTCTGCGAATGAGCCAAAGCCAAGCGGTTTTGGACGTGACTTGCAGACACTCAGGCCTGTAAAACCAGCAATGCTCCAACGAGCATCCTTTTTATTTTCTCTTTGTGATTAGTGACATTGAAAATCCTGCTCGGCATAGCTGCGAGACGCTGCTTTTCTTGCAGGGCCCTGCCCGCTCCCTGAGCTGAGAACCTCCCTGCTTTGAAACACAGAAGAAAGCTGCTGATCGGCCGAGTTCCCTTGCTTCCTCAAAAAAAAAAAAAAACTCTGGTCTTTGCTCGCAGCTGCAGGCAGCACGGTCCCTCCTCTGCGTCTGGCCTGCTGTTTCTCTCGCCTGCTCGTGAGTGTGTGCAGAGTGCGTTCTCTGTCTCGCAGGAGCCCTGTGTGGGGGCAGGCTGAAGCCTTTCGCAAACAGAGCCACACAGCCTCAGAGCTTTACGAATGAGCCAACAATTACACAGCCTCGCGGCTGTAAGGTGGAGTCTGTTGCTGTCCCAGAAGCCCGCAGCCCCTGAGTGCACCATCACGCACCCTCCTCCCTTCTGGCCACTGGAGCAGCTTTTCATGAGCCGTGTCCGTAGCTCCCTTTGTCTTGGCCCCAAAACCTGAGCTCTGCACATGTATTTGGTGTGAGCTTTGGATGTGAGATTTCAGCGGCTGTCTTCTCTTCGCTCTACGCGAATAGAACTCCTTCGAAGAGAGGATTTGGTTGTTGTTTTTGGTTTTCTTTTGTCTTTTTCTTTTTTCTTTTCTCTGTTTCTCTCTCATCCAAGTTTCTGTTTGTTGAGAGTCATTTATGTTTCCCTTCCATGTAAAAAAAAAAACAGCGATGCAGGCTGTTCTCTTGGCTTGACAGCGGAGGGGATTTCTCTAACGTGCCTCGGTCGGCCTCACAGAGCGGAGGTCTCCGCATGCCTCCCTCCCCCCTCTATCTCTCTCGCGCGTGTTCTCTGAGCTCGTTCTACAGCTTTCTGTGTCTGTGTCCCTGTGTCTGGGGAAGGGATTTTTCTAAAGCACACGCCAACCTAAGCAAGTGCGAGGGGTAAGGAAATGAAGAGAGAGAAAAAAAAAAGAATGTCTCGTTGGTCACTCACAGTAAAACAGTGGATGGATAAAAAAAAAAACACAGGGGTCAAATGCACCCTAAAGTACAGCGCGAGGGAATTGCCAAATGCCGGCCACCAAGTAATGTCTCGTGGGGTCATTTATACTCTGTAAAACAGTGGAGTGAAAGTTTTTTTTTTTAAAAAGTACGGGGTCAAATGCACCCTAAAGTACAGCGCGAGAGGTATGAAAATAAATAAATAAATTGATGCCCCCCTTCTCCCCCCCTCCACCCCCTGGTGGTCGTGGGGTGTAAGGACAATGAAGAAAAAAAAATACGGGGTCAAATGCACCCAAAAGACAGCGCGAGGGGTATGAAAATAAATAAATAGATTGATGCCCCCCCTCATCCCCTCCACCCCCTGGTGGTCGTGGGGTGTAAGTACAATGAAGAGAGGATGGGGTCCTTTATGTTCCGTAAACCAGCGGAGTGAATGTTTTTTTTTTTTTTTAAATACGGGGTCAAATGCACCCAAAAGACAGCGCGAGGGGTATGAAAATAAATAAATAGATTGATGCCCCCCCTCATCCCCTCCTCCCCCTCCACCCCCTGGTGGTCGTGGGGTGTAAGGACAATGAAGAGATGAAAAAAATATGGGGTCAAATGCACGCCAAAGCACAGCGCGAGAGGTATGAAAATAAATAAATAGATTGATGCCCCCCCTCATCCCCTCCTCCCCCTCCACCCCCTGGTGGTCGTGGGGTGTAAGGACAATGAAGAAAACAAATACGGGGTCAAATGCACCCAAAAGACAGCGCGAGAGGTATGAAAATAAATAAATAAATTGATGCCCCCCTTCTCCCCCCCCCTCCACCCCCTGGTGGTCGTGGGGTGTAAGGACAATGAAGAAAACAAATACGGGGTCAAATGCACCCAAAAGACAGCGCGAGAGGTATGAAAATAAATAAATAAATTGATGCCCCCCTTCTCCCCCCCCTCCACCCCCTGGTGGTCGTGGGGTGTAAGGACAATGAAGAAAACAAATACGGGGTCAAATGCACCCAAAAGACAGCGCGAGAGGTATGAAAATAAATAAATAAATTGATGCCCCCCTTCTCCCCCCCCTCCACCCCCTGGTGGTCGTGGGGTGTAAGGACAATGAAGAAAACAAATACGGGGTCAAATGCACCCAAAAGACAGCGCGAGGGGTATGAAAATAAATAAATAGATTGATGCCCCCCCTCATCCCCTCCACCCCCTGGTGGTCGTGGGGTGTAAGGACAATGAAGAAAACAAATACGGGGTCAAATGCACCCAAAAGACAGCGCGAGGGGTATGAAAATAAATAAATAGATTGATGCCCCCCCTCATCCCCTCCACCCCCTGGTGGTCGTGGGGTGTAAGGACAATGAAGAAAACAAATACGGGGTCAAATGCACCCAAAAGACAGCGCGAGGGGTATGAAAATAAATAAATAGATTGATGCCCCCCCTCATCCCCTCCACCCCCTGGTGGTCGTGGGGTGTAAGTACAATGAAGAGAGGATGGGGTCCTTTACGTTCCGTAAAACAGCGGAGTGAATGTTTTTTTTTAAAAAAAATATGGGGTCAAATGCAACCAAAAGACAGCGCGAGGGGTATAAAAATAAATAAATAGATTGATGCCCCCCCCCTCATCCCCTCCTCTCCCTCCACCCCCTGGTGGTTGTGGGGTGTAAGGACAATGAAGAGATGAAAAAAATATGGGGTCAAATGCACGCCAAAGCACAGCGCGAGAGGTATGAAAATAAATAAATAAATTGATGCCCCCCTTCTCCCCCCCTCCACCCCCTGGTGGTCGTGGGGTGTAAGGACAATGAAGAGAGGATGATAAAAAAAAAGTATTGTCTCGTGGGGTCGTTTACGATCCGTAAAACAGCGGAGTGAACGCTTTTTTTTTTGGAGAAAAAAAAATAAAGTATTGTCTCTTGGGGTCATTTGAGCTCCGTAAAACAGCGGAGTGAACGCTTTTTTTTTTTAATAATACGGGGTCGAATGCACGCCAAAGCACAGCGCGAGGGGTATAAAAATAAATTTTAAAAAAAATGATACCCTCCTCCCTCCCTCTCCACCCCCTGGTCTTGGGGTGTAAAGAAAATGAAGAGAGGATGGAGAGAGAAAAAAAATAAAGTATTGTCTCGTGGGGTCACTTATGCCCTGTAGAACAGCGGAGGGAATGGGTTTCGTGCTGGCCACCGAGAAATGCATCGTGGGGTCACTTATGCCCTGTAACACAGCGGAGAGGATGGAAAGAGAAAAAAAAAAAATAAAGTATTGTCTCGTGGGGTCACTTATGCCCTGTAGAACAGCGGAGGGAATGGGTTTCGTGCTGGCCACCGAGAAATGCATCGTGGGGTCACTTATGCCCTGTAACACAGCGGAGAGGATGGAAAGAGAAAAAAAAAATAAAGTATTGTCTCGTGGGGTCACTTATGCCCGTTAAAACAGCGGAGGGAATGGGTTTCATGCTGGCCACCGAGAAATGCATCGTGGGGTCACTTATGCCCTGTAACACAGCGGAGGGAGTTATATTTTTTTGGAGTGGGGTCATGCAGACCCCAAAGCACATGCCAACCTAAGGGAGCGGAAGGGTTAATTACCGGGGCCGACCGGACCATAGGATGGACCGTGCATTTCCCGTCTCCGGCTGGAAGAGGGCGCCAAGGTTCCCAAATTTTGGCTGGAGTAGGGCTTCACCTTCAAATCCTAACTGGCCTGCGCCTCCTATGTACGACGGGTCCCGGCCTTATTTTCCACAGCCCCGCTCTTATGCAGCAGCGGTCCGGGGCTCACCTACCAGACGAGCGACAAGATTTGGACCCCCAGCAGATGTTAGGCAGGACCTCCGGCGACCTGCAGATGAAAGACTTGGACAGCTTATCCGCAAATTACATGCTGTAATTAAGATGGTGCATCACTTACAAAACGTGACCATCACGCCGGACAGACCAGAACCTCTGATGATCGCTCGCATAGTGGACTCATTAACCTCACTGATTAAACCCGCTGATCCCACGGATGATGTGTTAGACCTCATTGAGGGCAACGCAAAAAACTGGGGACAGAACACACTGCAGATCCTCCAGGATCACTACCAAAAGAGGCTGGAGAAACTTTTACAGGATCTCCCCGGTGATTTAACCCGAGATTGGAGGGAAGCCTTCATCGTGGCGACACGATGGGCTTGCAGAAATCTACCTCGGATCACGCAGGATGTTCTCGATCAGGCAGAGGCCCTGATCATCACCTGCAGATCAGACTCGGAGCGGCGAAGTCCAGCGGCTACGACACCACCCCCGGCAGGGTCTGATAGCCGCCGGGGGCCGCGCACATCAGGAGGAAGAAAAAAGAGGACCCGTCAACCTGAGCGGGTCTCCATGAGCATTCAAGCTGAATGTTACGAGGCCACAAACCGATCAGTTGGAACTATGACGGACATGAGACCAGCTTGGCCTCCAGATGCAGTTCCAGCAGCCGCTGCCGAGAAGCAGCGTGGACCGCGAACGGCGACCCGCCGCAACCCCTTCGTGGCGCGTGAGGAATTTCTCCCTCAGATTGTGGGGATAACTTCACCCTCTGCTCCCAGACCGGCAGCACGGGCGCCACCTTCCCGAATTTCAGCACTGGACAGCTCCCAGGAGGAGGAAAGCTCCGATAGAGAGGAGAACCGCGGCGGGGAGGTTCTTCACGAGGAGGAGGAGGAGGAGGAGTTCGATAATGAATACGACAGCGAGGAAGATGGGGATGAGGCGGACACGGACGCTGACCCCCCAGCTTCAGGTAGTTCGGGGCTGGATCATATTTCGGACAGCCCGGGTGTGACAGAATGCCAGGAGGACAGCGCATCTCCAGCTTCAGCGGAGGAACGCTGTATTACAGGGCTGGAGCTAGCAGGTGACGGTGCTGAGCCACCAGTAGCCCGTGTTGTCTTACCTGCCCCAGAGCGGCAGGTTTTCAAGGTAAAGCGTCACCCTGAAACAAACAGAGAATTGATTGACTGGTTTCTGGAAGTGGAGAAAAGGTGTCTTATTGTTGGTGACTCAAATTTATCCAGAATCCCTGAATATTCCATCCCAGATCTACAGATTGAGAGTTATCCAGGTGCTAATTTTCGCCACATGCAGGCTTTATTTGAGATAGCCCACGTTCCGTGTGATTTGGTGGTTCAGAATGTGGTCATTGCAGCCGGCATTAACGCCAAAGGTCAGAACATTAAAGAAACTGCAGTTAAACAGCTCTAGCGGGCTCTGAAGATGGCTAAACACAGATTTCCATCTGCTGTCATCTGGGTTCCCTTGGTTAATTTTTCTGGTAACTTATCTGCAATGGAGCAGAACAACATGAAACTACTAAATCAGCATATTAAAAAAGAAATATGAGACACATCCCCCTGCTGGAGGACTCGCATTTTGCAACAGAAAAAGATGCAATTCACTGGACCGAGGACACGGCCAGAGCAATGTTGGAACATTGGAGGTATTTTTTAAAGTGGAATACCCACTAAGTCCATTCAGGGTAGAGTGTGTAAGGGGACAGCCCTTTATGGCCCCACAATATCATGGTTTTGACTGAAAAGTGATGCCCTGACAGAACAACAAGGTGACCTCCTCAAAAACGGCTTAACTTTTATTTCCATAGATAACTTTTTAAAAAAATCAGACCCAAAACACAAGACTGTATTAATCATGTTTCCTGTTCTTTGTGGGATTAACATTTGGTGGGACAAACCGAAACTTTTGTTAGCACAAGAAAGTGACAACATAAATATAATATTGCTCATAATGGATAGGTGCATAACCCACAGGTGGAGCATTTTCTCATGACCCAGGGTTTTTCTTTATGGTGAACAGTGTGAAAGATTTTGTTATCATTGTTACTGTTATTATGGCTATTGTTCTTATGGTTCTTATTACTGTTTTATGATGATTATTATTATTACTTTAACCCTACCCCTGGTCCTGTTTCTAACCCTAACCTTTAGTTTAATCTGAACCCTAATCC
Source organism: Oryzias latipes (assembly GCF_053564925.1). NCBI lineage: Eukaryota > Metazoa > Chordata > Actinopteri > Beloniformes > Adrianichthyidae > Oryzias > Oryzias latipes. Next base: position 453,939 of record NC_136238.1, read on the forward strand.
CAACCCTTAATCAGTTATTAGAAATGTAAATCATCTTAAACATAAAGCAATAACATGGTTGGAAGGAAAAGGTTTTGTTTCACGTGTCTTTTTGCCTGGTTAGCAGTATGCATGCAGGGGAGGGGCTTAGAACGCACAGGGCCCATGGCTCAGGACACGCAGGGCCCATGAGGCCGACGCGTGCTCCTTGGTAAGACAGTGTGAATAAAACAGCCACCTTTTGTCTCTCACTTCACTTTTACGCCTGTCCAGCCAAGTTGTAGCTGTTGTGGTGTGCATAGAGCCTGATGAAGGCAGAATTTGCCGAAACGCGTAGCGAGCACACTTTATTCTAATTTTGTATTGTTTATTTATTTATTTTTTTACATTTTTGTGAATAAAAACACTCATTTAAGTGGTTGTCCCGCTTTTTTCTTTTTTCAAAGTTTGCAAGTTTTTCTATTTTTGATTACATTCTTGCCTGGTGGAAAAACCGTAACACCTGCCATGCACTTCTACGACGGAGAGGAGGATGGAGGTGCTTGGACCACGGTGCGCTACGGGAGGAGACACTACAGAAATCCCCGTGCGCTCAGCTTTAATTACCGGGGCCGACCGGACCATAGGATGGACCGTGCATTTCCCGTCTCCGGCTGGAAGAGGGCGCCAAGGTTCCCAAATTTTGGCTGGAGTAGGGCTTCACCTTCAAATCCTAACTGGCCTGCGCCTCCTATGTACGACGGGTCCCGGCCTTATTTTCCACAGCCCCGCTCTTATGCAGCAGCGGTCCGGGGCTCACCTACCAGACGAGCGACAAGATTTGGACCCCCAGCAGATGTTAGGCAGGACCTCCGGCGACCTGCAGATGAAAGACTTGGACAGCTTATCCGCAAATTACATGCTGTAATTAAGATGGTGCATCACTTACAAAACGTGACCATCACGCCGGACAGACCAGAACCTCTGATGATCGCTCGCATAGTGGACTCATTAACCTCACTGATTAAACCCGCTGATCCCACGGATGATGTGTTAGACCTCATTGAGGGCAACGCAAAAAACTGGGGACAGAACACACTGCAGATCCTCCAGGATCACTACCAAAAGAGGCTGGAGAAACTTTTACAGGATCTCCCCGGTGATTTAACCCGAGATTGGAGGGAAGCCTTCATCGTGGCGACACGATGGGCTTGCAGAAATCTACCTCGGATCACGCAGGATGTTCTCGATCAGGCAGAGGCCCTGATCATCACCTGCAGATCAGACTCGGAGCGGCGAAGTCCAGCGGCTACGACACCACCCCCCGGCAGGGTCTGATAGCCGCCGGGGGCCGCGCACATCAGGAGGAAGAAAAAAGAGGACCCGTCAACCTGAGCGGGTCTCCATGAGCATTCAAGCTGAATGTTACGAGGCCACAAACCGATCAGTTGGAACTATGACGGACATGAGACCAGCTTGGCCTCCAGATGCAGTTCCAGCAGCCGCTGCCGAGAAGCAGCGTGGACCGCGAACGGCGACCCGCCGCCACCCCTTCGTGGCGCGTGAGGAATTTCTCCCTCAGATTGTGGGGATAACTTCACCCTCTGCTCCCAGACCGGCAGCACGGGCGCCACCTTCCCGAATTTCAGCACTGGACAGCTCCCAGGAGGAGGAAAGCTCCGATAGAGAGGAGAACCGCGGCGGGGAGGTTCTTCACGAGGAGGAGGAGGAGGAGGAGTTCGATAATGAATACGACAGCGAGGAAGATGGGGATGAGGCGGACACGGACGCTGACCCCCCAGCTTCAGGTAGTTCGGGGCTGGATCATATTGTAAGGCCTGGAGGGTTGAAAGATGGGGTAAACAACAAAAAATTGAATGAGGGTATTGAAGGGCTAGAGGAATGATCTGGGGAGAGCGCACGCACACCACCAAAGAGGACCCAAATTCTTGGCCACAATGACAATTTATTCCGATGGAAAAAACATATGAATGGCCAAAAAGTTCCAGTTAAAAGACACTTAAAACAAGCATAAAATGCGTCTAAAAATTCTAGGCACGGATTAAAACAGTAAAACACGATAAAAATCCCAGGAACAGTTGAAAAAGGATAAAAGAGACCTAAAAGTCCAAAGAACAGTTAAAACTGGTTTAAAAATGCAGCTCAAAGGGGGGAATCACTGATCCCAAACCAGGAGACGTCTCTCTTCCCCCGACGCTGTTCCGAGGATCCCTCCAGTCATACACACAAAGACCTGGGGGGCGGGCTCCGTTCCGCCTCTGGGGTTTGTGACCGGCACTCCTCCGCGTCACCTCCAGCTGGCTCTCCTGGACACGCTGGAATCTGTGGAAACAGGCAAGCGGCAGCACGAAAAGCAATTCCTGATGCAGGCTGCCACTAGCCCTCCCACCTATTTCCACCAGTCTGCTGAAGCCCGTTCGGCTACTTACACACAGGCAGGGTCCCTGCCCTGCCCTTGCGTGTCGATCGCTCTGCAGACTGATGGTCCCAGCGCCCAGCGCTCTCAGAGTGTGTGTCCCGATCACAGCGAGTCTTCCCGACGTCTGGCGGTCCCGACGTCTGGCGGTCCCGGCGTCCCACTCGCGCCCCGCGTGCATGCGCCTGCTGTCGGTGTGCGACTGCCTTTGGCTTTCCTCCTCAGGACTTTTATAAGTCCCTCCTGATGAGGAGCAGGTGTGGTGGATCGGCGCGCTATGTTACAAGGGGGGTGTGTCCATAGAAAGCATGCAACAAACAGGTAGCACCACAAACATGCAAAAGAAAAACACCCTACAACATGCAATCCCCCCACATCATCACAATATTTCGGACAGCCCGGGTGTGACAGAATGCCAGGAGGACAGCGCATCTCCAGCTTCAGCGGAGGAACGCTGTATTACAGGGCTGGAGCTAGCAGGTGACGGTGCTGAGCCACCAGTAGCCCGTGTTGACTTACCTGCCCCAGAGCGGCAGGTTTTCAAGGCAAAGCGTCACCCTGAAACAAACAGAGAATTGATTGACTGGTTTCTGGAAGTGGAGAAAAGGTGTCTTATTGTTGGTGACTCAAATTTATCCAGAATCCCTGAATATTCCATCCCAGATCTACAGATTGAGAGGTGTCCAGGTGCTAATTTTCGCCACATGCAGGCTTTATTTGAGATAGCCCACGTTCCGTGGGATTTGGTGGTTCAGAATGTGGTCATTGCAGCCGGCATTAACGCCAAAGGTCAGAACATTAAAGAAACTGCAGTTAAACAGCTCCAGCGGGCTCTGAAGATGGCTAAACACAGATTTCCATCTGCTGTCATCTGGGTTCCCTTGGTTAATTTTTCTGGTAACTTATCTGCAATGGAGCAGAACAACATGAAACTACTAAATCAGCATATTAAAAAAGAAATATGAGACACATCCCCCTGCTGGAGGACTCGCATTTTGCAACAGAAAAAGATGCAATTCACTGGACCGAGGACACGGCCAGAGCAATGTTGGAACATTGGAGGTATTTTTTAAAGTGGAATACCCACTAAGTCCATTCAGGGTAGAGTGTGTAAGGGGACAGCCCTTTATGGCCCCACAATATCATGGTTTTGACTGAAAAGTGATGCCCTGACAGAACAACAAGGTGACCTCCTCAAAAACGGTTTAACTTTTATTTCCATAGATAACTTTTTAAAAAAAATACAGACCCAAAACACAAGACTGTATTGATCATGTTTCCTGTTCTTTGCGGTGTTAACATTTGGTGGGACAAACCGAAACTTTTGTTAGCACAAGAAAGTGACAACATAAATATAATATTGCTCATAATGGATAGGTGCATAACCCACTGGTGGAGCATTTTCTCATGACCCAGGGTTTTTCTTTATGGTGAACAGTGTGAGAGATTTTGTTATCATTGTTACTGTTATTATGGCTATTGTTCTTATGGTTCTTATTACTGTTTTATGATGATTATTATTATTACTTTAACCCTACCCCTGGTCCTGTTTCTAACCCTAACCTTTAGTTTAATCTGAACCCTAATCCCAACCCTTAATCAGTTATTAGAAATTTAAATAATCTTAAACATAAAGCAATAACATGGTTGGAAGGAAAAGGTTTTGTTTCACGTGTCTTTTTGCCTGGTTAGCAGTATGCATGCAGGGAGGAGGTGATGGGCAGGTTTGGTGTGAAGGAAAGGAATCTGGAGGGACAGATGGTGGTGGACTTTGCGAAGAGGATGGAAATGGCTGTAGTCAACACTTACTTCCAGAAGAGAGAGGAACATAGAGTGACATACAGAAGTGGAGGTAGGAGTACTCAGGTGGACTACATCCTATGTAGACGAGGTCATTTGAGAGAGGTTAATGGCTGCAAAGTGGTGGTAGGAGAGAGTGTAGCCAGACAGCACCGCATGGTGGTGTGTAAGATGACTCTGGAGGTCAGGAAGAAGAAGAGAGGGAAAACAGAAAAGAAGACCAAGTGGTGGAAGCTACAGAATGAAGAAACTTGTGAGGAATTTAGGCAGAAGTTGAGGCAGGTCCTGGGTGGTCAGGATGAGCTTCCAGAGGACTGGGAAACTACAGCAGAGATTATCAGGGAAACAGGTAGGAAGGTGCTAGGTGTGTCATCTGGAAAGAGGAAAGACGGTAAAGAGACTTGGTGGTGGAATGAGGAAGTACAGGAATGCGTCCAGAGGAAGAGGTTGGCTAAAAGGAAGTGGGATGTAGAAAGGACTGAGGAAGGTAGACAGGAGTACAAGGAAGCGCAGCGTAAAGTGAAGAGAGAGGTGGCAAAGGCCAAACAGAAAGCTTACGATGAGCTATATGACAGGTTAGACACAAAGGAAGGAGAGAAGGACTTGTACAGGCTAGCCAGACAGAGAGACAGAGATGGGAAGGACGTGCAACAGATAAGGGTGATTAAGGACAGAGATGGAAAGGTGCTAACAACCCAAGAGAGTGTACAGAAAAGATGGAAGGAGTATTTTGAGGAGCTGATGAACGAGGAAAATGACAGGGAAAGAAGGGAGGAAGATGTGGTTGTTGTGGAGCAGGAAGTAGCAGAGATTGGAAAGGATGAGGTTAGGAAGGCTCTGAAAAGGATGAAGAGCGGAAAGGCCGTTGGTCCTGATGACGTACCTGTGGAGGTATGGAAGTGCCTAGGAGAGACAGCAGTGGAATTTCTAACAAGGTTGTTCAATAGGATTTTAGAGAGTGAGAAGATGCCTGAGGAATGGAGGAGAAGCGTTCTGGTCCCAATCTTTAAGAACAAGGGTGACACGCAGAACTGCAGCAACTATAGAGGAATAAAGTTGATGAGCCACACAATGAAGCTGTGGGAAAGAGTAGTGGAAGCCAGGCTTAGGAAGAAGGTGGAGATTTGTGAGCAGCAGTATGGTTTCATGCCCCGTAAGAGCACCACTGATGCCATTTTTGCTTTGAGAATGTTGATGGAAAAGTACAGAGAAGGTCAGAAGGAGCTGCATTGTGTGTTCGTAGATTTAGAGAAGGCGTATGACAGGGTGCCGAGGGAGGAGCTGTGGTACTGTATGAGGTCGTCTGGAGTGGCAGAAAAGTATGTCAGAGTAGTTCAGGACATGTATGAGAGAAGTATGACGGTGGTGAGATGTGCTGTAGGTCAGACAGAGGAGTTCAAGGTGGAGGTGGGACTACACCAAGGATCAGCTTTGAGTCCTTTTTTGTTTGCTATGCTGATGGACAGGCTGACAGACGAGGTAAGACAGGAATCTCCCTGGACAATGATGTTTGCGGATGACATTGTAATTTGCAGTGAGAGTAGAGAGCAGGTGGAGGAACAGCTAGAGAGGTGGAGGTTTGCTCTGGAAAGAAGAGGTATGAAGGTCAGTCGTAGTAAGACAGAATACATGTGTCTGAACGAGAGGGATCAAGGTAGAAGCGTTAGGTTACAGGGGACTGAGGTGAAGAAGGTGCAGGAGTTTAAGTACTTGGGGTCAACAGTTCAGTGTGATGGGGATTGTGGAAAAGAGGTGAAGAGGCGAGTGCAGGCAGGTTGGAGCGGTTGGAGGAAAGTGTCAGGAGTGTTGTGTGACAGAAGAGTGCCAGCAAGACTCAAAGGAAAGGTGTACAAGACAGTGGTGAGACCAGCTCTGCTCTATGGGTTAGAGACGGTAGCAGTGAGACAGAGACAAGAGGCTGAGATGGAGGTAGCGAAGATGAAGATGTTGAGGTTCTCCTTAGGAGTGACCAGGTTAGACAGGATAAGGAACGAGTACATCAGAGGGACGGCTCATGTTGCCTGTGTTAGCGACAAAGTCAGAGAAGCCAGACTGAGATGGTTTGGACATGTTCAGAGGAGGGATAGTGGATATATTGGTAGAAGGATGTTGGAGATGGAGCTGCCTGGCAGGAGGGCAAGAGGACGGCCAAAGAGGAGATACATGGATGTCTTAACAGAGGACATGAAGTTGGCTAATGTTAGGGTAGAAGATGTCCATGATAGAGTGAGGTGGAAAAGGATGATTCGCTGTGGCGACCCCTGATGGGAAAAGCCGAAAGAGAAAGAAGAAGAAGCAGTATGCATGCAGGGGAGGGGCTTAGAACGCACAGGGCCCATGGCTCAGGACACGCAGGGCCCATGAGGCCGACGCGTGCTCCTTGGTAAGACAGTGTGAATAAAACAGCCACCTTTTGTCTCTCACTTCACTTTTACGCCTGTCCAGCCAAGTTGTAGCTGTTGTGGTGTGCATAGAGCCTGATGAAGGCAGAATTTGCCGAAACGCGTAGCGAGCACACTTTATTCTAATTTTGTATTGTTTATTTATTTTTTTTTTTACATTTTTGTGAATAAAAACACTCATTTAAGTGGTTGTCCCGCTTTTTTCTTTTTTCAAAGTTTGCAAGTTTTTCTATTTTTGATTACATTCTTGCCTGGTGGAAAAACCGTAACACCTGCCATGCACTTCTACGACGGAGAGGAGGATGGAGGTGCTTGGACCACGGTGCGCTACGGGAGGAGACACTACAGAAATCCCCGTGCGCTCAGCTTTAATTACCGGGGCCGACCGGACCATAGGATGGACCGTGCATTTCCCGTCTCCGGCTGGAAGAGGGCGCCAAGGTTCCCAAATTTTGGCTGGAGTAGGGCTTCACCTTCAAATCCTAACTGGCCTGCGCCTCCTATGTACGACGGGTCCCGGCCTTATTTTCCACAGCCCCGCTCTTATGCAGCAGCGGTCCGGGGCTCACCTACCAGACGAGCGACAAGATTTGGACCCCCAGCAGATGTTAGGCAGGACGACCTGCAGATGAAAGACTTGGACAGCTTATCCGCAAATTACATGCTGTAATTAAGATGGTGCATCACTTACAAAACGTGACCATCACGCCGGACAGACCAGAACCTCTGATGATCGCTCGCATAGTGGACTCATTAACCTCACTGATTAAACCCGCTGATCCCACGGATGATGTGTTAGACCTCATTGAGGGCAACGCAAAAAACTGGGGACAGAACACACTGCAGATCCTCCAGGATCACTACCAAAAGAGGCTGGAGAAACTTTTACAGGATCTCCCCGGTGATTTAACCCGAGATTGGAGGGAAGCCTTCATCGTGGCGACACGATGGGCTTGCAGAAATCTACCTCGGATCACGCAGGATGTTCTCGATCAGGCAGAGGCCCTGATCATCACCTGCAGATCAGACTCGGAGCGGCGAAGTCCAGCGGCTACGACACCACCCCCCGGCAGGGTCTGATAGCCGCCGGGGGCCGCGCACATCAGGAGGAAGAAAAAAGAGGACCCGTCAACCTGAGCGGGTCTCCATGAGCATTCAAGCTGAATGTTACGAGGCCACAAACCGATCAGTTGGAACTATGACGGACATGAGACCAGCTTGGCCTCCAGATGCAGTTCCAGCAGCCGCTGCCGAGAAGCAGCGTGGACCGCGAACGGCGACCCGCCGCCACCCCTTCGTGGCGCGTGAGGAATTTCTCCCTCAGATTGTGGGGATAACTTCACCCTCTGCTCCCAGACCGGCAGCACGGGCGCCACCTTCCCGAATTTCAGCACTGGACAGCTCCCAGGAGGAGGAAAGCTCCGATAGAGAGGAGAACCGCGGCGGGGAGGTTCTTCACGAGGAGGAGGAGGAGGAGGAGTTCGATAATGAATACGACAGCGAGGAAGATGGGGATGAGGCGGACACGGACGCTGACCCCCCAGCTTCAGGTAGTTCGGGGCTGGATCATATTGTAAGGCCTGGAGGGTTGAAAGATGGGGTAAACAACAAAAATTTGAATGAGGGTATTGAAGGGCTAGAGGAATGATCTGGGGAGAGCGCACGCACACCACCAAAGAGGACCCAAATTCTTGGCCACAATGACAATTTATTCCGATGGAAAAAACATATGAATGGCCAAAAAGTTCCAGTTAAAATACACTTAAAACAAGCATAAAATGCGTCTAAAAATTCTAGGCACGGATTAAAACAGTAAAACACGATAAAAATCCCAGGAACAGTTAAAAAGGATAAAAGAGACCTAAAAGTCCAAAGAACAGTTAAAACTGGTTTAAAAATGCAGCTCAAAGGGGGGAATCACTGATCCCAAACCAGGAGACGTCTCTCTTCCCCCGACGCTGTTCCGAGGATCCCTCCAGTCATACACACAAAGACCTGGGGGGCGGGCTCCGTTCCGCCTCTGGGGTTTGTGACCGGCACTCCTCCGCGTCACCTCCAGCTGGCTCTCCTGGACACGCTGGAATCTGTGGAAACAGGCAAGCGGCAGCACGAAAAGCAATTCCTGATGCAGGCTGCCACTAGCCCTCCCACCTATTTCCACCAGTCTGCTGAAGCCCGTTCGGCTACTTACACACAGGCAGGGTCCCTGCCCTGCCCTTGCGTGTCGATCGCTCTGCAGACTGATGGTCCCAGCGCCCAGCGCTCTCAGAGTGTGTGTCCCGATCACAGCGAGTCTTCCCGACGTCTGGCGGTCCCGACGTCTGGCGGTCCCGGCGTCCCACTCGCGCCCCGCGTGCATGCGCCTGCTGTCGGTGTGCGACTGCCTTTGGCTTTCCTCCTCAGGACTTTTATAAGTCCCTCCTGATGAGGAGCAGGTGCGGTGGATCGGCGCGCTATGTTACAAGGGGGGTGTGTCCATAGAAAGCATGCAACAAACAGGTAGCACCACAAACATGCAAAAGAAAAACACCCTACAACATGCAATCCCCCCACATCATCACAATATTTCGGACAGCCCGGGTGTGACAGAATGCCAGGAGGACAGCGCATCTCCAGCTTCAGCGGAGGAACGCTGTATTACAGGGCTGGAGCTAGCAGGTGACGGTGCTGAGCCACCAGTAGCCCGTGTTGACTTACCTGCCCCAGAGCGGCAGGTTTTCAAGGCAAAGCGTCACCCTGAAACAAACAGAGAATTGATTGACTGGTTTCTGGAAGTGGAGAAAAGGTGTCTTATTGTTGGTGACTCAAATTTATCCAGAATCCCTGAATATTCCATCCCAGATCTACAGATTGAGAGGTGTCCAGGTGCTAATTTTCGCCACATGCAGGCTTTATTTGAGATAGCCCACGTTCCGTGGGATTTGGTGGTTCAGAATGTGGTCATTGCAGCCGGCATTAACGCCAAAGGTCAGAACATTAAAGAAACTGCAGTTAAACAGCTCCAGCGGGCTCTGAAGATGGCTAAACACAGATTTCCATCTGCTGTCATCTGGGTTCCCTTGGTTAATTTTTCTGGTAACTTATCTGCAATGGAGCAGAACAACATGAAACTACTAAATCAGCATATTAAAAAAGAAATATGAGACACATCCCCCTGCTGGAGGACTCGCATTTTGCAACAGAAAAAGATGCAATTCACTGGACCGAGGACACGGCCAGAGCAATGTTGGAACATTGGAGGTATTTTTTAAAGTGGAATACCCACTAAGTCCATTCAGGGTAGAGTGTGTAAGGGGACAGCCCTTTATGGCCCCACAATATCATGGTTTTGACTGAAAAGTGATGCCCTGACAGAACAACAAGGTGACCTCCTCAAAAACGGTTTAACTTTTATTTCCATAGATAACTTTTTAAAAAAAATACAGACCCAAAACACAAGACTGTATTGATCATGTTTCCTGTTCTTTGCGGGATTAACATTTGGTGGGACAAACCGAAACTTTTGTTAGCACAAGAAAGTGACAACATAAATATAATATTGCTCATAATGGATAGGTGCATAACCCACTGGTGGAGCATTTTCTCATGACCCAGGGTTTTTCTTTATGGTGAACAGTGTGAGAGATTTTGTTATCATTGTTACTGTTATTATGGCTATATTATCTTATGGTTCTTATTACTGTTTTATGATGATTATTATTATTACTTTAACCCTACCCCTGGTCCTGTTTCTAACCCTAACCTTTAGTTTAATCTGAACCCTAATCCCAACCCTTAATCAGTTATTAGAAATTTAAATAATCTTAAACATAAAGCAATAACATGGTTGGAAGGAAAAGGTTTTGTTTCACGTGTCTTTTTGCCTGGTTAGCAGTATGCATGCAGGGAGGAGGTGATGGGCAGGTTTGGTGTGAAGGAAAGGAATCTGGAGGGACAGATGGTGGTGGACTTTGCGAAGAGGATGGAAATGGCTGTAGTCAACACTTACTTCCAGAAGAGAGAGGAACATAGAGTGACATACAGAAGTGGAGGTAGGAGTACTCAGGTGGACTACATCCTATGTAGACGAGGTCATTTGAGAGAGGTTAATGGCTGCAAAGTGGTGGTAGGAGAGAGTGTAGCCAGACAGCACCGCATGGTGGTGTGTAAGATGACTCTGGAGGTCAGGAAGAAGAAGAGAGGGAAAACAGAAAAGAAGACCAAGTGGTGGAAGCTACAGAATGAAGAAACTTGTGAGGAATTTAGGCAGAAGTTGAGGCAGGTCCTGGGTGGTCAGGATGAGCTTCCAGAGGACTGGGAAACTACAGCAGAGATTATCAGGGAAACAGGTAGGAAGGTGCTAGGTGTGTCATCTGGAAAGAGGAAAGACGGTAAAGAGACTTGGTGGTGGAATGAGGAAGTACAGGAATGCGTCCAGAGGAAGAGGTTGGCTAAAAGGAAGTGGGATGTAGAAAGGACTGAGGAAGGTAGACAGGAGTACAAGGAAGCGCAGCGTAAAGTGAAGAGAGAGGTGGCAAAGGCCAAACAGAAAGCTTACGATGAGCTATATGACAGGTTAGACACAAAGGAAGGAGAGAAGGACTTGTACAGGCTAGCCAGACAGAGAGACAGAGATGGGAAGGACGTGCAACAGATAAGGGTGATTAAGGACAGAGATGGAAAGGTGCTAACAACCCAAGAGAGTGTACAGAAAAGATGGAAGGAGTATTTTGAGGAGCTGATGAACGAGGAAAATGACAGGGAAAGAAGGGAGGAAGATGTGGTTGTTGTGGAGCAGGAAGTAGCAGAGATTGGAAAGGATGAGGTTAGGAAGGCTCTGAAAAGGATGAAGAGCGGAAAGGCCGTTGGTCCTGATGACGTACCTGTGGAGGTATGGAAGCGCCTAGGAGAGACAGCAGTGGAATTTCTAACAAGGTTGTTCAATAGGATTTTAGAGAGTGAGAAGATGCCTGAGGAATGGAGGAGAAGCGTTCTGGTCCCAATCTTTAAGAACAAGGGTGACACGCAGAACTGCAGCAACTATAGAGGAATAAAGTTGATGAGCCACACAATGAAGCTGTGGGAAAGAGTAGTGGAAGCCAGGCTTAGGAAGAAGGTGGAGATTTGTGAGCAGCAGTATGGTTTCATGCCCCGTAAGAGCACCACTGATGCCATTTTTGCTTTGAGAATGTTGATGGAAAAGTACAGAGAAGGTCAGAAGGAGCTGCATTGTGTGTTGGTAGATTTAGAGAAGGCGTATGACAGGGTGCCGAGGGAGGAGCTGTGGTACTGTATGAGGTCGTCTGGAGTGGCAGAAAAGTATGTCAGAGTAGTTCAGGACATGTATGAGAGAAGTATGACGGTGGTGAGATGTGCTGTAGGTCAGACAGAGGAGTTCAAGGTGGAGGTGGGACTACACCAAGGATCAGCTTTGAGTCCTTTTTTGTTTGCTATGCTGATGGACAGGCTGACAGACGAGGTAAGACAGGAATCTCCCTGGACAATGATGTTTGCGGATGACATTGTAATTTGCAGTGAGAGTAGAGAGCAGGTGGAGGAACAGCTAGAGAGGTGGAGGTTTGCTCTGGAAAGAAGAGGTATGAAGGTCAGTCGTAGTAAGACAGAATACATGTGTCTGAACGAGAGGGATCAAGGTAGAAGCGTTAGGTTACAGGGGACTGAGGTGAAGAAGGTGCAGGAGTTTAAGTACTTGGGGTCAACAGTTCAGTGTGATGGGGATTGTGGAAAAGAGGTGAAGAGGCGAGTGCAGGCAGGTTGGAGCGGTTGGAGGAAAGTGTCAGGAGTGTTGTGTGACAGAAGAGTGCCAGCAAGACTCAAAGGAAAGGTGTACAAGACAGTGGTGAGACCAGCTCTGCTCTATGGGTTAGAGACGGTAGCAGTGAGACAGAGACAAGAGGCTGAGATGGAGGTAGCGAAGATGAAGATGTTGAGGTTCTCCTTAGGAGTGACCAGGTTAGACAGGATAAGGAACGAGTACATCAGAGGGACGGCTCATGTTGCCTGTGTCAGCGACAAAGTCAGAGAAGCCAGACTGAGATGGTTTGGACATGTTCAGAGGAGGGATAGTGGATATATTGGTAGAAGGATGTTGGAGATGGAGCTGCCTGGCAGGAGGGCAAGAGGACGGCCAAAGAGGAGATACATGGATGTCTTAACAGAGGACATGAAGTTGGCTAATGTTAGGGTAGAAGATGTCCATGATAGAGTGAGGTGGAAAAGGATGATTCGCTGTGGCGACCCCTGATGGGAAAAGCCGAAAGAGAAAGAAGAAGAAGCAGTATGCATGCAGGGGAGGGGCTTAGAACGCACAGGGCCCATGGCTCAGGACACGCAGGGCCCATGAGGCCGACGCGTGCTCCTTGGTAAGACAGTGTGAATAAAACAGCCACCTTTTGTCTCTCACTTCACTTTTACGCCTGTCCAGCCAAGTTGTAGCTGTTGTGGTGTGCATAGAGCCTGATGAAGGCAGAATTTGCCGAAACGCGTAGCGAGCACACTTTATTCTAATTTTGTATTGTTTATTTATTTATTTTTTTACATTTTTGTGAACACTGAAAAAAGTAAACCATTGCTGTCATCAGTTTGATGCATTTCTACTCATTGCATTAATATAAAAATTTTAATTTACTCTCTTGAACTCAATTTTTATAAGTTATGCAATGTGTCTTTGTTTTTTTTTACTTTACTTTAATGTAAATGATAACAGGGTACAAAAGTAAAATTTTTTCGTTTTGTGAAAGCACAATTATTAGGTTGAGTTTGATGTGCGCATGCGCACTAAATGAAATCCAAATTTGGCGGGCCGTATTTCTGCCATAATCTGAACTGCTTCTCAGAGCGACAACTCGACAAGTAAGGTAAAACAACATCAACAAAAATTATTGTATATTAATTAGTTCAGTCGTTTTCTCCTTGTACATTTAAATGAGGATTTCCTTCACTGCCTGGACACAATTTTCAGACGACGTTAGTCGGTCCCCAACCCCCAGCAGCAGTAAGTTTGTTTGGAAAGGAGGAACTAACCGCCGCCCGGAGACCGACAGCAGCAGCTTAAAGGTAAGTTATTACCTCTAATAAGACAAAGGCACTAATTTAAATACAGTCGGCAGTTTTCGAAGCTTGCATTGGTTTGAGTTTTCCCCAAGAATTTTAAGCTTTTACACTTTCTGCTGCAAATTCAACTTTAGCTGCTGTGCAGTTAAGCTAACATTTAGCACTAACAGTGAGGCTCTCATGCCATATATTTTTTGCGACTGGTGAATTTACTTTAATAGGGAGTACAAATCGATGCAACACTGCTATCAAACGCTGTTTGTGGTGTATTTGCTGTCGAATGTTATTTACTACAGGAAAACACCTATGCACCGTGTTACGTTATGTTACACCGGATATTTGAATTTAACAGGGACAACTGCTCTCCCCGAACCGACCGTTCACGCATGCGTGAATATTACGTCACTTGACAAAGTATGTCGTCGGAGGTTAATAATAATAAACCTATTGAATTTTTTATAATGATTGAACAAAAAAAGAGTTTATGGGATACGGCAGCAGGATCCTTAACACTCAACACAGACACATTTTTAATGTCAAAAGCGGCTGCAGGAGCTTGTTACACTTCCCAGTTTTTCCCTGTTGTCAACATTCAAAAAATAAAAATAATCAGAGAGAATGACTCCAAGCTGTGTGGCTGTCATTATCGTGTATGATCATTGAGATTTTCACTGTCTGTAATCATCTGTAATGACTATTTTTATTTATTTTTCATAAAGACACTCTTCGGTTTCTGCTCTGCATCCTGTCTGGAAGCCTTTGACTAACTTTTGGTAAGTTTTTTTTTTTGTTTTGTACAACCTATGCAATTGTGATGAAGGCCCAATCATAACATTGCTCTCCCTACACCCTAAACACCTGTTTGTTTTCCGCAGTTACTCATCGACGTGGAAATTTAAAGACTGTGCCCATACTTATTCAAGACGATCTGAACTCCTAAAACATTACAAACTGGACCATCATCATCCATGTTCTCTGATTTCATTTTCAGATAAATGCAGACTTCTTGAGAGTTACAACAATTACTTTGGAGGCAAAGTTTTTTGCACAGTTGGACAAACACTCCACCAAACTTCTAGAGGTCATCAGGAGCAATGGAGGGCGTGTGAAAGAGCAGACCACCAACATCTTAGAAGTTCTGGATGAAGGGTCTGTATGACATGAGTGGTCCATAGAGTAGTTGTGTGGTTAAGTGAACTTTTAACTAATGACAAGCTTTCTTTTCAGATTGTTGACATTACCATCAGAGGAGAAGCCATCCTAAAATCTCTGATGATCTGCTTGGGTGAATCTTTTGAGCACCTCATTAAAGAACACCAGGTAAGGTTATCCACCTCTAAACTATGACACTCTTATGATGTAGGAAATGGAACATGGCACTGTATGGGTTAGGATCACTGCCAACAAGAAACATATTCATAAAGATAAAGTTGTGCACAAATACTAAGACTTTGTGCACAACTTTGCCAAAAAAAAATGAATACAACATTTAGTTTGCATTTGACATTTCTGTTTTAAATTTTCTTTGCTTTGAATACAACTTTTGCTTAACAGTTAACAGTAAAAAATATGTTATGGGGTCACAGGCATATGTATCTAATCCCGAAACATTGATAAAGCAAAGTGAGCATACACATTGAGGCTTATTTATTTAACTAAAACAAAATTATACCTTTTAGAGCAACGCGCCAGTTGTCATATGTTAATTTTTTTTATGTCTGCAGAACGGTCTGGACAGTGATGCTCCGCAGATTGAAACCATGGCGATCTTTTTCACTGGGAGAGAGGATCTTCTCCGTCCACCAACAGACATCAAGATAGTGATGGATGGAAAACAGGTTCTGAATGAAGTGCCCTATATTTCAACCGCTTTTCTCATGTTCTTGGAACTGACATATTCACTCAACCTAAAATTTCCCAAAAATCTGCAGTACACTTTTGAATTCATTCAAAAAGTCCTCATGGAGCTTGGTGGGAAAAAGTGTCGCCAAAAGTTTTCAGACTGAACAGCCAGCTTAAGTTGGTGTCAATTAATGTTTTTTTTCCCTCACTTAAGTGTATTGGTATTGGGAAACAGTTTTGATGTTTATACATCTTAAAGATGTCATGTTTGTAAATTTGGATGTGGATATGTTCATGGAACAATAAATATTGTTTACATGAAGAAATGTGTTCTGAGTCTGTGTACATCAATATATAATTCTAAAGCTTAATTCAGTTAGATTGTGAACCTGACATTTTTATCTGAGACAACTTTAAAAAGTAAATTGCTCAAAGATTAAAAAATGGATTATATCAAGTCGTTTTTTTCAGGTTAGATGAAGTAGAAAATTTCCATTGAGTAAAAAGCAGAACTTATTTATTTTGATTTATAGAAACTCAAAATAATTGCTTTTCTTCACCTCTCAGAATCAGTTTAACCGAAATTAAAAAAAATAGGTTAGGCTAAATTATTCATTTACATTGATACAATGCAAATATATTAGGTGTGACAGATTACTTCAATTTTTTTAAGTTAAACCACTGTTATATTTTTTTCAGTGAATAAAAACACTCATTTAAGTGGTTGTCCCGCTTTTTTCTTTTTTTCTTTTTTCAAAGTTTGCAAGTTTTTCTATTTTTGATTACATTCTTGCCTGGTGGAAAAACCGTAACACCTGCCATGCACTTCTACGACGGAGAGGAGGATGGAGGTGCTTGGACCACGGTGCGCTACGGGAGGAGACACTACAGAAATCCCCGTGCGCTCAGCTTTAATTACCGGGGCCGACCGGACCATAGGATGGACCGTGCATTTCCCGTCTCCGGCTGGAAGAGGGCGCCAAGGTTCCCAAATTTTGGCTGGAGTAGGGCTTCACCTTCAAATCCTAACTGGCCTGCGCCTCCTATGTACGACGGGTCCCGGCCTTATTTTCCACAGCCCCGCTCTTATGCAGCAGCGGTCCGGGGCTCACCTACCAGACGAGCGACAAGATTTGGACCCCCAGCAGATGTTAGGCAGGACCTCCGGCGACCTGCAGATGAAAGACTTGGACAGCTTATCCGCAAACTACATGCTGTAATTAAGATGGTGCATCACTTACAAAACGTGACCATCACGCCGGACAGACCAGAACCTCTGATGATCGCTCGCATAGTGGACTCATTAACCTCACTGATTAAACCCGCTGATCCCACGGATGATGTGTTAGACCTCATTGAGGGCAACGCAAAAAACTGGGGACAGAACACACTGCAGATCCTCCAGGATCACTACCAAAAGAGGCTGGAGAAACTTTTACAGGATCTCCCCGGTGATTTAACCCGAGATTGGAGGGAAGCCTTCATCGTGGCGACACGATGGGCTTGCAGAAATCTACCTCGGATCACGCAGGATGTTCTCGATCAGGCAGAGGCCCTGATCATCACCTGCAGATCAGACTCGGAGCGGCGAAGTCCAGCGGCTACGACACCACCCCCCGGCAGGGTCTGATAGCCGCCGGGGGCCGCGCACATCAGGAGGAAGAAAAAAGAGGACCCGTCAACCTGAGCGGGTCTCCATGAGCATTCAAGCTGAATGTTACGAGGCCACAAACCGATCAGTTGGAACTATGACGGACATGAGACCAGCTTGGCCTCCAGATGCAGTTCCAGCAGCCGCTGCCGAGAAGCAGCGTGGACCGCGAACGGCGACCCGCCGCCACCCCTTCGTGGCGCGTGAGGAATTTCTCCCTCAGATTGTGGGGATAACTTCACCCTCTGCTCCCAGACCGGCAGCACGGGCGCCACCTTCCCGAATTTCAGCACTGGACAGCTCCCAGGAGGAGGAAAGCTCCGATAGAGAGGAGAACCGCGGCGGGGAGGTTCTTCACGAGGAGGAGGAGGAGGAGGAGGAGTTCGATAATGAATACGACAGCGAGGAAGATGGGGATGAGGCGGACACGGACGCTGACCCCCCAGCTTCAGGTAGTTCGGGGCTGGATCATATTGTAAGGCCTGGAGGGTTGAAAGATGGGGTAAACAACAAAAATTTGAATGAGGGTATTGAAGGGCTAGAGGAATGATCTGGGGAGAGCGCACGCACACCACCAAAGAGGACCCAAATTCTTGGCCACAATGACAATTTATTCCGATGGAAAAAACATATGAATGGCCAAAAAGTTCCAGTTAAAAGACACTTAAAACAAGCATAAAATGCGTCTAAAAATTCTAGGCACGGATTAAAACAGTAAAACACAATAAAAATCCCAGGAACAGTTAAAAAGGATAAAAGAGACCTAAAAGTCCAAAGAACAGTTAAAACTGGTTTAAAAATGCAGCTCAAAGGGGGGAATCACTGATCCCAAACCAGGAGACGTCTCTCTTCCCCCGACGCTGTTCCGAGGATCCCTCCAGTCATACACACAAAGACCTGGGGGGCGGGCTCCGTTCCGCCTCTGGGGTTTGTGACCGGCACTCCTCCGCGTCACCTCCAGCTGGCTCTCCTGGACACGCTGGAATCTGTGGAAACAGGCAAGCGGCAGCACGAAAAGCAATTCCTGATGCAGGCTGCCACTAGCCCTCCCACCTATTTCCACCAGTCTGCTGAAGCCCGTTCGGCTACTTACACACAGGCAGGGTCCCTGCCCTGCCCTTGCGTGTCGATCGCTCTGCAGACTGATGGTCCCAGCGCCCAGCGCTCTCAGAGTGTGTGTCCCGATCACAGCGAGTCTTCCCGACGTCTGGCGGTCCCGACGTCTGGCGGTCCCGGCGTCCCACTCGCGCCCCGCGTGCATGCGCCTGCTGTCGGTGTGCGACTGCCTTTGGCTTTCCTCCTCAGGACTTTTATAAGTCCCTCCTGATGAGGAGCAGGTGCGGTGGATCGGCGCGCTATGTTACAAGGGGGGTGTGTCCATAGAAAGCATGCAACAAACAGGTAGCACCACAAACATGCAAAAGAAAAACACCCTACAACATGCAATCCCCCCACATCATCACAATATTTCGGACAGCCCGGGTGTGACAGAATGCCAGGAGGACAGCGCATCTCCAGCTTCAGCGGAGGAACGCTGTATTACAGGGCTGGAGCTAGCAGGTGACGGTGCTGAGCCACCAGTAGCCCGTGTTGACTTACCTGCCCCAGAGCGGCAGGTTTTCAAGGCAAAGCGTCACCCTGAAACAAACAGAGAATTGATTGACTGGTTTCTGGAAGTGGAGAAAAGGTGTCTTATTGTTGGTGACTCAAATTTATCCAGAATCCCTGAATATTCCATCCCAGATCTACAGATTGAGAGGTGTCCAGGTGCTAATTTTCGCCACATGCAGGCTTTATTTGAGATAGCCCACGTTCCGTGGGATTTGGTGGTTCAGAATGTGGTCATTGCAGCCGGCATTAACGCCAAAGGTCAGAACATTAAAGAAACTGCAGTTAAACAGCTCCAGCGGGCTCTGAAGATGGCTAAACACAGATTTCCATCTGCTGTCATCTGGGTTCCCTTGGTTAATTTTTCTGGTAACTTATCTGCAATGGAGCAGAACAACATGAAACTACTAAATCAGCATATTAAAAAAGAAATATGAGACACATCCCCCTGCTGGAGGACTCGCATTTTGCAACAGAAAAAGATGCAATTCACTGGACCGAGGACACGGCCAGAGCAATGTTGGAACATTGGAGGTATTTTTTAAAGTGGAATACCCACTGTGTTGTCTTGCTTATCTTAAAGTAAGCCAAGTCAGTCGTTGGGTTTCTATGACTTTTTATTTAACAGTCTCTTTAACGTACTACACAGTGCATGGCTATCAACCGCTTCCTAGCTCTCCGCTCGGGGCACTCCCCACGTGACCATTCGCTATGCATTCCGGGTAACACATGCATGCTGGGTAATGGAGTTCAACATTACTACTTCAATACACAACATCTTCCTCCTTTTAAAGAAAAACCTTTTTCTCTTTAGACCAAGCCTAGATAGTAAACATCTAAACCGTATGTATAAACAGTTTCTTACAAAACATTTTCAATAGAAACATTCTTATGCACTTTTTTTTTTTTTTTTTTTTTTTGAACTTTCAGCAAGTCTCAATAAGCCTCTTTGGTGGCTGAACATGTCTCTTAGGTCTCAGTGATCTTGTCACGTCCAGAAAGTTGGTTGAATCTGAAAGTTTCGATCTATTAGGTGATGCAGACCCTGCTGTCAGACTCTCTTTTGGGTGTTCTTGATCTTCTGTTGTTGTTAGGTTTAAAGATGCACCAGAGTCCGGCAGGCTTGTATCCGTTACTGCAGTATTTTCTACCATAGGCTGAAGCTGCAGATCCGCACGGTTTCTTCTCAGAGACAGTCCACTCTCCAACTGGACCTTATAAGACCGTGGAGCCACCTCCTCTTGCACGTGTCCTTGTTGTCTCCAGTTTCCTGTGGAAGCATCTCTAAGACGTACCTTGTCTCCTGGCTTTAGGAAAGGCAGATGTTTAGCCTTTCGATCATACAGCCGCTTTTGCTTCATCTTCATTTCTTCTTTTGCCTTCCTGACTTTGTGTGCAGCCTTAGGGGTCAACAAGTCTTCATGTACTGGTAGGTTGGAGCGAATGCGCCTTCCCATCAGCATCTGAGCTGGTGACAATCCATTTTGCAGAGGTGTACTCCGGTAGATCAGAAGACTTTTTTGAAAGTCATCTCTGTCGTGTGCTTTTTTCAGTAGAGTCTTCACTGTCTTTACTGAGCTTTCCGCTAAGCCATTGGACTTTGGATAGTTTGGACTTGATGTTACGTGTCTAAACCCCCAATCTTTAGCAAAGTCAGCAAACTCACTGCTGGAAAACTGCGGTCCATTGTCTGAAAACAGTTCACACGGAACACCGTGTCTGGCAAACACACACTTCAGGAAACTAATCACTGCTTTACTTGATGTTGACTGCAGCGCTCCGACTTCAGGATAGTTCGAAAAGTAGTCTGTTACCACCACGTAACTTTTACCATTACAGTCAAACAAATCAGTTCCAACCTTATAGTAAGGTCTATGTGGAACTGGGTGAGACATCAGTGGCTCCGCTTGTTGTTTCGGCCTGTAAGTGCGGCAAAGTTCACATGAAGCTGTCGTCTGGCTGATGTCTTGGTTGATTCTAGGCCAGTACATTACATCCCTTGCTCTGCGTTTACACTTGACCTCTCCGAGGTGACCTTCATGTATCTTTTGAAGCATCTGCTTGCGCAGTGAGGTTGGAATGACAAACTTGCTTCCTTTTAAAACTATGTCGTCCACCACTGTGAGCTCTGCTCTGCAGTTCCAGAAATCTTGTATTTTTCCAGGGCATTCTTTTTTGTTTTCAGGCCATCCTTTGAGTATTGTTCTTTTCAGTTCTTTCATGATTTCATCTGCATTTGTCTCTGTTCGTATCTGTTCTGTTCGGTCAGCAGTTACCGGCAGAGATGTCAGAATCATGTCCACATATGCTTGTATTTCTGCTCCTTTTCCGCTGTCTTCTTTTTCATCTGTGTCCACTGCTCTAGACAAAGTGTCTGCTGTGTACATGTACTTTCCTTTTGTGTACATCATGTGCACGTCATATTTCTGCAGCCTGATTAACATCCGCTGTATCCTTACTGGACAATCACTCAGTGCTTTAGATATGATTGACACCAATGGTTTATGGTCGGTTTCCACTTCAAACGTTTGGCCATAAACATATTGATGGAACCGCTCACATGCATACATGCTGGCTAACAGTTCTTTTTCTATTTGAGCGTACCTGGACTCTGCACCTGTCAACGCTCTGGATGCGTAGGCTACAGGTAGCCACTGCTCATCGTGTTGCTGCAGCAGCACTGCTCCCAAGCCATGCTGTGACGCATCCGCTGAAATTCTGGTCCTCTTCTCTGGATCATAGAACTTTAGCACCGGTTCTTGTGTCAAAACCTCTTTCAGTTTCCGAAAACTTTGCTCTTGTTCATGAGACCAAATCCATTCATTTTTCTGTTCAAGAAGACTCCTAAGGGGTATTGTCAGGGTTGCCAGTTGTGGGACAAACTGGGCGAGATAGGTTACCATCCCTAAGAACCGCCTAACTTCATCTTTGTTGGTTGGTCTTTCCATATTGTTTATAGCTGAAGTCTTTTTTGGGTCTGGCTTCACTCCCTGTTCACTAACAACATCTCCCACAAAGGTAAGTGTCTTCACTCCAAACTCACATTTGTCTTTATTTAGTTTCAGATTTACTTCTCTTGTCTTGTCCAACACTTGTCTCAGTCTTTTGTCATGTTCCTCTCGAGTAGTTCCCCAGACAATGATGTCATCCATCATGGTCTCTACTCCTGGTATGTGTTCATATATCATGTGTATAGTCTTGTGATAGACTTCAGGCGCAGATCTAATTCCATATGGTAGGCGAAGAAACCTGTACCTGCCTTCGGGCGTGTTGAATGTACAGACTTTTGAGCTCTCTTCGTCTAACCTCAGCTGCCAAAATCCTGACGAGGCATCTAATTTACTGAACCATTTAGCTCCAGCAAACTGTGCCATGATTTCTTCCCTGGTTGGTAACTTGAAATGTTCTCTTCTGATTGCTTTGTTTAAGTCTCTTGGGTCTAAGCATGTTCTGAGAGCTCCTGTTTTCTTTTGAATGACTACCAGTGAGCTGACCCATTCAGTTGGTTCATCTATCTTTTTGATGACCTCAAGTTTTTCCATGCGTGCTAGCTCGTCCTTCAGTTTTTCTCGCAGCGCAAATGGAACTTTCCTACATGGATGCACGACAGGAGGGACACTTTTATCCACGCATATTCTATGCTCTCCAGGTAAACATCCTAGTCCTTCAAAGCAATCTTTGTACTCTTTCATGAGCGAGTCATTATCATTTGTCACTTCTGGTGATGTCACGACAAACACTCTTTTGACTAGGTTCAGCTTTACAGACGTGCTTAGCCCTAAAATCGGTTGCACCTTCTTATCCACGACGAGTAGTTGTGCTCGTATCTTCTGGTTTTTATGTTTAAATGTTGCAATGCAGCCTCCTTTTACAGGAACGCGTTCGCCTGTGTAGCCAGTCACCTTCGTTTTTATTGGATTAATTTTGCTCTTCACTGTCAGTGTTTTGTAATCCTCTATCGATAACAGATTTATTTGTGCACCCGTGTCAATCTTGAATGGAATTATTGTTTCATTCACTTCAAGTGGCACTATCCATTCTTCTTTTTCTGCTGTGCCTACATGCACCATGTCCACAATGAACTCGTCTTCCTGTTCTTCCTCATCAACTGTGTGGACTTTTTGTCTTGTGGGAGCTTTACAACATTTAGCATAATGGTTGCTTTTCCCACAGTTGTTGCAAGATTTTCCATATGCAGGGCATGATCTTGGCTTGTGGCTGTTTCCACATTTGCCACATTTAAAACCTGCATGTTTCTCCTCTTGTTTAGGATATGTTTTACTTTTCTTTCTTTCTTTCTGTATTGCATGCACTGTTGTTTCATCTCTCCGAAGCTCTTTTGCTTGTGCTCTTGTGGTCTCTGCTGCTCGACACATAGAAACACACTTATCTAATGTAAGTCCAGTTTCTCTAAGCAGTCTTTCTCTTAGTCCATTATCGGCTGTACTGCAGACAATCCTGTCTCTCACCAGTGAGTCTCTCAGAGTCCCGAATTCACATGTTTTGCTTAATGTGTGAAGCTCTGCTAAGTATTGATCAAAAGGTATTCCTTGCTTTTGATCATGGGTGAAAAACTTGTACCTTTCAAAGGTCACATTCTGAGTGGGTACAAAATACTCTTCAAATTTTGTCATTAGTTCTGCCAGAGTCAGGTTAGCTTCATCCAGCTGAAAGCTGTTAAATATATCCAAAGCATCTTCTCCAATAACATGCAATAGGATATTAGCCTTAAGTTTTTCATCACCGTTCCCTGCTCCACTTGCTGCCAAATAAATGTTAAATCTTTGCTTGAAACGTTTCCAGTTGTCAGCAAGATTGCCTGTCAATTGCATGGAAGTGGGCGGACTTAGCTTATCCATGGCGAGTCGGGGTATTTGGGCATCCACAGTCCTCTGCTGCTGTGCGTTATTCACCAAATCAGGAACAAAATCCTCTTCTGTTTGTTCAATTTCTCCCTCGGCTCCCGCTTCACTGTCACTGCTGCTCGTAGCCATCACTCGATGTAGCACACGCTGTCAGCCTGTTGCTCCTCGGCATGTTTTCACTCACAAGAATTTTTCTCTTTAATCTTGCTGCTCACTTCTGACACCATGTGTTGTCTTGCTTATCTTAAAGTAAGCCAAGTCAGTCGTTGGGTTTCTATGACTTTTTATTTAACAGTCTCTTTAACGTACTACACAGTGCATGGCTATCAACCGCTTCCTAGCTCTCCGCTCGGGGCACTCCCCACGTGACCATTCGCTATGCATTCCGGGTAACACATGCATGCTGGGTAATGGAGTTCAACATTACTACTTCAATACACAACACCCACTAAGTCCATTCAGGGTAGAGTGTGTAAGGGGACAGCCCTTTATGGCCCCACAATATCATGGTTTTGACTGAAAAGTGATGCCCTGACAGAACAACAAGGTGACCTCCTCAAAAACGGTTTTAACTTTTATTTCCATAGATAACTTTTAAAAAAAATACAGACCCAAAACACAAGACTGTATTAATCATGTTTCCTGTTCTTTGTGGGATTAACATTTGGTGGGACAAACCGAAACTTTTGTTAGCACAAGAAATTGACAACATAAATATAATATTGCTCATAATGGATAGGTGCATAACCCACTGGTGGAGCATTTTCTCATGACCCAGGGTTTTTCTTTATGGTGAACAGTGTGAGAGATTTTGTTATCATTGTTACTGTTATTATGGCTATTGTTCTTATGGTTCTTATTACTGTTTTATGATGATTATTATTATTACTTTAACCCTACCCCTGGTCCTGTTTCTAACCCTAACCTTTAGTTTAATCTGAACCCTAATCCCAACCCTTAATCAGTTATTAGAAATTTAAATAATCTTAAACATAAAGCAATAACATGGTTGGAAGGAAAAGGTTTTGTTTCACGTGTCTTTTTGCCTGGTTAGCAGTATGCATGCAGGGGAGGGGCTTAGAACGCACAGGGCCCATGGCTCAGGACACGCAGGGCCCATGAGGCCGACGCGTGCTCCTTGGTAAGACAGTGTGAATAAAACAGCCACCTTTTGTCTCTCACTTCACTTTTACGCCTGTCCAGCCAAGTTGTAGCTGTTGTGGTGTGCATAGAGCCTGATGAAGGCAGAATTTGCCGAAACGCGTAGCGAGCACACTTTATTCTAATTTTGTATTGTTTATTTATTTATTTTCTTACATTTTTGTGAATAAAAACACTCATTTAAGTGGTTGTCCCGCTTTTTTCTTTTTTTCTTTTTTCAAAGTTTGCAAGTTTTTCTATTTTTGATTACATTCTTGCCTGGTGGAAAAACCGTAACACCTGCCATGCACTTCTACGACGGAGAGGAGGATGGAGGTGCTTGGACCACGGTGCGCTACGGGAGGAGACACTACAGAAATCCCCGTGCGCTCAGCTTTAATTACCGGGGCCGACCGGACCATAGGATGGACCGTGCATTTCCCGTCTCCGGCTGGAAGAGGGCGCCAAGGTTCCCAAATTTTGGCTGGAGTAGGGCTTCACCTTCAAATCCTAACTGGCCTGCGCCTCCTATGTACGACGGGTCCCGGCCTTATTTTCCACAGCCCCGCTCTTATGCAGCAGCGGTCCGGGGCTCACCTACCAGACGAGCGACAAGATTTGGACCCCCAGCAGATGTTAGGCAGGACGACCTGCAGATGAAAGACTTGGACAGCTTATCCGCAAATTACATGCTGTAATTAAGATGGTGCATCACTTACAAAAGGTGACCATCACGCCGGACAGACCAGAACCTCTGATGATCGCTCGCATAGTGGACTCATTAACCTCACTGATTAAACCCGCTGATCCCACGGATGATGTGTTAGACCTCATTGAGGGCAACGCAAAAAACTGGGGACAGAACACACTGCAGATCCTCCAGGATCACTACCAAAAGAGGCTGGAGAAACTTTTACAGGATCTCCCCGGTGATTTAACCCGAGATTGGAGGGAAGCCTTCATCGTGGCGACACGATGGGCTTGCAGAAATCTACCTCGGATCACGCAGGATGTTCTCGATCAGGCAGAGGCCCTGATCATCACCTGCAGATCAGACTCGGAGCGGCGAAGTCCAGCGGCTACGACACCACCCCCCGGCAGGGTCTGATAGCCGCCGGGGGCCGCGCACATCAGGAGGAAGAAAAAAGAGGACCCGTCAACCTGAGCGGGTCTCCATGAGCATTCAAGCTGAATGTTACGAGGCCACAAACCGATCAGTTGGAACTATGACGGACATGAGACCAGCTTGGCCTCCAGATGCAGTTCCAGCAGCCGCTGCCGAGAAGCAGCGTGGACCGCGAACGGCGACCCGCCGCAACCCCTTCGTGGCGCGTGAGGAATTTCTCCCTCAGATTGTGGGGATAACTTCACCCTCTGCTTCCAGACCGGCAGCACGGGCGCCACCTTCCCGAATTTCAGCACTGGACAGCTCCCAGGAGGAGGAAAGCTCCGATAGAGAGGAGAACCGCGGCGGGGAGGTTCTTCACGAGGAGGAGGAGGAGTTCGATAATGAATACGACAGCGAGGAAGATGGGGATGAGGCGGACACGGACGCTGACCCCCCAGCTTCAGGTAGTTCGGGGCTGGATCATATTTCTGACAGCCCGGGTGTGACAGAATGCCAGGAGGACAGCGCATCTCCAGCTTCAGCGGAGGAACGCTGTATTACAGGGCTGGAGCTAGCAGGTGACGGTGCTGAGCCACCAGTAGCCCGTGTTGACTTACCTGCCCCAGAGCGGCAGGTTTTCAAGGTAAAGCGTCACCCTGAAACAAACAGAAAATTGATTGACTGGTTTCTGGAAGTGGAGAAAAGGTGTCTTATTGTTGGTGACTCAAATTTATCCAGAATCCCTGAATATTCCATCCCAGATCTACAGATTGAGAGGTGTCCAGGTGCTAATTTTCGCCACATGCAGGCTTTATTTGAGATAGCCCACGTTCCGTGGGATTTGGTGGTTCAGAATGTGGTCATTGCAGCCGGCATTAACGCCAAAGGTCAGAACATTAAAGAAACTGCAGTTAAACAGCTCCAGCGGGCTCTGAAGATGGCTAAACACAGATTTCCATCTGCTGTCATCTGGGTTCCCTTGGTTAATTTTTCTGGTAACTTATCTGCAATGGAGCAGAACAACATGAAACTACTAAATCAGCATATTAAAAAAAAATATGAGACACATCCCCCTGCTGGAGGACTCGCATTTTGCAACAGAAAAAGATGCAATTCACTGGACCGAGGACACGGCCAGAGCAATGTTGGAACATTGGAGGTATTTTTTAAAGTGGAATACCCACTAAGTCCATTCAGGGTAGAGTGTGTAAGGGGACAGCCCTTTATGGCCCCACAATATCATGGTTTTGACTGAAAAGTGATGCCCTGACAGAACAACAAGGTGACCTCCTCAAAAACGGCTTAACTTTTATTTCCATAGATAACTTTTTAAAAAAACCAGACCCAAAACACAAGACTGTATTAATCACGTTTCCTGTTCTTTGTGGGATTAACATTTGGTGGGACAAACCGAAACTTTTGTTAGCACAAGAAAGTGACAACATAAATATAATATTGCTCATAATGGATAGGTGCATAACCCACTGGTGGAGCATTTTCTCATGACCCAGGGTTTTTCTTTATGGTGAACAGTGTGAGAGATTTTGTTATCATTGTTACTGTTATTATGGCTATTGTTCTTATGGTTCTTATTACTGTTTTATGATGATTATTATTATTACTTTAACCCTACCCCTGGTCCTGTTTCTAACCCTAACCTTTAGTTTAATCTGAACCCTAATCCCAACCCTTAATCAGTTATTAGAAATTTAAATAATCTTAAACATAAAGCAATAACATGGTTGGAAGGAAAAGGTTTTGTTTCACGTGTCTTTTTGCCTGGTTAGCAGTATGCATGCAGGGGAGGGGCTTAGAACGCACAGGGCCCATGGCTCAGGACACGCAGGGCCCATGAGGCCGACGCGTGCTCCTTGGTAAGACAGTGTGAATAAAACAGCCACCTTTTGTCTCTCACTTCACTTTTACGCCTGTCCAGCCAAGTTGTAGCTGTTGTGGTGTGCATAGAGCCTGATGAAGGCAGAATTTGCCGAAACGCGCAGCGAGCACACTTTATTCTAATTTTGTATTGTTTATTTATTTATTTTTTTACATTTTTGTGAATAAAAACACTCATTTAAGTGGTTGTCCCTGTTGACAAATGGTATGACTCAGGAGATACCACTTGGACAGGTATGACAGTTTTGTAACTGTATCTGTTATTAGTGACCTGAAGGAGGCGCTGTTTTACTCTGGATGTTGGAGCAAGCTTTCTGTTCGGTCCTGTTAATAAAAGTCAAGCCGGTGAATGGCTAAAGAGAGACGTGGCTGCCCGTCGTAATTTCTTCATAATTATTCCGCTGCAGGTAGGCAAAAGGTGTAAGCCTACACTGAGGAACTAAACCTGCTAACAGGTTATGGGCCCAGAGACCGCAAGGAGCATTCTGAGAGTCTGACGACGGACACGTGCTATCGCAAGACGTCTGTTTGCTAACGCAAAGCAGGAATTAGCTGGGAGCTATCGCTAGCTTAGCTACGGACATAAAATGACGAACAGAACCAAGATTAAGTGGCCCACATTCGACGGGAGAGCAGAGGAGTATGAGCTCTGGGAAGAAAGGATGTTATGCTGCATGCACAGTGCAGGACTGAAGCAGACAATCCTGAATGAGCCTGCCGGTCCTCTGTCAGTGGAAGAACAAGCACGTGACAACAAGCTGAACGCTGATGCATATTGCGCGCTGGCGCCATTACTGGATAACACCAGCTTGGGACTGATATTCAGAGACACTAAAGACAAAGGCAGAGAGAGTCTCAAAGTGTTAAGAGAACACTACATCGGCAAAGGTAGGCCCCGGATTGTCTCCCTGTACATAACATTGACCTCACTGAAGAAAGCAGACACAGAGACTGTTACAGAGTATGTCATCAGAGCAGAGCAAATCATTACAGCGCTCAAGAGTGCAGGTGAAGCACCGAGTGAGGGACTGATGATGGCAATGATTATGAGGGGACTTCCAGAAAAATACAAGCCATTCACGCTGATGGTTACACATAGCTCTGCAGACATGAAGCTGGGAGAGTTCAAAGCCAAATTAAGGAACTTTGAGGCCTCTGAAGACATAGACCCCGTAGCAGATGAGACGGGAGAGAGAGTGCTGAAAGCCCGAGCGGCTCCAAAGAAAAAGAGCGGACCTTCAACGGACCTGGTTTGCTGGAGATGTGGAGAAAAGGGGCACAGAAAAGATGATTGCTCAAAGAAAGCTTGGTGTAGTTCATGCAAGAGCACAAGTCACACAGATAAAGCGTGCAGAAAGAAAGAACGTGGACGTGGCTCTCGGTGCGCTCGTGCTCAAGATGACTGCTGCGACAACAGAAGCCATAAAGTGGATTGCAGGCGGGACGACACCAGGGGAGCTGCAGAAAAGGAAGACTTCACGTTTAAGACGGAGACGAAAGATGCCAGCAGAGCTGTACAGCAGATCCAGATAAAAGGCCTGGTCGTGGACACAGGTGCATCGTCCCACATTATTAACGACAGGAGCCGGTTCAAGAGTTTCGACAGCACCTTCAAGCCAGAGAGACACAGCATGGAGCTTGCAGACGGAAAGCGTACTTTTGGGTTGGCACAAGGCAGAGGGGATGCACAGGTATGTCTCCTGGACAGTAAAGGGCGCCGCTGTACAGTAACGTTGAAGAACGCCCTCTACATCCCCTCATTCCCACAAGAACTCTTCTCTGTGAAGTGTGCAACTGCTAATGGTGCCAAGGTACACTTTGATGAAGGTAAAGATGTTCTTGAGGTGCCTGATGGCACCAAATTTACCATTCATGTGTTTAAAAGGATGTACTACTTACAGACAGATTTTGGTGAAAATGATGTTTGTAATGTCAGTTATGATATCCAAACCTGGCACGAGATCATGGGTCACTGCAACTACGAAGACATACTGCGATTGCAGGATGTAACAGTCGGCATGCACATTAAAGGTGCAAAACGTAAGCCTGATAAAGAATGTGATGTATGCATAAAAGGAAAGTTCACCCGAACGAGAAACAGAAATCCAACTGACAAAGTTAAGACACAACTTGAACTTGTGAACACAGATCTAGCTGGTCCAGTAAACAATGAATCAATAGATGGTTTCAAGTATATGCAGTCTTTTACAGATGTGTATACAGGGGCTGTTTTTGTTTACTTCCTGAAAGCAAAAAGTGATGCAACTCAAGCCACTGAGAAGTTTCTGGCTGATGTAGCACCTTATGGTACTGTGAAATGCATTCGGTCAGACAATGGGACTGAGTTCACCAGTAAAGAGTTCCAGACGCTACTGAGGAAGAACAAAATCAGACATGAGATGTCCTGCCCATATTCCCCACACCAGAATGGGGTAGCAGAGAGGGAAGGGCGCACCCTTTTTGAGATGGCTCGGTGTAAGCTTATTGACAGTAATCTGCCTAAGAGCCTTTGGCATTATGCCATTCAGGAGGCAGCTTACACCAGGAATCGATGCTTTAATAAGCACACGGTTACTACCCCCTATATAGCTCTGACAGGTAAAAGGTGTGATCTGGCAAAGATGCATAAGTTTGGATCAGTGTGTTATGCCTACCAACAAGATAGGGGTAAACTAGACTCCAAGTGTGAAAAAGGGCTCTTCGTAGGACATGATAAAGGCAGTCCAGCTTTTCTGGTCTACTATCCCAGTACAGGGAAAGTACAAAAGCACAGACTGGTGAAATTCATCACAAAGACAACCTGTGAGAACGAGACCCAGACTCAGGAGCTAGATGTTGACTCCTTAGGAGACTGTGAGGAGAGAGAGGCACTGCAGCCCAGTTGCCCCATCACAGATGAACAGACAGATGATCTACAGTCACCAGAAAATGACGCAGAAGAACACCCTAGAGTGATGACACAGGTTTCGAGCAGTAGGAAATACCCCACCAGAGAACGTAAACCCCAGGGGTATCTGAAAGATTATATTCAGGGAGATGCCAAGGAGGAAGACAGTATGCTCACTAGCATAGACTACTGCTACCGAACAGTTTGTGGTGTGCCACTAACCTTTAAAGAAGCTATGTCATCGACAGAATCAGGAAAGTGGAAGAGAGCTATGGATGAAGAGATCAAATCCTTAGAGGATAATCAGACTTTTACCCTGACTACATTGCCAGAAGGCAGAAAGACAGTGGGAGGTAGGTGGGTGTACTCCATTAAGGAGAACAATGATGGACATGAACAATACAAGGCCAGATTTGTGGCTAAAGGATATAGTCAGAGGGCCGGGATTGATTTTGACGAGACATTCTCACCTACAGCTAATCTGACCAGTGTACGTGTTGTGATGCAGAAGGCAGCCCAAGACAACCTAACATTACACCAGATGGATGTCAAAACAGCTTATCTGCATGCACCCATCGATCGAGACATTTACATGGAGCAACCTGAAGGTTACGAAAAAGGGGAAGGAAACCTGGTGTGTAAGCTAAAAAAATCCATCTATGGTCTGAAACAGTCGGGGCGCAATTGGAATGAGATGCTTCACACATGTCTGACAGATAACAATTTTACTCAGAACCCAGCAGACCACTGTGTCTATACAAAAGAGTCGAAACAGGGAGAAAAGGTAATAATCGTCATCTGGGTGGATGATCTTATACTTGCAGCCAGTAACATCAAAAGTCTAAACCAGGTGAAGGCGTTACTTTCCACCAGGTTTAAGATGAAGGATCTTGGTCAATTAAAACACTTTCTAGGCATAGACTTCAGCCAATCTGATGGCTGTGTAAAAATGTCTCAAGAGAGGTATGTTGAAAAGATCCTGAAGCGCTTTGACATGCAGGAGTGTAGAACAAGGGAGACTCCATGTGACCAAAAGCTAAATTATTCGGAGGACGCACCTAAAATGGCAGATGTTAAAACATACAGAGAGGCTGTTGGCAGCCTTATCTATCTGGCCACCTGCACAAGACCTGATTTATGTTTTGTGGTAAGCAAACTCTCACAACATTTTGCTGATCCCACAGATGAGCATCGGGTTACAGTCAAACACGTTTTGCGTTACCTCAGAGGGACTGCTAACAAACAACTTTGTTTCCGAAAAAGCAGTGAGGGCCTGGGTCTTCAGGCATATAGCGACGCAGACTGGGGGGCAGACACCAGTGATAGGCGGAGTACGACCGGTTACTGCGTAACTATGAGCAAAGACAGCTCATTGATCTCGTGGAAGACCAAAAAGCAACCAACAGTAGCCCTATCTACTTGTGAAGCCGAGTACATGGCTCTCGCCCTAACAATACAGGAGTGTATCTATTTGGAACAGCTGCTGAAAGGCATGGATACACATGAGTATTTGAAATCTGTGGTTTATGAAGACAACCAGGGGACCATTGCACTTGTCAGAAACCCAGTGAACAGACAAAGATGCAAACACGTGGACATAAAATATCACTTTATCAGGTCCACCATAAGAGATGGGAAGATATCACTTGTCTACTGCCCCACAGAAGACATGGTCGCAGATGTTATGACTAAACCTGTCACTAAACTGAAGTTGATGAGGTTTTCACAGATCATGTTTGGTGAATAAGTGTTTTGACATTTAAGTGATTTGATTTGTTTATTTTTGTTTTGACAATGTTAATGTACAGTATACAAGTCATTCATAAGTGGGAGTGTTGACAAATGGTATGACTCAGGAGATACCACTTGGACAGGTATGACTGTTTTGTAACTGTATCTGTTATTAGTGACCTGAAGGAGGCGCTGTTTTACTCTGGATGTTGGAGCAAGCTTTCTGTTCGGTCCTGTTAATAAAAGTCAAGCCGGTGAATGGCTAAAGAGAGACGTGGCTGCCCGTCGTAATTTCTTCATAATTATTCCGCTGCAGGTAGGCAAAAGGTGTAAGCCTACACTGAGGAACTAAACCTGCTAACAGTCCCGCTTTTTTCTTTTTTTCTTTTTTCAAAGTTTGCAAGTTTTTCTATTTTTGATCACATTCTTGCCTGGTGGAAAACCGTAACACCTGCCATGCACTTCTACGACGGAGAGGAAGATGGAGGTGCTTGGACCACGGTGCGCTACGGGAGGAGACACTACAGAAATCCCCGTGCGCTCAACTTTAATTACCGGGGCCGACAGGACCATAGGATGGACCGTGCATTTCCCGTCTCCGGCTGGAAGAGGGCGCCAAGGTTCCCAAATTTTGGCTGGAGTAGGGCTTCACCTTCAAATCCTAACTGGCCTGCGCCTCCTATGTACGACGGGTCCCGGCCTTATTTTCCACAGCCCCGCTCTTATGCAGCAGTGGTCCGGGGCTCACCTACCAGACGAGCGACAAGATTTGGACCCCCAGCAGATGTTAGGCAGGACCTCCGGCGACCTGCAGATGAAAGACTTGGACAGTTTATCCGCAAATTACATGCTGTAATTAAGATGGTGCATCACTTACAAAACGTGACCATCACGCCGGACAGACCAGAACCTCTGATGATCGCTCGCATACTGGACTCATTAACCTCACTGATTAAACCCGCTGATCCCACGGATGATGTGTTAGACCTCATTGAGGGCAACGCAAAAAACTGAGGACAGAACACACTGCAGATCCTCCAGGATCACTACCAAAAGAGGCTGGAGAAACTTTTACAGGATCTCCCCGGTGATTTAACCCGAGATTGGAGGGAAACCTTCATCGTGGCGACACGATGGGCTTGCAGAAATCTACCTCGGATCACGCAGGATGTTCTCGATCAGGCAGAGGCCCTGATCATCACCTGCATATCAGACTCGGAGCGGCGAAGTCCAGCGGCTACGACACCACCCCCGGCAGGGTCTGATAGCCGCCGGGGGCCGCGCACATCAGGAGGAAGAAAAAAGAGGACCCGTCAACCTGAGCGGGTCTCCATGAGCATTCAAGCTGAATGTTACGAGGCCACAAACCGATCAGTTGGAACTATGACGGACATGAGACCAGCTTGGCCTCCAGATGCAGTTCCAGCAGCCGCTCCCGAGAAGCAGCGTGGACTGCGAACGGCGACCCGCCGCAACCCCTTCGTGGCGCGTGAGGAATTTCTCCCTCAGATTGTGGGGATAACTTCACCCTCTGCTCCCAGACCGGCAGCACGGGCGCCACCTTCCCGAATTTCAGCACTGGACAGCTCCCAGGAGGAGGAAAGCTCCGATAGAGAGGAGAACCGCGGCGGGGAGGTTCTTCACGAGGAGGAGGAGGAGTTCGATAATGAATACGACAGCGAGGAAGATGGGGATGAGGCGGACACGGACGCTGACCCCCCCAGCTTCAGGTAATTCGGGGCTGGATCATATTTCGGACAGCCCGGGTGTGACAGAATGCCAGGAGGACAGCGCATCTCCAGCTTCAGCGGAGGAACGCTGTATTACAGGGCTGGAGCTAGCAGGTGACGGTGCTGAGCCACCAGTAGCCCGTGTTGACTTACCTGCCCCAGAGCGGCAGGTTTTCAAGGTAAAGCGTCACCCTGAAACAAACACAGAATTGATTGACTGGTTTCTGGAAGTGGAGAAAAGGTGTCTTATTGTTGGTGACTCAAATTTATCCAGAATCCCTGAATATTCCATCCCAGATCTACAGATTGAGAGTTATCCAGGTGCTAATTTTCGCCACATGCAGGCTTTATTTGAGATAGCCCACGTTCCGTGGGATTTGGTGGTTCAGAATGTGGTCATTGCAGCCGGCATTAACGCCAAAGGTCAGAACATTAAAGAAACTGCAGTTAAACAGCTCCAGCGGGCTCTGAAGATGGCTAAACACAGATTTCCATCTGCTGTCATCTGGGTTCCCTTGGTTAATTTTTCTGGTAACTTATCTGCAATGGAGCAGAACAACATGAAACTACTAAATCAGCATATTAAAAAAAAAATATGAGACACATCCCCCTGCTGGAGGACTCGCATTTTGCAACAGAAAAAGATGCAATTCACTGGACCGAGGACACGGCCAGAGCAATGTTGGAACATTGGAGGTATTTTTTAAAGTGGAATACCCACTAAGTCCATTCAGGGTAGAGTGTGTAAGGGGACAGCCCTTTATGGCCCCACAATATCATGGTTTTGACTGAAAAGTGATGCCCTGACAGAACAACAAGGTGACCTCCTCAAAAACGGTTTAACTTTTATTTCCATAGATAACTTTTTAAAAAAATACAGACCCAAAACACAAGACTGTATTAATCATGTTTCCTGTTCTTTGTGGGATTAACATTTGGTGGGACAAACCGAAACTTTTGTTAGCACAAGAAAGTGACAACATAAATATAATATTGCTCATAATGGATAGGTGCATAACCCACTGGTGGAGCATTTTCTCATGACCCAGGGTTTTTCTTTATGGTGAACAGTGTGAGAGATTTTGTTATCATTGTTACTGTTATTATGGCTATTGTTCTTATGGTTCTTATTACTGTTTTATGATGATTATTATTATTACTTTAACCCTACCCCTGGTCCTGTTTCTAACCCTAACCTTTAGTTTAATCTGAACCCTAATCCCAACCCTTAATCAGTTATTAGACATTTAAATAATCTTAAACATAAAGCAATAACATGGTTGGAAGGAAAAGGTTTTGTTTCACGTGTCTTTTTGCCTGGTTAGCAGTATGCATGCAGGGGAGGGGCTTAGAACGCACAGGGCCCATGGCTCAGGACACGCAGGGCCCATGAGGCCGACGCGTGCTCCTTGGTAAGACAGTGTGAATAAAACAGCCACCTTTTGTCTCTCACTTCACTTTTACGCCTGTCCAGCCAAGTTGTAGCTGTTGTGGTGTGCATAGAGCCTGATGAAGGCAGAATTTGCCGAAACGCGTAGCGAGCACACTTTATTCTAATTTTGTATTGTTTATTTATTTATTTTTTTACATTTTTGTGAATAAAAACACTCATTTAAGTGGTTGTCCCGCTTTTTTCTTTTTTTCTTTTTTCAAAGTTTGCAAGTTTTTCTATTTTTGATTACATTCTTGCCTGGTGGAAAACCGTAACACCTGCCATGCACTTCTACGACGGAGAGGAGGATGGAGGTGCTTGGACCACGGTGCGCTACGGTAGGAGACACTACAGAAATCCCCGTGCGCTCAGCTTTAATTACCGGGGCCGACCGGACCATAGGATGGACCGTGCATT
The DNA here is from genome assembly GCF_053564925.1 of Oryzias latipes. Lineage (NCBI taxonomy): Eukaryota > Metazoa > Chordata > Actinopteri > Beloniformes > Adrianichthyidae > Oryzias > Oryzias latipes. The sequence continues at coordinate 489,896 of NC_136238.1, forward strand.
TCCCGTCTCCGGCTGGAAGAGGGCGCCAAGGTTCCCAAATTTTGGCTGGAGTAGGGCTTCACCTTCAAATCCTAACTGGCCTGCGCCTCCTATGTACGACGGGTCCCGGCCTTATTTTCCACAGCCCCGCTCTTATGCAGCAGCGGTCCGGGGCTCACCTACCAGACGAGCGACAAGATTTGGACCCCCAGCAGATGTTAGGCAGGACCTCCGGCGACCTGCAGATGAAAGACGTGGACAGCTTATCCGCAAATTACATGCTGTAATTAAGATAATCTAGCCGCAGGGGTTGCAAGCCAGTTGCCTCTGTGCCGGTCCCAAGCCCGGATAAATAGAGAGGGTTGCGTCAGGAAGGGCATCCGGCGTAAAAATTGCCAAAATAACCATGCGAATCATCCACAACACTTTAGACATACCGGATCGGTCGAGGCCCGGGTTAACAACGACCGCCACCGATGCTGTTAACCTACAGGGTGTCGGTGGAAATTTGACTACTGTTGGTCGAAGAAAGAGGGGAGGCAGAAGGGTCCGTGGCCAGAGAGAGAAGGGAAAAGGCAGGAACATAGGTTTGAGAATAGGGACTCTTAACGTTGGCACAATGACAGGGAAAGGCAGAGAGCTGGCAGACATGATGGAGAGAAGGAAGGTAGATGTACTGTGTGTGCAGGAGACAAGGTGGAAGGGCAGCAAGGCACGTAGTATTGGAGGAGGATACAAACTGTTCTATCATGGTGTTGATAGGAAGAGAAACGGGGTAGGTGTGATTCTGAAGGGGGAGTTTGTAAACAGTGTTCTAGAGGTGAAAAGAGTCTCAGACAGGATGATGAGCCTAAAGTTAGAAATTGAAGGGGTGATGGTGAATGTAGTCAGTGGGTATGCGCCACAGGTTGGCTGTGAGTTAGAAGTGAAGGACAGATTCTGGAGTGAGTTGGATGAGGTCATAGAGAGTTTTCCCAGAGGAGAGAGAGTTGTTATTGGAGCAGACTTTAATGGGCATGTTGGTGAGGGCAACAGAGGTGATGAGGAGGTGATGGGCAGGTTTGGTGTGAAGGAAAGGAATCTGGAGGGACAGATGGTGGTGGACTTTGCGAAGAGGATGGAAATGGCTGTAGTCAACACTTACTTCCAGAAGAGAGAGGAACATAGAGTGACATACAGAAGTGGAGGTAGGAGTACTCAGGTGGACTACATCCTATGCAGACGAGGTCATTTGAGAGAGGTTAATGACTGCAAAGTGGTGGTAGGAGAGAGTGTAGCCAGACAGCACCGCATGGTGGTGTGTAAGATGACTCTGGAGGTCAGGAAGAAGAAGAGAGGGAAAACAGAAAAGAAGACCAAGTGGTGGAAGCTACAGAATGAAGAAACTTGTGAGGAATTTAGGCAGAAGTTGAGGCAGGTCCTGGGTGGTCAGGATGAGCTTCCAGAGGACTGGGAAACTACAGCAGAAATTATCAGGGAAACAGGTAGGAAGGTGCTAGGTGTGTCATCTGGAAAGAGGAAAGACGGTAAAGAGACTTGGTGGTGGAATGAGGAAGTACAGGAATGCGTCCAGAGGAAGAGGTTGGCTAAAAGGAAGTGGGATGTAGAAAGGACTGAGGAAGGTAGACAGGAGTACAAGGAAGCGCAGCGTAGAGTGAAGAGAGAGGTGGCAAAGGCCAAACAGAAAGCTTACGATGAGCTATATGACAGGTTAGACACAAAGGAAGGAGAGAAGGACTTGTACAGGCTAGCCAGACAGAGAGACAGAGATGGGAAGGACGTGCAACAGATAAGGGTGATTAAGGACAGAGATGGAAAGGTGCTAACAACCCAGGAGAGTGTACAGAAAAGATGGAAGGAGTATTTTGAGGAGCTGATGAACGTGGAAAATGACAGGGAAAGAAGGGAGGAAGATGTGGTTGTTGTGGAGCAGGAAGTAGCAGAGATTGGAAAGGATGAGGTTAGGAAGGCTCTGAAAAGGATGAAGAGCGGAAAGGCCGTTGGTCCTGATGACGTACCTGTGGAGGTATGGAAGTGCTTAGGAGAGACAGCAGTGGAATTTCTAACGAGGTTGTTCAATAGGATTTTAGAGAGTGAGAAGATGCCTGAGGAATGGAGGAGAAGCGTTCTGGTCCCGATCTTTAAGAACAAGGGTGACACGCAGAACTGCAGCAACTATAGAGGAATGAAGTTGATGAGCCACACAATGAAGCTGTGGGAAAGAGTAATGGAAGCCAGGCTTAGGAAGAAGGTGGAGATTTGTGAGCAGCAGTATGGTTTCATGCCCCGTAAGAGCACCACTGATGCCATTTTTGCTTTGAGAATGTTGATGGAAAAGTACAGAGAAGGTCAGAAGGAGCTGCATTGTGTGTTCGTAGATTTAGAGAAGGCGTATGACAGGGTGCCGAGGGAGGAGCTGTGGTACTGTATGAGGTCGTCTGGAGTGGCAGAGAAGTATGTCAGAGTAGTTCAGGACATGTATGAGAGAAGTATGACGGTGGTGAGATGTGCTGTAGGTCAGACAGAGGAGTTCAAGGTGGAGGTGGGACTACACCAAGGATCAGCTTTGAGTCCTTTTTTGTTTGCTATGCTGATGGACAGGCTGACAGACGAGGTAAGACAGGAATCTCCCTGGACAATGATGTTTGCGGATGACATTGTAATTTGCAGTGAGAGTAGAGAGCAGGTGGAGGAACAGCTAGAGAGGTGGAGGTTTGCTCTGGAAAGAAGAGGCATGAAGGTCAGTCGTAGTAAGACAGAATACATGTGTCTGAACGAGAGGGATCAAGGTAGAAGCGTTAGGTTACAGGGGGCTGAGGTGAAGAAGGTGCAGGAGTTTAAGTACTTGGGGTCAACAGTTCAGTGTGATGGGGAGTGTGGAAAAGAGGTGAAGAGGCGAGTGCAGGCAGGTTGGAGCGGGTGGAGGAAAGTGTCAGGAGTGTTGTGTGACAGAAGAGTGTCAGCAAGACTCAAAGGAAAGGTGTACAAGACAGTGGTGAGACCAGCTCTGCTCTATGGGTTAGAGACGGTAGCAGTGAGACAGAGACAAGAGGCTGAGATGGAGGTAGCGGAGATGAAGATGTTGAGGTTCTCCTTAGGAGTGACCAGGTTAGACAGGATAAGGAACGAGTACATCAGAGGGACGGCTCATGTTGCCTGTGTTAGCGACAAAGTCAGAGAAGCCAGACTGAGATGGTTTGGACATGTTCAGAGGAGGGATAGTGGATATATTGGTAGAAGGATGTTGGAGATGGAGCTGCCTGGCAGGAGGGCAAGAGGACGGCCAAAGAGGAGATACATGGATGTCTTAACAGAGGACATGAAGTTGGCTAATGTTAGGGTAGAAGATGTCCATGATAGAGTGAGGTGGAAAAGGATGATTCGCTGTGGCGACCCCTGATGGGAAAAGCCGAAAGAGAAAGAAGAAGACATGCTGTAATTAAGATGGTGCATCACTTACAAAACGTGACCATCACGCCGGACAGACCAGAACCTCTGATGATCGCTCGCATAGTGGACTCATTAACCTCACTGATTAAACCCGCTCATCCCACGGATGATGTGTTAGACCTCATTGAGGGCAACGCAAAAAACTGGGGACAGAACACACTGCAGATCCTCCAGGATCACTACCAAAAGAGGCTGGAGAAACTTTTACAGGATCTCCCCGGTGATTTAACCCGAGATTGGAGGGAAGCCTTCATCGTGGCGACACGATGGGCTTGCAGAAATCTACCTCGGATCACGCAGGATGTTCTCGATTAGGCAGAGGCCCTGATCATCACCTGCAGATCAGACTCGGAGCGGCAAAGTCCAGCGGCTACGACACCACCCCCCGGCAGGGTCTGATAGCCGCCGGGGGCCGCGCACATCAGGAGGAAGAAAAAAGAGGACCCGTCAACCTGAGCGGGTCTCCATGAGCATTCAAGCTGAATGTTACGAGGCCACAAACCGATCAGTTGGAACTATGACGGACATGAGACCAGCTTGGCCTCCAGATGCAGTTCCAGCAGCCGAGAAGCAGCGTGGACCGCGAACGGCGACCCGCCGCAACCCCTTCGTGGCGCGTGAGGAATTTCTCCCTCAGATTGTGGGGATAACTTCACCCTCTGCTCCCAGACCGGCAGCACGGGCGCCACCTTCCCGAATTTCAGCACTGGACAGCTCCCAGGAGGAGGAAAGCTCCGATAGAGAGGAGAACCGCGGCGGGGAGGTTCTTCACGAGGAGGAGGAGGAGGAGGAGTTCGATAATGAATACGACAGCGAGGAAGATGGGGATGAGGCGGACACGGACGCTGACCCCCCAGCTTCAGGTAGTTCGGGGCTGGATCATATTGTAAGGCCTGGAGGGTTGAAAGATGGGGTAAACAACAAAAAATTGAATGAGGGTATTGAAGGGCTAGAGGAATGATCTGGGGAGAGCGGACGCACACCACCAAAGAGGACCCAAATTCTTGGCCACAATGACAATTTATTCCGATGGAAAAAACATATGAATGGCCAAAAAGTTCCAGTTAAAAGACACTTAAAACAAGCATAAAATGCGTCTAAAAATTCTAGGCACGGATTAAAACAGTAAAACACGATAAAAATCCCAGGAACAGTTGAAAAAGGATAAAAGAGACCTAAAAGTCCAAAGAACAGTTAAAACTGGTTTAAAAATGCAGCTCAAAGGGGGGAATCACTGATCCCAAACCAGGAGACGTCTCTCTTCCCCCGACGCTGTTCCGAGGATCCCTCCAGTCATACACACAAAGACCTGGGGGGCGGGCTCCGTTCCGCCTCTGGGGTTTGTGACCGGCACTCCTCCGCGTCACCTCCAGCTGGCTCTCCTGGACACGCTGGAATCTGTGGAAACAGGCAAGCGGCAGCACGAAAAGCAATTCCTGATGCAGGCTGCCACTAGCCCTCCCACCTATTTCCACCAGTCTGCTGAAGCCCGTTCGGCTACTTACACACAGGCAGGGTCCCTGCCCTGCCCTTGCGTGTCGATCGCTCTGCAGACTGATGGTCCCAGCGCCCAGCGATCTCAGAGTGTGTGTCCCGATCACAGCGAGTCTTCCCGACGTCTGGCGGTCCCGACGTCTGGCGGTCCCGGCGTCCCACTCGCGCCCCGCGTGCATGCGCCTGCTGTCGGTGTGCGACTGCCTTTGGCTTTCCTCCTCAGGACTTTTATAAGTCCCTCCTGATGAGGAGCAGGTGCGGTGGATCGGCGCGCTATGTTACAAGGGGGGTGTGTCCATAGAAAGCATGCAACAAACAGGTAGCACCACAAACATGCAAAAGAAAAACACCCTACAACATGCAATCCCCCCACATCATCACAATATTTCGGACAGCCCGGGTGTGACAGAATGCCAGGAGGACAGCGCATCTCCAGCTTCAGCGGAGGAACGCTGTATTACAGGGCTGGAGCTAGCAGGTGACGGTGCTGAGCCACCAGTAGCCCGTGTTGACTTACCTGCCCCAGAGCGGCAGGTTTTCAAGGTAAAGCGTCACCCTGAAACAAACACAGAATTGATTGACTGGTTTCTGGAAGTGGAGAAAAGGTGTCTTATTGTTGGTGACTCAAATTTATCCAGAATCCCTGAATATTCCATCCCAGATCTACAGATTGAGAGGTGTCCAGGTGCTAATTTTCGCCACATGCAGGCTTTATTTGAGATAGCCCACGTTCCGTGGGATTTGGTGGTTCAGAATGTGGTCATTGCAGCCGGCATTAACGCCAAAGGTCAGAACATTAAAGAAACTGCAGTTAAACAGCTCCAGCGGGCTCTGAAGATGGCTAAACACAGAGTTCCATCTGCTGTCATCTGGGTTCCCTTGGTTATTTTTTCTGGTAACTTATCTGCAATGGAGCAGAACAACATGAAACTACTAAATCAGCATATTAAAAAAGAAATATGAGACACATCCCCCTGCTGGAGGACTCGCATTTTGCAACAGAAAAAGATGCAATTCACTGGACCGAGGACACGGCCAGAGCAATGTTGGAACATTGGAGGTATTTTTTAAAGTGGAATACCCACTAAGTCCATTCAGGGTAGAGTGTGTAAGGGGACAGCCCTTTATGGCCCCACAATATCATGGTTTTGACTGAAAAGTGATGCCCTGACAGAACAACAAGGTGACCTCCTCAAAAACGGTTTAACTTTTATTTCCATAGATAACTTTTTAAAAAAAATACAGACCCAAAACACAAGACTGTATTGATCATGTTTCCTGTTCTTTGCGGGATTAACATTTGGTGGGACAAACCGAAACTTTTGTTAGCACAAGAAAGTGACAACATAAATATAATATTGCTCATAATGGATAGGTGCATAACCCACTGGTGGAGCATTTTCTCATGACCCAGGGTTTTTCTTTATGGTGAACAGTGTGAGAGATTTTGTTATCATTGTTACTGTTATTATGGCTATTGTTCTTATGGTTCTTATTACTGTTTTATGATGATTATTATTATTACTTTAACCCTACCCCTGGTCCTGTTTCTAACCCTAACCTTTAGTTTAATCTGAACCCTAATCCCAACCCTTAATCAGTTATTAGAAATTTAAATAATCTTAAACATAAAGCAATAACATGGTTGGAAGGAAAAGGTTTTGTTTCACGTGTCTTTTTGCCTGGTTAGCAGTATGCATGCAGGGAGGAGGTGATGGGCAGGTTTGGTGTGAAGGAAAGGAATCTGGAGGGACAGATGGTGGTGGACTTTGCGAAGAGGATGGAAATTGCTGTAGTCAACACTTACTTCCAGAAGAGAGAGGAACATAGAGTGACATACAGAAGTGGAGGTAGGAGTACTCAGGTGGACTACATCCTATGTAGACGAGGTCATTTGAGAGAGGTTAATGGCTGCAAAGTGGTGGTAGGAGAGAGTGTAGCCAGACAGCACCGCATGGTGGTGTGTAAGATGACTCTGGAGGTCAGGAAGAAGAAGAGAGGGAAAACAGAAAAGAAGACCAAGTGGTGGAAGCTACAGAATGAAGAAACTTGTGAGGAATTTAGGCAGAAGTTGAGGCAGGTCCTGGGTGGTCAGGATGAGCTTCCAGAGGACTGGGAAACTACAGCAGAGATTATCAGGGAAACAGGTAGGAAGGTGCTAGGTGTGTCATCTGGAAAGAGGAAAGACGGTAAAGAGACTTGGTGGTGGAATGAGGAAGTACAGGAATGCGTCCAGAGGAAGAGGTTGGCTAAAAGGAAGTGGGATGTAGAAAGGACTGAGGAAGGTAGACAGGAGTACAAGGAAGCGCAGCGTAAAGTGAAGAGAGAGGTGGCAAAGGCCAAACAGAAAGCTTACGATGAGCTATATGACAGGTTAGACACAAAGGAAGGAGAGAAGGACTTGTACAGGCTAGCCAGACAGAGAGACAGAGATGGGAAGGACGTGCAACAGATAAGGGTGATTAAGGACAGAGATGGAAAGGTGCTAACAACCCAAGAGAGTGTACAGAAAAGATGGAAGGAGTATTTTGAGGAGCTGATGAACGAGGAAAATGACAGGGAAAGAAGGGAGGAAGATGTGGTTGTTGTGGAGCAGGAAGTAGCAGAGATTGGAAAGGATGAGGTTAGGAAGGCTCTGAAAAGGATGAAGAGCGGAAAGGCCGTTGGTCCTGATGACGTACCTGTGGAGGTATGGAAGTGCCTAGGAGAGACAGCAGTGGAATTTCTAACAAGGTTGTTCAATAGGATTTTAGAGAGTGAGAAGATGCCTGAGGAATGGAGGAGAAGCGTTCTGGTCCCAATCTTTAAGAACAAGGGTGACACGCAGAACTGCAGCAACTATAGAGGAATAAAGTTGATGAGCCACACAATGAAGCTGTGGGAAAGAGTAGTGGAAGCCAGGCTTAGGAAGAAGGTGTAGATTTGTGAGCAGCAGTATGGTTTCATGCCCCGTAAGAGCACCACTGATGCCATTTTTGCTTTGAGAATGTTGATGGAAAAGTACAGAGAAGGTCAGAAGGAGCTGCATTGTGTGTTCGTAGATTTAGAGAAGGCGTATGACAGGGTGCCGAGGGAGGAGCTGTGGTACTGTATGAGGTCGTCTGGAGTGGCAGAAAAGTATGTCAGAGTAGTTCAGGACATGTATGAGAGAAGTATGACGGTGGTGAGATGTGCTGTAGGTCAGACAGAGGAGTTCAAGGTGGAGGTGGGACTACACCAAGGATCAGCTTTGAGTCCTTTTTTGTTTGCTATGCTGATGGACAGGCTGACAGACGAGGTAAGACAGGAATCTCCCTGGACAATGATGTTTGCGGATGACATTGTAATTTGCAGTGAGAGTAGAGAGCAGGTGGAGGAACAGCTAGAGAGGTGGAGGTTTGCTCTGGAAAGAAGAGGTATGAAGGTCAGTCGTAGTAAGACAGAATACATGTGTCTGAACGAGAGGGATCAAGGTAGAAGCGTTAGGTTACAGGGGACTGAGGTGAAGAAGGTGCAGGAGTTTAAGTACTTGGGGTCAACAGTTCAGTGTGATGGGGATTGTGGAAAAGAGGTGAAGAGGCGAGTGCAGGCAGGTTGGAGCGGTTGGAGGAAAGTGTCAGGAGTGTTGTGTGACAGAAGAGTGCCAGCAAGACTCAAAGGAAAGGTGTACAAGACAGTGGTGAGACCAGCTCTGCTCTATGGGTTAGAGACGGTAGCTAGATCTCACCACTAGGGGGAGAAGATGGCGCCTGTGTTCGGCAATGCCTCTGCTCGTCTCATGTTATGTAGAGTGATAGTGATTGTTTTTACTATGTATGTGATCATGTCAGCCCGATTAACAAACGGATATGTTGCTGCTTTGCGGACCTATGGCCGGGACTTTCTCCTTCAAATCAAAGAGCAAATGGAGTCTGTCTTTGAAACATGGGACAGCTACAAGCAAACATTTCCTCCACCATTTATTTGTGCGGCTGGCCTGTCAGATGTACTATATCTGCCTCGACCTCCAAGGAAAAGGAGAAAGCAGAGGAAAAGAGGTCTTAGGGCTGGACTCCAGGTAAAGTGCAGACGAGCCTTACACTTGGAATTCACCGGCCCGGATCTGCGTTATGGGAAACGCGCAAGATGCCTGCGTCCGATTCCTCTTCAGGAGGCCTGCAGCGGCACAGCCTCGCCGCCGACATCGCCTGCTCGGATTACGTCGGCTACTGTCCTGGAGCCCCAACAATGCTGGCATTCTCACCACCGGATTACTGTACCGTCCCTCACTTCCGTGTTTTCACCGGTATATACTCAGCTTCCACCGCAGCGGACATCCGACTGGAAGTCACGTGACCGCTGGACTTGTCTGCTACCAATCCCGGTGCACCCCGCTGCCGCTTCGATAGTGACGTCACCACCAACAATACAACTTGGCTTGCTGAACACTCGCTCTATTGCCAACAAATCCTTCTCATTGACTGATCTCTTTTCAAGACAAAACCTTGATTTTATGTTTCTGACTGAGACTTGGCAAAAAGAGGAAGAGTTTATTCATTTAAACGAACTCTGTTTGGAGGGCTGTTCAGTCATCGGGAAGCCCCGCCCCTCTCGCCGTGGTGGGGGTGTGGCAGTTGTGTATAAGGACAACTACACATGCAAAGACATGAACACCCAAACGTTCTCATCTTTTGAATCTCTGTCATTCAAAGTTGATACGTCAGATCCATTTTATTGTGTTTTAGTCTACCGCCCCCCGGGTCCTGCTGCTCCCTTTTTACATGATTTTAGTGACTTTCTGTCTTCCATCATAAAACTGGAAAGGGTTTTAATACTAGGGGATTTTAACCTTCATATAAATGATTGTTCATCCTGTCCAGCAATGGAATTTTTATTTTTGACTGAAACCTTTAATTTTGAGCAACATGTCTCTGACCCCACCCATCAAAAGGGCAACACTTTGGACTTAGTTTTTTCTCTTGGCCTGAGCATTACTAATCTTTATGTGGAGGATGTACATATGAGTGATCATAGTGGTGTCTTCTTTGAGCTAAACGTCACTCCTGAACCTGTTTCCTCATGCATACTGTCTCAAAGGCGCATCATCACCGCCAACACTGATGGACGTTTTTCAGCGCTGTTTGACCCCCACTTATTTAAGGAATGTTCTGATGTTAACAATCTGATTGATCGTTTTAGTGATCACTGTGTCACAATCCTGGATCAGGTGGCTCCTGTCAAATCCAATTTATCAAAGAAAAAAGTGTGTCCCTGGATAAATGAAGCCATCCAAAATTTAAAGAGACAGTGTCGTCAAACTGAGCGTCTTTTAAAATCCACCAATCTCATGGTCCACAGACTGCATCAAAGGGATCTCGTGTCCTCATACAACGAGATGGTGAAAGATGCCAGATCTGACTACTTTCGCCAGCTAATATCCTCAAATAAGAAGAGCCCAAAAGTTTTGTTTGACACGATAAATTCTATTGTTGGTCCTGCAGCCCCAGTACCCCCTGTGTTCTGCAAAGCCGACTCCAATGAATTTCTCAAGTTCTTTGCAAATAAGACTAAGAAGATCAAAGAGCAGCTCCCACCTCCTTGTTGTGATGATGGTGTTGTGGTGGAGCCTGTTTCCCACAAATGGTCTACTTTTAGGCCTGTCACTCTGGAGGACATATCTGCTCTGTTGACCAAGTTGAAACCTTCTACTTGTCCATCTGATGTCATTCCTTCCAAACTCTTCTTAAAGGTGTTTGAGACCATCGGCCAAAGTGTCACTGAAATGATCAACCTTTCACTTTCCACTGGTGTTTTTCCAAACGCATTCAAACATGCCATAGTGGAGCCTCTGCTGAAAAAGTCTAATCTGGACCCATCAGTCTTCCAGAATTATAGACCCATCTCAAAGCTTCCATTTATCTCAAAGATTCTGGAAAAGGTGGTTGCTGAACAATTGTCAGAGTTCTTGGATAAAAGGAGCATCTATGACACTTTTCAGTCAGGTTTTCGTAAACATCACTCCACAGAGACAGCCCTGCTGAAGGTGTCCAGTGATATTTTGATGTCTGCTGATTCTGGCAGACACACGGTCCTTGTCTTACTAGATCTTTCATCAGCCTTTGACACGGTTGACCACCAGATCTTATTGGACAGATTGAGGGACCTGATTGGTTTGTCAGGGTCAGTTCTCCACTGGTTTTCCTCTTACTTATCCGGTCGGAATTTCAGTGTCATGGCCAACCACAAAATGTCTCAGTCAGTAGACTTACTGTGTGGGGTTCCCCAGGGCTCTGTTCTAGGCCCTGTTCTGTTTCTCCTATACATGATCCCTCTTGGAAAGATCATTCAGGATTTCAGTGATGTTTCCTACCATCTCTTTGCTGATGATATCCAGCTATATTGCTCTTTTAAGCCCTCCGAGACACACAAGCTGGATTCTCTGATGAACTGCTTGATGCAGATAAAACAATGGCTCTGTAAAAACTCTCTGCAACTAAACTCAGAGAAAACAGAAACCTTAGTTGTTGCCCCTGATGATGCTATACCAGGGATTAAGCAGCACTTGGGTTCTCTTGGCCAGGATGTCAAACCCAGCCTTAGAAATTTGGGTGTCATTTTTGACAAAGATATGTCGCTGGAGCAGCACTCCAAGCAGTTGATCAGGAACTGTTTCTTCCAGTTGAGGAACATTTCTAAGCTACGGAAGATGGTGTCATATGAAGATCTAGAACTTCTTATTCATGCCTTTGTTTCTACACGGCTAGACTACTGTAACAGTCTGTTTTCCTGTCTGAATAAGAAGGAGCTGTCTCGCCTGCAGCTGATCCAGAACTCTGCTGCGAGGATCTTGACTCGCACCAAGAGAAGAGATCACATCTCCCCGATCCTCAAAGCTCTTCATTGGCTCCCGGTTGCTTACCGCTACCAATACAAAATTCTAGTTTTGACTTTTAGGGCCCTTCATTCCCAAGCTCCTCCATATGTTTGTGATCTGATCGCCCCTTACAGACCATCTCGTGCACTGAGGTCTGCGGATCAGAACCTGTTGATGGTCCCTCGCACACGGTTCCGAACTAGAGGAGAAAGATCCTTCCAGGCTGTTGCTCCCAAACTCTGGAATGAACTTCCATTGTCGCTACGTTCCCTGGACTCTGTGAATTCTTTTAAAAGTCAACTAAAAACTTTTTATTTTTGCAAAGCATTTTAACTGAAACTACTTTTATTGGGCTTGAGATGATTGTTTTTACATAGTTTATGCTTTTATATTTTATGTTTTTATGTTTTTATATGTGTATGTATACATATTTTAACCTGTGAAGCACCTTGTGACCTTTGTCTGCGAAAGGTGCTATACAAATAAAATTTACTTACTTACTTACTTACTTACAGTGAGACAGAGACAAGAGGCTGAGATGGAGGTAGCGGAGATGAAGATGTTGAGGTTCTCCTTAGGAGTGACCAGGTTAGACAGGATAAGGAACGAGTACATCAGAGGGACGGCTCATGTTGCCTGTGTCAGCGACAAAGTCAGAGAAGCCAGACTGAGATGGTTTGGACATGTTCAGAGGAGGGATAGTGGATATATTGGTAGAAGGATGTTGGAGATGGAGCTGCCTGGCAGGAGGGCAAGAGGACGGCCAAAGAGGAGATACATGGATGTCTTAACAGAGGACATGAAGTTGGCTAATGTTAGGGTAGAAGATGTCCATGATAGAGTGAGGTGGAAAAGGATGATTCGCTGTGGCGACCCCTGATGGGAAAAGCCGAAAGAGAAAGAAGAAGAAGCAGTATGCATGCAGGGGAGGGGCTTAGAACGCACAGGGCCCATGGCTCAGGACACGCAGGGCCCATGAGGCCGACGCGTGCTCCTTGGTAAGACAGTGTGAATAAAACAGCCACCTTTTGTCTCTCACTTCACTTTTACGCCTGTCCAGCCAAGTTGTAGCTGTTGTGGTGTGCATAGAGCCTGATGAAGGCAGAATTTGCCGAAACGCGTAGCGAGCACACTTTATTCTAATTTTGTATTGTTTATTTATTTATTTTTTTACATTTTTGTGAATAAAAACACTCATTTAAGTGGTTGTCCCGCTTTTTTCTTTTTTTCTTTTTTCAAAGTTTGCAAGTTTTTCTATTTTTGATTACATTCTTGCCTGGTGGAAAAACCGTAACACCTGCCATGCACTTCTACGACGGAGAGGAGGATGGAGGTGCTTGGACCACGGCGCGCTACGGGAGGAGACACTACAGAAATCCCCGTGCGCTCAGCTTTAATTACCGGGGCCGACCGGACCATAGGATGGACCGTGCATTTCCCGTCTCCGGCTGGAAGAGGGCGCCAAGGTTCCCAAATTTTGGCTGGAGTAGGGCTTCACCTTCAAATCCTAACTGGCCTGCGCCTCCTATGTACGACGGGTCCCGGCCTTATTTTCCACAGCCCCGCTCTTATGCAGCAGCGGTCCGGGGCTCACCTACCAGACGAGCGACAAGATTTGGACCCCCAGCAGATGTTAGGCAGGACGACCTGCAGATGAAAGACTTGGACAGCTTATCCGCAAATTACATGCTGTAATTAAGATGGTGCATCACTTACAAAACGTGACCATCACGCCGGACAGACCAGAACCTCTGATGATCGCTCGCATAGTGGACTCATTAACCTCACTGATTAAACCCGCTGATCCCACGGATGATGTGTTAGACCTCATTGAGGGCAACGCAAAAAACTGGGGACAGAACACACTGCAGATCCTCCAGGATCACTACCAAAAGAGGCTGGAGAAACTTTTACAGGATCTCCCCGGTGATTTAACCCGAGATTGGAGGGAAGCCTTCATCGTGGCGACACGATGGGCTTGCAGAAATCTACCTCGGATCACGCAGGATGTTCTCGATCAGGCAGAGGCCCTGATCATCACCTGCAGATCAGACTCGGAGCGGCGAAGTCCAGCGGCTACGACACCACCCCCCGGCAGGGTCTGATAGCCGCCGGGGGCCGCGCACATCAGGAGGAAGAAAAAAGAGGACCCGTCAACCTGAGCGGGTCTCCATGAGCATTCAAGCTGAATGTTACGAGGCCACAAACCGATCAGTTGGAACTATGACGGACATGAGACCAGCTTGGCCTCCAGATGCAGTTGCAGCAGCCGCTGCCGAGAAGCAGCGTGGACCGCGAACGGCGACCCGCCGCAACCCCTTCGTGGCGCGTGAGGAATTTCTCCCTCAGATTGTGGGGATAACTTCACCCTCTGCTCCCAGACCGGCAGCACGGGCGCCACCTTCCCGAATTTCAGCACTGGACAGCTCCCAGGAGGAGGAAAGCTCCGATAGAGAGGAGAACCGCGGCGGGGAGGTTCTTCACGAGGAGGAGGAGGAGGAGTTCGATAATGAATACGACAGCGAGGAAGATGGGGATGAGGCAGACACGGACGCTGACCCCCCAGCTTCAGGTAGTTCGGGGCTGGATCATATTGTAAGGCCTGGAGGGTTGAAAGATGGGGTAAACAACAAAAAATTGAATGAGGGTATTGAAGGGCTAGAGGAATGATCTGGGGAGAGCGCACGCACACCACCAAAGAGGACCCAAATTCTTGGCCACAATGACAATTTATTCCGATGGAAAAAAACATATGAATGGCCAAAAAGTTCCAGTTAAAAGACACTTAAAACAAGCATAAAATGCGTCTAAAAATTCTAGGCACGGATTAAAACAGTAAAACACGATAAAAATCCCAGGAACAGTTGAAAAAGGATAAAAGAGACCTAAAAGTCCAAAGAACAGTTAAAACTGGTTTAAAAATGCAGCTCAAAGGGGGGAATCACTGATCCCAAACCAGGAGACGTCTCTCTTCCCCCGACGCTGTTCCGAGGATCCCTCCAGTCATACACACAAAGACCTGGGGGGCGGGCTCCGTTCCGCCTCTGGGGTTTGTGACCGGCACTCCTCCGCGTCACCTCCAGCTGGCTCTCCTGGACACGCTGGAATCTGTGGAAACAGGCAAGCGGCAGCACGAAAAGCAATTCCTGATGCAGGCTGCCACTAGCCCTCCCACCTATTTCCACCAGTCTGCTGAAGCCCGTTCGGCTACTTACACACAGGCAGGGTCCCTGCCCTGCCCTTGCGTGTCGATCGCTCTGCAGACTGATGGTCCCAGCGCCCAGCGCTCTCAGAGTGTGTGTCCCGATCACAGCGAGTCTTCCCGACGTCTGGCGGTCCCGACGTCTGGCGGTCCCGGCGTCCCACTCGCGCCCCGCGTGCATGCGCCTGCTGTCGGTGTGCGACTGCCTTTGGCTTTCCTCCTCAGGACTTTTATAAGTCCCTCCTGATGAGGAGCAGGTGCGGTGGATCGGCGCGCTATGTTACAAGGGGGGTGTGTCCATAGAAAGCATGCAACAAACAGGTAGCACCACAAACATGCAAAAGAAAAACACCCTACAACATGCAATCCCCCCACATCATCACAATATTTCGGACAGCCCGGGTGTGACAGAATGCCAGGAGGACAGCGCATCTCCAGCTTCAGCGGAGGAACGCTGTATTACAGGGCTGGAGCTAGCAGGTGACGGTGCTGAGCCACCAGTAGCCCGTGTTGACTTACCTGCCCCAGAGCGGCAGGTTTTCAAGGTAAAGCGTCACCCTGAAACAAACACAGAATTGATTGACTGGTTTCTGGAAGTGGAGAAAAGGTGTCTTATTGTTGGTGACTCAAATTTATCCAGAATCCCTGAATATTCCATCCCAGATCTACAGATTGAGAGGTGTCCAGGTGCTAATTTTCGCCACATGCAGGCTTTATTTGAGATAGCCCACGTTCCGTGGGATTTGGTGGTTCAGAATGTGGTCATTGCAGCCGGCATTAACGCCAAAGGTCAGAACATTAAAGAAACTGCAGTTAAACAGCTCCAGCGGGCTCTGAAGATGGCTAAACACAGAGTTCCATCTGCTGTCATCTGGGTTCCCTTGGTTATTTTTTCTGGTAACTTATCTGCAATGGAGCAGAACAACATGAAACTACTAAATCAGCATGTTAAAAAAAAATATGAGACACATCCCCCTGCTGGAGGACTCGCATTTTGCAACAGAAAAAGATGCAATTCACTGGACCGAGGACACGGCCAGAGCAATGTTGGAACATTGGAGGTATTTTTTAAAGTGGAATACCCACTAAGTCCATTCAGGGTAGAGTGTGTAAGGGGACAGCCCTTTATGGCCCCACAATATCATGGTTTTGACTGAAAAGTGATGCCCTGACAGAACAACAAGGTGACCTCCTCAAAAACGGTTTAACTTTTATTTCCATAGATAACTTTTTAAAAAAAATACAGACCCAAAACACAAGACTGTATTAATCATGTTTCCTGTTCTTTGCGGGATTAACATTTGGTGGGACAAACCGAAACTTTTGTTAGCACAAGAAAGTGACAACATAAATATAATATTGCTCATAATGGATAGGTGCATAACCCACTGGTGGAGCATTTTCTCATGACCCAGGGTTTTTCTTTATGGTGAACAGTGTGAGAGATTTTGTTATCATTGTTACTGTTATTATGGCTATTGTTCTTATGGTTCTTATTACTGTTTTATGATGATTATTATTATTACTTTAACCCTACCCCTGGTCCTGTTTCTAACCCTAACCTTTAGTTTAATCTGAACCCTAATCCCAACCCTTAATCAGTTATTAGAAATTTAAATAATCTTAAACATAAAGCAATAACATGGTTGGAAGGAAAAGGTTTTGTTTCACGTGTCTTTTTGCCTGGTTAGCAGTATGCATGCAGGGAGGAGGTGATGGGCAGGTTTGGTGTGAAGGAAAGGAATCTGGAGGGACAGATGGTGGTGGACTTTGCGAAGAGGATGGAAATGGCTGTAGTCAACACTTACTTCCAGAAGAGAGAGGAACATAGAGTGACATACAGAAGTGGAGGTAGGAGTACTCAGGTGGACTACATCCTATGTAGACGAGGTCATTTGAGAGAGGTTAATGGCTGCAAAGTGGTGGTAGGAGAGAGTGTAGCCAGACAGCACCGCATGGTGGTGTGTAAGATGACTCTGGAGGTCAGGAAGAAGAAGAGAGGGAAAACAGAAAAGAAGACCAAGTGGTGGAAGCTACAGAATGAAGAAACTTGTGAGGAATTTAGGCAGAAGTTGAGGCAGGTCCTGGGTGGTCAGGATGAGCTTCCAGAGGACTGGGAAACTACAGCAGAGATTATCAGGGAAACAGGTAGGAAGGTGCTAGGTGTGTCATCTGGAAAGAGGAAAGACGGTAAAGAGACTTGGTGGTGGAATGAGGAAGTACAGGAATGCGTCCAGAGGAAGAGGTTGGCTAAAAGGAAGTGGGATGTAGAAAGGACTGAGGAAGGTAGACAGGAGTACAAGGAAGCGCAGCGTAAAGTGAAGAGAGAGGTGGCAAAGGCCAAACAGAAAGCTTACGATGAGCTATATGACAGGTTAGACACAAAGGAAGGAGAGAAGGACTTGTACAGGCTAGCCAGACAGAGAGACAGAGATGGGAAGGACGTGCAACAGATAAGGGTGATTAAGGACAGAGATGGAAAGGTGCTAACAACCCAAGAGAGTGTACAGAAAAGATGGAAGGAGTATTTTGAGGAGCTGATGAACGAGGAAAATGACAGGGAAAGAAGGGAGGAAGATGTGGTTGTTGTGGAGCAGGAAGTAGCAGAGATTGGAAAGGATGAGGTTAGGAAGGCTCTGAAAAGGATGAAGAGCGGAAAGGCCGTTGGTCCTGATGACGTACCTGTGGAGGTATGGAAGTGCCTAGGAGAGACAGCAGTGGAATTTCTAACAAGGTTGTTCAATAGGATTTTAGAGAGTGAGAAGATGCCTGAGGAATGGAGGAGAAGCGTTCTGGTCCCAATCTTTAAGAACAAGGGTGACACGCAGAACTGCAGCAACTATAGAGGAATAAAGTTGATGAGCCACACAATGAAGCTGTGGGAAAGAGTAGTGGAAGCCAGGCTTAGGAAGAAGGTGGAGATTTGTGAGCAGCAGTATGGTTTCATGCCCCGTAAGAGCACCACTGATGCCATTTTTGCTTTGAGAATGTTGATGGAAAAGTACAGAGAAGGTCAGAAGGAGCTGCATTGTGTGTTCGTAGATTTAGAGAAGGCGTATGACAGGGTGCCGAGGGAGGAGCTGTGGTACTGTATGAGGTCGTCTGGAGTGGCAGAAAAGTATGTCAGAGTAGTTCAGGACATGTATGAGAGAAGTATGACGGTGGTGAGATGTGCTGTAGGTCAGACAGAGGAGTTCAAGGTGGAGGTGGGACTACACCAAGGATCAGCTTTGAGTCCTTTTTTGTTTGCTATGCTGATGGACAGGCTGACAGACGAGGTAAGACAGGAATCTCCCTGGACAATGATGTTTGCGGATGACATTGTAATTTGCAGTGAGAGTAGAGAGCAGGTGGAGGAACAGCTAGAGAGGTGGAGGTTTGCTCTGGAAAGAAGAGGTATGAAGGTCAGTCGTAGTAAGACAGAATACATGTGTCTGAACGAGAGGGATCAAGGTAGAAGCGTTAGGTTACAGGGGACTGAGGTGAAGAAGGTGCAGGAGTTTAAGTACTTGGGGTCAACAGTTCAGTGGGATGGGGAGTGTGGAAAAGAGGTGAAGAGGCGAGTGCAGGCAGGTTGGAGCGGTTGGAGGAAAGTGTCAGGAGTGTTGTGTGACAGAAGAGTGCCAGCAAGACTCAAAGGAAAGGTGTACAAGACAGTGGTGAGACCAGCTCTGCTCTATGGGTTAGAGACGGTAGCTAGATCTCACCACTAGGGGGAGAAGATGGCGCCTGTGTTCGGCAATGCCTCTGCTCGTCTCATGTTATGTAGAGTGATAGTGATTGTTTTTACTATGTATGTGATCATGTCAGCCCGATTAACAAACGGATATGTTGCTGCTTTGCGGACCTATGGCCGGGACTTTCTCCTTCAAATCAAAGAGCAAATGGAGTCTGTCTTTGAAACATGGGACAGCTACAAGCAAACATTTCCTCCACCATTTATTTGTGCGGCTGGCCTGTCAGATGTACTATATCTGCCTCGACCTCCAAGGAAAAGGAGAAAGCAGAGGAAAAGAGGTCTTAGGGCTGGACTCCAGGTAAAGTGCAGACGAGCCTTACACTTGGAATTCACCGGCCCGGATCTGCGTTATGGGAAACGCGCAAGATGCCTGCGTCCGATTCCTCTTCAGGAGGCCTGCAGCGGCACAGCCTCGCCGCCGACATCGCCTGCTCGGATTACGTCGGCTACTGTCCTGGAGCCCCAACAATGCTGGCATTCTCACCACCGGATTACTGTACCGTCCCTCACTTCCGTGTTTTCACCGGTATATACTCAGCTTCCACCGCAGCGGACATCCGACTGGAAGTCACGTGACCGCTGGACTTGTCTGCTACCAATCCCGGTGCACCCCGCTGCCGCTTCGATAGTGACGTCACCACCAACAATACAACTTGGCTTGCTGAACACTCGCTCTATTGCCAACAAATCCTTCTCATTGACTGATCTCTTTTCAAGACAAAACCTTGATTTTATGTTTCTGACTGAGACTTGGCAAAAAGAGGAAGAGTTTATTCATTTAAACGAACTCTGTTTGGAGGGCTGTTCAGTCATCGGGAAGCCCCGCCCCTCTCGCCGTGGTGGGGGTGTGGCAGTTGTGTATAAGGACAACTACACATGCAAAGACATGAACACCCAAACGTTCTCATCTTTTGAATCTCTGTCATTCAAAGTTGATACGTCAGATCCATTTTATTGTGTTTTAGTCTACCGCCCCCCGGGTCCTGCTGCTCCCTTTTTACATGATTTTAGTGACTTTCTGTCTTCCATCATAAAACTGGAAAGGGTTTTAATACTAGGGGATTTTAACCTTCATATAAATGATTGTTCATCCTGTCCAGCAATGGAATTTTTATTTTTGACTGAAACCTTTAATTTTGAGCAACATGTCTCTGACCCCACCCATCAAAAGGGCAACACTTTGGACTTAGTTTTTTCTCTTGGCCTGAGCATTACTAATCTTTATGTGGAGGATGTACATATGAGTGATCATAGTGGTGTCTTCTTTGAGCTAAACGTCACTCCTGAACCCGTTTCCTCATGCATACTGTCTCAAAGGCGCATCATCACCGCCAACACTGATGGACGTTTTTCAGCGCTGTTTGACCCCCACTTATTTAAGGAATGTTCTGATGTTAACAATCTGATTGATCGTTTTAGTGATCACTGTGTCACAATCCTGGATCAGGTGGCTCCTGTCAAATCCAATTTATCAAAGAAAAAAGTGTGTCCCTGGATAAATGAAGCCATCCAAAATTTAAAGAGACAGTGTCGTCAAACTGAGCGTCTTTTAAAATCCACCAATCTCATGGTCCACAGACTGCATCAAAGGGATCTCGTGTCCTCATACAACGAGATGGTGAAAGATGCCAGATCTGACTACTTTCGCCAGCTAATATCCTCAAATAAGAAGAGCCCAAAAGTTTTGTTTGACACGATAAATTCTATTGTTGGTCCTGCAGCCCCAGTACCCCCTGTGTTCTGCAAAGCCGACTCCAATGAATTTCTCAAGTTCTTTGCAAATAAGACTAAGAAGATCAAAGAGCAGCTCCCACCTCCTTGTTGTGATGATGGTGTTGTGGTGGAGCCTGTTTCCCACAAATGGTCTACTTTTAGGCCTGTCACTCTGGAGGACATATCTGCTCTGTTGACCAAGTTGAAACCTTCTACTTGTCCATCTGATGTCATTCCTTCCAAACTCTTCTTAAAGGTGTTTGAGACCATCGGCCAAAGTGTCACTGAAATGATCAACCTTTCACTTTCCACTGGTGTTTTTCCAAACGCATTCAAACATGCCATAGTGGAGCCTCTGCTGAAAAAGTCTAATCTGGACCCATCAGTCTTCCAGAATTATAGACCCATCTCAAAGCTTCCATTTATCTCAAAGATTCTGGAAAAGGTGGTTGCTGAACAATTGTCAGAGTTCTTGGATAAAAGGAGCATCTATGACACTTTTCAGTCAGGTTTTCGTAAACATCACTCCACAGAGACAGCCCTGCTGAAGGTGTCCAGTGATATTTTGATGTCTGCTGATTCTGGCAGACACACGGTCCTTGTCTTACTAGATCTTTCATCAGCCTTTGACACGGTTGACCACCAGATCTTATTGGACAGATTGAGGGACCTGATTGGTTTGTCAGGGTCAGTTCTCCACTGGTTTTCCTCTTACTTATCCGGTCGGAATTTCAGTGTCATGGCCAACCACAAAATGTCTCAGTCAGTAGACTTACTGTGTGGGGTTCCCCAGGGCTCTGTTCTAGGCCCTGTTCTGTTTCTCCTATACATGATCCCTCTTGGAAAGATCATTCAGGATTTCAGTGATGTTTCCTACCATCTCTTTGCTGATGATATCCAGCTATATTGCTCTTTTAAGCCCTCCGAGACACACAAGCTGGATTCTCTGATGAACTGCTTGATGCAGATAAAACAATGGCTCTGTAAAAACTCTCTGCAACTAAACTCAGAGAAAACAGAAACCTTAGTTGTTGCCCCTGATGATGCTATACCAGGGATTAAGCAGCACTTGGGTTCTCTTGGCCAGGATGTCAAACCCAGCCTTAGAAATTTGGGTGTCATTTTTGACAAAGATATGTCGCTGGAGCAGCACTCCAAGCAGTTGATCAGGAACTGTTTCTTCCAGTTGAGGAACATTTCTAAGCTACGGAAGATGGTGTCATATGAAGATCTAGAACTTCTTATTCATGCCTTTGTTTCTACACGGCTAGACTACTGTAACAGTCTGTTTTCCTGTCTGAATAAGAAGGAGCTGTCTCGCCTGCAGCTGATCCAGAACTCTGCTGCGAGGATCTTGACTCGCACCAAGAGAAGAGATCACATCTCCCCGATCCTCAAAGCTCTTCATTGGCTCCCGGTTGCTTACCGCTACCAATACAAAATTCTAGTTTTGACTTTTAGGGCCCTTCATTCCCAAGCTCCTCCATATGTTTGTGATCTGATCGCCCCTTACAGACCATCTCGTGCACTGAGGTCTGCGGATCAGAACCTGTTGATGGTCCCTCGCACACGGTTCCGAACTAGAGGAGAAAGATCCTTCCAGGCTGTTGCTCCCAAACTCTGGAATGAACTTCCATTGTCGCTACGTTCCCTGGACTCTGAATTCTTTTAAAAGTCAACTAAAAACTTTTTATTTTTGCAAAGCATTTTAACTGAAACTACTTTTATTGGGCTTGAGATGATTGTTTTTACATAGTTTATGCTTTTATATTTTATGTTTTTATGTTTTTATATGTGTATGTATACATATTTTAACCTGTGAAGCACCTTGTGACCTTTGTCTGCGAAAGGTGCTATACAAATAAAATTTACTTACTTACTTACTTACTTACAGTGAGACAGAGACAAGAGGCTGAGATGGAGGTAGCGGAGATGAAGATGTTGAGGTTCTCCTTAGGAGTGACCAGGTTAGACAGGATAAGGAACGAGTACATCAGAGGGACGGCTCATGTTGCCTGTGTCAGCGACAAAGTCAGAGAAGCCAGACTGAGATGGTTTGGACATGTTCAGAGGAGGGATAGTGGATATATTGGTAGAAGGATGTTGGAGATGGAGCTGCCTGGCAGGAGGGCAAGAGGACGGCCAAAGAGGAGATACATGGATGTCTTAACAGAGGACATGAAGTTGGCTAATGTTAGGGTAGAAGATGTCCATGATAGAGTGAGGTGGAAAAGGATGATTCGCTGTGGCGACCCCTGATGGGAAAAGCCGAAAGAGAAAGAAGAAGAAGCAGTATGCATGCAGGGGAGGGGCTTAGAACGCACAGGGCCCATGGCTCAGGACACGCAGGGCCCATGAGGCCGACGCGTGCTCCTTGGTAAGACAGTGTGAATAAAACAGCCACCTTTTGTCTCTCACTTCACTTTTACGCCTGTCCAGCCAAGTTGTAGCTGTTGTGGTGTGCATAGAGCCTGATGAAGGCAGAATTTGCCGAAACGCGTAGCGAGCACACTTTATTCTAATTTTGTATTGTTTATTTATTTATTTTTTTACATTTTTGTGAATAAAAACACTCATTTAAGTGGTTGTCCCGCTTTTTTCTTTTTTCAAAGTTTGCAAGTTTTTCTATTTTTGATTACATTCTTGCCTGGTGGAAAAACCGTAACACCTGCCATGCACTTCTACGACGGAGAGGAGGATGGAGGTGCTTGGACCACGGCGCGCTACGGGAGGAGACACTACAGAAATCCCCGTGCGCTCAGCTTTAATTACCGGGGCCGACCGGACCATAGGATGGACCGTGCATTTCCCGTCTCCGGCTGGAAGAGGGCGCCAAGGTTCCCAAATTTTGGCTGGAGTAGGGCTTCACCTTCAAATCCTAACTGGCCTGCGCCTCCTATGTACGACGGGTCCCGGCCTTATTTTCCACAGCCCCGCTCTTATGCAGCAGCGGTCCGGGGCTCACCTACCAGACGAGCGACAAGATTTGGACCCCCAGCAGATGTTAGGCAGGACCTCCGGCGACCTGCAGATGAAAGACTTGGACAGCTTATCCGCAAATTACATGCTGTAATTAAGATGGTGCATCACTTACAAAACGTGACCATCACGCCGGACAGACCAGAACCTCTGATGATCGCTCGCATAGTGGACTCATTAACCTCACTGATTAAACCCGCTGATCCCACGGATGATGTGTTAGACCTCATTGAGGGCAACGCAAAAAACTGGGGACAGAACACACTGCAGATCCTCCAGGATCACTACCAAAAGAGGCTGGAGAAACTTTTACAGGATCTCCCCGGTGATTTAACCCGAGATTGGAGGGAAGCCTTCATCGTGGCGACACGATGGGCTTGCAGAAATCTACCTCGGATCACGCAGGATGTTCTCGATCAGGCAGAGGCCCTGATCATCACCTGCAGATCAGACTCGGAGCGGCGAAGTCCAGCGGCTACGACACCACCCCCCGGCAGGGTCTGATAGCCGCCGGGGGCCGCGCACATCAGGAGGAAGAAAAAAGAGGACCCGTCAACCTGAGCGGGTCTCCATGAGCATTCAAGCTGAATGTTACGAGGCCACAAACCGATCAGTTGGAACTATGACGGACATGAGACCAGCTTGGCCTCCAGATGCAGTTGCAGCAGCCGCTGCCGAGAAGCAGCGTGGACCGCGAACGGCGACCCGCCGCAACCCCTTCGTGGCGCGTGAGGAATTTCTCCCTCAGATTGTGGGGATAACTTCACCCTCTGCTCCCAGACCGGCAGCACGGGCGCCACCTTCCCGAATTTCAGCACTGGACAGCTCCCAGGAGGAGGAAAGCTCCGATAGAGAGGAGAACCGCGGCGGGGAGGTTCTTCACGAGGAGGAGGAGGAGGAGTTCGATAATGAATACGACAGCGAGGAAGATGGGGATGAGGCAGACACGGACGCTGACCCCCCAGCTTCAGGTAGTTCGGGGCTGGATCATATTGTAAGGCCTGGAGGGTTGAAAGATGGGGTAAACAACAAAAAATTGAATGAGGGTATTGAAGGGCTAGAGGAATGATCTGGGGAGAGCGCACGCACACCACCAAAGAGGACCCAAATTCTTGGCCACAATGACAATTTATTCCGATGGAAAAAACATATGAATGGCCAAAAAGTTCCAGTTAAAAGACACTTAAAACAAGCATAAAATGCGTCTAAAAATTCTAGGCACGGATTAAAACAGTAAAACACGATAAAAATCCCAGGAACAGTTGAAAAAGGATAAAAGAGACCTAAAAGTCCAAAGAACAGTTAAAACTGGTTTAAAAATGCAGCTCAAAGGGGGGAATCACTGATCCCAAACCAGGAGACGTCTCTCTTCCCCCGACGCTGTTCCGAGGATCCCTCCAGTCATACACACAAAGACCTGGGGGGCGGGCTCCGTTCCGCCTCTGGGGTTTGTGACCGGCACTCCTCCGCGTCACCTCCAGCTGGCTCTCCTGGACACGCTGGAATCTGTGGAAACAGGCAAGCGGCAGCACGAAAAGCAATTCCTGATGCAGGCTGCCACTAGCCCTCCCACCTATTTCCACCAGTCTGCTGAAGCCCGTTCGGCTACTTACACACAGGCAGGGTCCCTGCCCTGCCCTTGCGTGTCGATCGCTCTGCAGACTGATGGTCCCAGCGCCCAGCGCTCTCAGAGTGTGTGTCCCGATCACAGCGAGTCTTCCCGACGTCTGGCGGTCCCGACGTCTGGCGGTCCCGGCGTCCCACTCGCGCCCCGCGTGCATGCGCCTGCTGTCGGTGTGCGACTGCCTTTGGCTTTCCTCCTCAGGACTTTTATAAGTCCCTCCTGATGAGGAGCAGGTGTGGTGGATCGGCGCGCTATGTTACAAGGGGGGTGTGTCCATAGAAAGCATGCAACAAACAGGTAGCACCACAAACATGCAAAAGAAAAACACCCTACAACATGCAATCCCCCCACATCATCACAATATTTCGGACAGCCCGGGTGTGACAGAATGCCAGGAGGACAGCGCATCTCCAGCTTCAGCGGAGGAACGCTGTATTACAGGGCTGGAGCTAGCAGGTGACGGTGCTGAGCCATCAGTAGCCCGTGTTGACTTACCTGCCCCAGAGCGGCAGGTTTTCAAGGTAAAGCGTCACCCTGAAACAAACAGAGAATTGATTGACTGGTTTCTGGAAGTGGAGAAAAGGTGTCTTATTGTTGGTGACTCAAATTTATCCAGAATCCCTGAATATTCCATCCCAGATCTACAGATTGAGAGGTGTCCAGGTGCTAATTTTCGCCACATGCAGGCTTTATTTGAGATAGCCCACGTTCCGTGGGATTTGGTGGTTCAGAATGTGGTCATTGCAGCCGGCATTAACGCCAAAGGTCAGAACATTAAAGAAACTGCAGTTAAACAGCTCCAGCGGGCTCTGAAGATGGCTAAACACAGATTTCCATCTGCTGTCATCTGGGTTCCCTTGGTTATTTTTTCTGGTAACTTATCTGCAATGGAGCAGAACAACATGAAACTACTAAATCAGCATATTAAAAAAAATATGAGACACATCCCCCTGCTGGAGGACTCGCATTTTGCAACAGAAAAAGATGCAATTCACTGGACCGAGGACACGGCCAGAGCAATGTTGGAACATTGGAGGTATTTTTTAAAGTGGAATACCCACTAAGTCCATTCAGGGTAGAGTGTGTAAGGGGACAGCCCTTTATGGCCCCACAATATCATGGTTTTGACTGAAAAGTGATGCCCTGACAGAACAACAAGGTGACCTCCTCAAAAACGGTTTAACTTTTATTTCCATAGATAACTTTTTAAAAAAAATACAGACCCAAAACACAAGACTGTATTAATCATGTTTCCTGTTCTTTGCGGGATTAACATTTGGTGGGACAAACCGAAACTTTTGTTAGCACAAGAAAGTGACAACATAAATATAATATTGCTCATAATGGATAGGTGCATAACCCACTGGTGGAGCATTTTCTCATGACCCAGGGTTTTTCTTTATGGTGAACAGTGTGAGAGATTTTGTTATCATTGTTACTGTTATTATGGCTATTGTTCTTATGGTTCTTATTACTGTTTTATGATGATTATTATTATTACTTTAACCCTACCCCTGGTCCTGTTTCTAACCCTAACCTTTAGTTTAATCTGAACCCTAATCCCAACCCTTAATCAGTTATTAGAAATTTAAATAATCTTAAACATAAAGCAATAACATGGTTGGAAGGAAAAGGTTTTTTTTCACGTGTCTTTTTGCCTGGTTAGCAGTATGCATGCAGGGAGGAGGTGATGGGCAGGTTTGGTGTGAAGGAAAGGAATCTGGAGGGACAGATGGTGGTGGACTTTGCGAAGAGGATGGAAATGGCTGTAGTCAACACTTACTTCCAGAAGAGAGAGGAACATAGAGTGACATACAGAAGTGGAGGTAGGAGTACTCAGGTGGACTACATCCTATGTAGACGAGGTCATTTGAGAGAGGTTAATGGCTGCAAAGTGGTGGTAGGAGAGAGTGTAGCCAGACAGCACCGCATGGTGGTGTGTAAGATGACTCTGGAGGTCAGGAAGAAGAAGAGAGGGAAAACAGAAAAGAAGACCAAGTGGTGGAAGCTACAGAATGAAGAAACTTGTGAGGAATTTAGGCAGAAGTTGAGGCAGGTCCTGGGTGGTCAGGATGAGCTTCCAGAGGACTGGGAAACTACAGCAGAGATTATCAGGGAAACAGGTAGGAAGGTGCTAGGTGTGTCATCTGGAAAGAGGAAAGACGGTAAAGAGACTTGGTGGTGGAATGAGGAAGTACAGGAATGCGTCCAGAGGAAGAGGTTGGCTAAAAGGAAGTGGGATGTAGAAAGGACTGAGGAAGGTAGACAGGAGTACAAGGAAGCGCAGCGTAAAGTGAAGAGAGAGGTGGCAAAGGCCAAACAGAAAGCTTACGATGAGCTATATGACAGGTTAGACACAAAGGAAGGAGAGAAGGACTTGTACAGGCTAGCCAGACAGAGAGACAGAGATGGGAAGGACGTGCAACAGATAAGGGTGATTAAGGACAGAGATGGAAAGGTGCTAACAACCCAAGAGAGTGTACAGAAAAGATGGAAGGAGTATTTTGAGGAGCTGATGAACGAGGAAAATGACAGGGAAAGAAGGGAGGAAGATGTGGTTGTTGTGGAGCAGGAAGTAGCAGAGATTGGAAAGGATGAGGTTAGGAAGGCTCTGAAAAGGATGAAGAGCGGAAAGGCCGTTGGTCCTGATGACGTACCTGTGGAGGTATGGAAGTGCCTAGGAGAGACAGCAGTGGAATTTCTAACAAGGTTGTTCAATAGGATTTTAGAGAGTGAGAAGATGCCTGAGGAATGGAGGAGAAGCGTTCTGGTCCCAATCTTTAAGAACAAGGGTGACACGCAGAACTGCAGCAACTATAGAGGAATAAAGTTGATGAGCCACACAATGAAGCTGTGGGAAAGAGTAGTGGAAGCCAGGCTTAGGAAGAAGGTGGAGATTTGTGAGCAGCAGTATGGTTTCATGCCCCGTAAGAGCACCACTGATGCCATTTTTGCTTTGAGAATGTTGATGGAAAAGTACAGAGAAGGTCAGAAGGAGCTGCATTGTGTGTTCGTAGATTTAGAGAAGGCGTATGACAGGGTGCCGAGGGAGGAGCTGTGGTACTGTATGAGGTCGTCTGGAGTGGCAGAAAAGTATGTCAGAGTAGTTCAGGACATGTATGAGAGAAGTATGACGGTGGTGAGATGTGCTGTAGGTCAGACAGAGGAGTTCAAGGTGGAGGTGGGACTACACCAAGGATCAGCTTTGAGTCCTTTTTTGTTTGCTATGCTGATGGACAGGCTGACAGACGAGGTAAGACAGGAATCTCCCTGGACAATGATGTTTGCGGATGACATTGTAATTTGCAGTGAGAGTAGAGAGCAGGTGGAGGAACAGCTAGAGAGGTGGAGGTTTGCTCTGGAAAGAAGAGGTATGAAGGTCAGTCGTAGTAAGACAGAATACATGTGTCTGAACGAGAGGGATCAAGGTAGAAGCGTTAGGTTACAGGGGACTGAGGTGAAGAAGGTGCAGGAGTTTAAGTACTTGGGGTCAACAGTTCAGTGGGATGGGGAGTGTGGAAAAGAGGTGAAGAGGCGAGTGCAGGCAGGTTGGAGCGGTTGGAGGAAAGTGTCAGGAGTGTTGTGTGACAGAAGAGTGCCAGCAAGACTCAAAGGAAAGGTGTACAAGACAGTGGTGAGACCAGCTCTGCTCTATGGGTTAGAGACGGTAGCTAGATCTCACCACTAGGGGGAGAAGATGGCGCCTGTGTTCGGCAATGCCTCTGCTCGTCTCATGTTATGTAGAGTGATAGTGATTGTTTTTACTATGTATGTGATCATGTCAGCCCGATTAACAAACGGATATGTTGCTGCTTTGCGGACCTATGGCCGGGACTTTCTCCTTCAAATCAAAGAGCAAATGGAGTCTGTCTTTGAAACATGGGACAGCTACAAGCAAACATTTCCTCCACCATTTATTTGTGCGGCTGGCCTGTCAGATGTACTATATCTGCCTCGACCTCCAAGGAAAAGGAGAAAGCAGAGGAAAAGAGGTCTTAGGGCTGGACTCCAGGTAAAGTGCAGACGAGCCTTACACTTGGAATTCACCGGCCCGGATCTGCGTTATGGGAAACGCGCAAGATGCCTGCGTCCGATTCCTCTTCAGGAGGCCTGCAGCGGCACAGCCTCGCCGCCGACATCGCCTGCTCGGATTACGTCGGCTACTGTCCTGGAGCCCCAACAATGCTGGCATTCTCACCACCGGATTACTGTACCGTCCCTCACTTCCGTGTTTTCACCGGTATATACTCAGCTTCCACCGCAGCGGACATCCGACTGGAAGTCACGTGACCGCTGGACTTGTCTGCTACCAATCCCGGTGCACCCCGCTGCCGCTTCGATAGTGACGTCACCACCAACAATACAACTTGGCTTGCTGAACACTCGCTCTATTGCCAACAAATCCTTCTCATTGACTGATCTCTTTTCAAGACAAAACCTTGATTTTATGTTTCTGACTGAGACTTGGCAAAAAGAGGAAGAGTTTATTCATTTAAACGAACTCTGTTTGGAGGGCTGTTCAGTCATCGGGAAGCCCCGCCCCTCTCGCCGTGGTGGGGGTGTGGCAGTTGTGTATAAGGACAACTACACATGCAAAGACATGAACACCCAAACGTTCTCATCTTTTGAATCTCTGTCATTCAAAGTTGATACGTCAGATCCATTTTATTGTGTTTTAGTCTACCGCCCCCCGGGTCCTGCTGCTCCCTTTTTACATGATTTTAGTGACTTTCTGTCTTCCATCATAAAACTGGAAAGGGTTTTAATACTAGGGGATTTTAACCTTCATATAAATGATTGTTCATCCTGTCCAGCAATGGAATTTTTATTTTTGACTGAAACCTTTAATTTTGAGCAACATGTCTCTGACCCCACCCATCAAAAGGGCAACACTTTGGACTTAGTTTTTTCTCTTGGCCTGAGCATTACTAATCTTTATGTGGAGGATGTACATATGAGTGATCATAGTGGTGTCTTCTTTGAGCTAAACGTCACTCCTGAACCCGTTTCCTCATGCATACTGTCTCAAAGGCGCATCATCACCGCCAACACTGATGGACGTTTTTCAGCGCTGTTTGACCCCCACTTATTTAAGGAATGTTCTGATGTTAACAATCTGATTGATCGTTTTAGTGATCACTGTGTCACAATCCTGGATCAGGTGGCTCCTGTCAAATCCAATTTATCAAAGAAAAAAGTGTGTCCCTGGATAAATGAAGCCATCCAAAATTTAAAGAGACAGTGTCGTCAAACTGAGCGTCTTTTAAAATCCACCAATCTCATGGTCCACAGACTGCATCAAAGGGATCTCGTGTCCTCATACAACGAGATGGTGAAGGATGCCAGATCTGACTACTTTCGCCAGCTAATATCCTCAAATAAGAAGAGCCCAAAAGTTTTGTTTGACACGATAAATTCTATTGTTGGTCCTGCAGCCCCAGTACCCCCTGTGTTCTGCAAAGCCGACTCCAATGAATTTCTCAAGTTCTTTGCAAATAAGACTAAGAAGATCAAAGAGCAGCTCCCACCTCCTTGTTGTGATGATGGTGTTGTGGTGGAGCCTGTTTCCCACAAATGGTCTACTTTTAGGCCTGTCACTCTGGAGGACATATCTGCTCTGTTGACCAAGTTGAAACCTTCTACTTGTCCATCTGATGTCATTCCTTCCAAACTCTTCTTAAAGGTGTTTGAGACCATCGGCCAAAGTGTCACTGAAATGATCAACCTTTCACTTTCCACTGGTGTTTTTCCAAACGCATTCAAACATGCCATAGTGGAGCCTCTGCTGAAAAAGTCTAATCTGGACCCATCAGTCTTCCAGAATTATAGACCCATCTCAAAGCTTCCATTTATCTCAAAGATTCTGGAAAAGGTGGTTGCTGAACAATTGTCAGAGTTCTTGGATAAAAGGAGCATCTATGACACTTTTCAGTCAGGTTTTCGTAAACATCACTCCACAGAGACAGCCCTGCTGAAGGTGTCCAGTGATATTTTGATGTCTGCTGATTCTGGCAGACACACGGTCCTTGTCTTACTAGATCTTTCATCAGCCTTTGACACGGTTGACCACCAGATCTTATTGGACAGATTGAGGGACCTGATTGGTTTGTCAGGGTCAGTTCTCCACTGGTTTTCCTCTTACTTATCCGGTCGGAATTTCAGTGTCATGGCCAACCACAAAATGTCTCAGTCAGTAGACTTACTGTGTGGGGTTCCCCAGGGCTCTGTTCTAGGCCCTGTTCTGTTTCTCCTATACATGATCCCTCTTGGAAAGATCATTCAGGATTTCAGTGATGTTTCCTACCATCTCTTTGCTGATGATATCCAGCTATATTGCTCTTTTAAGCCCTCCGAGACACACAAGCTGGATTCTCTGATGAACTGCTTGATGCAGATAAAACAATGGCTCTGTAAAAACTCTCTGCAACTAAACTCAGAGAAAACAGAAACCTTAGTTGTTGCCCCTGATGATGCTATACCAGGGATTAAGCAGCACTTGGGTTCTCTTGGCCAGGATGTCAAACCCAGCCTTAGAAATTTGGGTGTCATTTTTGACAAAGATATGTCGCTGGAGCAGCACTCCAAGCAGTTGATCAGGAACTGTTTCTTCCAGTTGAGGAACATTTCTAAGCTACGGAAGATGGTGTCATATGAAGATCTAGAACTTCTTATTCATGCCTTTGTTTCTACACGGCTAGACTACTGTAACAGTCTGTTTTCCTGTCTGAATAAGAAGGAGCTGTCTCGCCTGCAGCTGATCCAGAACTCTGCTGCGAGGATCTTGACTCGCACCAAGAGAAGAGATCACATCTCCCCGATCCTCAAAGCTCTTCATTGGCTCCCGGTTGCTTACCGCTACCAATACAAAATTCTAGTTTTGACTTTTAGGGCCCTTCATTCCCAAGCTCCTCCATATGTTTGTGATCTGATCGCCCCTTACAGACCATCTCGTGCACTGAGGTCTGCGGATCAGAACCTGTTGATGGTCCCTCGCACACGGTTCCGAACTAGAGGAGAAAGATCCTTCCAGGCTGTTGCTCCCAAACTCTGGAATGAACTTCCATTGTCGCTACGTTCCCTGGACTCTGTGAATTCTTTTAAAAGTCAACTAAAAACTTTTTATTTTTGCAAAGCATTTTAACTGAAACTACTTTTATTGGGCTTGAGATGATTGTTTTTACATAGTTTATGCTTTTATATTTTATGTTTTTATGTTTTTATATGTGTATGTATACATATTTTAACCTGTGAAGCACCTTGTGACCTTTGTCTGCGAAAGGTGCTATACAAATAAAATTTACTTACTTACTTACTTACTTACAGTGAGACAGAGACAAGAGGCTGAGATGGAGGTAGCGGAGATGAAGATGTTGAGGTTCTCCTTAGGAGTGACCAGGTTAGACAGGATAAGGAACGAGTACATCAGAGGGACGGCTCATGTTGCCTGTGTCAGCGACAAAGTCAGAGAAGCCAGACTGAGATGGTTTGGACATGTTCAGAGGAGGGATAGTGGATATATTGGTAGAAGGATGTTGGAGATGGAGCTGCCTGGCAGGAGGGCAAGAGGACGGCCAAAGAGGAGATACATGGATGTCTTAACAGAGGACATGAAGTTGGCTAATGTTAGGGTAGAAGATGTCCATGATAGAGTGAGGTGGAAAAGGATGATTCGCTGTGGCGACCCCTGATGGGAAAAGCCGAAAGAGAAAGAAGAAGAAGCAGTATGCATGCAGGGGAGGGGCTTAGAACGCACAGGGCCCATGGCTCAGGACACGCAGGGCCCATGAGGCCGACGCGTGCTCCTTGGTAAGACAGTGTGAATAAAACAGCCACCTTTTGTCTCTCACTTTACTTTTACGCCTGTCCAGCCAAGTTGTAGCTGTTGTGGTGTGCATAGAGCCTGATGAAGGCAGAATTTGCCGAAACGCGTAGCGAGCACACTTTATTCTAATTTTGTATTGTTTATTTATTTATTTTTTTTACATTTTTGTGAATAAAAACACTCATTTAAGTGGTTGTCCCGCTTTTTTCTTTTTTTCTTTTTTCAAAGTTTGCAAGTTTTTCTATTTTTGATTACATTCTTGCCTGGTGGAAAAACCGTAACACCTGCCATGCACTTCTACGACGGAGAGGAGGATGGAGGTGCTTGGACCACGGCGCGCTACGGGAGGAGACACTACAGAAATCCCCGTGCGCTCAGCTTTAATTACCGGGGCCGACCGGACCATAGGATGGACCGTGCATTTCCCGTCTCCGGCTGGAAGAGGGCGCCAAGGTTCCCAAATTTTGGCTGGAGTAGGGCTTCACCTTCAAATCCTAACTGGCCTGCGCCTCCTATGTACGACGGGTCCCGGCCTTATTTTCCACAGCCCCGCTCTTATGCAGCAGCGGTCCGGGGCTCACCTACCAGACGAGCGACAAGATTTGGACCCCCAGCAGATGTTAGGCAGGACCTCCGGCGACCTGCAGATGAAAGACTTGGACAGCTTATCCGCAAATTACATGCTGTAATTAAGATGGTGCATCACTTACAAAACGTGACCATCACGCCGGACAGACCAGAACCTCTGATGATCGCTCGCATAGTGGACTCATTAACCTCACTGATTAAACCCGCTGATCCCACGGATGATGTGTTAGACCTCATTGAGGGCAACGCAAAAAACTGGGGACAGAACACACTGCAGATCCTCCAGGATCACTACCAAAAGAGGCTGGAGAAACTTTTACAGGATCTCCCCGGTGATTTAACCCGAGATTGGAGGGAAGCCTTCATCGTGGCGACACGATGGGCTTGCAGAAATCTACCTCGGATCACGCAGGATGTTCTCGATCAGGCAGAGGCCCTGATCATCACCTGCAGATCAGACTCGGAGCGGCGAAGTCCAGCGGCTACGACACCACCCCCCGGCAGGGTCTGATAGCCGCCGGGGGCCGCGCACAACAGGAGGAAGAAAAAAGAGGACCCGTCAACCTGAGCGGGTCTCCATGAGCATTCAAGCTGAATGTTACGAGGCCACAAACCGATCAGTTGGAACTATGACGGACATGAGACCAGCTTGGCCTCCAGATGCAGTTCCAGCAGCCGCTGCCGAGAAGCAGCGTGGACCGCGAACGGCGACCCGCCGCAACCCCTTCGTGGCGCGTGAGGAATTTCTCCCTCAGATTGTGGGGATAACTTCACCCTCTGCTCCCAGACCGGCAGCACGGGCGCCACCTTCCCGAATTTCAGCACTGGACAGCTCCCAGGAGGAGGAAAGCTCCGATAGAGAGGAGAACCGCGGCGGGGAGGTTCTTCACGAGGAGGAGGAGGAGGAGGAGTTCGATAATGAATACGACAGCGAGGAAGATGGGGATGAGGCGGACACGGACGCTGACCCCCCAGCTTCAGGTAGTTCGGGGCTGGATCATATTGTAAGGCCTGGAGGGTTGAAAGATGGGGTAAACAACAAAAAATTGAATGAGGGTATTGAAGGGCTAGAGGAATGATCTGGGGAGAGCGCACGCACACCACCAAAGAGGACCCAAATTCTTGGCCACAATGACAATTTATTCCGATGGAAAAAAACATATGAATGGCCAAAAAGTTCCAGTTAAAAGACACTTAAAACAAGCATAAAATGCGTCTAAAAATTCTAGGCACGGATTAAAACAGTAAAACACGATAAAAATCCCAGGAACAGTTAAAAAGGATAAAAGAGACCTAAAAGTCCAAAGAACAGTTAAAACTGGTTTAAAAATGCAGCTCAAAGGGGGGAATCACTGATCCCAAACCAGGAGACGTCTCTCTTCCCCCGACGCTGTTCCGAGGATCCCTCCAGTCATACACACAAAGACCTGGGGGGCGGGCTCCGTTCCGCCTCTGGGGTTTGTGACCGGCACTCCTCCGCGTCACCTCCAGCTGGCTCTCCTGGACACACTGGAATCTGTGGAAACAGGCAAGCGGCAGCACGAAAAGCAATTCCTGATGCAGGCTGCCACAAGCCCTCCCACCTATTTCCACCAGTCTGCTGAAGCCCGTTCGGCTACTTACACACAGGCAGGGTCCCTGCCCTGCCCTTGCGTGTCGATCGCTCTGCAGACTGATGGTCCCAGCGCCCAGCGCTCTCAGAGTGTGTGTCCCGATCACAGCGAGTCTTCCCGACGTCTGGCGGTCCCGACGTCTGGCGGTCCCGGCGTCCCACTCGCGCCCCGCGTGCATGCGCCTGCTGTCGGTGTGCGACTGCCTTTGGCTTTCCTCCTCAGGACTTTTATAAGTCCCTCCTGATGAGGAGCAGGTGCGGTGGATCGGCGCGCTATGTTACAAGGGGGGTGTGTCCATAGAAAGCATGCAACAAACAGGTAGCACCACAAACATGCAAAAGAAAAACACCCTACAACATGCAATCCCCCCACATCATCACAATATTTCGGACAGCCCGGGTGTGACAGAATGCCAGGAGGACAGCGCATCTCCAGCTTCAGCGGAGGAACGCTGTATTACAGGGCTGGAGCTAGCAGGTGACGGTGCTGAGCCACCAGTAGCCCGTGTTGACTTACCTGCCCCAGAGCGGCAGGTTTTCAAGGTAAAGCGTCACCCTGAAACAAACACAGAATTGATTGACTGGTTTCTGGAAGTGGAGAAAAGGTGTCTTATTGTTGGTGACTCAAATGTATCCAGAATCCCTGAATATTCCATCCCAGATCTACAGATTGAGAGGTGTCCAGGTGCTAATTTTCGCCACATGCAGGCTTTATTTGAGATAGCCCACGTTCCGTGTGATTTGGTGGTTCAGAATGTGGTCATTGCAGCCGGCATTAACGCCAAAGGTCAGAACATTAAAGAAACTGCAGTTAAACAGCTCCAGCGGGCTCTGAAGATGGCTAAACACAGATTTCCATCTGCTGTCATCTGGGTTCCCTTGGTTAATTTTTCTGGTAACTTATCTGCAATGGAGCAGAACAACATGAAACTACTAAATCAGCACATTAAAAAAAAATATGAGACACATCCCCCTGCTGGAGGACTCGCATTTTGCAACAGAAAAAGATGCAATTCACTGGACCGAGGACACGGCCAGAGCAATGTTGGAACATTGGAGGTATTTTTTAAAGTGGAATACCCACTGTGTTGTCTTGCTTATCTTAAAGTAAGCCAAGTCAGTCGTTGGGTTTCTATGACTTTTTATTTAACAGTCTCTTTAACGTACTACACAGTGCATGGCTATCAACCGCTTCCTAGCTCTCCGCTCGGGCACTCCCCACGTGACCATTCGCTATGCATTCCGGGTAACACATGCATGCTGGGTAATGGAGTTCAACATTACTACTTCAATACACAACATCTTCCTCCTTTTAAAGAAAAACCTTTTTCTCTTTAGACCAAGCCTAGATAGTAAACATCTAAACCGTATGTATAAACAGTTTCTTACAAAACATTTTCAATAGAAACATTCTTATGCACTTTTTTTTTTTTTTTTTTTTTTTTTGAACTTTCAGCAAGTCTCAATAAGCCTCTTTGGTGGCTGAACATGTCTCTTAGGTCTCAGTGATCTTGTCACGTCCAGAAAGTTGGTTGAATCTGAAAGTTTCGATCTATTAGGTGATGCAGACCCTGCTGTCAGACTCTCTTTTGGGTGTTCTTGATCTTCTGTTGTTGTTAGGTTTAAAGATGCACCAGAGTCCGGCAGGCTTGTATCCGTTACTGCAGTATTTTCTACCATAGGCTGAAGCTGCAGATCCGCACGGTTTCTTCTCAGAGACAGTCCACTCTCCAACTGGACCTTATAAGACCGTGGAGCCACCTCCTCTTGCACGTGTCCTTGTTGTCTCCAGTTTCCTGTGGAAGCATCTCTAAGACGTACCTTGTCTCCTGGCTTTAGGAAAGGCAGATGTTTAGCCTTTCGATCATACAGCCGCTTTTGCTTCATCTTCATTTCTTCTTTTGCCTTCCTGACTTTGTGTGCAGCCTTAGGGGTCAACAAGTCTTCATGTACTGGTAGGTTGGAGCGAATGCGCCTTCCCATCAGCATCTGAGCTGGTGACAATCCATTTTGCAGAGGTGTACTCCGGTAGATCAGAAGACTTTTTTGAAAGTCATCTCTGTCGTGTGCTTTTTTCAGTAGAGTCTTCACTGTCTTTACTGAGCTTTCCGCTAAGCCATTGGACTTTGGATAGTTTGGACTTGATGTTACGTGTCTAAACCCCCAATCTTTAGCAAAGTCAGCAAACTCACTGCTGGAAAACTGCGGTCCATTGTCTGAAAACAGTTCACACGGAACACCGTGTCTGGCAAACACACACTTCAGGAAACTAATCACTGCTTTACTTGATGTTGACTGCAGCGCTCCGACTTCAGGATAGTTCGAAAAGTAGTCTGTTACCACCACGTAACTTTTACCATTACAGTCAAACAAATCAGTTCCAACCTTATAGTAAGGTCTATGTGGAACTGGGTGAGACATCAGTGGCTCCGCTTGTTGTTTCGGCCTGTAAGTGCGGCAAAGTTCACATGAAGCTGTCGTCTGGCTGATGTCTTGGTTGATTCTAGGCCAGTACATTACATCCCTTGCTCTGCGTTTACACTTGACCTCTCCGAGGTGACCTTCATGTATCTTTTGAAGCATCTGCTTGCGCAGTGAGGTTGGAATGACAAACTTGCTTCCTTTTAAAACTATGTCGTCCACCACTGTGAGCTCTGCTCTGCAGTTCCAGAAATCTTGTATTTTTCCAGGGCATTCTTTTTTGTTTTCAGGCCATCCTTTGAGTATTGTTCTTTTCAGTTCTTTCATGATTTCATCTGCATTTGTCTCTGTTCGTATCTGTTCTGTTCGGTCAGCAGTTACCGGCAGAGATGTCAGAATCATGTCCACATATGCTTGTATTTCTGCTCCTTTTCCGCTGTCTTCTTTTTCATCTGTGTCCACTGCTCTAGACAAAGTGTCTGCTGTGTACATGTACTTTCCTTTTGTGTACATCATGTGCACGTCATATTTCTGCAGCCTGATTAACATCCGCTGTATCCTTACTGGACAATCACTCAGTGCTTTAGACATGATTGACACCAATGGTTTATGGTCGGTTTCCACTTCAAACGTTTGGCCATAAACATATTGATGGAACCGCTCACATGCATACATGCTGGCTAACAGTTCTTTTTCTATTTGAGCGTACCTGGACTCTGCACCTGTCAACGCTCTGGATGCGTAGGCTACAGGTAGCCACTGCTCATCGTGTTGCTGCAGCAGCACTGCTCCCAAGCCATGCTGTGACGCATCCGCTGAAATTCTGGTCCTCTTCTCTGGATCATAGAACTTTAGCACCGGTTCTTGTGTCAAAACCTCTTTCAGTTTCCGAAAACTTTGCTCTTGTTCATGAGACCAAATCCATTCATTTTTCTGTTCAAGAAGACTCCTAAGGGGTGTTGTCAGGGTTGCCAGTTGTGGGACAAACTGGGCGAGATAGGTTACCATCCCTAAGAACCGCCTAACTTCATCTTTGTTGGTTGGTCTTTCCATATTGTTTATAGCTGAAGTCTTTTTTGGGTCTGGCTTCACTCCCTGTTCACTAACAACATCTCCCACAAAGGTAAGTGTCTTCACTCCAAACTCACATTTGTCTTTATTTAGTTTCAGATTTACTTCTCTTGTCTTGTCCAACACTTGTCTCAGTCTTTTGTCATGTTCCTCTCGAGTAGTTCCCCAGACAATGATGTCATCCATCATGGTCTCTACTCCTGGTATGTGTTCATATATCATGTGTATAGTCTTGTGATAGACTTCAGGCGCAGATCTAATTCCATATGGTAGGCGAAGAAACCTGTACCTGCCTTCGGGCGTGTTGAATGTACAGAGTTTTGAGCTCTCTTCGTCTAACCTCAGCTGCCAAAATCCTGACGAGGCATCTAATTTACTGAACCATTTAGCTCCAGCAAACTGTGCCATGATTTCTTCCCTGGTTGGTAACTTGAAATGTTCTCTTCTGATTGCTTTGTTTAAGTCTCTTGGGTCTAAGCATGTTCTGAGAGCTCCTGTTTTCTTTTGAATGACTACCAGTGAGCTGACCCATTCAGTTGGTTCATCTATCTTTTTGATGACCTCAAGTTTTTCCATGCGTGCTAGCTCGTCCTTCAGTTTTTCTCGCAGCGCAAATGGAACTTTCCTACATGGATGCACGACAGGAGGGACACTTTTATCCACGCATATTCTATGCTCTCCAGGTAAACATCCTAGTCCTTCAAAGCAATCTTTGTACTCTTTCATGAGCGAGTCATTATCATTTGTCACTTCTGGTGATGTCACGACAAACACTCTTTTGACTAGGTTCAGCTTTACAGACGTGCTTAGCCCTAAAATCGGTTGCACCTTCTTATCCACGACG
This sequence comes from Oryzias latipes, assembly GCF_053564925.1. NCBI lineage: Eukaryota > Metazoa > Chordata > Actinopteri > Beloniformes > Adrianichthyidae > Oryzias > Oryzias latipes. The sequence goes on from NC_136238.1 coordinate 529,266, forward strand.
AGTAGTTGTGCTCGTATCTTCTGGTTTTTATGTTTAAATGTTGCAATGCAGCCTCCTTTTACAGGAACGCGTTCGCCTGTGTAGCCAGTCACCTTCGTTTTTATTGGATTAATTTTGCTCTTCACTGTCAGTGTTTTGTAATCCTCTATCGATAACAGATTTATTTGTGCACCCGTGTCAATCTTGAATGGAATTATTGTTTCATTCACTTCAAGTGGCACTATCCATTCTTCTTTTTCTGCTGTGCCTACATGCACCATGTCCACAATGAACTCGTCTTCCTGTTCTTCCTCATCAACTGTGTGGACTTTTTGTCTTGTGGGAGCTTTACAACATTTAGCATAATGGTTGCTTTTCCCACAGTTGTTGCAAGATTTTCCATATGCAGGGCATGATCTTGGCTTGTGGCTGTTTCCACATTTGCCACATTTAAAACCTGCATGTTTCTCCTCTTGTTTAGGATATGTTTTACTTTTCTTTCTTTCTTTCTGTATTGCATGCACTGTTGTTTCATCTCTCCGAAGCTCTTTTGCTTGTGCTCTTGTGGTCTCTGCTGCTCGACACATAGAAACACACTTATCTAATGTAAGTCCAGTTTCTCTAAGCAGTCTTTCTCTTAGTCCATTATCGGCTGTACCGCAGACAATCCTGTCTCTCACCAGTGAGTCTCTCAGAGTCCCGAATTCACATGTTTTGCTTAATGTGTGAAGCTCTGCTAAGTATTGATCAAAAGGTATTCCTTGCTTTTGATCATGGGTGAAAAACTTGTACCTTTCAAAGGTCACATTCTGAGTGGGTACAAAATACTCTTCAAATTTTGTCATTAGTTCTGCCAGAGTCAGGTTAGCTTCATCCAGCTGAAAGCTGTTAAATATATCCAAAGCATCTTCTCCAATAACATGCAATAGGATATTAGCCTTAAGTTTTTCATCACCGTTCCCTGCTCCACTTGCTGCCAAATAAATGTTAAATCTTTGCTTGAAACGTTTCCAGTTGTCAGCAAGATTGCCTGTCAATTGCATGGAAGTGGGCGGACTTAGCTTTTCCATGGCGAGTCGGGGTATTTGGGCATCCACAGTCCTCTGCTGCTGTGCGTTATTCACCAAATCAGGAACAAAATCCTCTTCTGTTTGTTCAATTTCTCCCTCGGCTCCCGCTTCACTGTCACTGCTGCTCGTAGCCATCACTCGATGTAGCACACGCTGTCAGCCTGTTGCTCCTCGGCATGTTTTCACTCACAAGAATTTTTCTCTTTAATCTTGCTGCTCACTTCTGACACCATGTGTTGTCTTGCTTATCTTAAAGTAAGCCAAGTCAGTCGTTGGGTTTCTATGACTTTTTATTTAACAGTCTCTTTAACGTACTACACAGTGCATGGCTATCAACCGCTTCCTAGCTCTCCGCTCGGGGCACTCCCCACGTGACCATTCGCTATGCATTCCGGGTAACACATGCATGCTGGGTAATGGAGTTCAACATTACTACTTCAATACACAACACCCACTAAGTCCATTCAGGGTAGAGTGTGTAAGGGGACAGCCCTTTATGGCCCCACAATATCATGGTTTTGACTGAAAAGTGATGCCCTGACAGAACAACAAGGTGACCTCCTCAAAAACGGTTTAACTTTTATTTCCATAGATAACTTTAAAAAAAAATACAGACCCAAAACACAAGACTGTATTAATCATGTTTCCTGTTCTTTGTGGGATTAACATTTGGTGGGACAAACCGAAACTTTTGTTAGCACAAGAAATTGACAACATAAATATAATATTGCTCATAATGGATAGGTGCATAACCCACTGGTGGAGCATTTTCTCATGACCCAGGGTTTTTCTTTATGGTGAACAGTGTGAGAGATTTTGTTATCATTGTTACTGTTATTATGGCTATTGTTCTTATGGTTCTTATTACTGTTTTATGATGATTATTATTATTACTTTAACCCTACCCCTGGTCCTGTTTCTAACCCTAACCTTTAGTTTAATCTGAACCCTAATCCCAACCCTTAATCAGTTATTAGAAATTTAAATAATCTTAAACATAAAGCAATAACATGGTTGGAAGGAAAAGGTTTTGTTTCACGTGTCTTTTTGCCTGGTTAGCAGTATGCATGCAGGGGAGGGGCTTAGAACGCACAGGGCCCATGGCTCAGGACACGCAGGGCCCATGAGGCCGACGCGTGCTCCTTGGTAAGACAGTGTGAATAAAACAGCCACCTTTTGTCTCTCACTTCACTTTTACGCCTGTCCAGCCAAGTTGTAGCTGTTGTGGTGTGCATAGAGCCTGATGAAGGCAGAATTTGCCGAAACGCGTAGCGAGCACACTTTATTCTAATTTTGTATTGTTTATTTATTTATTTTTTTACATTTTTGTGAATAAAAACACTCATTTAAGTGGTTGTCCCGCTTTTTTCTTTTTTCAAAGTTTGCAAGTTTTTCTATTTTTGATTACATTCTTGCCTGGTGGAAAAACCGTAACACCTGCCATGCACTTCTACGACGGAGAGGAGGATGGAGGTGCTTGGACCACGGCGCGCTACGGGAGGAGACACTACAGAAATCCCCGTGCGCTCAGCTTTAATTACCGGGGCCGACCGGACCATAGGATGGACCGTGCATTTCCCGTCTCCAGCTGGAAGAGGGCGCCAAGGTTCCCAAATTTTGGCTGGAGTAGGGCTTCACCTTCAAATCCTAACTGGCCTGCGCCTCCTATGTACGACGGGTCCCGGCCTTATTTTCCACAGCCCCGCTCTTATGCAGCAGCGGTCCGGGGCTCACCTACCAGACGAGCGACAAGATTTGGACCCCCAGCAGATGTTAGGCAGGACGACCTGCAGATGAAAGACTTGGACAGCTTATCCGCAAATTACATGCTGTAATTAAGATGGTGCATCACTTACAAAACGTGACCATCACGCCGGACAGACCAGAACCTCTGATGATCGCTCGCATAGTGGACTCATTAACCTCACTGATTAAACCCGCTGATCCCACGGATGATGTGTTAGACCTCATTGAGGGCAACGCAAAAAACTGGGGACAGAACACACTGCAGATCCTCCAGGATCACTACCAAAAGAGGCTGGAGAAACTTTTACAGGATCTCCCCGGTGATTTAACCCGAGATTGGAGGGAAGCCTTCATCGTGGCGACACGATGGGCTTGCAGAAATCTACCTCGGATCACGCAGGATGTTCTCGATCAGGCAGAGGCCCTGATCATCACCTGCAGATCAGACTCGGAGCGGCGAAGTCCAGCGGCTAGGACACCACCCCCGGCAGGGTCTGATAGCCGCCGGGGGCCGCGCACATCAGGAGGAAGAAAAAAGAGGACCCGTCAACCTGAGCGGGTCTCCATGAGCATTCAAGCTGAATGTTACGAGGCCACAAACCGATCAGTTGGAACTATGACGGACATGAGACCAGCTTGGCCTCCAGATGCAGTTCCAGCAGCCGCTGCCGAGAAGCAGCGTGGACCGCGAACGGCGACCCGCCGCCACCCCTTCGTGGCGCGTGAGGAATTTCTCCCTCAGATTGTGGGGATAACTTCACCCTCTGCTCCCAGACCGGCAGCACGGGCGCCACCTTCCCGAATTTCAGCACTGGACAGCTCCCAGGAGGAGGAAAGCTCCGATAGAGAGGAGAACCGCGGCGGGGAGGTTCTTCACGAGGAGGAGGAGGAGGAGGAGGAGTTCGATAATGAATACGACAGCGAGGAAGATGGGGATGAGGCGGACACGGACGCTGACCCCCCAGCTTCAGGTAGTTCGGGGCTGGATCATATTGTAAGGCCTGGAGGGTTGAAAGATGGGGTAAACAACAAAAAATTGAATGAGGGTATTGAAGGGCTAGAGGAATGATCTGGGGAGAGCGCACGCACACCACCAAAGAGGACCCAAATTCTTGGCCACAATGACAATTTATTCCGATGGAAAAAACATATGAATGGCCAAAAAGTTCCAGTTAAAAGACACTTAAAACAAGCATAAAATGCGTCTAAAAATTCTAGGCACGGATTAAAACAGTAAAACACAATAAAAATCCCAGGAACAGTTAAAAAGGATAAAAGAGACCTAAAAGTCCAAAGAACAGTTAAAACTGGTTTAAAAATGCAGCTCAAAGGGGGGAATCACTGATCCCAAACCAGGAGACGTCTCTCTTCCCCCGACGCTGTTCCGAGGATCCCTCCAGTCATACACACAAAGACCTGGGGGGCGGGCTCCGTTCCGCCTCTGGGGTTTGTGACCGGCACTCCTCCGCGTCACCTCCAGCTGGCTCTCCTGGACACGCTGGAATCTGTGGAAACAGGCAAGCGGCAGCACGAAAAGCAATTCCTGATGCAGGCTGCTAGCCCTCCCACCTATTTCCACCAGTCTGCTGAAGCCCGTTCGGCTACTTACACACAGGCAGGGTCCCTGCCCTGCCCTTGCGTGTCGATCGCTCTGCAGACTGATGGTCCCAGCGCCCAGCGCTCTCAGAGTGTGTGTCCCGATCACAGCGAGTCTTCCCGACGTCTGGCGGTCCCGACGTCTGGCGGTCCCGGCGTCCCACTCGCGCCCCGCGTGCATGCGCCTGCTGTCGGTGTGCGACTGCCTTTGGCTTGCCTCCTCAGGACTTTTATAAGTCCCTCCTGATGAGGAGCAGGTGCGGTGGATCGGCGCGCTATGTTACAAGGGGGGTGTGTCCATAGAAAGCATGCAACAAACAGGTAGCACCACAAACATGCAAAAGAAAAACACCCTACAACATGCAATCCCCCCACATCATCACAATATTTCGGACAGCCCGGGTGTGACAGAATGCCAGGAGGACAGCGCATCTCCAGCTTCAGCGGAGGAACGCTGTATTACAGGGCTGGAGCTAGCAGGTGACGGTGCTGAGCCACCAGTAGCCCGTGTTGACTTACCTGCCCCAGAGCGGCAGGTTTTCAAGGTAAAGCGTCACCCTGAAACAAACACAGAATTGATTGACTGGTTTCTGGAAGTGGAGAAAAGGTGTCTTATTGTTGGTGACTCAAATTTATCCAGAATCCCTGAATATTCCATCACAGATCTACAGATTGAGAGGTGTCCAGGTGCTAATTTTCGCCACATGCAGGCTTTATTTGAGATAGCCCACGTTCCGTGGGATTTGGTGGTTCAGAATGTGGTCATTGCAGCCGGCATTAACGCCAAAGGTCAGAACATTAAAGAAACTGCAGTTAAACAGCTCCAGCGGGCTCTGAAGATGGCTAAACACAGAGTTCCATCTGCTGTCATCTGGGTTCCCTTGGTTAATTTTTCTGGTAACTTATCTGCAATGGAGCAGAACAACATGAAACTACTAAATCAGCATATTAAAAAAGAAATATGAGACACATCCCCCTGCTGGAGGACTCGCATTTTGCAACAGAAAAAGATGCAATTCACTGGACCGAGGACACGGCCAGAGCAATGTTGGAACATTGGAGGTATTTTTTAAAGTGGAATACCCACTAAGTCCATTCAGGGTAGAGTGTGTAAGGGGACAGCCCTTTATGGCCCCACAATATCATGGTTTTGACTGAAAAGTGATGCCCTGACAGAACAACAAGGTGACCTCCTCAAAAACGGTTTAACTTTTATTTCCATAGATAACTTTTTAAAAAAATACAGACCCAAAACACAAGACTGTATTAATCATGTTTCCTGTTCTTTGTGGGATTAACATTTGGTGGGACAAACCGAAACTTTTGTTAGCACAAGAAAGTGACAACATAAATATAATATTGCTCATAATGGATAGGTGCATAACCCACTGGTGGAGCATTTTCTCATGACCCAGGGTTTTTCTTTATGGTGAACAGTGTGAGAGATTTTGTTATCATTGTTACTGTTATTATGGCTATTGTTCTTATGGTTCTTATTACTGTTTTATGATGATTATTATTATTACTTTAACCCTACCCCTGGTCCTGTTTCTAACCCTAACCTTTAGTTTAATCTGAACCCTAATCCCAACCCTTAATCAGTTATTAGACATTTAAATAATCTTAAACATAAAGCAATAACATGGTTGGAAGGAAAAGGTTTTGTTTCACGTGTCTTTTTGCCTGGTTAGCAGTATGCATGCAGGGAGGAGGTGATGGGCAGGTTTGGTGTGAAGGAAAGGAATCTGGAGGGACAGATGGTGGTGGACTTTGCGAAGAGGATGGAAATGGCTGTAGTCAACACTTACTTCCAGAAGAGAGAGGAACATAGAGTGACATACAGAAGTGGAGGTAGGAGTACTCAGGTGGACTACATCCTATGTAGACGAGGTCATTTGAGAGAGGTTAATGGCTGCAAAGTGGTGGTAGGAGAGAGTGTAGCCAGACAGCACCGCATGGTGGTGTGTAAGATGACTCTGGAGGTCAGGAAGAAGAAGAGAGGGAAAACAGAAAAGAAGACCAAGTGGTGGAAGCTACAGAATGAAGAAACTTGTGAGGAATTTAGGCAGAAGTTGAGGCAGGTCCTGGGTGGTCAGGATGAGCTTCCAGAGGACTGGGAAACTACAGCAGAGATTATCAGGGAAACAGGTAGGAAGGTGCTAGGTGTGTCATCTGGAAAGAGGAAAGACGGTAAAGAGACTTGGTGGTGGAATGAGGAAGTACAGGAATGCGTCCAGAGGAAGAGGTTGGCTAAAAGGAAGTGGGATGTAGAAAGGACTGAGGAAGGTAGACAGGAGTACAAGGAAGCGCAGCGTAAAGTGAAGAGAGAGGTGGCAAAGGCCAAACAGAAAGCTTACGATGAGCTATATGACAGGTTAGACACAAAGGAAGGAGAGAAGGACTTGTACAGGCTAGCCAGACAGAGAGACAGAGATGGGAAGGACGTGCAACAGATAAGGGTGATTAAGGACAGAGATGGAAAGGTGCTAACAACCCAAGAGAGTGTACAGAAAAGATGGAAGGAGTATTTTGAGGAGCTGATGAACGAGGAAAATGACAGGGAAAGAAGGGAGGAAGATGTGGTTGTTGTGGAGCAGGAAGTAGCAGAGATTGGAAAGGATGAGGTTAGGAAGGCTCTGAAAAGGATGAAGAGCGGAAAGGCCGTTGGTCCTGATGACGTACCTGTGGAGGTATGGAAGCGCCTAGGAGAGACAGCAGTGGAATTTCTAACAAGGTTGTTCAATAGGATTTTAGAGAGTGAGAAGATGCCTGAGGAATGGAGGAGAAGCGTTCTGGTCCCAATCTTTAAGAACAAGGGTGACACGCAGAACTGCAGCAACTATAGAGGAATAAAGTTGATGAGCCACACAATGAAGCTGTGGGAAAGAGTAGTGGAAGCCAGGCTTAGGAAGAAGGTGGAGATTTGTGAGCAGCAGTATGGTTTCATGCCCCGTAAGAGCACCACTGATGCCATTTTTGCTTTGAGAATGTTGATGGAAAAGTACAGAGAAGGTCAGAAGGAGCTGCATTGTGTGTTCGTAGATTTAGAGAAGGCGTATGACAGGGTGCCGAGGGAGGAGCTGTGGTACTGTATGAGGTCGTCTGGAGTGGCAGAAAAGTATGTCAGAGTAGTTCAGGACATGTATGAGAGAAGTATGACGGTGGTGAGATGTGCTGTAGGTCAGACAGAGGAGTTCAAGGTGGAGGTGGGACTACACCAAGGATCAGCTTTGAGTCCTTTTTTGTTTGCTATGCTGATGGACAGGCTGACAGACGAGGTAAGACAGGAATCTCCCTGGACAATGATGTTTGCGGATGACATTGTAATTTGCAGTGAGAGTAGAGAGCAGGTGGAGGAACAGCTAGAGAGGTGGAGGTTTGCTCTGGAAAGAAGAGGTATGAAGGTCAGTCGTAGTAAGACAGAATACATGTGTCTGAACGAGAGGGATCAAGGTAGAAGCGTTAGGTTACAGGGGACTGAGGTGAAGAAGGTGCAGGAGTTTAAGTACTTGGGGTCAACAGTTCAGTGTGATGGGGATTGTGGAAAAGAGGTGAAGAGGCGAGTGCAGGCAGGTTGGAGCGGTTGGAGGAAAGTGTCAGGAGTGTTGTGTGACAGAAGAGTGCCAGCAAGACTCAAAGGAAAGGTGTACAAGACAGTGGTGAGACCAGCTCTGCTCTATGGGTTAGAGACGGTAGCAGTGAGACAGAGACAAGAGGCTGAGATGGAGGTAGCGAAGATGAAGATGTTGAGGTTCTCCTTAGGAGTGACCAGGTTAGACAGGATAAGGAACGAGTACATCAGAGGGACGGCTCATGTTGCCTGTGTCAGCGACAAAGTCAGAGAAGCCAGACTGAGATGGTTTGGACATGTTCAGAGGAGGGATAGTGGATATATTGGTAGAAGGATGTTGGAGATGGAGCTGCCTGGCAGGAGGGCAAGAGGACGGCCAAAGAGGAGATACATGGATGTCTTAACAGAGGACATGAAGTTGGCTAATGTTAGGGTAGAAGATGTCCATGATAGAGTGAGGTGGAAAAGGATGATTCGCTGTGGCGACCCCTGATGGGAAAAGCCGAAAGAGAAAGAAGAAGAAGCAGTATGCATGCAGGGGAGGGGCTTAGAACGCACAGGGCCCATGGCTCAGGACACGCAGGGCCCATGAGGCCGACGCGTGCTCCTTGGTAAGACAGTGTGAATAAAACAGCCACCTTTTGTCTCTCACTTCACTTTTACGCCTGTCCAGCCAAGTTGTAGCTGTTGTGGTGTGCATAGAGCCTGATGAAGGCAGAATTTGCCGAAACGCGTAGCGAGCACACTTTATTCTAATTTTGTATTGTTTATTTATTTATTTTTTTACATTTTTGTGAACACTGAAAAAAGTAAACCATTGCTGTCATCAGTTTGATGCATTTCTACTCATTGCATTAATATAAAAATTTTAATTTACTCTCTTGAACTCAATTTTTATAAGTTATGCAATGTGTCTTTGTTTTTTTTTACTTTACTTTAATGTAAATGATAACAGGGTACAAAAGTAAAATTTTTTCGTTTTGTGAAAGCACAATTATTAGGTTGAGTTTGATGTGCGCATGCGCACTAAATGAAATCCAAATTTGGCGGGCCGTATTTCTGCCATAATCTGAACTGCTTCTCAGAGCGACAACTCGACAAGTAAGGTAAAACAACATCAACAAAAATTATTGTATATTAATTAGTTCAGTCGTTTTCTCCTTGTACATTTAAATGAGGATTTCCTTCACTGCCTGGACACAATTTTCAGACGACGTTAGTCGGTCCCCAACCCCCAGCAGCAGTAAGTTTGTTTGGAAAGGAGGAACTAACCGCCGCCCGGAGACCGACAGCAGCAGCTTAAAGGTAAGTTATTACCTCTAATAAGACAAAGGCACTAATTTAAATACAGTCGGCAGTTTTCGAAGCTTGCATTGGTTTGAGTTTTCCCCAAGAATTTTAAGCTTTTACACTTTCTGCTGCAAATTCAACTTTAGCTGCTGTGCAGTTAAGCTAACATTTAGCACTAACAGTGAGGCTCTCATGCCATATATTTTTTGCGACTGGTGAATTTACTTTAATAGGGAGTACAAATCGATGCAACACTGCTATCAAACGCTGTTTGTGGTGTATTTGCTGTCGAATGTTATTTACTACAGGAAAACACCTATGCACCGTGTTACGTTATGTTACACCGGATATTTGAATTTAACAGGGACAACTGCTCTCCCCGAACCGACCGTTCACGCATGCGTGAATATTACGTCACTTGACAAAGTATGTCGTCGGAGGTTAATAATAATAAACCTATTGAATTTTTTATAATGATTGAACAAAAAAAGAGTTTATGGGATACGGCAGCAGGATCCTTAACACTCAACACAGACACATTTTTAATATCAAAAGCGGCTGCAGGAGCTTGTTACACTTCCCAGTTTTTCCCTGTTGTCAACATTCAAAAAATAAAAATAATCAGAGAGAATGACTCCAAGCTGTGTGGCTGTCATTATCGTGTATGATCATTGAGATTTTCACTGTCTGTAATCATCTGTAATGACTATTTTTATTTATTTTTCATAAAGACACTCTTCGGTTTCTGCTCTGCATCCTGTCTGGAAGCCTTTGACTAACTTTTGGTAAGTTTTTTTTTTTGTTTTGTACAACCTATGCAATTGTGATGAAGGCCCAATCATAACATTGCTCTCCCTACACCCTAAACACCTGTTTGTTTTCCGCAGTTACTCATCGACGTGGAAATTTAAAGACTGTGCCCATACTTATTCAAGACGATCTGAACTCCTAAAACATTACAAACTGGACCATCATCATCCATGTTCTCTGATTTCATTTTCAGATAAATGCAGACTTCTTGAGAGTTACAACAATTACTTTGGAGGCAAAGTTTTTTGCACAGTTGGACAAACACTCCACCAAACTTCTAGAGGTCATCAGGAGCAATGGAGGGCGTGTGAAAGAGCAGACCACCAACATCTTAGAAGTTCTGGATGAAGGGTCTGTATGACATGAGTGGTCCATAGAGTAGTTGTGTGGTTAAGTGAACTTTTAACTAATGACAAGCTTTCTTTTCAGATTGTTGACATTACCATCAGAGGAGAAGCCATCCTAAAATCTCTGATGATCTGCTTGGGTGAATCTTTTGAGCACCTCATTAAAGAACACCAGGTAAGGTTATCCACCTCTAAACTATGACACTCTTATGATGTAGGAAATGGAACATGGCACTGTATGGGTTAGGATCACTGCCAACAAGAAACATATTCATAAAGATAAAGTTGTGCACAAATACTAAGACTTTGTGCACAACTTTGCCAAAAAAAAATGAATACAACATTTAGTTTGCATTTGACATTTCTGTTTTAAATTTTCTTTGCTTTGAATACAACTTTTGCTTAACAGTTAACAGTAAAAAATATGTTATGGGGTCACAGGCATATGTATCTAATCCCGAAACATTGATAAAGCAAAGTGAGCATACACATTGAGGCTTATTTATTTAACTAAAACAAAATTATACCTTTTAGAGCAACGCGCCAGTTGTCATATGTTAATTTTTTTTATGTCTGCAGAACGGTCTGGACAGTGATGCTCCGCAGATTGAAACCATGGCGATCTTTTTCACTGGGAGAGAGGATCTTCTCCGTCCACCAACAGACATCAAGATAGTGATGGATGGAAAACAGGTTCTGAATGAAGTGCCCTATATTTCAACCGCTTTTCTCATGTTCTTGGAACTGACATATTCACTCAACCTAAAATTTCCCAAAAATCTGCAGTACACTTTTGAATTCATTCAAAAAGTCCTCATGGAGCTTGGTGGGAAAAAGTGTCGCCAAAAGTTTTCAGACTGAACAGCCAGCTTAAGTTGGTGTCAATTAATGTTTTTTTTCCCTCACTTAAGTGTATTGGTATTGGGAAACAGTTTTGATGTTTATACATCTTAAAGATGTCATGTTTGTAAATTTGGATGTGGATATGTTCATGGAACAATAAATATTGTTTACATGAAGAAATGTGTTCTGAGTCTGTGTACATCAATATATAATTCTAAAGCTTAATTCAGTTAGATTGTGAACCTGACATTTTTATCTGAGACAACTTTAAAAAGTAAATTGCTCAAAGATTAAAAAATGGATTATATCAAGTCGTTTTTTTCAGGTTAGATGAAGTAGAAAATTTCCATTGAGTAAAAAGCAGAACTTATTTATTTTGATTTATAGAAACTCAAAATAATTGCTTTTCTTCACCTCTCAGAATCAGTTTAACCGAAATTAAAAAAAATAGGTTAGGCTAAATTATTCATTTACATTGATACAATGCAAATATATTAGGTGTGACAGATTACTTCAATTTTTTTAAGTTAAACCACTGTTATATTTTTTTCAGTGAATAAAAACACTCATTTAAGTGGTTGTCCCGCTTTTTTCTTTTTTTCTTTTTTCAAAGTTTGCAAGTTTTTCTATTTTTGATTACATTCTTGCCTGGTGGAAAAACCGTAACACCTGCCATGCACTTCTACGACGGAGAGGAGGATGGAGGTGCTTGGACCACGGTGCGCTACGGGAGGAGACACTACAGAAATCCCCGTGCGCTCAGCTTTAATTACCGGGGCCGACCGGACCATAGGATGGACCGTGCATTTCCCGTCTCCGGCTGGAAGAGGGCGCCAAGGTTCCCAAATTTTGGCTGGAGTAGGGCTTCACCTTCAAATCCTAACTGGCCTGCGCCTCCTATGTACGACGGGTCCCGGCCTTATTTTCCACAGCCCCGCTCTTATGCAGCAGCGGTCCGGGGCTCACCTACCAGACGAGCGACAAGATTTGGACCCCCAGCAGATGTTAGGCAGGACGACCTGCAGATGAAAGACTTAGACAGCTTATCCGCAAATTACATGCTGTAATTAAGATGGTGCATCACTTACAAAACGTGACCATCACGCCGGACAGACCAGAACCTCTGATGATCGCTCGCATAGTGGACTCATTAACCTCACTGATTAAACCCGCTGATCCCACGGATGATGTGTTAGACCTCATTGAGGGCAACGCAAAAAACTGGGGACAGAACACACTGCAGATCCTCCAGGATCACTACCAAAAGAGGCTGGAGAAACTTTTACAGGATCTCCCCGGTGATTTAACCCGAGATTGGAGGGAAGCCTTCATCGTGGCGACACGATGGGCTTGCAGAAATCTACCTCGGATCACGCAGGATGTTCTCGATCAGGCAGAGGCCCTGATCATCACCTGCAGATCAGACTCGGAGCGGCGAAGTCCAGCGGCTACGACACCACCCCCGGCAGGGTCTGATAGCCGCCGGGGGCCGCGCACATCAGGAGGAAGAAAAAAGAGGACCCGTCAACCTGAGCGGGTCTCCATGAGCATTCAAGCTGAATGTTACGAGGCCACAAACCGATCAGTTGGAACTATGACGGACATGAGACCAGCTTGGCCTCCAGATGCAGTTCCAGCAGCCGCTGCCGAGAAGCAGCGTGGACCGCGAACGGCGACCCGCCGCAACCCCTTCGTGGCGCGTGAGGAATTTCTCCCTCAGATTGTGGGGATAACTTCACCCTCTGCTCCCAGACCGGCAGCACGGGCGCCACCTTCCCGAATTTCAGCACTGGACAGCTCCCAGGAGGAGGAAAGCTCCGATAGAGAGGAGAACCGCGGCGGGGAGGTTCTTCACGAGGAGGAGGAGGAGGAGGAGTTCGATAATGAATACGACAGCGAGGAAGATGGGGATGAGGCGGACACGGACGCTGACCCCCCAGCTTCAGGTAGTTCGGGGCTGGATCATATTGTAAGGCCTGGAGGGTTGAAAGATGGGGTAAACAACAAAAAATTGAATGAGGGTATTGAAGGGCTAGAGGAATGATCTGGGGAGAGCGCACGCACACCACCAAAGAGGACCCAAATTCTTGGCCACAATGACAATTTATTCCGATGGAAAAAAACATATGAATGGCCAAAAAGTTCCAGTTAAAAGACACTTAAAACAAGCATAAAATGCGTCTAAAAATTTTAGGCACGGATTAAAACAGTAAAACACGATAAAAATCCCAGGAACAGTTAAAAAGGATAAAAGAGACCTAAAAGTCCAAAGAACAGTTAAAACTGGTTTAAAAATGCAGCTCAAAGGGGGGAATCACTGATCCCAAACCAGGAGACGTCTCTCTTCCCCCGACGCTGTTCCGAGGATCCCTCCAGTCATACACACAAAGACCTGGGGGGCGGGCTCCGTTCCGCCTCTGGGGTTTGTGACCGGCACTCCTCCGCGTCACCTCCAGCTGGCTCTCCTGGACACGCTGGAATCTGTGGAAACAGGCAAGCGGCAGCACGAAAAGCAATTCCTGATGCAGGCTGCCACTAGCCCTCCCACCTATTTCCACCAGTCTGCTGAAGCCCGTTCGGCTACTTACACACAGGCAGGGTCCCTGCCCTGCCCTTGCGTGTCGATCGCTCTGCAGACTGATGGTCCCAGCGCCCAGCGCTCTCAGAGTGTGTGTCCCGATCACAGCGAGTCTTCCCGACGTCTGGCGGTCCCGACGTCTGGCGGTCCCGGCGTCCCACTCGCGCCCCGCGTGCATGCGCCTGCTGTCGGTGTGCGACTGCCTTTGGCTTTCCTCCTCAGGACTTTTATAAGTCCCTCCTGATGAGCAGCAGGTGCGGTGGATCGGCGCGCTATGTTACAAGGGGGGTGTGTCCATAGAAAGCATGCAACAAACAGGTAGCACCACAAACATGCAAAAGAAAAACACCCTACAACATGCAATCCCCCCACATCATCACAATATTTCGGACAGCCCGGGTGTGACAGAATGCCAGGAGGACAGCGCATCTCCAGCTTCAGCGGAGGAACGCTGTATTACAGGGCTGGAGCTAGCAGGTGACGGTGCTGAGCCACCAGTAGCCCGTGTTGACTTACCTGCCCCAGAGCGGCAGGTTTTCAAGGCAAAGCGTCACCCTGAAACAAACAGAGAATTGATTGACTGGTTTCTGGAAGTGGAGAAAAGGTGTCTTATTGTTGGTGACTCAAATTTATCCAGAATCCCTGAATATTCCATCCCAGATCTACAGATTGAGAGGTGTCCAGGTGCTAATTTTCGCCACATGCAGGCTTTATTTGAGATAGCCCACGTTCCGTGGGATTTGGTGGTTCAGAATGTGGTCATTGCAGCCGGCATTAACGCCAAAGGTCAGAACATTAAAGAAACTGCAGTTAAACAGCTCCAGCGGGCTCTGAAGATGGCTAAACACAGAGTTCCATCTGCTGTCATCTGGGTTCCCTTGGTTATTTTTTCTGGTAACTTATCTGCAATGGAGCAGAACAACATGAAACTACTAAATCAGCATGTTAAAAAAAAATATGAGACACATCCCCCTGCTGGAGGACTCGCATTTTGCAACAGAAAAAGATGCAATTCACTGGACCGAGGACACGGCCAGAGCAATGTTGGAACATTGGAGGTATTTTTTAAAGTGGAATACCCACTAAGTCCATTCAGGGTAGAGTGTGTAAGGGGACAGCCCTTTATGGCCCCACAATATCATGGTTTTGACTGAAAAGTGATGCCCTGACAGAACAACAAGGTGACCTCCTCAAAAACGGTTTAACTTTTATTTCCATAGATAACTTTTTAAAAAAAATACAGACCCAAAACACAAGACTGTATTGATCATGTTTCCTGTTCTTTGTGGGATTAACATTTGGTGGGACAAACCGAAACTTTTGTTAGCACAAGAAAGTGACAACATAAATATAATATTGCTCATAATGGATAGGTGCATAGCCCACTGGTGGAGCATTTTCTCATGACCCAGGGTTTTTCTTTATGGTGAACAGTGTGAGAGATTTTGTTATCATTGTTACTGTTATTATGGCTATTGTTCTTATGGTTCTTATTACTGTTTTATGATGATTATTATTATTACTTTAACCCTACCCCTGGTCCTGTTTCTAACCCTAACCTTTAGTTTAATCTGAACCCTAATCCCAACCCTTAATCAGTTATTAGAAATTTAAATAATCTTAAACATAAAGCAATAACATGGTTGGAAGGAAAAGGTTTTGTTTCACGTGTCTTTTTGCCTGGTTAGCAGTATGCATGCAGGGAGGAGGTGATGGGCAGGTTTGGTGTGAAGGAAAGGAATCTGGAGGGACAGATGGTGGTGGACTTTGCGAAGAGGATGGAAATGGCTGTAGTCAACACTTACTTCCAGAAGAGAGAGGAACATAGAGTGACATACAGAAGTGGAGGTAGGAGTACTCAGGTGGACTACATCCTATGTAGACGAGGTCATTTGAGAGAGGTTAATGGCTGCAAAGTGGTGGTAGGAGAGAGTGTAGCCAGACAGCACCGCATGGTGGTGTGTAAGATGACTCTGGAGGTCAGGAAGAAGAAGAGAGGGAAAACAGAAAAGAAGACCAAGTGGTGGAAGCTACAGAATGAAGAAACTTGTGAGGAATTTAGGCAGAAGTTGAGGCAGGTCCTGGGTGGTCAGGATGAGCTTCCAGAGGACTGGGAAACTACAGCAGAGATTATCAGGGAAACAGGTAGGAAGGTGCTAGGTGTGTCATCTGGAAAGAGGAAAGACGGTAAAGAGACTTGGTGGTGGAATGAGGAAGTACAGGAATGCGTCCAGAGGAAGAGGTTGGCTAAAAGGAAGTGGGATGTAGAAAGGACTGAGGAAGGTAGACAGGAGTACAAGGAAGCGCAGCGTAAAGTGAAGAGAGAGGTGGCAAAGGCCAAACAGAAAGCTTACGATGAGCTATATGACAGGTTAGACACAAAGGAAGGAGAGAAGGACTTGTACAGGCTAGCCAGACAGAGAGACAGAGATGGGAAGGACGTGCAACAGATAAGGGTGATTAAGGACAGAGATGGAAAGGTGCTAACAACCCAAGAGAGTGTACAGAAAAGATGGAAGGAGTATTTTGAGGAGCTGATGAACGAGGAAAATGACAGGGAAAGAAGGGAGGAAGATGTGGTTGTTGTGGAGCAGGAAGTAGCAGAGATTGGAAAGGATGAGGTTAGGAAGGCTCTGAAAAGGATGAAGAGCGGAAAGGCCGTTGGTCCTGATGACGTACCTGTGGAGGTATGGAAGTGCCTAGGAGAGACAGCAGTGGAATTTCTAACAAGGTTGTTCAATAGGATTTTAGAGAGTGAGAAGATGCCTGAGGAATGGAGGAGAAGCGTTCTGGTCCCAATCTTTAAGAACAAGGGTGACACGCAGAACTGCAGCAACTATAGAGGAATAAAGTTGATGAGCCACACAATGAAGCTGTGGGAAAGAGTAGTGGAAGCCAGGCTTAGGAAGAAGGTGGAGATTTGTGAGCAGCAGTATGGTTTCATGCCCCGTAAGAGCACCACTGATGCCATTTTTGCTTTGAGAATGTTGATGGAAAAGTACAGAGAAGGTCAGAAGGAGCTGCATTGTGTGTTCGTAGATTTAGAGAAGGCGTATGACAGGGTGCCGAGGGAGGAGCTGTGGTACTGTATGAGGTCGTCTGGAGTGGCAGAAAAGTATGTCAGAGTAGTTCAGGACATGTATGAGAGAAGTATGACGGTGGTGAGATGTGCTGTAGGTCAGACAGAGGAGTTCAAGGTGGAGGTGGGACTACACCAAGGATCAGCTTTGAGTCCTTTTTTGTTTGCTATGCTGATGGACAGGCTGACAGACGAGGTAAGACAGGAATCTCCCTGGACAATGATGTTTGCGGATGACATTGTAATTTGCAGTGAGAGTAGAGAGCAGGTGGAGGAACAGCTAGAGAGGTGGAGGTTTGCTCTGGAAAGAAGAGGTATGAAGGTCAGTCGTAGTAAGACAGAATACATGTGTCTGAACGAGAGGGATCAAGGTAGAAGCGTTAGGTTACAGGGGACTGAGGTGAAGAAGGTGCAGGAGTTTAAGTACTTGGGGTCAACAGTTCAGTGTGATGGGGATTGTGGAAAAGAGGTGAAGAGGCGAGTGCAGGCAGGTTGGAGCGGTTGGAGGAAAGTGTCAGGAGTGTTGTGTGACAGAAGAGTGCCAGCAAGACTCAAAGGAAAGGTGTACAAGACAGTGGTGAGACCAGCTCTGCTCTATGGGTTAGAGACGGTAGCTAGATCTCACCACTAGGGGGAGAAGATGGCGCCTGTGTTCGGCAATGCCTCTGCTCGTCTCATGTTATGTAGAGTGATAGTGATTGTTTTTACTATGTATGTGATCATGTCAGCCCGATTAACAAACGGATATGTTGCTGCTTTGCGGACCTATGGCCGGGACTTTCTCCTTCAAATCAAAGAGCAAATGGAGTCTGTCTTTGAAACATGGGACAGCTACAAGCAAACATTTCCTCCACCATTTATTTGTGCGGCTGGCCTGTCAGATGTACTATATCTGCCTCGACCTCCAAGGAAAAGGAGAAAGCAGAGGAAAAGAGGTCTTAGGGCTGGACTCCAGGTAAAGTGCAGACGAGCCTTACACTTGGAATTCACCGGCCCGGATCTGCGTTATGGGAAACGCGCAAGATGCCTGCGTCCGATTCCTCTTCAGGAGGCCTGCAGCGGCACAGCCTCGCCGCCGACATCGCCTGCTCGGATTACGTCGGCTACTGTCCTGGAGCCCCAACAATGCTGGCATTCTCACCACCGGATTACTGTACCGTCCCTCACTTCCGTGTTTTCACCGGTATATACTCAGCTTCCACCGCAGCGGACATCCGACTGGAAGTCACGTGACCGCTGGACTTGTCTGCTACCAATCCCGGTGCACCCCGCTGCCGCTTCGATAGTGACGTCACCACCAACAATACAACTTGGCTTGCTGAACACTCGCTCTATTGCCAACAAATCCTTCTCATTGACTGATCTCTTTTCAAGACAAAACCTTGATTTTATGTTTCTGACTGAGACTTGGCAAAAAGAGGAAGAGTTTATTCATTTAAACGAACTCTGTTTGGAGGGCTGTTCAGTCATCGGGAAGCCCCGCCCCTCTCGCCGTGGTGGGGGTGTGGCAGTTGTGTATAAGGACAACTACACATGCAAAGACATGAACACCCAAACGTTCTCATCTTTTGAATCTCTGTCATTCAAAGTTGATACGTCAGATCCATTTTATTGTGTTTTAGTCTACCGCCCCCCGGGTCCTGCTGCTCCCTTTTTACATGATTTTAGTGACTTTCTGTCTTCCATCATAAAACTGGAAAGGGTTTTAATACTAGGGGATTTTAACCTTCATATAAATGATTGTTCATCCTGTCCAGCAATGGAATTTTTATTTTTGACTGAAACCTTTAATTTTGAGCAACATGTCTCTGACCCCACCCATCAAAAGGGCAACACTTTGGACTTAGTTTTTTCTCTTGGCCTGAGCATTACTAATCTTTATGTGGAGGATGTACATATGAGTGATCATAGTGGTGTCTTCTTTGAGCTAAACGTCACTCCTGAACCCGTTTCCTCATGCATACTGTCTCAAAGGCGCATCATCACCGCCAACACTGATGGACGTTTTTCAGCGCTGTTTGACCCCCACTTATTTAAGGAATGTTCTGATGTTAACAATCTGATTGATCGTTTTAGTGATCACTGTGTCACAATCCTGGATCAGGTGGCTCCTGTCAAATCCAATTTATCAAAGAAAAAAGTGTGTCCCTGGATAAATGAAGCCATCCAAAATTTAAAGAGACAGTGTCGTCAAACTGAGCGTCTTTTAAAATCCACCAATCTCATGGTCCACAGACTGCATCTTAGGGATCTCGTGTCCTCATACAACGAGATGGTGAAAGATGCCAGATCTGACTACTTTCGCCAGCTAATATCCTCAAATAAGAAGAGCCCAAAAGTTTTGTTTGACACGATAAATTCTATTGTTGGTCCTGCAGCCCCAGTACCCCCTGTGTTCTGCAAAGCCGACTCCAATGAATTTCTCAAGTTCTTTGCAAATAAGACTAAGAAGATCAAAGAGCAGCTCCCACCTCCTTGTTGTGATGATGGTGTTGTGGTGGAGCCTGTTTCCCACAAATGGTCTACTTTTAGGCCTGTCACTCTGGAGGACATATCTGCTCTGTTGACCAAGTTGAAACCTTCTACTTGTCCATCTGATGTCATTCCTTCCAAACTCTTCTTAAAGGTGTTTGAGACCATCGGCCAAAGTGTCACTGAAATGATCAACCTTTCACTTTCCACTGGTGTTTTTCCAAACGCATTCAAACATGCCATAGTGGAGCCTCTGCTGAAAAAGTCTAATCTGGACCCATCAGTCTTCCAGAATTATAGACCCATCTCAAAGCTTCCATTTATCTCAAAGATTCTGGAAAAGGTGGTTGCTGAACAATTGTCAGAGTTCTTGGATAAAAGGAGCATCTATGACACTTTTCAGTCAGGTTTTCGTAAACATCACTCCACAGAGACAGCCCTGCTGAAGGTGTCCAGTGATATTTTGATGTCTGCTGATTCTGGCAGACACACGGTCCTTGTCTTACTAGATCTTTCATCAGCCTTTGACACGGTTGACCACCAGATCTTATTGGACAGATTGAGGGACCTGATTGGTTTGTCAGGGTCAGTTCTCCACTGGTTTTCCTCTTACTTATCCGGTCGGAATTTCAGTGTCATGGCCAACCACAAAATGTCTCAGTCAGTAGACTTACTGTGTGGGGTTCCCCAGGGCTCTGTTCTAGGCCCTGTTCTGTTTCTCCTATACATGATCCCTCTTGGAAAGATCATTCAGGATTTCAGTGATGTTTCCTACCATCTCTTTGCTGATGATATCCAGCTATATTGCTCTTTTAAGCCCTCCGAGACACACAAGCTGGATTCTCTGATGAACTGCTTGATGCAGATAAAACAATGGCTCTGTAAAAACTCTCTGCAACTAAACTCAGAGAAAACAGAAACCTTAGTTGTTGCCCCTGATGATGCTATACCAGGGATTAAGCAGCACTTGGGTTCTCTTGGCCAGGATGTCAAACCCAGCCTTAGAAATTTGGGTGTCATTTTTGACAAAGATATGTCGCTGGAGCAGCACTCCAAGCAGTTGATCAGGAACTGTTTCTTCCAGTTGAGGAACATTTCTAAGCTACGGAAGATGGTGTCATATGAAGATCTAGAACTTCTTATTCATGCCTTTGTTTCTACACGGCTAGACTACTGTAACAGTCTGTTTTCCTGTCTGAATAAGAAGGAGCTGTCTCGCCTGCAGCTGATCCAGAACTCTGCTGCGAGGATCTTGACTCGCACCAAGAGAAGAGATCACATCTCCCCGATCCTCAAAGCTCTTCATTGGCTCCCGGTTGCTTACCGCTACCAATACAAAATTCTAGTTTTGACTTTTAGGGCCCTTCATTCCCAAGCTCCTCCATATGTTTGTGATCTGATCGCCCCTTACAGACCATCTCGTGCACTGAGGTCTGCGGATCAGAACCTGTTGATGGTCCCTCGCACACGGTTCCGAACTAGAGGAGACAGATCCTTCCAGGCTGTTGCTCCCAAACTCTGGAATGAACTTCCATTGTCGCTACGTTCCCTGGACTCTGTGAATTCTTTTAAAAGTCAACTAAAAACTTTTTATTTTTGCAAAGCATTTTAACTGAAACTACTTTTATTGGGCTTGAGATGATTGTTTTTACATAGTTTATGCTTTTATATTTTATGTTTTTATGTTTTTATATGTGTATGTATACATATTTTAACCTGTGAAGCACCTTGTGACCTTTGTCTGCGAAAGGTGCTATACAAATAAAATTTACTTACTTACTTACTTACTTACAGTGAGACAGAGACAAGAGGCTGAGATGGAGGTAGCGGAGATGAAGATGTTGAGGTTCTCCTTAGGAGTGACCAGGTTAGACAGGATAAGGAACGAGTACATCAGAGGGACGGCTCATGTTGCCTGTGTCAGCGACAAAGTCAGAGAAGCCAGACTGAGATGGTTTGGACATGTTCAGAGGAGGGATAGTGGATATATTGGTAGAAGGATGTTGGAGATGGAGCTGCCTGGCAGGAGGGCAAGAGGACGGCCAAAGAGGAGATACATGGATGTCTTAACAGAGGACATGAAGTTGGCTAATGTTAGGGTAGAAGATGTCCATGATAGAGTGAGGTGGAAAAGGATGATTCGCTGTGGCGACCCCTGATGGGAAAAGCCGAAAGAGAAAGAAGAAGAAGCAGTATGCATGCAGGGGAGGGGCTTAGAACGCACAGGGCCCATGGCTCAGGACACGCAGGGCCCATGAGGCCGACGCGTGCTCCTTGGTAAGACAGTGTGAATAAAACAGCCACCTTTTGTCTCTCACTTCACTTTTACGCCTGTCCAGCCAAGTTGTAGCTGTTGTGGTGTGCATAGAGCCTGATGAAGGCAGAATTTGCCGAAACGCGTAGCGAGCACACTTTATTCTAATTTTGTATTGTTTATTTATTTATTTTTTTACATTTTTGTGAATAAAAACACTCATTTAAGTGGTTGTCCCGCTTTTTTCTTTTTTTCTTTTTTCAAAGTTTGCAAGTTTTTCTATTTTTGATTACATTCTTGCCTGGTGGAAAAACCGTAACACCTGCCATGCACTTCTACGACGGAGAGGAGGATGGAGGTGCTTGGACCACGGTGCGCTACGGGAGGAGACACTACAGAAATCCCCGTGCGCTCAGCTTTAATTACCGGGGCCGACCGGACCATAGGATGGACCGTGCATTTCCCGTCTCCGGCTGGAAGAGGGCGCCAAGGTTCCCAAATTTTGGCTGGAGTAGGGCTTCACCTTCAAATCCTGACTGGCCTGCGCCTCCTATGTACGACGGGTCCCGGCCTTATTTTCCACAGCCCCGCTCTTATGCAGCAGCGGTCCGGGGCTCACCTACCAGACGAGCGACAAGATTTGGACCCCCAGCAGATGTTAGGCAGGACCTCCGGCGACCTGCAGATGAAAGACTTGGACAGCTTATCCGCAAATTACATGCTGTAATTAAGATGGTGCATCACTTACAAAACGTGACCATCACGCCGGACAGACCAGAACCTCTGATGATTGCTCGCATAGTGGACTCATTAACCTCACTGATTAAACCCGCTGATCCCACGGATGATGTGTTAGACCTCATTGAGGGCAACGCAAAAAACTGGGGACAGAACACACTGCAGATCCTCCAGGATCACTACCAAAAGAGGCTGGAGAAACTTTTACAGGATCTCCCCGGTGATTTAACCCGAGATTGGAGGGAAGCCTTCATCGTGGCGACACGATGGGCTTGCAGAAATCTACCTCGGATCACGCAGGATGTTCTCGATCAGGCAGAGGCCCTGATCATCACCTGCAGATCAGACTCGGAGCGGCGAAGTCCAGCGGCTACGACACCACCCCCCGGCAGGGTCTGATAGCCGCCGGGGGCCGCGCACATCAGGAGGAAGAAAAAAGAGGACCCGTCAACCTGAGCGGGTCTCCATGAGCATTCAAGCTGAATGTTACGAGGCCACAAACCGATCAGTTGGAACTATGACGGACATGAGACCAGCTTGGCCTCCAGATGCAGTTGCAGCAGCCGCTGCCGAGAAGCAGCGTGGACCGCGAACGGCGACCCGCCGCAACCCCTTCGTGGCGCGTGAGGAATTTCTCCCTCAGATTGTGGGGATAACTTCACCCTCTGCTCCCAGACCGGCAGCACGGGCGCCACCTTCCCGAATTTCAGCACTGGACAGCTCCCAGGAGGAGGAAAGCTCCGATAGAGAGGAGAACCGCGGCGGGGAGGTTCTTCACGAGGAGGAGGAGGAGGAGTTCGATAATGAATACGACAGCGAGGAAGATGGGGATGAGGCAGACACGGACGCTGACCCCCCAGCTTCAGGTAGTTCGGGGCTGGATCATATTGTAAGGCCTGGAGGGTTGAAAGATGGGGTAAACAACAAAAAATTGAATGAGGGTATTGAAGGGCTAGAGGAATGATCTGGGGAGAGCGCACGCACACCACCAAAGAGGACCCAAATTCTTGGCCACAATGACAATTTATTCCGATGGAAAAAACATATGAATGGCCAAAAAGTTCCAGTTAAAAGACACTTAAAACAAGCATAAAATGCGTCTAAAAATTCTAGGCACGGATTAAAACAGTAAAACACGATAAAAATCCCAGGAACAGTTGAAAAAGGATAAAAGAGACCTAAAAGTCCAAAGAACAGTTAAAACTGGTTTAAAAATGCAGCTCAAAGGGGGGAATCACTGATCCCAAACCAGGAGACGTCTCTCTTCCCCCGACGCTGTTCCGAGGATCCCTCCAGTCATACACACAAAGACCTGGGGGGCGGGCTCCGTTCCGCCTCTGGGGTTTGTGACCGGCACTCCTCCGCGTCACCTCCAGCTGGCTCTCCTGGACACGCTGGAATCTGTGGAAACAGGCAAGCGGCAGCACGAAAAGCAATTCCTGATGCAGGCTGCCACTAGCCCTCCCACCTATTTCCACCAGTCTGCTGAAGCCCGTTCGGCTACTTACACACAGGCAGGGTCCCTGCCCTGCCCTTGCGTGTCGATCGCTCTGCAGACTGATGGTCCCAGCGCCCAGCGCTCTCAGAGTGTGTGTCCCGATCACAGCGAGTCTTCCCGACGTCTGGCGGCCCCGACGTCTGGCGGTCCCGGCGTCCCACTCGCGCCCCGCGTGCATGCGCCTGCTGTCGGTGTGCGACCGCCTTTGGCTTTCCTCCTCAGGACTTTTATAAGTCCCTCCTGATGAGGAGCAGGTGCGGTGGATCGGCGCGCTATGTTACAAGGGGGGTGTGTCCATAGAAAGCATGCAACAAACAGGTAGCACCACAAACATGCAAAAGAAAAACACCCTACAACATGCAATCCCCCCACATCATCACAATATTTCGGACAGCCCGGGTGTGACAGAATGCCAGGAGGACAGCGCATCTCCAGCTTCAGCGGAGGAACGCTGTATTACAGGGCTGGAGCTAGCAGGTGACGGTGCTGAGCCACCAGTAGCCCGTGTTGACTTACCTGCCCCAGAGCGGCAGGTTTTCAAGGTAAAGCGTCACCCTGAAACAAACAGAGAATTGATTGACTGGTTTCTGGAAGTGGAGAAAAGGTGTCTTATTGTTGGTGACTCAAATTTATCCAGAATCCCTGAATATTCCATCACAGATCTACAGATTGAGAGGTGTCCAGGTGCTAATTTTCGCCACATGCAGGCTTTATTTGAGATAGCCCACGTTCCGTGGGATTTGGTGGTTCAGAATGTGGTCATTGCAGCCGGCATTAACGCCAAAGGTCAGAACATTAAAGAAACTGCAGTTAAACAGCTCCAGCGGGCTCTGAAGATGGCTAAACACAGATTTCCATCTGCTGTCATCTGGGTTCCCTTGGTTAATTTTTCTGGTAACTTATCTGCAATGGAGCAGAACAACATGAAACTACTAAATCAGCATATTAAAAAAGAAATATGAGACACATCCCCCTGCTGGAGGACTCGCATTTTGCAACAGAAAAAGATGCAATTCACTGGACCGAGGACACGGCCAGAGCAATGTTGGAACATTGGAGGTATTTTTTAAAGTGGAATACCCACTAAGTCCATTCAGGGTAGAGTGTGTAAGGGGACAGCCCTTTATGGCCCCACAATATCATGGTTTTGACTGAAAAGTGATGCCCTGACAGAACAACAAGGTGACCTCCTCAAAAACGGCTTAACTTTTATTTCCATAGATAACTTTTTAAAAAAATCAGACCCAAAACACAAGACTGTATTAATCATGTTTCCTGTTCTTTGTGGGATTAACATTTGGTGGGACAAACCGAAACTTTTGTTAGCACAAGAAAGTGACAACATAAATATAATATTGCTCATAATGGATAGGTGCATAACCCACTGGTGGAGCATTTTCTCATGACCCAGGGTTTTTCTTTATGGTGAACAGTGTGAGAGATTTTGTTATCATTGTTACTGTTATTATGGCTATTGTTCTTATGGTTCTTATTACTGTTTTATGATGATTATTATTATTACTTTAACCCTACCCCTGGTCCTGTTTCTAACCCTAACCTTTAGTTTAATCTGAACCCTAATCCCAACCCTTAATCAGTTATTAGAAATTTAAATAATCTTAAACATAAAGCAATAACATGGTTGGAAGGAAAAGGTTTTGTTTCACGTGTCTTTTTGCCTGGTTAGCAGTATGCATGCAGGGAGGAGGTGATGGGCAGGTTTGGTGTGAAGGAAAGGAATCTGGAGGGACAGATGGTGGTGGACTTTGCGAAGAGGATGGAAATGGCTGTAGTCAACACTTACTTCCAGAAGAGAGAGGAACATAGAGTGACATACAGAAGTGGAGGTAGGAGTACTCAGGTGGACTACATCCTATGTAGACGAGGTCATTTGAGAGAGGTTAATGGCTGCAAAGTGGTGGTAGGAGAGAGTGTAGCCAGACAGCACCGCATGGTGGTGTGTAAGATGACTCTGGAGGTCAGGAAGAAGAAGAGAGGGAAAACAGAAAAGAAGACCAAGTGGTGGAAGCTACAGAATGAAGAAACTTGTGAGGAATTTAGGCAGAAGTTGAGGCAGGTCCTGGGTGGTCAGGATGAGCTTCCAGAGGACTGGGAAACTACAGCAGAGATTATCAGGGAAACAGGTAGGAAGGTGCTAGGTGTGTCATCTGGAAAGAGGAAAGACGGTAAAGAGACTTGGTGGTGGAATGAGGAAGTACAGGAATGCGTCCAGAGGAAGAGGTTGGCTAAAAGGAAGTGGGATGTAGAAAGGACTGAGGAAGGTAGACAGGAGTACAAGGAAGCGCAGCGTAAAGTGAAGAGAGAGGTGGCAAAGGCCAAACAGAAAGCTTACGATGAGCTATATGACAGGTTAGACACAAAGGAAGGAGAGAAGGACTTGTACAGGCTAGCCAGACAGAGAGACAGAGATGGGAAGGACGTGCAACAGATAAGGGTGATTAAGGACAGAGATGGAAAGGTGCTAACAACCCAAGAGAGTGTACAGAAAAGATGGAAGGAGTATTTTGAGGAGCTGATGA
Source organism: Oryzias latipes (assembly GCF_053564925.1). NCBI lineage: Eukaryota > Metazoa > Chordata > Actinopteri > Beloniformes > Adrianichthyidae > Oryzias > Oryzias latipes. The sequence goes on from NC_136238.1 coordinate 555,677, forward strand.
ACGAGGAAAATGACAGGGAAAGAAGGGAGGAAGATGTGGTTGTTGTGGAGCAGGAAGTAGCAGAGATTGGAAAGGATGAGGTTAGGAAGGCTCTGAAAAGGATGAAGAGCGGAAAGGCCGTTGGTCCTGATGACGTACCTGTGGAGGTATGGAAGTGCCTAGGAGAGACAGCAGTGGAATTTCTAACAAGGTTGTTCAATAGGATTTTAGAGAGTGAGAAGATGCCTGAGGAATGGAGGAGAAGCGTTCTGGTCCCAATCTTTAAGAACAAGGGTGACACGCAGAACTGCAGCAACTATAGAGGAATAAAGTTGATGAGCCACACAATGAAGCTGTGGGAAAGAGTAGTGGAAGCCAGGCTTAGGAAGAAGGTGGAGATTTGTGAGCAGCAGTATGGTTTCATGCCCCGTAAGAGCACCACTGATGCCATTTTTGCTTTGAGAATGTTGATGGAAAAGTACAGAGAAGGTCAGAAGGAGCTGCATTGTGTGTTCGTAGATTTAGAGAAGGCGTATGACAGGGTGCCGAGGGAGGAGCTGTGGTACTGTATGAGGTCGTCTGGAGTGGCAGAAAAGTATGTCAGAGTAGTTCAGGACATGTATGAGAGAAGTATGACGGTGGTGAGATGTGCTGTAGGTCAGACAGAGGAGTTCAAGGTGGAGGTGGGACTACACCAAGGATCAGCTTTGAGTCCTTTTTTGTTTGCTATGCTGATGGACAGGCTGACAGACGAGGTAAGACAGGAATCTCCCTGGACAATGATGTTTGCGGATGACATTGTAATTTGCAGTGAGAGTAGAGAGCAGGTGGAGGAACAGCTAGAGAGGTGGAGGTTTGCTCTGGAAAGAAGAGGTATGAAGGTCAGTCGTAGTAAGACAGAATACATGTGTCTGAACGAGAGGGATCAAGGTAGAAGCGTTAGGTTACAGGGGACTGAGGTGAAGAAGGTGCAGGAGTTTAAGTACTTGGGGTCAACAGTTCAGTGTGATGGGGATTGTGGAAAAGAGGTGAAGAGGCGAGTGCAGGCAGGTTGGAGCGGTTGGAGGAAAGTGTCAGGAGTGTTGTGTGACAGAAGAGTGCCAGCAAGACTCAAAGGAAAGGTGTACAAGACAGTGGTGAGACCAGCTCTGCTCTATGGGTTAGAGACGGTAGCAGTGAGACAGAGACAAGAGGCTGAGATGGAGGTAGCGAAGATGAAGATGTTGAGGTTCTCCTTAGGAGTGACCAGGTTAGACAGGATAAGGAACGAGTACATCAGAGGGACGGCTCATGTTGCCTGTGTCAGCGACAAAGTCAGAGAAGCCAGACTGAGATGGTTTGGACATGTTCAGAGGAGGGATAGTGGATATATTGGTAGAAGGATGTTGGAGATGGAGCTGCCTGGCAGGAGGGCGAGAGGACGGCCAAAGAGGAGATACATGGATGTCTTAACAGAGGACATGAAGTTGGCTAATGTTAGGGTAGAAGATGTCCATGATAGAGTGAGGTGGAAAAGGATGATTCGCTGTGGCGACCCCTGATGGGAAAAGCCGAAAGAGAAAGAAGAAGAAGCAGTATGCATGCAGGGGAGGGGCTTAGAACGCACAGGGCCCATGGCTCAGGACACGCAGGGCCCATGAGGCCGACGCGTGCTCCTTGGTAAGACAGTGTGAATAAAACAGCCACCTTTTGTCTCTCACTTCACTTTTACGCCTGTCCAGCCAAGTTGTAGCTGTTGTGGTGTGCATAGAGCCTGATGAAGGCAGAATTTGCCGAAACGCGTAGCGAGCACACTTTATTCTAATTTTGTATTGTTTATTTATTTATTTTTTTACATTTTTGTGAATAAAAACACTCATTTAAGTGGTTGTCCCGCTTTTTTCTTTTTTTCTTTTTTCAAAGTTTGCAAGTTTTTCTATTTTTGATTACATTCTTGCCTGGTGGAAAAACCGTAACACCTGCCATGCACTTCTACGACGGAGAGGAGGATGGAGGTGCTTGGACCACGGTGCGCTACGGGAGGAGACACTACAGAAATCCCCGTGCGCTCAGCTTTAATTACCGGGGCCGACCGGACCATAGGATGGACCGTGCATTTCCCGTCTCCGGCTGGAAGAGGGCGCCAAGGTTCCCAAATTTTGGCTGGAGTAGGGCTTCACCTTCAAATCCTAACTGGCCTGCGCCTCCTATGTACGACGGGTCCCGGCCTTATTTTCCACAGCCCCGCTCTTATGCAGCAGCGGTCCGGGGCTCACCTACCAGACGAGCGACAAGATTTGGACCCCCAGCAGATGTTAGGCAGGACGACCTGCAGATGAAAGACTTGGACAGCTTATCCGCAAATTACATGCTGTAATTAAGATGGTGCATCACTTACAAAACGTGACCATCACGCCGGACAGACCAGAACCTCTGATGATCGCTCGCATAGTGGACTCATTAACCTCACTGATTAAACCCGCTGATCCCACGGATGATGTGTTAGACCTCATTGAGGGCAACGCAAAAAACTGGGGACAGAACACACTGCAGATCCTCCAGGATCACTACCAAAAGAGGCTGGAGAAACTTTTACAGGATCTCCCCGGTGATTTAACCCGAGATTGGAGGGAAGCCTTCATCGTGGCGACACGATGGGCTTGCAGAAATCTACCTCGGATCACGCAGGATGTTCTCGATCAGGCAGAGGCCCTGATCATCACCTGCAGATCAGACTCGGAGCGGCGAAGTCCAGCGGCTACGACACCACCCCCCGGCAGGGTCTGATAGCCGCCGGGGGCCGCGCACATCAGGAGGAAGAAAAAAGAGGACCCGTCAACCTGAGCGGGTCTCCATGAGCATTCAAGCTGAATGTTACGAGGCCACAAACCGATCAGTTGGAACTATGACGGACATGAGACCAGCTTGGCCTCCAGATGCAGTTCCAGCAGCCGCTGCCGAGAAGCAGCGTGGACCGCGAACGGCGACCCGCCGCCACCCCTTCGTGGCGCGTGAGGAATTTCTCCCTCATATTGTGGGGATAACTTCACCCTCTGCTCCCAGACCGGCAGCACGGGCGCCACCTTCCCGAATTTCAGCACTGGACAGCTCCCAGGAGGAGGAAAGCTCCGATAGAGAGGAGAACCGCGGCGGGGAGGTTCTTCACGAGGAGGAGGAGGAGGAGGAGTTCGATAATGAATACGACAGCGAGGAAGATGGGGATGAGGCGGACACGGACGCTGACCCCCCAGCTTCAGGTAGTTCGGGGCTGGATCATATTGTAAGGCCTGGAGGGTTGAAAGATGGGGTAAACAACAAAAAATTGAATGAGGGTATTGAAGGGCTAGAGGAATGATCTGGGGAGAGCGCACGCACACCACCAAAGAGGACCCAAATTCTTGGCCACAATGACAATTTATTCCGATGGAAAAAAACATATGAATGGCCAAAAAGTTCCAGTTAAAAGACACTTAAAACAAGCATAAAATGCGTCTAAAAATTCTAGGCACGGATTAAAACAGTAAAACACGATAAAAATCCCAGGAACAGTTGAAAAAGGATAAAAGAGACCTAAAAGTCCAAAGAACAGTTAAAACTGGTTTAAAAATGCAGCTCAAAGGGGGGAATCACTGATCCCAAACCAGGAGACGTCTCTCTTCCCCCGACGCTGTTCCGAGGATCCCTCCAGTCATACACACAAAGACCTGGGGGGCGGGCTCCGTTCCGCCTCTGGGGTTTGTGACCGGCACTCCTCCGCGTCACCTCCAGCTGGCTCTCCTGGACACGCTGGAATCTGTGGAAACAGGCAAGCGGCAGCACGAAAAGCAATTCCTGATGCAGGCTGCCACTAGCCCTCCCACCTATTTCCACCAGTCTGCTGAAGCCCGTTCGGCTACTTACACACAGGCAGGGTCCCTGCCCTGCCCTTGCGTGTCGATCGCTCTGCAGACTGATGGTCCCAGCGCCCAGCGCTCTCAGAGTGTGTGTCCCGATCACAGCGAGTCTTCCCGACGTCTGGCGGTCCCGACGTCTGGCGGTCCCGGCGTCCCACTCGCGCCCCGCGTGCATGCGCCTGCTGTCGGTGTGCGACTGCCTTTGGCTTTCCTCCTCAGGACTTTTATAAGTCCCTCCTGATGAGGAGCAGGTGTGGTGGATCGGCGCGCTATGTTACAAGGGGGGTGTGTCCATAGAAAGCATGCAACAAACAGGTAGCACCACAAACATGCAAAAGAAAAACACCCTACAACATGCAATCCCCCCACATCATCACAATATTTCGGACAGCCCGGGTGTGACAGAATGCCAGGAGGACAGCGCATCTCCAGCTTCAGCGGAGGAACGCTGTATTACAGGGCTGGAGCTAGCAGGTGACGGTGCTGAGCCACCAGTAGCCCGTGTTGACTTACCTGCCCCAGAGCGGCAGGTTTTCAAGGCAAAGCGTCACCCTGAAACAAACAGAGAATTGATTGACTGGTTTCTGGAAGTGGAGAAAAGGTGTCTTATTGTTGGTGACTCAAATGTATCCAGAATCCCTGAATATTCCATCCCAGATCTACAGATTGAGAGGTGTCCAGGTGCTAATTTTCGCCACATGCAGGCTTTATTTGAGATAGCCCACGTTCCGTGGGATTTGGTGGTTCAGAATGTGGTCATTGCAGCCGGCATTAACGCCAAAGGTCAGAACATTAAAGAAACTGCAGTTAAACAGCTCCAGCGGGCTCTGAAGATGGCTAAACACAGAGTTCCATCTGCTGTCATCTGGGTTCCCTTGGTTATTTTTTCTGGTAACTTATCTGCAATGGAGCAGAACAACATGAAACTACTAAATCAGCATGTTAAAAAAAAATATGAGACACATCCCCCTGCTGGAGGACTCGCATTTTGCAACAGAAAAAGATGCAATTCACTGGACCGAGGACACGGCCAGAGCAATGTTGGAACATTGGAGGTATTTTTTAAAGTGGAATACCCACTAAGTCCATTCAGGGTAGAGTGTGTAAGGGGACAGCCCTTTATGGCCCCACAATATCATGGTTTTGACTGAAAAGTGATGCCCTGACAGAACAACAAGGTGACCTCCTCAAAAACGGTTTAACTTTTATTTCCATAGATAACTTTTTAAAAAAAATACAGACCCAAAACACAAGACTGTATTGATCATGTTTCCTGTTCTTTGTGGGATTAACATTTGGTGGGACAAACCGAAACTTTTGTTAGCACAAGAAAGTGACAACATAAATATAATATTGCTCATAATGGATAGGTGCATAGCCCACTGGTGGAGCATTTTCTCATGACCCAGGGTTTTTCTTTATGGTGAACAGTGTGAGAGATTTTGTTATCATTGTTACTGTTATTATGGCTATTGTTCTTATGGTTCTTATTACTGTTTTATGATGATTATTATTATTACTTTAACCCTACCCCTGGTCCTGTTTCTAACCCTAACCTTTAGTTTAATCTGAACCCTAATCCCAACCCTTAATCAGTTATTAGAAATTTAAATAATCTTAAACATAAAGCAATAACATGGTTGGAAGGAAAAGGTTTTGTTTCACGTGTCTTTTTGCCTGGTTAGCAGTATGCATGCAGGGGAGGGGCTTAGAACGCACAGGGCCCATGGCTCAGGACACGCAGGGCCCATGAGGCCGACGCGTGCTCCTTGGTAAGACAGTGTGAATAAAACAGCCACCTTTTGTCTCTCACTTCACTTTTACGCCTGTCCAGCCAAGTTGTAGCTGTTGTGGTGTGCATAGAGCCTGATGAAGGCAGAATTTGCCGAAACGCGTAGCGAGCACACTTTATTCTAATTTTGTATTGTTTATTTATTTATTTTTTTACATTTTTGTGAATAAAAACACTCATTTAAGTGGTTGTCCCGCTTTTTTCTTTTTTCAAAGTTTGCAAGTTTTTCTATTTTTGATTACATTCTTGCCTGGTGGAAAAACCGTAACACCTGCCATGCACTTCTACGACGGAGAGGAGGATGGAGGTGCTTGGACCACGGCGCGCTACGGGAGGAGACACTACAGAAATCCCCGTGCGCTCAGCTTTAATTACCGGGGCCGACCGGACCATAGGATGGACCGTGCATTTCCCGTCTCCGGCTGGAAGAGGGCGCCAAGGTTCCCAAATTTTGGCTGGAGTAGGGCTTCACCTTCAAATCCTAACTGGCCTGCACCTCCTATGTACGACGGGTCCCGGCCTTATTTTCCACAGCCCCGCTCTTATGCAGCAGCGGTCCGGGGCTCACCTACCAGACGAGCGACAAGATTTGGACCCCCAGCAGATGTTAGGCAGGACCTCCGGCGACCTGCAGATGAAAGACTTGGACAGCTTATCCGCAAATTACATGCTGTAATTAAGATGGTGCATCACTTACAAAACGTGACCATCACGCCGGACAGACCAGAACCTCTGATGATCGCTCGCATAGTGGACTCATTAACCTCACTGATTAAACCCGCTGATCCCACGGATGATGTGTTAGACCTCATTGAGGGCAACGCAAAAAACTGGGGACAGAACACACTGCAGATCCTCCAGGATCACTACCAAAAGAGGCTGGAGAAACTTTTACAGGATCTCCCCGGTGATTTAACCCGAGATTGGAGGGAAGCCTTCATCGTGGCGACACGATGGGCTTGCAGAAATCTACCTCGGATCACGCAGGATGTTCTCGATCAGGCAGAGGCCCTGATCATCACCTGCAGATCAGACTCGGAGCGGCGAAGTCCAGCGGCTACGACACCACCCCCCGGCAGGGTCTGATAGCCGCCGGGGGCCGCGCACATCAGGAGGAAGAAAAAAGAGGACCCGTCAACCTGAGCGGGTCTCCATGAGCATTCAAGCTGAATGTTACGAGGCCACAAACCGATCAGTTGGAACTATGACGGACATGACACCAGCTTGGCCTCCAGATGCAGTTCCAGCAGCCGCTGCCGAGAAGCAGCGTGGACCGCGAACGGCGACCCGCCGCCACCCCTTCGTGGCGCGTGAGGAATTTCTCCCTCAGATTGTGGGGATAACTTCACCCTCTGCTCCCAGACCGGCAGCACGGGCGCCACCTTCCCGAATTTCAGCACTGGACAGCTCCCAGGAGGAGGAAAGCTCCGATAGAGAGGAGAACCGCGGCGGGGAGGTTCTTCACGAGGAGGAGGAGGAGGAGGAGGAGTTCGATAATGAATACGACAGCGAGGAAGATGGGGATGAGGCGGACACGGACGCTGACCCCCCAGCTTCAGGTAGTTCGGGGCTGGATCATATTGTAAGGCCTGGAGGGTTGAAAGATGGGGTAAACAACAAAAAATTGAATGAGGGTATTGAAGGGCTAGAGGAATGATCTGGGGAGAGCGCACGCACACCACCAAAGAGGACCCAAATTCTTGGCCACAATGACAATTTATTCCGATGGAAAAAACATATGAATGGCCAAAAAGTTCCAGTTAAAAGACACTTAAAACAAGCATAAAATGCGTCTAAAAATTCTAGGCACGGATTAAAACAGTAAAACACGATAAAAATCCCAGGAACAGTTAAAAAGGATAAAAGAGACCTAAAAGTCCAAAGAACAGTTAAAACTGGTTTAAAAATGCAGCTCAAAGGGGGGAATCACTGATCCCAAACCAGGAGACGTCTCTCTTCCCCCGACGCTGTTCCGAGGATCCCTCCAGTCATACACACAAAGACCTGGGGGGCGGGCTCCGTTCCGCCTCTGGGGTTTGTGACCGGCACTCCTCCGCGTCACCTCCAGCTGGCTCTCCTGGACACGCTGGAATCTGTGGAAACAGGCAAGCGGCAGCACGAAAAGCAATTCCTGATGCAGGCTGCCACTAGCCCTCCCACCTATTTCCACCAGTCTGCTGAAGCCCGTTCGGCTACTTACACACAGGCAGGGTCCCTGCCCTGCCCTTGCGTGTCGATCGCTCTGCAGACTGATGGTCCCAGCGCCCAGCGCTCTCAGAGTGTGTGTCCCGATCACAGCGAGTCTTCCCGACGTCTGGCGGTCCCGGCGTCCCACTCGCGCCCCGCGTGCATGCGCCTGCTGTCGGTGTGCGACTGCCTTTGGCTTTCCTCCTCAGGACTTTTATAAGTCCCTCCTGATGAGGAGCAGGTGCGGTGGATCGGCGCGCTATGTTACAAGGGGGGTGTGTCCATAGAAAGCATGCAACAAACAGGTAGCACCACAAACATGCAAAAGAAAAACACCCTACAACATGCAATCCCCCCACATCATCACAATATTTCGGACAGCCCGGGTGTGACAGAATGCCAGGAGGACAGCGCATCTCCAGCTTCAGCGGAGGAACGCTGTATTACAGGGCTGGAGCTAGCAGGTGACGGTGCTGAGCCACCAGTAGCCCGTGTTGACTTACCTGCCCCAGAGCGGCAGGTTTTCAAGGTAAAGCGTCACCCTGAAACAAACAGAGAATTGATTGACTGGTTTCTGGAAGTGGAGAAAAGGTGTCTTATTGTTGGTGACTCAAATTTATCCAGAATCCCTGAATATTCCATCCCAGATCTACAGATTGAGAGTTATCCAGGTGCTAATTTTCGCCACATGCAGGCTTTATTTGAGATAGCCCACGTTCCGTGGGATTTGGTGGTTCAGAATGTGGTCATTGCAGCCGGCATTAACGCCAAAGGTCAGAACATTAAAGAAACTGCAGTTAAACAGCTCCAGCGGGCTCTGAAGATGGCTAAACACAGATTTCCATCTGCTGTCATCTGGGTTCCCTTGGTTAATTTTTCTGGTAACTTATCTGCAATGGAGCAGAACAACATGAAACTACTAAATCAGCATATTAAAAAAGAAATATGAGACACATCCCCCTGCTGGAGGACTCGCATTTTGCAACAGAAAAAGATGCAATTCACTGGACCGAGGACACGGCCAGAGCAATGTTGGAACATTGGAGGTATTTTTTAAAGTGAAATACCCACTAAGTCCATTCAGGGTAGAGTGTGTAAGGGGACAGCCCTTTATGGCCCCACAATATCATGGTTTTGACTGAAAAGTGATGCCCTGACAGAACAACAAGGTGACCTCCTCAAAAACGGCTTAACTTTTATTTCCATAGATAACTTTTTAAAAAAATCAGACCCAAAACACAAGACTGTATTAATCATGTTTCCTGTTCTTTGTGGGATTAACATTTGGTGGGACAAACCGAAACTTTTGTTAGCACAAGAAAGTGACAACATAAATATAATATTGCTCATAATGGATAAGTGCATAACCCACTGGTGGAGCATTTTCTCATGACCCAGGGTTTTTCTTTATGGTGAACAGTGTGAGAGATTTTGTTATCATTGTTACTGTTATTATGGCTATTGTTCTTATGGTTCTTATTACTGTTTTATGATGATTATTATTATTACTTTAACCCTACCCCTGGTCCTGTTTCTAACCCTAACCTTTAGTTTAATCTGAACCCTAATCCCAACCCTTAATCAGTTATTAGAAATTTAAATAATCTTAAACATAAAGCAATAACATGGTTGGAAGGAAAAGGTTTTGTTTCACGTGTCTTTTTGCCTGGTTAGCAGTATGCATGCAGGGGAGGGGCTTAGAACGCACAGGGCCCATGGCTCAGGACACGCAGGGCCCATGAGGCCGACGCGTGCTCCTTGGTAAGACAGTGTGAATAAAACAGCCACCTTTTGTCTCTCACTTCACTTTTACGCCTGTCCAGCCAAGTTGTAGCGTAGCGAGCACACTTTATTCTAATTTTGTATTGTTTATTTATTTATTTTTTTACATTTTTGTGAATAAAAACACTCATTTAAGTGGTTGTCCCGCTTTTTTCTTTTTTCAAAGTTTGCAAGTTTTTCTATTTTTGATTACATTCTTGCCTGGTGGAAAAACCGTAACACCTGCCATGCACTTCTACGACGGAGAGGAGGATGGAGGTGCTTGGACCACGGTGCGCTACGGGAGGAGACACTACAGAAATCCCCGTGCGCTCAGCTTTAATTACCGGGGCCGACCGGACCATAGGATGGACCGTGCATTTCCCGTCTCCGGCTGGAAGAGGGCGCCAAGGTTCCCAAATTTTGGCTGGAGTAGGGCTTCACCTTCAAATCCTAACTGGCCTGCGCCTCCTATGTACGACGGGTCCCGGCCTTATTTTCCACAGCCCCGCTCTTATGCAGCAGCGGTCCGGGGCTCACCTACCAGACGAGCGACAAGATTTGGACCCCCAGCAGATGTTAGGCAGGACGACCTGCAGATGAAAGACTTGGACAGCTTATCCGCAAATTACATGCTGTAATTAAGATGGTGCATCACTTACAAAACGTGACCATCACGCCGGACAGACCAGAACCTCTGATGATCGCTCGCATAGTGGACTCATTAACCTCACTGATTAAACCCGCTGATCCCACGGATGATGTGTTAGACCTCATTGAGGGCAACGCAAAAAACTGGGGACAGAACACACTGCAGATCCTCCAGGATCACTACCAAAAGAGGCTGGAGAAACTTTTACAGGATCTCCCCGGTGATTTAACCCGAGATTGGAGGGAAGCCTTCATCGTGGCGACACGATGGGCTTGCAGAAATCTACCTCGGATCACGCAGGATGTTCTCGATCAGGCAGAGGCCCTGATCATCACCTGCAGATCAGACTCGGAGCGGCGAAGTCCAGCGGCTACGACACCACCCCCCGGCAGGGTCTGATAGCCGCCGGGGGCCGCGCACATCAGGAGGAAGAAAAAAGAGGACCCGTCAACCTGAGCGGGTCTCCATGAGCATTCAAGCTGAATGTTACGAGGCCACAAACCGATCAGTTGGAACTATGACGGACATGACACCAGCTTGGCCTCCAGATGCAGTTCCAGCAGCCGCTGCCGAGAAGCAGCGTGGACCGCGAACGGCGACCCGCCGCCACCCCTTCGTGGCGCGTGAGGAATTTCTCCCTCAGATTGTGGGGATAACTTCACCCTCTGCTCCCAGACCGGCAGCACGGGCGCCACCTTCCCGAATTTCAGCACTGGACAGCTCCCAGGAGGAGGAAAGCTCCGATAGAGAGGAGAACCGCGGCGGGGAGGTTCTTCACGAGGAGGAGGAGGAGGAGGAGGAGTTCGATAATGAATACGACAGCGAGGAAGATGGGGATGAGGCGGACACGGACGCTGACCCCCCAGCTTCAGGTAGTTCGGGGCTGGATCATATTGTAAGGCCTGGAGGGTTGAAAGATGGGGTAAACAACAAAAAATTGAATGAGGGTATTGAAGGGCTAGAGGAATGATCTGGGGAGAGCGCACGCACACCACCAAAGAGGACCCAAATTCTTGGCCACAATGACAATTTATTCCGATGGAAAAAACATATGAATGGCCAAAAAGTTCCAGTTAAAAGACACTTAAAACAAGCATAAAATGCGTCTAAAAATTCTAGGCACGGATTAAAACAGTAAAACACAATAAAAATCCCAGGAACAGTTAAAAAGGATAAAAGAGACCTAAAAGTCCAAAGAACAGTTAAAACTGGTTTAAAAATGCAGCTCAAAGGGGGGAATCACTGATCCCAAACCAGGAGACGTCTCTCTTCCCCCGACGCTGTTCCGAGGATCCCTCCAGTCATACACACAAAGACCTGGGGGGCGGGCTCCGTTCCGCCTCTGGGGTTTGTGACCGGCACTCCTCCGCGTCACCTCCAGCTGGCTCTCCTGGACACGCTGGAATCTGTGGAAACAGGCAAGCGGCAGCACGAAAAGCAATTCCTGATGCAGGCTGCCACTAGCCCTCCCACCTATTTCCACCAGTCTGCTGAAGCCCGTTCGGCTACTTACACACAGGCAGGGTCCCTGCCCTGCCCTTGCGTGTCGATCGCTCTGCAGACTGATGGTCCCAGCGCCCAGCGCTCTCAGAGTGTGTGTCCCGATCACAGCGAGTCTTCCCGACGTCTGGCGGTCCCGACGTCTGGCGGTCCCGGCGTCCCACTCGCGCCCCGCGTGCATGCGCCTGCTGTCGGTGTGCGACTGCCTTTGGCTTTCCTCCTCAGGACTTTTATAAGTCCCTCCTGATGAGGAGCAGGTGCGGTGGATCGGCGCGCTATGTTACAAGGGGGGTGTGTCCATAGAAAGCATGCAACAAACAGGTAGCACCACAAACATGCAAAAGAAAAACACCCTACAACATGCAATCCCCCCACATCATCACAATATTTCGGACAGCCCGGGTGTGACAGAATGCCAGGAGGACAGCGCATCTCCAGCTTCAGCGGAGGAACGCTGTATTACAGGGCTGGAGCTAGCAGGTGACGGTGCTGAGCCACCAGTAGCCCGTGTTGACTTACCTGCCCCAGAGCGGCAGGTTTTCAAGGCAAAGCGTCACCCTGAAACAAACAGAGAATTGATTGACTGGTTTCTGGAAGTGGAGAAAAGGTGTCTTATTGTTGGTGACTCAAATTTATCCAGAATCCCTGAATATTCCATCCCAGATCTACAGATTGAGAGGTGTCCAGGTGCTAATTTTCGCCACATGCAGGCTTTATTTGAGATAGCCCACGTTCCGTGGGATTTGGTGGTTCAGAATGTGGTCATTGCAGCCGGCATTAACGCCAAAGGTCAGAACATTAAAGAAACTGCAGTTAAACAGCTCCAGCGGGCTCTGAAGATGGCTAAACACAGATTTCCATCTGCTGTCATCTGGGTTCCCTTGGTTATTTTTTCTGGTAACTTATCTGCAATGGAGCAGAACAACATGAAACTACTAAATCAGCATATTAAAAAAAAATATGAGACACATCCCCCTGCTGGAGGACTCGCATTTTGCAACAGAAAAAGATGCAATTCACTGGACCGAGGACACGGCCAGAGCAATGTTGGAACATTGGAGGTATTTTTTAAAGTGGAATACCCACTGTGTTGTCTTGCTTATCTTAAAGTAAGCCAAGTCAGTCGTTGGGTTTCTATGACTTTTTATTTAACAGTCTCTTTAACGTACTACACAGTGCATGGCTATCAACCGCTTCCTAGCTCTCCGCTCGGGGCACTCCCCACGTGACCATTCGCTATGCATTCCGGGTAACACATGCATGCTGGGTAATGGAGTTCAACATTACTACTTCAATACACAACATCTTCCTCCTTTTAAAGAAAAACCTTTTTCTCTTTAGACCAAGCCTAGATAGTAAACATCTAAACCGTATGTATAAACAGTTTCTTACAAAACATTTTCAATAGAAACATTCTTATGCACTTTTTTTTTTTTTTTTTTTTTTTGAACTTTCAGCAAGTCTCAATAAGCCTCTTTGGTGGCTGAACATGTCTCTTAGGTCTCAGTGATCTTGTCACGTCCAGAAAGTTGGTTGAATCTGAAAGTTTCGATCTATTAGGTGATGCAGACCCTGCTGTCAGACTCTCTTTTGGGTGTTCTTGATCTTCTGTTGTTGTTAGGTTTAAAGATGCACCAGAGTCCGGCAGGCTTGTATCCGTTACTGCAGTATTTTCTACCATAGGCTGAAGCTGCAGATCCGCACGGTTTCTTCTCAGAGACAGTCCACTCTCCAACTGGACCTTATAAGACCGTGGAGCCACCTCCTCTTGCACGTGTCTTTGTTGTCTCCAGTTTCCTGTGGAAGCATCTCTAAGACGTACCTTGTCTCCTGGCTTTAGGAAAGGCAGATGTTTAGCCTTTCGATCATACAGCCGCTTTTGCTTCATCTTCATTTCTTCTTTTGCCTTCCTGACTTTGTGTGCAGCCTTAGGGGTCAACAAGTCTTCATGTACTGGTAGGTTGGAGCGAATGCGCCTTCCCATCAGCATCTGAGCTGGTGACAATCCATTTTGCAGAGGTGTACTCCGGTAGATCAGAAGACTTTTTTGAAAGTCATCTCTGTCGTGTGCTTTTTTCAGTAGAGTCTTCACTGTCTTTACTGAGCTTTCCGCTAAGCCATTGGACTTTGGATAGTTTGGACTTGATGTTACGTGTCTAAACCCCCAATCTTTAGCAAAGTCAGCAAACTCACTGCTGGAAAACTGCGGTCCATTGTCTGAAAACAGTTCACACGGAACACCGTGTCTGGCAAACACACACTTCAGGAAACTAATCACTGCTTTACTTGATGTTGACTGCAGCGCTCCGACTTCAGGATAGTTCGAAAAGTAGTCTGTTACCACCACGTAACTTTTACCATTACAGTCAAACAAATCAGTTCCAACCTTATAGTAAGGTCTATGTGGAACTGGGTGAGACATCAGTGGCTCCGCTTGTTGTTTCGGCCTGTAAGTGCGGCAAAGTTCACATGAAGCTGTCGTCTGGCTGATGTCTTGGTTGATTCTAGGCCAGTACATTACATCCCTTGCTCTGCGTTTACACTTGACCTCTCCGAGGTGACCTTCATGTATCTTTTGAAGCATCTGCTTGCGCAGTGAGGTTGGAATGACAAACTTGCTTCCTTTTAAAACTATGTCGTCCACCACTGTGAGCTCTGCTCTGCAGTTCCAGAAATCTTGTATTTTTCCAGGGCATTCTTTTTTGTTTTCAGGCCATCCTTTGAGTATTGTTCTTTTCAGTTCTTTCATGATTTCATCTGCATTTGTCTCTGTTCGTATCTGTTCTGTTCGGTCAGCAGTTACCGGCAGAGATGTCAGAATCATGTCCACATATGCTTGTATTTCTGCTCCTTTTCCGCTGTCTTCTTTTTCATCTTTGTCCACTGCTCTAGACAAAGTGTCTGCTGTGTACATGTACTTTCCTTTTGTGTACATCATGTGCACGTCATATTTCTGCAGCCTGATTAACATCCGCTGTATCCTTACTGGACAATCACTCAGTGCTTTAGACATGATTGACACCAATGGTTTATGGTCGGTTTCCACTTCAAACGTTTGGCCATAAACATATTGATGGAACCGCTCACATGCATACATGCTGGCTAACAGTTCTTTTTCTATTTGAGCGTACCTGGACTCTGCACCTGTCAACGCTCTGGATGCGCAGGCTACAGGTAGCCACTGCTCATCGTGTTGCTGCAGCAGCACTGCTCCCAAGCCATGCTGTGACGCATCCGCTGAAATTCTGGTCCTCTTCTCTGGATCATAGAACTTTAGCACCGGTTCTTGTGTCAAAACCTCTTTCAGTTTCCGAAAACTTTGCTCTTGTTCATGAGACCAAATCCATTCATTTTTCTGTTCAAGAAGACTCCTAAGGGGTGTTGTCAGGGTTGCCAGTTGTGGGACAAACTTG
The DNA here is from genome assembly GCF_053564925.1 of Oryzias latipes. NCBI lineage: Eukaryota > Metazoa > Chordata > Actinopteri > Beloniformes > Adrianichthyidae > Oryzias > Oryzias latipes. Next base: position 570,833 of record NC_136238.1, read on the forward strand.
GCGAGATAGGTTACCATCCCTAAGAACCGCCTAACTTCATCTTTGTTGGTTGGTCTTTCCATATTGTTTATAGCTGAAGTCTTTTTTGGGTCTGGCTTCACTCCCTGTTCACTAACAACATCTCCCACAAAGGTAAGTGTCTTCACTCCAAACTCACATTTGTCTTTATTTAGTTTCAGATTTACTTCTCTTGTCTTGTCCAACACTTGTCTCAGTCTTTTGTCATGTTCCTCTCGAGTAGTTCCCCAGACAATGATGTCATCCATCATGGTCTCTACTCCTGGTATGTGTTCATATATCATGTGTATAGTCTTGTGATAGACTTCAGGCGCAGATCTAATTCCATATGGTAGGCGAAGAAACCTGTACCTGCCTTCGGGCGTGTTGAATGTACAGACTTTTGAGCTCTCTTCGTCTAACCTCAGCTGCCAAAATCCTGACGAGGCATCTAATTTACTGAACCATTTAGCTCCAGCAAACTGTGCCATGATTTCTTCCCTGGTTGGTAACTTGAAATGTTCTCTTCTGATTGCTTTGTTTAAGTCTCTTGGGTCTAAGCATGTTCTGAGAGCTCCTGTTTTCTTTTGAATGACTACCAGTGAGCTGACCCATTCAGTTGGTTCATCTATCTTTTTGATGACCTCAAGTTTTTCCATGCGTGCTAGCTCGTCCTTCAGTTTTTCTCGCAGCGCAAATGGAACTTTCCTACATGGATGCACGACAGGAGGGACACTTTTATCCACGCATATTCTATGCTCTCCAGGTAAACATCCTAGTCCTTCAAAGCAATCTTTGTACTCTTTCATGAGCGAGTCATTATCATTTGTCACTTCTGGTGATGTCACGACAAACACTCTTTTGACTAGGTTCAGCTTTACAGACGTGCTTAGCCCTAAAATCGGTTGCACCTTCTTATCCACGACGAGTAGTTGTGCTCGTATCTTCTGGTTTTTATGTTTAAATGTTGCAATGCAGCCTCCTTTTACAGGAACGCGTTCGCCTGTGTAGCCAGTCACCTTCGTTTTTATTGGATTAATTTTGCTCTTCACTGTCAGTGTTTTGTAATCCTCTATCGATAACAGATTTATTTGTGCACCCGTGTCAATCTTGAATGGAATTATTGTTTCATTCACTTCAAGTGGCACTATCCATTCTTCTTTTTCTGCTGTGCCTACATGCACCATGTCCACAATGAACTCGTCTTCCTGTTCTTCCTCATCAACTGTGTGGACTTTTTGTCTTGTGGGAGCTTTACAACATTTAGCATAATGGTTGCTTTTCCCACAGTTGTTGCAAGATTTTCCATATGCAGGGCATGATCTTGGCTTGTGGCTGTTTCCACATTTGCCACATTTAAAACCTGCATGTTTCTCCTCTTGTTTAGGATATGTTTTACTTTTCTTTCTTTCTTTCTGTATTGCATGCACTGTTGTTTCATCTCTCCGAAGCTCTTTTGCTTGTGCTCTTGTGGTCTCTGCTGCTCGACACATAGAAACACACTTATCTAATGTAAGTCCAGTTTCTCTAAGCAGTCTTTCTCTTAGTCCATTATCGGCTGTACTGCAGACAATCCTGTCTCTCACCAGTGAGTCTCTCAGAGTCCCGAATTCACATGTTTTGCTTAATGTGTGAAGCTCTGCTAAGTATTGATCAAAAGGTATTCCTTGCTTTTGATCATGGGTGAAAAACTTGTACCTTTCAAAGGTCACATTCTGAGTGGGTACAAAATACTCTTCAAATTTTGTCATTAGTTCTGCCAGAGTCAGGTTAGCTTCATCCAGCTGAAAGCTGTTAAATATATCCAAAGCATCTTCTCCAATAACATGCAATAGGATATTAGCCTTAAGTTTTTCATCACCGTTCCCTGCTCCACTTGCTGCCAAATAAATGTTAAATCTTTGCTTGAAACGTTTCCAGTTGTCAGCAAGATTGCCTGTCAATTGCATGGAAGTGGGCGGACTTAGCTTATCCATGGCGAGTCGGGGTATTTGGGCATCCACAGTCCTCTGCTGCTGTGCGTTATTCACCAAATCAGGAACAAAATCCTCTTCTGTTTGTTCAATTTCTCCCTCGGCTCCCGCTTCACTGTCACTGCTGCTCGTAGCCATCACTCGATGTAGCACACGCTGTCAGCCTGTTGCTCCTCGGCATGTTTTCACTCACAAGAATTTTTCTCTTTAATCTTGCTGCTCACTTCTGACACCATGTGTTGTCTTGCTTATCTTAAAGTAAGCCAAGTCAGTCGTTGGGTTTCTATGACTTTTTATTTAACAGTCTCTTTAACGTACTACACAGTGCATGGCTATCAACCGCTTCCTAGCTCTCCGCTCGGGGCACTCCCCACGTGACCATTCGCTATGCATTCCGGGTAACACATGCATGCTGGGTAATGGAGTTCAACATTACTACTTCAATACACAACACCCACTAAGTCCATTCAGGGTAGAGTGTGTAAGGGGACAGCCCTTTATGGCCCCACAATATCATGGTTTTGACTGAAAAGTGATGCCCTGACAGAACAACAAGGTGACCTCCTCAAAAACGGTTTTAACTTTTATTTCCATAGATAACTTTTAAAAAAAATACAGACCCAAAACACAAGACTGTATTAATCATGTTTCCTGTTCTTTGTGGGATTAACATTTGGTGGGACAAACCGAAACTTTTGTTAGCACAAGAAATTGACAACATAAATATAATATTGCTCATAATGGATAGGTGCATAACCCACTGGTGGAGCATTTTCTCATGACCCAGGGTTTTTCTTTATGGTGAACAGTGTGAGAGATTTTGTTATCATTGTTACTGTTATTATGGCTATTGTTCTTATGGTTCTTATTACTGTTTTATGATGATTATTATTATTACTTTAACCCTACCCCTGGTCCTGTTTCTAACCCTAACCTTTAGTTTAATCTGAACCCTAATCCCAACCCTTAATCAGTTATTAGAAATTTAAATAATCTTAAACATAAAGCAATAACATGGTTGGAAGGAAAAGGTTTTGTTTCACGTGTCTTTTTGCCTGGTTAGCAGTATGCATGCAGGGGAGGGGCTTAGAACGCACAGGGCCCATGGCTCAGGACACGCAGGGCCCATGAGGCCGACGCGTGCTCCTTGGTAAGACAGTGTGAATAAAACAGCCACCTTTTGTCTCTCACTTCACTTTTACGCCTGTCCAGCCAAGTTGTAGCTGTTGTGGTGTGCATAGAGCCTGATGAAGGCAGAATTTGCCGAAACGCGTAGCGAGCACACTTTATTCTAATTTTGTATTGTTTATTTATTTATTTTCTTACATTTTTGTGAATAAAAACACTCATTTAAGTGGTTGTCCCGCTTTTTTCTTTTTTTCTTTTTTCAAAGTTTGCAAGTTTTTCTATTTTTGATTACATTCTTGCCTGGTGGAAAAACCGTAACACCTGCCATGCACTTCTACGACGGAGAGGAGGATGGAGGTGCTTGGACCACGGTGCGCTACGGGAGGAGACACTACAGAAATCCCCGTGCGCTCAGCTTTAATTACCGGGGCCGACCGGACCATAGGATGGACCGTGCATTTCCCGTCTCCGGCTGGAAGAGGGCGCCAAGGTTCCCAAATTTTGGCTGGAGTAGGGCTTCACCTTCAAATCCTAACTGGCCTGCGCCTCCTATGTACGACGGGTCCCGGCCTTATTTTCCACAGCCCCGCTCTTATGCAGCAGCGGTCCGGGGCTCACCTACCAGACGAGCGACAAGATTTGGACCCCCAGCAGATGTTAGGCAGGACCTCCGGCGACCTGCAGATGAAAGACTTGGACAGCTTATCCGCAAATTACATGCTGTAATTAAGATGGTGCATCACTTACAAAACGTGACCATCACGCCGGACAGACCAGAACCTCTGATGATCGCTCGCATAGTGGACTCATTAACCTCACTGATTAAACCCGCTGATCCCACGGATGATGTGTTAGACCTCATTGAGGGCAACGCAAAAAACTGGGGACAGAACACACTGCAGATCCTCCAGGATCACTACCAAAAGAGGCTGGAGAAACTTTTACAGGATCTCCCCGGTGATTTAACCCGAGATTGGAGGGAAGCCTTCATCGTGGCGACACGATGGGCTTGCAGAAATCTACCTCGGATCACGCAGGATGTTCTCGATCAGGCAGAGGCCCTGATCATCACCTGCAGATCAGACTCGGAGCGGCGAAGTCCAGCGGCTACGACACCACCCCCCGGCAGGGTCTGATAGCCGCCGGGGGCCGCGCACATCAGGAGGAAGAAAAAAGAGGACCCGTCAACCTGAGCGGGTCTCCATGAGCATTCAAGCTGAATGTTACGAGGCCACAAACCGATCAGTTGGAACTATGACGGACATGAGACCAGCTTGGCCTCCAGATGCAGTTCCAGCAGCCGCTGCCGAGAAGCAGCGTGGACCGCGAACGGCGACCCGCCGCAACCCCTTCGTGGCGCGTGAGGAATTTCTCCCTCAGATTGTGGGGATAACTTCACCCTCTGCTCCCAGACCGGCAGCACGGGCGCCACCTTCCCGAATTTCAGCACTGGACAGCTCCCAGGAGGAGGAAAGCTCCGATAGAGAGGAGAACCGCGGCGGGGAGGTTCTTCACGAGGAGGAGGAGGAGGAGGAGTTCGATAATGAATACGACAGCGAGGAAGATGGGGATGAGGCGGACACGGACGCTGACCCCCCAGCTTCAGGTAGTTCGGGGCTGGATCATATTGTAAGGCCTGGAGGGTTGAAAGATGGGGTAAACAACAAAAAATTGAATGAGGGTATTGAAGGGCTAGAGGAATGATCTGGGGAGAGCGCACGCACACCACCAAAGAGGACCCAAATTCTTGGCCACAATGACAATTTATTCCGATGGAAAAAACATATGAATGGCCAAAAAGTTCCAGTTAAAAGACACTTAAAACAAGCATAAAATGCGTCTAAAAATTCTAGGCACGGATTAAAACAGTAAAACACGATAAAAATCCCAGGAACAGTTAAAAAGGATAAAAGAGACCTAAAAGTCCAAAGAACAGTTAAAACTGGTTTAAAAATGCAGCTCAAAGGGGGGAATCACTGATCCCAAACCAGGAGACGTCTCTCTTCCCCCGACGCTGTTCCGAGGATCCCTCCAGTCATACACACAAAGACCTGGGGGGCGGGCTCCGTTCCGCCTCTGGGGTTTGTGACCGGCACTCCTCCGCGTCACCTCCAGCTGGCTCTCCTGGACACGCTGGAATCTGTGGAAACAGGCAAGCGGCAGCACGAAAAGCAATTCCTGATGCAGGCTGCCACTAGCCCTCCCACCTATTTCCACCAGTCTGCTGAAGCCCGTTCGGCTACTTACACACAGGCAGGGTCCCTGCCCTGCCCTTGCGTGTCGATCGCTCTGCAGACTGATGGTCCCAGCGCCCAGCGCTCTCAGAGTGTGTGTCCCGATCACAGCGAGTCTTCCCGACGTCTGGCGGTCCCGACGTCTGGCGGTCCCGGCGTCCCACTCGCGCCCCGCGTGCATGAGCCTGCTGTCGGTGTGCGACTGCCTTTGGCTTTCCTCCTCAGGACTTTTATAAGTCCCTCCTGATGAGGAGCAGGTGTGGTGGATCGGCGCGCTATGTTACAAGGGGGGTGTGTCCATAGAAAGCATGCAACAAACAGGTAGCACCACAAACATGCAAAAGAAAAACACCCTACAACATGCAATCCCCCCACATCATCACAATATTTCGGACAGCCCGGGTGTGACAGAATGCCAGGAGGACAGCGCATCTCCAGCTTCAGCGGAGGAACGCTGTATTACAGGGCTGGAGCTAGCAGGTGACGGTGCTGAGCCACCAGTAGCCCGTGTTGACTTACCTGCCCCAGAGCGGCAGGTTTTCAAGGTAAAGCGTCACCCTGAAACAAACAGAGAATTGATTGACTGGTTTCTGGAAGTGGAGAAAAGGTGTCTTATTGTTGGTGACTCAAATTTATCCAGAATCCCTGAATATTCCATCCCAGATCTACAGATTGAGAGGTGTCCAGGTGCTAATTTTCGCCACATGCAGGCTTTATTTGAGATAGCCCACGTTCCGTGGGATTTGGTGGTTCAGAATGTGGTCATTGCAGCCGGCATTAACGCCAAAGGTCAGAACATTAAAGAAACTGCAGTTAAACAGCTCCAGCGGGCTCTGAAGATGGCTAAACACAGAGTTCCATCTGCTGTCATCTGGGTTCCCTTGGTTATTTTTTCTGGTAACTTATCTGCAATGGAGCAGAACAACATGAAACTACTAAATCAGCATGTTAAAAAAAAATATGAGACACATCCCCCTGCTGGAGGACTCGCATTTTGCAACAGAAAAAGATGCAATTCACTGGACCGAGGACACGGCCAGAGCAATGTTGGAACATTGGAGGTATTTTTTAAAGTGGAATACCCACTAAGTCCATTCAGGGTAGAGTGTGTAAGGGGACAGCCCTTTATGGCCCCACAATATCATGGTTTTGACTGAAAAGTGATGCCCTGACAGAACAACAAGGTGACCTCCTCAAAAACGGTTTAACTTTTATTTCCATAGATAACTTTTTAAAAAAAATACAGACCCAAAACACAAGACTGTATTGATCATGTTTCCTGTTCTTTGCGGGATTAACATTTGGTGGGACAAACCGAAACTTTTGTTAGCACAAGAAAGTGACAACATAAATATAATATTGCTCATAATGGATAGGTGCATAACCCACTGGTGGAGCATTTTCTCATGACCCAGGGTTTTTCTTTATGGTGAACAGTGTGAGAGATTTTGTTATCATTGTTACTGTTATTATGGCTATTGTTCTTATGGTTCTTATTACTGTTTTATGATGATTATTATTATTACTTTAACCCTACCCCTGGTCCTGTTTCTAACCCTAACCTTTAGTTTAATCTGAACCCTAATCCCAACCCTTAATCAGTTATTAGAAATTTAAATAATCTTAAACATAAAGCAATAACATGGTTGGAAGGAAAAGGTTTTGTTTCACGTGTCTTTTTGCCTGGTTAGCAGTATGCATGCAGGGAGGAGGTGATGGGCAGGTTTGGTGTGAAGGAAAGGAATCTGGAGGGACAGATGGTGGTGGACTTTGCGAAGAGGATGGAAATGGCTGTAGTCAACACTTACTTCCAGAAGAGAGAGGAACATAGAGTGACATACAGAAGTGGAGGTAGGAGTACTCAGGTGGACTACATCCTATGTAGACGAGGTCATTTGAGAGAGGTTAATGGCTGCAAAGTGGTGGTAGGAGAGAGTGTAGCCAGACAGCACCGCATGGTGGTGTGTAAGATGACTCTGGAGGTCAGGAAGAAGAAGAGAGGGAAAACAGAAAAGAAGACCAAGTGGTGGAAGCTACAGAATGAAGAAACTTGTGAGGAATTTAGGCAGAAGTTGAGGCAGGTCCTGGGTGGTCAGGATGAGCTTCCAGAGGACTGGGAAACTACAGCAGAGATTATCAGGGAAACAGGTAGGAAGGTGCTAGGTGTGTCATCTGGAAAGAGGAAAGACGGTAAAGAGACTTGGTGGTGGAATGAGGAAGTACAGGAATGCGTCCAGAGGAAGAGGTTGGCTAAAAGGAAGTGGGATGTAGAAAGGACTGAGGAAGGTAGACAGGAGTACAAGGAAGCGCAGCGTAAAGTGAAGAGAGAGGTGGCAAAGGCCAAACAGAAAGCTTACGATGAGCTATATGACAGGTTAGACACAAAGGAAGGAGAGAAGGACTTGTACAGGCTAGCCAGACAGAGAGACAGAGATGGGAAGGACGTGCAACAGATAAGGGTGATTAAGGACAGAGATGGAAAGGTGCTAACAACCCAAGAGAGTGTACAGAAAAGATGGAAGGAGTATTTTGAGGAGCTGATGAACGAGGAAAATGACAGGGAAAGAAGGGAGGAAGATGTGGTTGTTGTGGAGCAGGAAGTAGCAGAGATTGGAAAGGATGAGGTTAGGAAGGCTCTGAAAAGGATGAAGAGCGGAAAGGCCGTTGGTCCTGATGACGTACCTGTGGAGGTATGGAAGTGCCTAGGAGAGACAGCAGTGGAATTTCTAACAAGGTTGTTCAATAGGATTTTAGAGAGTGAGAAGATGCCTGAGGAATGGAGGAGAAGCGTTCTGGTCCCAATCTTTAAGAACAAGGGTGACACGCAGAACTGCAGCAACTATAGAGGAATAAAGTTGATGAGCCACACAATGAAGCTGTGGGAAAGAGTAGTGGAAGCCAGGCTTAGGAAGAAGGTGGAGATTTGTGAGCAGCAGTATGGTTTCATGCCCCGTAAGAGCACCACTGATGCCATTTTTGCTTTGAGAATGTTGATGGAAAAGTACAGAGAAGGTCAGAAGGAGCTGCATTGTGTGTTCGTAGATTTAGAGAAGGCGTATGACAGGGTGCCGAGGGAGGAGCTGTGGTACTGTATGAGGTCGTCTGGAGTGGCAGAAAAGTATGTCAGAGTAGTTCAGGACATGTATGAGAGAAGTATGACGGTGGTGAGATGTGCTGTAGGTCAGACAGAGGAGTTCAAGGTGGAGGTGGGACTACACCAAGGATCAGCTTTGAGTCCTTTTTTGTTTGCTATGCTGATGGACAGGCTGACAGACGAGGTAAGACAGGAATCTCCCTGGACAATGATGTTTGCGGATGACATTGTAATTTGCAGTGAGAGTAGAGAGCAGGTGGAGGAACAGCTAGAGAGGTGGAGGTTTGCTCTGGAAAGAAGAGGTATGAAGGTCAGTCGTAGTAAGACAGAATACATGTGTCTGAACGAGAGGGATCAAGGTAGAAGCGTTAGGTTACAGGGGACTGAGGTGAAGAAGGTGCAGGAGTTTAAGTACTTGGGGTCAACAGTTCAGTGTGATGGGGATTGTGGAAAAGAGGTGAAGAGGCGAGTGCAGGCAGGTCGGAGCGGTTGGAGGAAAGTGTCAGGAGTGTTGTGTGACAGAAGAGTGCCAGCAAGACTCAAAGGAAAGGTGTACAAGACAGTGGTGAGACCAGCTCTGCTCTATGGGTTAGAGACGGTAGCTAGATCTCACCACTAGGGGTAGAAGATGGCGCCTGTGTTCGGCAATGCCTCTGCTCGTCTCATGTTATGTAGAGTGATAGTGATTGTTTTTACTATGTATGTGATCATGTCAGCCCGATTAACAAACGGATATGTTGCTGCTTTGCGGACCTATGGCCGGGACTTTCTCCTTCAAATCAAAGAGCAAATGGAGTCTGTCTTTGAAACATGGGACAGCTACAAGCAAACATTTCCTCCACCATTTATTTGTGCGGCTGGCCTGTCAGATGTACTATATCTGCCTCGACCTCCAAGGAAAAGGAGAAAGCAGAGGAAAAGAGGTCTTAGGGCTGGACTCCAGGTAAAGTGCAGACGAGCCTTACACTTGGAATTCACCGGCCCGGATCTGCGTTATGGGAAACGCGCAAGATGCCTGCGTCCGATTCCTCTTCAGGAGGCCTGCAGCGGCACAGCCTCGCCGCCGACATCGCCTGCTCGGATTACGTCGGCTACTGTCCTGGAGCCCCAACAATGCTGGCATTCTCACCACCGGATTACTGTACCGTCCCTCACTTCCGTGTTTTCACCGGTATATACTCAGCTTCCACCGCAGCGGACATCCGACTGGAAGTCACGTGACCGCTGGACTTGTCTGCTACCAATCCCGGTGCACCCCGCTGCCGCTTCGATAGTGACGTCACCACCAACAATACAACTTGGCTTGCTGAACACTCGCTCTATTGCCAACAAATCCTTCTCATTGACTGATCTCTTTTCAAGACAAAACCTTGATTTTATGTTTCTGACTGAGACTTGGCAAAAAGAGGAAGAGTTTATTCATTTAAACGAACTCTGTTTGGAGGGCTGTTCAGTCATCGGGAAGCCCCGCCCCTCTCGCCGTGGTGGGGGTGTGGCAGTTGTGTATAAGGACAACTACACATGCAAAGACATGAACACCCAAACGTTCTCATCTTTTGAATCTCTGTCATTCAAAGTTGATACGTCAGATCCATTTTATTGTGTTTTAGTCTACCGCCCCCCGGGTCCTGCTGCTCCCTTTTTACATGATTTTAGTGACTTTCTGTCTTCCATCATAAAACTGGAAAGGGTTTTAATACTAGGGGATTTTAACCTTCATATAAATGATTGTTCATCCTGTCCAGCAATGGAATTTTTATTTTTGACTGAAACCTTTAATTTTGAGCAACATGTCTCTGACCCCACCCATCAAAAGGGCAACACTTTGGACTTAGTTTTTTCTCTTGGCCTGAGCATTACTAATCTTTATGTGGAGGATGTACATATGAGTGATCATAGTGGTGTCTTCTTTGAGCTAAACGTCACTCCTGAACCCGTTTCCTCATGCATACTGTCTCAAAGGCGCATCATCACCGCCAACACTGATGGACGTTTTTCAGCGCTGTTTGACCCCCACTTATTTAAGGAATGTTCTGATGTTAACAATCTGATTGATCGTTTTAGTGATCACTGTGTCACAATCCTGGATCAGGTGGCTCCTGTCAAATCCAATTTATCAAAGAAAAAAGTGTGTCCCTGGATAAATGAAGCCATCCAAAATTTAAAGAGACAGTGTCGTCAAACTGAGCGTCTTTTAAAATCCACCAATCTCATGGTCCACAGACTGCATCAAAGGGATCTCGTGTCCTCATACAACGAGATGGTGAAAGATGCCAGATCTGACTACTTTCGCCAGCTAATATCCTCAAATAAGAAGAGCCCAAAAGTTTTGTTTGACACGATAAATTCTATTGTTGGTCCTGCAGCCCCAGTACCCCCTGTGTTCTGCAAAGCCGACTCCAATGAATTTCTCAAGTTCTTTGCAAATAAGACTAAGAAGATCAAAGAGCAGCTCCCACCTCCTTGTTGTGATGATGGTGTTGTGGTGGAGCCTGTTTCCCACAAATGGTCTACTTTTAGGCCTGTCACTCTGGAGGACATATCTGCTCTGTTGACCAAGTTGAAACCTTCTACTTGTCCATCTGATGTCATTCCTTCCAAACTCTTCTTAAAGGTGTTTGAGACCATCGGCCAAAGTGTCACTGAAATGATCAACCTTTCACTTTCCACTGGTGTTTTTCCAAACGCATTCAAACATGCCATAGTGGAGCCTCTGCTGAAAAAGTCTAATCTGGACCCATCAGTCTTCCAGAATTATAGACCCATCTCAAAGCTTCCATTTATCTCAAAGATTCTGGAAAAGGTGGTTGCTGAACAATTGTCAGAGTTCTTGGATAAAAGGAGCATCTATGACACTTTTCAGTCAGGTTTTCGTAAACATCACTCCACAGAGACAGCCCTGCTGAAGGTGTCCAGTGATATTTTGATGTCTGCTGATTCTGGCAGACACACGGTCCTTGTCTTACTAGATCTTTCATCAGCCTTTGACACGGTTGACCACCAGATCTTATTGGACAGATTGAGGGACCTGATTGGTTTGTCAGGGTCAGTTCTCCACTGGTTTTCCTCTTACTTATCCGGTCGGAATTTCAGTGTCATGGCCAACCACAAAATGTCTCAGTCAGTAGACTTACTGTGTGGGGTTCCCCAGGGCTCTGTTCTAGGCCCTGTTCTGTTTCTCCTATACATGATCCCTCTTGGAAAGATCATTCAGGATTTCAGTGATGTTTCCTACCATCTCTTTGCTGATGATATCCAGCTATATTGCTCTTTTAAGCCCTCCGAGACACACAAGCTGGATTCTCTGATGAACTGCTTGATGCAGATAAAACAATGGCTCTGTAAAAACTCTCTGCAACTAAACTCAGAGAAAACAGAAACCTTAGTTGTTGCCCCTGATGATGCTATACCAGGGATTAAGCAGCACTTGGGTTCTCTTGGCCAGGATGTCAAACCCAGCCTTAGAAATTTGGGTGTCATTTTTGACAAAGATATGTCGCTGGAGCAGCACTCCAAGCAGTTGATCAGGAACTGTTTCTTCCAGTTGAGGAACATTTCTAAGCTACGGAAGATGGTGTCATATGAAGATCTAGAACTTCTTATTCATGCCTTTGTTTCTACACGGCTAGACTACTGTAACAGTCTGTTTTCCTGTCTGAATAAGAAGGAGCTGTCTCGCCTGCAGCTGATCCAGAACTCTGCTGCGAGGATCTTGACTCGCACCAAGAGAAGAGATCACATCTCCCCGATCCTCAAAGCTCTTCATTGGCTCCCGGTTGCTTACCGCTACCAATACAAAATTCTAGTTTTGACTTTTAGGGCCCTTCATTCCCAAGCTCCTCCATATGTTTGTGATCTGATCGCCCCTTACAGACCATCTCGTGCACTGAGGTCTGCGGATCAGAACCTGTTGATGGTCCCTCGCACACGGTTCCGAACTAGAGGAGAAAGATCCTTCCAGGCTGTTGCTCCCAAACTCTGGAATGAACTTCCATTGTCGCTACGTTCCCTGGACTCTGTGAATTCTTTTAAAAGTCAACTAAAAACTTTTTATTTTTGCAAAGCATTTTAACTGAAACTACTTTTATTGGGCTTGAGATGATTGTTTTTACATAGTTTATGCTTTTATATTTTATGTTTTTATGTTTTTATATGTGTATGTATACATATTTTAACCTGTGAAGCACCTTGTGACCTTTGTCTGCGAAAGGTGCTATACAAATAAAATTTACTTACTTACTTACTTACTTACAGTGAGACAGAGACAAGAGGCTGAGATGGAGGTAGCGGAGATGAAGATGTTGAGGTTCTCCTTAGGAGTGACCAGGTTAGACAGGATAAGGAACGAGTACATCAGAGGGACGGCTCATGTTGCCTGTGTCAGCGACAAAGTCAGAGAAGCCAGACTGAGATGGTTTGGACATGTTCAGAGGAGGGATAGTGGATATATTGGTAGAAGGATGTTGGAGATGGAGCTGCCTGGCAGGAGGGCAAGAGGACGGCCAAAGAGGAGATACATGGATGTCTTAACAGAGGACATGAAGTTGGCTAATGTTAGGGTAGAAGATGTCCATGATAGAGTGAGGTGGAAAAGGATGATTCGCTGTGGCGACCCCTGATGGGAAAAGCCGAAAGAGAAAGAAGAAGAAGCAGTATGCATGCAGGGGAGGGGCTTAGAACGCACAGGGCCCATGGCTCAGGACACGCAGGGCCCATGAGGCCGACGCGTGCTCCTTGGTAAGACAGTGTGAATAAAACAGCCACCTTTTGTCTCTCACTTCACTTTTACGCCTGTCCAGCCAAGTTGTAGCTGTTGTGGTGTGCATAGAGCCTGATGAAGGCAGAATTTGCCGAAACGCGTAGCGAGCACACTTTATTCTAATTTTGTATTGTTTATTTATTTTCTTTACATTTTTGTGAATAAAAACACTCATTTAAGTGGTTGTCCCGCTTTTTTCTTTTTTTCTTTTTTCAAAGTTTGCAAGTTTTTCTATTTTTGATTACATTCTTGCCTGGTGGAAAAACCGTAACACCTGCCATGCACTTCTACGACGGAGAGGAGGATGGACGTGCTTGGACCACGGTGCGCTACGGGAGGAGACACTACAGAAATCCCCGTGCGCTCAGCTTTAATTACCGGGGCCGACCGGACCATAGGATGGACCGTGCATTTCCCGTCTCCGGCTGGAAGAGGGCGCCAAGGTTCCCAAATTTTGGCTGGAGTAGGGCTTCACCTTCAAATCCTGACTGGCCTGCGCCTCCTATGTACGACGGGTCCCGGCCTTATTTTCCACAGCCCCGCTCTTATGCAGCAGCGGTCCGGGGCTCACCTACCAGACGAGCGACAAGATTTGGACCCCCAGCAGATGTTAGGCAGGACGACCTGCAGATGAAAGACTTGGACAGCTTATCCGCAAATTACATGCTGTAATTAAGATGGTGCATCACTTACAAAACGTGACCATCACGCCGGACAGACCAGAACCTCTGATGATCGCTCGCATAGTGGACTCATTAACCTCACTGATTAAACCCGCTGATCCCACGGATGATGTGTTAGACCTCATTGAGGGCAACGCAAAAAACTGGGGACAGAACACACTGCAGATCCTCCAGGATCACTACCAAAAGAGGCTGGAGAAACTTTTACAGGATCTCCCCGGTGATTTAACCCGAGATTGGAGGGAAGCCTTCATCGTGGCGACACGATGGGCTTGCAGAAATCTACCTCGGATCACGCAGGATGTTCTCGATCAGGCAGAGGCCCTGATCATCACCTGCAGATCAGACTCGGAGCGGCGAAGTCCAGCGGCTACGACACCACCCCCCGGCAGGGTCTGATAGCCGCCGGGGGCCGCGCACATCAGGAGGAAGAAAAAAGAGGACCCGTCAACCTGAGCGGGTCTCCATGAGCATTCAAGCTGAATGTTACGAGGCCACAAACCGATCAGTTGGAACTATGACGGACATGACACCAGCTTGGCCTCCAGATGCAGTTCCAGCAGCCGCTGCCGAGAAGCAGCGTGGACCGCGAACGGCGACCCGCCGCCACCCCTTCGTGGCGCGTGAGGAATTTCTCCCTCAGATTGTGGGGATAACTTCACCCTCTGCTCCCAGACCGGCAGCACGGGCGCCACCTTCCCGAATTTCAGCACTGGACAGCTCCCAGGAGGAGGAAAGCTCCGATAGAGAGGAGAACCGCGGCGGGGAGGTTCTTCACGAGGAGGAGGAGGAGGAGGAGTTCGATAATGAATACGACAGCGAGGAAGATGGGGATGAGGCGGACACGGACGCTGACCCCCCAGCTTCAGGTAGTTCGGGGCTGGATCATATTGTAAGGCCTGGAGGGTTGAAAGATGGGGTAAACAACAAAAATTTGAATGAGGGTATTGAAGGGCTAGAGGAATGATCTGGGGAGAGCGCACGCACACCACCAAAGAGGACCCAAATTCTTGGCCACAATGACAATTTATTCCGATGGAAAAAACATATGAATGGCCAAAAAGTTCCAGTTAAAAGACACTTAAAACAAGCATAAAATGCGTCTAAAAATTCTAGGCACGGATTAAAACAGTACAACACAATAAAAATCCCAGGAACAGTTAAAAAGGATAAAAGAGACCTAAAAGTCCAAAGAACAGTTAAAACTGGTTTAAAAATGCAGCTCAAAGGGGGGAATCACTGATCCCAAACCAGGAGACGTCTCTCTTCCCCCGACGCTGTTCCGAGGATCCCTCCAGTCATACACACAAAGACCTGGGGGGCGGGCTCCGTTCCGCCTCTGGGGTTTGTGACCGGCACTCCTCCGCGTCACCTCCAGCTGGCTCTCCTGGACACGCTGGAATCTGTGGAAACAGGCAAGCGGCAGCACGAAAAGCAATTCCTGATGCAGGCTGCCACTAGCCCTCCCACCTATTTCCACCAGTCTGCTGAAGCCCGTTCGGCTACTTACACACAGGCAGGGTCCCTGCCCTGCCCTTGCGTGTCGATCGCTCTGCAGACTGATGGTCCCAGCGCCCAGCGCTCTCAGAGTGTGTGTCCCGATCACAGCGAGTCTTCCCGACGTCTGGCGGTCCCGACGTCTGGCGGTCCCGGCGTCCCACTCGCGCCCCGCGTGCATGCGCCTGCTGTCGGTGTGCGACTGCCTTTGGCTTTCCTCCTCAGGACTTTTATAAGTCCCTCCTGATGAGGAGCAGGTGCGGTGGATCGGCGCGCTATGTTACAAGGGGGGTGTGTCCATAGAAAGCATGCAACAAACAGGTAGCACCACAAACATGCAAAAGAAAAACACCCTACAACATGCAATCCCCCCACATCATCACAATATTTCGGACAGCCCGGGTGTGACAGAATGCCAGGAGGACAGCGCATCTCCAGCTTCAGCGGAGGAACGCTGTATTACAGGGCTGGAGCTAGCAGGTGACGGTGCTGAGCCACCAGTAGCCCGTGTTGACTTACCTGCCCCAGAGCGGCAGGTTTTCAAGGCAAAGCGTCACCCTGAAACAAACAGAGAATTGATTGACTGGTTTCTGGAAGTGGAGAAAAGGTGTCTTATTGTTGGTGACTCAAATTTATCCAGAATCCCTGAATATTCCATCCCAGATCTACAGATTGAGAGGTGTCCAGGTGCTAATTTTCGCCACATGCAGGCTTTATTTGAGATAGCCCACGTTCCGTGGGATTTGGTGGTTCAGAATGTGGTCATTGCAGCCGGCATTAACGCCAAAGGTCAGAACATTAAAGAAACTGCAGTTAAACAGCTCCAGCGGGCTCTGAAGATGGCTAAACACAGATTTCCATCTGCTGTCATCTGGGTTCCCTTGGTTAATTTTTCTGGTAACTTATCTGCAATGGAGCAGAACAACATGAAACTACTAAATCAGCATATTAAAAAAGAAATATGAGACACATCCCCCTGCTGGAGGACTCGCATTTTGCAACAGAAAAAGATGCAATTCACTGGACCGAGGACACGGCCAGAGCAATGTTGGAACATTGGAGGTATTTTTTAAAGTGGAATACCCACTAAGTCCATTCAGGGTAGAGTGTGTAAGGGGACAGCCCTTTATGGCCCCACAATATCATGGTTTTGACTGAAAAGTGATGCCCTGACAGAACAACAAGGTGACCTCCTCAAAAACGGTTTAACTTTTATTTCCATAGATAACTTTTTAAAAAAAATACAGACCCAAAACACAAGACTGTATTGATCATGTTTCCTGTTCTTTGCGGGATTAACATTTGGTGGGACAAACCGAAACTTTTGTTAGCACAAGAAAGTGACAACATAAATATAATATTGCTCATAATGGATAGGTGCATAACCCACTGGTGGAGCATTTTCTCATGACCCAGGGTTTTTCTTTATGGTGAACAGTGTGAGAGATTTTGTTATCATTGTTACTGTTATTATGGCTATTGTTCTTATGGTTCTTATTACTGTTTTATGATGATTATTATTATTACTTTAACCCTACCCCTGGTCCTGTTTCTAACCCTAACCTTTAGTTTAATCTGAACCCTAATCCCAACCCTTAATCAGTTATTAGAAATTTAAATAATCTTAAACATAAAGCAATAACATGGTTGGAAGGAAAAGGTTTTGTTTCACGTGTCTTTTTGCCTGGTTAGCAGTATGCATGCAGGGAGGAGGTGATGGGCAGGTTTGGTGTGAAGGAAAGGAATCTGGAGGGACAGATGGTGGTGGACTTTGCGAAGAGGATGGAAATGGCTGTAGTCAACACTTACTTCCAGAAGAGAGAGGAACATAGAGTGACATACAGAAGTGGAGGTAGGAGTACTCAGGTGGACTACATCCTATGTAGACGAGGTCATTTGAGAGAGGTTAATGGCTGCAAAGTGGTGGTAGGAGAGAGTGTAGCCAGACAGCACCGCATGGTGGTGTGTAAGATGACTCTGGAGGTCAGGAAGAAGAAGAGAGGGAAAACAGAAAAGAAGACCAAGTGGTGGAAGCTACAGAATGAAGAAACTTGTGAGGAATTTAGGCAGAAGTTGAGGCAGGTCCTGGGTGGTCAGGATGAGCTTCCAGAGGACTGGGAAACTACAGCAGAGATTATCAGGGAAACAGGTAGGAAGGTGCTAGGTGTGTCATCTGGAAAGAGGAAAGACGGTAAAGAGACTTGGTGGTGGAATGAGGAAGTACAGGAATGCGTCCAGAGGAAGAGGTTGGCTAAAAGGAAGTGGGATGTAGAAAGGACTGAGGAAGGTAGACAGGAGTACAAGGAAGCGCAGCGTAAAGTGAAGAGAGAGGTGGCAAAGGCCAAACAGAAAGCTTACGATGAGCTATATGACAGGTTAGACACAAAGGAAGGAGAGAAGGACTTGTACAGGCTAGCCAGACAGAGAGACAGAGATGGGAAGGACGTGCAACAGATAAGGGTGATTAAGGACAGAGATGGAAAGGTGCTAACAACCCAAGAGAGTGTACAGAAAAGATGGAAGGAGTATTTTGAGGAGCTGATGAACGAGGAAAATGACAGGGAAAGAAGGGAGGAAGATGTGGTTGTTGTGGAGCAGGAAGTAGCAGAGATTGGAAAGGATGAGGTTAGGAAGGCTCTGAAAAGGATGAAGAGCGGAAAGGCCGTTGGTCCTGATGACGTACCTGTGGAGGTATGGAAGTGCCTAGGAGAGACAGCAGTGGAATTTCTAACAAGGTTGTTCAATAGGATTTTAGAGAGTGAGAAGATGCCTGAGGAATGGAGGAGAAGCGTTCTGGTCCCAATCTTTAAGAACAAGGGTGACACGCAGAACTGCAGCAACTATAGAGGAATAAAGTTGATGAGCCACACAATGAAGCTGTGGGAAAGAGTAGTGGAAGCCAGGCTTAGGAAGAAGGTGGAGATTTGTGAGCAGCAGTATGGTTTCATGCCCCGTAAGAGCACCACTGATGCCATTTTTGCTTTGAGAATGTTGATGGAAAAGTACAGAGAAGGTCAGAAGGAGCTGCATTGTGTGTTCGTAGATTTAGAGAAGGCGTATGACAGGGTGCCGAGGGAGGAGCTGTGGTACTGTATGAGGTCGTCTGGAGTGGCAGAAAAGTATGTCAGAGTAGTTCAGGACATGTATGAGAGAAGTATGACGGTGGTGAGATGTGCTGTAGGTCAGACAGAGGAGTTCAAGGTGGAGGTGGGACTACACCAAGGATCAGCTTTGAGTCCTTTTTTGTTTGCTATGCTGATGGACAGGCTGACAGACGAGGTAAGACAGGAATCTCCCTGGACAATGATGTTTGCGGATGACATTGTAATTTGCAGTGAGAGTAGAGAGCAGGTGGAGGAACAGCTAGAGAGGTGGAGGTTTGCTCTGGAAAGAAGAGGTATGAAGGTCAGTCGTAGTAAGACAGAATACATGTGTCTGAACGAGAGGGATCAAGGTAGAAGCGTTAGGTTACAGGGGACTGAGGTGAAGAAGGTGCAGGAGTTTAAGTACTTGGGGTCAACAGTTCAGTGGGATGGGGATTGTGGAAAAGAGGTGAAGAGGCGAGTGCAGGCAGGTCGGAGCGGTTGGAGGAAAGTGTCAGGAGTGTTGTGTGACAGAAGAGTGCCAGCAAGACTCAAAGGAAAGGTGTACAAGACAGTGGTGAGACCAGCTCTGCTCTATGGGTTAGAGACGGTAGCTAGATCTCACCACTAGGGGGAGAAGATGGCGCCTGTGTTCGGCAATGCCTCTGCTCGTCTCATGTTATGTAGAGTGATAGTGATTGTTTTTACTATGTATGTGATCATGTCAGCCCGATTAACAAACGGATATGTTGCTGCTTTGCGGACCTATGGCCGGGACTTTCTCCTTCAAATCAAAGAGCAAATGGAGTCTGTCTTTGAAACATGGGACAGCTACAAGCAAACATTTCCTCCACCATTTATTTGTGCGGCTGGCCTGTCAGATGTACTATATCTGCCTCGACCTCCAAGGAAAAGGAGAAAGCAGAGGAAAAGAGGTCTTAGGGCTGGACTCCAGGTAAAGTGCAGACGAGCCTTACACTTGGAATTCACCGGCCCGGATCTGCGTTATGGGAAACGCGCAAGATGCCTGCGTCCGATTCCTCTTCAGGAGGCCTGCAGCGGCACAGCCTCGCCGCCGACATCGCCTGCTCGGATTACGTCGGCTACTGTCCTGGAGCCCCAACAATGCTGGCATTCTCACCACCGGATTACTGTACCGTCCCTCACTTCCGTGTTTTCACCGGTATATACTCAGCTTCCACCGCAGCGGACATCCGACTGGAAGTCACGTGACCGCTGGACTTGTCTGCTACCAATCCCGGTGCACCCCGCTGCCGCTTCGATAGTGACGTCACCACCAACAATACAACTTGGCTTGCTGAACACTCGCTCTATTGCCAACAAATCCTTCTCATTGACTGATCTCTTTTCAAGACAAAACCTTGATTTTATGTTTCTGACTGAGACTTGGCAAAAAGAGGAAGAGTTTATTCATTTAAACGAACTCTGTTTGGAGGGCTGTTCAGTCATCGGGAAGCCCCGCCCCTCTCGCCGTGGTGGGGGTGTGGCAGTTGTGTATAAGGACAACTACACATGCAAAGACATGAACACCCAAACGTTCTCATCTTTTGAATCTCTGTCATTCAAAGTTGATACGTCAGATCCATTTTATTGTGTTTTAGTCTACCGCCCCCCGGGTCCTGCTGCTCCCTTTTTACATGATTTTAGTGACTTTCTGTCTTCCATCATAAAACTGGAAAGGGTTTTAATACTAGGGGATTTTAACCTTCATATAAATGATTGTTCATCCTGTCCAGCAATGGAATTTTTATTTTTGACTGAAACCTTTAATTTTGAGCAACATGTCTCTGACCCCACCCATCAAAAGGGCAACACTTTGGACTTAGTTTTTTCTCTTGGCCTGAGCATTACTAATCTTTATGTGGAGGATGTACATATGAGTGATCATAGTGGTGTCTTCTTTGAGCTAAACGTCACTCCTGAACCCGTTTCCTCATGCATACTGTCTCAAAGGCGCATCATCACCGCCAACACTGATGGACGTTTTTCAGCGCTGTTTGACCCCCACTTATTTAAGGAATGTTCTGATGTTAACAATCTGATTGATCGTTTTAGTGATCACTGTGTCACAATCCTGGATCAGGTGGCTCCTGTCAAATCCAATTTATCAAAGAAAAAAGTGTGTCCCTGGATAAATGAAGCCATCCAAAATTTAAAGAGACAGTGTCGTCAAACTGAGCGTCTTTTAAAATCCACCAATCTCATGGTCCACAGACTGCATCTTAGGGATCTCGTGTCCTCATACAACGAGATGGTGAAAGATGCCAGATCTGACTACTTTCGCCAGCTAATATCCTCAAATAAGAAGAGCCCAAAAGTTTTGTTTCACACGATAAATTCTATTGTTGGTCCTGCAGCCCCAGTACCCCCTGTGTTCTGCAAAGCCGACTCCAATGAATTTCTCAAGTTCTTTGCAAATAAGACTAAGAAGATCAAAGAGCAGCTCCCACCTCCTTGTTGTGATGATGGTGTTGTGGTGGAGCCTGTTTCCCACAAATGGTCTACTTTTAGGCCTGTCACTCTGGAGGACATATCTGCTCTGTTGACCAAGTTGAAACCTTCTACTTGTCCATCTGATGTCATTCCTTCCAAACTCTTCTTAAAGGTGTTTGAGACCATCGGCCAAAGTGTCACTGAAATGATCAACCTTTCACTTTCCACTGGTGTTTTTCCAAACGCATTCAAACATGCCATAGTGGAGCCTCTGCTGAAAAAGTCTAATCTGGACCCATCAGTCTTCCAGAATTATAGACCCATCTCAAAGCTTCCATTTATCTCAAAGATTCTGGAAAAGGTGGTTGCTGAACAATTGTCAGAGTTCTTGGATAAAAGGAGCATCTATGACACTTTTCAGTCAGGTTTTCGTAAACATCACTCCACAGAGACAGCCCTGCTGAAGGTGTCCAGTGATATTTTGATGTCTGCTGATTCTGGCAGACACACGGTCCTTGTCTTACTAGATCTTTCATCAGCCTTTGACACGGTTGACCACCAGATCTTATTGGACAGATTGAGGGACCTGATTGGTTTGTCAGGGTCAGTTCTCCACTGGTTTTCCTCTTACTTATCCGGTCGGAATTTCAGTGTCATGGCCAACCACAAAATGTCTCAGTCAGTAGACTTACTGTGTGGGGTTCCCCAGGGCTCTGTTCTAGGCCCTGTTCTGTTTCTCCTATACATGATCCCTCTTGGAAAGATCATTCAGGATTTCAGTGATGTTTCCTACCATCTCTTTGCTGATGATATCCAGCTATATTGCTCTTTTAAGCCCTCCGAGACACACAAGCTGGATTCTCTGATGAACTGCTTGATGCAGATAAAACAATGGCTCTGTAAAAACTCTCTGCAACTAAACTCAGAGAAAACAGAAACCTTAGTTGTTGCCCCTGATGATGCTATACCAGGGATTAAGCAGCACTTGGGTTCTCTTGGCCAGGATGTCAAACCCAGCCTTAGAAATTTGGGTGTCATTTTTGACAAAGATATGTCGCTGGAGCAGCACTCCAAGCAGTTGATCAGGAACTGTTTCTTCCAGTTGAGGAACATTTCTAAGCTACGGAAGATGGTGTCATATGAAGATCTAGAACTTCTTATTCATGCCTTTGTTTCTACACGGCTAGACTACTGTAACAGTCTGTTTTCCTGTCTGAATAAGAAGGAGCTGTCTCGCCTGCAGCTGATCCAGAACTCTGCTGCGAGGATCTTGACTCGCACCAAGAGAAGAGATCACATCTCCCCGATCCTCAAAGCTCTTCATTGGCTCCCGGTTGCTTACCGCTACCAATACAAAATTCTAGTTTTGACTTTTAGGGCCCTTCATTCCCAAGCTCCTCCATATGTTTGTGATCTGATCGCCCCTTACAGACCATCTCGTGCACTGAGGTCTGCGGATCAGAACCTGTTGATGGTCCCTCGCACACGGTTCCGAACTAGAGGAGACAGATCCTTCCAGGCTGTTGTTCCCAAACTCTGGAATGAACTTCCATTGTCGCTACGTTCCCTGGACTCTGTGAATTCTTTTAAAAGTCAACTAAAAACTTTTTATTTTTGCAAAGCATTTTAACTGAAACTACTTTTATTGGGCTTGAGATGATTGTTTTTACATAGTTTATGCTTTTATATTTTATGTTTTTATGTTTTTATATGTGTATGTATACATATTTTAACCTGTGAAGCACCTTGTGACCTTTGTCTGCGAAAGGTGCTATACAAATAAAATTTACTTACTTACTTACTTACTTACAGTGAGACAGAGACAAGAGGCTGAGATGGAGGTAGCGGAGATGAAGATGTTGAGGTTCTCCTTAGGAGTGACCAGGTTAGACAGGATAAGGAACGAGTACATCAGAGGGACGGCTCATGTTGCCTGTGTCAGCGACAAAGTCAGAGAAGCCAGACTGAGATGGTTTGGACATGTTCAGAGGAGGGATAGTGGATATATTGGTAGAAGGATGTTGGAGATGGAGCTGCCTGGCAGGAGGGCAAGAGGACGGCCAAAGAGGAGATACATGGATGTCTTAACAGAGGACATGAAGTTGGCTAATGTTAGGGTAGAAGATGTCCATGATAGAGTGAGGTGGAAAAGGATGATTCGCTGTGGCGACCCCTGATGGGAAAAGCCGAAAGAGAAAGAAGAAGAAGCAGTATGCATGCAGGGGAGGGGCTTAGAACGCACAGGGCCCATGGCTCAGGACACGCAGGGCCCATGAGGCCGACGCGTGCTCCTTGGTAAGACAGTGTGAATAAAACAGCCACCTTTTGTCTCTCACTTCACTTTTACGCCTGTCCAGCCAAGTTGTAGCTGTTGTGGTGTGCATAGAGCCTGATGAAGGCAGAATTTGCCGAAACGCGTAGCGAGCACACTTTATTCTAATTTTGTATTGTTTATTTATTTATTTTTTTACATTTTTGTGAATAAAAACACTCATTTAAGTGGTTGTCCCGCTTTTTTCTTTTTTTCTTTTTTCAAAGTTTGCAAGTTTTTCTATTTTTGATTACATTCTTGCCTGGTGGAAAAACCGTAACACCTGCCATGCACTTCTACGACGGAGAGGAGGATGGAGGTGCTTGGACCACGGTGCGCTACGGGAGGAGACACTACAGAAATCCCCGTGCGCTCAGCTTTAATTACCGGGGCCGACCGGACCATAGGATGGACCGTGCATTTCCCGTCTCCGGCTGGAAGAGGGCGCCAAGGTTCCCAAATTTTGGCTGGAGTAGGGCTTCACCTTCAAATCCTAACTGGCCTGCGCCTCCTATGTACGACGGGTCCCGGCCTTATTTTCCACAGCCCCGCTCTTATGCAGCAGCGGTCCGGGGCTCACCTACCAGACGAGCGACAAGATTTGGACCCCCAGCAGATGTTAGGCAGGACGACCTGCAGATGAAAGACTTGGACAGCTTATCCGCAAATTACATGCTGTAATTAAGATGGTGCATCACTTACAAAACGTGACCATCACGCCGGACAGACCAGAACCTCTGATGATTGCTCGCATAGTGGACTCATTAACCTCACTGATTAAACCCGCTGATCCCACGGATGATGTGTTAGACCTCATTGAGGGCAACGCAAAAAACTGGGGACAGAACACACTGCAGATCCTCCAGGATCACTACCAAAAGAGGCTGGAGAAACTTTTACAGGATATCCCCGGTGATTTAACCCGAGATTGGAGGGAAGCCTTCATCGTGGCGACACGATGGGCTTGCAGAAATCTACCTCGGATCACGCAGGATGTTCTCGATCAGGCAGAGGCCCTGATCATCACCTGCAGATCAGACTCGGAGCGGCGAAGTCCAGCGGCTACGACACCACCCCCCGGCAGGGTCTGATAGCCGCCGGGGGCCGCGCACATCAGGAGGAAGAAAAAAGAGGACCCGTCAACCTGAGCGGGTCTCCATGAGCATTCAAGCTGAATGTTACGAGGCCACAAACCGATCAGTTGGAACTATGACGGACATGACACCAGCTTGGCCTCCAGATGCAGTTCCAGCAGCCGCTGCCGAGAAGCAGCGTGGACCGCGAACGGCGACCCGCCGCAACCCCTTCGTGGCGCGTGAGGAATTTCTCCCTCAGATTGTGGGGATAACTTCACCCTCTGCTCCCAGACCGGCAGCACGGGCGCCACCTTCCCGAATTTCAGCACTGGACAGCTCCCAGGAGGAGGAAAGCTCCGATAGAGAGGAGAACCGCGGCGGGGAGGTTCTTCACGAGGAGGAGGAGGAGGAGTTCGATAATGAATACGACAGCGAGGAAGATGGGGATGAGGCGGACACGGACGCTGACCCCCCAGCTTCAGGTAGTTCGGGGCTGGATCATATTGTAAGGCCTGGAGGGTTGAAAGATGGGGTAAACAACAAAAAATTGAATGAGGGTATTGAAGGGCTAGAGGAATGATCTGGGGAGAGCGCACGCACACCACCAAAGAGGACCCAAATTCTTGGCCACAATGACAATTTATTCCGATGGAAAAAACATATGAATGGCCAAAAAGTTCCAGTTAAAAGACACTTAAAACAAGCATAAAATGCGTCTAAAAATTCTAGGCACGGATTAAAACAGTAAAACACGATAAAAATCCCAGGAACAGTTAAAAAGGATAAAAGAGACCTAAAAGTCCAAAGAACAGTTAAAACTGGTTTAAAAATGCAGCTCAAAGGGGGGAATCACTGATCCCAAACCAGGAGACGTCTCTCTTCCCCCGACGCTGTTCCGAGGATCCCTCCAGTCATACACACAAAGACCTGGGGGGCGGGCTCCGTTCCGCCTCTGGGGTTTGTGACCGGCACTCCTCCGCGTCACCTCCAGCTGGCTCTCCTGGACACGCTGGAATCTGTGGAAACAGGCAAGCGGCAGCACGAAAAGCAATTCCTGATGCAGGCTGCCACTAGCCCTCCCACCTATTTCCACCAGTCTGCTGAAGCCCGTTCGGCTACTTACACACAGGCAGGGTCCCTGCCCTGCCCTTGCGTGTCGATCGCTCTGCAGACTGATGGTCCCAGCGCCCAGCGCTCTCAGAGTGTGTGTCCCGATCACAGCGAGTCTTCCCGACGTCTGGCGGTCCCGACGTCTGGCGGTCCCGGCGTCCCACTCGCGCCCCGCGTGCATGCGCCTGCTGTCGGTGTGCGACTGCCTTTGGCTTTCCTCCTCAGGACTTTTATAAGTCCCTCCTGATGAGGAGCAGGTGCGGTGGATCGGCGCGCTATGTTACAAGGGGGGTGTGTCCATAGAAAGCATGCAACAAACAGGTAGCACCACAAACATGCAAAAGAAAAACACCCTACAACATGCAATCCCCCCACATCATCACAATATTTCGGACAGCCCGGGTGTGACAGAATGCCAGGAGGACAGCGCATCTCCAGCTTCAGCGGAGGAACGCTGTATTACAGGGCTGGAGCTAGCAGGTGACGGTGCTGAGCCACCAGTAGCCCGTGTTGACTTACCTGCCCCAGAGCGGCAGGTTTTCAAGGTAAAGCGTCACCCTGAAACAAACACAGAATTGATTGACTGGTTTCTGGAAGTGGAGAAAAGGTGTCTTATTGTTGGTGACTCAAATGTATCCAGAATCCCTGAATATTCCATCCCAGATCTACAGATTGAGAGTTATCCAGGTGCTAATTTTCGCCACATGCAGGCTTTATTTGAGATAGCCCACGTTCCGTGGGATTTGGTGGTTCAGAATGTGGTCATTGCAGCCGGCATTAACGCCAAAGGTCAGAACATTAAAGAAACTGCAGTTAAACAGCTCCAGCGGGCTCTGAAGATGGCTAAACACAGAGTTCCATCTGCTGTCATCTGGGTTCCCTTGGTTAATTTTTCTGGTAACTTATCTGCAATGGAGCAGAACAACATGAAACTACTAAATCAGCATATTAAAAAAGAAATATGAGACACATCCCCCTGCTGGAGGACTCGCATTTTGCAACAGAAAAAGATGCAATTCACTGGACCGAGGACACGGCCAGAGCAATGTTGGAACATTGGAGGTATTTTTTAAAGTGGAATACCCACTAAGTCCATTCAGGGTAGAGTGTGTAAGGGGACAGCCCTTTATGGCCCCACAATATCATGGTTTTGACTGAAAAGTGATGCCCTGACAGAACAACAAGGTGACCTCCTCAAAAACGGCTTAACTTTTATTTCCATAGATAACTTTTTAAAAAAATCAGACCCAAAACACAAGACTGTATTAATCATGTTTCCTGTTCTTTGTGGGATTAACATTTGGTGGGACAAACCGAAACTTTTGTTAGCACAAGAAAGTGACAACATAAATATAATATTGCTCATAATGGATAGGTGCATAACCCACTGGTGGAGCATTTTCTCATGACCCAGGGTTTTTCTTTATGGTGAACAGTGTGAGAGATTTTGTTATCATTGTTACTGTTATTATGGCTATTGTTCTTATGGTTCTTATTACTGTTTTATGATGATTATTATTATTACTTTAACCCTACCCCTGGTCCTGTTTCTAACCCTAACCTTTAGTTTAATCTGAACCCTAATCCCAACCCTTAATCAGTTATTAGAAATTTAAATAATCTTAAACATAAAGCAATAACATGGTTGGAAGGAAAAGGTTTTGTTTCACGTGTCTTTTTGCCTGGTTAGCAGTATGCATGCAGGGGAGGGGCTTAGAACGCACAGGGCCCATGGCTCAGGACACGCAGGGCCCATGAGGCCGACGCGTGCTCCTTGGTAAGACAGTGTGAATAAAACAGCCACCTTTTGTCTCTCACTTCACTTTTACGCCTGTCCAGCCAAGTTGTAGCTGTTGTGGTGTGCATAGAGCCTGATGAAGGCAGAATTTGCCGAAACGCGTAGCGAGCACACTTTATTCTAATTTTGTATTGTTTATTTATTTATTTTTTTACATTTTTGTGAATAAAAACACTCATTTAAGTGGTTGTCCCGCTTTTTTCTTTTTTCAAAGTTTGCAAGTTTTTCTATTTTTGATTACATTCTTGCCTGGTGGAAAAACCGTAACACCTGCCATGCACTTCTACGACGGAGAGGAGGATGGAGGTGCTTGGACCACGGTGCGCTACGGGAGGAGACACTACAGAAATCCCCGTGCGCTCAGCTTTAATTACCGGGGCCGACCGGACCATAGGATGGACCGTGCATTTCCCGTCTCCGGCTGGAAGAGGGCGCCAAGGTTCCCAAATTTTGGCTGGAGTAGGGCTTCACCTTCAAATCCTAACTGGCCTGCGCCTCCTATGTACGACGGGTCCCGGCCTTATTTTCCACAGCCCCGCTCTTATGCAGCAGCGGTCCGGGGCTCACCTACCAGACGAGCGACAAGATTTGGACCCCCAGCAGATGTTAGGCAGGACCTCCGGCGACCTGCAGATGAAAGACTTGGACAGCTTATCCGCAAATTACATGCTGTAATTAAGATGGTGCATCACTTACAAAACGTGACCATCACGCCGGACAGACCAGAACCTCTGATGATCGCTCGCATAGTGGACTCATTAACCTCACTGATTAAACCCGCTGATCCCACGGATGATGTGTTAGACCTCATTGAGGGCAACGCAAAAAACTGGGGACAGAACACACTGCAGATCCTCCAGGATCACTACCAAAAGAGGCTGGAGAAACTTTTACAGGATCTCCCGGGTGATTTAACCCGAGATTGGAGGGAAGCCTTCATCGTGGCGACACGATGGGCTTGCAGAAATCTACCTCGGATCACGCAGGATGTTCTCGATCAGGCAGAGGCCCTGATCATCACCTGCAGATCAGACTCGGAGCGGCGAAGTCCAGCGGCTACGACACCACCCCCCGGCAGGGTCTGATAGCCGCCGGGGGCCGCGCACATCAGGAGGAAGAAAAAAGAGGACCCGTCAACCTGAGCGGGTCTCCATGAGCATTCAAGCTGAATGTTACGAGGCCACAAACCGATCAGTTGGAACTATGACGGACATGAGACCAGCTTGGCCTCCAGATGCAGTTCCAGCAGCCGCTGCCGAGAAGCAGCGTGGACCGCGAACGGCGACCCGCCGCAACCCCTTCGTGGCGCGTGAGGAATTTCTCCCTCAGATTGTGGGGATAACTTCACCCTCTGCTCCCAGACCGGCAGCACGGGCGCCACCTTCCCGAATTTCAGCACTGGACAGCTCCCAGGAGGAGGAAAGCTCCGATAGAGAGGAGAACCGCGGCGGGGAGGTTCTTCACGAGGAGGAGGAGTTCGATAATGAATACGACAGCGAGGAAGATGGGGATGAGGCGGACACGGACGCTGACCCCCCAGCTTCAGGTAGTTCGGGGCTGGATCATATTGTAAGGCCTGGAGGGTTGAAAGATGGGGTAAACAACAAAAAATTGAATGAGGGTATTGAAGGGCTAGAGGAATGATCTGGGGAGAGCGCACGCACACCACCAAAGAGGACCCAAATTGTTGGCCACAATGACAATTTATTCCGATGGAAAAAACATATGAATGGCCAAAAAGTTCCAGTTAAAAGACACTTAAAACAAGCATAAAATGCGTCTAAAAATTCTAGGCACGGATTAAAACAGTAAAACACGATAAAAATCCCAGGAACAGTTAAAAAGGATAAAAGAGACCTAAAAGTCCAAAGAACAGTTAAAACTGGTTTAAAAATGCAGCTCAAAGGGGGGAATCACTGATCCCAAACCAGGAGACGTCTCTCTTCCCCCGACGCTGTTCCGAGGATCCCTCCAGTCATACACACAAAGACCTGGGGGGCGGGCTCCGTTCCGCCTCTGGGGTTTGTGACCGGCACTCCTCCGCGTCACCTCCAGCTGGCTCTCCTGGACACGCTGGAATCTGTGGAAACAGGCAAGCGGCAGCACGAAAAGCAATTCCTGATGCAGGCTGCCACTAGCCCTCCCACCTATTTCCACCAGTCTGCTGAAGCCCGTTCGGCTACTTACACACAGGCAGGGTCCCTGCCCTGCCCTTGCGTGTCGATCGCTCTGCAGACTGATGGTCCCAGCGCCCAGCGCTCTCAGAGTGTGTGTCCCGATCACAGCGAGTCTTCCCGACGTCTGGCGGTCCCGACGTCTGGCGGTCCCGGCGTCCCACTCGCGCCCCGCGTGCATGCGCCTGCTGTCGGTGTGCGACCGCCTTTGGCTTTCCTCCTCAGGACTTTTATAAGTCCCTCCTGATGAGGAGCAGGTGTGGTGGATCGGCGCGCTATGTTACAAGGGGGGTGTGTCCATAGAAAGCATGCAACAAACAGGTAGCACCACAAACATGCAAAAGAAAAACACCCTACAACATGCAATCCCCCCACATCATCACAATATTTCGGACAGCCCGGGTGTGACAGAATGCCAGGAGGACAGCGCATCTCCAGCTTCAGCGGAGGAACGCTGTATTACAGGGCTGGAGCTAGCAGGTGACGGTGCTGAGCCACCAGTAGCCCGTGTTGACTTACCTGCCCCAGAGCGGCAGGTTTTCAAGGTAAAGCGTCACCCTGAAACAAACACAGAATTGATTGACTGGTTTCTGGAAGTGGAGAAAAGGTGTCTTATTGTTGGTGACTCAAATTTATCCAGAATCCCTGAATATTCCATCCCAGATCTACAGATTGAGAGGTGTCCAGGTGCTAATTTTCGCCACATGCAGGCTTTATTTGAGATAGCCCACGTTCCGTGGGATTTGGTGGTTCAGAATGTGGTCATTGCAGCCGGCATTAACGCCAAAGGTCAGAACATTAAAGAAACTGCAGTTAAACAGCTCCAGCGGGCTCTGAAGATGGCTAAACACAGATTTCCATCTGCTGTCATCTGGGTTCCCTTGGTTAATTTTTCTGGTAACTTATCTGCAATGGAGCAGAACAACATGAAACTACTAAATCAGCATATTAAAAAAAAATATGAGACACATCCCCCTGCTGGAGGACTCGCATTTTGCAACAGAAAAAGATGCAATTCACTGGACCGAGGACACGGCCAGAGCAATGTTGGAACATTGGAGGTATTTTTTAAAGTGGAATACCCACTAAGTCCATTCAGGGTAGAGTGTGTAAGGGGACAGCCCTTTATGGCCCCACAATATCATGGTTTTGACTGAAAAGTGATGCCCTGACAGAACAACAAGGTGACCTCCTCAAAAACGGTTTAACTTTTATTTCCATAGATAACTTTTTAAAAAAATACAGACCCAAAACACAAGACTGTATTGATCATGTTTCCTGTTCTTTGTGGGATTAACATTTGGTGGGACAAACCGAAACTTTTGTTAGCACAAGAAAGTGACAACATAAATATAATATTGCTCATAATGGATAGGTGCATAACCCACTGGTGGAGCATTTTCTCATGACCCAGGGTTTTTCTTTATGGTGAACAGTGTGAGAGATTTTGTTATCATTGTTACTGTTATTATGGCTATTGTTCTTATGGTTCTTATTACTGTTTTATGATGATTATTATTATTACTTTAACCCTACCCCTGGTCCTGTTTCTAACCCTAACCTTTAGTTTAATCTGAACCCTAATCCCAACCCTTAATCAGTTATTAGACATTTAAATAATCTTAAACATAAAGCAATAACATGGTTGGAAGGAAAAGGTTTTGTTTCACGTGTCTTTTTGCCTGGTTAGCAGTATGCATGCAGGGGAGGGGCTTAGAACGCACAGGGCCCATGGCTCAGGACACGCAGGGCCCATGAGGCCGACGCGTGCTCCTTGGTAAGACAGTGTGAAGAAAACAGCCACCTTTTGTCTCTCACTTCACTTTTACGCCTGTCCAGCCAAGTTGTAGCTGTTGTGGTGTGCATAGAGCCTGATGAAGGCAGAATTTGCCGAAACGCGTAGCGAGCACACTTTATTCTAATTTTGTATTGTTTATTTATTTATTTTTTTACATTTTTGTGAATAAAAACACTCATTTAAGTGGTTGTCCCGCTTTTTTCTTTTTTCAAAGTTTGCAAGTTTTTCTATTTTTGATTACATTCTTGCCTGGTGGAAAAACCGTAACACCTGCCATGCACTTCTACGACGGAGAGGAGGATGGAGGTGCTTGGACCACGGTGCGCTACGGGAGGAGACACTACAGAAATCCCCGTGCGCTCAGCTTTAATTACCGGGGCCGACCGGACCATAGGATGGACCGTGCATTTCCCGTCTCCGGCTGGAAGAGGGCGCCAAGGTTCCCAAATTTTGGCTGGAGTAGGGCTTCACCTTCAAATCCTAACTGGCCTGCGCCTCCTATGTACGACGGGTCCCGGCCTTATTTTCCACAGCCCCGCTCTTATGCAGCAGCGGTCCGGGGCTCACCTACCAGACGAGCGACAAGATTTGGACCCCCAGCAGATGTTAGGCAGGACCTCCGGCGACCTGCAGATGAAAGACTTGGACAGCTTATCCGCAAACTACATGCTGTAGTTAAGATGGTGCATCACTTACAAAACGTGACCATCACGCTGGACAGACCAGAACCTCTGATGATTGCTCGCATAGTGGACTCATTAACCTCACTGATTAAACCCGCTGATCCCACGGATGATGTGTTAGACCTCATTGAGGGCAACGCAAAAAACTGGGGACAGAACACACTGCAGATCCTCCAGGATCACTACCAAAAGAGGCTGGAGAAACTTTTACAGGATCTCCCCGGTGATTTAACCCGAGATTGGAGGGAAGCCTTCATCGTGGCGACACGATGGGCTTGCAGAAATCTACCTCGGATCACGCAGGATGTTCTCGATCAGGCAGAGGCCCTGATCATCACCTGCAGATCAGACTCGGAGCGGCGAAGTCCAGCGGCTACGACACCACCCCCCGGCAGGGTCTGATAGCCGCCGGGGGCCGCGCACATCAGGAGGAAGAAAAAAGAGGACCCGTCAACCTGAGCGGGTCTCCATGAGCATTCAAGCTGAATGTTACGAGGCCACAAACCGATCAGTTGGAACTATGACGGACATGAAACCAGCTTGGCCTCCAGATGCAGTTCCAGCAGCCGCTGCCGAGAAGCAGCGTGGACCGCGAACGGCGACCCGCCGCAACCCCTTCGTGGCGCGTGAGGAATTTCTCCCTCAGATTGTGGGGATAACTTCACCCTCTGCTCCCAGACCGGCAGCACGGGCGCCACCTTCCCGAATTTCAGCACTGGACAGCTCCCAGGAGGAGGAAAGCTCCGATAGAGAGGAGAACCGCGCGGCGGGGAGGTTCTTCACGAGGAGGAGGAGGAGGAGGAGTTCGATAATGAATACGACAGCGAGGAAGATGGGGATGAGGCGGACACGGACGCTGACCCCCCAGCTTCAGGTAGTTCGGGGCTGGATCATATTGTAAGACCTGGAGGGTTGAAAGATGGGGTAAACAACAAAAATTTGAATGAGGGTATTGAAGGGCTAGAGGAATGATCTGGGGAGAGCGCACGCACACCACCAAAGAGGACCCAAATTCTTGGCCACAATGACAATTTATTCCGATGGAAAAAACATATGAATGGCCAAAAAGTTCCAGTTAAAAGACACTTAAAACAAGCATAAAATGCGTCTAAAAATTCTAGGCACGGATTAAAACAGTAAAACACGATAAAAATCCCAGGAACAGTTGAAAAAGGATAAAAGAGACCTAAAAGTCCAAAGAACAGTTAAAACTGGTTTAAAAATGCAGCTCAAAGGGGGGAATCACTGATCCCAAACCAGGAGACGTCTCTCTTCCCCTGACGCTGTTCCGAGGATCCCTCCAGTCATACACACAAAGACCTGGGGGGCGGGCTCCGTTCCGCCTCTGGGGTTTGTGACCGGCACTCCTCCGCGTCACCTCCAGCTGGCTCTCCTGGACACGCTGGAATCTGTGGAAACAGGCAAGCGGCAGCACGAAAAGCAATTCCTGATGCAGGCTGCCACTAGCCCTCCCACCTATTTCCACCAGTCTGCTGAAGCCCGTTCGGCTACTTACACACAGGCAGGGTCCCTGCCCTGCCCTTGCGTGTCGATCGCTCTGCAGACTGATGGTCCCAGCGCCCAGCGCTCTCAGAGTGTGTGTCCCGATCACAGCGAGTCTTCCCGACGTCTGGCGGTCCCGACGTCTGGCGGTCCCGGCGTCCCACTCGCGCCCCGCGTGCATGCGCCTGCTGTCGGTGTGCGACCGCCTTTGGCTTTCCTCCTCAGGACTTTTATAAGTCCCTCCTGATGAGGAGCAGGTGCGGTGGATCGGCGCGCTATGTTACAAGGGGGGTGTGTCCATAGAAAGCATGCAACAAACAGGTAGCACCACAAACATGCAAAAGAAAAACACCCTACAACATGCAATCCCCCCACATCATCAAAATATTTCGGACAGCCCGGGTGTGACAGAATGCCAGGAGGACAGCGCATCTCCAGCTTCAGCGGAGGAACGCTGTATTACAGGGCTGGAGCTAGCAGGTGACGGTGCTGAGCCACCAGTAGCCCGTGTTGACTTACCTGCCCCAGAGCGGCAGGTTTTCAAGGTAAAGCGTCACCCTGAAACAAACAGAGAATTGATTGACTGGTTTCTGGAAGTGGATAAAAGGTGTCTTATTGTTGGTGACTCAAATTTATCCAGAATCCCTGAATATTCCATCCCAGATCTACAGATTGAGAGGTGTCCAGGTGCTAATTTTCGCCACATGCAGGCTTTATTTGAGATAGCCCACGTTCCGTGGGATTTGGTGGTTCAGAATGTGGTCATTGCAGCCGGCATTAACGCCAAAGGTCAGAACATTAAAGAAACTGCAGTTAAACAGCTCCAGCGGGCTCTGAAGATGGCTAAACACAGATTTCCATCTGCTGTCATCTGGGTTCCCTTGGTTAATTTTTCTGGTAACTTATCTGCAATGGAGCAGAACAACATGAAACTACTAAATCAGCATATTAAAAAAGAAATATGAGACACATCCCCCTGCTGGAGGACTCGCATTTTGCAACAGAAAAAGATGCAATTCACTGGACCGAGGACACGGCCAGAGCAATGTTGGAACATTGGAGGTATTTTTTAAAGTGGAATACCCACTAAGTCCATTCAGGGTAGAGTGTGTAAGGGGACAGCCTTTTATGGCCCCACAATATCATGGTTTTGACTGAAAAGTGATGCCCTGACAGAACAACAAGGTGACCTCCTCAAAAACGGTTTAACTTTTATTTCCATAGATAACTTTTTAAAAAAATACAGACCCAAAACACAAGACTGTATTAATCATGTTTCCTGTTCTTTGCGGGATTAACATTTGGTGGGACAAACCGAAACTTTTGTTAGCACAAGAAAGTGACAACATAAATATAATATTGCTCATAATGGATAGGTGCATAACCCACTGGTGGAGCATTTTCTCATGACCCAGGGTTTTTCTTTATGGTGAACAGTGTGAGAGATTTTGTTATCATTGTTACTGTTATTATGGCTATTGTTCTTATGGTTCTTATTACTGTTTTATGATGATTATTATTATTACTTTAACCCTACCCCTGGTCCTGTTTCTAACCCTAACCTTTAGTTTAATCTGAACCCTAATCCCAACCCTTAATCAGTTATTAGAAATTTAAATAATCTTAAACATAAAGCAATAACATGGTTGGAAGGAAAAGGTTTTGTTTCACGTGTCTTTTTGCCTGGTTAGCAGTATGCATGCAGGGAGGAGGTGATGGGCAGGTTTGGTGTGAAGGAAAGGAATCTGGAGGGACAGATGGTGGTGGACTTTGCGAAGAGGATGGAAATGGCTGTAGTCAACACTTACTTCCAGAAGAGAGAGGAACATAGAGTGACATACAGAAGTGGAGGTAGGAGTACTCAGGTGGACTACATCCTATGTAGACGAGGTCATTTGAGAGAGGTTAATGGCTGCAAAGTGGTGGTAGGAGAGAGTGTAGCCAGACAGCACCGCATGGTGGTGTGTAAGATGACTCTGGAGGTCAGGAAGAAGAAGAGAGGGAAAACAGAAAAGAAGACCAAGTGGTGGAAGCTACAGAATGAAGAAACTTGTGAGGAATTTAGGCAGAAGTTGAGGCAGGTCCTGGGTGGTCAGGATGAGCTTCCAGAGGACTGGGAAACTACAGCAGAGATTATCAGGGAAACAGGTAGGAAGGTGGTAGGTGTGTCATCTGGAAAGAGGAAAGACGGTAAAGAGACTTGGTGGTGGAATGAGGAAGTACAGGAATGCGTCCAGAGGAAGAGGTTGGCTAAAAGGAAGTGGGATGTAGAAAGGACTGAGGAAGGTAGACAGGAGTACAAGGAAGCGCAGCGTAAAGTGAAGAGAGAGGTGGCAAAGGCCAAACAGAAAGCTTACGATGAGCTATATGACAGGTTAGACACAAAGGAAGGAGAGAAGGACTTGTACAGGCTAGCCAGACAGAGAGACAGAGATGGGAAGGACGTGCAACAGATAAGGGTGATTAAGGACAGAGATGGAAAGGTGCTAACAACCCAAGAGAGTGTACAGAAAAGATGGAAGGAGTATTTTGAGGAGCTGATGAACGAGGAAAATGACAGGGAAAGAAGGGAGGAAGATGTGGTTGTTGTGGAGCAGGAAGTAGCAGAGATTGGAAAGGATGAGGTTAGGAAGGCTCTGAAAAGGATGAAGAGCGGAAAGGCCGTTGGTCCTGATGACGTACCTGTGGAGGTATGGAAGTGCCTAGGAGAGACAGCAGTGGAATTTCTAACAAGGTTGTTCAATAGGATTTTAGAGAGTGAGAAGATGCCTGAGGAATGGAGGAGAAGCGTTCTGGTCCCAATCTTTAAGAACAAGGGTGACACGCAGAACTGCAGCAACTATAGAGGAATAAAGTTGATGAGCCACACAATGAAGCTGTGGGAAAGAGTAGTGGAAGCCAGGCTTAGGAAGAAGGTGGAGATTTGTGAGCAGCAGTATGGTTTCATGCCCCGTAAGAGCACCACTGATGCCATTTTTGCTTTGAGAATGTTGATGGAAAAGTACAGAGAAGGTCAGAAGGAGCTGCATTGTGTGTTGGTAGATTTAGAGAAGGCGTATGACAGGGTGCCGAGGGAGGAGCTGTGGTACTGTATGAGGTCGTCTGGAGTGGCAGAAAAGTATGTCAGAGTAGTTCAGGACATGTATGAGAGAAGTATGACGGTGGTGAGATGTGCTGTAGGTCAGACAGAGGAGTTCAAGGTGGAGGTGGGACTACACCAAGGATCAGCTTTGAGTCCTTTTTTGTTTGCTATGCTGATGGACAGGCTGACAGACGAGGTAAGACAGGAATCTCCCTGGACAATGATGTTTGCGGATGACATTGTAATTTGCAGTGAGAGTAGAGAGCAGGTGGAGGAACAGCTAGAGAGGTGGAGGTTTGCTCTGGAAAGAAGAGGTATGAAGGTCAGTCGTAGTAAGACAGAATACATGTGTCTGAACGAGAGGGATCAAGGTAGAAGCGTTAGGTTACAGGGGACTGAGGTGAAGAAGGTGCAGGAGTTTAAGTACTTGGGGTCAACAGTTCAGTGTGATGGGGATTGTGGAAAAGAGGTGAAGAGGCGAGTGCAGGCAGGTTGGAGCGGTTGGAGGAAAGTGTCAGGAGTGTTGTGTGACAGAAGAGTGCCAGCAAGACTCAAAGGAAAGGTGTACAAGACAGTGGTGAGACCAGCTCTGCTCTATGGGTTAGAGACGGTAGCAGTGAGACAGAGACAAGAGGCTGAGATGGAGGTAGCGAAGATGAAGATGTTGAGGTTCTCCTTAGGAGTGACCAGGTTAGACAGGATAAGGAACGAGTACATCAGAGGGACGGCTCATGTTGCCTGTGTCAGCGACAAAGTCAGAGAAGCCAGACTGAGATGGTTTGGACATGTTCAGAGGAGGGATAGTGGATATATTGGTAGAAGGATGTTGGAGATGGAGCTGCCTGGCAGGAGGGCAAGAGGACGGCCAAAGAGGAGATACATGGATGTCTTAACAGAGGACATGAAGTTGGCTAATGTTAGGGTAGAAGATGTCCATGATAGAGTGAGGTGGAAAAGGATGATTCGCTGTGGCGACCCCTGATGGGAAAAGCCGAAAGAGAAAGAAGAAGAAGCAGTATGCATGCAGGGGAGGGGCTTAGAACGCACAGGGCCCATGGCTCAGGACACGCAGGGCCCATGAGGCCGACGCGTGCTCCTTGGTAAGACAGTGTGAATAAAACAGCCACCTTTTGTCTCTCACTTCACTTTTACGCCTGTCCAGCCAAGTTGTAGCTGTTGTGGTGTGCATAGAGCCTGATGAAGGCAGAATTTGCCGAAACGCGTAGCGAGCACACTTTATTCTAATTTTGTATTGTTTATTTATTTATTTTTTTACATTTTTGTGAATAAAAACACTCATTTAAGTGGTTGTCCCGCTTTTTTCTTTTTTTCTTTTTTCAAAGTTTGCAAGTTTTTCTATTTTTGATTACATTCTTGCCTGGTGGAAAAACCGTAACACCTGCCATGCACTTCTACGACGGAGAGGAGGATGGAGGTGCTTGGACCACGGTGCGCTACGGGAGGAGACACTACAGAAATCCCCGTGCGCTCAGCTTTAATTACCGGGGCCGACCGGACCATAGGATGGACCGTGCATTTCCCGTCTCCGGCTGGAAGAGGGCGCCAAGGTTCCCAAATTTTGGCTGGAGTAGGGCTTCACCTTCAAATCCTAACTGGCCTGCGCCTCCTATGTACGACGGGTCCCGGCCTTATTTTCCACAGCCCCGCTCTTATGCAGCAGCGGTCCGGGGCTCACCTACCAGACGAGCGACAAGATTTGGACCCCCAGCAGATGTTAGGCAGGACCTCCGGCGACCTGCAGATGAAAGACTTGGACAGCTTATCCGCAAATTACATGCTGTAATTAAGATGGTGCATCACTTACAAAACGTGACCATCACGCCGGACAGACCAGAACCTCTGATGATCGCTCGCATAGTGGACTCATTAACCTCACTGATTAAACCCGCTGATCCCACGGATGATGTGTTAGACCTCATTGAGGGCAACGCAAAAAACTGGGGACAGAACACACTGCAGATCCTCCAGGATCACTACCAAAAGAGGCTGGAGAAACTTTTACAGGATCTCCCCGGTGATTTAACCCGAGATTGGAGGGAAGCCTTCATCGTGGCGACACGATGGGCTTGCAGAAATCTACCTCGGATCACGCAGGATGTTCTCGATCAGGCAGAGGCCCTGATCATCACCTGCAGATCAGACTCGGAGCGGCGAAGTCCAGCGGCTACGACACCACCCCGGCAGGGTCTGATAGCCGCCGGGGGCCGCGCACATCAGGAGG
Organism: Oryzias latipes; assembly: GCF_053564925.1. Lineage (NCBI taxonomy): Eukaryota > Metazoa > Chordata > Actinopteri > Beloniformes > Adrianichthyidae > Oryzias > Oryzias latipes. The sequence goes on from NC_136238.1 coordinate 609,512, forward strand.
AAGAAAAAAGAGGACCCGTCAACCTGAGCGGGTCTCCATGAGCATTCAAGCTGAATGTTACGAGGCCACAAACCGATCAGTTGGAACTATGACGGACATGAGACCAGCTTGGCCTCCAGATGCAGTTGCAGCAGCCGCTGCCGAGAAGCAGCGTGGACCGCGAACGGCGACCCGCCGCAACCCCTTCGTGGCGCGTGAGGAATTTCTCCCTCAGATTGTGGGGATAACTTCACCCTCTGCTCCCAGACCGGCAGCACGGGCGCCACCTTCCCGAATTTCAGCACTGGACAGCTCCCAGGAGGAGGAAAGCTCCGATAGAGAGGAGAACCGCGGCGGGGAGGTTCTTCACGAGGAGGAGGAGGAGGAGGAGTTCGATAATGAATACGACAGCGAGGAAGATGGGGATGAGGCGGACACGGACGCTGACCCCCCAGCTTCAGGTAGTTCGGGGCTGGATCATATTGTAAGGCCTGGAGGGTTGAAAGATGGGGTAAACAACAAAAAATTGAATGAGGGTATTGAAGGGCTAGAGGAATGATCTGGGGAGAGCGCACGCACACCACCAAAGAGGACCCAAATTCTTGGCCACAATGACAATTTATTCCGATGGAAAAAAACATATGAATGGCCAAAAAGTTCCAGTTAAAAGACACTTAAAACAAGCATAAAATGCGTCTAAAAATTCTAGGCACGGATTAAAACAGTAAAACACAATAAAAATCCCAGGAACAGTTGAAAAAGGATAAAAGAGACCTAAAAGTCCAAAGAACAGTTAAAACTGGTTTAAAAATGCAGCTCAAAGGGGGGAATCACTGATCCCAAACCAGGAGACGTCTCTCTTCCCCCGACGCTGTTCCGAGGATCCCTCCAGTCATACACACAAAGACCTGGGGGGCGGGCTCCGTTCCGCCTCTGGGGTTTGTGACCGGCACTCCTCCGCGTCACCTCCAGCTGGCTCTCCTGGACACGCTGGAATCTGTGGAAACAGGCAAGCGGCAGCACGAAAAGCAATTCCTGATGCAGGCTGCCACTAGCCCTCCCACCTATTTCCACCAGTCTGCTGAAGCCCGTTCGGCTACTTACACACAGGCAGGGTCCCTGCCCTGCCCTTGCGTGTCGATCGCTCTGCAGACTGATGGTCCCAGCGCCCAGCGCTCTCAGAGTGTGTGTCCCGATCACAGCGAGTCTTCCCGACGTCTGGCGGTCCCGACGTCTGGCGGTCCCGGCGTCCCACTCGCGCCCCGCGTGCATGCGCCTGCTGTCGGTGTGCGACTGCCTTTGGCTTTCCTCCTCAGGACTTTTATAAGTCCCTCCTGATGAGGAGCAGGTGCGGTGGATCGGCGCGCTATGTTACAAGGGGGGTGTGTCCATAGAAAGCATGCAACAAACAGGTAGCACCACAAACATGCAAAAGAAAAACACCCTACAACATGCAATCCCCCCACATCATCACAATATTTCGGACAGCCCGGGTGTGACAGAATGCCAGGAGGACAGCGCATCTCCAGCTTCAGCGGAGGAACGCTGTATTACAGGGCTGGAGCTAGCAGGTGACGGTGCTGAGCCACCAGTAGCCCGTGTTGACTTACCTGCCCCAGAGCGGCAGGTTTTCAAGGTAAAGCGTCACCCTGAAACAAACACAGAATTGATTGACTGGTTTCTGGAAGTGGAGAAAAGGTGTCTTATTGTTGGTGACTCAAATTTATCCAGAATCCCTGAATATTCCATCACAGATCTACAGATTGAGAGGTGTCCAGGTGCTAATTTTCGCCACATGCAGGCTTTATTTGAGATAGCCCACGTTCCGTGGGATTTGGTGGTTCAGAATGTGGTCATTGCAGCCGGCATTAACGCCAAAGGTCAGAACATTAAAGAAACTGCAGTTAAACAGCTCCAGCGGGCTCTGAAGATGGCTAAACACAGATTTCCATCTGCTGTCATCTGGGTTCCCTTGGTTATTTTTTCTGGTAACTTATCTGCAATGGAGCAGAACAACATGAAACTACTAAATCAGCATATTAAAAAAGAAATATGAGACACATCCCCCTGCTGGAGGACTCGCATTTTGCAACAGAAAAAGATGCAATTCACTGGACCGAGGACACGGCCAGAGCAATGTTGGAACATTGGAGGTATTTTTTAAAGTGGAATACCCACTGTGTTGTCTTGCTTATCTTAAAGTAAGCCAAGTCAGTCGTTGGGTTTCTATGACTTTTTATTTAACAGTCTCTTTAACGTACTACACAGTGCATGGCTATCAACCGCTTCCTAGCTCTCCGCTCGGGGCACTCCCCACGTGACCATTCGCTATGCATTCCGGGTAACACATGCATGCTGGGTAATGGAGTTCAACATTACTACTTCAATACACAACATCTTCCTCCTTTTAAAGAAAAACCTTTTTCTCTTTAGACCAAGCCTAGATAGTAAACATCTAAACCGTATGTATAAACAGTTTCTTACAAAACATTTTCAATAGAAACATTCTTATGCACTTTTTTTTTTTTTTTTTTTTTTTGAACTTTCAGCAAGTCTCAATAAGCCTCTTTGGTGGCTGAACATGTCTCTTAGGTCTCAGTGATCTTGTCACGTCCAGAAAGTTGGTTGAATCTGAAAGTTTCGATCTATTAGGTGATGCAGACCCTGCTGTCAGACTCTCTTTTGGGTGTTCTTGATCTTCTGTTGTTGTTAGGTTTAAAGATGCACCAGAGTCCGGCAGGCTTGTATCCGTTACTGCAGTATTTTCTACCATAGGCTGAAGCTGCAGATCCGCACGGTTTCTTCTCAGAGACAGTCCACTCTCCAACTGGACCTTATAAGACCGTGGAGCCACCTCCTCTTGCACGTGTCCTTGTTGTCTCCAGTTTCCTGTGGAAGCATCTCTAAGACGTACCTTGTCTCCTGGCTTTAGGAAAGGCAGATGTTTAGCCTTTCGATCATACAGCCGCTTTTGCTTCATCTTCATTTCTTCTTTTGCCTTCCTGACTTTGTGTGCAGCCTTAGGGGTCAACAAGTCTTCATGTACTGGTAGGTTGGAGCGAATGCGCCTTCCCATCAGCATCTGAGCTGGTGACAATCCATTTTGCAGAGGTGTACTCCGGTAGATCAGAAGACTTTTTTGAAAGTCATCTCTGTCGTGTGCTTTTTTCAGTAGAGTCTTCACTGTCTTTACTGAGCTTTCCGCTAAGCCATTGGACTTTGGATAGTTTGGACTTGATGTTACGTGTCTAAACCCCCAATCTTTAGCAAAGTCAGCAAACTCACTGCTGGAAAACTGCGGTCCATTGTCTGAAAACAGTTCACACGGAACACCGTGTCTGGCAAACACACACTTCAGGAAACTAATCACTGCTTTACTTGATGTTGACTGCAGCGCTCCGACTTCAGGATAGTTCGAAAAGTAGTCTGTTACCACCACGTAACTTTTACCATTACAGTCAAACAAATCAGTTCCAACCTTATAGTAAGGTCTATGTGGAACTGGGTGAGACATCAGTGGCTCCGCTTGTTGTTTCGGCCTGTAAGTGCGGCAAAGTTCACATGAAGCTGTCGTCTGGCTGATGTCTTGGTTGATTCTAGGCCAGTACATTACATCCCTTGCTCTGCGTTTACACTTGACCTCTCCGAGGTGACCTTCATGTATCTTTTGAAGCATCTGCTTGCGCAGTGAGGTTGGAATGACAAACTTGCTTCCTTTTAAAACTATGTCGTCCACCACTGTGAGCTCTGCTCTGCAGTTCCAGAAATCTTGTATTTTTCCAGGGCATTCTTTTTTGTTTTCAGGCCATCCTTTGAGTATTGTTCTTTTCAGTTCTTTCATGATTTCATCTGCATTTGTCTCTGTTCGTATCTGTTCTGTTCGGTCAGCAGTTACCGGCAGAGATGTCAGAATCATGTCCACATATGCTTGTATTTCTGCTCCTTTTCCGCTGTCTTCTTTTTCATCTGTGTCCACTGCTCTAGACAAAGTGTCTGCTGTGTACATGTACTTTCCTTTTGTGTACATCATGTGCACGTCATATTTCTGCAGCCTGATTAACATCCGCTGTATCCTTACTGGACAATCACTCAGTGCTTTAGACATGATTGACACCAATGGTTTATGGTCGGTTTCCACTTCAAACGTTTGGCCATAAACATATTGATGGAACCGCTCACATGCATACATGCTGGCTAACAGTTCTTTTTCTATTTGAGCGTACCTGGACTCTGCACCTGTCAACGCTCTGGATGCGTAGGCTACAGGTAGCCACTGCTCATCGTGTTGCTGCAGCAGCACTGCTCCCAAGCCATGCTGTGACGCATCCGCTGAAATTCTGGTCCTCTTCTCTGGATCATAGAACTTTAGCACCGGTTCTTGTGTCAAAACCTCTTTCAGTTTCCGAAAACTTTGCTCTTGTTCATGAGACCAAATCCATTCATTTTTCTGTTCAAGAAGACTCCTAAGGGGTGTTGTCAGGGTTGCCAGTTGTGGGACAAACTTGGTGAGATAGGTTACCATCCCTAAGAACCGCCTAACTTCATCTTTGTTGGTTGGTCTTTCCATATTATTTATAGCTGAAGTCTTTTTTGGGTCTGGCTTCACTCCCTGTTCACTAACAACATCTCCCACAAAGGTAAGTGTCTTCACTCCAAACTCACATTTGTCTTTATTTAGTTTCAGATTTACTTCTCTTGTCTTGTCCAACACTTGTCTCAGTCTTTTGTCATGTTCCTCTCGAGTAGTTCCCCAGACAATGATGTCATCCATCATGGTCTCTACTCCTGGTATGTGTTCATATATCATGTGTATAGTCTTGTGATAGACTTCAGGCGCAGATCTAATTCCATATGGTAGGCGAAGAAACCTGTACCTGCCTTCGGGCGTGTTGAATGTACAGAGTTTTGAGCTCTCTTCGTCTAACCTCAGCTGCCAAAATCCTGACGAGGCATCTAATTTACTGAACCATTTAGCTCCAGCAAACTGTGCCATGATTTCTTCCCTGGTTGGTAACTTGAAATGTTCTCTTCTGATTGCTTTGTTTAAGTCTCTTGGGTCTAAGCATGTTCTGAGAGCTCCTGTTTTCTTTTGAATGACTACCAGTGAGCTGACCCATTCAGTTGGTTCATCTATCTTTTTGATGACCTCAAGTTTTTCCATGCGTGCTAGCTCGTCCTTCAGTTTTTCTCGCAGCGCAAATGGAACTTTCCTACATGGATGCACGACAGGAGGGACACTTTTATCCACGCATATTCTATGCTCTCCAGGTAAACATCCTAGTCCTTCAAAGCAATCTTTGTACTCTTTCATGAGCGAGTCATTATCATTTGTCACTTCTGGTGATGTCACGACAAACACTCTTTTGACTAGGTTCAGCTTTACAGACGTGCTTAGCCCTAAAATCGGTTGCACCTTCTTATCCACGACGAGTAGTTGTGCTCGTATCTTCTGGTTTTTATGTTTAAATGTTGCAATGCAGCCTCCTTTTACAGGAACGCGTTCGCCTGTGTAGCCAGTCACCTTCGTTTTTATTGGATTAATTTTGCTCTTCACTGTCAGTGTTTTGTAATCCTCTATCGATAACAGATTTATTTGTGCACCCGTGTCAATCTTGAATGGAATTATTGTTTCATTCACTTCAAGTGGCACTATCCATTCTTCTTTTTCTGCTGTGCCTACATGCACCATGTCCACAATGAACTCGTCTTCCTGTTCTTCCTCATCAACTGTGTGGACTTTTTGTCTTGTGGGAGCTTTACAACATTTAGCATAATGGTTGCTTTTCCCACAGTTGTTGCAAGATTTTCCATATGCAGGGCATGATCTTGGCTTGTGGCTGTTTCCACATTTGCCACATTTAAAACCTGCATGTTTCTCCTCTTGTTTAGGATATGTTTTACTTTTCTTTCTTTCTTTCTGTATTGCATGCACTGTTGTTTCATCTCTCCGAAGCTCTTTTGCTTGTGCTCTTGTGGTCTCTGCTGCTCGACACATAGAAACACACTTATCTAATGTAAGTCCAGTTTCTCTAAGCAGTCTTTCTCTTAGTCCATTATCGGCTGTACCGCAGACAATCCTGTCTCTCACCAGTGAGTCTCTCACAGTCCCGAATTCACATGTTTTGCTTAATGTGTGAAGCTCTGCTAAGTATTGATCAAAAGGTATTCCTTGCTTTTGATCATGGGTGAAAAACTTGTACCTTTCAAAGGTCACATTCTGAGTGGGTACAAAATACTCTTCAAATTTTGTCATTAGTTCTGCCAGAGTCAGGTTAGCTTCATCCAGCTGAAAGCTGTTAAATATATCCAAAGCATCTTCTCCAATAACATGCAATAGGATATTAGCCTTAAGTTTTTCATCACCGTTCCCTGCTCCACTTGCTGCCAAATAAATGTTAAATCTTTGCTTGAAACGTTTCCAGTTGTCAGCAAGATTGCCTGTCAATTGCATGGAAGTGGGCGGACTTAGCTTATCCATGGCGAGTCGGGGTATTTGGGCATCCACAGTCCTCTGCTGCTGTGCGTTATTCACCAAATCAGGAACAAAATCCTCTTCTGTTTGTTCAATTTCTCCCTCGGCTCCCGCTTCACTGTCACTGCTGCTCGTAGCCATCACTCGATGTAGCACACGCTGTCAGCCTGTTGCTCCTCGGCATGTTTTCACTCACAAGAATTTTTCTCTTTAATCTTGCTGCTCACTTCTGACACCATGTGTTGTCTTGCTTATCTTAAAGTAAGCCAAGTCAGTCGTTGGGTTTCTATGACTTTTTATTTAACAGTCTCTTTAACGTACTACACAGTGCATGGCTATCAACCGCTTCCTAGCTCTCCGCTCGGGGCACTCCCCACGTGACCATTCGCTATGCATTCCGGGTAACACATGCATGCTGGGTAATGGAGTTCAACATTACTACTTCAATACACAACACCCACTAAGTCCATTCAGGGTAGAGTGTGTAAGGGGACAGCCCTTTATGGCCCCACAATATCATGGTTTTGACTGAAAAGTGATGCCCTGACAGAACAACAAGGTGACCTCCTCAAAAACGGTTTAACTTTTATTTCCATAGATAACTTTTAAAAAAAATACAGACCCAAAACACAAGACTGTATTAATCATGTTTCCTGTTCTTTGTGGGATTAACATTTGGTGGGACAAACCGAAACTTTTGTTAGCACAAGAAATTGACAACATAAATATAATATTGTTCATAATGGATAGGTGCATAACCCACTGGTGGAGCATTTTCTCATGACCCAGGGTTTTTCTTTATGGTGAACAGTGTGAGAGATTTTGTTATCATTGTTACTGTTATTATGGCTATTGTTCTTATGGTTCTTATTACTGTTTTATGATGATTATTATTATTACTTTAACCCTACCCCTGGTCCTGTTTCTAACCCTAACCTTTAGTTTAATCTGAACCCTAATCCCAACCCTTAATCAGTTATTAGAAATTTAAATAATCTTAAACATAAAGCAATAACATGGTTGGAAGGAAAAGGTTTTGTTTCACGTGTCTTTTTGCCTGGTTAGCAGTATGCATGCAGGGGAGGGGCTTAGAACGCACAGGGCCCATGGCTCAGGACACGCAGGGCCCATGAGGCCGACGCGTGCTCCTTGGTAAGACAGTGTGAATAAAACAGCCACCTTTTGTCTCTCACTTCACTTTTACGCCTGTCCAGCCAAGTTGTAGCTGTTGTGGTGTGCATAGAGCCTGATGAAGGCAGAATTTGCCGAAACGCGTAGCGAGCACACTTTATTCTAATTTTGTATTGTTTATTTATTTATTTTCTTACATTTTTGTGAATAAAAACACTCATTTAAGTGGTTGTCCCGCTTTTTTCTTTTTTTCTTTTTTCAAAGTTTGCAAGTTTTTCTATTTTTGATTACATTCTTGCCTGGTGGAAAAACCGTAACACCTGCCATGCACTTCTACGACGGAGAGGAGGATGGAGGTGCTTGGACCACGGTGCGCTACGGGAGGAGACACTACAGAAATCCCCGTGCGCTCAGCTTTAATTACCGGGGCCGACCGGACCATAGGATGGACCGTGCATTTCCCGTCTCCGGCTGGAAGAGGGCGCCAAGGTTCCCAAATTTTGGCTGGAGTAGGGCTTCACCTTCAAATCCTAACTGGCCTGCGCCTCCTATGTACGACGGGTCCCGGCCTTATTTTCCACAGCCCCGCTCTTATGCAGCAGCGGTCCGGGGCTCACCTACCAGACGAGCGACAAGATTTGGACCCCCAGCAGATGTTAGGCAGGACCTCCGGCGACCTGCAGATGAAAGACTTGGACAGCTTATCCGCAAACTACATGCTGTAGTTAAGATGGTGCATCACTTACAAAACGTGACCATCACGCTGGACAGACCAGAACCTCTGATGATTGCTCGCATAGTGGACTCATTAACCTCACTGATTAAACCCGCTGATCCCACGGATGATGTGTTAGACCTCATTGAGGGCAACGCAAAAAACTGGGGACAGAACACACTGCAGATCCTCCAGGATCACTACCAAAAGAGGCTGGAGAAACTTTTACAGGATCTCCCCGGTGATTTAACCCGAGATTGGAGGGAAGCCTTCATCGTGGCGACACGATGGGCTTGCAGAAATCTACCTCGGATCACGCAGGATGTTCTCGATCAGGCAGAGGCCCTGATCATCACCTGCAGATCAGACTCGGAGCGGCGAAGTCCAGCGGCTACGACACCACCCCCCGGCAGGGTCTGATAGCCGCCGGGGGCCGCGCACATCAGGAGGAAGAAAAAAGAGGACCCGTCAACCTGAGCGGGTCTCCATGAGCATTCAAGCTGAATGTTACGAGGCCACAAACCGATCAGTTGGAACTATGACGGACATGAGACCAGCTTGGCCTCCAGATGCAGTTCCAGCAGCCGCTGCCGAGAAGCAGCGTGGACCGCGAACGGCGACCCGCCGCAACCCCTTCGTGGCGCGTGAGGAATTTCTCCCTCAGATTGTGGGGATAACTTCACCCTCTGCTCCCAGACCGGCAGCACGGGCGCCACCTTCCCGAATTTCAGCACTGGACAGCTCCCAGGAGGAGGAAAGCTCCGATAGAGAGGAGAACCGCGGCGGGGAGGTTCTTCACGAGGAGGAGGAGGAGGAGGAGTTCGATAATGAATACGACAGCGAGGAAGATGGGGATGAGGCGGACACGGACGCTGACCCCCCAGCTTCAGGTAGTTCGGGGCTGGATCATATTGTAAGGCCTGGAGGGTTGAAAGATGGGGTAAACAACAAAAATTTGAATGAGGGTATTGAAGGGCTAGAGGAATGATCTGGGGAGAGCGCACGCACACCACCAAAGAGGACCCAAATTCTTGGCCACAATGACAATTTATTCCGATGGAAAAAACATATGAATGGCCAAAAAGTTCCAGTTAAAAGACACTTAAAACAAGCATAAAATGCGTCTAAAAATTCTAGGCACGGATTAAAACAGTAAAACACGATAAAAATCCCAGGAACAGTTGAAAAAGGATAAAAGAGACCTAAAAGTCCAAAGAACAGTTAAAACTGGTTTAAAAATGCAGCTCAAAGGGGGGAATCACTGATCCCAAACCAGGAGACGTCTCTCTTCCCCCGACGCTGTTCCGAGGATCCCTCCAGTCATACACACAAAGACCTGGGGGGCGGGCTCCGTTCCGCCTCTGGGGTTTGTGACCGGCACTCCTCCGCGTCACCTCCAGCTGGCTCTCCTGGACACGCTGGAATCTGTGGAAACAGGCAAGCGGCAGCACGAAAAGCAATTCCTGATGCAGGCTGCCACTAGCCCTCCCACCTATTTCCACCAGTCTGCTGAAGCCCGTTCGGCTACTTACACACAGGCAGGGTCCCTGCCCTGCCCTTGCGTGTCGATCGCTCTGCAGACTGATGGTCCCAGCGCCCAGCGCTCTCGGAGTGTGTGTCCCGATCACAGCGAGTCTTCCCGACGTCTGGCGGTCCCGACGTCTGGCGGTCCCGGCGTCCCACTCGCGCCCCGCGTGCATGCGCCTGCTGTCGGTGTGCGACTGCCTTTGGCTTTCCTCCTCAGGACTTTTATAAGTCCCTCCTGATGAGGAGCAGGTGCGGTGGATCGGCGCGCTATGTTACAAGGGGGGTGTGTCCATAGAAAGCATGCAACAAACAGGTAGCACCACAAACATGCAAAAGAAAAACACCCTACAACATGCAATCCCCCCACATCATCACAATATTTCGGACAGCCCGGGTGTGACAGAATGCCAGGAGGACAGCGCATCTCCAGCTTCAGCGGAGGAACGCTGTATTACAGGGCTGGAGCTAGCAGGTGACGGTGCTGAGCCACCAGTAGCCCGTGTTGACTTACCTGCCCCAGAGCGGCAGGTTTTCAAGGTAAAGCGTCACCCTGAAACAAACAGAGAATTGATTGACTGGTTTCTGGAAGTGGATAAAAGGTGTCTTATTGTTGGTGACTCAAATTTATCCAGAATCCCTGAATATTCCATCCCAGATCTACAGATTGAGAGTTATCCAGGTGCTAATTTTCGCCACATGCAGGCTTTATTTGAGATAGCCCACGTTCCGTGGGATTTGGTGGTTCAGAATGTGGTCATTGCAGCCGGCATTAACGCCAAAGGTCAGAACATTAAAGAAACTGCAGTTAAACAGCTCCAGCGGGCTCTGAAGATGGCTAAACACAGATTTCCATCTGCTGTCATCTGGGTTCCCTTGGTTAATTTTTCTGGTAACTTATCTGCAATGGAGCAGAACAACATGAAACTACTAAATCAGCATATTAAAAAAGAAATATGAGACACATCCCCCTGCTGGAGGACTCGCATTTTGCAACAGAAAAAGATGCAATTCACTGGACCGAGGACACGGCCAGAGCAATGTTGGAACATTGGAGGTATTTTTTAAAGTGGAATACCCACTAAGTCCATTCAGGGTAGAGTGTGTAAGGGGACAGCCCTTTATGGCCCCACAATATCATGGTTTTGACTGAAAAGTGATGCCCTGACAGAACAACAAGGTGACCTCCTCAAAAACGGTTTAACTTTTATTTCCATAGATAACTTTTTAAAAAAATACAGACCCAAAACACAAGACTGTATTAATCATGTTTCCTGTTCTTTGCGGGATTAACATTTGGTGGGACAAACCGAAACTTTTGTTAGCACAAGAAAGTGACAACATAAATATAATATTGCTCATAATGGATAGGTGCATAACCCACTGGTGGAGCATTTTCTCATGACCCAGGGTTTTTCTTTATGGTGAACAGTGTGAGAGATTTTGTTATCATTGTTACTGTTATTATGGCTATTGTTCTTATGGTTCTTATTACTGTTTTATGATGATTATTATTATTACTTTAACCCTACCCCTGGTCCTGTTTCTAACCCTAACCTTTAGTTTAATCTGAACCCTAATCCCAACCCTTAATCAGTTATTAGACATTTAAATAATCTTAAACATAAAGCAATAACATGGTTGGAAGGAAAAGGTTTTGTTTCACGTGTCTTTTTGCCTGGTTAGCAGTATGCATGCAGGGAGGAGGTGATGGGCAGGTTTGGTGTGAAGGAAAGGAATCTGGAGGGACAGATGTTGGTGGACTTTGCGAAGAGGATGGAAATGGCTGTAGTCAACACTTACTTCCAGAAGAGAGAGGAACATAGAGTGACATACAGAAGTGGAGGTAGGAGTACTCAGGTGGACTACATCCTATGTAGACGAGGTCATTTGAGAGAGGTTAATGGCTGCAAAGTGGTGGTAGGAGAGAGTGTAGCCAGACAGCACCGCATGGTGGTGTGTAAGATGACTCTGGAGGTCAGGAAGAAGAAGAGAGGGAAAACAGAAAAGAAGACCAAGTGGTGGAAGCTACAGAATGAAGAAACTTGTGAGGAATTTAGGCAGAAGTTGAGGCAGGTCCTGGGTGGTCAGGATGAGCTTCCAGAGGACTGGGAAACTACAGCAGAGATTATCAGGGAAACAGGTAGGAAGGTGCTAGGTGTGTCATCTGGAAAGAGGAAAGACGGTAAAGAGACTTGGTGGTGGAATGAGGAAGTACAGGAATGCGTCCAGAGGAAGAGGTTGGCTAAAAGGAAGTGGGATGTAGAAAGGACTGAGGAAGGTAGACAGGAGTACAAGGAACCGCAGCGTAAAGTGAAGAGAGAGGTGGCAAAGGCCAAACAGAAAGCTTACGATGAGCTATATGACAGGTTAGACACAAAGGAAGGAGAGAAGGACTTGTACAGGCTAGCCAGACAGAGAGACAGAGATGGGAAGGACGTGCAACAGATAAGGGTGATTAAGGACAGAGATGGAAAGGTGCTAACAACCCAAGAGAGTGTACAGAAAAGATGGAAGGAGTATTTTGAGGAGCTGATGAACGAGGAAAATGACAGGGAAAGAAGGGAGGAAGATGTGGTTGTTGTGGAGCAGGAAGTAGCAGAGATTGGAAAGGATGAGGTTAGGAAGGCTCTGAAAAGGATGAAGAGCGGAAAGGCCGTTGGTCCTGATGACGTACCTGTGGAGGTATGGAAGTGCCTAGGAGAGACAGCAGTGGAATTTCTAACAAGGTTGTTCAATAGGATTTTAGAGAGTGAGAAGATGCCTGAGGAATGGAGGAGAAGCGTTCTGGTCCCAATCTTTAAGAACAAGGGTGACACGCAGAACTGCAGCAACTATAGAGGAATAAAGTTGATGAGCCACACAATGAAGCTGTGGGAAAGAGTAGTGGAAGCCAGGCTTAGGAAGAAGGTGGAGATTTGTGAGCAGCAGTATGGTTTCATGCCCCGTAAGAGCACCACTGATGCCATTTTTGCTTTGAGAATGTTGATGGAAAAGTACAGAGAAGGTCAGAAGGAGCTGCATTGTGTGTTCGTAGATTTAGAGAAGGCGTATGACAGGGTGCCGAGGGAGGAGCTGTGGTACTGTATGAGGTCGTCTGGAGTGGCAGAAAAGTATGTCAGAGTAGTTCAGGACATGTATGAGAGAAGTATGACGGTGGTGAGATGTGCTGTAGGTCAGACAGAGGAGTTCAAGGTGGAGGTGGGACTACACCAAGGATCAGCTTTGAGTCCTTTTTTGTTTGCTATGCTGATGGACAGGCTGACAGACGAGGTAAGACAGGAATCTCCCTGGACAATGATGTTTGCGGATGACATTGTAATTTGCAGTGAGAGTAGAGAGCAGGTGGAGGAACAGCTAGAGAGGTGGAGGTTTGCTCTGGAAAGAAGAGGTATGAAGGTCAGTCGTAGTAAGACAGAATACATGTGTCTGAACGAGAGGGATCAAGGTAGAAGCGTTAGGTTACAGGGGACTGAGGTGAAGAAGGTGCAGGAGTTTAAGTACTTGGGGTCAACAGTTCAGTGGGATGGGGATTGTGGAAAAGAGGTGAAGAGGCGAGTGCAGGCAGGTTGGAGCGGTTGGAGGAAAGTGTCAGGAGTGTTGTGTGACAGAAGAGTGCCAGCAAGACTCAAAGGAAAGGTGTACAAGACAGTGGTGAGACCAGCTCTGCTCTATGGGTTAGAGACGGTAGCAGTGAGACAGAGACAAGAGGCTGAGATGGAGGTAGCGAAGATGAAGATGTTGAGGTTCTCCTTAGGAGTGACCAGGTTAGACAGGATAAGGAACGAGTACATCAGAGGGACGGCTCATGTTGCCTGTGTCAGCGACAAAGTCAGAGAAGCCAGACTGAGATGGTTTGGACATGTTCAGAGGAGGGATAGTGGATATATTGGTAGAAGGATGTTGGAGATGGAGCTGCCTGGCAGGAGGGCGAGAGGACGGCCAAAGAGGAGATACATGGATGTCTTAACAGAGGACATGAAGTTGGCTAATGTTAGGGTAGAAGATGTCCATGATAGAGTGAGGTGGAAAAGGATGATTCGCTGTGGCGACCCCTGATGGGAAAAGCCGAAAGAGAAAGAAGAAGAAGCAGTATGCATGCAGGGGAGGGGCTTAGAACGCACAGGGCCCATGGCTCAGGACACGCAGGGCCCATGAGGCCGACGCGTGCTCCTTGGTAAGACAGTGTGAATAAAACAGCCACCTTTTGTCTCTCACTTCACTTTTACGCCTGTCCAGCCAAGTTGTAGCTGTTGTGGTGTGCATAGAGCCTGATGAAGGCAGAATTTGCCGAAACGCGTAGCGAGCACACTTTATTCTAATTTTGTATTGTTTATTTATTCATTTTTTTACATTTTTGTGAATAAAAACACTCATTTAAGTGGTTGTCCCGCTTTTTTCTTTTTTTCTTTTTTCAAAGTTTGCAAGTTTTTCTATTTTTGATTACATTCTTGCCTGGTGGAAAAACCGTAACATCTGCCATGCACTTCTACGACGGAGAGGAGGATGGAGGTGCTTGGACCACGGTGCGCTACGGGAGGAGACACTACAGAAATCCCCGTGCGCTCAGCTTTAATTACCGGGGCCGACCGGACCATAGGATGGACCGTGCATTTCCCGTCTCCGGCTGGAAGAGGGCGCCAAGGTTCCCAAATTTTGGCTGGAGTAGGGCTTCACCTTCAAATCCTAACTGGCCTGCGCCTCCTATGTACGACGGGTCCCGGCCTTATTTTCCACAGCCCCGCTCTTATGCAGCAGCGGTCCGGGGCTCACCTACCAGACGAGCGACAAGATTTGGACCCCCAGCAGATGTTAGGCAGGACCTCCGGCGACCTGCAGATGAAAGACTTGGACAGCTTATCCGCAAATTACATGCTGTAATTAAGATGGTGCATCACTTACAAAACGTGACCATCACGCCGGACAGACCAGAACCTCTGATGATCGCTCGCATAGTGGACTCATTAACCTCACTGATTAAACCCGCTGATCCCACGGATGATGTGTTAGACCTCATTGAGGGCAACGCAAAAAACTGGGGACAGAACACACTGCAGATCCTCCAGGATCACTACCAAAAGAGGCTGGAGAAACTTTTACAGGATCTCCCCGGTGATTTAACCCGAGATTGGAGGGAAGCCTTCATCGTGGCGACACGATGGGCTTGCAGAAATCTACCTCGGATCACGCAGGATGTTCTCGATCAGGCAGAGGCCCTGATCATCACCTGCAGATCAGACTCGGAGCGGCGAAGTCCAGCGGCTACGACACCACCCCCCGGCAGGGTCTGATAGCCGCCGGGGGCCGCGCACATCAGGAGGAAGAAAAAAGAGGACCCGTCAACCTGAGCGGGTCTCCATGAGCATTCAAGCTGAATGTTACGAGGCCACAAACCGATCAGTTGGAACTATGACGGACATGAGACCAGCTTGGCCTCCAGATGCAGTTGCAGCAGCCGCTGCCGAGAAGCAGCGTGGACCGCGAACGGCGACCCGCCGCAACCCCTTCGTGGCGCGTGAGGAATTTCTCCCTCAGATTGTGGGGATAACTTCACCCTCTGCTCCCAGACCGGCAGCACGGGCGCCACCTTCCCGAATTTCAGCACTGGACAGCTCCCAGGAGGAGGAAAGCTCCGATAGAGAGGAGAACCGCGGCGGGGAGGTTCTTCACGAGGAGGAGGAGGAGGAGTTCGATAATGAATACGACAGCGAGGAAGATGGGGATGAGGCAGACACGGACGCTGACCCCCCAGCTTCAGGTAGTTCGGGGCTGGATCATATTGTAAGGCCTGGAGGGTTGAAAGATGGGGTAAACAACAAAAAATTGAATGAGGGTATTGAAGGGCTAGAGGAATGATCTGGGGAGAGCGCACGCACACCACCAAAGAGGACCCAAATTCTTGGCCACAATGACAATTTATTCCGATGGAAAAAACATATGAATGGCCAAAAAGTTCCAGTTAAAAGACACTTAAAACAAGCATAAAATGCGTCTAAAAATTCTAGGCACGGATTAAAACAGTAAAACACGATAAAAATCCCAGGAACAGTTAAAAAGGATAAAAGAGACCTAAAAGTCCAAAGAACAGTTAAAACTGGTTTAAAAATGCAGCTCAAAGGGGGGAATCACTGATCCCAAACCAGGAGACGTCTCTCTTCCCCCGACGCTGTTCCGAGGATCCCTCCAGTCATACACACAAAGACCTGGGGGGCGGGCTCCGTTCCGCCTCTGGGGTTTGTGACCGGCACTCCTCAGCGTCACCTCCAGCTGGCTCTCCTGGACACGCTGGAATCTGTGGAAACAGGCAAGCGGCAGCACGAAAAGCAATTCCTGAAGCAGGCTGCCACTAGCCCTCCCACCTATTTCCACCAGTCTGCTGAAGCCCGTTCGGCTACTTACACACAGGCAGGGTCCCTGCCCTGCCCTTGCGTGTCGATCGCTCTGCAGACTGATGGTCCCAGCGCCCAGCGCTCTCAGAGTGTGTGTCCCGATCACAGCGAGTCTTCCCGACGTCTGGCGGTCCCGACGTCTGGCGGTCCCGGCGTCCCACTCGCGCCCCGCGTGCATGCGCCTGCTGTCGGTGTGCGACTGCCTTTGGCTTTCCTCCTCAGGACTTTTATAAGTCCCTCCTGATGAGGAGCAGGTGCGGTGGATCGGCGCGCTATGTTACAAGGGGGGTGTGTCCATAGAAAGCATGCAACAAACAGGTAGCACCACAAACATGCAAAAGAAAAACACCCTACAACATGCAATCCCCCCACATCATCACAATATTTCGGACAGCCCGGGTGTGACAGAATGCCAGGAGGACAGCGCATCTCCAGCTTCAGCGGAGGAACGCTGTATTACAGGGCTGGAGCTAGCAGGTGACGGTGCTGAGCCACCAGTAGCCCGTGTTGACTTACCTGCCCCAGAGCGGCAGGTTTTCAAGGTAAAGCGTCACCCTGAAACAAACAGAGAATTGATTGACTGGTTTCTGGAAGTGGAGAAAAGGTGTCTTATTGTTGGTGACTCAAATTTATCCAGAATCCCTGAATAGTCCATCCCAGATCTACAGATTGAGAGGTGTCCAGGTGCTAATTTTCGCCACATGCAGGCTTTATTTGAGATAGCCCACGTTCCGTGGGATTTGGTGGTTCAGAATGTGGTCATTGCAGCCGGCATTAACGCCAAAGGTCAGAACATTAAAGAAACTGCAGTTAAACAGCTCCAGCGGGCTCTGAAGATGGCTAAACACAGATTTCCATCTGCTGTCATCTGGGTTCCCTTGGTTAATTTTTCTGGTAACTTATCTGCAATGGAGCAGAACAACATGAAACTACTAAATCAGCATATTAAAAAAAAATATGAGACACATCCCCCTGCTGGAGGACTCGCATTTTGCAACAGAAAAAGATGCAATTCACTGGACCGAGGACACGGCCAGAGCAATGTTGGAACATTGGAGGTATTTTTTAAAGTGGAATACCCACTAAGTCCATTCAGGGTAGAGTGTGTAAGGGGACAGCCCTTTATGGCCCCACAATATCATGGTTTTGACTGAAAAGTGATGCCCTGACAGAACAACAAGGTGACCTCCTCAAAAACGGTTTAACTTTTATTTCCATAGATAACTTTTTAAAAAAATACAGACCCAAAACACAAGACTGTATTAATCATGTTTCCTGTTCTTTGCGGGATTAACATTTGGTGGGACAAACCGAAACTTTTGTTAGCACAAGAAAGTGACAACATAAATATAATATTGCTCATAATGGATAGGTGCATAACCCACTGGTGGAGCATTTTCTCATGACCCAGGGTTTTTCTTTATGGTGAACAGTGTGAGAGATTTTGTTATCATTGTTACTGTTATTATGGCTATTGTTCTTATGGTTCTTATTACTGTTTTATGATGATTATTATTATTACTTTAACCCTACCCCTGGTCCTGTTTCTAACCCTAACCTTTAGTTTAATCTGAACCCTAATCCCAACCCTTAATCAGTTATTAGACATTTAAATAATCTTAAACATAAAGCAATAACATGGTTGGAAGGAAAAGGTTTTGTTTCACGTGTCTTTTTGCCTGGTTAGCAGTATGCATGCAGGGGAGGGGCTTAGAACGCACAGGGCCCATGGCTCAGGACACGCAGGGCCCATGAGGCCGACGCGTGCTCCTTGGTAAGACAGTGTGAATAAAACAGCCACCTTTTGTCTCTCACTTCACTTTTACGCCTGTCCAGCCAAGTTGTAGCTGTTGTGGTGTGCATAGAGCCTGATGAAGGCAGAATTTGCCGAAACGCGTAGCGAGCACACTTTATTCTAATTTTGTATTGTTTATTTTTTATTTTTTTACATTTTTGTGAATAAAAACACTCATTTAAGTGGTTGTCCCGCTTTTTTCTTTTTTTCTTTTTTCAAAGTTTGCAAGTTTTTCTATTTTTGATTACATTCTTGCCTGGTGGAAAAACCGTAACACCTGCCATGCACTTCTACGACGGAGAGGAGGATGGAGGTGCTTGGACCACGGTGCGCTACGGGAGGAGACACTACAGAAATCCCCGTGCGCTCAGCTTTAATTACCGGGGCCGACCGGACCATAGGATGGACCGTGCATTTCCCGTCTCCGGCTGGAAGAGGGCGCCAAGGTTCCCAAATTTTGGCTGGAGTAGGGCTTCACCTTCAAATCCTAACTGGCCTGCGCCTCCTATGTACGACGGGTCCCGGCCTTATTTTCCACAGCCCCGCTCTTATGCAGCAGCGGTCCGGGGCTCACCTACCAGACGAGCGACAAGATTTGGACCCCCAGCAGATGTTAGGCAGGACCTCCGGCGACCTGCAGATGAAAGACTTGGACAGCTTATCCGCAAATTACATGCTGTAATTAAGATGGTGCATCACTTACAAAACGTGACCATCACGCCGGACAGACCAGAACCTCTGATGATCGCTCGCATAGTGGACTCATTAACCTCACTGATTAAACCCGCTGATCCCACGGATGATGTGTTAGACCTCATTGAGGGCAACGCAAAAAACTGGGGACAGAACACACTGCAGATCCTCCAGGATCACTACCAAAAGAGGCTGGAGAAACTTTTACAGGATATCCCCGGTGATTTAACCCGAGATTGGAGGGAAGCCTTCATCGTGGCGACACGATGGGCTTGCAGAAATCTACCTCGGATCACGCAGGATGTTCTCGATCAGGCAGAGGCCCTGATCATCACCTGCAGATCAGACTCGGAGCGGCGAAGTCCAGCGGCTACGACACCACCCCCCGGCAGGGTCTGATAGCCGCCGGGGGCCGCGCACATCAGGAGGAAGAAAAAAGAGGACCCGTCAACCTGAGCGGGTCTCCATGAGCATTCAAGCTGAATGTTACGAGGCCACAAACCGATCAGTTGGAACTATGACGGACATGACACCAGCTTGGCCTCCAGATGCAGTTCCAGCAGCCGCTGCCGAGAAGCAGCGTGGACCGCGAACGGCGACCCGCCGCAACCCCTTCGTGGCGCGTGAGGAATTTCTCCCTCAGATTGTGGGGATAACTTCACCCTCTGCTCCCAGACCGGCAGCACGGGCGCCACCTTCCCGAATTTCAGCACTGGACAGCTCCCAGGAGGAGGAAAGCTCCGATAGAGAGGAGAACCGCGGCGGGGAGGTTCTTCACGAGGAGGAGGAGGAGGAGTTCGATAATGAATACGACAGCGAGGAAGATGGGGATGAGGCGGACACGGACGCTGACCCCCCAGCTTCAGGTAGTTCGGGGCTGGATCATATTGTAAGGCCTGGAGGGTTGAAAGATGGGGTAAACAACAAAAAATTGAATGAGGGTATTGAAGGGCTAGAGGAATGATCTGGGGAGAGCGCACGCACACCACCAAAGAGGACCCAAATTCTTGGCCACAATGACAATTTATTCCGATGGAAAAAACATATGAATGGCCAAAAAGTTCCAGTTAAAAGACACTTAAAACAAGCATAAAATGCGTCTAAAAATTCTAGGCACGGATTAAAACAGTAAAACACGATAAAAATCCCAGGAACAGTTAAAAAGGATAAAAGAGACCTAAAAGTCCAAAGAACAGTTAAAACTGGTTTAAAAATGCAGCTCAAAGGGGGGAATCACTGATCCCAAACCAGGAGACGTCTCTCTTCCCCCGACGCTGTTCCGAGGATCCCTCCAGTCATACACACAAAGACCTGGGGGGCGGGCTCCGTTCCGCCTCTGGGGTTTGTGACCGGCACTCCTCCGCGTCACCTCCAGCTGGCTCTCCTGGACACGCTGGAATCTGTGGAAACAGGCAAGCGGCAGCACGAAAAGCAATTCCTGATGCAGGCTGCCACTAGCCCTCCCACCTATTTCCACCAGTCTGCTGAAGCCCGTTCGGCTACTTACACACAGGCAGGGTCCCTGCCCTGCCCTTGCGTGTCGATCGCTCTGCAGACTGATGGTCCCAGCGCCCAGCGCTCTCAGAGTGTGTGTCCCGATCACAGCGAGTCTTCCCGACGTCTGGCGGTCCCGACGTCTGGCGGTCCCGGCGTCCCACTCGCGCCCCGCGTGCATGCGCCTGCTGTCGGTGTGCGACTGCCTTTGGCTTTCCTCCTCAGGACTTTTATAAGTCCCTCCTGATGAGGAGCAGGTGCGGTGGATCGGCGCGCTATGTTACAAGGGGGGTGTGTCCATAGAAAGCATGCAACAAACAGGTAGCACCACAAACATGCAAAAGAAAAACACCCTACAACATGCAATCCCCCCACATCATCACAATATTTCGGACAGCCCGGGTGTGACAGAATGCCAGGAGGACAGCGCATCTCCAGCTTCAGCGGAGGAACGCTGTATTACAGGGCTGGAGCTAGCAGGTGACGGTGCTGAGCCACCAGTAGCCCGTGTTGACTTACCTGCCCCAGAGCGGCAGGTTTTCAAGGTAAAGCGTCACCCTGAAACAAACAGAGAATTGATTGACTGGTTTCTGGAAGTGGAGAAAAGGTGTCTTATTGTTGGTGACTCAAATTTATCCAGAATCCCTGAATATTCCATCCCAGATCTACAGATTGAGAGGTGTCCAGGTGCTAATTTTCGCCACATGCAGGCTTTATTTGAGATAGCCCACGTTCCGTGGGATTTGGTGGTTCAGAATGTGGTCATTGCAGCCGGCATTAACGCCAAAGGTCAGAACATTAAAGAAACTGCAGTTAAACAGCTCCAGCGGGCTCTGAAGATGGCTAAACACAGATTTCCATCTGCTGTCATCTGGGTTCCCTTGGTTAATTTTTCTGGTAACTTATCTGCAATGGAGCAGAACAACATGAAACTACTAAATCAGCACATTAAAAAAAAATATGAGACACATCCCCCTGCTGGAGGACTCGCATTTTGCAACAGAAAAAGATGCAATTCACTGGACCGAGGACACGGCCAGAGCAATGTTGGAACATTGGAGGTATTTTTTAAAGTGGAATACCCACTAAGTCCATTCAGGGTAGAGTGTGTAAGGGGACAGCCCTTTATGGCCCCACAATATCATGGTTTTGACTGAAAAGTGATGCCCTGACAGAACAACAAGGTGACCTCCTCAAAAACGGTTTAACTTTTATTTCCATAGATAACTTTTTAAAAAAATACAGACCCAAAACACAAGACTGTATTAATCATGTTTCCTGTTCTTTGCGGGATTAACATTTGGTGGGACAAACCGAAACTTTTGTTAGCACAAGAAAGTGACAACATAAATATAATATTGCTCATAATGGATAAGTGCATAACCCACTGGTGGAGCATTTTCTCATGACCCAGGGTTTTTCTTTATGGTGAACAGTGTGAGAGATTTTGTTATCATTGTTACTGTTATTATGGCTATTGTTCTTATGGTTCTTATTACTGTTTTATGATGATTATTATTATTACTTTAACCCTACCCCTGGTCCTGTTTCTAACCCTAACCTTTAGTTTAATCTGAACCCTAATCCCAACCCTTAATCAGTTATTAGACATTTAAATAATCTTAAACATAAAGCAATAACATGGTTGGAAGGAAAAGGTTTTGTTTCACGTGTCTTTTTGCCTGGTTAGCAGTATGCATGCAGGGGAGGGGCTTAGAACGCACAGGGCCCATGGCTCAGGACACGCAGGGCCCATGAGGCCGACGCGTGCTCCTTGGTAAGACAGTGTGAATAAAACAGCCACCTTTTGTCTCTCACTTCACTTTTACGCCTGTCCAGCCAAGTTGTAGCTGTTGTGGTGTGCATAGAGCCTGATGAAGGCAGAATTTGCCGAAACGCGTAGCGAGCACACTTTATTCTAATTTTGTATTGTTTATTTATTTATTTTTTTACATTTTTGTGAATAAAAACACTCATTTAAGTGGTTGTCCCGCTTTTTTCTTTTTTTCTTTTTTCAAAGTTTGCAAGTTTTTCTATTTTTGATTACATTCTTGCCTGGTGGAAAAACCGTAACACCTGCCATGCACTTCTACGACGGAGAGGAGGATGGAGGTGCTTGGACCACGGTGCGCTACGGGAGGAGACACTACAGAAATCCCCGTGCGCTCAGCTTTAATTACCGGGGCCGACCGGACCATAGGATGGACCGTGCATTTCCCGTCTCCGGTTGGAAGAGGGCGCCAAGGTTCCCAAATTTTGGCTGGAGTAGGGCTTCACCTTCAAATCCTGACTGGCCTGCGCCTCCTATGTACGACGGGTCCCGGCCTTATTTTCCACAGCCCCGCTCTTATGCAGCAGCGGTCCGGGGCTCACCTACCAGACGAGCGACAAGATTTGGACCCCCAGCAGATGTTAGGCAGGACCTCCGGCGACCTGCAGATGAAAGACTTGGACAGCTTATCCGCAAATTACATGCTGTAATTAAGATGGTGCATCACTTACAAAACGTGACCATCACGCCGGACAGACCAGAACCTCTGATGATCGCTCGCATAGTGGACTCATTAACCTCACTGATTAAACCCGCTGATCCCACGGATGATGTGTTAGACCTCATTGAGGGCAACGCAAAAAACTGGGGACAGAACACACTGCAGATCCTCCAGGATCACTACCAAAAGAGGCTGGAGAAACTTTTACAGGATCTCCCCGGTGATTTAACCCGAGATTGGAGGGAAGCCTTCATCGTGGCGACACGATGGGCTTGCAGAAATCTACCTCGGATCACGCAGGATGTTCTCGATCAGGCAGAGGCCCTGATCATCACCTGCAGATCAGACTCGGAGCGGCGAAGTCCAGCGGCTACGACACCACCCCCCGGCAGGGTCTGATAGCCGCCGGGGGCCGCGCACATCAGGAGGAAGAAAAAAGAGGACCCGTCAACCTGAGCGGGTCTCCATGAGCATTCAAGCTGAATGTTACGAGGCCACAAACCGATCAGTTGGAACTATGACGGACATGAGACCAGCTTGGCCTCCAGATGCAGTTCCAGCAGCCGCTGCCGAGAAGCAGCGTGGACCGCGAACGGCGACCCGCCGCAACCCCTTCGTGGCGCGTGAGGAATTTCTCCCTCAGATTGTGGGGATAACTTCACCCTCTGCTCCCAGACCGGCAGCACGGGCGCCACCTTCCCGAATTTCAGCACTGGACAGCTCCCAGGAGGAGGAAAGCTCCGATAGAGAGGAGAACCGCGGCGGGGAGGTTCTTCACGAGGAGGAGGAGGAGGAGTTCGATAATGAATACGACAGCGAGGAAGATGGGGATGAGGCGGACACGGACGCTGACCCCCCAGCTTCAGGTAGTTCGGGGCTGGATCATATTGTAAGGCCTGGAGGGTTGAAAGATGGGGTAAACAACAAAAAATTGAATGAGGGTATTGAAGGGCTAGAGGAATGATCTGGGGAGAGCGCACGCACACCACCAAAGAGGACCCAAATTCTTGGCCACAATGACAATTTATTCCGATGGAAAAAACATATGAATGGCCAAAAAGTTCCAGTTAAAAGACACTTAAAACAAGCATAAAATGCGTCTAAAAATTCTAGGCACGGATTAAAACAGTAAAACACGATAAAAATCCCAGGAACAGTTGAAAAAGGATAAAAGAGACCTAAAAGTCCAAAGAACAGTTAAAACTGGTTTAAAAATGCAGCTCAAAGGGGGGAATCACTGATCCCAAACCAGGAGACGTCTCTCTTCCCCCGACGCTGTTCCGAGGATCCCTCCAGTCATACACACAAAGACCTGGGGGGCGGGCTCCGTTCCGCCTCTGGGGTTTGTGACCGGCACTCCTCCGCGTCACCTCCAGCTGGCTCTCCTGGACACGCTGGAATCTGTGGAAACAGGCAAGCGGCAGCACGAAAAGCAATTCCTGATGCAGGCTGCCACTAGCCCTCCCACCTATTTCCACCAGTCTGCTGAAGCCCGTTCGGCTACTTACACACAGGCAGGGTCCCTGCCCTGCCCTTGCGTGTCGATCGCTCTGCAGACTGATGGTCCCAGCGCCCAGCGCTCTCAGAGTGTGTGTCCCGATCACAGCGAGTCTTCCCGACGTCTGGCGGTCCCGACGTCTGGCGGTCCCGGCGTCCCACTCGCGCCCCGCGTGCATGAGCCTGCTGTCGGTGTGCGACTGCCTTTGGCTTTCCTCCTCAGGACTTTTATAAGTCCCTCCTGATGAGGAGCAGGTGTGGTGGATCGGCGCGCTATGTTACAAGGGGGGTGTGTCCATAGAAAGCATGCAACAAACAGGTAGCACCACAAACATGCAAAAGAAAAACACCCTACAACATGCAATCCCCCCACATCATCACAATATTTCGGACAGCCCGGGTGTGACAGAATGCCAGGAGGACAGCGCATCTCCAGCTTCAGCGGAGGAACGCTGTATTACAGGGCTGGAGCTAGCAGGTGACGGTGCTGAGCCACCAGTAGCCCGTGTTGACTTACCTGCCCCAGAGCGGCAGGTTTTCAAGGTAAAGCGTCACCCTGAAACAAACAGAGAATTGATTGACTGGTTTCTGGAAGTGGAGAAAAGGTGTCTTATTGTTGGTGACTCAAATTTATCCAGAATCCCTGAATATTCCATCCCAGATCTACAGATTGAGAGGTGTCCAGGTGCTAATTTTCGCCACATGCAGGCTTTATTTGAGATAGCCCACGTTCCGTGGGATTTGGTGGTTCAGAATGTGGTCATTGCAGCCGGCATTAACGCCAAAGGTCAGAACATTAAAGAAACTGCAGTTAAACAGCTCCAGCGGGCTCTGAAGATGGCTAAACACAGAGTTCCATCTGCTGTCATCTGGGTTCCCTTGGTTATTTTTTCTGGTAACTTATCTGCAATGGAGCAGAACAACATGAAACTACTAAATCAGCATATTAAAAAAAAATATGAGACACATCCCCCTGCTGGAGGACTCGCATTTTGCAACAGAAAAAGATGCAATTCACTGGACCGAGGACACGGCCAGAGCAATGTTGGAACATTGGAGGTATTTTTTAAAGTGGAATACCCACTAAGTCCATTCAGGGTAGAGTGTGTAAGGGGACAGCCCTTTATGGCCCCACAATATCATGGTTTTGACTGAAAAGTGATGCCCTGACAGAACAACAAGGTGACCTCCTCAAAAACGGCTTAACTTTTATTTCCATAGATAACTTTTTAAAAAAATCAGACCCAAAACACAAGACTGTATTGATCATGTTTCCTGTTCTTTGTGGGATTAACATTTGGTGGGACAAACCGAAACTTTTGTTAGCACAAGAAAGTGACAACATAAATATAATATTGCTCATAATGGATAGGTGCATAACCCACTGGTGGAGCATTTTCTCATGACCCAGGGTTTTTCTTTATGGTGAACAGTGTGAGAGATTTTGTTATCATTGTTACTGTTATTATGGCTATTGTTCTTATGGTTCTTATTACTGTTTTATGATGATTATTATTATTACTTTAACCCTACCCCTGGTCCTGTTTCTAACCCTAACCTTTAGTTTAATCTGAACCCTAATCCCAACCCTTAATCAGTTATTAGAAATTTAAATAATCTTAAACATAAAGCAATAACATGGTTGGAAGGAAAAGGTTTTGTTTCACGTGTCTTTTTGCCTGGTTAGCAGTATGCATGCAGGGAGGAGGTGATGGGCAGGTTTGGTGTGAAGGAAAGGAATCTGGAGGGACAGATGTTGGTGGACTTTGCGAAGAGGATGGAAATGGCTGTAGTCAACACTTACTTCCAGAAGAGAGAGGAACATAGAGTGACATACAGAAGTGGAGGTAGGAGTACTCAGGTGGACTACATCCTATGTAGACGAGGTCATTTGAGAGAGGTTAATGGCTGCAAAGTGGTGGTAGGAGAGAGTGTAGCCAGGCAGCACCGCATGGTGGTGTGTAAGATGACTCTGGAGGTCAGGAAGAAGAAGAGAGGGAAAACAGAAAAGAAGACCAAGTGGTGGAAGCTACAGAATGAAGAAACTTGTGAGGAATTTAGGCAGAAGTTGAGGCAGGTCCTGGGTGGTCAGGATGAGCTTCCAGAGGACTGGGAAACTACAGCAGAGATTATCAGGGAAACAGGTAGGAAGGTGCTAGGTGTGTCATCTGGAAAGAGGAAAGACGGTAAAGAGACTTGGTGGTGGAATGAGGAAGTACAGGAATGCGTCCAGAGGAAGAGGTTGGCTAAAAGGAAGTGGGATGTAGAAAGGACTGAGGAAGGTAGACAGGAGTACAAGGAAGCGCAGCGTAAAGTGAAGAGAGAGGTGGCAAAGGCCAAACAGAAAGCTTACGATGAGCTATATGACAGGTTAGACACAAAGGAAGGAGAGAAGGACTTGTACAGGCTAGCCAGACAGAGAGACAGAGATGGGAAGGACGTGCAACAGATAAGGGTGATTAAGGACAGAGATGGAAAGGTGCTAACAACCCAAGAGAGTGTACAGAAAAGATGGAAGGAGTATTTTGAGGAGCTGATGAACGAGGAAAATGACAGGGAAAGAAGGGAGGAAGATGTGGTTGTTGTGGAGCAGGAAGTAGCAGAGATTGGAAAGGATGAGGTTAGGAAGGCTCTGAAAAGGATGAAGAGCGGAAAGGCCGTTGGTCCTGATGACGTACCTGTGGAGGTATGGAAGTCTCTAGGAGAGACAGCAGTGGAATTTCTAACAAGGTTGTTCAATAGGATTTTAGAGAGTGAGAAGATGCCTGAGGAATGGAGGAGAAGCGTTCTGGTCCCAATCTTTAAGAACAAGGGTGACACGCAGAACTGCAGCAACTATAGAGGAATAAAGTTGATGAGCCACACAATGAAGCTGTGGGAAAGAGTAGTGGAAGCCAGGCTTAGGAAGAAGGTGGAGATTTGTGAGCAGCAGTATGGTTTCATGCCCCGTAAGAGCACCACTGATGCCATTTTTGCTTTGAGAATGTTGATGGAAAAGTACAGAGAAGGTCAGAAGGAGCTGCATTGTGTGTTCGTAGATTTAGAGAAGGCGTATGACAGGGTGCCGAGGGAGGAGCTGTGGTACTGTATGAGGTCGTCTGGAGTGGCAGAAAAGTATGTCAGAGTAGTTCAGGACATGTATGAGAGAAGTATGACGGTGGTGAGATGTGCTGTAGGTCAGACAGAGGAGTTCAAGGTGGAGGTGGGACTACACCAAGGATCAGCTTTGAGTCCTTTTTTGTTTGCTATGCTGATGGACAGGCTGACAGATGAGGTAAGACAGGAATCTCCCTGGACAATGATGTTTGCGGATGACATTGTAATTTGCAGTGAGAGTAGAGAGCAGGTGGAGGAACAGCTAGAGAGGTGGAGGTTTGCTCTGGAAAGAAGAGGTATGAAGGTCAGTCGTAGTAAGACAGAATACATGTGTCTGAACGAGAGGGATCAAGGTAGAAGCGTTAGGTTACAGGGGACTGAGGTGAAGAAGGTGCAGGAGTTTAAGTACTTGGGGTCAACAGTTCAGTGTGATGGGGATTGTGGAAAAGAGGTGAAGAGGCGAGTGCAGGCAGGTTGGAGCGGTTGGAGGAAAGTGTCAGGAGTGTTGTGTGACAGAAGAGTGCCAGCAAGACTCAAAGGAAAGGTGTACAAGACAGTGGTGAGACCAGCTCTGCTCTATGGGTTAGAGACGGTAGCAGTGAGACAGAGACAAGAGGCTGAGATGGAGGTAGCGAAGATGAAGATGTTGAGGTTCTCCTTAGGAGTGACCAGGTTAGACAGGATAAGGAACGAGTACATCAGAGGGACGGCTCATGTTGCCTGTGTCAGCGACAAAGTCAGAGAAGCCAGACTGAGATGGTTTGGACATGTTCAGAGGAGGGATAGTGGATATATTGGTAGAAGGATGTTGGAGATGGAGCTGCCTGGCAGGAGGGCAAGAGGACGGCCAAAGAGGAGATAGATGGATGTCTTAACAGAGGACATGAAGTTGGCTAATGTTAGGGTAGAAGATGTCCATGATAGAGTGAGGTGGAAAAGGATGATTCGCTGTGGCGACCCCTGATGGGAAAAGCCGAAAGAGAAAGAAGAAGAAGCAGTATGCATGCAGGGGAGGGGCTTAGAACGCACAGGGCCCATGGCTCAGGACACGCAGGGCCCATGAGGCCGACGCGTGCTCCTTGGTAAGACAGTGTGAATAAAACAGCCACCTTTTGTCTCTCACTTCACTTTTACGCCTGTCCAGCCAAGTTGTAGCTGTTGTGGTGTGCATAGAGCCTGATGAAGGCAGAATTTGCCGAAACGCGTAGCGAGCACACTTTATTCTAATTTTGTATTGTTTATTTATTTATTTTTTTACATTTTTGTGAATAAAAACACTCATTTAAGTGGTTGTCCCGCTTTTTTCTTTTTTTCTTTTTTCAAAGTTTGCAAGTTTTTCTATTTTTGATTACATTCTTGCCTGGTGGAAAAACCGTAACACCTGCCATGCACTTCTACGACGGAGAGGAGGATGGAGGTGCTTGGACCACGGTGCGCTACGGGAGGAGACACTACAGAAATCCCCGTGCGCTCAGCTTTAATTACCGGGGCCGACCGGACCATAGGATGGACCGTGCATTTCCCGTCTCCGGCTGGAAGAGGGCGCCAAGGTTCCCAAATTTTGGCTGGAGTAGGGCTTCACCTTCAAATCCTAACTGGCCTGCGCCTCCTATGTACGACGGGTCCCGGCCTTATTTTCCACAGCCCCGCTCTTATGCAGCAGCGGTCCGGGGCTCACCTACCAGACGAGCGACAAGATTTGGACCCCCAGCAGATGTTAGGCAGGACGACCTGCAGATGAAAGACTTGGACAGCTTATCCGCAAATTACATGCTGTAATTAAGATGGTGCATCACTTACAAAACGTGACCATCACGCCGGACAGACCAGAACCTCTGATGATCGCTCGCATAGTGGACTCATTAACCTCACTGATTAAACCCGCTGATCCCACGGATGATGTGTTAGACCTCATTGAGGGCAACGCAAAAAACTGGGGACAGAACACACTGCAGATCCTCCAGGATCACTACCAAAAGAGGCTGGAGAAACTTTTACAGGATCTCCCCGGTGATTTAACCCGAGATTGGAGGGAAGCCTTCATCGTGGCGACACGATGGGCTTGCAGAAATCTACCTCGGATCACGCAGGATGTTCTCGATCAGGCAGAGGCCCTGATCATCACCTGCAGATCAGACTCGGAGCGGCGAAGTCCAGCGGCTACGACACCACCCCCCGGCAGGGTCTGATAGCCGCCGGGGGCCGCGCACATCAGGAGGAAGAAAAAAGAGGACCCGTCAACCTGAGCGGGTCTCCATGAGCATTCAAGCTGAATGTTACGAGGCCACAAACCGATCAGTTGGAACTATGACGGACATGAGACCAGCTTGGCCTCCAGATGCAGTTCCAGCAGCCGCTGCCGAGAAGCAGCGTGGACCGCGAACGGCGACCCGCCGCCACCCCTTCGTGGCGCGTGAGGAATTTCTCCCTCAGATTGTGGGGATAACTTCACCCTCTGCTCCCAGACCGGCAGCACGGGCGCCACCTTCCCGAATTTCAGCACTGGACAGCTCCCAGGAGGAGGAAAGCTCCGATAGAGAGGAGAACCGCGGCGGGGAGGTTCTTCACGAGGAGGAGGAGGAGGAGGAGTTCGATAATGAATACGACAGCGAGGAAGATGGGGATGAGGCGGACACGGACGCTGACCCCCCAGCTTCAGGTAGTTCGGGGCTGGATCATATTGTAAGGCCTGGAGGGTTGAAAGATGGGGTAAACAACAAAAAATTGAATGAGGGTATTGAAGGGCTAGAGGAATGATCTGGGGAGAGCGCACGCACACCACCAAAGAGGACCCAAATTCTTGGCCACAATGACAATTTATTCCGATGGAAAAAACATATGAATGGCCAAAAAGTTCCAGTTAAAAGACACTTAAAACAAGCATAAAATGCGTCTAAAAATTCTAGGCACGGATTAAAACAGTAAAACACGATAAAAATCCCAGGAACAGTTAAAAAGGATAAAAGAGACCTAAAAGTCCAAAGAACAGTTAAAACTGGTTTAAAAATGCAGCTCAAAGGGGGGAATCACTGATCCCAAACCAGGAGACGTCTCTCTTCCCCCGACGCTGTTCCGAGGATCCCTCCAGTCATACACACAAAGACCTGGGGGGCGGGCTCCGTTCCGCCTCTGGGGTTTGTGACCGGCACTCCTCCGCGTCACCTCCAGCTGGCTCTCCTGGACACGCTGGAATCTGTGGAAACAGGCAAGCGGCAGCACGAAAAGCAATTCCTGATGCAGGCTGCCACTAGCCCTCCCACCTATTTCCACCAGTCTGCTGAAGCCCGTTCGGCTACTTACACACAGGCAGGGTCCCTGCCCTGCCCTTGCGTGTCGATCGCTCTGCAGACTGATGGTCCCAGCGCCCAGCGCTCTCAGAGTGTGTGTCCCGATCACAGCGAGTCTTCCCGACGTCTGGCGGTCCCGACGTCTGGCGGTCCCGACGTCTGGCGGTCCCGGCGTCCCACTCGCGCCCCGCGTGCATGCGCCTGCTGTCGGTGTGCGACTGCCTTTGGCTTTCCTCCTCAGGACTTTTATAAGTCCCTCCTGATGAGGAGCAGGTGCGGTGGATCGGCGCGCTATGTTACAAGGGGGGTGTGTCCATAGAAAGCATGCAACAAACAGGTAGCACCACAAACATGCAAAAGAAAAACACCCTACAACATGCAATCCCCCCACATCATCACAATATTTCGGACAGCCCGGGTGTGACAGAATGCCAGGAGGACAGCGCATCTCCAGCTTCAGCGGAGGAACGCTGTATTACAGGGCTGGAGCTAGCAGGTGACGGTGCTGAGCCATCAGTAGCCCGTGTTGACTTACCTGCCCCAGAGCGGCAGGTTTTCAAGGTAAAGCGTCACCCTGAAACAAACAGAGAATTGATTGACTGGTTTCTGGAAGTGGAGAAAAGGTGTCTTATTGTTGGTGACTCAAATTTATCCAGAATCCCTGAATATTCCATCCCAGATCTACAGATTGAGAGGTGTCCAGGTGCTAATTTTCGCCACATGCAGGCTTTATTTGAGATAGCCCACGTTCCGTGGGATTTGGTGGTTCAGAATGTGGTCATTGCAGCCAGCATTAACGCCAAAGGTCAGAACATTAAAGAAACTGCAGTTAAACAGCTCCAGCGGGCTCTGAAGATGGCTAAACACAGATTTCCATCTGCTGTCATCTGGGTTCCCTTGGTTAATTTTTCTGGTAACTTATCTGCAATGGAGCAGAACAACATGAAACTACTAAATCAGCACATTAAAAAAAAATATGAGACACATCCCCCTGCTGGAGGACTCGCATTTTGCAACAGAAAAAGATGCAATTCACTGGACCGAGGACACGGCCAGAGCAATGTTGGAACATTGGAGGTATTTTTTAAAGTGGAATACCCACTAAGTCCATTCAGGGTAGAGTGTGTAAGGGGACAGCCCTTTATGGCCCCACAATATCATGGTTTTGACTGAAAAGTGATGCCCTGACAGAACAACAAGGTGACCTCCTCAAAAACGGTTTAACTTTTATTTCCATAGATAACTTTTTAAAAAAATACAGACCCAAAACACAAGACTGTATTAATCATGTTTCCTGTTCTTTGCGGGATTAACATTTGGTGGGACAAACCGAAACTTTTGTTAGCACAAGAAAGTGACAACATAAATATAATATTGCTCATAATGGATAGGTGCATAACCCACTGGTGGAGCATTTTCTCATGACCCAGGGTTTTTCTTTATGGTGAACAGTGTGAGAGATTTTGTTATCATTGTTACTGTTATTATGGCTATTGTTCTTATGGTTCTTATTACTGTTTTATGATGATTATTATTATTACTTTAACCCTACCCCTGGTCCTGTTTCTAACCCTAACCTTTAGTTTAATCTGAACCCTAATCCCAACCCTTAATCAGTTATTAGAAATTTAAATAATCTTAAACATAAAGCAATAACATGGTTGGAAGGAAAAGGTTTTGTTTCACGTGTCTTTTTGCCTGGTTAGCAGTATGCATGCAGGGAGGAGGTGATGGGCAGGTTTGGTGTGAAGGAAAGGAATCTGGAGGGACAGATGGTGGTGGACTTTGCGAAGAGGATGGAAATGGCTGTAGTCAACACTTACTTCCAGAAGAGAGAGGAACATAGAGTGACATACAGAAGTGGAGGTAGGAGTACTCAGGTGGACTACATCCTATGTAGACGAGGTCATTTGAGAGAGGTTAATGGCTGCAAAGTGGTGGTAGGAGAGAGTGTAGCCAGACAGCACCGCATGGTGGTGTGTAAGATGACTCTGGAGGTCAGGAAGAAGAAGAGAGGGAAAACAGAAAAGAAGACCAAGTGGTGGAAGCTACAGAATGAAGAAACTTGTGAGGAATTTAGGCAGAAGTTGAGGCAGGTCCTGGGTGGTCAGGATGAGCTTCCAGAGGACTGGGAAACTACAGCAGAGATTATCAGGGAAACAGGTAGGAAGGTGCTAGGTGTGTCATCTGGAAAGAGGAAAGACGGTAAAGAGACTTGGTGGTGGAATGAGGAAGTACAGGAATGCGTCCAGAGGAAGAGGTTGGCTAAAAGGAAGTGGGATGTAGAAAGGACTGAGGAAGGTAGACAGGAGTACAAGGAAGCGCAGCGTAAAGTGAAGAGAGAGGTGGCAAAGGCCAAACAGAAAGCTTACGATGAGCTATATGACAGGTTAGACACAAAGGAAGGAGAGAAGGACTTGTACAGGCTAGCCAGACAGAGAGACAGAGATGGGAAGGACGTGCAACAGATAAGGGTGATTAAGGACAGAGATGGAAAGGTGCTAACAACCCAAGAGAGTGTACAGAAAAGATGGAAGGAGTATTTTGAGGAGCTGATGAACGAGGAAAATGACAGGGAAAGAAGGGAGGAAGATGTGGTTGTTGTGGAGCAGGAAGTAGCAGAGATTGGAAAGGATGAGGTTAGGAAGGCTCTGAAAAGGATGAAGAGCGGAAAGGCCGTTGGTCCTGATGACGTACCTGTGGAGGTATGGAAGTGCCTAGGAGAGACAGCAGTGGAATTTCTAACAAGGTTGTTCAATAGGATTTTAGAGAGTGAGAAGATGCCTGAGGAATGGAGGAGAAGCGTTCTGGTCCCAATCTTTAAGAACAAGGGTGACACGCAGAACTGCAGCAACTATAGAGGAATAAAGTTGATGAGCCACACAATGAAGCTGTGGGAAAGAGTAGTGGAAGCCAGGCTTAGGAAGAAGGTGGAGATTTGTGAGCAGCAGTATGGTTTCATGCCCCGTAAGAGCACCACTGATGCCATTTTTGCTTTGAGAATGTTGATGGAAAAGTACAGAGAAGGTCAGAAGGAGCTGCATTGTGTGTTCGTAGATTTAGAGAAGGCGTATGACAGGGTGCCGAGGGAGGAGCTGTGGTACTGTATGAGGTCGTCTGGAGTGGCAGAAAAGTATGTCAGAGTAGTTCAGGACATGTATGAGAGAAGTATGACGGTGGTGAGATGTGCTGTAGGTCAGACAGAGGAGTTCAAGGTGGAGGTGGGACTACACCAAGGATCAGCTTTGAGTCCTTTTTTGTTTGCTATGCTGATGGACAGGCTGACAGACGAGGTAAGACAGGAATCTCCCTGGACAATGATGTTTGCGGATGACATTGTAATTTGCAGTGAGAGTAGAGAGCAGGTGGAGGAACAGCTAGAGAGGTGGAGGTTTGCTCTGGAAAGAAGAGGTATGAAGGTCAGTCGTAGTAAGACAGAATACATGTGTCTGAACGAGAGGGATCAAGGTAGAAGCGTTAGGTTACAGGGGACTGAGGTGAAGAAGGTGCAGGAGTTTAAGTACTTGGGGTCAACAGTTCAGTGGGATGGGGATTGTGGAAAAGAGGTGAAGAGGCGAGTGCAGGCAGGTTGGAGCGGTTGGAGGAAAGTGTCAGGAGTGTTGTGTGACAGAAGAGTGCCAGCAAGACTCAAAAGAAAGGTGTACAAGACAGTGGTGAGACCAGCTCTGCTCTATGGGTTAGAGACGGTAGCTAGATCTCACCACTAGGGGTAGAAGATGGCGCCTGTGTTCGGCAATGCCTCTGCTCGTCTCATGTTATGTAGAGTGATAGTGATTGTTTTTACTATGTATGTGATCATGTCAGCCCGATTAACAAACGGATATGTTGCTGCTTTGCGGACCTATGGCCGGGACTTTCTCCTTCAAATCAAAGAGCAAATGGAGTCTGTCTTTGAAACATGGGACAGCTACAAGCAAACATTTCCTCCACCATTTATTTGTGCGGCTGGCCTGTCAGATGTACTATATCTGCCTCGACCTCCAAGGAAAAGGAGAAAGCAGAGGAAAAGAGGTCTTAGGGCTGGACTCCAGGTAAAGTGCAGACGAGCCTTACACTTGGAATTCACCGGCCCGGATCTGCGTTATGGGAAACGCGCAAGATGCCTGCGTCCGATTCCTCTTCAAGAGGCCTGCAGCGGCACAGCCTCGCCGCCGACATCGCCTGCTCGGATTACGTCGGCTACTGTCCTGGAGCCCCAACAATGCTGGCATTCTCACCACCGGATTACTGTACCGTCCCTCACTTCCGTGTTTTCACCGGTATATACTCAGCTTCCACCGCAGCGGACATCCGACTGGAAGTCACGTGACCGCTGGACTTGTCTGCTACCAATCCCGGTGCACCCCGCTGCCGCTTCGATAGTGACGTCACCACCAACAATACAACTTGGCTTGCTGAACACTCGCTCTATTGCCAACAAATCCTTCTCATTGACTGATCTCTTTTCAAGACAAAACCTTGATTTTATGTTTCTGACTGAGACTTGGCAAAAAGAGGAAGAGTTTATTCATTTAAACGAACTCTGTTTGGAGGGCTGTTCAGTCATCGGGAAGCCCCGCCCCTCTCGCCGTGGTGGGGGTGTGGCAGTTGTGTATAAGGACAACTACACATGCAAAGACATGAACACCCAAACGTTCTCATCTTTTGAATCTCTGTCATTCAAAGTTGATACGTCAGATCCATTTTATTGTGTTTTAGTCTACCGCCCCCCGGGTCCTGCTGCTCCCTTTTTACATGATTTTAGTGACTTTCTGTCTTCCATCATAAAACTGGAAAGGGTTTTAATACTAGGGGATTTTAACCTTCATATAAATGATTGTTCATCCTGTCCAGCAATGGAATTTTTATTTTTGACTGAAACCTTTAATTTTGAGCAACATGTCTCTGACCCCACCCATCAAAAGGGCAACACTTTGGACTTAGTTTTTTCTCTTGGCCTGAGCATTACTAATCTTTATGTGGAGGATGTACATATGAGTGATCATAGTGGTGTCTTCTTTGAGCTAAACGTCACTCCTGAACCTGTTTCCTCATGCATACTGTCTCAAAGGCGCATCATCACCGCCAACACTGATGGACGTTTTTCAGCGCTGTTTGACCCCCACTTATTTAAGGAATGTTCTGATGTTAACAATCTGATTGATCGTTTTAGTGATCACTGTGTCACAATCCTGGATCAGGTGGCTCCTGTCAAATCCAATTTATCAAAGAAAAAAGTGTGTCCCTGGATAAATGAAGCCATCCAAAATTTAAAGAGACAGTGTCGTCAAACTGAGCGTCTTTTAAAATCCACCAATCTCATGGTCCACAGACTGCATCTTAGGGATCTCGTGTCCTCATACAACGAGATGGTGAAAGATGCCAGATCTAACTACTTTCGCCAGCTAATATCCTCAAATAAGAAGAGCCCAAAAGTTTTGTTTGACACGATAAATTCTATTGTTGGTCCTGCAGCCCCAGTACCCCCTGTGTTCTGCAAAGCCGACTCCAATGAATTTCTCAAGTTCTTTGCAAATAAGACTAAGAAGATCAAAGAGCAGCTCCCACCTCCTTGTTGTGATGATGGTGTTGTGGTGGAGCCTGTTTCCCACAAATGGTCTACTTTTAGGCCTGTCACTCTGGAGGACATATCTGCTCTGTTGACCAAGTTGAAACCTTCTACTTGTCCATCTGATGTCATTCCTTCCAAACTCTTCTTAAAGGTGTTTGAGACCATCGGCCAAAGTGTCACTGAAATGATCAACCTTTCACTTTCCACTGGTGTTTTTCCAAACGCATTCAAACATGCCATAGTGGAGCCTCTGCTGAAAAAGTCTAATCTGGACCCATCAGTCTTCCAGAATTATAGACCCATCTCAAAGCTTCCATTTATCTCAAAGATTCTGGAAAAGGTGGTTGCTGAACAATTGTCAGAGTTCTTGGATAAAAGGAGCATCTATGACACTTTTCAGTCAGGTTTTCGTAAACATCACTCCACAGAGACAGCCCTGCTGAAGGTGTCCAGTGATATTTTGATGTCTGCTGATTCTGGCAGACACACGGTCCTTGTCTTACTAGATCTTTCATCAGCCTTTGACACGGTTGACCACCAGATCTTATTGGACAGATTGAGGGACCTGATTGGTTTGTCAGGGTCAGTTCTCCACTGGTTTTCCTCTTACTTATCCGGTCGGAATTTCAGTGTCATGGCCAACCACAAAATGTCTCAGTCAGTAGACTTACTGTGTGGGGTTCCCCAGGGCTCTGTTCTAGGCCCTGTTCTGTTTCTCCTATACATGATCCCTCTTGGAAAGATCATTCAGGATTTCAGTGATGTTTCCTACCATCTCTTTGCTGATGATATCCAGCTATATTGCTCTTTTAAGCCCTCCGAGACACACAAGCTGGATTCTCTGATGAACTGCTTGATGCAGATAAAACAATGGCTCTGTAAAAACTCTCTGCAACTAAACTCAGAGAAAACAGAAACCTTAGTTGTTGCCCCTGATGATGCTATACCAGGGATTAAGCAGCACTTGGGTTCTCTTGGCCAGGATGTCAAACCCAGCCTTAGAAATTTGGGTGTCATTTTTGACAAAGATATGTCGCTGGAGCAGCACTCCAAGCAGTTGATCAGGAACTGTTTCTTCCAGTTGAGGAACATTTCTAAGCTACGGAAGATGGTGTCATATGAAGATCTAGAACTTCTTATTCATGCCTTTGTTTCTACACGGCTACACTACTGTAACAGTCTGTTTTCCTGTCTGAATAAGAAGGAGCTGTCTCGCCTGCAGCTGATCCAGAACTCTGCTGCGAGGATCTTGACTCGCACCAAGAGAAGAGATCACATCTCCCCGATCCTCAAAGCTCTTCATTGGCTCCCGGTTGCTTACCGCTACCAATACAAAATTCTAGTTTTGACTTTTAGGGCCCTTCATTCCCAAGCTCCTCCATATGTTTGTGATCTGATCGCCCCTTACAGACCATCTCGTGCACTGAGGTCTGCGGATCAGAACCTGTTGATGGTCCCTCGCACACGGTTCCGAACTAGAGGAGAAAGATCCTTCCAGGCTGTTGCTCCCAAACTCTGGAATGAACTTCCATTGTCGCTACGTTCCCTGGACTCTGTGAATTCTTTTAAAAGTCAACTAAAAACTTTTTATTTTTGCAAAGCATTTTAACTGAAACTACTTTTATTGGGCTTGAGATGATTGTTTTTACATAGTTTATGCTTTTATATTTTATGTTTTTATGTTTTTATATGTGTATGTATACATATTTTAACCTGTGAAGCACCTTGTGACCTTTGTCTGCGAAAGGTGCTATACAAATAAAATTTACTTACTTACTTACTTACTTACAGTGAGACAGAGACAAGAGGCTGAGATGGAGGTAGCGGAGATGAAGATGTTGAGGTTCTCCTTAGGAGTGACCAGGTTAGACAGGATAAGGAACGAGTACATCAGAGGGACGGCTCATGTTGCCTGTGTCAGCGACAAAGTCAGAGAAGCCAGACTGAGATGGTTTGGACATGTTCAGAGGAGGGATAGTGGATATATTGGTAGAAGGATGTTGGAGATGGAGCTGCCTGGCAGGAGGGCAAGAGGACGGCCAAAGAGGAGATACATGGATGTCTTAACAGAGGACATGAAGTTGGCTAATGTTAGGGTAGAAGATGTCCATGATAGAGTGAGGTGGAAAAGGATGATTCGCTGTGGCGACCCCTGATGGGAAAAGCCGAAAGAGAAAGAAGAAGAAGCAGTATGCATGCAGGGGAGGGGCTTAGAACGCACAGGGCCCATGGCTCAGGACACGCAGGGCCCATGAGGCCGACGCGTGCTCCTTGGTAAGACAGTGTGAATAAAACAGCCACCTTTTGTCTCTCACTTCACTTTTACGCCTGTCCAGCCAAGTTGTAGCTGTTGTGGTGTGCATAGAGCCTGATGAAGGCAGAATTTGCCGAAACGCGTAGCGAGCACACTTTATTCTAATTTTGTATTGTTTATTTATTTATTTTTTTACATTTTTGTGAATAAAAACACTCATTTAAGTGGTTGTCCCGCTTTTTTCTTTTTTCAAAGTTTGCAAGTTTTTCTATTTTTGATTACATTCTTGCCTGGTGGAAAAACCGTAACACCTGCCATGCACTTCTACGACGGAGAGGAGGATGGAGGTGCTTGGACCACGGTGCGCTACGGGAGGAGACACTACAGAAATCCCCGTGCGCTCAGCTTTAATTACCGGGGCCGACCGGACCATAGGATGGACCGTGCATTTCCCGTCTCCGGCTGGAAGAGGGCGCCAAGGTTCCCAAATTTTGGCTGGAGTAGGGCTTCACCTTCAAATCCTAACTGGCCTGCGCCTCCTATGTACGACGGGTCCCGGCCTTATTTTCCACAGCCCCGCTCTTATGCAGCAGCGGTCCGGGGCTCACCTACCAGACGAGCGACAAGATTTGGACCCCCAGCAGATGTTAGGCAGGACCTCCGGCGACCTGCAGATGAAAGACTTGGACAGCTTATCCGCAAATTACATGCTGTAATTAAGATGGTGCATCACTTACAAAACGTGACCATCACGCCGGAC
This sequence comes from Oryzias latipes, assembly GCF_053564925.1. Lineage (NCBI taxonomy): Eukaryota > Metazoa > Chordata > Actinopteri > Beloniformes > Adrianichthyidae > Oryzias > Oryzias latipes. The sequence goes on from NC_136238.1 coordinate 648,662, forward strand.
AGACCAGAACCTCTGATGATTGCTCGCATAGTGGACTCATTAACCTCACTGATTAAACCCGCTGATCCCACGGATGATGTGTTAGACCTCATTGAGGGCAACGCAAAAAACTGGGGACAGAACACACTGCAGATCCTCCAGGATCACTACCAAAAGAGGCTGGAGAAACTTTTACAGGATCTCCCCGGTGATTTAACCCGAGATTGGAGGGAAGCCTTCATCGTGGCGACACGATGGGCTTGCAGAAATCTACCTCGGATCACGCAGGATGTTCTCGATCAGGCAGAGGCCCTGATCATCACCTGCAGATCAGACTCGGAGCGGCGAAGTCCAGCGGCTACGACACCACCCCCCGGCAGGGTCTGATAGCCGCCGGGGGCCGCGCACATCAGGAGGAAGAAAAAAGAGGACCCGTCAACCTGAGCGGGTCTCCATGAGCATTCAAGCTGAATGTTACGAGGCCACAAACCGATCAGTTGGAACTATGACGGACATGAGACCAGCTTGGCCTCCAGATGCAGTTGCAGCAGCCGCTGCCGAGAAGCAGCGTGGACCGCGAACGGCGACCCGCTGCAACCCCTTCGTGGCGCGTGAGGAATTTCTCCCTCAGATTGTGGGGATAACTTCACCCTCTGCTCCCAGACCGGCAGCACGGGCGCCACCTTCCCGAATTTCAGCACTGGACAGCTCCCAGGAGGAGGAAAGCTCCGATAGAGAGGAGAACCGCGGCGGGGAGGTTCTTCACGAGGAGGAGGAGGAGGAGTTCGATAATGAATACGACAGCGAGGAAGATGGGGATGAGGCAGACACGGACGCTGACCCCCCAGCTTCAGGTAGTTCGGGGCTGGATCATATTGTAAGGCCTGGAGGGTTGAAAGATGGGGTAAACAACAAAAAATTGAATGAGGGTATTGAAGGGCTAGAGGAATGATCTGGGGAGAGCGCACGCACACCACCAAAGAGGACCCAAATTCTTGGCCACAATGACAATTTATTCCGATGGAAAAAACATATGAATGGCCAAAAAGTTCCAGTTAAAAGACACTTAAAACAAGCATAAAATGCGTCTAAAAATTCTAGGCACGGATTAAAACAGTAAAACACAATAAAAATCCCAGGAACAGTTAAAAAGGATAAAAGAGACCTAAAAGTCCAAAGAACAGTTAAAACTGGTTTAAAAATGCAGCTCAAAGGGGGGAATCACTGATCCCAAACCAGGAGACGTCTCTCTTCCCCCGACGCTGTTCCGAGGATCCCTCCAGTCATACACACAAAGACCTGGGGGGCGGGCTCCGTTCCGCCTCTGGGGTTTGTGACCGGCACTCCTCCGCGTCACCTCCAGCTGGCTCTCCTGGACACGGTGGAATCTGTGGAAACAGGCAAGCGGCAGCACAAAAGCAATTCCTGATGCAGGCTGCCACTAGCCCTCCCACCTATTTCCACCAGTCTGCTGAAGCCCGTTCGGCTACTTACACACAGGCAGGGTCCCTGCCCTGCCCTTGCGTGTCGATCGCTCTGCAGACTGATGGTCCCAGCGCCCAGCGCTCTCAGAGTGTGTGTCCCGATCACAGCGAGTCTTCCCGACGTCTGGCGGTCCCGACGTCTGGCGGTCCCGGCGTCCCACTCGCGCCCCGCGTGCATGCGCCTGCTGGCGCGCTATGTTACAAGGGGGGTGTGTCCATAGAAAGCATGCAACAAACAGGTAGCAACACAAACATGCAAAAGAAAAACACCCTACAACATGCAATCCCCCCACATCATCACAATATTTCGGACAGCCCGGGTGTGACAGAATGCCAGGAGGACAGCGCATCTCCAGCTTCAGCGGAGGAACGCTGTATTACAGGGCTGGAGCTAGCAGGTGACGGTGCTGAGCCACCAGTAGCCCGTGTTGACTTACCTGCCCCAGAGCGGCAGGTTTTCAAGGTCTTCATGCATATCAACCAAAGTTGATATGCATGATTGTAGTCTGACTTTGAACACATCTGCAGTGGAAGAATCTGGAATAGGTGTAGCGCCACCTGCTGGTAAAAGGAAATGACATGTTTTACTTGGAGCATCACTGCTCCAAGTAGGATGAGCCGACACACCTCAAAATGATGTCCACCTGTTGAAAAGCCATTGATGTTTACTCTGATAAAAAGCCATAACTTTCAATGCGGGGGTGTGGTCGTGACAGAGCGGCGAAGTTGGGCGTCTCGCCATGCACACAAAAGTTGCTCTCACGTGCACATTCCTTGTCCAATCTCACTGAAATTCAATAGAGGTGATGAGGCTTCCATTCTGAACCCATGGATATGACAATCTTGGACGAGCTCCATAGCGCCACCTAGATATTGACAAATACATTTTATGTCACATTCTGACCTATCTTTTCTCTGTGCTTTGTCCGACATTCATAAAATTACAACAGGAGATACTCATAAGGGTCTTCTCTCATCGTCTAAAGTTTCATGGGTGTACACCTGACGGTGCCTGCGCAAGCCACCACCAAACAGGAAGTGGTTGATTGCGTTGCAGTCAGATAATTAAAAATTCATAAAAAATCAGCCGTTTGTATCACGAGGCTGAGATTTCAGAATGAGAGGCCTCTTACATATCTCCAACTTAGATACACAGCACTTGCATGGGTGAACAAAAAACGGCTCAATAGCGCCACCTACCATGTTTGTTTTTGAGAGCCCCGCCATGTTTTTTAACATACAAGCTTGATATTTACAGGACATGTTCATCAGATGGAAACCTACAAAAAAGTCTCTTGGGACCAAGCTGTCAGTCGCACAGGAAGTCTGCTATATTGATGTCAATATGTCAGTTTTGCTCTATTTTGGTCCTTTGCAGGCCTCGTTCTAGAACGAACTCCTCCTAGAGATTTTTGAACAATGACTCCAAACTTTGGTTTTGTAAACTAAACACATGTCCGATCTTAAATTGCGAAGCTTTTAAGTTTTTACGGTTGTTTGTGACCGTGGCGGCGCGTCAAAATTTGAGGTCGTTTCGAAATCACGCCATGAAAAGAAAAATGGCCATTACTCAGCCATAAATAATCTAATCTGATCCAAATTTGTTGTGCATGATTGTAGTCTGACTTTGAACACATCTGCAGTGGAAAAATCCGAAACAGGTGTAGCGCCACCTGTTGGCAACAGGAAATGACATGTTTTACTTGGAGCATCACTGCTCCAAGTAGGATGAGCAAACACACCTCAAAATGACGTCCACCTGTTGAAAAACCATTGAAGTTTACTCTGATGAAAAACAAATCTTTCAACGCGGGGGTGTGGTCGTGACAGAGCGGCGAAGTTGGGTATCTCGCCATGCACAAATGTTGCTCTCACGTTCACATTCTTTGTCTGATCTCACTGAAATTAAATAGATTTGATGAAACTTCCATTCTGAACCCATGGATATGACAATTTTGGACGAGCTATATATGTTCATAAATGATCATGAAGCATGATCATATAATCAAGCTTCATAGGAAATCAGCCGTTTGTCTCAGGAAGCTGAGATTTCAGAATTAGATGCGTCTTACAAAGCTCCACGTTTGAAAAGCAGCACTATACGTACGAGAAACATCTAACCACCTTAATCACCCTTTTGTGCTGAAAGCAAATTTTTGGACATTTTGTCTCAAGCAAATATTTTTATCATAACATCTGTTTAGTTTATCAGCACCAAAATAAAAAATATTTACATTTATAAAATGAACTGGTCAACTCTAGGATTTTATTTATTCAATCTTACATCCTCAAGCTTTTCATCAGTCTCCCCTGCTGCAGGAGTGGAGTTAGCCCCCCCCCCCCCCCCCCCCCCGGCTGTGTGCTCACATGTAAATTAGCCACGAGTGGCAGACAGAAAGTAGAACAGTTAGAAAGCCTAGTTCAACACTAAAATACAGCAATTTCCTTTGTTTTGTTTGTCTTTTATACATCCTTAGCACTAATCATTGCTTTTTTATTCATCCAAAATACAATTAACTTTATATTTTATCTTTTTTTTTTTTTTACAAACAAAATATATGAATGTGCTCCAAAACAAAACCCAGTCTCAGTACACTCCTACAGATGTAACATCAGACAGTAAATGTCTCTTTTATGCTTTTTTAATCAATGCTGCAACTTCTTTTCATTTCCTTTCAATACACCCAAAGAAATTAAACTACAACGACAACAAACACAACATATAGCAAATGTCTCTAAGAAGATTGTGTATATACATTATGTACCACCTTTAAACACCAAATAAATAACAAATCTTTCTAATACAATCACAAAAAATGGAACACAAAATGTAAAACCCAAATTAGAAATTGCAATTTTAAAAAGATACATTTTTCAGCAGCTTTTCAAAATCAATCACATATTTTACTCTTCTGTGGATGAAACAAAGAAGTCCAGAGCAATGTAGCCACTTCTCCAAAGTCTCTGTCACCTTCAGTTTTACACAAAGTCTGTGAAAATCCACCATACATTGGTCACATGTATTCAGAGACCGGCTAAAAGTCCACAATTGTAAAAGCTCTTATATAGACAACTGTTTGTTTGCTTGGAGCTCTAAATATAAAAAAATGCTTTTCTATCACCTAGACACAGATGGAGAACCATATCAACTGGATTAGTAACAGGGAAACATGTTTAGGTTTAAACTTACATCAATAGACAACATGAAGCTGTTCATCACATTTTTGACCTAAACATGTAAACACATCCTTGGCTCTGCGGTTAGGAAATGGTACTTGGGAATCTCTTCATACCAGGAGCCAGCCTGAACATTGGAACATCACCACAGTGCCCATCCAGACTGGGACAGCAACGGGGTCCACTTCAGAGCCGTGAGCTGCTGTGTTTAACTCCAGCTGTCCCAGCAAGGGAGACAACTGCAGCAACATCCACTGACCAAGCTGGCAAGCCCTGGCAGAAAAGATCCCCACAAGAAAAACACTGGCTCAGGCAGGCTGGTCAATAAAAAAATATAGTTTTACCAATGTCTTGCAGCTCGCAGATCAAGTGGTTTAGTTTTCCAGTAATGTCAGTCAAGAATACAAGTTCAGATTCACCATATTCAGCAGATATCTCCACCAATAGCACCTTAAAAATCCTGTTCTGTTTTGCTTTGCAGCTGAGGTTGTTTACGATTTTCAGAATAAGAGTCATTATATGTCCAGAGCCAATCACTTCTGCACATAAGGCCTACTGGTGAAAGAAGCAGCAGTAATGCAGACATTTTGGAAAGTCTTGGTCAGCTTTACAGTGAGTGATGAAACCTGTTTGTCGGTCAATCATAGCAGGAGCCCCGTCTGCAGGTATGGCTACCAGCTTTTCTAATGGTACCTTTTTCTGCACAAAAACTCCTTCACCGTGTTATACATTTCAACTCCTCTTGTAGTTGTCTGTTAGGGCAGATGTGTCAGGAATTCTTCTCTTGTGGAAACCAAAAGCTATGCTGTACTGTTGCCGTCCACAGACTCATCACACTGGACGTTAACCACCTGCACTTTGTAAGATCCCGGTCCAGCTAATTGGCCAAGTTATCAGACATAGCTGACATTCATCTAGACATTGTAGTGGAAATTGAATGAGTTCTATTGTTCTCATTCTTAGGAACAGTGATAGCAATTATCATCATTGCTTGTTTCTTAATCTGATAAAAACCTTCTTCTACTTGATGAGAAAATGAGCAGGTCTAAACGAGGCTTAGATTTAAGAATTTTTTTCATGCTATATGCAAAAGTCTTTGTCCTTTAAGGCAACAGATTATAGTCACCCCCCCCCCCCCCCCACAGGCTGCTGTCATATTAACATTAGCATGGAGCTCCAGAATGGACAAGAAAAAACGACGAGAATGGCTCGAGCAGGGCGTTGCTCACGGGGCGGTCGCTCGTGCCAGGCGGTGGCACGTGCTCGGGCCCGCTAAATGCTACTTGTAGCTTTAATTATTATTATTACTTTAACCCTACCCCTGGTCCTGTTTCTAACCCTAACCTTTAGTTTAATCTGAACCCTAATCCCAACCCTTAATCAGTTATTAGAAATTTAAATAATCTTAAACATAAAGCAATAACATGGTTGGAAGGAAAAGGTTTTGTTTCACGTGTCTTTTTGCCTGGTTAGCAGTATGCATGCAGGGGAGGGGCTTAGAACGCACAGGGCCCATGGCTCAGGACACGCAGGGCCCATGAGGCCGACGCGTGCTCCTTGGTAAGACACTGTGAATAAAACAGCCACCTTTTGTCTCTCACTTCACTTTTACGCCTGTCCAGCCAAGTTGTAGCTGTTGTGGTGTGCATAGAGCCTGATGAAGGCAGAATTTGCCGAAACGCGTAGCGAGCACACTTTATTCTAATTTTGTATTGTTTATTTATTTATTTTCTTACATTTTTGTGAATAAAAACACTCATTTAAGTGGTTGTCCCGCTTTTTTCTTTTTTTCTTTTTTCAAAGTTTGCAAGTTTTTCTATTTTTGATTACATTCTTGCCTGGTGGAAAAACCGTAACACCTGCCATGCACTTCTACGACGGAGAGGAGGATGGAGGTGCTTGGACCACGGTGCGCTACGGGAGGAGACACTACAGAAATCCCCGTGCGCTCAGCTTTAATTACCGGGGCCGACCGGACCATAGGATGGACCGTGCATTTCCCGTCTCCGGCTGGAAGAGGGCGCCAAGGTTCCCAAATTTTGGCTGGAGTAGGGCTTCACCTTCAAATCCTAACTGGCCTGCGCCTCCTATGTACGACGGGTCCCGGCCTTATTTTCCACAGCCCCGCTCTTATGCAGCAGCGGTCCGGGGCTCACCTACCAGACGAGCGACAAGATTTGGACCCCCAGCAGATGTTAGGCAGGACGACCTGCAGATGAAAGACTTGGACAGCTTATCCGCAAATTACATGCTGTAATTAAGATGGTGCATCACTTACAAAACGTGACCATCACGCCGGACAGACCAGAACCTCTGATGATTGCTCGCATAGTGGACTCATTAACCTCACTGATTAAACCCGCTGATCCCACGGATGATGTGTTAGACCTCATTGAGGGCAACGCAAAAAACTGGGGACAGAACACACTGCAGATCCTCCAGGATCACTACCAAAAGAGGCTGGAGAAACTTTTACAGGATCTCCCCGGTGATTTAACCCGAGATTGGAGGGAAGCCTTCATCGTGGCGACACGATGGGCTTGCAGAAATCTACCTCGGATCACGCAGGATGTTCTCGATCAGGCAGAGGCCCTGATCATCACCTGCAGATCAGACTCGGAGCGGCGAAGTCCAGCGGCTACGACACCACCCCCGGCAGGGTCTGATAGCCGCCGGGGGCCGCGCACATCAGGAGGAAGAAAAAAGAGGACCCGTCAACCTGAGCGGGTCTCCATGAGCATTCAAGCTGAATGTTACGAGGCCACAAACCGATCAGTTGGAACTATGACGGACATGAGACCAGCTTGGCCTCCAGATGCAGTTCCAGCAGCCGCTGCCGAGAAGCAGCGTGGACCGCGAACGGCGACCCGCCGCAACCCCTTCGTGGCGCGTGAGGAATTTCTCCCTCAGATTGTGGGGATAACTTCACCCTCTGCTCCCAGACCGGCAGCACGGGCGCCACCTTCCCGAATTTCAGCACTGGACAGCTCCCAGGAGGAGGAAAGCTCCGATAGAGAGGAGAACCGCGGCGGGGAGGTTCTTCACGAGGAGGAGGAGGAGGAGGAGGAGTTCGATAATGAATACGACAGCGAGGAAGATGGGGATGAGGCGGACACGGACGCTGACCCCCCAGCTTCAGGTAGTTCGGGGCTGGATCATATTGTAAGGCCTGGAGGGTTGAAAGATGGGGTAAACAACAAAAAATTGAATGAGGGTATTGAAGGGCTAGAGGAATGATCTGGGGAGAGCGCACGCACACCACCAAAGAGGACCCAAATTCTTGGCCACAATGACAATTTATTCCGATGGAAAAAACATATGAATGGCCAAAAAGTTCCAGTTAAAAGACACTTAAAACAAGCATAAAATGCGTCTAAAAATTCTAGGCACGGATTAAAACAGTAAAACACGATAAAAATCCCAGGAACAGTTAAAAAGGATAAAAGAGACCTAAAAGTCCAAAGAACAGTTAAAACTGGTTTAAAAATGCAGCTCAAAGGGGGGAATCACTGATCCCAAACCAGGAGACGTCTCTCTTCCCCCGACGCTGTTCCGAGGATCCCTCCAGTCATACACACAAAGACCTGGGGGGCGGGCTCCGTTCCGCCTCTGGGGTTTGTGACCGGCACTCCTCCGCGTCACCTCCAGCTGGCTCTCCTGGACACGCTGGAATCTGTGGAAACAGGCAAGCGGCAGCACGTAAAGCAATTCCTGAAGCAGGCTGCCACTAGCCCTCCCACCTATTTCCACCAGTCTGCTGAAGCCCGTTCGGCTACTTACACACAGGCAGGGTCCCTGCCCTGCCCTTGCGTGTCGATCGCTCTGCAGACTGATGGTCCCAGCGCCCAGCGCTCTCAGAGTGTGTGTCCCGATCACAGCGAGTCTTCCCGACGTCTGGCGGTCCCGACGTCTGGCGGTCCCGGCGTCCCACTCGCGCCCCGCGTGCATGCGCCTGCTGTCGGTGTGCGACTGCCTTTGGCTTTCCTCCTCAGGACTTTTATAAGTCCCTCCTGATGAGGAGCAGGTGCGGTGGATCGGCGCGCTATGTTACAAGGGGGGTGTGTCCATAGAAAGCATGCAACAAACAGGTAGCACCACAAACATGCAAAAGAAAAACACCCTACAACATGCAATCCCCCCACATCATCACAATATTTCGGACAGCCCGGGTGTGACAGAATGCCAGGAGGACAGCGCATCTCCAGCTTCAGCGGAGGAACGCTGTATTACAGGGCTGGAGCTAGCAGGTGACGGTGCTGAGCCACCAGTAGCCCGTGTTGACTTACCTGCCCCAGAGCGGCAGGTTTTCAAGGTAAAGCGTCACCCTGAAACAAACAGAGAATTGATTGACTGGTTTCTGGAAGTGGAGAAAAGGTGTCTTATTGTTGGTGACTCAAATTTATCCAGAATCCCTGAATATTCCATCCCAGATCTACAGATTGAGAGGTGTCCAGGTTCTAATTTTCGCCACATGCAGGCTTTATTTGAGATAGCCCACGTTCCGTGGGATTTGGTGGTTCAGAATGTGGTCATTACAGCCGGCATTAACGCCAAAGGTCAGAACATTAAAGAAACTGCAGTTAAACAGCTCCAGCGGGCTCTGAAGATGGCTGAACACAGATTTCCATCTGCTGTCATCTGGGTTCCCTTGGTTAATTTTTCTGGTAACTTATCTGCAATGGAGCAGAACAACATGAAACTACTAAATCAGCATATTAAAAAAGAAATATGAGACACATCCCCCTGCTGGAGGACTCGCATTTTGCAACAGAAAAAGATGCAATTCACTGGACCGAGGACACGGCCAGAGCAATGTTGGAACATTGGAGGTATGTTTTAAAGTGGAATACCCACTAAGTCCATTCAGGGTAGAGTGTGTAAGGGGACAGCCCTTTATGGCCCCACAATATCATGGTTTTGACTGAAAAGTGATGCCCTGACAGAACAACAAGGTGACCTCCTCAAAAACGGTTTAACTTTTATTTCCATAGATAACTTTTTAAAAAAATACAGACCCAAAACACAAGACTGTATTAATCATGTTTCCTGTTCTTTGTGGGATTAACATTTGGTGGGACAAACCGAAACTTTTGTTAGCACAAGAAAGTGACAACATAAATATAATATTGCTCATAATGGATAGGTGCATAACCCACTGGTGGAGCATTTTCTCATGACCCAGGGTTTTTCTTTATGGTGAACAGTGTGAGAGATTTTGTTATCATTGTTACTGTTATTATGGCTATTGTTCTTATGGTTCTTATTACTGTTTTATGATGATTATTATTATTACTTTAACCCTACCCCTGGTCCTGTTTCTAACCCTAACCTTTAGTTTAATCTGAACCCTAATCCCAACCCTTAATCAGTTATTAGAAATTTAAATAATCTTAAACATAAAGCAATAACATGGTTGGAAGGAAAAGGTTTTGTCTCACGTGTCTTTTTGCCTGGTTAGCAGTATGCATGCAGGGAGGAGGTGATGGGCAGGTTTGGTGTGAAGGAAAGGAATCTGGAGGGACAGATGTTGGTGGACTTTGCGAAGAGGATGGAAATGGCTGTAGTCAACACTTACTTCCAGAAGAGAGAGGAACATAGAGTGACATACAGAAGTGGAGGTAGGAGTACTCAGGTGGACTACATCCTATGTAGACGAGGTCATTTGAGAGAGGTTAATGGCTGCAAAGTGGTGGTAGGAGAGAGTGTAGCCAGACAGCACCGCATGGTGGTGTGTAAGATGACTCTGGAGGTCAGGAAGAAGAAGAGAGGGAAAACAGAAAAGAAGACCAAGTGGTGGAAGCTACAGAATGAAGAAACTTGTGAGGAATTTAGGCAGAAGTTGAGGCAGGTCCTGGGTGGTCAGGATGAGCTTCCAGAGGACTGGGAAACTACAGCAGAGATTATCAGGGAAACAGGTAGGAAGGTGCTAGGTGTGTCATCTGGAAAGAGGAAAGACGGTAAAGAGACTTGGTGGTGGAATGAGGAAGTACAGGAATGCGTCCAGAGGAAGAGGTTGGCTAAAAGGAAGTGGGATGTAGAAAGGACTGAGGAAGGTAGACAGGAGTACAAGGAAGCGCAGCGTAAAGTGAAGAGAGAGGTGGCAAAGGCCAAACAGAAAGCTTACGATGAGCTATATGACAGGTTAGACACAAAGGAAGGAGAGAAGGACTTGTACAGGCTAGCCAGACAGAGAGACAGAGATGGGAAGGACGTGCAACAGATAAGGGTGATTAAGGACAGAGATGGAAAGGTGCTAACAACCCAAGAGAGTGTACAGAAAAGATGGAAGGAGTATTTTGAGGAGCTGATGAACGAGGAAAATGACAGGGAAAGAAGGGAGGAAGATGTGGTTGTTGTGGAGCAGGAAGTAGCAGAGATTGGAAAGGATGAGGTTAGGAAGGCTCTGAAAAGGATGAAGAGCGGAAAGGCCGTTGGTCCTGATGACGTACCTGTGGAGGTATGGAAGTGCCTAGGAGAGACAGCAGTGGAATTTCTAACAAGGTTGTTCAATAGGATTTTAGAGAGTGAGAAGATGCCTGAGGAATGGAGGAGAAGCGTTCTGGTCCCAATCTTTAAGAACAAGGGTGACACGCAGAACTGCAGCAACTATAGAGGAATAAAGTTGATGAGCCACACAATGAAGCTGTGGGAAAGAGTAGTGGAAGCCAGGCTTAGGAAGAAGGTGGAGATTTGTGAGCAGCAGTATGGTTTCATGCCCCGTAAGAGCACCACTGATGCCATTTTTGCTTTGAGAATGTTGATGGAAAAGTACAGAGAAGGTCAGAAGGAGCTGCATTGTGTGTTCGTAGATTTAGAGAAGGCGTATGACAGGGTGCCGAGGGAGGAGCTGTGGTACTGTATGAGGTCGTCTGGAGTGGCAGAAAAGTATGTCAGAGTAGTTCAGGACATGTATGAGAGAAGTATGACGGTGGTGAGATGTGCTGTAGGTCAGACAGAGGAGTTCAAGGTGGAGGTGGGACTACACCAAGGATCAGCTTTGAGTCCTTTTTTGTTTGCTATGCTGATGGACAGGCTGACAGACGAGGTAAGACAGGAATCTCCCTGGACAATGATGTTTGCGGATGACATTGTAATTTGCAGTGAGAGTAGAGAGCAGGTGGAGGAACAGCTAGAGAGGTGGAGGTTTGCTCTGGAAAGAAGAGGTATGAAGGTCAGTCGTAGTAAGACAGAATACATGTGTCTGAACGAGAGGGATCAAGGTAGAAGCGTTAGGTTACAGGGGACTGAGGTGAAGAAGGTGCAGGAGTTTAAGTACTTGGGGTCAACAGTTCAGTGTGATGGGGATTGTGGAAAAGAGGTGAAGAGGCGAGTGCAGGCAGGTTGGAGCGGTTGGAGGAAAGTGTCAGGAGTGTTGTGTGACAGAAGAGTGCCAGCAAGACTCAAAGGAAAGGTGTACAAGACAGTGGTGAGACCAGCTCTGCTCTATGGGTTAGAGACGGTAGCTAGATCTCACCACTAGGGGGAGAAGATGGCGCCTGTGTTCGGCAATGCCTCTGCTCGTCTCATGTTATGTAGAGTGATAGTGATTGTTTTTACTATGTATGTGATCATGTCAGCCCGATTAACAAACGGATATGTTGCTGCTTTGCGGACCTATGGCCGGGACTTTCTCCTTCAAATCAAAGAGCAAATGGAGTCTGTCTTTGAAACATGGGACAGCTACAAGCAAACATTTCCTCCACCATTTATTTGTGCGGCTGGCCTGTCAGATGTACTATATCTGCCTCGACCTCCAAGGAAAAGGAGAAAGCAGAGGAAAAGAGGTCTTAGGGCTGGACTCCAGGTAAAGTGCAGACGAGCCTTACACTTGGAATTCACCGGCCCGGATCTGCGTTATGGGAAACGCGCAAGATGCCTGCGTCCGATTCCTCTTCAGGAGGCCTGCAGCGGCACAGCCTCGCCGCCGACATCGCCTGCTCGGATTACGTCGGCTACTGTCCTGGAGCCCCAACAATGCTGGCATTCTCACCACCGGATTACTGTACCGTCCCTCACTTCCGTGTTTTCACCGGTATATACTCAGCTTCCACCGCAGCGGACATCCGACTGGAAGTCACGTGACCGCTGGACTTGTCTGCTACCAATCCCGGTGCACCCCGCTGCCGCTTCGATAGTGACGTCACCACCAACAATACAACTTGGCTTGCTGAACACTCGCTCTATTGCCAACAAATCCTTCTCATTGACTGATCTCTTTTCAAGACAAAACCTTGATTTTATGTTTCTGACTGAGACTTGGCAAAAAGAGGAAGAGTTTATTCATTTAAACGAACTCTGTTTGGAGGGCTGTTCAGTCATCGGGAAGCCCCGCCCCTCTCGCCGTGGTGGGGGTGTGGCAGTTGTGTATAAGGACAACTACACATGCAAAGACATGAACACCCAAACGTTCTCATCTTTTGAATCTCTGTCATTCAAAGTTGATACGTCAGATCCATTTTATTGTGTTTTAGTCTACCGCCCCCCGGGTCCTGCTGCTCCCTTTTTACATGATTTTAGTGACTTTCTGTCTTCCATCATAAAACTGGAAAGGGTTTTAATACTAGGGGATTTTAACCTTCATATAAATGATTGTTCATCCTGTCCAGCAATGGAATTTTTATTTTTGACTGAAACCTTTAATTTTGAGCAACATGTCTCTGACCCCACCCATCAAAAGGGCAACACTTTGGACTTAGTTTTTTCTCTTGGCCTGAGCATTACTAATCTTTATGTGGAGGATGTACATATGAGTGATCATAGTGGTGTCTTCTTTGAGCTAAACGTCACTCCTGAACCCGTTTCCTCATGCATACTGTCTCAAAGGCGCATCATCACCGCCAACACTGATGGACGTTTTTCAGCGCTGTTTGACCCCCACTTATTTAAGGAATGTTCTGATGTTAACAATCTGATTGATCGTTTTAGTGATCACTGTGTCACAATCCTGGATCAGGTGGCTCCTGTCAAATCCAATTTATCAAAGAAAAAAGTGTGTCCCTGGATAAATGAAGCCATCCAAAATTTAAAGAGACAGTGTCGTCAAACTGAGCGTCTTTTAAAATCCACCAATCTCATGGTCCACAGACTGCATCAAAGGGATCTCGTGTCCTCATACAACGAGATGGTGAAAGATGCCAGATCTGACTACTTTCGCCAGCTAATATCCTCAAATAAGAAGAGCCCAAAAGTTTTGTTTGACACGATAAATTCTATTGTTGGTCCTGCAGCCCCAGTACCCCCTGTGTTCTGCAAAGCCGACTCCAATGAATTTCTCAAGTTCTTTGCAAATAAGACTAAGAAGATCAAAGAGCAGCTCCCACCTCCTTGTTGTGATGATGGTGTTGTGGTGGAGCCTGTTTCCCACAAATGGTCTACTTTTAGGCCTGTCACTCTGGAGGACATATCTGCTCTGTTGACCAAGTTGAAACCTTCTACTTGTCCATCTGATGTCATTCCTTCCAAACTCTTCTTAAAGGTGTTTGAGACCATCGGCCAAAGTGTCACTGAAATGATCAACCTTTCACTTTCCACTGGTGTTTTTCCAAACGCATTCAAACATGCCATAGTGGAGCCTCTGCTGAAAAAGTCTAATCTGGACCCATCAGTCTTCCAGAATTATAGACCCATCTCAAAGCTTCCATTTATCTCAAAGATTCTGGAAAAGGTGGTTGCTGAACAATTGTCAGAGTTCTTGGATAAAAGGAGCATCTATGACACTTTTCAGTCAGGTTTTCGTAAACATCACTCCACAGAGACAGCCCTGCTGAAGGTGTCCAGTGATATTTTGATGTCTGCTGATTCTGGCAGACACACGGTCCTTGTCTTACTAGATCTTTCATCAGCCTTTGACACGGTTGACCACCAGATCTTATTGGACAGATTGAGGGACCTGATTGGTTTGTCAGGGTCAGTTCTCCACTGGTTTTCCTCTTACTTATCCGGTCGGAATTTCAGTGTCATGGCCAACCACAAAATGTCTCAGTCAGTAGACTTACTGTGTGGGGTTCCCCAGGGCTCTGTTCTAGGCCCTGTTCTGTTTCTCCTATACATGATCCCTCTTGGAAAGATCATTCAGGATTTCAGTGATGTTTCCTACCATCTCTTTGCTGATGATATCCAGCTATATTGCTCTTTTAAGCCCTCCGAGACACACAAGCTGGATTCTCTGATGAACTGCTTGATGCAGATAAAACAATGGCTCTGTAAAAACTCTCTGCAACTAAACTCAGAGAAAACAGAAACCTTAGTTGTTGCCCCTGATGATGCTATACCAGGGATTAAGCAGCACTTGGGTTCTCTTGGCCAGGATGTCAAACCCAGCCTTAGAAATTTGGGTGTCATTTTTGACAAAGATATGTCGCTGGAGCAGCACTCCAAGCAGTTGATCAGGAACTGTTTCTTCCAGTTGAGGAACATTTCTAAGCTACGGAAGATGGTGTCATATGAAGATCTAGAACTTCTTATTCATGCCTTTGTTTCTACACGGCTAGACTACTGTAACAGTCTGTTTTCCTGTCTGAATAAGAAGGAGCTGTCTCGCCTGCAGCTGATCCAGAACTCTGCTGCGAGGATCTTGACTCGCACCAAGAGAAGAGATCACATCTCCCCGATCCTCAAAGCTCTTCATTGGCTCCCGGTTGCTTACCGCTACCAATACAAAATTCTAGTTTTGACTTTTAGGGCCCTTCATTCCCAAGCTCCTCCATATGTTTGTGATCTGATCGCCCCTTACAGACCATCTCGTGCACTGAGGTCTGCGGATCAGAACCTGTTGATGGTCCCTCGCACACGGTTCCGAACTAGAGGAGACAGATCCTTCCAGGCTGTTGCTCCCAAACTCTGGAATGAACTTCCATTGTCGCTACGTTCCCTGGACTCTGTGAATTCTTTTAAAAGTCAACTAAAAACTTTTTATTTTTGCAAAGCATTTTAACTGAAACTACTTTTATTGGGCTTGAGATGATTGTTTTTACATAGTTTATGCTTTTATATTTTATGTTTTTATGTTTTTATATGTGTATGTATACATATTTTAACCTGTGAAGCACCTTGTGACCTTTGTCTGCGAAAGGTGCTATACAAATAAAATTTACTTACTTACTTACTTACTTACAGTGAGACAGAGACAAGAGGCTGAGATGGAGGTAGCGGAGATGAAGATGTTGAGGTTCTCCTTAGGAGTGACCAGGTTAGACAGGATAAGGAACGAGTACATCAGAGGGACGGCTCATGTTGCCTGTGTCAGCGACAAAGTCAGAGAAGCCAGACTGAGATGGTTTGGACATGTTCAGAGGAGGGATAGTGGATATATTGGTAGAAGGATGTTGGAGATGGAGCTGCCTGGCAGGAGGGCAAGAGGACGGCCAAAGAGGAGATACATGGATGTCTTAACAGAGGACATGAAGTTGGCTAATGTTAGGGTAGAAGATGTCCATGATAGAGTGAGGTGGAAAAGGATGATTCGCTGTGGCGACCCCTGATGGGAAAAGCCGAAAGAGAAAGAAGAAGAAGCAGTATGCATGCAGGGGAGGGGCTTAGAACGCACAGGGCCCATGGCTCAGGACACGCAGGGCCCATGAGGCCGACGCGTGCTCCTTGGTAAGACAGTGTGAATAAAACAGCCACCTTTTGTCTCTCACTTCACTTTTACGCCTGTCCAGCCAAGTTGTAGCTGTTGTGGTGTGCATAGAGCCTGATGAAGGCAGAATTTGCCGAAACGCGTAGCGAGCACACTTTATTCTAATTTTGTATTGTTTATTTATTTATTTTTTTACATTTTTGTGAATAAAAACACTCATTTAAGTGGTTGTCCCGCTTTTTTCTTTTTTTCTTTTTTCAAAGTTTGCAAGTTTTTCTATTTTTGATTACATTCTTGCCTGGTGGAAAAACCGTAACACCTGCCATGCACTTCTACGACGGAGAGGAGGATGGAGGTGCTTGGACCACGGTGCGCTACGGGAGGAGACACTACAGAAATCCCCGTGCGCTCAGCTTTAATTACCGGGGCCGACCGGACCATAGGATGGACCGTGCATTTCCCGTCTCCGGCTGGAAGAGGGCGCCAAGGTTCCCAAATTTTGACTGGAGTAGGGCTTCACCTTCAAATCCTAACTGGCCTGCGCCTCCTATGTACGACGGGTCCCGGCCTTATTTTCCACAGCCCCGCTCTTATGCAGCAGCGGTCCGGGGCTCACCTACCAGACGAGCGACAAGATTTGGACCCCCAGCAGATGTTAGGCAGGACCTCCGGCGACCTGCAGATGAAAGACTTGGACAGCTTATCCGCAAATTACATGCTGTAATTAAGATGGTGCATCACTTACAAAACGTGACCATCACGCCGGACAGACCAGAACCTCTGATGATCGCTCGCATAGTGGACTCATTAACCTCACTGATTAAACCCGCTGATCCCACGGATGATGTGTTAGACCTCATTGAGGGCAACGCAAAAAACTGGGGACAGAACACACTGCAGATCCTCCAGGATCACTACCAAAAGAGGCTGGAGAAACTTTTACAGGATCTCCCCGGTGATTTAACCCGAGATTGGAGGGAAGCCTTCATCGTGGCGACACGATGGGCTTGCAGAAATCTACCTCGGATCACGCAGGATGTTCTCGATCAGGCAGAGGCCCTGATCATCACCTGCAGATCAGACTCGGAGCGGCGAAGTCCAGCGGCTACGACACCACCCCCCGGCAGGGTCTGATAGCCGCCGGGGGCCGCGCACATCAGGAGGAAGAAAAAAGAGGACCCGTCAACCTGAGCGGGTCTCCATGAGCATTCAAGCTGAATGTTACGAGGCCACAAACCGATCAGTTGGAACTATGACGGACATGAGACCAGCTTGGCCTCCAGATGCAGTTCCAGCAGCCGAGAAGCAGCGTGGACCGCGAACGGCGACCCGCCGCAACCCCTTCGTGGCGCGTGAGGAATTTCTCCCTCAGATTGTGGGGATAACTTCACCCTCTGCTCCCAGACCGGCAGCACGGGCGCCACCTTCCCGAATTTCAGCACTGGACAGCTCCCAGGAGGAGGAAAGCTCCGATAGAGAGGAGAACCGCGGCGGGGAGGTTCTTCACGAGGAGGAGGAGGAGGAGGAGTTCGATAATGAATACGACAGCGAGGAAGATGGGGATGAGGCGGACACGGACGCTGACCCCCCAGCTTCAGGTAGTTCGGGGCTGGATCATATTGTAAGGCCTGGAGGGTTGAAAGATGGGGTAAACAACAAAAAATTGAATGAGGGTATTGAAGGGCTAGAGGAATGATCTGGGGAGAGCGCACGCACACCACCAAAGAGGACCCAAATTCTTGGCCACAATGACAATTTATTCCGATGGAAAAAACATATGAATGGCCAAAAAGTTCCAGTTAAAAGACACTTAAAACAAGCATAAAATGCGTCTAAAAATTCTAGGCACGGATTAAAACAGTAAAACACGATAAAAATCCCAGGAACAGTTGAAAAAGGATAAAAGAGACCTAAAAGTCCAAAGAACAGTTAAAACTGGTTTAAAAATGCAGCTCAAAGGGGGGAATCACTGATCCCAAACCAGGAGACGTCTCTCTTCCCCCGACGCTGTTCCGAGGATCCCTCCAGTCATACACACAAAGACCTGGGGGGCGGGCTCCGTTCCGCCTCTGGGGTTTGTGACCGGCACTCCTCCGCGTCACCTCCAGCTGGCTCTCCTGGACACGCTGGAATCTGTGGAAACAGGCAAGCGGCAGCACGAAAAGCAATTCCTGATGCAGGCTGCCACTAGCCCTCCCACCTATTTCCACCAGTCTGCTGAAGCCCGTTCGGCTACTTACACACAGGCAGGGTCCCTGCCCTGCCCTTGCGTGTCGATCGCTCTGCAGACTGATGGTCCCAGCGCCCAGCGCTCTCAGAGTGTGTGTCCCGATCACAGCGAGTCTTCCCGACGTCTGGCGGTCCCGACGTCTGGCGGTCCCGGCGTCCCACTCGCGCCCCGCGTGCATGCGCCTGCTGTCGGTGTGCGACTGCCTTTGGCTTTCCTCCTCAGGACTTTCATAAGTCCCTCCTGATGAGGAGCAGGTGTGGTGGATCGGCGCGCTATGTTACAAGGGGGGTGTGTCCATAGAAAGCATGCAACAAACAGGTAGCACCACAAACATGCAAAAGAAAAACACCCTACAACATGCAATCCCCCCACATCATCACAATATTTCGGACAGCCCGGGTGTGACAGAATGCCAGGAGGACAGCGCATCTCCAGCTTCAGCGGAGGAACGCTGTATTACAGGGCTGGAGCTAGCAGGTGACGGTGCTGAGCCACCAGTAGCCCGTGTTGACTTACCTGCCCCAGAGCGGCAGGTTTTCAAGGTAAAGCGTCACCCTGAAACAAACAGAGAATTGATTGACTGGTTTCTGGAAGTGGAGAAAAGGTGTCTTATTGTTGGTGACTCAAATTTATCCAGAATCCCTGAATATTCCATCCCAGATCTACAGATTGAGAGTTATCCAGGTGCTAATTTTCGCCACATGCAGGCTTTATTTGAGATAGCCCACGTTCCGTGGGATTTGGTGGTTCAGAATGTGGTCATTGCAGCCGGCATTAACGCCAAAGGTCAGAACATTAAAGAAACTGCAGTTAAACAGCTCCAGCGGGCTCTGAAGATGGCTAAACACAGATTTCCATCTGCTGTCATCTGGGTTCCCTTGGTTATTTTTTCTGGTAACTTATCTGCAATGGAGCAGAACAACATGAAACTACTAAATCAGCATGTTAAAAAAAAATATGAGACACATCCCCCTGCTGGAGGACTCGCATTTTGCAACAGAAAAAGATGCAATTCACTGGACCGAGGACACGGCCAGAGCAATGTTGGAACATTGGAGGTATTTTTTAAAGTGGAATACCCACTAAGTCCATTCAGGGTAGAGTGTGTAAGGGGACAGCCCTTTATGGCCCCACAATATCATGGTTTTGACTGAAAAGTGATGCCCTGACAGAACAACAAGGTGACCTCCTCAAAAACGGTTTAACTTTTATTTCCATAGGTAACTTTTTAAAAAAAATACAGACCCAAAACACAAGACTGTATTGATCATGTTTCCTGTTCTTTGCGGGATTAACATTTGGTGGGACAAACCGAAACTTTTGTTAGCACAAGAAAGTGACAACATAAATATAATATTGCTCATAATGGATAGGTGCATAACCCACTGGTGGAGCATTTTCTCATGACCCAGGGTTTTTCTTTATGGTGAACAGTGTGAGAGATTTTGTTATCATTGTTACTGTTATTATGGCTATTGTTCTTATGGTTCTTATTACTGTTTTATGATGATTATTATTATTACTTTAACCCTACCCCTGGTCCTGTTTCTAACCCTAACCTTTAGTTTAATCTGAACCCTAATCCCAACCCTTAATCAGTTATTAGACATTTAAATAATCTTAAACATAAAGCAATAACATGGTTGGAAGGAAAAGGTTTTGTTTCACGTGTCTTTTTGCCTGGTTAGCAGTATGCATGCAGGGGAGGGGCTTAGAACGCACAGGGCCCATGGCTCAGGACACGCAGGGCCCATGAGGCCGACGCGTGCTCCTTGGTAAGACAGTGTGAATAAAACAGCCACCTTTTGTCTCTCACTTCACTTTTACGCCTGTCCAGCCAAGTTGTAGCTGTTGTGGTGTGCATAGAGCCTGATGAAGGCAGAATTTGCCGAAACGCGTAGCGAGCACACTTTATTCTAATTTTGTATTGTTTATTTATTTATTTTTTTACATTTTTGTGAATAAAAACACTCATTTAAGTGGTTGTCCCGCTTTTTTCTTTTTTCAAAGTTTGCAAGTTTTTCTATTTTTGATTACATTCTTGCCTGGTGGAAAAACCGTAACACCTGCCATGCACTTCTACGACGGAGAGGAGGATGGAGGTGCTTGGACCACGGCGCGCTACGGGAGGAGACACTACAGAAATCCCCGTGCGCTCAGCTTTAATTACCGGGGCCGACCGGACCATAGGATGGACCGTGCATTTCCCGTCTCCGGCTGGAAGAGGGCGCCAAGGTTCCCAAATTTTGGCTGGAGTAGGGCTTCACCTTCAAATCCTAACTGGCCTGCGCCTCCTATGTACGACGGGTCCCGGCCTTATTTTCCACAGCCCCGCTCTTATGCAGCAGCGGTCCGGGGCTCACCTACCAGACGAGCGACAAGATTTGGACCCCCAGCAGATGTTAGGCAGGACCTCCGGCGACCTGCAGATGAAAGACTTGGACAGCTTATCCGCAAATTACATGCTGTAATTAAGATGGTGCATCACTTACAAAACGTGACCATCACGCCGGACAGACCAGAACCTCTGATGATCGCTCGCATAGTGGACTCATTAACCTCACTGATTAAACCCGCTGATCCCACGGATGATGTGTTAGACCTCATTGAGGGCAACGCAAAAAACTGGGGACAGAACACACTGCAGATCCTCCAGGATCACTACCAAAAGAGGCTGGAGAAACTTTTACAGGATCTCCCCGGTGATTTAACCCGAGATTGGAGGGAAGCCTTCATCGTGGCGACACGATGGGCTTGCAGAAATCTACCTCGGATCACGCAGGATGTTCTCGATCAGGCAGAGGCCCTGATCATCACCTGCAGATCAGACTCGGAGCGGCGAAGTCCAGCGGCTACGACACCACCCCCCGGCAGGGTCTGATAGCCGCCGGGGGCCGCGCACATCAGGAGGAAGAAAAAAGAGGACCCGTCAACCTGAGCGGGTCTCCATGAGCATTCAAGCTGAATGTTACGAGGCCACAAACCGATCAGTTGGAACTATGACGGACATGAGACCAGCTTGGCCTCCAGATGCAGTTCCAGCAGCCGCTGCCGAGAAGCAGCGTGGACCGCGAACGGCGACCCGCCGCCACCCCTTCGTGGCGCGTGAGGAATTTCTCCCTCAGATTGTGGGGATAACTTCACCCTCTGCTCCCAGACCGGCAGCACGGGCGCCACCTTCCCGAATTTCAGCACTGGACAGCTCCCAGGAGGAGGAAAGCTCCGATAGAGAGGAGAACCGCGGCGGGGAGGTTCTTCACGAGGAGGAGGAGGAGGAGTTCGATAATGAATACGACAGCGAGGAAGATGGGGATGAGGCGGACACGGACGCTGACCCCCCAGCTTCAGGTAGTTCGGGGCTGGATCATATTGTAAGGCCTGGAGGGTTGAAAGATGGGGTAAACAACAAAAAATTGAATGAGGGTATTGAAGGGCTAGAGGAATGATCTGGGGAGAGCGCACGCACACCACCAAAGAGGACCCAAATTCTTGGCCACAATGACAATTTATTCCGATGGAAAAAACATATGAATGGCCAAAAAGTTCCAGTTAAAAGACACTTAAAACAAGCATAAAATGCGTCTAAAAATTCTAGGCACGGATTAAAACAGTAAAACACGATAAAAATCCCAGGAACAGTTGAAAAAGGATAAAAGAGACCTAAAAGTCCAAAGAACAGTTAAAACTGGTTTAAAAATGCAGCTCAAAGGGGGGAATCACTGATCCCAAACCAGGAGACGTCTCTCTTCCCCCGACGCTGTTCCGAGGATCCCTCCAGTCATACACACAAAGACCTGGGGGGCGGGCTCCGTTCCGCCTCTGGGGTTTGTGACCGGCACTCCTCCGCGTCACCTCCAGCTGGCTCTCCTGGACACGCTGGAATCTGTGGAAACAGGCAAGCGGCAGCACGAAAAGCAATTCCTGATGCAGGCTGCCACTAGCCCTCCCACCTATTTCCACCAGTCTGCTGAAGCCCGTTCGGCTACTTACACACAGGCAGGGTCCCTGCCCTGCCCTTGCGTGTCGATCGCTCTGCAGACTGATGGTCCCAGCGCCCAGCGCTCTCAGAGTGTGTGTCCCGATCACAGCGAGTCTTCCCGACGTCTGGCGGTCCCGACGTCTGGCGGTCCCGGCGTCCCACTCGCGCCCCGCGTGCATGCGCCTGCTGTCGGTGTGCGACTGCCTTTGGCTTTCCTCCTCAGGACTTTTATAAGTCCCTCCTGATGAGCAGCAGGTGCGGTGGATCGGCGCGCTATGTTACAAGGGGGGTGTGTCCATAGAAAGCATGCAACAAACAGGTAGCACCACAAACATGCAAAAGAAAAACACCCTACAACATGCAATCCCCCCACATCATCACAATATTTCGGACAGCCCGGGTGTGACAGAATGCCAGGAGGACAGCGCATCTCCAGCTTCAGCGGAGGAACGCTGTATTACAGGGCTGGAGCTAGCAGGTGACGGTGCTGAGCCACCAGTAGCCCGTGTTGACTTACCTGCCCCAGAGCGGCAGGTTTTCAAGGTAAAGCGTCACCCTGAAACAAACAGAGAATTGATTGACTGGTTTCTGGAAGTGGAGAAAAGGTGTCTTATTGTTGGTGACTCAAATTTATCCAGAATCCCTGAATATTCCATCCCAGATCTACAGATTGAGAGGTGTCCAGGTGCTAATTTTCGCCACATGCAGGCTTTATTTGAGATAGCCCACGTTCCGTGGGATTTGGTGGTTCAGAATGTGGTCATTGCAGCCGGCATTAACGCCAAAGGTCAGAACATTAAAGAAACTGCAGTTAAACAGCTCCAGCGGGCTCTGAAGATGGCTAAACACAGAGTTCCATCTGCTGTCATCTGGGTTCCCTTGGTTATTTTTTCTGGTAACTTATCTGCAATGGAGCAGAACAACATGAAACTACTAAATCAGCATGTTAAAAAAAAATATGAGACACATCCCCCTGCTGGAGGACTCGCATTTTGCAACAGAAAAAGATGCAATTCACTGGACCGAGGACACGGCCAGAGCAATGTTGGAACATTGGAGGTATTTTTTAAAGTGGAATACCCACTAAGTCCATTCAGGGTAGAGTGTGTAAGGGGACAGCCCTTTATGGCCCCACAATATCATGGTTTTGACTGAAAAGTGATGCCCTGACAGAACAACAAGGTGACCTCCTCAAAAACGGTTTAACTTTTATTTCCATAGATAACTTTTTAAAAAAAATACAGACCCAAAACACAAGACTGTATTGATCATGTTTCCTGTTCTTTGCGGGATTAACATTTGGTGGGACAAACCGAAACTTTTGTTAGCACAAGAAAGTGACAACATAAATATAATATTGCTCATAATGGATAGGTGCATAACCCACTGGTGGAGCATTTTCTCATGACCCAGGGTTTTTCTTTATGGTGAACAGTGTGAGAGATTTTGTTATCATTGTTACTGTTATTATGGCTATTGTTCTTATGGTTCTTATTACTGTTTTATGATGATTATTATTATTACTTTAACCCTACCCCTGGTCCTGTTTCTAACCCTAACCTTTAGTTTAATCTGAACCCTAATCCCAACCCTTAATCAGTTATTAGAAATTTAAATAATCTTAAACATAAAGCAATAACATGGTTGGAAGGAAAAGGTTTTGTTTCACGTGTCTTTTTGCCTGGTTAGCAGTATGCATGCAGGGAGGAGGTGATGGGCAGGTTTGGTGTGAAGGAAAGGAATCTGGAGGGACAGATGGTGGTGGACTTTGCGAAGAGGATGGAAATGGCTGTAGTCAACACTTACTTCCAGAAGAGAGAGGAACATAGAGTGACATACAGAAGTGGAGGTAGGAGTACTCAGGTGGACTACATCCTATGTAGACGAGGTCATTTGAGAGAGGTTAATGGCTGCAAAGTGGTGGTAGGAGAGAGTGTAGCCAGACAGCACCGCATGGTGGTGTGTAAGATGACTCTGGAGGTCAGGAAGAAGAAGAGAGGGAAAACAGAAAAGAAGACCAAGTGGTGGAAGCTACAGAATGAAGAAACTTGTGAGGAATTTAGGCAGAAGTTGAGGCAGGTCCTGGGTGGTCAGGATGAGCTTCCAGAGGACTGGGAAACTACAGCAGAGATTATCAGGGAAACAGGTAGGAAGGTGCTAGGTGTGTCATCTGGAAAGAGGAAAGACGGTAAAGAGACTTGGTGGTGGAATGAGGAAGTACAGGAATGCGTCCAGAGGAAGAGGTTGGCTAAAAGGAAGTGGGATGTAGAAAGGACTGAGGAAGGTAGACAGGAGTACAAGGAAGCGCAGCGTAAAGTGAAGAGAGAGGTGGCAAAGGCCAAACAGAAAGCTTACGATGAGCTATATGACAGGTTAGACACAAAGGAAGGAGAGAAGGACTTGTACAGGCTAGCCAGACAGAGAGACAGAGATGGGAAGGACGTGCAACAGATAAGGGTGATTAAGGACAGAGATGGAAAGGTGCTAACAACCCAAGAGAGTGTACAGAAAAGATGGAAGGAGTATTTTGAGGAGCTGATGAACGAGGAAAATGACAGGGAAAGAAGGGAGGAAGATGTGGTTGTTGTGGAGCAGGAAGTAGCAGAGATTGGAAAGGATGAGGTTAGGAAGGCTCTGAAAAGGATGAAGAGCGGAAAGGCCGTTGGTCCTGATGACGTACCTGTGGAGGTATGGAAGTGCCTAGGAGAGACAGCAGTGGAATTTCTAACAAGGTTGTTCAATAGGATTTTAGAGAGTGAGAAGATGCCTGAGGAATGGAGGAGAAGCGTTCTGGTCCCAATCTTTAAGAACAAGGGTGACACGCAGAACTGCAGCAACTATAGAGGAATAAAGTTGATGAGCCACACAATGAAGCTGTGGGAAAGAGTACTGGAAGCCAGGCTTAGGAAGAAGGTGGAGATTTGTGAGCAGCAGTATGGTTTCATGCCCCGTAAGAGCACCACTGATGCCATTTTTGCTTTGAGAATGTTGATGGAAAAGTACAGAGAAGGTCAGAAGGAGCTGCATTGTGTGTTCGTAGATTTAGAGAAGGCGTATGACAGGGTGCCGAGGGAGGAGCTGTGGTACTGTATGAGGTCGTCTGGAGTGGCAGAAAAGTATGTCAGAGTAGTTCAGGACATGTATGAGAGAAGTATGACGGTGGTGAGATGTGCTGTAGGTCAGACAGAGGAGTTCAAGGTGGAGGTGGGACTACACCAAGGATCAGCTTTGAGTCCTTTTTTGTTTGCTATGCTGATGGACAGGCTGACAGACGAGGTAAGACAGGAATCTCCCTGGACAATGATGTTTGCGGATGACATTGTAATTTGCAGTGAGAGTAGAGAGCAGGTGGAGGAACAGCTAGAGAGGTGGAGGTTTGCTCTGGAAAGAAGAGGTATGAAGGTCAGTCGTAGTAAGACAGAATACATGTGTCTGAACGAGAGGGATCAAGGTAGAAGCGTTAGGTTACAGGGGACTGAGGTGAAGAAGGTGCAGGAGTTTAAGTACTTGGGGTCAACAGTTCAGTGTGATGGGGATTGTGGAAAAGAGGTGAAGAGGCGAGTGCAGGCAGGTTGGAGCGGTTGGAGGAAAGTGTCAGGAGTGTTGTGTGACAGAAGAGTGCCAGCAAGACTCAAAGGAAAGGTGTACAAGACAGTGGTGAGACCAGCTCTGCTCTATGGGTTAGAGACGGTAGCTAGATCTCACCACTAGGGGGAGAAGATGGCGCCTGTGTTCGGCAATGCCTCTGCTCGTCTCATGTTATGTAGAGTGATAGTGATTGTTTTTACTATGTATGTGATCATGTCAGCCCGATTAACAAACGGATATGTTGCTGCTTTGCGGACCTATGGCCGGGACTTTCTCCTTCAAATCAAAGAGCAAATGGAGTCTGTCTTTGAAACATGGGACAGCTACAAGCAAACATTTCCTCCACCATTTATTTGTGCGGCTGGCCTGTCAGATGTACTATATCTGCCTCGACCTCCAAGGAAAAGGAGAAAGCAGAGGAAAAGAGGTCTTAGGGCTGGACTCCAGGTAAAGTGCAGACGAGCCTTACACTTGGAATTCACCGGCCCGGATCTGCGTTATGGGAAACGCGCAAGATGCCTGCGTCCGATTCCTCTTCAGGAGGCCTGCAGCGGCACAGCCTCGCCGCCGACATCGCCTGCTCGGATTACGTCGGCTACTGTCCTGGAGCCCCAACAATGCTGGCATTCTCACCACCGGATTACTGTACCGTCCCTCACTTCCGTGTTTTCACCGGTATATACTCAGCTTCCACCGCAGCGGACATCCGACTGGAAGTCACGTGACCGCTGGACTTGTCTGCTACCAATCCCGGTGCACCCCGCTGCCGCTTCGATAGTGACGTCACCACCAACAATACAACTTGGCTTGCTGAACACTCGCTCTATTGCCAACAAATCCTTCTCATTGACTGATCTCTTTTCAAGACAAAACCTTGATTTTATGTTTCTGACTGAGACTTGGCAAAAAGAGGAAGAGTTTATTCATTTAAACGAACTCTGTTTGGAGGGCTGTTCAGTCATCGGGAAGCCCCGCCCCTCTCGCCGTGGTGGGGGTGTGGCAGTTGTGTATAAGGACAACTACACATGCAAAGACATGAACACCCAAACGTTCTCATCTTTTGAATCTCTGTCATTCAAAGTTGATACGTCAGATCCATTTTATTGTGTTTTAGTCTACCGCCCCCCGGGTCCTGCTGCTCCCTTTTTACATGATTTTAGTGACTTTCTGTCTTCCATCATAAAACTGGAAAGGGTTTTAATACTAGGGGATTTTAACCTTCATATAAATGATTGTTCATCCTGTCCAGCAATGGAATTTTTATTTTTGACTGAAACCTTTAATTTTGAGCAACATGTCTCTGACCCCACCCATCAAAAGGGCAACACTTTGGACTTAGTTTTTTCTCTTGGCCTGAGCATTACTAATCTTTATGTGGAGGATGTACATATGAGTGATCATAGTGGTGTCTTCTTTGAGCTAAACGTCACTCCTGAACCTGTTTCCTCATGCATACTGTCTCAAAGGCGCATCATCACCGCCAACACTGATGGACGTTTTTCAGCGCTGTTTGACCCCCACTTATTTAAGGAATGTTCTGATGTTAACAATCTGATTGATCGTTTTAGTGATCACTGTGTCACAATCCTGGATCAGGTGGCTCCTGTCAAATCCAATTTATCAAAGAAAAAAGTGTGTCCCTGGATAAATGAAGCCATCCAAAATTTAAAGAGACAGTGTCGTCAAACTGAGCGTCTTTTAAAATCCACCAATCTCATGGTCCACAGACTGCATCTTAGGGATCTCGTGTCCTCATACAACGAGATGGTGAAAGATGCCAGATCTAACTACTTTCGCCAGCTAATATCCTCAAATAAGAAGAGCCCAAAAGTTTTGTTTGACACGATAAATTCTATTGTTGGTCCTGCAGCCCCAGTACCCCCTGTGTTCTGCAAAGCTGACTCCAATGAATTTCTCAAGTTCTTTGCAAATAAGACTAAGAAGATCAAAGAGCAGCTCCCACCTCCTTGTTGTGATGATGGTGTTGTGGTGGAGCCTGTTTCCCACAAATGGTCTACTTTTAGGCCTGTCACTCTGGAGGACATATCTGCTCTGTTGACCAAGTTGAAACCTTCTACTTGTCCATCTGATGTCATTCCTTCCAAACTCTTCTTAAAGGTGTTTGAGACCATCGGCCAAAGTGTCACTGAAATGATCAACCTTTCACTTTCCACTGGTGTTTTTCCAAACGCATTCAAACATGCCATAGTGGAGCCTCTGCTGAAAAAGTCTAATCTGGACCCATCAGTCTTCCAGAATTATAGACCCATCTCAAAGCTTCCATTTATCTCAAAGATTCTGGAAAAGGTGGTTGCTGAACAATTGTCAGAGTTCTTGGATAAAAGGAGCATCTATGACACTTTTCAGTCAGGTTTTCGTAAACATCACTCCACAGAGACAGCCCTGCTGAAGGTGTCCAGTGATATTTTGATGTCTGCTGATTCTGGCAGACACACGGTCCTTGTCTTACTAGATCTTTCATCAGCCTTTGACACGGTTGACCACCAGATCTTATTGGACAGATTGAGGGACCTGATTGGTTTGTCAGGGTCAGTTCTCCACTGGTTTTCCTCTTACTTATCCGGTCGGAATTTCAGTGTCATGGCCAACCACAAAATGTCTCAGTCAGTAAACTTACTGTGTGGGGTTCCCCAGGGCTCTGTTCTAGGCCCTGTTCTGTTTCTCCTATACATGATCCCTCTTGGAAAGATCATTCAGGATTTCAGTGATGTTTCCTACCATCTCTTTGCTGATGATATCCAGCTATATTGCTCTTTTAAGCCCTCCGAGACACACAAGCTGGATTCTCTGATGAACTGCTTGATGCAGATAAAACAATGGCTCTGTAAAAACTCTCTGCAACTAAACTCAGAGAAAACAGAAACCTTAGTTGTTGCCCCTGATGATGCTATACCAGGGATTAAGCAGCACTTGGGTTCTCTTGGCCAGGATGTCAAACCCAGCCTTAGAAATTTGGGTGTCATTTTTGACAAAGATATGTCGCTGGAGCAGCACTCCAAGCAGTTGATCAGGAACTGTTTCTTCCAGTTGAGGAACATTTCTAAGCTACGGAAGATGGTGTCATATGAAGATCTAGAACTTCTTATTCATGCCTTTGTTTCTACACGGCTACACTACTGTAACAGTCTGTTTTCCTGTCTGAATAAGAAGGAGCTGTCTCGCCTGCAGCTGATCCAGAACTCTGCTGCGAGGATCTTGACTCGCACCAAGAGAAGAGATCACATCTCCCCGATCCTCAAAGCTCTTCATTGGCTCCCGGTTGCTTACCGCTACCAATACAAAATTCTAGTTTTGACTTTTAGGGCCCTTCATTCCCAAGCTCCTCCATATGTTTGTGATCTGATCGCCCCTTACAGACCATCTCGTGCACTGAGGTCTGCGGATCAGAACCTGTTGATGGTCCCTCGCACACGGTTCCGAACTAGAGGAGACAGATCCTTCCAGGCTGTTGCTCCCAAACTCTGGAATGAACTTCCATTGTCGCTACGTTCCCTGGACTCTGTGAATTCTTTTAAAAGTCAACTAAAAACTTTTTATTTTTGCAAAGCATTTTAACTGAAACTACTTTTATTGGGCTTGACATGATTGTTTTTACATAGTTTATGCTTTTATATTTTATGTTTTTATGTTTTTATATGTGTATGTATACATATTTTAACCTGTGAAGCACCTTGTGACCTTTGTCTGCGAAAGGTGCTATACAAATAAAATTTACTTACTTACTTACTTACTTACAGTGAGACAGAGACAAGAGGCTGAGATGGAGGTAGCGGAGATGAAGATGTTGAGGTTCTCCTTAGGAGTGACCAGGTTAGACAGGATAAGGAACGAGTACATCAGAGGGACGGCTCATGTTGCCTGTGTCAGCGACAAAGTCAGAGAAGCCAGACTGAGATGGTTTGGACATGTTCAGAGGAGGGATAGTGGATATATTGGTAGAAGGATGTTGGAGATGGAGCTGCCTGGCAGGAGGGCAAGAGGACGGCCAAAGAGGAGATACATGGATGTCTTAACAGAGGACATGAAGTTGGCTAATGTTAGGGTAGAAGATGTCCATGATAGAGTGAGGTGGAAAAGGATGATTCGCTGTGGCGACCCCTGATGGGAAAAGCCGAAAGAGAAAGAAGAAGAAGCAGTATGCATGCAGGGGAGGGGCTTAGAACGCACAGGGCCCATGGCTCAGGACACGCAGGGCCCATGAGGCCGACGCGTGCTCCTTGGTAAGACAGTGTGAATAAAACAGCCACCTTTTGTCTCTCACTTCACTTTTACGCCTGTCCAGCCAAGTTGTAGCTGTTGTGGTGTGCATAGAGCCTGATGAAGGCAGAATTTGCCGAAACGCGTAGCGAGCACACTTTATTCTAATTTTGTATTGTTTATTTATTTATTTTTTTACATTTTTGTGAATAAAAACACTCATTTAAGTGGTTGTCCCGCTTTTTTCTTTTTTCAAAGTTTGCAAGTTTTTCTATTTTTGATTACATTCTTGCCTGGTGGAAAAACCGTAACACCTGCCATGCACTTCTACGACGGAGAGGAGGATGGAGGTGCTTGGACCACGGTGCGCTACGGGAGGAGACACTACAGAAATCCCCGTGCGCTCAGCTTTAATTACCGGGGCCGACCGGACCATAGGATGGACCGTGCATTTCCCGTCTCCGGCTGGAAGAGGGCGCCAAGGTTCCCAAATTTTGGCTGGAGTAGGGCTTCACCTTCAAATCCTAACTGGCCTGCGCCTCCTATGTACGACGGGTCCCGGCCTTATTTTCCACAGCCCCGCTCTTATGCAGCAGCGGTCCGGGGCTCACCTACCAGACGAGCGACAAGATTTGGACCCCCAGCAGATGTTAGGCAGGACCTCCGGCGACCTGCAGATGAAAGACTTGGACAGCTTATCCGCAAATTACATGCTGTAATTAAGATGGTGCATCACTTACAAAACGTGACCATCACGCCGGACAGACCAGAACCTCTGATGATCGCTCGCATAGTGGACTCATTAACCTCACTGATTAAACCCGCTGATCCCACGGATGATGTGTTAGACCTCATTGAGGGCAACGCAAAAAACTGGGGACAGAACACACTGCAGATCCTCCAGGATCACTACCAAAAGAGGCTGGAGAAACTTTTACAGGATCTCCCCGGTGATTTAACCCGAGATTGGAGGGAAGCCTTCATCGTGGCGACACGATGGGCTTGCAGAAATCTACCTCGGATCACGCAGGATGTTCTCGATCAGGCAGAGGCCCTGATCATCACCTGCAGATCAGACTCGGAGCGGCGAAGTCCAGCGGCTAGGACACCACCCCCGGCAGGGTCTGATAGCCGCCGGGGGCCGCGCACATCAGGAGGAAGAAAAAAGAGGACCCGTCAACCTGAGCGGGTCTCCATGAGCATTCAAGCTGAATGTTACGAGGCCACAAACCGATCAGTTGGAACTATGACGGACATGAGACCAGCTTGGCCTCCAGATGCAGTTGCAGCAGCCGCTGCCGAGAAGCAGCGTGGACCGCGAACGGCGACCCGCTGCAACCCCTTCGTGGCGCGTGAGGAATTTCTCCCTCAGATTGTGGGGATAACTTCACCCTCTGCTCCCAGACCGGCAGCACGGGCGCCACCTTCCCGAATTTCAGCACTGGACAGCTCCCAGGAGGAGGAAAGCTCCGATAGAGAGGAGAACCGCGGCGGGGAGGTTCTTCACGAGGAGGAGGAGGAGGAGGAGTTCGATAATGAATACGACAGCGAGGAAGATGGGGATGAGGCGGACACGGACGCTGACCCCCCAGCTTCAGGTAGTTCGGGGCTGGATCATATTGTAAGGCCTGGAGGGTTGAAAGATGGGGTAAACAACAAAAAATTGAATGAGGGTATTGAAGGGCTAGAGGAATGATCTGGGGAGAGCGCACGCACACCACCAAAGAGGACCCAAATTGTTGGCCACAATGACAATTTATTCCGATGGAAAAAACATATGAATGGCCAAAAAGTTCCAGTTAAAAGACACTTAAAACAAGCATAAAATGCGTCTAAAAATTCTAGGCACGGATTAAAACAGTAAAACACGATAAAAATCCCAGGAACAGTTAAAAAGGATAAAAGAGACCTAAAAGTCCAAAGAACAGTTAAAACTGGTTTAAAAATGCAGCTCAAAGGGGGGAATCACTGATCCCAAACCAGGAGACGTCTCTCTTCCCCCGACGCTGTTCCGAGGATCCCTCCAGTCATACACACAAAGACCTGGGGGGCGGGCTCCGTTCCGCCTCTGGGGTTTGTGACCGGCACTCCTCCGCGTCACCTCCAGCTGGCTCTCCTGGACACGCTGGAATCTGTGGAAACAGGCAAGCGGCAGCACGAAAAGCAATTCCTGATGCAGGCTGCCACTAGCCCTCCCACCTATTTCCACCAGTCTGCTGAAGCCCGTTCGGCTACTTACACACAGGCAGGGTCCCTGCCCTGCCCTTGCGTGTCGATCGCTCTGCAGACTGATGGTCCCAGCGCCCAGCGCTCTCAGAGTGTGTGTCCCGATCACAGCGAGTCTTCCCGACGTCTGGCGGTCCCGACGTCTGGCGGTCCCGACGTCTGGCGGTCCCGGCGTCCCACTCGCGCCCCGCGTGCATGCGCCTGCTGTCGGTGTGCGACTGCCTTTGGCTTTCCTCCTCAGGACTTTTATAAGTCCCTCCTGATGAGCAGCAGGTGCGGTGGATCGGCGCGCTATGTTACAAGGGGGGTGTGTCCATAGAAAGCATGCAACAAACAGGTAGCACCACAAACATGCAAAAGAAAAACACCCTACAACATGCAATCCCCCCACATCATCACAATATTTCGGACAGCCCGGGTGTGACAGAATGCCAGGAGGACAGCGCATCTCCAGCTTCAGCGGAGGAACGCTGTATTACAGGGCTGGAGCTAGCAGGTGACGGTGCTGAGCCACCAGTAGCCCGTGTTGACTTACCTGCCCCAGAGCGGCAGGTTTTCAAGGTAAAGCGTCACCCTGAAACAAACAGAGAATTGATTGACTGGTTTCTGGAAGTGGAGAAAAGGTGTCTTATTGTTGGTGACTCAAATTTATCCAGAATCCCTGAATATTCCATCCCAGATCTACAGATTGAGAGGTGTCCAGGTGCTAATTTTCGCCACATGCAGGCTTTATTTGAGATAGCCCACGTTCCGTGGGATTTGGTGGTTCAGAATGTGGTCATCGCAGCCGGCATTAACGCCAAAGGTCAGAACATTAAAGAAACTGCAGTTAAACAGCTCCAGCGGGCTCTGAAGATGGCTAAACACAGATTTCCATCTGCTGTCATCTGGGTTCCCTTGGTTAATTTTTCTGGTAACTTATCTGCAATGGAGCAGAACAACATGAAACTACTAAATCAGCATATTAAAAAAGAAATATGAGACACATCCCCCTGCTGGAGGACTCGCATTTTGCAACAGAAAAAGATGCAATTCACTGGACCGAGGACACGGCCAGAGCAATGTTGGAACATTGGAGGTATTTTTTAAAGTGGAATACCCACTAAGTCCATTCAGGGTAGAGTGTGTAAGGGGACAGCCCTTTATGGCCCCACAATATCATGGTTTTGACTGAAAAGTGATGCCCTGACAGAACAACAAGGTGACCTCCTCAAAAACGGTTTAACTTTTATTTCCATAGATAACTTTTTAAAAAAAATACAGACCCAAAACACAAGACTGTATTGATCATGTTTCCTGTTCTTTGCGGGATTAACATTTGGTGGGACAAACCGAAACTTTTGTTAGCACAAGAAAGTGACAACATAAATATAATATTGCTCATAATGGATAGGTGCATAACCCACTGGTGGAGCATTTTCTCATGACCCAGGGTTTTTCTTTATGGTGAACAGTGTGAGAGATTTTGTTATCATTGTTACTGTTATTATGGCTATTGTTCTTATGGTTCTTATTACTGTTTTATGATGATTATTATTATTACTTTAACCCTACCCCTGGTCCTGTTTCTAACCCTAACCTTTAGTTTAATCTGAACCCTAATCCCAACCCTTAATCAGTTATTAGAAATTTAAATAATCTTAAACATAAAGCAATAACATGGTTGGAAGGAAAAGGTTTTGTTTCACGTGTCTTTTTGCCTGGTTAGCAGTATGCATGCAGGGAGGAGGTGATGGGCAGGTTTGGTGTGAAGGAAAGGAATCTGGAGGGACAGATGGTGGTGGACTTTGCGAAGAGGATGGAAATGGCTGTAGTCAACACTTACTTCCAGAAGAGAGAGGAACATAGAGTGACATACAGAAGTGGAGGTAGGAGTACTCAGGTGGACTACATCCTATGTAGACGAGGTCATTTGAGAGAGGTTAATGGCTGCAAAGTGGTGGTAGGAGAGAGTGTAGCCAGACAGCACCGCATGGTGGTGTGTAAGATGACTCTGGAGGTCAGGAAGAAGAAGAGAGGGAAAACAGAAAAGAAGACCAAGTGGTGGAAGCTACAGAATGAAGAAACTTGTGAGGAATTTAGGCAGAAGTTGAGGCAGGTCCTGGGTGGTCAGGATGAGCTTCCAGAGGACTGGGAAACTACAGCAGAGATTATCAGGGAAACAGGTAGGAAGGTGCTAGGTGTGTCATCTGGAAAGAGGAAAGACGGTAAAGAGACTTGGTGGTGGAATGAGGAAGTACAGGAATGCGTCCAGAGGAAGAGGTTGGCTAAAAGGAAGTGGGATGTAGAAAGGACTGAGGAAGGTAGACAGGAGTACAAGGAAGCGCAGCGTAAAGTGAAGAGAGAGGTGGCAAAGGCCAAACAGAAAGCTTACGATGAGCTATATGACAGGTTAGACACAAAGGAAGGAGAGAAGGACTTGTACAGGCTAGCCAGACAGAGAGACAGAGATGGGAAGGACGTGCAACAGATAAGGGTGATTAAGGACAGAGATGGAAAGGTGCTAACAACCCAAGAGAGTGTACAGAAAAGATGGAAGGAGTATTTTGAGGAGCTGATGAACGAGGAAAATGACAGGGAAAGAAGGGAGGAAGATGTGGTTGTTGTGGAGCAGGAAGTAGCAGAGATTGGAAAGGATGAGGTTAGGAAGGCTCTGAAAAGGATGAAGAGCGGAAAGGCCGTTGGTCCTGATGACGTACCTGTGGAGGTATGGAAGTGCCTAGGAGAGACAGCAGTGGAATTTCTAACAAGGTTGTTCAATAGGATTTTAGAGAGTGAGAAGATGCCTGAGGAATGGAGGAGAAGCGTTCTGGTCCCAATCTTTAAGAACAAGGGTGACACGCAGAACTGCAGCAACTATAGAGGAATAAAGTTGATGAGCCACACAATGAAGCTGTGGGAAAGAGTAGTGGAAGCCAGGCTTAGGAAGAAGGTGGAGATTTGTGAGCAGCAGTATGGTTTCATGCCCCGTAAGAGCACCACTGATGCCATTTTTGCTTTGAGAATGTTGATGGAAAAGTACAGAGAAGGTCAGAAGGAGCTGCATTGTGTGTTCGTAGATTTAGAGAAGGCGTATGACAGGGTGCCGAGGGAGGAGCTGTGGTACTGTATGAGGTCGTCTGGAGTGGCAGAAAAGTATGTCAGAGTAGTTCAGGACATGTATGAGAGAAGTATGACGGTGGTGAGATGTGCTGTAGGTCAGACAG
This sequence comes from Oryzias latipes, assembly GCF_053564925.1. NCBI lineage: Eukaryota > Metazoa > Chordata > Actinopteri > Beloniformes > Adrianichthyidae > Oryzias > Oryzias latipes. The sequence continues at coordinate 684,327 of NC_136238.1, forward strand.
AGGAGTTCAAGGTGGAGGTGGGACTACACCAAGGATCAGCTTTGAGTCCTTTTTTGTTTGCTATGCTGATGGACAGGCTGACAGACGAGGTAAGACAGGAATCTCCCTGGACAATGATGTTTGCGGATGACATTGTAATTTGCAGTGAGAGTAGAGAGCAGGTGGAGGAACAGCTAGAGAGGTGGAGGTTTGCTCTGGAAAGAAGAGGTATGAAGGTCAGTCGTAGTAAGACAGAATACATGTGTCTGAACGAGAGGGATCAAGGTAGAAGCGTTAGGTTACAGGGGACTGAGGTGAAGAAGGTGCAGGAGTTTAAGTACTTGGGGTCAACAGTTCAGTGTGATGGGGATTGTGGAAAAGAGGTGAAGAGGCGAGTGCAGGCAGGTTGGAGCGGTTGGAGGAAAGTGTCAGGAGTGTTGTGTGACAGAAGAGTGCCAGCAAGACTCAAAGGAAAGGTGTACAAGACAGTGGTGAGACCAGCTCTGCTCTATGGGTTAGAGACGGTAGCTAGATCTCACCACTAGGGGGAGAAGATGGCGCCTGTGTTCGGCAATGCCTCTGCTCGTCTCATGTTATGTAGAGTGATAGTGATTGTTTTTACTATGTATGTGATCATGTCAGCCCGATTAACAAACGGATATGTTGCTGCTTTGCGGACCTATGGCCGGGACTTTCTCCTTCAAATCAAAGAGCAAATGGAGTCTGTCTTTGAAACATGGGACAGCTACAAGCAAACATTTCCTCCACCATTTATTTGTGCGGCTGGCCTGTCAGATGTACTATATCTGCCTCGACCTCCAAGGAAAAGGAGAAAGCAGAGGAAAAGAGGTCTTAGGGCTGGACTCCAGGTAAAGTGCAGACGAGCCTTACACTTGGAATTCACCGGCCCGGATCTGCGTTATGGGAAACGCGCAAGATGCCTGCGTCCGATTCCTCTTCAGGAGGCCTGCAGCGGCACAGCCTCGCCGCCGACATCGCCTGCTCGGATTACGTCGGCTACTGTCCTGGAGCCCCAACAATGCTGGCATTCTCACCACCGGATTACTGTACCGTCCCTCACTTCCGTGTTTTCACCGGTATATACTCAGCTTCCACCGCAGCGGACATCCGACTGGAAGTCACGTGACCGCTGGACTTGTCTGCTACCAATCCCGGTGCACCCCGCTGCCGCTTCGATAGTGACGTCACCACCAACAATACAACTTGGCTTGCTGAACACTCGCTCTATTGCCAACAAATCCTTCTCATTGACTGATCTCTTTTCAAGACAAAACCTTGATTTTATGTTTCTGACTGAGACTTGGCAAAAAGAGGAAGAGTTTATTCATTTAAACGAACTCTGTTTGGAGGGCTGTTCAGTCATCGGGAAGCCCCGCCCCTCTCGCCGTGGTGGGGGTGTGGCAGTTGTGTATAAGGACAACTACACATGCAAAGACATGAACACCCAAACGTTCTCATCTTTTGAATCTCTGTCATTCAAAGTTGATACGTCAGATCCATTTTATTGTGTTTTAGTCTACCGCCCCCCGGGTCCTGCTGCTCCCTTTTTACATGATTTTAGTGACTTTCTGTCTTCCATCATAAAACTGGAAAGGGTTTTAATACTAGGGGATTTTAACCTTCATATAAATGATTGTTCATCCTGTCCAGCAATGGAATTTTTATTTTTGACTGAAACCTTTAATTTTGAGCAACATGTCTCTGACCCCACCCATCAAAAGGGCAACACTTTGGACTTAGTTTTTTCTCTTGGCCTGAGCATTACTAATCTTTATGTGGAGGATGTACATATGAGTGATCATAGTGGTGTCTTCTTTGAGCTAAACGTCACTCCTGAACCTGTTTCCTCATGCATACTGTCTCAAAGGCGCATCATCACCGCCAACACTGATGGACGTTTTTCAGCGCTGTTTGACCCCCACTTATTTAAGGAATGTTCTGATGTTAACAATCTGATTGATCGTTTTAGTGATCACTGTGTCACAATCCTGGATCAGGTGGCTCCTGTCAAATCCAATTTATCAAAGAAAAAAGTGTGTCCCTGGATAAATGAAGCCATCCAAAATTTAAAGAGACAGTGTCGTCAAACTGAGCGTCTTTTAAAATCCACCAATCTCATGGTCCACAGACTGCATCTTAGGGATCTCGTGTCCTCATACAACGAGATGGTGAAAGATGCCAGATCTGACTACTTTCGCCAGCTAATATCCTCAAATAAGAAGAGCCCAAAAGTTTTGTTTCACACGATAAATTCTATTGTTGGTCCTGCAGCCCCAGTACCCCCTGTGTTCTGCAAAGCCGACTCCAATGAATTTCTCAAGTTCTTTGCAAATAAGACTAAGAAGATCAAAGAGCAGCTCCCACCTCCTTGTTGTGATGATGGTGTTGTGGTGGAGCCTGTTTCCCACAAATGGTCTACTTTTAGGCCTGTCACTCTGGAGGACATATCTGCTCTGTTGACCAAGTTGAAACCTTCTACTTGTCCATCTGATGTCATTCCTTCCAAACTCTTCTTAAAGGTGTTTGAGACCATCGGCCAAAGTGTCACTGAAATGATCAACCTTTCACTTTCCACTGGTGTTTTTCCAAACGCATTCAAACATGCCATAGTGGAGCCTCTGCTGAAAAAGTCTAATCTGGACCCATCAGTCTTCCAGAATTATAGACCCATCTCAAAGCTTCCATTTATCTCAAAGATTCTGGAAAAGGTGGTTGCTGAACAATTGTCAGAGTTCTTGGATAAAAGGAGCATCTATGACACTTTTCAGTCAGGTTTTCGTAAACATCACTCCACAGAGACAGCCCTGCTGAAGGTGTCCAGTGATATTTTGATGTCTGCTGATTCTGGCAGACACACGGTCCTTGTCTTACTAGATCTTTCATCAGCCTTTGACACGGTTGACCACCAGATCTTATTGGACAGATTGAGGGACCTGATTGGTTTGTCAGGGTCAGTTCTCCACTGGTTTTCCTCTTACTTATCCGGTCGGAATTTCAGTGTCATGGCCAACCACAAAATGTCTCAGTCAGTAGACTTACTGTGTGGGGTTCCCCAGGGCTCTGTTCTAGGCCCTGTTCTGTTTCTCCTATACATGATCCCTCTTGGAAAGATCATTCAGGATTTCAGTGATGTTTCCTACCATCTCTTTGCTGATGATATCCAGCTATATTGCTCTTTTAAGCCCTCCGAGACACACAAGCTGGATTCTCTGATGAACTGCTTGATGCAGATAAAACAATGGCTCTGTAAAAACTCTCTGCAACTAAACTCAGAGAAAACAGAAACCTTAGTTGTTGCCCCTGATGATGCTATACCAGGGATTAAGCAGCACTTGGGTTCTCTTGGCCAGGATGTCAAACCCAGCCTTAGAAATTTGGGTGTCATTTTTGACAAAGATATGTCGCTGGAGCAGCACTCCAAGCAGTTGATCAGGAACTGTTTCTTCCAGTTGAGGAACATTTCTAAGCTACGGAAGATGGTGTCATATGAAGATCTAGAACTTCTTATTCATGCCTTTGTTTCTACACGGCTAGACTACTGTAACAGTCTGTTTTCCTGTCTGAATAAGAAGGAGCTGTCTCGCCTGCAGCTGATCCAGAACTCTGCTGCGAGGATCTTGACTCGCACCAAGAGAAGAGATCACATCTCCCCGATCCTCAAAGCTCTTCATTGGCTCCCGGTTGCTTACCGCTACCAATACAAAATTCTAGTTTTGACTTTTAGGGCCCTTCATTCCCAAGCTCCTCCATATGTTTGTGATCTGATCGCCCCTTACAGACCATCTCGTGCACTGAGGTCTGCGGATCAGAACCTGTTGATGGTCCCTCGCACACGGTTCCGAACTAGAGGAGAAAGATCCTTCCAGGCTGTTGCTCCCAAACTCTGGAATGAACTTCCATTGTCGCTACGTTCCCTGGACTCTGTGAATTCTTTTAAAAGTCAACTAAAAACTTTTTATTTTTGCAAAGCATTTTAACTGAAACTACTTTTATTGGGCTTGAGATGATTGTTTTTACATAGTTTATGCTTTTATATTTTATGTTTTTATGTTTTTATATGTGTATGTATACATATTTTAACCTGTGAAGCACCTTGTGACCTTTGTCTGCGAAAGGTGCTATACAAATAAAATTTACTTACTTACTTACTTACTTACAGTGAGACAGAGACAAGAGGCTGAGATGGAGGTAGCGGAGATGAAGATGTTGAGGTTCTCCTTAGGAGTGACCAGGTTAGACAGGATAAGGAACGAGTACATCAGAGGGACGGCTCATGTTGCCTGTGTCAGCGACAAAGTCAGAGAAGCCAGACTGAGATGGTTTGGACATGTTCAGAGGAGGGATAGTGGATATATTGGTAGAAGGATGTTGGAGATGGAGCTGCCTGGCAGGAGGGCAAGAGGACGGCCAAAGAGGAGATACATGGATGTCTTAACAGAGGACATGAAGTTGGCTAATGTTAGGGTAGAAGATGTCCATGATAGAGTGAGGTGGAAAAGGATGATTCGCTGTGGCGACCCCTGATGGGAAAAGCCGAAAGAGAAAGAAGAAGAAGCAGTATGCATGCAGGGGAGGGGCTTAGAACGCACAGGGCCCATGGCTCAGGACACGCAGGGCCCATGAGGCCGACGCGTGCTCCTTGGTAAGACAGTGTGAATAAAACAGCCACCTTTTGTCTCTCACTTCACTTTTACGCCTGTCCAGCCAAGTTGTAGCTGTTGTGGTGTGCATAGAGCCTGATGAAGGCAGAATTTGCCGAAACGCGTAGCGAGCACACTTTATTCTAATTTTGTATTGTTTATTTATTTATTTTCTTACATTTTTGTGAATAAAAACACTCATTTAAGTGGTTGTCCCGCTTTTTTCTTTTTTTCTTTTTTCAAAGTTTGCAAGTTTTTCTATTTTTGATTACATTCTTGCCTGGTGGAAAAACCGTAACACCTGCCATGCACTTCTACGACGGAGAGGAGGATGGAGGTGCTTGGACCACGGTGCGCTACGGGAGGAGACACTACAGAAATCCCCGTGCGCTCAGCTTTAATTACCGGGGCCGACCGGACCATAGGATGGACCGTGCATTTCCCGTCTCCGGCTGGAAGAGGGCGCCAAGGTTCCCAAATTTTGGCTGGAGTAGGGCTTCACCTTCAAATCCTGACTGGCCTGCGCCTCCTATGTACGACGGGTCCCGGCCTTATTTTCCACAGCCCCGCTCTTATGCAGCAGCGGTCCGGGGCTCACCTACCAGACGAGCGACAAGATTTGGACCCCCAGCAGATGTTAGGCAGGACCTCCGGCGACCTGCAGATGAAAGACTTGGACAGCTTATCCGCAAATTACATGCTGTAATTAAGATGGTGCATCACTTACAAAACGTGACCATCACGCCGGACAGACCAGAACCTCTGATGATTGCTCGCATAGTGGACTCATTAACCTCACTGATTAAACCCGCTGATCCCACGGATGATGTGTTAGACCTCATTGAGGGCAACGCAAAAAACTGGGGACAGAACACACTGCAGATCCTCCAGGATCACTACCAAAAGAGGCTGGAGAAACTTTTACAGGATCTCCCCGGTGATTTAACCCGAGATTGGAGGGAAGCCTTCATCGTGGCGACACGATGGGCTTGCAGAAATCTACCTCGGATCACGCAGGATGTTCTCGATCAGGCAGAGGCCCTGATCATCACCTGCAGATCAGACTCGGAGCGGCGAAGTCCAGCGGCTACGACACCACCCCCCGGCAGGGTCTGATAGCCGCCGGGGGCCGCGCACATCAGGAGGAAGAAAAAAGAGGACCCGTCAACCTGAGCGGGTCTCCATGAGCATTCAAGCTGAATGTTACGAGGCCACAAACCGATCAGTTGGAACTATGACGGACATGAGACCAGCTTGGCCTCCAGATGCAGTTGCAGCAGCCGCTGCCGAGAAGCAGCGTGGACCGCGAACGGCGACCCGCCGCAACCCCTTCGTGGCGCGTGAGGAATTTCTCCCTCAGATTGTGGGGATAACTTCACCCTCTGCTCCCAGACCGGCAGCACGGGCGCCACCTTCCCGAATTTCAGCACTGGACAGCTCCCAGGAGGAGGAAAGCTCCGATAGAGAGGAGAACCGCGGCGGGGAGGTTCTTCACGAGGAGGAGGAGGAGGAGTTCGATAATGAATACGACAGCGAGGAAGATGGGGATGAGGCAGACACGGACGCTGACCCCCCAGCTTCAGGTAGTTCGGGGCTGGATCATATTGTAAGGCCTGGAGGGTTGAAAGATGGGGTAAACAACAAAAAATTGAATGAGGGTATTGAAGGGCTAGAGGAATGATCTGGGGAGAGCGCACGCACACCACCAAAGAGGACCCAAATTTTTGGCCACAATGACAATTTATTCCGATGGAAAAAAACATATGAATGGCCAAAAAGTTCCAGTTAAAAGACACTTAAAACAAGCATAAAATGCGTCTAAAAATTCTAGGCACGGATTAAAACAGTAAAACACGATAAAAATCCCAGGAACAGTTGAAAAAGGATAAAAGAGACCTAAAAGTCCAAAGAACAGTTAAAACTGGTTTAAAAATGCAGCTCAAAGGGGGGAATCACTGATCCCAAACCAGGAGACGTCTCTCTTCCCCCGACGCTGTTCCGAGGATCCCTCCAGTCATACACACAAAGACCTGGGGGGCGGGCTCCGTTCCGCCTCTGGGGTTTGTGACCGGCACTCCTCCGCGTCACCTCCAGCTGGCTCTCCTGGACACGGTGGAATCTGTGGAAACAGGCAAGCGGCAGCACAAAAGCAATTCCTGATGCAGGCTGCCACTAGCCCTCCCACCTATTTCCACCAGTCTGCTGAAGCCCGTTCGGCTACTTACACACAGGCAGGGTCCCTGCCCTGCCCTTGCGTGTCGATCGCTCTGCAGACTGATGGTCCCAGCGCCCAGCGCTCTCAGAGTGTGTGTCCCGATCACAGCGAGTCTTCCCGACGTCTGGCGGTCCCGACGTCTGGCGGTCCCGGCGTCCCACTCGCGCCCCGCGTGCATGCGCCTGCTGTCGGTGTGCGACTGCCTTTGGCTTTCCTCCTCAGGACTTTTATAAGTCCCTCCTGATGAGGAGCAGGTGCGGTGGATCGGCGCGCTATGTTACAAGGGGGGTGTGTCCATAGAAAGCATGCAACAAACAGGTAGCACCACAAACATGCAAAAGAAAAACACCCTACAACATGCAATCCCCCCACATCATCACAATATTTCGGACAGCCCGGGTGTGACAGAATGCCAGGAGGACAGCGCATCTCCAGCTTCAGCGGAGGAACGCTGTATTACAGGGCTGGAGCTAGCAGGTGACGGTGCTGAGCCACCAGTAGCCCGTGTTGACTTACCTGCCCCAGAGCGGCAGGTTTTCAAGGTAAAGCGTCACCCTGAAACAAACAGAGAATTGATTGACTGGTTTCTGGAAGTGGAGAAAAGGTGTCTTATTGTTGGTGACTCAAATTTATCCAGAATCCCTGAATATTCCATCCCAGATCTACAGATTGAGAGGTGTCCAGGTGCTAATTTTCGCCACATGCAGGCTTTATTTGAGATAGCCCACGTTCCGTGGGATTTGGTGGTTCAGAATGTGGTCATTGCAGCCGGCATTAACGCCAAAGGTCAGAACATTAAAGAAACTGCAGTTAAACAGCTCCAGCGGGCTCTGAAGATGGCTAAACACAGATTTCCATCTGCTGTCATCTGGGTTCCCTTGGTTAATTTTTCTGGTAACTTATCTGCAATGGAGCAGAACAACATGAAACTACTAAATCAGCATATTAAAAAAAAATATGAGACACATCCCCCTGCTGGAGGACTCGCATTTTGCAACAGAAAAAGATGCAATTCACTGGACCGAGGACACGGCCAGAGCAATGTTGGAACATTGGAGGTATTTTTTAAAGTGGAATACCCACTAAGTCCATTCAGGGTAGAGTGTGTAAGGGGACAGCCCTTTATGGCCCCACAATATCATGGTTTTGACTGAAAAGTGATGCCCTGACAGAACAACAAGGTGACCTCCTCAAAAACGGTTTAACTTTTATTTCCATAGATAACTTTTTAAAAAAATACAGACCGAAAACACAAGACTGTATTGATCATGTTTCCTGTTCTTTGCGGGATTAACATTTGGTGGGACAAACCGAAACTTTTGTTAGCACAAGAAAGTGACAACATAAATATAATATTGCTCATAATGGATAGGTGCATAACCCACTGGTGGAGCATTTTCTCATGACCCAGGGTTTTTCTTTATGGTGAACAGTGTGAGAGATTTTGTTATCATTGTTACTGTTATTATGGCTATTGTTCTTATGGTTCTTATTACTGTTTTATGATGATTATTATTATTACTTTAACCCTACCCCTGGTCCTGTTTCTAACCCTAACCTTTAGTTTAATCTGAACCCTAATCCCAACCCTTAATCAGTTATTAGACATTTAAATAATCTTAAACATAAAGCAATAACATGGTTGGAAGGAAAAGGTTTTGTTTCACGTGTCTTTTTGCCTGGTTAGCAGTATGCATGCAGGGGAGGGGCTTAGAACGCACAGGGCCCATGGCTCAGGACACGCAGGGCCCATGAGGCCGACGCGTGCTCCTTGGTAAGACAGTGTGAATAAAACAGCCACCTTTTGTCTCTCACTTCACTTTTACGCCTGTCCAGCCAAGTTGTAGCTGTTGTGGTGTGCATAGAGCCTGATGAAGGCAGAATTTGCCGAAACGCGTAGCGAGCACACTTTATTCTAATTTTGTATTGTTTATTTATTTTATTTTTTTACATTTTTGTGAATAAAAACACTCATTTAAGTGGTTGTCCCGCTTTTTTCTTTTTTTCTTTTTTCAAAGTTTGCAAGTTTTTCTATTTTTGATTACATTCTTGCCTGGTGGAAAAACCGTAACACCTGCCATGCACTTCTACGACGGAGAGGAGGATGGAGGTGCTTGGACCACGGTGCGCTACGGGAGGAGACACTACAGAAATCCCCGTGCGCTCAGCTTTAATTACCGGGGCCGACCGGACCATAGGATGGACCGTGCATTTCCCGTCTCCGGCTGGAAGAGGGCGCCAAGGTTCCCAAATTTTGGCTGGAGTAGGGCTTCACCTTCAAATCCTAACTGGCCTGCGCCTCCTATGTACGACGGGTCCCGGCCTTATTTTCCACAGCCCCGCTCTTATGCAGCAGCGGTCCGGGGCTCACCTACCAGACGAGCGACAAGATTTGGACCCCCAGCAGATGTTAGGCAGGACGACCTGCAGATGAAAGACTTGGACAGCTTATCCGCAAATTACATGCTGTAATTAAGATGGTGCATCACTTACAAAACGTGACCATCACGCCGGACAGACCAGAACCTCTGATGATCGCTCGCATAGTGGACTCATTAACCTCACTGATTAAACCCGCTGATCCCACGGATGATGTGTTAGACCTCATTGAGGGCAACGCAAAAAACTGGGGACAGAACACACTGCAGATCCTCCAGGATCACTACCAAAAGAGGCTGGAGAAACTTTTACAGGATCTCCCCGGTGATTTAACCCGAGATTGGAGGGAAGCCTTCATCGTGGCGACACGATGGGCTTGCAGAAATCTACCTCGGATCACGCAGGATGTTCTCGATCAGGCAGAGGCCCTGATCATCACCTGCAGATCAGACTCGGAGCGGCGAAGTCCAGCGGCTAGGACACCACCCCCCGGCAGGGTCTGATAGCCGCCGGGGGCCGCGCACATCAGGAGGAAGAAAAAAGAGGACCCGTCAACCTGAGCGGGTCTCCATGAGCATTCAAGCTGAATGTTACGAGGCCACAAACCGATCAGTTGGAACTATGACGGACATGAGACCAGCTTGGCCTCCAGATGCAGTTCCAGCAGCCGCTGCCGAGAAGCAGCGTGGACCGCGAACGGCGACCCGCCGCCACCCCTTCGTGGCGCGTGAGGAATTTCTCCCTCAGATTGTGGGGATAACTTCACCCTCTGCTCCCAGACCGGCAGCACGGGCGCCACCTTCCCGAATTTCAGCACTGGACAGCTCCCAGGAGGAGGAAAGCTCCGATAGAGAGGAGAACCGCGGCGGGGAGGTTCTTCACGAGGAGGAGGAGGAGGAGGAGGAGTTCGATAATGAATACGACAGCGAGGAAGATGGGGATGAGGCGGACACGGACGCTGACCCCCCAGCTTCAGGTAGTTCGGGGCTGGATCATATTGTAAGGCCTGGAGGGTTGAAAGATGGGGTAAACAACAAAAATTTGAATGAGGGTATTGAAGGGCTAGAGGAATGATCTGGGGAGAGCGCACGCACACCACCAAAGAGGACCCAAATTCTTGGCCACAATGACAATTTATTCCGATGGAAAAAACATATGAATGGCCAAAAAGTTCCAGTTAAAAGACACTTAAAACAAGCATAAAATGCGTCTAAAAATTCTAGGCACGGATTAAAACAGTAAAACACGATAAAAATCCCAGGAACAGTTGAAAATGGATAAAAGAGACCTAAAAGTCCAAAGAACAGTTAAAACTGGTTTAAAAATGCAGCTCAAAGGGGGGAATCACTGATCCCAAACCAGGAGACGTCTCTCTTCCCCCGACGCTGTTCCGAGGATCCCTCCAGTCATACACACAAAGACCTGGGGGGCGGGCTCCGTTCCGCCTCTGGGGTTTGTGACCGGCACTCCTCCGCGTCACCTCCAGCTGGCTCTCCTGGACACGCTGGAATCTGTGGAAACAGGCAAGCGGCAGCACGAAAAGCAATTCCTGATGCAGGCTGCCACTAGCCCTCCCACCTATTTCCACCAGTCTGCTGAAGCCCGTTCGGCTACTTACACACAGGCAGGGTCCCTGCCCTGCCCTTGCGTGTCGATCGCTCTGCAGACTGATGGTCCCAGCGCCCAGCGCTCTCAGAGTGTGTGTCCCGATCACAGCGAGTCTTCCCGACGTCTGGCGGTCCCGACGTCTGGCGGTCCCGGCGTCCCACTCGCGCCCCGCGTGCATGCGCCTGCTGTCGGTGTGCGACTGCCTTTGGCTTTCCTCCTCAGGACTTTTATAAGTCCCTCCTGATGAGGAGCAGGTGCGGTGGATCGGCGCGCTATGTTACAAGGGGGGTGTGTCCATAGAAAGCATGCAACAAACAGGTAGCACCACAAACATGCAAAAGAAAAACACCCTACAACATGCAATCCCCCCACATCATCACAATATTTCGGACAGCCCGGGTGTGACAGAATGCCAGGAGGACAGCGCATCTCCAGCTTCAGCGGAGGAACGCTGTATTACAGGGCTGGAGCTAGCAGGTGACGGTGCTGAGCCACCAGTAGCCCGTGTTGACTTACCTGCCCCAGAGCGGCAGGTTTTCAAGGCAAAGCGTCACCCTGAAACAAACAGAGAATTGATTGACTGGTTTCTGGAAGTGGAGAAAAGGTGTCTTATTGTTGGTGACTCAAATTTATCCAGAATCCCTGAATATTCCATCCCAGATCTACAGATTGAGAGGTGTCCAGGTGCTAATTTTCGCCACATGCAGGCTTTATTTGAGATAGCCCACGTTCCGTGTGATTTGGTGGTTCAGAATGTGGTCATTGCAGCCGGCATTAACGCCAAAGGTCAGAACATTAAAGAAACTGCAGTTAAACAGCTCCAGCGGGCTCTGAAGATGGCTAAACACAGATTTCCATCTGCTGTCATCTGGGTTCCCTTGGTTAATTTTTCTGGTAACTTATCTGCAATGGAGCAGAACAACATGAAACTACTAAATCAGCATATTAAAAAAGAAATATGAGACACATCCCCCTGCTGGAGGACTCGCATTTTGCAACAGAAAAAGATGCAATTCACTGGACCGAGGACACGGCCAGAGCAATGTTGGAACATTGGAGGTATTTTTTAAAGTGGAATACCCACTGTGTTGTCTTGCTTATCTTAAAGTAAGCCAAGTCAGTCGTTGGGTTTCTATGACTTTTTATTTAACAGTCTCTTTAACGTACTACACAGTGCATGGCTATCAACCGCTTCCTAGCTCTCCGCTCGGGGCACTCCCCACGTGACCATTCGCTATGCATTCCGGGTAACACATGCATGCTGGGTAATGGAGTTCAACATTACTACTTCAATACACAACATCTTCCTCCTTTTAAAGAAAAACCTTTTTCTCTTTAGACCAAGCCTAGATAGTAAACATCTAAACCGTATGTATAAACAGTTTCTTACAAAACATTTTCAATAGAAACATTCTTATGCACTTTTTTTTTTTTTTTTTTTTTTTTTTGAACTTTCAGCAAGTCTCAATAAGCCTCTTTGGTGGCTGAACATGTCTCTTAGGTCTCAGTGATCTTGTCACGTCCAGAAAGTTGGTTGAATCTGAAAGTTTCGATCTATTAGGTGATGCAGACCCTGCTGTCAGACTCTCTTTTGGGTGTTCTTGATCTTCTGTTGTTGTTAGGTTTAAAGATGCACCAGAGTCCGGCAGGCTTGTATCCGTTACTGCAGTATTTTCTACCATAGGCTGAAGCTGCAGATCCGCACGGTTTCTTCTCAGAGACAGTCCACTCTCCAACTGGACCTTATAAGACCGTGGAGCCACCTCCTCTTGCACGTGTCCTTGTTGTCTCCAGTTTCCTGTGGAAGCATCTCTAAGACGTACCTTGTCTCCTGGCTTTAGGAAAGGCAGATGTTTAGCCTTTCGATCATACAGCCGCTTTTGCTTCATCTTCATTTCTTCTTTTGCCTTCCTGACTTTGTGTGCAGCCTTAGGGGTCAACAAGTCTTCATGTACTGGTAGGTTGGAGCGAATGCGCCTTCCCATCAGCATCTGAGCTGGTGACAATCCATTTTGCAGAGGTGTACTCCGGTAGATCAGAAGACTTTTTTGAAAGTCATCTCTGTCGTGTGCTTTTTTCAGTAGAGTCTTCACTGTCTTTACTGAGCTTTCCGCTAAGCCATTGGACTTTGGATAGTTTGGACTTGATGTTACGTGTCTAAACCCCCAATCTTTAGCAAAGTCAGCAAACTCACTGCTGGAAAACTGCGGTCCATTGTCTGAAAACAGTTCACACGGAACACCGTGTCTGGCAAACACACACTTCAGGAAACTAATCACTGCTTTACTTGATGTTGACTGCAGCGCTCCGACTTCAGGATAGTTCGAAAAGTAGTCTGTTACCACCACGTAACTTTTACCATTACAGTCAAACAAATCAGTTCCAACCTTATAGTAAGGTCTATGTGGAACTGGGTGAGACATCAGTGGCTCCGCTTGTTGTTTCGGCCTGTAAGTGCGGCAAAGTTCACATGAAGCTGTCGTCTGGCTGATGTCTTGGTTGATTCTAGGCCAGTACATTACATCCCTTGCTCTGCGTTTACACTTGACCTCTCCGAGGTGACCTTCATGTATCTTTTGAAGCATCTGCTTGCGCAGTGAGGTTGGAATGACAAACTTGCTTCCTTTTAAAACTATGTCGTCCACCACTGTGAGCTCTGCTCTGCAGTTCCAGAAATCTTGTATTTTTCCAGGGCATTCTTTTTTGTTTTCAGGCCATCCTTTGAGTATTGTTCTTTTCAGTTCTTTCATGATTTCATCTGCATTTGTCTCTGTTCGTATCTGTTCTGTTCGGTCAGCAGTTACCGGCAGAGATGTCAGAATCATGTCCACATATGCTTGTATTTCTGCTCCTTTTCCGCTGTCTTCTTTTTCATCTTTGTCCACTGCTCTAGACAAAGTGTCTGCTGTGTACATGTACTTTCCTTTTGTGTACATCATGTGCACGTCATATTTCTGCAGCCTGATTAACATCCGCTGTATCCTTACTGGACAATCACTCAGTGCTTTAGACATGATTGACACCAATGGTTTATGGTCGGTTTCCACTTCAAACGTTTGGCCATAAACATATTGATGGAACCGCTCACATGCATACATGCTGGCTAACAGTTCTTTTTCTATTTGAGCGTACCTGGACTCTGCACCTGTCAACGCTCTGGATGCGTAGGCTACAGGTAGCCACTGCTCATCGTGTTGCTGCAGCAGCACTGCTCCCAAGCCATGCTGTGACGCATCCGCTGAAATTCTGGTCCTCTTCTCTGGATCATAGAACTTTAGCACCGGTTCTTGTGTCAAAACCTCTTTCAGTTTCCGAAAACTTTGCTCTTGTTCATGAGACCAAATCCATTCATTTTTCTGTTCAAGAAGACTCCTAAGGGGTGTTGTCAGGGTTGCCAGTTGTGGGACAAACTTGGCGAGATAGGTTACCATCCCTAAGAACCGCCTAACTTCATCTTTGTTGGTTGGTCTTTCCATATTGTTTATAGCTGAAGTCTTTTTTGGGTCTGGCTTCACTCCCTGTTCACTAACAACATCTCCCACAAAGGTAAGTGTCTTCACTCCAAACTCACATTTGTCTTTATTTAGTTTCAGATTTACTTCTCTTGTCTTGTCCAACACTTGTCTCAGTCTTTTGTCATGTTCCTCTCGAGTAGTTCCCCAGACAATGATGTCATCCATCATGGTCTCTACTCCTGGTATGTGTTCATATATCATGTGTATAGTCTTGTGATAGACTTCAGGCGCAGATCTAATTCCATATGGTAGGCGAAGAAACCTGTACCTGCCTTCGGGCGTGTTGAATGTACAGAGTTTTGAGCTCTCTTCGTCTAACCTCAGCTGCCAAAATCCTGACGAGGCATCTAATTTACTGAACCATTTAGCTCCAGCAAACTGTGCCATGATTTCTTCCCTGGTTGGTAACTTGAAATGTTCTCTTCTGATTGCTTTGTTTAAGTCTCTTGGGTCTAAGCATGTTCTGAGAGCTCCTGTTTTCTTTTGAATGACTACCAGTGAGCTGACCCATTCAGTTGGTTCATCTATCTTTTTGATGACCTCAAGTTTTTCCATGCGTGCTAGCTCGTCCTTCAGTTTTTCTCGCAGCGCAAATGGAACTTTCCTACATGGATGCACGACAGGAGGGACACTTTTATCCACGCATATTCTATGCTCTCCAGGTAAACATCCTAGTCCTTCAAAGCAATCTTTGTACTCTTTCATGAGCGAGTCATTATCATTTGTCACTTCTGGTGATGTCACGACAAACACTCTTTTGACTAGGTTCAGCTTTACAGACGTGCTTAGCCCTAAAATCGGTTGCACCTTCTTATCCACGACGAGTAGTTGTGCTCGTATCTTCTGGTTTTTATGTTTAAATGTTGCAATGCAGCCTCCTTTTACAGGAACGCGTTCGCCTGTGTAGCCAGTCACCTTCGTTTTTATTGGATTAATTTTGCTCTTCACTGTCAGTGTTTTGTAATCCTCTATCGATAACAGATTTATTTGTGCACCCGTGTCAATCTTGAATGGAATTATTGTTTCATTCACTTCAAGTGGCACTATCCATTCTTCTTTTTCTGCTGTGCCTACATGCACCATGTCCACAATGAACTCGTCTTCCTGTTCTTCCTCATCAACTGTGTGGACTTTTTGTCTTGTGGGAGCTTTACAACATTTAGCATAATGGTTGCTTTTCCCACAGTTGTTGCAAGATTTTCCATATGCAGGGCATGATCTTGGCTTGTGGCTGTTTCCACATTTGCCACATTTAAAACCTGCATGTTTCTCCTCTTGTTTAGGATATGTTTTACTTTTCTTTCTTTCTGTATTGCATGCACTGTTGTTTCATCTCTCCGAAGCTCTTTTGCTTGTGCTCTTGTGGTCTCTGCTGCTCGACACATAGAAACACACTTATCTAATGTAAGTCCAGTTTCTCTAAGCAGTCTTTCTCTTAGTCCATTATCGGCTGTACCGCAGACAATCCTGTCTCTCACCAGTGAGTCTCTCACAGTCCCGAATTCACATGTTTTGCTTAATGTGTGAAGCTCTGCTAAGTATTGATCAAAAGGTATTCCTTGCTTTTGATCATGGGTGAAAAACTTGTACCTTTCAAAGGTCACATTCTGAGTGGGTACAAAATACTCTTCAAATTTTGTCATTAGTTCTGCCAGAGTCAGGTTAGCTTCATCCAGCTGAAAGCTGTTAAATATATCCAAAGCATCTTCTCCAATAACATGCAATAGGATATTAGCCTTAAGTTTTTCATCACCGTTCCCTGCTCCACTTGCTGCCAAATAAATGTTAAATCTTTGCTTGAAACGTTTCCAGTTGTCAGCAAGATTGCCTGTCAATTGCATGGAAGTGGGCGGACTTAGCTTATCCATGGCGAGTCGGGGTATTTGGGCATCCACAGTCCTCTGCTGCTGTGCGTTATTCACCAAATCAGGAACAAAATCCTCTTCTGTTTGTTCAATTTCTCCCTCGGCTCCCGCTTCACTGTCACTGCTGCTCGTAGCCATCACTCGATGTAGCACACGCTGTCAGCCTGTTGCTCCTCGGCATGTTTTCACTCACAAGAATTTTTCTCTTTAATCTTGCTGCTCACTTCTGACACCATGTGTTGTCTTGCTTATCTTAAAGTAAGCCAAGTCAGTCGTTGGGTTTCTATGACTTTTTATTTAACAGTCTCTTTAACGTACTACACAGTGCATGGCTATCAACCGCTTCCTAGCTCTCCGCTCGGGGCACTCCCCACGTGACCATTCGCTATGCATTCCGGGTAACACATGCATGCTGGGTAATGGAGTTCAACATTACTACTTCAATACACAACACCCACTAAGTCCATTCAGGGTAGAGTGTGTAAGGGGACAGCCCTTTATGGCCCCACAATATCATGGTTTTGACTGAAAAGTGATGCCCTGACAGAACAACAAGGTGACCTCCTCAAAAACGGTTTTAACTTTTATTTCCATAGATAACTTTTAAAAAAAATACAGACCCAAAACACAAGACTGTATTAATCATGTTTCCTGTTCTTTGTGGGATTAACATTTGGTGGGACAAACCGAAACTTTTGTTAGCACAAGAAATTGACAACATAAATATAATATTGCTCATAATGGATAGGTGCATAACCCACTGGTGGAGCATTTTCTCATGACCCAGGGTTTTTCTTTATGGTGAACAGTGTGAGAGATTTTGTTATCATTGTTACTGTTATTATGGCTATTGTTCTTATGGTTCTTATTACTGTTTTATGATGATTATTATTATTACTTTAACCCTACCCCTGGTCCTGTTTCTAACCCTAACCTTTAGTTTAATCTGAACCCTAATCCCAACCCTTAATCAGTTATTAGAAATTTAAATAATCTTAAACATAAAGCAATAACATGGTTGGAAGGAAAAGGTTTTGTTTCACGTGTCTTTTTGCCTGGTTAGCAGTATGCATGCAGGGGAGGGGCTTAGAACGCACAGGGCCCATGGCTCAGGACACGCAGGGCCCATGAGGCCGACGCGTGCTCCTTGGTAAGACAGTGTGAATAAAACAGCCACCTTTTGTCTCTCACTTCACTTTTACGCCTGTCCAGCCAAGTTGTAGCTGTTGTGGTGTGCATAGAGCCTGATGAAGGCAGAATTTGCCGAAACGCGTAGCGAGCACACTTTATTCTAATTTTGTATTGTTTATTTATTTATTTTCTTACATTTTTGTGAATAAAAACACTCATTTAAGTGGTTGTCCCGCTTTTTTCTTTTTTTCTTTTTTCAAAGTTTGCAAGTTTTTCTATTTTTGATTACATTCTTGCCTGGTGGAAAAACCGTAACACCTGCCATGCACTTCTACGACGGAGAGGAGGATGGAGGTGCTTGGACCACGGTGCGCTACGGGAGGAGACACTACAGAAATCCCCGTGCGCTCAGCTTTAATTACCGGGGCCGACCGGACCATAGGATGGACCGTGCATTTCCCGTCTCCGGCTGGAAGAGGGCGCCAAGGTTCCCAAATTTTGGCTGGAGTAGGGCTTCACCTTCAAATCCTAACTGGCCTGCGCCTCCTATGTACGACGGGTCCCGGCCTTATTTTCCACAGCCCCGCTCTTATGCAGCAGCGGTCCGGGGCTCACCTACCAGACGAGCGACAAGATTTGGACCCCCAGCAGATGTTAGGCAGGACCTCCGGCGACCTGCAGATGAAAGACTTGGACAGCTTATCCGCAAACTACATGCTGTAGTTAAGATGGTGCATCACTTACAAAACGTGACCATCACGCCGGACAGACCAGAACCTCTGATGATTGCTCGCATAGTGGACTCATTAACCTCACTGATTAAACCCGCTGATCCCACGGATGATGTGTTAGACCTCATTGAGGGCAACGCAAAAAACTGGGGACAGAACACACTGCAGATCCTCCAGGATCACTACCAAAAGAGGCTGGAGAAACTTTTACAGGATCTCCCGGGTGATTTAACCCGAGATTGGAGGGAAGCCTTCATCGTGGCGACACGATGGGCTTGCAGAAATCTACCTCGGATCACGCAGGATGTTCTCGATCAGGCAGAGGCCCTGATCATCACCTGCAGATCAGACTCGGAGCGGCGAAGTCCAGCGGCTACGACACCACCCCCCGGCAGGGTCTGATAGCCGCCGGGGGCCGCGCACATCAGGAGGAAGAAAAAAGAGGACCCGTCAACCTGAGCGGGTCTCCATGAGCATTCAAGCTGAATGTTACGAGGCCACAAACCGATCAGTTGGAACTATGACGGACATGAGACCAGCTTGGCCTCCAGATGCAGTTCCAGCAGCCGCTGCCGAGAAGCAGCGTGGACCGCGAACGGCGACCCGCCGCCACCCCTTCGTGGCGCGTGAGGAATTTCTCCCTCAGATTGTGGGGATAACTTCACCCTCTGCTCCCAGACCGGCAGCACGGGCGCCACCTTCCCGAATTTCAGCACTGGACAGCTCCCAGGAGGAGGAAAGCTCCGAAAGAGAGGAGAACCGCGGCGGGGAGGTTCTTCACGAGGAGGAGGAGGAGGAGGAGGAGTTCGATAATGAATACGACAGCGAGGAAGATGGGGATGAGGCGGACACGGACGCTGACCCCCCAGCTTCAGGTAGTTCGGGGCTGGATCATATTGTAAGGCCTGGAGGGTTGAAAGATGGGGTAAACAACAAAAATTTGAATGAGGGTATTGAAGGGCTAGAGGAATGATCTGGGGAGAGCGCACGCACACCACCAAAGAGGACCCAAATTCTTGGCCACAATGACAATTTATTCCGATGGAAAAAACATATGAATGGCCAAAAAGTTCCAGTTAAAAGACACTTAAAACAAGCATAAAATGCGTCTAAAAATTCTAGGCACGGATTAAAACAGTAAAACACGATAAAAATCCCAGGAACAGTTGAAAAAGGATAAAAGAGACCTAAAAGTCCAAAGAACAGTTAAAACTGGTTTAAAAATGCAGCTCAAAGGGGGGAATCACTGATCCCAAACCAGGAGACGTCTCTCTTCCCCCGACGCTGTTCCGAGGATCCCTCCAGTCATACACACAAAGACCTGGGGGGCGGGCTCCGTTCCGCCTCTGGGGTTTGTGACCGGCACTCCTCCGCGTCACCTCCAGCTGGCTCTCCTGGACACGCTGGAATCTGTGGAAACAGGCAAGCGGCAGCACGAAAAGCAATTCCTGATGCAGGCTGCCACTAGCCCTCCCACCTATTTCCACCAGTCTGCTGAAGCCCGTTCGGCTACTTACACACAGGCAGGGTCCCTGCCCTGCCCTTGCGTGTCGATCGCTCTGCAGACTGATGGTCCCAGCGCCCAGCGCTCTCAGAGTGTGTGTCCCGATCACAGCGAGTCTTCCCGACGTCTGGCGGTCCCGACGTCTGGCGGTCCCGGCGTCTGGCGGTCCCGGCGTCCCACTCGCGCCCCGCGTGCATGCGCCTGCTGTCGGTGTGCGACTGCCTTTGGCTTTCCTCCTCAGGACTTTTATAAGTCCCTCCTGATGAGCAGCAGGTGCGGTGGATCGGCGCGCTATGTTACAAGGGGGGTGTGTCCATAGAAAGCATGCAACAAACAGGTAGCACCACAAACATGCAAAAGAAAAACACCCTACAACATGCAATCCCCCCACATCATCACAATATTTCGGACAGCCCGGGTGTGACAGAATGCCAGGAGGACAGCGCATCTCCAGCTTCAGCGGAGGAACGCTGTATTACAGGGCTGGAGCTAGCAGGTGACGGTGCTGAGCCACCAGTAGCCCGTGTTGACTTACCTGCCCCAGAGCGGCAGGTTTTCAAGGCAAAGCGTCACCCTGAAACAAACAGAGAATTGATTGACTGGTTTCTGGAAGTGGAGAAAAGGTGTCTTATTGTTGGTGACTCAAATTTATCCAGAATCCCTGAATATTCCATCCCAGATCTACAGATTGAGAGGTGTCCAGGTGCTAATTTTCGCCACATGCAGGCTTTATTTGAGATAGCCCACGTTCCGTGGGATTTGGTGGTTCAGAATGTGGTCATTGCAGCCGGCATTAACGCCAAAGGTCAGAACATTAAAGAAACTGCAGTTAAACAGCTCCAGCGGGCTCTGAAGATGGCTAAACACAGAGTTCCATCTGCTGTCATCTGGGTTCCCTTGGTTATTTTTTCTGGTAACTTATCTGCAATGGAGCAGAACAACATGAAACTACTAAATCAGCATGTTAAAAAAAAATATGAGACACATCCCCCTGCTGGAGGACTCGCATTTTGCAACAGAAAAAGATGCAATTCACTGGACCGAGGACACGGCCAGAGCAATGTTGGAACATTGGAGGTATTTTTTAAAGTGGAATACCCACTAAGTCCATTCAGGGTAGAGTGTGTAAGGGGACAGCCCTTTATGGCCCCACAATATCATGGTTTTGACTGAAAAGTGATGCCCTGACAGAACAACAAGGTGACCTCCTCAAAAACGGTTTAACTTTTATTTCCATAGATAACTTTTTAAAAAAAATACAGACCCAAAACACAAGACTGTATTGATCATGTTTCCTGTTCTTTGCGGGATTAACATTTGGTGGGACAAACCGAAACTTTTGTTAGCACAAGAAAGTGACAACATAAATATAATATTGCTCATAATGGATAGGTGCATAGCCCACTGGTGGAGCATTTTCTCATGACCCAGGGTTTTTCTTTATGGTGAACAGTGTGAGAGATTTTGTTATCATTGTTACTGTTATTATGGCTATTGTTCTTATGGTTCTTATTACTGTTTTATGATGATTATTATTATTACTTTAACCCTACCCCTGGTCCTGTTTCTAACCCTAACCTTTAGTTTAATCTGAACCCTAATCCCAACCCTTAATCAGTTATTAGAAATTTAAATAATCTTAAACATAAAGCAATAACATGGTTGGAAGGAAAAGGTTTTGTTTCACGTGTCTTTTTGCCTGGTTAGCAGTATGCATGCAGGGAGGAGGTGATGGGCAGGTTTGGTGTGAAGGAAAGGAATCTGGAGGGACAGATGGTGGTGGACTTTGCGAAGAGGATGGAAATGGCTGTAGTCAACACTTACTTCCAGAAGAGAGAGGAACATAGAGTGACATACAGAAGTGGAGGTAGGAGTACTCAGGTGGACTACATCCTATGTAGACGAGGTCATTTGAGAGAGGTTAATGGCTGCAAAGTGGTGGTAGGAGAGAGTGTAGCCAGACAGCACCGCATGGTGGTGTGTAAGATGACTCTGGAGGTCAGGAAGAAGAAGAGAGGGAAAACAGAAAAGAAGACCAAGTGGTGGAAGCTACAGAATGAAGAAACTTGTGAGGAATTTAGGCAGAAGTTGAGGCAGGTCCTGGGTGGTCAGGATGAGCTTCCAGAGGACTGGGAAACTACAGCAGAGATTATCAGGGAAACAGGTAGGAAGGTGCTAGGTGTGTCATCTGGAAAGAGGAAAGACGGTAAAGAGACTTGGTGGTGGAATGAGGAAGTACAGGAATGCGTCCAGAGGAAGAGGTTGGCTAAAAGGAAGTGGGATGTAGAAAGGACTGAGGAAGGTAGACAGGAGTACAAGGAAGCGCAGCGTAAAGTGAAGAGAGAGGTGGCAAAGGCCAAACAGAAAGCTTACGATGAGCTATATGACAGGTTAGACACAAAGGAAGGAGAGAAGGACTTGTACAGGCTAGCCAGACAGAGAGACAGAGATGGGAAGGACGTGCAACAGATAAGGGTGATTAAGGACAGAGATGGAAAGGTGCTAACAACCCAAGAGAGTGTACAGAAAAGATGGAAGGAGTATTTTGAGGAGCTGATGAACGAGGAAAATGACAGGGAAAGAAGGGAGGAAGATGTGGTTGTTGTGGAGCAGGAAGTAGCAGAGATTGGAAAGGATGAGGTTAGGAAGGCTCTGAAAAGGATGAAGAGCGGAAAGGCCGTTGGTCCTGATGACGTACCTGTGGAGGTATGGAAGTGCCTAGGAGAGACAGCAGTGGAATTTCTAACAAGGTTGTTCAATAGGATTTTAGAGAGTGAGAAGATGCCTGAGGAATGGAGGAGAAGCGTTCTGGTCCCAATCTTTAAGAACAAGGGTGACACGCAGAACTGCAGCAACTATAGAGGAATAAAGTTGATGAGCCACACAATGAAGCTGTGGGAAAGAGTAGTGGAAGCCAGGCTTAGGAAGAAGGTGGAGATTTGTGAGCAGCAGTATGGTTTCATGCCCCGTAAGAGCACCACTGATGCCATTTTTGCTTTGAGAATGTTGATGGAAAAGTACAGAGAAGGTCAGAAGGAGCTGCATTGTGTGTTCGTAGATTTAGAGAAGGCGTATGACAGGGTGCCGAGGGAGGAGCTGTGGTACTGTATGAGGTCGTCTGGAGTGGCAGAAAAGTATGTCAGAGTAGTTCAGGACATGTATGAGAGAAGTATGACGGTGGTGAGATGTGCTGTAGGTCAGACAGAGGAGTTCAAGGTGGAGGTGGGACTACACCAAGGATCAGCTTTGAGTCCTTTTTTGTTTGCTATGCTGATGGACAGGCTGACAGACGAGGTAAGACAGGAATCTCCCTGGACAATGATGTTTGCGGATGACATTGTAATTTGCAGTGAGAGTAGAGAGCAGGTGGAGGAACAGCTAGAGAGGTGGAGGTTTGCTCTGGAAAGAAGAGGTATGAAGGTCAGTCGTAGTAAGACAGAATACATGTGTCTGAACGAGAGGGATCAAGGTAGAAGCGTTAGGTTACAGGGGACTGAGGTGAAGAAGGTGCAGGAGTTTAAGTACTTGGGGTCAACAGTTCAGTGTGATGGGGATTGTGGAAAAGAGGTGAAGAGGCGAGTGCAGGCAGGTTGGAGCGGTTGGAGGAAAGTGTCAGGAGTGTTGTGTGACAGAAGAGTGCCAGCAAGACTCAAAGGAAAGGTGTACAAGACAGTGGTGAGACCAGCTCTGCTCTATGGGTTAGAGACGGTAGCTAGATCTCACCACTAGGGGGAGAAGATGGCGCCTGTGTTCGGCAATGCCTCTGCTCGTCTCATGTTATGTAGAGTGATAGTGATTGTTTTTACTATGTATGTGATCATGTCAGCCCGATTAACAAACGGATATGTTGCTGCTTTGCGGACCTATGGCCGGGACTTTCTCCTTCAAATCAAAGAGCAAATGGAGTCTGTCTTTGAAACATGGGACAGCTACAAGCAAACATTTCCTCCACCATTTATTTGTGCGGCTGGCCTGTCAGATGTACTATATCTGCCTCGACCTCCAAGGAAAAGGAGAAAGCAGAGGAAAAGAGGTCTTAGGGCTGGACTCCAGGTAAAGTGCAGACGAGCCTTACACTTGGAATTCACCGGCCCGGATCTGCGTTATGGGAAACGCGCAAGATGCCTGCGTCCGATTCCTCTTCAGGAGGCCTGCAGCGGCACAGCCTCGCCGCCGACATCGCCTGCTCGGATTACGTCGGCTACTGTCCTGGAGCCCCAACAATGCTGGCATTCTCACCACCGGATTACTGTACCGTCCCTCACTTCCGTGTTTTCACCGGTATATACTCAGCTTCCACCGCAGCGGACATCCGACTGGAAGTCACGTGACCGCTGGACTTGTCTGCTACCAATCCCGGTGCACCCCGCTGCCGCTTCGATAGTGACGTCACCACCAACAATACAACTTGGCTTGCTGAACACTCGCTCTATTGCCAACAAATCCTTCTCATTGACTGATCTCTTTTCAAGACAAAACCTTGATTTTATGTTTCTGACTGAGACTTGGCAAAAAGAGGAAGAGTTTATTCATTTAAACGAACTCTGTTTGGAGGGCTGTTCAGTCATCGGGAAGCCCCGCCCCTCTCGCCGTGGTGGGGGTGTGGCAGTTGTGTATAAGGACAACTACACATGCAAAGACATGAACACCCAAACGTTCTCATCTTTTGAATCTCTGTCATTCAAAGTTGATACGTCAGATCCATTTTATTGTGTTTTAGTCTACCGCCCCCCGGGTCCTGCTGCTCCCTTTTTACATGATTTTAGTGACTTTCTGTCTTCCATCATAAAACTGGAAAGGGTTTTAATACTAGGGGATTTTAACCTTCATATAAATGATTGTTCATCCTGTCCAGCAATGGAATTTTTATTTTTGACTGAAACCTTTAATTTTGAGCAACATGTCTCTGACCCCACCCATCAAAAGGGCAACACTTTGGACTTAGTTTTTTCTCTTGGCCTGAGCATTACTAATCTTTATGTGGAGGATGTACATATGAGTGATCATAGTGGTGTCTTCTTTGAGCTAAACGTCACTCCTGAACCCGTTTCCTCATGCATACTGTCTCAAAGGCGCATCATCACCGCCAACACTGATGGACGTTTTTCAGCGCTGTTTGACCCCCACTTATTTAAGGAATGTTCTGATGTTAACAATCTGATTGATCGTTTTAGTGATCACTGTGTCACAATCCTGGATCAGGTGGCTCCTGTCAAATCCAATTTATCAAAGAAAAAAGTGTGTCCCTGGATAAATGAAGCCATCCAAAATTTAAAGAGACAGTGTCGTCAAACTGAGCGTCTTTTAAAATCCACCAATCTCATGGTCCACAGACTGCATCAAAGGGATCTCGTGTCCTCATACAACGAGATGGTGAAAGATGCCAGATCTGACTACTTTCGCCAGCTAATATCCTCAAATAAGAAGAGCCCAAAAGTTTTGTTTGACACGATAAATTCTATTGTTGGTCCTGCAGCCCCAGTACCCCCTGTGTTCTGCAAAGCCGACTCCAATGAATTTCTCAAGTTCTTTGCAAATAAGACTAAGAAGATCAAAGAGCAGCTCCCACCTCCTTGTTGTGATGATGGTGTTGTGGTGGAGCCTGTTTCCCACAAATGGTCTACTTTTAGGCCTGTCACTCTGGAGGACATATCTGCTCTGTTGACCAAGTTGAAACCTTCTACTTGTCCATCTGATGTCATTCCTTCCAAACTCTTCTTAAAGGTGTTTGAGACCATCGGCCAAAGTGTCACTGAAATGATCAACCTTTCACTTTCCACTGGTGTTTTTCCAAACGCATTCAAACATGCCATAGTGGAGCCTCTGCTGAAAAAGTCTAATCTGGACCCATCAGTCTTCCAGAATTATAGACCCATCTCAAAGCTTCCATTTATCTCAAAGATTCTGGAAAAGGTGGTTGCTGAACAATTGTCAGAGTTCTTGGATAAAAGGAGCATCTATGACACTTTTCAGTCAGGTTTTCGTAAACATCACTCCACAGAGACAGCCCTGCTGAAGGTGTCCAGTGATATTTTGATGTCTGCTGATTCTGGCAGACACACGGTCCTTGTCTTACTAGATCTTTCATCAGCCTTTGACACGGTTGACCACCAGATCTTATTGGACAGATTGAGGGACCTGATTGGTTTGTCAGGGTCAGTTCTCCACTGGTTTTCCTCTTACTTATCCGGTCGGAATTTCAGTGTCATGGCCAACCACAAAATGTCTCAGTCAGTAGACTTACTGTGTGGGGTTCCCCAGGGCTCTGTTCTAGGCCCTGTTCTGTTTCTCCTATACATGATCCCTCTTGGAAAGATCATTCAGGATTTCAGTGATGTTTCCTACCATCTCTTTGCTGATGATATCCAGCTATATTGCTCTTTTAAGCCCTCCGAGACACACAAGCTGGATTCTCTGATGAACTGCTTGATGCAGATAAAACAATGGCTCTGTAAAAACTCTCTGCAACTAAACTCAGAGAAAACAGAAACCTTAGTTGTTGCCCCTGATGATGCTATACCAGGGATTAAGCAGCACTTGGGTTCTCTTGGCCAGGATGTCAAACCCAGCCTTAGAAATTTGGGTGTCATTTTTGACAAAGATATGTCGCTGGAGCAGCACTCCAAGCAGTTGATCAGGAACTGTTTCTTCCAGTTGAGGAACATTTCTAAGCTACGGAAGATGGTGTCATATGAAGATCTAGAACTTCTTATTCATGCCTTTGTTTCTACACGGCTAGACTACTGTAACAGTCTGTTTTCCTGTCTGAATAAGAAGGAGCTGTCTCGCCTGCAGCTGATCCAGAACTCTGCTGCGAGGATCTTGACTCGCACCAAGAGAAGAGATCACATCTCCCCGATCCTCAAAGCTCTTCATTGGCTCCCGGTTGCTTACCGCTACCAATACAAAATTCTAGTTTTGACTTTTAGGGCCCTTCATTCCCAAGCTCCTCCATATGTTTGTGATCTGATCGCCCCTTACAGACCATCTCGTGCACTGAGGTCTGCGGATCAGAACCTGTTGATGGTCCCTCGCACACGGTTCCGAACTAGAGGAGAAAGATCCTTCCAGGCTGTTGCTCCCAAACTCTGGAATGAACTTCCATTGTCGCTACGTTCCCTGGACTCTGTGAATTCTTTTAAAAGTCAACTAAAAACTTTTTATTTTTGCAAAGCATTTTAACTGAAACTACTTTTATTGGGCTTGAGATGATTGTTTTTACATAGTTTATGCTTTTATATTTTATGTTTTTATGTTTTTATATGTGTATGTATACATATTTTAACCTGTGAAGCACCTTGTGACCTTTGTCTGCGAAAGGTGCTATACAAATAAAATTTACTTACTTACTTACTTACTTACAGTGAGACAGAGACAAGAGGCTGAGATGGAGGTAGCGGAGATGAAGATGTTGAGGTTCTCCTTAGGAGTGACCAGGTTAGACAGGATAAGGAACGAGTACATCAGAGGGACGGCTCATGTTGCCTGTGTCAGCGACAAAGTCAGAGAAGCCAGACTGAGATGGTTTGGACATGTTCAGAGGAGGGATAGTGGATATATTGGTAGAAGGATGTTGGAGATGGAGCTGCCTGGCAGGAGGGCAAGAGGACGGCCAAAGAGGAGATACATGGATGTCTTAACAGAGGACATGAAGTTGGCTAATGTTAGGGTAGAAGATGTCCATGATAGAGTGAGGTGGAAAAGGATGATTCGCTGTGGCGACCCCTGATGGGAAAAGCCGAAAGAGAAAGAAGAAGAAGCAGTATGCATGCAGGGGAGGGGCTTAGAACGCACAGGGCCCATGGCTCAGGACACGCAGGGCCCATGAGGCCGACGCGTGCTCCTTGGTAAGACAGTGTGAATAAAACAGCCACCTTTTGTCTCTCACTTCACTTTTACGCCTGTCCAGCCAAGTTGTAGCTGTTGTGGTGTGCATAGAGCCTGATGAAGGCAGAATTTGCCGAAACGCGTAGCGAGCACACTTTATTCTAATTTTGTATTGTTTATTTATTTATTTTTTTACATTTTTGTGAATAAAAACACTCATTTAAGTGGTTGTCCCGCTTTTTTCTTTTTTTCTTTTTTCAAAGTTTGCAAGTTTTTCTATTTTTGATTACATTCTTGCCTGGTGGAAAAACCGTAACACCTGCCATGCACTTCTACGACGGAGAGGAGGATGGAGGTGCTTGGACCACGGTGCGCTACGGGAGGAGACACTACAGAAATCCCCGTGCGCTCAGCTTTAATTACCGGGGCCGACCGGACCATAGGATGGACCGTGCATTTCCCGTCTCCGGCTGGAAGAGGGCGCCAAGGTTCCCAAATTTTGGCTGGAGTAGGGCTTCACCTTCAAATCCTAACTGGCCTGCGCCTCCTATGTACGACGGGTCCCGGCCTTATTTTCCACAGCCCCGCTCTTATGCAGCAGCGGTCCGGGGCTCACCTACCAGACGAGCGACAAGATTTGGACCCCCAGCAGATGTTAGGCAGGACCTCCGGCGACCTGCAGATGAAAGACTTGGACAGCTTATCCGCAAATTACATGCTGTAATTAAGATGGTGCATCACTTACAAAACGTGACCATCACGCCGGACAGACCAGAACCTCTGATGATTGCTCGCATAGTGGACTCATTAACCTCACTGATTAAACCCGCTGATCCCACGGATGATGTGTTAGACCTCATTGAGGGCAACGCAAAAAACTGGGGACAGAACACACTGCAGATCCTCCAGGATCACTACCAAAAGAGGCTGGAGAAACTTTTACAGGATCTCCCCGGTGATTTAACCCGAGATTGGAGGGAAGCCTTCATCGTGGCGACACGATGGGCTTGCAGAAATCTACCTCGGATCACGCAGGATGTTCTCGATCAGGCAGAGGCCCTGATCATCACCTGCAGATCAGACTCGGAGCGGCGAAGTCCAGCGGCTACGACACCACCCCCCGGCAGGGTCTGATAGCCGCCGGGGGCCGCGCACATCAGGAGGAAGAAAAAAGAGGACCCGTCAACCTGAGCGGGTCTCCATGAGCATTCAAGCTGAATGTTACGAGGCCACAAACCGATCAGTTGGAACTATGACGGACATGAGACCAGCTTGGCCTCCAGATGCAGTTCCAGCAGCCGCTGCCGAGAAGCAGCGTGGACCGCGAACGGCGACCCGCCGCAACCCCTTCGTGGCGCGTGAGGAATTTCTCCCTCAGATTGTGGGGATAACTTCACCCTCTGCTCCCAGACCGGCAGCACGGGCGCCACCTTCCCGAATTTCAGCACTGGACAGCTCCCAGGAGGAGGAAAGCTCCGATAGAGAGGAGAACCGCGGCGGGGAGGTTCTTCACGAGGAGGAGGAGTTCGATAATGAATACGACAGCGAGGAAGATGGGGATGAGGCGGACACGGACGCTGACCCCCCAGCTTCAGGTTGTTCGGGGCTGGATCATATTGTAAGGCCTGGAGGGTTGAAAGATGGGGTAAACAACAAAAAATTGAATGAGGGTATTGAAGGGCTAGAGGAATGATCTGGGGAGAGCGCACGCACACCACCAAAGAGGACCCAAATTCTTGGCCACAATGACAATTTATTCCGATGGAAAAAACATATGAATGGCCAAAAAGTTCCAGTTAAAAGACACTTAAAACAAGCATAAAATGCGTCTAAAAATTCTAGGCACGGATTAAAACAGTAAAACACGATAAAAATCCCAGGAACAGTTGAAAATGGATAAAAGAGACCTAAAAGTCCAAAGAACAGTTAAAACTGGTTTAAAAATGCAGCTCAAAGGGGGGAATCACTGATCCCAAACCAGGAGACGTCTCTCTTCCCCCGACGCTGTTCCGAGGATCCCTCCAGTCATACACACAAAGACCTGGGGGGCGGGCTCCGTTCCGCCTCTGGGGTTTGTGACCGGCACTCCTCCGCGTCACCTCCAGCTGGCTCTCCTGGACACGCTGGAATCTGTGGAAACAGGCAAGCGGCAGCACGAAAAGCAATTCCTGATGCAGGCTGCCACTAGCCCTCCCACCTATTTCCACCAGTCTGCTGAAGCCCGTTCGGCTACTTACACACAGGCAGGGTCCCTGCCCTGCCCTTGCGTGTCGATCGCTCTGCAGACTGATGGTCCCAGCGCCCAGCGCTCTCAGAGTGTGTGTCCCGATCACAGCGAGTCTTCCCGACGTCTGGCGGTCCCGACGTCTGGCGGTCCCGGCGTCCCACTCGCGCCCCGCGTGCATGCGCCTGCTGTCGGTGTGCGACTGCCTTTGGCTTTCCTCCTCAGGACTTTTATAAGTCCCTCCTGATGAGGAGCAGGTGCGGTGGATCGGCGCGCTATGTTACAAGGGGGGTGTGTCCATAGAAAGCATGCAACAAACAGGTAGCACCACAAACATGCAAAAGAAAAACACCCTACAACATGCAATCCCCCCACATCATCACAATATTTCGGACAGCCCGGGTGTGACAGAATGCCAGGAGGACAGCGCATCTCCAGCTTCAGCGGAGGAACGCTGTATTACAGGGCTGGAGCTAGCAGGTGACGGTGCTGAGCCACCAGTAGCCCGTGTTGACTTACCTGCCCCAGAGCGGCAGGTTTTCAAGGTAAAGCGTCACCCTGAAACAAACAGAGAATTGATTGACTGGTTTCTGGAAGTGGAGAAAAGGTGTCTTATTGTTGGTGACTCAAATTTATCCAGAATCCCTGAATATTCCATCCCAGATCTACAGATTGAGAGTTATCCAGGTGCTAATTTTCGCCACATGCAGGCTTTATTTGAGATAGCCCACGTTCCGTGGGATTTGGTGGTTCAGAATGTGGTCATTGCAGCCGGCATTAACGCCAAAGGTCAGAACATTAAAGAAACTGCAGTTAAACAGCTCCAGCGGGCTCTGAAGATGGCTAAACACAGATTTCCATCTGCTGTCATCTGGGTTCCCTTGGTTAATTTTTCTGGTAACTTATCTGCAATGGAGCAGAACAACATGAAACTACTAAATCAGCATATTAAAAAAGAAATATGAGACACATCCCCCTGCTGGAGGACTCGCATTTTGCAACAGAAAAAGATGCAATTCACTGGACCGAGGACACGGCCAGAGCAATGTTGGAACATTGGAGGTATTTTTTAAAGTGGAATACCCACTGTGTTGTCTTGCTTATCTTAAAGTAAGCCAAGTCAGTCGTTGGGTTTCTATGACTTTTTATTTAACAGTCTCTTTAACGTACTACACAGTGCATGGCTATCAACCGCTTCCTAGCTCTCCGCTCGGGGCACTCGCCACGTGACCATTCGCTATGCATTCCGGGTAACACATGCATGCTGGGTAATGGAGTTCAACATTACTACTTCAATACACAACATCTTCCTCCTTTTAAAGAAAAACCTTTTTCTCTTTAGACCAAGCCTAGATAGTAAACATCTAAACCGTATGTATAAACAGTTTCTTACAAAACATTTTCAATAGAAACATTCTTATGCACTTTTTTTTTTTTTTTTTTTTTTTTTGAACTTTCAGCAAGTCTCAATAAGCCTCTTTGGTGGCTGAACATGTCTCTTAGGTCTCAGTGATCTTGTCACGTCCAGAAAGTTGGTTGAATCTGAAAGTTTCGATCTATTAGGTGATGCAGACCCTGCTGTCAGACTCTCTTTTGGGTGTTCTTGATCTTCTGTTGTTGTTAGGTTTAAAGATGCACCAGAGTCCGGCAGGCTTGTATCCGTTACTGCAGTATTTTCTACCATAGGCTGAAGCTGCAGATCCGCACGGTTTCTTCTCAGAGACAGTCCACTCTCCAACTGGACCTTATAAGACCGTGGAGCCACCTCCTCTTGCACGTGTCCTTGTTGTCTCCAGTTTCCTGTGGAAGCATCTCTAAGACGTACCTTGTCTCCTGGCTTTAGGAAAGGCAGATGTTTAGCCTTTCGATCATACAGCCGCTTTTGCTTCATCTTCATTTCTTCTTTTGCCTTCCTGACTTTGTGTGCAGCCTTAGGGGTCAACAAGTCTTCATGTACTGGTAGGTTGGAGCGAATGCGCCTTCCCATCAGCATCTGAGCTGGTGACAATCCATTTTGCAGAGGTGTACTCCGGTAGATCAGAAGACTTTTTTGAAAGTCATCTCTGTCGTGTGCTTTTTTCAGTAGAGTCTTCACTGTCTTTACTGAGCTTTCCGCTAAGCCATTGGACTTTGGATAGTTTGGACTTGATGTTACGTGTCTAAACCCCCAATCTTTAGCAAAGTCAGCAAACTCACTGCTGGAAAACTGCGGTCCATTGTCTGAAAACAGTTCACACGGAACACCGTGTCTGGCAAACACACACTTCAGGAAACTAATCACTGCTTTACTTGATGTTGACTGCAGCGCTCCGACTTCAGGATAGTTCGAAAAGTAGTCTGTTACCACCACGTAACTTTTACCATTACAGTCAAACAAATCAGTTCCAACCTTATAGTAAGGTCTATGTGGAACTGGGTGAGACATCAGTGGCTCCGCTTGTTGTTTCGGCCTGTAAGTGCGGCAAAGTTCACATGAAGCTGTCGTCTGGCTGATGTCTTGGTTGATTCTAGGCCAGTACATTACATCCCTTGCTCTGCGTTTACACTTGACCTCTCCGAGGTGACCTTCATGTATCTTTTGAAGCATCTGCTTGCGCAGTGAGGTTGGAATGACAAACTTGCTTCCTTTTAAAACTATGTCGTCCACCACTGTGAGCTCTGCTCTGCAGTTCCAGAAATCTTGTATTTTTCCAGGGCATTCTTTTTTGTTTTCAGGCCATCCTTTGAGTATTGTTCTTTTCAGTTCTTTCATGATTTCATCTGCATTTGTCTCTGTTCGTATCTGTTCTGTTCGGTCAGCAGTTACCGGCAGAGATGTCAGAATCATGTCCACATATGCTTGTATTTCTGCTCCTTTTCCGCTGTCTTCTTTTTCATCTGTGTCCACTGCTCTAGACAAAGTGTCTGCTGTGTACATGTACTTTCCTTTTGTGTACATCATGTGCACGTCATATTTCTGCAGCCTGATTAACATCCGCTGTATCCTTACTGGACAATCACTCAGTGCTTTAGACATGATTGACACCAATGGTTTATGGTCGGTTTCCACTTCAAACGTTTGGCCATAAACATATTGATGGAACCGCTCACATGCATACATGCTGGCTAACAGTTCTTTTTCTATTTGAGCGCACCTGGACTCTGCACCTGTCAACGCTCTGGATGCGTAGGCTACAGGTAGCCACTGCTCATCGTGTTGCTGCAGCAGCACTGCTCCCAAGCCATGCTGTGACGCATCCGCTGAAATTCTGGTCCTCTTCTCTGGATCATAGAACTTTAGCACCGGTTCTTGTGTCAAAACCTCTTTCAGTTTCCGAAAACTTTGCTCTTGTTCATGAGACCAAATCCATTCATTTTTCTGTTCAAGAAGACTCCTAAGGGGTGTTGTCAGGGTTGCCAGTTGTGGGACAAACTGGGCGAGATAGGTTACCATCCCTAAGAACCGCCTAACTTCATCTTTGTTGGTTGGTCTTTCCATATTGTTTATAGCTGAAGTCTTTTTTGGGTCTGGCTTCACTCCCTGTTCACTAACAACATCTCCCACAAAGGTAAGTGTCTTCACTCCAAACTCACATTTGTCTTTATTTAGTTTCAGATTTACTTCTCTTGTCTTGTCCAACACTTGTCTCAGTCTTTTGTCATGTTCCTCTCGAGTAGTTCCCCAGACAATGATGTCATCCATCATGGTCTCTACTCCTGGTATGTGTTCATATATCATGTGTATAGTCTTGTGATAGACTTCAGGCGCAGATCTAATTCCATATGGTAGGCGAAGAAACCTGTACCTGCCTTCGGGCGTGTTGAATGTACAGAGTTTTGAGCTCTCTTCGTCTAACCTCAGCTGCCAAAATCCTGACGAGGCATCTAATTTACTGAACCATTTAGCTCCAGCAAACTGTGCCATGATTTCTTCCCTGGTTGGTAACTTGAAATGTTCTCTTCTGATTGCTTTGTTTAAGTCTCTTGGGTCTAAGCATGTTCTGAGAGCTCCTGTTTTCTTTTGAATGACTACCAGTGAGCTGACCCATTCAGTTGGTTCATCTATCTTTTTGATGACCTCAAGTTTTTCCATGCGTGCTAGCTCGTCCTTCAGTTTTTCTCGCAGCGCAAATGGAACTTTCCTACATGGATGCACGACAGGAGGGACACTTTTATCCACGCATATTCTATGCTCTCCAGGTAAACATCCTAGTCCTTCAAAGCAATCTTTGTACTCTTTCATGAGCGAGTCATTATCATTTGTCACTTCTGGTGATGTCACGACAAACACTCTTTTGACTAGGTTCAGCTTTACAGACGTGCTTAGCCCTAAAATCGGTTGCACCTTCTTATCCACGACGAGTAGTTGTGCTCGTATCTTCTGGTTTTTATGTTTAAATGTTGCAATGCAGCCTCCTTTTACAGGAACGCGTTCGCCTGTGTAGCCAGTCACCTTCGTTTTTATTGGATTAATTTTGCTCTTCACTGTCAGTGTTTTGTAATCCTCTATCGATAACAGATTTATTTGTGCACCCGTGTCAATCTTGAATGGAATTATTGTTTCATTCACTTCAAGTGGCACTATCCATTCTTCTTTTTCTGCTGTGCCTACATGCACCATGTCCACAATGAACTCGTCTTCCTGTTCTTCCTCATCAACTGTGTGGACTTTTTGTCTTGTGGGAGCTTTACAACATTTAGCATAATGGTTGCTTTTCCCACAGTTGTTGCAAGATTTTCCATATGCAGGGCATGATCTTGGCTTGTGGCTGTTTCCACATTTGCCACATTTAAAACCTGCATGTTTCTCCTCTTGTTTAGGATATGTTTTACTTTTCTTTCTTTCTTTCTGTATTGCATGCACTGTTGTTTCATCTCTCCGAAGCTCTTTTGCTTGTGCTCTTGTGGTCTCTGCTGCTCGACACATAGAAACACACTTATCTAATGTAAGTCCAGTTTCTCTAAGCAGTCTTTCTCTTAGTCCATTATCGGCTGTACCGCAGACAATCCTGTCTCTCACCAGTGAGTCTCTCACAGTCCCGAATTCACATGTTTTGCTTAATGTGTGAAGCTCTGCTAAGTATTGATCAAAAGGTATTCCTTGCTTTTGATCATGGGTGAAAAACTTGTACCTTTCAAAGGTCACATTCTGAGTGGGTACAAAATACTCTTCAAATTTTGTCATTAGTTCTGCCAGAGTCAGGTTAGCTTCATCCAGCTGAAAGCTGTTAAATATATCCAAAGCATCTTCTCCAATAACATGCAATAGGATATTAGCCTTAAGTTTTTCATCACCGTTCCCTGCTCCACTTGCTGCCAAATAAATGTTAAATCTTTGCTTGAAACGTTTCCAGTTGTCAGCAAGATTGCCTGTCAATTGCATGGAAGTGGGCGGACTTAGCTTATCCATGGCGAGTCGGGGTATTTGGGCATCCACAGTCCTCTGCTGCTGTGCGTTATTCACCAAATCAGGAACAAAATCCTCTTCTGTTTGTTCAATTTCTCCCTCGGCTCCCGCTTCACTGTCACTGCTGCTCGTAGCCATCACTCGATGTAGCACACGCTGTCAGCCTGTTGCTCCTCGGCATGTTTTCACTCACAAGAATTTTTCTCTTTAATCTTGCTGCTCACTTCTGACACCATGTGTTGTCTTGCTTATCTTAAAGTAAGCCAAGTCAGTCGTTGGGTTTCTATGACTTTTTATTTAACAGTCTCTTTAACGTACTACACAGTGCATGGCTATCAACCGCTTCCTAGCTCTCCGCTCGGGGCACTCCCCACGTGACCATTCGCTATGCATTCCGGGTAACACATGCATGCTGGGTAATGGAGTTCAACATTACTACTTCAATACACAACACCCACTAAGTCCATTCAGGGTAGAGTGTGTAAGGGGACAGCCCTTTATGGCCCCACAATATCATGGTTTTGACTGAAAAGTGATGCCCTGACAGAACAACAAGGTGACCTCCTCAAAAACGGTTTTAACTTTTATTTCCATAGATAACTTTTAAAAAAAATACAGACCCAAAACACAAGACTGTATTAATCATGTTTCCTGTTCTTTGTGGGATTAACATTTGGTGGGACAAACCGAAACTTTTGTTAGCACAAGAAATTGACAACATAAATATAATATTGCTCATAATGGATAGGTGCATAACCCACTGGTGGAGCATTTTCTCATGACCCAGGGTTTTTCTTTATGGTGAACAGTGTGAGAGATTTTGTTATCATTGTTACTGTTATTATGGCTATTGTTCTTATGGTTCTTATTACTGTTTTATGATGATTATTATTATTACTTTAACCCTACCCCTGGTCCTGTTTCTAACCCTAACCTTTAGTTTAATCTGAACCCTAATCCCAACCCTTAATCAGTTATTAGAAATTTAAATAATCTTAAACATAAAGCAATAACATGGTTGGAAGGAAAAGGTTTTGTTTCACGTGTCTTTTTGCCTGGTTAGCAGTATGCATGCAGGGGAGGGGCTTAGAACGCACAGGGCCCATGGCTCAGGACACGCAGGGCCCATGAGGCCGACGCGTGCTCCTTGGTAAGACAGTGTGAATAAAACAGCCACCTTTTGTCTCTCACTTCACTTTTACGCCTGTCCAGCCAAGTTGTAGCTGTTGTGGTGTGCATAGAGCCTGATGAAGGCAGAATTTGCCGAAACGCGTAGCGAGCACACTTTATTCTAATTTTGTATTGTTTATTTATTTATTTTTTTACATTTTTGTGAATAAAAACACTCATTTAAGTGGTTGTCCCGCTTTTTTCTTTTTTTCTTTTTTCAAAGTTTGCAAGTTTTTCTATTTTTGATTACATTCTTGCCTGGTGGAAAAACCGTAACACCTGCCATGCACTTCTACGACGGAGAGGAGGATGGAGGTGCTTGGACCACGGTGCGCTACGGGAGGAGACACTACAGAAATCCCCGTGCGCTCAGCTTTAATTACCGGGGCCGACCGGACCATAGGATGGACCGTGCATTTCCCGTCTCCGGCTGGAAGAGGGCGCCAAGGTTCCCAAATTTTGGCTGGAGTAGGGCTTCACCTTCAAATCCTAACTGGCCTGCGCCTCCTATGTACGACGGGTCCCGGCCTTATTTTCCACAGCCCCGCTCTTATGCAGCAGCGGTCCGGGGCTCACCTACCAGACGAGCGACAAGATTTGGACCCCCAGCAGATGTTAGGCAGGACCTCCGGCGACCTGCAGATGAAAGACTTGGACAGCTTATCCGCAAATTACATGCTGTAATTAAGATGGTGCATCACTTACAAAACGTGACCATCACGCCGGACAGACCAGAACCTCTGATGATCGCTCGCATAGTGGACTCATTAACCTCACTGATTAAACCCGCTGATCCCACGGATGATGTGTTAGACCTCATTGAGGGCAACGCAAAAAACTGGGGACAGAACACACTGCAGATCCTCCAGGATCACTACCAAAAGAGGCTGGAGAAACTTTTACAGGATCTCCCCGGTGATTTAACCCGAGATTGGAGGGAAGCCTTCATCGTGGCGACACGATGGGCTTGCAGAAATCTACCTCGGATCACGCAGGATGTTCTCGATCAGGCAGAGGCCCTGATCATCACCTGCAGATCAGACTCGGAGCGGCGAAGTCCAGCGGCTACGACACCACCCCCCGGCAGGGTCTGATAGCCGCCGGGGGCCGCGCACATCAGGAGGAAGAAAAAAGAGGACCCGTCAACCTGAGCGGGTCTCCATGAGCATTCAAGCTGAATGTTACGAGGCCACAAACCGATCAGTTGGAACTATGACGGACATGAGACCAGCTTGGCCTCCAGATGCAGTTCCAGCAGCCGCTGCCGAGAAGCAGCGTGGACCGCGAACGGCGACCCGCCGCAACCCCTTCGTGGCGCGTGAGGAATTTCTCCCTCAGATTGTGGGGATAACTTCACCCTCTGCTCCCAGACCGGCAGCACGGGCGCCACCTTCCCGAATTTCAGCACTGGACAGCTCCCAGGAGGAGGAAAGCTCCGATAGAGAGGAGAACCGCGGCGGGGAGGTTCTTCACGAGGAGGAGGAGGAGGAGGAGTTCGATAATGAATACGACAGCGAGGAAGATGGGGATGAGGCGGACACGGACGCTGACCCCCCAGCTTCAGGTAGTTCGGGGCTGGATCATATTGTAAGGCCTGGAGGGTTGAAAGATGGGGTAAACAACAAAAAATTGAATGAGGGTATTGAAGGGCTAGAGGAATGATCTGGGGAGAGCGCACGCACACCACCAAAGAGGACCCAAATTCTTGGCCACAATGACAATTTATTCCGATGGAAAAAACATATGAATGGCCAAAAAGTTCCAGTTAAAAGACACTTAAAACAAGCATAAAATGCGTCTAAAAATTCTAGGCACGGATTAAAACAGTAAAACACGATAAAAATCCCAGGAACAGTTGAAAAAGGATAAAAGAGACCTAAAAGTCCAAAGAACAGTTAAAACTGGTTTAAAAATGCAGCTCAAAGGGGGGAATCACTGATCCCAAACCAGGAGACGTCTCTCTTCCCCCGACGCTGTTCCGAGGATCCCTCCAGTCATACACACAAAGACCTGGGGGGCGGGCTCCGTTCCGCCTCTGGGGTTTGTGACCGGCACTCCTCCGCGTCACCTCCAGCTGGCTCTCCTGGACACGCTGGAATCTGTGGAAACAGGCAAGCGGCAGCACGAAAAGCAATTCCTGATGCAGGCTGCCACTAGCCCTCCCACCTATTTCCACCAGTCTGCTGAAGCCCGTTCGGCTACTTACACACAGGCAGGGTCCCTGCCCTGCCCTTGCGTGTCGATCGCTCTGCAGACTGATGGTCCCAGCGCCCAGCGCTCTCAGAGTGTGTGTCCCGATCACAGCGAGTCTTCCCGACGTCTGGCGGTCCCGACGTCTGGCGGTCCCGGCGTCCCACTCGCGCCCCGCGTGCATGAGCCTGCTGTCGGTGTGCGACTGCCTTTGGCTTTCCTCCTCAGGACTTTTATAAGTCCCTCCTGATGAGGAGCAGGTGTGGTGGATCGGCGCGCTATGTTACAAGGGGGGTGTGTCCATAGAAAGCATGCAACAAACAGGTAGCACCACAAACATGCAAAAGAAAAACACCCTACAACATGCAATCCCCCCACATCATCACAATATTTCGGACAGCCCGGGTGTGACAGAATGCCAGGAGGACAGCGCATCTCCAGCTTCAGCGGAGGAACGCTGTATTACAGGGCTGGAGCTAGCAGGTGACGGTGCTGAGCCACCAGTAGCCCGTGTTGACTTACCTGCCCCAGAGCGGCAGGTTTTCAAGGTAAAGCGTCACCCTGAAACAAACAGAGAATTGATTGACTGGTTTCTGGAAGTGGAGAAAAGGTGTCTTATTGTTGGTGACTCAAATTTATCCAGAATCCCTGAATATTCCATCCCAGATCTACAGATTGAGAGGTGTCCAGGTGCTAATTTTCGCCACATGCAGGCTTTATTTGAGATAGCCCACGTTCCGTGGGATTTGGTGGTTCAGAATGTGGTCATTGCAGCCGGCATTAACGCCAAAGGTCAGAACATTAAAGAAACTGCAGTTAAACAGCTCCAGCGGGCTCTGAAGATGGCTAAACACAGATTTCCATCTGCTGTCATCTGGGTTCCCTTGGTTAATTTTTCTGGTAACTTATCTGCAATGGAGCAGAACAACATGAAACTACTAAATCAGCATATTAAAAAAAAATATGAGACACATCCCCCTGCTGGAGGACTCGCATTTTGCAACAGAAAAAGATGCAATTCACTGGACCGAGGACACGGCCAGAGCAATGTTGGAACATTGGAGGTATTTTTTAAAGTGGAATACCCACTAAGTCCATTCAGGGTAGAGTGTGTAAGGGGACAGCCCTTTATGGCCCCACAATATCATGGTTTTGACTGAAAAGTGATGCCCTGACAGAACAACAAGGTGACCTCCTCAAAAACGGTTTAACTTTTATTTCCATAGATAACTTTTTAAAAAAAATACAGACCCAAAACACAAGACTGTATTGATCATGTTTCCTGTTCTTTGCGGGATTAACATTTGGTGGGACAAACCGAAACTTTTGTTAGCACAAGAAAGTGACAACATAAATATAATATTGCTCATAATGGATAGGTGCATAGCCCACTGGTGGAGCATTTTCTCATGACCCAGGGTTTTTCTTTATGGTGAACAGTGTGAGAGATTTTGTTATCATTGTTACTGTTATTATGGCTATTGTTCTTATGGTTCTTATTACTGTTTTATGATGATTATTATTATTACTTTAACCCTACCCCTGGTCCTGTTTCTAACCCTAACCTTTAGTTTAATCTGAACCCTAATCCCAACCCTTAATCAGTTATTAGAAATTTAAATAATCTTAAACATAAAGCAATAACATGGTTGGAAGGAAAAGGTTTTGTTTCACGTGTCTTTTTGCCTGGTTAGCAGTATGCATGCAGGGAGGAGGTGATGGGCAGGTTTGGTGTGAAGGAAAGGAATCTGGAGGGACAGATGGTGGTGGACTTTGCGAAGAGGATGGAAATGGCTGTAGTCAACACTTACTTCCAGAAGAGAGAGGAACATAGAGTGACATACAGAAGTGGAGGTAGGAGTACTCAGGTGGACTACATCCTATGTAGACGAGGTCATTTGAGAGAGGTTAATGGCTGCAAAGTGGTGGTAGGAGAGAGTGTAGCCAGACAGCACCGCATGGTGGTGTGTAAGATGACTCTGGAGGTCAGGAAGAAGAAGAGAGGGAAAACAGAAAAGAAGACCAAGTGGTGGAAGCTACAGAATGAAGAAACTTGTGAGGAATTTAGGCAGAAGTTGAGGCAGGTCCTGGGTGGTCAGGATGAGCTTCCAGAGGACTGGGAAACTACAGCAGAGATTATCAGGGAAACAGGTAGGAAGGTGCTAGGTGTGTCATCTGGAAAGAGGAAAGACGGTAAAGAGACTTGGTGGTGGAATGAGGAAGTACAGGAATGCGTCCAGAGGAAGAGGTTGGCTAAAAGGAAGTGGGATGTAGAAAGGACTGAGGAAGGTAGACAGGAGTACAAGGAAGCGCAGCGTAAAGTGAAGAGAGAGGTGGCAAAGGCCAAACAGAAAGCTTACGATGAGCTATATGACAGGTTAGACACAAAGGAAGGAGAGAAGGACTTGTACAGGCTAGCCAGACAGAGAGACAGAGATGGGAAGGACGTGCAACAGATAAGGGTGATTAAGGACAGAGATGGAAAGGTGCTAACAACCCAAGAGAGTGTACAGAAAAGATGGAAGGAGTATTTTGAGGAGCTGATGAACGAGGAAAATGACAGGGAAAGAAGGGAGGAAGATGTGGTTGTTGTGGAGCAGGAAGTAGCAGAGATTGGAAAGGATGAGGTTAGGAAGGCTCTGAAAAGGATGAAGAGCGGAAAGGCCGTTGGTCCTGATGACGTACCTGTGGAGGTATGGAAGTGCCTAGGAGAGACAGCAGTGGAATTTCTAACAAGGTTGTTCAATAGGATTTTAGAGAGTGAGAAGATGCCTGAGGAATGGAGGAGAAGCGTTCTGGTCCCAATCTTTAAGAACAAGGGTGACACGCAGAACTGCAGCAACTATAGAGGAATAAAGTTGATGAGCCACACAATGAAGCTGTGGGAAAGAGTAGTGGAAGCCAGGCTTAGGAAGAAGGTGGAGATTTGTGAGCAGCAGTATGGTTTCATGCCCCGTAAGAGCACCACTGATGCCATTTTTGCTTTGAGAATGTTGATGGAAAAGTACAGAGAAGGTCAGAAGGAGCTGCATTGTGTGTTCGTAGATTTAGAGAAGGCGTATGACAGGGTGCCGAGGGAGGAGCTGTGGTACTGTATGAGGTCGTCTGGAGTGGCAGAAAAGTATGTCAGAGTAGTTCAGGACATGTATGAGAGAAGTATGACGGTGGTGAGATGTGCTGTAGGTCAGACAGAGGAGTTCAAGGTGGAGGTGGGACTACACCAAGGATCAGCTTTGAGTCCTTTTTTGTTTGCTATGCTGATGGACAGGCTGACAGACGAGGTAAGACAGGAATCTCCCTGGACAATGATGTTTGCGGATGACATTGTAATTTGCAGTGAGAGTAGAGAGCAGGTGGAGGAACAGCTAGAGAGGTGGAGGTTTGCTCTGGAAAGAAGAGGTATGAAGGTCAGTCGTAGTAAGACAGAATACATGTGTCTGAACGAGAGGGATCAAGGTAGAAGCGTTAGGTTACAGGGGACTGAGGTGAAGAAGGTGCAGGAGTTTAAGTACTTGGGGTCAACAGTTCAGTGTGATGGGGATTGTGGAAAAGAGGTGAAGAGGCGAGTGCAGGCAGGTTGGAGCGGTTGGAGGAAAGTGTCAGGAGTGTTGTGTGACAGAAGAGTGCCAGCAAGACTCAAAGGAAAGGTGTACAAGACAGTGGTGAGACCAGCTCTGCTCTATGGGTTAGAGACGGTAGCTAGATCTCACCACTAGGGGTAGAAGATGGCGCCTGTGTTCGGCAATGCCTCTGCTCGTCTCATGTTATGTAGAGTGATAGTGATTGTTTTTACTATGTATGTGATCATGTCAGCCCGATTAACAAACGGATATGTTGCTGCTTTGCGGACCTATGGCCGGGACTTTCTCCTTCAAATCAAAGAGCAAATGGAGTCTGTCTTTGAAACATGGGACAGCTACAAGCAAACATTTCCTCCACCATTTATTTGTGCGGCTGGCCTGTCAGATGTACTATATCTGCCTCGACCTCCAAGGAAAAGGAGAAAGCAGAGGAAAAGAGGTCTTAGGGCTGGACTCCAGGTAAAGTGCAGACGAGCCTTACACTTGGAATTCACCGGCCCGGATCTGCGTTATGGGAAACGCGCAAGATGCCTGCGTCCGATTCCTCTTCAGGAGGCCTGCAGCGGCACAGCCTCGCCGCCGACATCGCCTGCTCGGATTACGTCGGCTACTGTCCTGGAGCCCCAACAATGCTGGCATTCTCACCACCGGATTACTGTACCGTCCCTCACTTCCGTGTTTTCACCGGTATATACTCAGCTTCCACCGCAGCGGACATCCGACTGGAAGTCACGTGACCGCTGGACTTGTCTGCTACCAATCCCGGTGCACCCCGCTGCCGCTTCGATAGTGACGTCACCACCAACAATACAACTTGGCTTGCTGAACACTCGCTCTATTGCCAACAAATCCTTCTCATTGACTGATCTCTTTTCAAGACAAAACCTTGATTTTATGTTTCTGACTGAGACTTGGCAAAAAGAGGAAGAGTTTATTCATTTAAACGAACTCTGTTTGGAGGGCTGTTCAGTCATCGGGAAGCCCCGCCCCTCTCGCCGTGGTGGGGGTGTGGCAGTTGTGTATAAGGACAACTACACATGCAAAGACATGAACACCCAAACGTTCTCATCTTTTGAATCTCTGTCATTCAAAGTTGATACGTCAGATCCATTTTATTGTGTTTTAGTCTACCGCCCCCCGGGTCCTGCTGCTCCCTTTTTACATGATTTTAGTGACTTTCTGTCTTCCATCATAAAACTGGAAAGGGTTTTAATACTAGGGGATTTTAACCTTCATATAAATGATTGTTCATCCTGTCCAGCAATGGAATTTTTATTTTTGACTGAAACCTTTAATTTTGAGCAACATGTCTCTGACCCCACCCATCAAAAGGGCAACACTTTGGACTTAGTTTTTTCTCTTGGCCTGAGCATTACTAATCTTTATGTGGAGGATGTACATATGAGTGATCATAGTGGTGTCTTCTTTGAGCTAAACGTCACTCCTGAACCCGTTTCCTCATGCATACTGTCTCAAAGGCGCATCATCACCGCCAACACTGATGGACGTTTTTCAGCGCTGTTTGACCCCCACTTATTTAAGGAATGTTCTGATGTTAACAATCTGATTGATCGTTTTAGTGATCACTGTGTCACAATCCTGGATCAGGTGGCTCCTGTCAAATCCAATTTATCAAAGAAAAAAGTGTGTCCCTGGATAAATGAAGCCATCCAAAATTTAAAGAGACAGTGTCGTCAAACTGAGCGTCTTTTAAAATCCACCAATCTCATGGTCCACAGACTGCATCAAAGGGATCTCGTGTCCTCATACAACGAGATGGTGAAAGATGCCAGATCTGACTACTTTCGCCAGCTAATATCCTCAAATAAGAAGAGCCCAAAAGTTTTGTTTGACACGATAAATTCTATTGTTGGTCCTGCAGCCCCAGTACCCCCTGTGTTCTGCAAAGCCGACTCCAATGAATTTCTCAAGTTCTTTGCAAATAAGACTAAGAAGATCAAAGAGCAGCTCCCACCTCCTTGTTGTGATGATGGTGTTGTGGTGGAGCCTGTTTCCCACAAATGGTCTACTTTTAGGCCTGTCACTCTGGAGGACATATCTGCTCTGTTGACCAAGTTGAAACCTTCTACTTGTCCATCTGATGTCATTCCTTCCAAACTCTTCTTAAAGGTGTTTGAGACCATCGGCCAAAGTGTCACTGAAATGATCAACCTTTCACTTTCCACTGGTGTTTTTCCAAACGCATTCAAACATGCCATAGTGGAGCCTCTGCTGAAAAAGTCTAATCTGGACCCATCAGTCTTCCAGAATTATAGACCCATCTCAAAGCTTCCATTTATCTCAAAGATTCTGGAAAAGGTGGTTGCTGAACAATTGTCAGAGTTCTTGGATAAAAGGAGCATCTATGACACTTTTCAGTCAGGTTTTCGTAAACATCACTCCACAGAGACAGCCCTGCTGAAGGTGTCCAGTGATATTTTGATGTCTGCTGATTCTGGCAGACACACGGTCCTTGTCTTACTAGATCTTTCATCAGCCTTTGACACGGTTGACCACCAGATCTTATTGGACAGATTGAGGGACCTGATTGGTTTGTCAGGGTCAGTTCTCCACTGGTTTTCCTCTTACTTATCCGGTCGGAATTTCAGTGTCATGGCCAACCACAAAATGTCTCAGTCAGTAGACTTACTGTGTGGGGTTCCCCAGGGCTCTGTTCTAGGCCCTGTTCTGTTTCTCCTATACATGATCCCTCTTGGAAAGATCATTCAGGATTTCAGTGATGTTTCCTACCATCTCTTTGCTGATGATATCCAGCTATATTGCTCTTTTAAGCCCTCCGAGACACACAAGCTGGATTCTCTGATGAACTGCTTGATGCAGATAAAACAATGGCTCTGTAAAAACTCTCTGCAACTAAACTCAGAGAAAACAGAAACCTTAGTTGTTGCCCCTGATGATGCTATACCAGGGATTAAGCAGCACTTGGGTTCTCTTGGCCAGGATGTCAAACCCAGCCTTAGAAATTTGGGT
The DNA here is from genome assembly GCF_053564925.1 of Oryzias latipes. NCBI lineage: Eukaryota > Metazoa > Chordata > Actinopteri > Beloniformes > Adrianichthyidae > Oryzias > Oryzias latipes. The sequence continues at coordinate 729,284 of NC_136238.1, forward strand.
GTCATTTTTGACAAAGATATGTCGCTGGAGCAGCACTCCAAGCAGTTGATCAGGAACTGTTTCTTCCAGTTGAGGAACATTTCTAAGCTACGGAAGATGGTGTCATATGAAGATCTAGAACTTCTTATTCATGCCTTTGTTTCTACACGGCTAGACTACTGTAACAGTCTGTTTTCCTGTCTGAATAAGAAGGAGCTGTCTCGCCTGCAGCTGATCCAGAACTCTGCTGCGAGGATCTTGACTCGCACCAAGAGAAGAGATCACATCTCCCCGATCCTCAAAGCTCTTCATTGGCTCCCGGTTGCTTACCGCTACCAATACAAAATTCTAGTTTTGACTTTTAGGGCCCTTCATTCCCAAGCTCCTCCATATGTTTGTGATCTGATCGCCCCTTACAGACCATCTCGTGCACTGAGGTCTGCGGATCAGAACCTGTTGATGGTCCCTCGCACACGGTTCCGAACTAGAGGAGAAAGATCCTTCCAGGCTGTTGCTCCCAAACTCTGGAATGAACTTCCATTGTCGCTACGTTCCCTGGACTCTGTGAATTCTTTTAAAAGTCAACTAAAAACTTTTTATTTTTGCAAAGCATTTTAACTGAAACTACTTTTATTGGGCTTGAGATGATTGTTTTTACATAGTTTATGCTTTTATATTTTATGTTTTTATGTTTTTATATGTGTATGTATACATATTTTAACCTGTGAAGCACCTTGTGACCTTTGTCTGCGAAAGGTGCTATACAAATAAAATTTACTTACTTACTTACTTACTTACAGTGAGACAGAGACAAGAGGCTGAGATGGAGGTAGCGGAGATGAAGATGTTGAGGTTCTCCTTAGGAGTGACCAGGTTAGACAGGATAAGGAACGAGTACATCAGAGGGACGGCTCATGTTGCCTGTGTCAGCGACAAAGTCAGAGAAGCCAGACTGAGATGGTTTGGACATGTTCAGAGGAGGGATAGTGGATATATTGGTAGAAGGATGTTGGAGATGGAGCTGCCTGGCAGGAGGGCAAGAGGACGGCCAAAGAGGAGATACATGGATGTCTTAACAGAGGACATGAAGTTGGCTAATGTTAGGGTAGAAGATGTCCATGATAGAGTGAGGTGGAAAAGGATGATTCGCTGTGGCGACCCCTGATGGGAAAAGCCGAAAGAGAAAGAAGAAGAAGCAGTATGCATGCAGGGGAGGGGCTTAGAACGCACAGGGCCCATGGCTCAGGACACGCAGGGCCCATGAGGCCGACGCGTGCTCCTTGGTAAGACAGTGTGAATAAAACAGCCACCTTTTGTCTCTCACTTCACTTTTACGCCTGTCCAGCCAAGTTGTAGCTGTTGTGGTGTGCATAGAGCCTGATGAAGGCAGAATTTGCCGAAACGCGTAGCGAGCACACTTTATTCTAATTTTGTATTGTTTATTTATTTTCTTTACATTTTTGTGAATAAAAACACTCATTTAAGTGGTTGTCCCGCTTTTTTCTTTTTTTCTTTTTTCAAAGTTTGCAAGTTTTTCTATTTTTGATTACATTCTTGCCTGGTGGAAAAACCGTAACACCTGCCATGCACTTCTACGACGGAGAGGAGGATGGACGTGCTTGGACCACGGTGCGCTACGGGAGGAGACACTACAGAAATCCCCGTGCGCTCAGCTTTAATTACCGGGGCCGACCGGACCATAGGATGGACCGTGCATTTCCCGTCTCCGGCTGGAAGAGGGCGCCAAGGTTCCCAAATTTTGGCTGGAGTAGGGCTTCACCTTCAAATCCTGACTGGCCTGCGCCTCCTATGTACGACGGGTCCCGGCCTTATTTTCCACAGCCCCGCTCTTATGCAGCAGCGGTCCGGGGCTCACCTACCAGACGAGCGACAAGATTTGGACCCCCAGCAGATGTTAGGCAGGACGACCTGCAGATGAAAGACTTGGACAGCTTATCCGCAAATTACATGCTGTAATTAAGATGGTGCATCACTTACAAAACGTGACCATCACGCCGGACAGACCAGAACCTCTGATGATCGCTCGCATAGTGGACTCATTAACCTCACTGATTAAACCCGCTGATCCCACGGATGATGTGTTAGACCTCATTGAGGGCAACGCAAAAAACTGGGGACAGAACACACTGCAGATCCTCCAGGATCACTACCAAAAGAGGCTGGAGAAACTTTTACAGGATCTCCCCGGTGATTTAACCCGAGATTGGAGGGAAGCCTTCATCGTGGCGACACGATGGGCTTGCAGAAATCTACCTCGGATCACGCAGGATGTTCTCGATCAGGCAGAGGCCCTGATCATCACCTGCAGATCAGACTCGGAGCGGCGAAGTCCAGCGGCTACGACACCACCCCCCGGCAGGGTCTGATAGCCGCCGGGGGCCGCGCACATCAGGAGGAAGAAAAAAGAGGACCCGTCAACCTGAGCGGGTCTCCATGAGCATTCAAGCTGAATGTTACGAGGCCACAAACCGATCAGTTGGAACTATGACGGACATGACACCAGCTTGGCCTCCAGATGCAGTTCCAGCAGCCGCTGCCGAGAAGCAGCGTGGACCGCGAACGGCGACCCGCCGCCACCCCTTCGTGGCGCGTGAGGAATTTCTCCCTCAGATTGTGGGGATAACTTCACCCTCTGCTCCCAGACCGGCAGCACGGGCGCCACCTTCCCGAATTTCAGCACTGGACAGCTCCCAGGAGGAGGAAAGCTCCGATAGAGAGGAGAACCGCGGCGGGGAGGTTCTTCACGAGGAGGAGGAGGAGGAGGAGTTCGATAATGAATACGACAGCGAGGAAGATGGGGATGAGGCGGACACGGACGCTGACCCCCCAGCTTCAGGTAGTTCGGGGCTGGATCATATTGTAAGGCCTGGAGGGTTGAAAGATGGGGTAAACAACAACAATTTGAATGAGGGTATTGAAGGGCTAGAGGAATGATCTGGGGAGAGCGCACGCACACCACCAAAGAGGACCCAAATTCTTGGCCACAATGACAATTTATTCCGATGGAAAAAACATATGAATGGCCAAAAAGTTCCAGTTAAAAGACACTTAAAACAAGCATAAAATGCGTCTAAAAATTCTAGGCACGGATTAAAACAGTACAACACAATAAAAATCCCAGGAACAGTTAAAAAGGATAAAAGAGACCTAAAAGTCCAAAGAACAGTTAAAACTGGTTTAAAAATGCAGCTCAAAGGGGGGAATCACTGATCCCAAACCAGGAGACGTCTCTCTTCCCCCGACGCTGTTCCGAGGATCCCTCCAGTCATACACACAAAGACCTGGGGGGCGGGCTCCGTTCCGCCTCTGGGGTTTGTGACCGGCACTCCTCCGCGTCACCTCCAGCTGGCTCTCCTGGACACGCTGGAATCTGTGGAAACAGGCAAGCGGCAGCACGAAAAGCAATTCCTGATGCAGGCTGCCACTAGCCCTCCCACCTATTTCCACCAGTCTGCTGAAGCCCGTTCGGCTACTTACACACAGGCAGGGTCCCTGCCCTGCCCTTGCGTGTCGATCGCTCTGCAGACTGATGGTCCCAGCGCCCAGCGCTCTCAGAGTGTGTGTCCCGATCACAGCGAGTCTTCCCGACGTCTGGCGGTCCCGACGTCTGGCGGTCCCGGCGTCCCACTCGCGCCCCGCGTGCATGCGCCTGCTGTCGGTGTGCGACTGCCTTTGGCTTTCCTCCTCAGGACTTTTATAAGTCCCTCCTGATGAGGAGCAGGTGCGGTGGATCGGCGCGCTATGTTACAAGGGGGGTGTGTCCATAGAAAGCATGCAACAAACAGGTAGCACCACAAACATGCAAAAGAAAAACACCCTACAACATGCAATCCCCCCACATCATCACAATATTTCGGACAGCCCGGGTGTGACAGAATGCCAGGAGGACAGCGCATCTCCAGCTTCAGCGGAGGAACGCTGTATTACAGGGCTGGAGCTAGCAGGTGACGGTGCTGAGCCACCAGTAGCCCGTGTTGACTTACCTGCCCCAGAGCGGCAGGTTTTCAAGGCAAAGCGTCACCCTGAAACAAACAGAGAATTGATTGACTGGTTTCTGGAAGTGGAGAAAAGGTGTCTTATTGTTGGTGACTCAAATTTATCCAGAATCCCTGAATATTCCATCCCAGATCTACAGATTGAGAGGTGTCCAGGTGCTAATTTTCGCCACATGCAGGCTTTATTTGAGATAGCCCACGTTCCGTGGGATTTGGTGGTTCAGAATGTGGTCATTGCAGCCGGCATTAACGCCAAAGGTCAGAACATTAAAGAAACTGCAGTTAAACAGCTCCAGCGGGCTCTGAAGATGGCTAAACACAGATTTCCATCTGCTGTCATCTGGGTTCCCTTGGTTAATTTTTCTGGTAACTTATCTGCAATGGAGCAGAACAACATGAAACTACTAAATCAGCATATTAAAAAAGAAATATGAGACACATCCCCCTGCTGGAGGACTCGCATTTTGCAACAGAAAAAGATGCAATTCACTGGACCGAGGACACGGCCAGAGCAATGTTGGAACATTGGAGGTATTTTTTAAAGTGGAATACCCACTAAGTCCATTCAGGGTAGAGTGTGTAAGGGGACAGCCCTTTATGGCCCCACAATATCATGGTTTTGACTGAAAAGTGATGCCCTGACAGAACAACAAGGTGACCTCCTCAAAAACGGTTTAACTTTTATTTCCATAGATAACTTTTTAAAAAAAATACAGACCCAAAACACAAGACTGTATTGATCATGTTTCCTGTTCTTTGCGGGATTAACATTTGGTGGGACAAACCGAAACTTTTGTTAGCACAAGAAAGTGACAACATAAATATAATATTGCTCATAATGGATAGGTGCATAACCCACAGGTGGAGCATTTTCTCATGACCCAGGGTTTTTCTTTATGGTGAACAGTGTGAGAGATTTTGTTATCATTGTTACTGTTATTATGGCTATTGTTCTTATGGTTCTTATTACTGTTTTATGATGATTATTATTATTACTTTAACCCTACCCCTGGTCCTGTTTCTAACCCTAACCTTTAGTTTAATCTGAACCCTAATCCCAACCCTTAATCAGTTATTAGAAATTTAAATAATCTTAAACATAAAGCAATAACATGGTTGGAAGGAAAAGGTTTTGTTTCACGTGTCTTTTTGCCTGGTTAGCAGTATGCATGCAGGGAGGAGGTGATGGGCAGGTTTGGTGTGAAGGAAAGGAATCTGGAGGGACAGATGGTGGTGGACTTTGCGAAGAGGATGGAAATGGCTGTAGTCAACACTTACTTCCAGAAGAGAGAGGAACATAGAGTGACATACAGAAGTGGAGGTAGGAGTACTCAGGTGGACTACATCCTATGTAGACGAGGTCATTTGAGAGAGGTTAATGGCTGCAAAGTGGTGGTAGGAGAGAGTGTAGCCAGACAGCACCGCATGGTGGTGTGTAAGATGACTCTGGAGGTCAGGAAGAAGAAGAGAGGGAAAACAGAAAAGAAGACCAAGTGGTGGAAGCTACAGAATGAAGAAACTTGTGAGGAATTTAGGCAGAAGTTGAGGCAGGTCCTGGGTGGTCAGGATGAGCTTCCAGAGGACTGGGAAACTACAGCAGAGATTATCAGGGAAACAGGTAGGAAGGTGCTAGGTGTGTCATCTGGAAAGAGGAAAGACGGTAAAGAGACTTGGTGGTGGAATGAGGAAGTACAGGAATGCGTCCAGAGGAAGAGGTTGGCTAAAAGGAAGTGGGATGTAGAAAGGACTGAGGAAGGTAGACAGGAGTACAAGGAAGCGCAGCGTAAAGTGAAGAGAGAGGTGGCAAAGGCCAAACAGAAAGCTTACGATGAGCTATATGACAGGTTAGACACAAAGGAAGGAGAGAAGGACTTGTACAGGCTAGCCAGACAGAGAGACAGAGATGGGAAGGACGTGCAACAGATAAGGGTGATTAAGGACAGAGATGGAAAGGTGCTAACAACCCAAGAGAGTGTACAGAAAAGATGGAAGGAGTATTTTGAGGAGCTGATGAACGAGGAAAATGACAGGGAAAGAAGGGAGGAAGATGTGGTTGTTGTGGAGCAGGAAGTAGCAGAGATTGGAAAGGATGAGGTTAGGAAGGCTCTGAAAAGGATGAAGAGCGGAAAGGCCGTTGGTCCTGATGACGTACCTGTGGAGGTATGGAAGTGCCTAGGAGAGACAGCAGTGGAATTTCTAACAAGGTTGTTCAATAGGATTTTAGAGAGTGAGAAGATGCCTGAGGAATGGAGGAGAAGCGTTCTGGTCCCAATCTTTAAGAACAAGGGTGACACGCAGAACTGCAGCAACTATAGAGGAATAAAGTTGATGAGCCACACAATGAAGCTGTGGGAAAGAGTAGTGGAAGCCAGGCTTAGGAAGAAGGTGGAGATTTGTGAGCAGCAGTATGGTTTCATGCCCCGTAAGAGCACCACTGATGCCATTTTTGCTTTGAGAATGTTGATGGAAAAGTACAGAGAAGGTCAGAAGGAGCTGCATTGTGTGTTCGTAGATTTAGAGAAGGCGTATGACAGGGTGCCGAGGGAGGAGCTGTGGTACTGTATGAGGTCGTCTGGAGTGGCAGAAAAGTATGTCAGAGTAGTTCAGGACATGTATGAGAGAAGTATGACGGTGGTGAGATGTGCTGTAGGTCAGACAGAGGAGTTCAAGGTGGAGGTGGGACTACACCAAGGATCAGCTTTGAGTCCTTTTTTGTTTGCTATGCTGATGGACAGGCTGACAGACGAGGTAAGACAGGAATCTCCCTGGACAATGATGTTTGCGGATGACATTGTAATTTGCAGTGAGAGTAGAGAGCAGGTGGAGGAACAGCTAGAGAGGTGGAGGTTTGCTCTGGAAAGAAGAGGTATGAAGGTCAGTCGTAGTAAGACAGAATACATGTGTCTGAACGAGAGGGATCAAGGTAGAAGCGTTAGGTTACAGGGGACTGAGGTGAAGAAGGTGCAGGAGTTTAAGTACTTGGGGTCAACAGTTCAGTGTGATGGGGATTGTGGAAAAGAGGTGAAGAGGCGAGTGCAGGCAGGTCGGAGCGGTTGGAGGAAAGTGTCAGGAGTGTTGTGTGACAGAAGAGTGCCAGCAAGACTCAAAGGAAAGGTGTACAAGACAGTGGTGAGACCAGCTCTGCTCTATGGGTTAGAGACGGTAGCTAGATCTCACCACTAGGGGGAGAAGATGGCGCCTGTGTTCGGCAATGCCTCTGCTCGTCTCATGTTATGTAGAGTGATAGTGATTGTTTTTACTATGTATGTGATCATGTCAGCCCGATTAACAAACGGATATGTTGCTGCTTTGCGGACCTATGGCCGGGACTTTCTCCTTCAAATCAAAGAGCAAATGGAGTCTGTCTTTGAAACATGGGACAGCTACAAGCAAACATTTCCTCCACCATTTATTTGTGCGGCTGGCCTGTCAGATGTACTATATCTGCCTCGACCTCCAAGGAAAAGGAGAAAGCAGAGGAAAAGAGGTCTTAGGGCTGGACTCCAGGTAAAGTGCAGACGAGCCTTACACTTGGAATTCACCGGCCCGGATCTGCGTTATGGGAAACGCGCAAGATGCCTGCGTCCGATTCCTCTTCAGGAGGCCTGCAGCGGCACAGCCTCGCCGCCGACATCGCCTGCTCGGATTACGTCGGCTACTGTCCTGGAGCCCCAACAATGCTGGCATTCTCACCACCGGATTACTGTACCGTCCCTCACTTCCGTGTTTTCACCGGTATATACTCAGCTTCCACCGCAGCGGACATCCGACTGGAAGTCACGTGACCGCTGGACTTGTCTGCTACCAATCCCGGTGCACCCCGCTGCCGCTTCGATAGTGACGTCACCACCAACAATACAACTTGGCTTGCTGAACACTCGCTCTATTGCCAACAAATCCTTCTCATTGACTGATCTCTTTTCAAGACAAAACCTTGATTTTATGTTTCTGACTGAGACTTGGCAAAAAGAGGAAGAGTTTATTCATTTAAACGAACTCTGTTTGGAGGGCTGTTCAGTCATCGGGAAGCCCCGCCCCTCTCGCCGTGGTGGGGGTGTGGCAGTTGTGTATAAGGACAACTACACATGCAAAGACATGAACACCCAAACGTTCTCATCTTTTGAATCTCTGTCATTCAAAGTTGATACGTCAGATCCATTTTATTGTGTTTTAGTCTACCGCCCCCCGGGTCCTGCTGCTCCCTTTTTACATGATTTTAGTGACTTTCTGTCTTCCATCATAAAACTGGAAAGGGTTTTAATACTAGGGGATTTTAACCTTCATATAAATGATTGTTCATCCTGTCCAGCAATGGAATTTTTATTTTTGACTGAAACCTTTAATTTTGAGCAACATGTCTCTGACCCCACCCATCAAAAGGGCAACACTTTGGACTTAGTTTTTTCTCTTGGCCTGAGCATTACTAATCTTTATGTGGAGGATGTACATATGAGTGATCATAGTGGTGTCTTCTTTGAGCTAAACGTCACTCCTGAACCCGTTTCCTCATGCATACTGTCTCAAAGGCGCATCATCACCGCCAACACTGATGGACGTTTTTCAGCGCTGTTTGACCCCCACTTATTTAAGGAATGTTCTGATGTTAACAATCTGATTGATCGTTTTAGTGATCACTGTGTCACAATCCTGGATCAGGTGGCTCCTGTCAAATCCAATTTATCAAAGAAAAAAGTGTGTCCCTGGATAAATGAAGCCATCCAAAATTTAAAGAGACAGTGTCGTCAAACTGAGCGTCTTTTAAAATCCACCAATCTCATGGTCCACAGACTGCATCAAAGGGATCTCGTGTCCTCATACAACGAGATGGTGAAAGATGCCAGATCTGACTACTTTCGCCAGCTAATATCCTCAAATAAGAAGAGCCCAAAAGTTTTGTTTGACACGATAAATTCTATTGTTGGTCCTGCAGCCCCAGTACCCCCTGTGTTCTGCAAAGCCGACTCCAATGAATTTCTCAAGTTCTTTGCAAATAAGACTAAGAAGATCAAAGAGCAGCTCCCACCTCCTTGTTGTGATGATGGTGTTGTGGTGGAGCCTGTTTCCCACAAATGGTCTACTTTTAGGCCTGTCACTCTGGAGGACATATCTGCTCTGTTGACCAAGTTGAAACCTTCTACTTGTCCATCTGATGTCATTCCTTCCAAACTCTTCTTAAAGGTGTTTGAGACCATCGGCCAAAGTGTCACTGAAATGATCAACCTTTCACTTTCCACTGGTGTTTTTCCAAACGCATTCAAACATGCCATAGTGGAGCCTCTGCTGAAAAAGTCTAATCTGGACCCATCAGTCTTCCAGAATTATAGACCCATCTCAAAGCTTCCATTTATCTCAAAGATTCTGGAAAAGGTGGTTGCTGAACAATTGTCAGAGTTCTTGGATAAAAGGAGCATCTATGACACTTTTCAGTCAGGTTTTCGTAAACATCACTCCACAGAGACAGCCCTGCTGAAGGTGTCCAGTGATATTTTGATGTCTGCTGATTCTGGCAGACACACGGTCCTTGTCTTACTAGATCTTTCATCAGCCTTTGACACGGTTGACCACCAGATCTTATTGGACAGATTGAGGGACCTGATTGGTTTGTCAGGGTCAGTTCTCCACTGGTTTTCCTCTTACTTATCCGGTCGGAATTTCAGTGTCATGGCCAACCACAAAATGTCTCAGTCAGTAGACTTACTGTGTGGGGTTCCCCAGGGCTCTGTTCTAGGCCCTGTTCTGTTTCTCCTATACATGATCCCTCTTGGAAAGATCATTCAGGATTTCAGTGATGTTTCCTACCATCTCTTTGCTGATGATATCCAGCTATATTGCTCTTTTAAGCCCTCCGAGACACACAAGCTGGATTCTCTGATGAACTGCTTGATGCAGATAAAACAATGGCTCTGTAAAAACTCTCTGCAACTAAACTCAGAGAAAACAGAAACCTTAGTTGTTGCCCCTGATGATGCTATACCAGGGATTAAGCAGCACTTGGGTTCTCTTGGCCAGGATGTCAAACCCAGCCTTAGAAATTTGGGTGTCATTTTTGACAAAGATATGTCGCTGGAGCAGCACTCCAAGCAGTTGATCAGGAACTGTTTCTTCCAGTTGAGGAACATTTCTAAGCTACGGAAGATGGTGTCATATGAAGATCTAGAACTTCTTATTCATGCCTTTGTTTCTACACGGCTAGACTACTGTAACAGTCTGTTTTCCTGTCTGAATAAGAAGGAGCTGTCTCGCCTGCAGCTGATCCAGAACTCTGCTGCGAGGATCTTGACTCGCACCAAGAGAAGAGATCACATCTCCCCGATCCTCAAAGCTCTTCATTGGCTCCCGGTTGCTTACCGCTACCAATACAAAATTCTAGTTTTGACTTTTAGGGCCCTTCATTCCCAAGCTCCTCCATATGTTTGTGATCTGATCGCCCCTTACAGACCATCTCGTGCACTGAGGTCTGCGGATCAGAACCTGTTGATGGTCCCTCGCACACGGTTCCGAACTAGAGGAGACAGATCCTTCCAGGCTGTTGTTCCCAAACTCTGGAATGAACTTCCATTGTCGCTACGTTCCCTGGACTCTGTGAATTCTTTTAAAAGTCAACTAAAAACTTTTTATTTTTGCAAAGCATTTTAACTGAAACTACTTTTATTGGGCTTGAGATGATTGTTTTTACATAGTTTATGCTTTTATATTTTATGTTTTTATGTTTTTATATGTGTATGTATACATATTTTAACCTGTGAAGCACCTTGTGACCTTTGTCTGCGAAAGGTGCTATACAAATAAAATTTACTTACTTACTTACTTACTTACAGTGAGACAGAGACAAGAGGCTGAGATGGAGGTAGCGGAGATGAAGATGTTGAGGTTCTCCTTAGGAGTGACCAGGTTAGACAGGATAAGGAACGAGTACATCAGAGGGACGGCTCATGTTGCCTGTGTCAGCGACAAAGTCAGAGAAGCCAGACTGAGATGGTTTGGACATGTTCAGAGGAAGGATAGTGGATATATTGGTAGAAGGATGTTGGAGATGGAGCTGCCTGGCAGGAGGGCAAGAGGACGGCCAAAGAGGAGATACATGGATGTCTTAACAGAGGACATGAAGTTGGCTAATGTTAGGGTAGAAGATGTCCATGATAGAGTGAGGTGGAAAAGGATGATTTGCTGTGGCGACCCCTGATGGGAAAAGCCGAAAGAGAAAGAAGAAGAAGCAGTATGCATGCAGGGGAGGGGCTTAGAACGCACAGGGCCCATGGCTCAGGACACGCAGGGCCCATGAGGCCGACGCGTGCTCCTTGGTAAGACAGTGTGAAGAAAACAGCCACCTTTTGTCTCTCACTTCACTTTTACGCCTGTCCAGCCAAGTTGTAGCTGTTGTGGTGTGCATAGAGCCTGATGAAGGCAGAATTTGCCGAAACGCGTAGCGAGCACGCTTTATTCTAATTTTGTATTGTTTATTTATTTATTTTTTTACATTTTTGTGAATAAAAACACTCATTTAAGTGGTTGTCCCGCTTTTTTCTTTTTTCAAAGTTTGCAAGTTTTTCTATTTTTGATTACATTCTTGCCTGGTGGAAAAACCGTAACACCTGCCATGCACTTCTACGACGGAGAGGAGGATGGAGGTGCTTGGACCACGGTGCGCTACGGGAGGAGACACTACAGAAATCCCCGTGCGCTCAGCTTTAATTACCGGGGCCGACCGGACCATAGGATGGACCGTGCATTTCCCGTCTCCGGCTGGAAGAGGGCGCCAAGGTTCCCAAATTTTGGCTGGAGTAGGGCTTCACCTTCAAATCCTAACTGGCCTGCGCCTCCTATGTACGACGGGTCCCGGCCTTATTTTCCACAGCCCCGCTCTTATGCAGCAGCGGTCCGGGGCTCACCTACCAGACGAGCGACAAGATTTGGACCCCCAGCAGATGTTAGGCAGGACCTCCGGCGACCTGCAGATGAAAGACTTGGACAGCTTATCCGCAAATTACATGCTGTAATTAAGATGGTGCATCACTTACAAAACGTGACCATCACGCCGGACAGACCAGAACCTCTGATGATCGCTCGCATAGTGGACTCATTAACCTCACTGATTAAACCCGCTGATCCCACGGATGATGTGTTAGACCTCATTGAGGGCAACGCAAAAAACTGGGGACAGAACACACTGCAGATCCTCCAGGATCACTACCAAAAGAGGCTGGAGAAACTTTTACAGGATCTCCCCGGTGATTTAACCCGAGATTGGAGGGAAGCCTTCATCGTGGCGACACGATGGGCTTGCAGAAATCTACCTCGGATCACGCAGGATGTTCTCGATCAGGCAGAGGCCCTGATCATCACCTGCAGATCAGACTCGGAGCGGCGAAGTCCAGCGGCTACGACACCACCCCCCGGCAGGGTCTGATAGCCGCCGGGGGCCGCGCACATCAGGAGGAAGAAAAAAGAGGACCCGTCAACCTGAGCGGGTCTCCATGAGCATTCAAGCTGAATGTTACGAGGCCACAAACCGATCAGTTGGAACTATGACGGACATGACACCAGCTTGGCCTCCAGATGCAGTTCCAGCAGCCGCTGCCGAGAAGCAGCGTGGACCGCGAACGGCGACCCGCCGCAACCCCTTCGTGGCGCGTGAGGAATTTCTCCCTCAGATTGTGGGGATAACTTCACCCTCTGCTCCCAGACCGGCAGCACGGGCGCCACCTTCCCGAATTTCAGCACTGGACAGCTCCCAGGAGGAGGAAAGCTCCGATAGAGAGGAGAACCGCGGCGGGGAGGTTCTTCACGAGGAGGAGGAGGAGGAGGAGTTCGATAATGAATACGACAGCGAGGAAGATGGGGATGAGGCGGACACGGACGCTGACCCCCCAGCTTCAGGTAGTTCGGGGCTGGATCATATTGTAAGGCCTGGAGGGTTGAAAGATGGGGTAAACAACAAAAAATTGAATGAGGGTATTGAAGGGCTAGAGGAATGATCTGGGGAGAGCGCACGCACACCACCAAAAAGGACCCAAATTCTTGGCCACAATGACAATTTATTCCGATGGAAAAAACATATGAATGGCCAAAAAGTTCCAGTTAAAAGACACTTAAAACAAGCATAAAATGCGTCTAAAAATTCTAGGCACGGATTAAAACAGTAAAACACGATAAAAATCCCAGGAACAGTTGAAAAAGGATAAAAGAGACCTAAAAGTCCAAAGAACAGTTAAAACTGGTTTAAAAATGCAGCTCAAAGGGGGGAATCACTGATCCCAAACCAGGAGACGTCTCTCTTCCCCCGACGCTGTTCCGAGGATCCCTCCAGTCATACACACAAAGACCTGGGGGGCGGGCTCCGTTCCGCCTCTGGGGTTTGTGACCGGCACTCCTCCGCGTCACCTCCAGCTGGCTCTCCTGGACACGCTGGAATCTGTGGAAACAGGCAAGCGGCAGCACGAAAAGCAATTCCTGATGCAGGCTGCCACTAGCCCTCCCACCTATTTCCACCAGTCTGCTGAAGCCCGTTCGGCTACTTACACACAGGCAGGGTCCCTGCCCTGCCCTTGCGTGTCGATCGCTCTGCAGACTGATGGTCCCAGCGCCCAGCGCTCTCAGAGTGTGTGTCCCGATCACAGCGAGTCTTCCCGACGTCTGGCGGTCCCGACGTCTGGCGGTCCCGGCGTCCCACTCGCGCCCCGCGTGCATGCGCCTGCTGTCGGTGTGCGACTGCCTTTGGCTTTCCTCCTCAGGACTTTTATAAGTCCCTCCTGATGAGGAGCAGGTGCGGTGGATCGGCGCGCTATGTTACAAGGGGGGTGTGTCCATAGAAAGCATGCAACAAACAGGTAGCACCACAAACATGCAAAAGAAAAACACCCTACAACATGCAATCCCCCCACATCATCACAATATTTCGGACAGCCCGGGTGTGACAGAATGCCAGGAGGACAGCGCATCTCCAGCTTCAGCGGAGGAAAGCTGTATTACAGGGCTGGAGCTAGCAGGTGACGGTGCTGAGCCACCAGTAGCCCGTGTTGACTTACCTGCCCCAGAGCGGCAGGTTTTCAAGGCAAAGCGTCACCCTGAAACAAACAGAGAATTGATTGACTGGTTTCTGGAAGTGGAGAAAAGGTGTCTTATTGTTGGTGACTCAAATTTATCCAGAATCCCTGAATATTCCATCCCAGATCTACAGATTGAGAGTTATCCAGGTGCTAATTTTCGCCACATGCAGGCTTTATTTGAGATAGCCCACGTTCCGTGGTATTTGGTGGTTCAGAATGTGGTCATTGCAGCCGGCATTAACGCCAAAGGTCAGAACATTAAAGAAACTGCAGTTAAACAGCTCCAGCGGGCTCTGAAGATGGCTAAACACAGATTTCCATCTGCTGTCATCTGGGTTCCCTTGGTTAATTTTTCTGGTAACTTATCTGCAATGGAGCAGAACAACATAAAACTACTAAATCAGCATATTAAAAAAAAATATGAGACACATCCCCCTGCTGGAGGACTCGCATTTTGCAACAGAAAAAGATGCAATTCACTGGACCGAGGACACGGCCAGAGCAATGTTGGAACATTGGAGGTATTTTTTAAAGTGGAATACCCACTAAGTCCATTCAGGGTAGAGTGTGTAAGGGGACAGCCCTTTATGGCCCCACAATATCATGGTTTTGACTGAAAAGTGATGCCCTGACAGAACAACAAGGTGACCTCCTCAAAAACGGTTTAACTTTTATTTCCATAGATAACTTTTTAAAAAAATACAGACCCAAAACACAAGACTGTATTAATCATGTTTCCTGTTCTTTGTGGGATTAACATTTGGTGGGACAAACCGAAACTTTTGTTAGCACAAGAAAGTGACAACATAAATATAATATTGCTCATAATGGATAGGTGCATAACCCACTGGTGGAGCATTTTCTCATGACCCAGGGTTTTTCTTTATGGTGAACAGTGTGAGAGATTTTGTTATCATTGTTACTGTTATTATGGCTATTGTTCTTATGGTTCTTATTACTGTTTTATGATGATTATTATTATTACTTTAACCCTACCCCTGGTCCTGTTTCTAACCCTAACCTTTAGTTTAATCTGAACCCTAATCCCAACCCTTAATCAGTTATTAGACATTTAAATAATCTTAAACATAAAGCAATAACATGGTTGGAAGGAAAAGGTTTTGTTTCACGTGTCTTTTTGCCTGGTTAGCAGTATGCATGCAGGGGAGGGGCTTAGAACGCACAGGGCCCATGGCTCAGGACACGCAGGGCCCATGAGGCCGACGCGTGCTCTTTGGTAAGACAGTGTGAATAAAACAGCCACCTTTTGTCTCTCACTTCACTTTTACGCCTGTCCAGCCAAGTTGTAGCTGTTGTGGTGTGCATAGAGCCTGATGAAGGCAGAATTTGCCGAAACGCGTAGCGAGCACGCTTTATTCTAATTTTGTATTGTTTATTTATTTATTTTTTTACATTTTTGTGAATAAAAACACTCATTTAAGTGGTTGTCCCGCTTTTTTCTTTTTTCAAAGTTTGCAAGTTTTTCTATTTTTGATTACATTCTTGCCTGGTGGAAAAACCGTAACACCTGCCATGCACTTCTACGACGGAGAGGAGGATGGAGGTGCTTGGACCACGGTGCGCTACGGGAGGAGACACTACAGAAATCCCCGTGCGCTCAGCTTTAATTACCGGGGCTGACCGGACCATAGGATGGACCGTGCATTTCCCGTCTCCGGCTGGAAGAGGGCGCCAAGGTTCCCAAATTTTGGCTGGAGTAGGGCTTCACCTTCAAATCCTAACTGGCCTGCGCCTCCTATGTACGACGGGTCCCGGCCTTATTTTCCACAGCCCCGCTCTTATGCAGCAGCGGTCCGGGGCTCACCTACCAGACGAGCGACAAGATTTGGACCCCCAGCAGATGTTAGGCAGGACCTCCGGCGACCTGCAGATGAAAGACTTGGACAGCTTATCCGCAAATTACATGCTGTAATTAAGATGGTGCATCACTTACAAAACGTGACCATCACGCCGGACAGACCAGAACCTCTGATGATCGCTCGCATAGTGGACTCATTAACCTCACTGATTAAACCCGCTGATCCCACGGATGATGTGTTAGACCTCATTGAGGGCAACGCAAAAAACTGGGGACAGAACACACTGCAGATCCTCCAGGATCACTACCAAAAGAGGCTGGAGAAACTTTTACAGGATCTCCCCGGTGATTTAACCCGAGATTGGAGGGAAGCCTTCATCGTGGCGACACGATGGGCTTGCAGAAATCTACCTCGGATCACGCAGGATGTTCTCGATCAGGCAGAGGCCCTGATCATCACCTGCAGATCAGACTCGGAGCGGCGAAGTCCAGCGGCTACGACACCACCCCCCGGCAGGGTCTGATAGCCGCCGGGGGCCGCGCACATCAGGAGGAAGAAAAAAGAGGACCCGTCAACCTGAGCGGGTCTCCATGAGCATTCAAGCTGAATGTTACGAGGCCACAAACCGATCAGTTGGAACTATGACGGACATGACACCAGCTTGGCCTCCAGATGCAGTTCCAGCAGCCGCTGCCGAGAAGCAGCGTGGACCGCGAACGGCGACCCGCCGCCACCCCTTCGTGGCGCGTGAGGAATTTCTCCCTCAGATTGTGGGGATAACTTCACCCTCTGCTCCCAGACCGGCAGCACGGGCGCCACCTTCCCGAATTTCAGCACTGGACAGCTCCCAGGAGGAGGAAAGCTCCGATAGAGAGGAGAACCGCGGCGGGGAGGTTCTTCACGAGGAGGAGGAGGAGGAGGAGTTCGATAATGAATACGACAGCGAGGAAGATGGGGATGAGGCGGACACGGACGCTGACCCCCCAGCTTCAGGTAGTTCGGGGCTGGATCATATTGTAAGGCCTGGAGGGTTGAAAGATGGGGTAAACAACAAAAAATTGAATGAGGGTATTGAAGGGCTAGAGGAATGATCTGGGGAGAGCGCACGCACACCACCAAAGAGGACCCAAATTCTTGGCCACAATGACAATTTATTCCGATGGAAAAAACATATGAATGGCCAAAAAGTTCCAGTTAAAAGACACTTAAAACAAGCATAAAATGCGTCTAAAAATTCTAGGCACGGATTAAAACAGTAAAACACGATAAAAATCCCAGGAACAGTTGAAAAAGGATAAAAGAGACCTAAAAGTCCAAAGAACAGTTAAAACTGGTTTAAAAATGCAGCTCAAAGGGGGGAATCACTGATCCCAAACCAGGAGACGTCTCTCTTCCCCCGACGCTGTTCCGAGGATCCCTCCAGTCATACGCACAAAGACCTGGGGGGCGGGCTCCGTTCCGCCTCTGGGGTTTGTGACCGGCACTCCTCCGCGTCACCTCCAGCTGGCTCTCCTGGACACGCTGGAATCTGTGGAAACAGGCAAGCGGCAGCACGAAAAGCAATTCCTGATGCAGGCTGCCACTAGCCCTCCCACCTATTTCCACCAGTCTGCTGAAGCCCGTTCCGCTACTTACACACAGGCAGGGTCCCTGCCCTGCCCTTGCGTGTCGATCGCTCTGCAGACTGATGGTCCCAGCGCCCAGCGCTCTCAGAGTGTGTGTCCCGATCACAGCGAGTCTTCCCGACGTCTGGCGGTCCCGACGTCTGGCGGTCCCGGCGTCCCACTCGCGCCCCGCGTGCATGCGCCTGCTGTCGGTGTGCGACTGCCTTTGGCTTTCCTCCTCAGGACTTTTATAAGTCCCTCCTGATGAGGAGCAGGTGTGGTGGATCGGCGCGCTATGTTACAAGGGGGGTGTGTCCATAGAAAGCATGCAACAAACAGGTAGCACCACAAACATGCAAAAGAAAAACACCCTACAACATGCAATCCCCCCACATCATCACAATATTTCGGACAGCCCGGGTGTGACAGAATGCCAGGAGGACAGCGCATCTCCAGCTTCAGCGGAGGAACGCTGTATTACAGGGCTGGAGCTAGCAGGTGACGGTGCTGAGCCACCAGTAGCCCGTGTTGACTTACCTGCCCCAGAGCGGCAGGTTTTCAAGGCAAAGCGTCACCCTGAAACAAACAGAGAATTGATTGACTGGTTTCTGGAAGTGGAGAAAAGGTGTCTTATTGTTGGTGACTCAAATTTATCCAGAATCCCTGAATATTCCATCCCAGATCTACAGATTGAGAGGTGTCCAGGTGCTAATTTTCGCCACATGCAGGCTTTATTTGAGATAGCCCACGTTCCGTGGGATTTGGTGGTTCAGAATGTGGTCATTGCAGCCGGCATTAACGCCAAAGGTCAGAACATTAAAGAAACTGCAGTTAAACAGCTCCAGCGGGCTCTGAAGATGGCTAAACACAGATTTCCATCTGCTGTCATCTGGGTTCCCTTGGTTAATTTTTCTGGTAACTTATCTGCAATGGAGCAGAACAACATGAAACTACTAAATCAGCATATTAAAAAAGAAATATGAGACACATCCCCCTGCTGGAGGACTCGCATTTTGCAACAGAAAAAGATGCAATTCACTGGACCGAGGACACGGCCAGAGCAATGTTGGAACATTGGAGGTATTTTTTAAAGTGGAATACCCACTAAGTCCATTCAGGGTAGAGTGTGTAAGGGGACAGCCCTTTATGGCCCCACAATATCATGGTTTTGACTGAAAAGTGATGCCCTGACAGAACAACAAGGTGACCTCCTCAAAAACGGTTTAACTTTTATTTCCATAGATAACTTTTTAAAAAAATACAGACCCAAAACACAAGACTGTATTAATCATGTTTCCTGTTCTTTGCGGGATTAACATTTGGTGGGACAAACCGAAACTTTTGTTAGCACAAGAAAGTGACAACATAAATATAATATTGCTCATAATGGATAAGTGCATAACCCACTAGTGGAGCATTTTCTCATGACCCAGGGTTTTTCTTTATGGTGAACAGTGTGAGAGATTTTGTTATCATTGTTACTGTTATTATGGCTATTGTTCTTATGGTTCTTATTACTGTTTTATGATGATTATTATTATTACTTTAACCCTACCCCTGGTCCTGTTTCTAACCCTAACCTTTAGTTTAATCTGAACCCTAATCCCAACCCTTAATCAGTTATTAGACATTTAAATAATCTTAAACATAAAGCAATAACATGGTTGGAAGGAAAAGGTTTTGTTTCACGTGTCTTTTTGCCTGGTTAGCAGTATGCATGCAGGGGAGGGGCTTAGAACGCACAGGGCCCATGGCTCAGGACACGCAGGGCCCATGAGGCCGACGCGTGCTCCTTGGTAAGACAGTGTGAAGAAAACAGCCACCTTTTGTCTCTCACTTCACTTTTACGCCTGTCCAGCCAAGTTGTAGCTGTTGTGGTGTGCATAGAGCCTGATGAAGGCAGAATTTGCCGAAACGCGTAGCGAGCACGCTTTATTCTAATTTTGTATTGTTTATTTATTTATTTTTTTACATTTTTGTGAATAAAAACACTCATTTAAGTGGTTGTCCCGCTTTTTTCTTTTTTCAAAGTTTGCAAGTTTTTCTATTTTTGATTACATTCTTGCCTGGTGGAAAAACCGTAACACCTGCCATGCACTTCTACGACGGAGAGGAGGATGGAGGTGCTTGGACCACGGTGCGCTACGGGAGGAGACACTACAGAAATCCCCGTGCGCTCAGCTTTAATTACCGGGGCCGACCGGACCATAGGATGGACCGTGCATTTCCCGTCTCCGGCTGGAAGAGGGCGCCAAGGTTCCCAAATTTTGGCTGGAGTAGGGCTTCACCTTCAAATCCTGACTGGCCTGCGCCTCCTATGTACGACGGGTCCCGGCCTTATTTTCCACAGCCCCGCTCTTATGCAGCAGCGGTCCGGGGCTCACCTACCAGACGAGCGACAAGATTTGGACCCCCAGCAGATGTTAGGCAGGACCTCCGGCGACCTGCAGATGAAAGACTTGGACAGCTTATCCGCAAATTACATGCTGTAATTAAGATGGTGCATCACTTACAAAACGTGACCATCACGCCGGACAGACCAGAACCTCTGATGATCGCTCGCATAGTGGACTCATTAACCTCACTGATTAAACCCGCTGATCCCACGGATGATGTGTTAGACCTCATTGAGGGCAACGCAAAAAACTGGGGACAGAACACACTGCAGATCCTCCAGGATCACTACCAAAAGAGGCTGGAGAAACTTTTACAGGATCTCCCCGGTGATTTAACCCGAGATTGGAGGGAAGCCTTCATCGTGGCGACACGATGGGCTTGCAGAAATCTACCTCGGATCACGCAGGATGTTCTCGATCAGGCAGAGGCCCTGATCATCACCTGCAGATCAGACTCGGAGCGGCGAAGTCCAGCGGCTACGACACCACCCCCCGGCAGGGTCTGATAGCCGCCGGGGGCCGCGCACATCAGGAGGAAGAAAAAAGAGGACCCGTCAACCTGAGCGGGTCTCCATGAGCATTCAAGCTGAATGTTACGAGGCCACAAACCGATCAGTTGGAACTATGACGGACATGAGACCAGCTTGGCCTCCAGATGCAGTTGCAGCAGCCGCTGCCGAGAAGCAGCGTGGACCGCGAACGGCGACCCGCCGCAACCCCTTCGTGGCGCGTGAGGAATTTCTCCCTCAGATTGTGGGGATAACTTCACCCTCTGCTCCCAGACCGGCAGCACGGGCGCCACCTTCCCGAATTTCAGCACTGGACAGCTCCCAGGAGGAGGAAAGCTCCGATAGAGAGGAGAACCGCGGCGGGGAGGTTCTTCACGAGGAGGAGGAGGAGGAGGAGTTCGATAATGAATACGACAGCGAGGAAGATGGGGATGAGGCGGACACGGACGCAGACCCCCCAGCTTCAGGTAGTTCGGGGCTGGATCATATTGTAAGGCCTGGAGGGTTGAAAGATGGGGTAAACAACAAAAAATTGAATGAGGGTATTGAAGGGCTAGAGGAATGATCTGGGGAGAGCGCACGCACACCACCAAAGAGGACCCAAATTCTTGGCCACAATGACAATTTATTCCGATGGAAAAAACATATGAATGGCCAAAAAGTTCCAGTTAAAAGACACTTAAAACAAGCATAAAATGCGTCTAAAAATTCTAGGCACGGATTAAAACAGTAAAACACGATAAAAATCCCAGGAACAGTTAAAAAGGATAAAGAGACCTAAAAGTCCAAAGAACAGTTAAAACTGGTTTAAAAATGCAGCTCAAAGGGGGGAATCACTGATCCCAAACCAGGAGACGTCTCTCTTCCCCCGACGCTGTTCCGAGGATCCCTCCAGTCATACACACAAAGACCTGGGGGGCGGGCTCCGTTCCGCCTCTGGGGTTTGTGACCGGCACTCCTCCGCGTCACCTCCAGCTGGCTCTCCTGGACACGCTGGAATCTGTGGAAACAGGCAAGCGGCAGCACGAAAAGCAATTCCTGATGCAGGCTGCCACTAGCCCTCCCACCTATTTCCACCAGTCTGCTGAAGCCCGTTCGGCTACTTACACACAGGCAGGGTCCCTGCCCTGCCCTTGCGTGTCGATCGCTCTGCAGACTGATGGTCCCAGCGCCCAGCGCTCTCAGAGTGTGTGTCCCGATCACAGCGAGTCTTCCCGACGTCTGGCGGTCCCGACGTCTGGCGGTCCCGGCGTCCCACTCGCGCCCCGCGTGCATGCGCCTGCTGTCGGTGTGCGACTGCCTTTGGCTTTCCTCCTCAGGACTTTTATAAGTCCCTCCTGATGAGGAGCAGGTGCGGTGGATCGGCGCGCTATGTTACAAGGGGGGTGTGTCCATAGAAAGCATGCAACAAACAGGTAGCACCACAAACATGCAAAAGAAAAACACCCTACAACATGCAATCCCCCCACATCATCACAATATTTCGGACAGCCCGGGTGTGACAGAATGCCAGGAGGACAGCGCATCTCCAGCTTCAGCGGAGGAACGCTGTATTACAGGGCTGGAGCTAGCAGGTGACGGTGCTGAGCCACCAGTAGCCCGTGTTGACTTACCTGCCCCAGAGCGGCAGGTTTTCAAGGTAAAGCGTCACCCTGAAACAAACAGAGAATTGATTGACTGGTTTCTGGAAGTGGAGAAAAGGTGTCTTATTGTTGGTGACTCAAATTTATCCAGAATCCCTGAATATTCCATCCCAGATCTACAGATTGAGAGGTGTCCAGGTGCTAATTTTCGCCACATGCAGGCTTTATTTGAGATAGCCCACGTTCCGTGGGATTTGGTGGTTCAGAATGTGGTCATTGCAGCCGGCATTAACGCCAAAGGTCAGAACATTAAAGAAACTGCAGTTAAACAGCTCCAGCGGGCTCTGAAGATGGCTAAACACAGATTTCCATCTGCTGTCATCTGGGTTCCCTTGGTTAATTTTTCTGGTAACTTATCTGCAATGGAGCAGAACAACATGAAACTACTAAATCAGCATATTAAAAAAAAATATGAGACACATCCCCCTGCTGGAGGACTCGCATTTTGCAACAGAAAAAGATGCAATTCACTGGACCGAGGACACGGCCAGAGCAATGTTGGAACATTGGAGGTATTTTTTAAAGTGGAATACCCACTAAGTCCATTCAGGGTAGAGTGTGTAAGGGGACAGCCCTTTATGGCCCCACAATATCATGGTTTTGACTGAAAAGTGATGCCCTGACAGAACAACAAGGTGACCTCCTCAAAAACGGTTTAACTTTTATTTCCATAGATAACTTTTTAAAAAAAATACAGACCCAAAACACAAGACTGTATTGATCATGTTTCCTGTTCTTTGCGGGATTAACATTTGGTGGGACAAACCGAAACTTTTGTTAGCACAAGAAAGTGACAACATAAATATAATATTGCTCATAATGGATAGGTGCATAGCCCACTGGTGGAGCATTTTCTCATGACCCAGGGTTTTTCTTTATGGTGAACAGTGTGAGAGATTTTGTTATCATTGTTACTGTTATTATGGCTATTGTTCTTATGGTTCTTATTACTGTTTTATGATGATTATTATTATTACTTTAACCCTACCCCTGGTCCTGTTTCTAACCCTAACCTTTAGTTTAATCTGAACCCTAATCCCAACCCTTAATCAGTTATTAGAAATTTAAATAATCTTAAACATAAAGCAATAACATGGTTGGAAGGAAAAGGTTTTGTTTCACGTGTCTTTTTGCCTGGTTAGCAGTATGCATGCAGGGAGGAGGTGATGGGCAGGTTTGGTGTGAAGGAAAGGAATCTGGAGGGACAGATGGTGGTGGACTTTGCGAAGAGGATGGAAATGGCTGTAGTCAACACTTACTTCCAGAAGAGAGAGGAACATAGAGTGACATACAGAAGTGGAGGTAGGAGTACTCAGGTGGACTACATCCTATGTAGACGAGGTCATTTGAGAGAGGTTAATGGCTGCAAAGTGGTGGTAGGAGAGAGTGTAGCCAGACAGCACCGCATGGTGGTGTGTAAGATGACTCTGGAGGTCAGGAAGAAGAAGAGAGGGAAAACAGAAAAGAAGACCAAGTGGTGGAAGCTACAGAATGAAGAAACTTGTGAGGAATTTAGGCAGAAGTTGAGGCAGGTCCTGGGTGGTCAGGATGAGCTTCCAGAGGACTGGGAAACTACAGCAGAGATTATCAGGGAAACAGGTAGGAAGGTGCTAGGTGTGTCATCTGGAAAGAGGAAAGACGGTAAAGAGACTTGGTGGTGGAATGAGGAAGTACAGGAATGCGTCCAGAGGAAGAGGTTGGCTAAAAGGAAGTGGGATGTAGAAAGGACTGAGGAAGGTAGACAGGAGTACAAGGAAGCGCAGCGTAAAGTGAAGAGAGAGGTGGCAAAGGCCAAACAGAAAGCTTACGATGAGCTATATGACAGGTTAGACACAAAGGAAGGAGAGAAGGACTTGTACAGGCTAGCCAGACAGAGAGACAGAGATGGGAAGGACGTGCAACAGATAAGGGTGATTAAGGACAGAGATGGAAAGGTGCTAACAACCCAAGAGAGTGTACAGAAAAGATGGAAGGAGTATTTTGAGGAGCTGATGAACGAGGAAAATGACAGGGAAAGAAGGGAGGAAGATGTGGTTGTTGTGGAGCAGGAAGTAGCAGAGATTGGAAAGGATGAGGTTAGGAAGGCTCTGAAAAGGATGAAGAGCGGAAAGGCCGTTGGTCCTGATGACGTACCTGTGGAGGTATGGAAGTGCCTAGGAGAGACAGCAGTGGAATTTCTAACAAGGTTGTTCAATAGGATTTTAGAGAGTGAGAAGATGCCTGAGGAATGGAGGAGAAGCGTTCTGGTCCCAATCTTTAAGAACAAGGGTGACACGCAGAACTGCAGCAACTATAGAGGAATAAAGTTGATGAGCCACACAATGAAGCTGTGGGAAAGAGTAGTGGAAGCCAGGCTTAGGAAGAAGGTGGAGATTTGTGAGCAGCAGTATGGTTTCATGCCCCGTAAGAGCACCACTGATGCCATTTTTGCTTTGAGAATGTTGATGGAAAAGTACAGAGAAGGTCAGAAGGAGCTGCATTGTGTGTTCGTAGATTTAGAGAAGGCGTATGACAGGGTGCCGAGGGAGGAGCTGTGGTACTGTATGAGGTCGTCTGGAGTGGCAGAAAAGTATGTCAGAGTAGTTCAGGACATGTATGAGAGAAGTATGACGGTGGTGAGATGTGCTGTAGGTCAGACAGAGGAGTTCAAGGTGGAGGTGGGACTACACCAAGGATCAGCTTTGAGTCCTTTTTTGTTTGCTATGCTGATGGACAGGCTGACAGACGAGGTAAGACAGGAATCTCCCTGGACAATGATGTTTGCGGATGACATTGTAATTTGCAGTGAGAGTAGAGAGCAGGTGGAGGAACAGCTAGAGAGGTGGAGGTTTGCTCTGGAAAGAAGAGGTATGAAGGTCAGTCGTAGTAAGACAGAATACATGTGTCTGAACGAGAGGGATCAAGGTAGAAGCGTTAGGTTACAGGGGACTGAGGTGAAGAAGGTGCAGGAGTTTAAGTACTTGGGGTCAACAGTTCAGTGTGATGGGGATTGTGGAAAAGAAGTGAAGAGGCGAGTGCAGGCAGGTTGGAGCGGTTGGAGGAAAGTGTCAGGAGTGTTGTGTGACAGAAGAGTGCCAGCAAGACTCAAAGGAAAGGTGTACAAGACAGTGGTGAGACCAGCTCTGCTCTATGGGTTAGAGACGGTAGCAGTGAGACAAAGACAAGAGGCTGAGATGGAGGTAGCGAAGATGAAGATGTTGAGGTTCTCCTTAGGAGTGACCAGGTTAGACAGGATAAGGAACGAGTACATCAGAGGGACGGCTCATGTTGCCTGTGTCAGCGACAAAGTCAGAGAAGCCAGACTGAGATGGTTTGGACATGTTCAGAGGAGGGATAGTGGATATATTGGTAGAAGGATGTTGGAGATGGAGCTGCCTGGCAGGAGGGCGAGAGGACGGCCAAAGAGGAGATACATGGATGTCTTAACAGAGGACATGAAGTTGGCTAATGTTAGGGTAGAAGATGTCCATGATAGAGTGAGGTGGAAAAGGATGATTCGCTGTGGCGACCCCTGATGGGAAAAGCCGAAAGAGAAAGAAGAAGAAGCAGTATGCATGCAGGGGAGGGGCTTAGAACGCACAGGGCCCATGGCTCAGGACACGCAGGGCCCATGAGGCCGACGCGTGCTCCTTGGTAAGACAGTGTGAATAAAACAGCCACCTTTTGTCTCTCACTTCACTTTTACGCCTGTCCAGCCAAGTTGTAGCTGTTGTGGTGTGCATAGAGCCTGATGAAGGCAGAATTTGCCGAAACGCGTAGCGAGCACACTTTATTCTAATTTTGTATTGTTTATTTATTTATTTTTTTACATTTTTGTGAATAAAAACACTCATTTAAGTGGTTGTCCCGCTTTTTTCTTTTTTTCTTTTTTCAAAGTTTGCAAGTTTTTCTATTTTTGATTACATTCTTGCCTGGTGGAAAAACCGTAACACCTGCCATGCACTTCTACGACGGAGAGGAGGATGGAGGTGCTTGGACCACGGTGCGCTACGGGAGGAGACACTACAGAAATCCCCGTGCGCTCAGCTTTAATTACCGGGGCCGACCGGACCATAGGATGGACCGTGCATTTCCCGTCTCCGGCTGGAAGAGGGCGCCAAGGTTCCCAAATTTTGGCTGGAGTAGGGCTTCACCTTCAAATCCTAACTGGCCTGCGCCTCCTATGTACGACGGGTCCCGGCCTTATTTTCCACAGCCCCGCTCTTATGCAGCAGCGGTCCGGGGCTCACCTACCAGACGAGCGACAAGATTTGGACCCCCAGCAGATGTTAGGCAGGACGACCTGCAGATGAAAGACTTGGACAGCTTATCCGCAAATTACATGCTGTAATTAAGATGGCGCATCACTTACAAAACGTGACCATCACGCCGGACAGACCAGAACCTCTGATGATCGCTCGCATAGTGGACTCATTAACCTCACTGATTAAACCCGCTGATCCCACGGATGATGTGTTAGACCTCATTGAGGGCAACGCAAAAAACTGGGGACAGAACACACTGCAGATCCTCCAGGATCACTACCAAAAGAGGCTGGAGAAACTTTTACAGGATCTCCCCGGTGATTTAACCCGAGATTGGAGGGAAGCCTTCATCGTGGCGACACGATGGGCTTGCAGAAATCTACCTCGGATCACGCAGGATGTTCTCGATCAGGCAGAGGCCCTGATCATCACCTGCAGATCAGACTCGGAGCGGCGAAGTCCAGCGGCTACGACACCACCCCCCGGCAGGGTCTGATAGCCGCCGGGGGCCGCGCACATCAGGAGGAAGAAAAAAGAGGACCCGTCAACCTGAGCGGGTCTCCATGAGCATTCAAGCTGAATGTTACGAGGCCACAAACCGATCAGTTGGAACTATGACGGACATGAGACCAGCTTGGCCTCCAGATGCAGTTCCAGCAGCCGCTGCCGAGAAGCAGCGTGGACCGCGAACGGCGACCCGCCGCAACCCCTTCGTGGCGCGTGAGGAATTTCTCCCTCAGATTGTGGGGATAACTTCACCCTCTGCTTCCAGACCGGCAGCACGGGCGCCACCTTCCCGAATTTCAGCACTGGACAGCTCCCAGGAGGAGGAAAGCTCCGATAGAGAGGAGAACCGCGGCGGGGAGGTTCTTCACGAGGAGGAGGAGGAGTTCGATAATGAATACGACAGCGAGGAAGATGGGGATGAGGCGGACACGGACGCTGACCCCCCAGCTTCAGGTAGTTCGGGGCTGGATCATATTGTAAGGCCTGGAGGGTTGAAAGATGGGGTAAACAACAAAAATTTGAATGAGGGTATTGAAGGGCTAGAGGAATGATCTGGGGAGAGCGCACGCACACCACCAAAGAGGACCCAAATTCTTGGCCACAATGACAATTTATTCCGATGGAAAAAAACATATGAATGGCCAAAAAGTTCCAGTTAAAAGACACTTAAAACAAGCATAAAATGCGTCTAAAAATTCTAGGCACGGATTAAAACAGTAAAACACGATAAAAATCCCAGGAACAGTTGAAAAAGGATAAAAGAGACCTAAAAGTCCAAAGAACAGTTAAAACTGCTTTAAAAATGCAGCTCAAAGGGGGGAATCACTGATCCCAAACCAGGAGACGTCTCTCTTCCCCCGACGCTGTTCCGAGGATCCCTCCAGTCATACACACAAAGACCTGGGGGGCGGGCTCCGTTCCGCCTCTGGGGTTTGTGACCGGCACTCCTCCGCGTCACCTCCAGCTGGCTCTCCTGGACACGCTGGAATCTGTGGAAACAGGCAAGCGGCAGCACGAAAAGCAATTCCTGATGCAGGCTGCCACTAGCCCTCCCACCTATTTCCACCAGTCTGCTGAAGCCCGTTCGGCTACTTACACACAGGCAGGGTCCCTGCCCTGCCCTTGCGTGTCGATCGCTCTGCAGACTGATGGTCCCAGCGCCCAGCGCTCTCAGAGTGTGTGTCCCGATCACAGCGAGTCTTCCCGACGTCTGGCGGTCCCGACGTCTGGCGGTCCCGGCGTCCCACTCGCGCCCCGCGTGCATGCGCCTGCTGTCGGTGTGCGACTGCCTTTGGCTTTCCTCCTCAGGACTTTTATAAGTCCCTCCTGATGAGGAGCAGGTGCGGTGGATCGGCGCGCTATGTTACAAGGGGGGTGTGTCCATAGAAAGCATGCAACAAACAGGTAGCACCACAAACATGCAAAAGAAAAACACCCTACAACATGCAATCCCCCCACATCATCACAATATTTCGGACAGGCCGGGTGTGACAGAATGCCAGGAGGACAGCGCATCTCCAGCTTCAGCGGAGGAACGCTGTATTACAGGGCTGGAGCTAGCAGGTGACGGTGCTGAGCCACCAGTAGCCCGTGTTGACTTACCTGCCCCAGAGCGGCAGGTTTTCAAGGCAAAGCGTCACCCTGAAACAAACAGAGAATTGATTGACTGGTTTCTGGAAGTGGAGAAAAGGTGTCTTATTGTTGGTGACTCAAATTTATCCAGAATCCCTGAATATTCCATCCCAGATCTACAGATTGAGAGGTGTCCAGGTGCTAATTTTCGCCACATGCAGGCTTTATTTGAGATAGCCCACGTTCCGTGTGATTTGGTGGTTCAGAATGTGGTCATTGCAGCCGGCATTAACGCCAAAGGTCAGAACATTAAAGAAACTGCAGTTAAACAGCTCCAGCGGGCTCTGAAGATGGCTAAACACAGATTTCCATCTGCTGTCATCTGGGTTCCCTTGGTTAATTTTTCTGGTAACTTATCTGCAATGGAGCAGAACAACATGAAACTACTAAATCAGCATATTAAAAAAAATATGAGACACATCCCCCTGCTGGAGGACTCGCATTTTGCAACAGAAAAAGATGCAATTCACTGGACCGAGGACACGGCCAGAGCAATGTTGGAACATTGGAGGTATTTTTTAAAGTGGAATACCCACTAAGTCCATTCAGGGTAGAGTGTGTAAGGGGACAGCCCTTTATGGCCCCACAATATCATGGTTTTGACTGAAAAGTGATGCCCTGACAGAACAACAAGGTGACCTCCTCAAAAACGGTTTAACTTTTATTTCCATAGATAACTTTTTAAAAAAAATACAGACCCAAAACACAAGACTGTATTGATCATGTTTCCTGTTCTTTGTGGGATTAACATTTGGTGGGATAAACCGAAACTTTTGTTAGCACAAGAAAGTGACAACATAAATATAATATTGCTCATAATGGATAGGTGCATAACCCACTGGTGGAGCATTTTCTCATGACCCAGGGTTTTTCTTTATGGTGAACAGTGTGAGAGATTTTGTTATCATTGTTACTGTTATTATGGCTATTGTTCTTATGGTTCTTATTACTGTTTTATGATGATTATTATTATTACTTTAACCCTACCCCTGGTCCTGTTTCTAACCCTAACCTTTAGTTTAATCTGAACCCTAATCCCAACCCTTAATCAGTTATTAGAAATTTAAATAATCTTAAACATAAAGCAATAACATGGTTGGAAGGAAAAGGTTTTGTTTCACGTGTCTTTTTGCCTGGTTAGCAGTATGCATGCAGGGGAGGGGCTTAGAACGCACAGGGCCCATGGCTCAGGACACGCAGGGCCCATGAGGCCGACGCGTGCTCCTTGGTAAGACAGTGTGAATAAAACAGCCACCTTTTGTCTCTCACTTCACTTTTACGCCTGTCCAGCCAAGTTGTAGCTGTTGTGGTTTGCATAGAGCCTGATGAAGGCAGAATTTGCCGAAACGCGTAGCGAGCACACTTTATTCTAATTTTGTATTGTTTATTTATTTATTTTTTTACATTTTTGTGAATAAAAACACTCATTTAAGTGGTTGTCCCGCTTTTTTCTTTTTTTCTTTTTTCAAAGTTTGCAAGTTTTTCTATTTTTGATTACATTCTTGCCTGGTGGAAAAACCGTAACACCTGCCATGCACTTCTACGACCGGAGAGGAGGATGGAGGTGCTTGGACCACGGTGCGCTACGGGAGGAGACACTACAGAAATCCCCGTGCGCTCAGCTTTAATTACCGGGGCCGACTGGACCATAGGATGGACCGTGCATTTCCCGTCTCCGGCTGGAAGAGGGCGCCAAGGTTCCCAAATTTTGGCTGGAGTAGGGCTTCACCTTCAAATCCTAACTGGCCTGCGCCTCCTATGTACGACGGGTCCCGGCCTTATTTTCCACAGCCCCGCTCTTATGCAGCAGCGGTCCGGGGCTCACCTACCAGACGAGCGACAAGATTTGGACCCCCAGCAGATGTTAGGCAGGACCTCCGGCGACCTGCAGATGAAAGACTTGGACAGCTTATCCGCAAATTACATGCTGTAATTAAGATGGTGCATCACTTACAAAAGGTGACCATCACGCCGGACAGACCAGAACCTCTGATGATCGCTCGCATAGTGGACTCATTAACCTCACTGATTAAACCCGCTGATCCCACGGATGATGTGTTAGACCTCATTGAGGGCAACGCAAAAAACTGGGGACAGAACACACTGCAGATCCTCCAGGATCACTACCAAAAGAGGCTGGAGAAACTTTTACAGGATCTCCCCGGTGATTTAACCCGAGATTGGAGGGAAGCCTTCATCGTGGCGACACGATGGGCTTGCAGAAATCTACCTCGGATCACGCAGGATGTTCTCGATCAGGCAGAGGCCCTGATCATCACCTGCAGATCAGACTCGGAGCGGCGAAGTCCAGCGGCTAGGACACCACCCCCGGCAGGGTCTGATAGCCGCCGGGGGCCGCGCACATCAGGAGGAAGAAAAAAGAGGACCCGTCAACCTGAGCGGGTCTCCATGAGCATTCAAGCTGAATGTTACGAGGCCACAAACCGATCAGTTGGAACTATGACGGACATGAGACCAGCTTGGCCTCCAGATGTAGTTCCAGCAGCCGAGAAGCAGCGTGGACCGCGAACGGCGACCCGCCGCAACCCCTTCGTGGCGCGTGAGGAATTTCTCCCTCAGATTGTGGGGATAACTTCACCCTCTGCTCCCAGACCGGCAGCACGGGCGCCACCTTCCCGAATTTCAGCACTGGACAGCTCCCAGGAGGAGGAAAGCTCCGATAGAGAGGAGAACCGCGGCGTGGAGGTTCTTCACGAGGAGGAGGAGGAGGAGTTCGATAATGAATACGACAGCGAGGAAGATGGGGATGAGGCGGACACGGACGCTGACCCCCCAGCTTCAGGTAGTTCGGGGCTGGATCATATTGTAAGGCCTGGAGGGTTGAAAGATGGGGTAAACAACAAAAAATTGAATGAGGGTATTGAAGGGCTAGAGGAATGATCTGGGGAGAGCGCACGCACACCACCAAAGAGGACCCAAATTCTTGGCCACAATGACAATTTATTCCGATGGAAAAAAACATATGAATGGCCAAAAAGTTCCAGTTAAAAGACACTTAAAACAAGCATAAAATGCGTCTAAAAATTCTAGGCACGGATTAAAACAGTAAAACACGATAAAAATCCCAGGAACAGTTGAAAAAGGATAAAAGAGACCTAAAAGTCCAAAGAACAGTTTTAAACTGGTTTAAAAATGCAGCTCAAAGGGGGGAATCACTGATCCCAAACCAGGAGACGTCTCTCTTCCCCCGACGCTGTTCCGAGGATCCCTCCAGTCATACACACAAAGACCTGGGGGGCGGGCTCCGTTCCGCCTCTGGGGTTTGTGACCGGCACTCCTCCGCGTCACCTCCAGCTGGCTCTCCTGGACACGCTGGAATCTGTGGAAACAGGCAAGCGGCAGCACGAAAAGCAATTCCTGATGCAGGCTGCCACTAGCCCTCCCACCTATTTCCACCAGTCTGCTGAAGCCCGTTCGGCTACTTACACACAGGCAGGGTCCCTGCCCTGCCCTTGCGTGTCGATCACTCTGCAGACTGATGGTCCCAGCGCCCAGCGCTCTCAGAGTGTGTGTCCCGATCACAGCGAGTCTTCCCGACGTCTGGCGGTCCCGACGTCTGGCGGTCCCGGCGTCCCACTCGCACCCCGCGTGCATGCGCCTGCTGTCGGTGTGCGACCGCCTTTGGCTTTCCTCCTCAGGACTTTTATAAGTCCCTCCTGATGAGGAGCAGGTGCGGTGGATCGGCGCGCTATGTTACAAGGGGGGTGTGTCCATAGAAAGCATGCAACAAACAGGTAGCACCAGAAACATGCAAAAGAAAAACACCCTACAACATGCAATCCCCCCACATCATCACAATATTTCGGACAGCCCGGGTGTGACAGAATGCCAGGAGGACAGCGCATCTCCAGCTTCAGCGGAGGAACGCTGTATTACAGGGCTGGAGCTAGCAGGTGACGGTGCTGAGCCACCAGTAGCCCGTGTTGACTTACCTGCCCCAGAGCGGCAGGTTTTCAAGGCAAAGCGTCACCCTGAAACAAACACAGAATTGATTGACTGGTTTCTGGAAGTGGAGAAAAGGTGTCTTATTGTTGGTGACTCAAATTTATCCAGAATCCCTGAATATTCCATCCCAGATCTACAGATTGAGAGGTGTCCAGGTGCTAATTTTCGCCACATGCAGGCTTTATTTGAGATAGCCCACGTTCCGTGGGATTTGGTGGTTCAGAATGTGGTCATTGCAGCCGGCATTAACGCCAAAGGTCAGAACATTAAAGAAACTGCAGTTAAACAGCTCCAGCGGGCTCTGAAGATGGCTAAACACAGAGTTCCATCTGCTGTCATCTGGGTTCCCTTGGTTATTTTTTCTGGTAACTTATCTGCAATGGAGCAGAACAACATGAAACTACTAAATCAGCATATTA
This sequence comes from Oryzias latipes, assembly GCF_053564925.1. Classification (NCBI taxonomy): domain Eukaryota; kingdom Metazoa; phylum Chordata; class Actinopteri; order Beloniformes; family Adrianichthyidae; genus Oryzias; species Oryzias latipes. Next base: position 762,065 of record NC_136238.1, read on the forward strand.
AAAAAAAATATGAGACACATCCCCCTGCTGGAGGACTCGCATTTTGCAACAGAAAAAGATGCAATTCACTGGACCGAGGACACGGCCAGAGCAATGTTGGAACATTGGAGGTATTTTTTAAAGTGGAATACCCACTAAGTCCATTCAGGGTAGAGTGTGTAAGGGGACAGCCCTTTATGGCCCCACAATATCATGGTTTTGACTGAAAAGTGATGCCCTGACAGAACAACAAGGTGACCTCCTCAAAAACGGTTTAACTTTTATTTCCATAGATAACTTTTTAAAAAAAATACAGACCCAAAACACAAGACTGTATTAATCATGTTTCCTGTTCTTTGCGGGATTAACATTTGGTGGGACAAACCGAAACTTTTGTTAGCACAAGAAAGTGACAACATAAATATAATATTGCTCATAATGGATAGGTGCATAACCCACTGGTGGAGCATTTTCTCATGACCCAGGGTTTTTCTTTATGGTGAACAGTGTGAGAGATTTTGTTATCATTGTTACTGTTATTATGGCTATTGTTCTTATGGTTCTTATTACTGTTTTATGATGATTATTATTATTACTTTAACCCTACCCCTGGTCCTGTTTCTAACCCTAACCTTTAGTTTAATCTGAACCCTAATCCCAACCCTTAATCAGTTATTAGAAATTTAAATAATCTTAAACATAAAGCAATAACATGGTTGGAAGGAAAAGGTTTTGTTTCACGTGTCTTTTTGCCTGGTTAGCAGTATGCATGCAGGGAGGAGGTGATGGGCAGGTTTGGTGTGAAGGAAAGGAATCTGGAGGGACAGATGGTGGTGGACTTTGCGAAGAGGATGGAAATTGCTGTAGTCAACACTTACTTCCAGAAGAGAGAGGAACATAGAGTGACATACAGAAGTGGAGGTAGGAGTACTCAGGTGGACTACATCCTATGTAGACGAGGTCATTTGAGAGAGGTTAATGGCTGCAAAGTGGTGGTAGGAGAGAGTGTAGCCAGACAGCACCGCATGGTGGTGTGTAAGATGACTCTGGAGGTCAGGAAGAAGAAGAGAGGGAAAACAGAAAAGAAGACCAAGTGGTGGAAGCTACAGAATGAAGAAACTTGTGAGGAATTTAGGCAGAAGTTGAGGCAGGTCCTGGGTGGTCAGGATGAGCTTCCAGAGGACTGGGAAACTACAGCAGAGATTATCAGGGAAACAGGTAGGAAGGTGCTAGGTGTGTCATCTGGAAAGAGGAAAGACGGTAAAGAGACTTGGTGGTGGAATGAGGAAGTACAGGAATGCGTCCAGAGGAAGAGGTTGGCTAAAAGGAAGTGGGATGTAGAAAGGACTGAGGAAGGTAGACAGGAGTACAAGGAAGCGCAGCGTAAAGTGAAGAGAGAGGTGGCAAAGGCCAAACAGAAAGCTTACGATGAGCTATATGACAGGTTAGACACAAAGGAAGGAGAGAAGGACTTGTACAGGCTAGCCAGACAGAGAGACAGAGATGGGAAGGACGTGCAACAGATAAGGGTGATTAAGGACAGAGATGGAAAGGTGCTAACAACCCAAGAGAGTGTACAGAAAAGATGGAAGGAGTATTTTGAGGAGCTGATGAACGAGGAAAATGACAGGGAAAGAAGGGAGGAAGATGTGGTTGTTGTGGAGCAGGAAGTAGCAGAGATTGGAAAGGATGAGGTTAGGAAGGCTCTGAAAAGGATGAAGAGCGGAAAGGCCGTTGGCCCTGATGACGTACCTGTGGAGGTATGGAAGTGCCTAGGAGAGACAGCAGTGGAATTTCTAACAAGGTTGTTCAATAGGATTTTAGAGAGTGAGAAGATGCCTGAGGAATGGAGGAGAAGCGTTCTGGTCCCAATCTTTAAGAACAAGGGTGACACGCAGAACTGCAGCAACTATAGAGGAATAAAGTTGATGAGCCACACAATGAAGCTGTGGGAAAGAGTAGTGGAAGCCAGGCTTAGGAAGAAGGTGGAGATTTGTGAGCAGCAGTATGGTTTCATGCCCCGTAAGAGCACCACTGATGCCATTTTTGCTTTGAGAATGTTGATGGAAAAGTACAGAGAAGGTCAGAAGGAGCTGCATTGTGTGTTCGTAGATTTAGAGAAGGCGTATGACAGGGTGCCGAGGGAGGAGCTGTGGTACTGTATGAGGTCGTCTGGAGTGGCAGAAAAGTATGTCAGAGTAGTTCAGGACATGTATGAGAGAAGTATGACGGTGGTGAGATGTGCTGTAGGTCAGACAGAGGAGTTCAAGGTGGAGGTGGGACTACACCAAGGATCAGCTTTGAGTCCTTTTTTGTTTGCTATGCTGATGGACAGGCTGACAGACGAGGTAAGACAGGAATCTCCCTGGACAATGATGTTTGCGGATGACATTGTAATTTGCAGTGAGAGTAGAGAGCAGGTGGAGGAACAGCTAGAGAGGTGGAGGTTTGCTCTGGAAAGAAGAGGTATGAAGGTCAGTCGTAGTAAGACAGAATACATGTGTCTGAACGAGAGGGATCAAGGTAGAAGCGTTAGGTTACAGGGGACTGAGGTGAAGAAGGTGCAGGAGTTTAAGTACTTGGGGTCAACAGTTCAGTGGGATGGGGAGTGTGGAAAAGAGGTGAAGAGGCGAGTGCAGGCAGGTTGGAGCGGTTGGAGGAAAGTGTCAGGAGTGTTGTGTGACAGAAGAGTGCCAGCAAGACTCAAAGGAAAGGTGTACAAGACAGTGGTGAGACCAGCTCTGCTCTATGGGTTAGAGACGGTAGCTAGATCTCACCACTAGGGGGAGAAGATGGCGCCTGTGTTCGGCAATGCCTCTGCTCGTCTCATGTTATGTAGAGTGATAGTGATTGTTTTTACTATGTATGTGATCATGTCAGCCCGATTAACAAACGGATATGTTGCTGCTTTGCGGACCTATGGCCGGGACTTTCTCCTTCAAATCAAAGAGCAAATGGAGTCTGTCTTTGAAACATGGGACAGCTACAAGCAAACATTTCCTCCACCATTTATTTGTGCGGCTGGCCTGTCAGATGTACTATATCTGCCTCGACCTCCAAGGAAAAGGAGAAAGCAGAGGAAAAGAGGTCTTAGGGCTGGACTCCAGGTAAAGTGCAGACGAGCCTTACACTTGGAATTCACCGGCCCGGATCTGCGTTATGGGAAACGCGCAAGATGCCTGCGTCCGATTCCTCTTCAGGAGGCCTGCAGCGGCACAGCCTCGCCGCCGACATCGCCTGCTCGGATTACGTCGGCTACTGTCCTGGAGCCCCAACAATGCTGGCATTCTCACCACCGGATTACTGTACCGTCCCTCACTTCCGTGTTTTCACCGGTATATACTCAGCTTCCACCGCAGCGGACATCCGACTGGAAGTCACGTGACCGCTGGACTTGTCTGCTACCAATCCCGGTGCACCCCGCTGCCGCTTCGATAGTGACGTCACCACCAACAATACAACTTGGCTTGCTGAACACTCGCTCTATTGCCAACAAATCCTTCTCATTGACTGATCTCTTTTCAAGACAAAACCTTGATTTTATGTTTCTGACTGAGACTTGGCAAAAAGAGGAAGAGTTTATTCATTTAAACGAACTCTGTTTGGAGGGCTGTTCAGTCATCGGGAAGCCCCGCCCCTCTCGCCGTGGTGGGGGTGTGGCAGTTGTGTATAAGGACAACTACACATGCAAAGACATGAACACCCAAACGTTCTCATCTTTTGAATCTCTGTCATTCAAAGTTGATACGTCAGATCCATTTTATTGTGTTTTAGTCTACCGCCCCCCGGGTCCTGCTGCTCCCTTTTTACATGATTTTAGTGACTTTCTGTCTTCCATCATAAAACTGGAAAGGGTTTTAATACTAGGGGATTTTAACCTTCATATAAATGATTGTTCATCCTGTCCAGCAATGGAATTTTTATTTTTGACTGAAACCTTTAATTTTGAGCAACATGTCTCTGACCCCACCCATCAAAAGGGCAACACTTTGGACTTAGTTTTTTCTCTTGGCCTGAGCATTACTAATCTTTATGTGGAGGATGTACATATGAGTGATCATAGTGGTGTCTTCTTTGAGCTAAACGTCACTCCTGAACCTGTTTCCTCATGCATACTGTCTCAAAGGCGCATCATCACCGCCAACACTGATGGACGTTTTTCAGCGCTGTTTGACCCCCACTTATTTAAGGAATGTTCTGATGTTAACAATCTGATTGATCGTTTTAGTGATCACTGTGTCACAATCCTGGATCAGGTGGCTCCTGTCAAATCCAATTTATCAAAGAAAAAAGTGTGTCCCTGGATAAATGAAGCCATCCAAAATTTAAAGAGACAGTGTCGTCAAACTGAGCGTCTTTTAAAATCCACCAATCTCATGGTCCACAGACTGCATCTTAGGGATCTCGTGTCCTCATACAACGAGATGGTGAAAGATGCCAGATCTAACTACTTTCGCCAGCTAATATCCTCAAATAAGAAGAGCCCAAAAGTTTTGTTTGACACGATAAATTCTATTGTTGGTCCTGCAGCCCCAGTACCCCCTGTGTTCTGCAAAGCCGACTCCAATGAATTTCTCAAGTTCTTTGCAAATAAGACTAAGAAGATCAAAGAGCAGCTCCCACCTCCTTGTTGTGATGATGGTGTTGTGGTGGAGCCTGTTTCCCACAAATGGTCTACTTTTAGGCCTGTCACTCTGGAGGACATATCTGCTCTGTTGACCAAGTTGAAACCTGTTGTCCATCTGATGTCATTCCTTCCAAACTCTTCTTAAAGGTGTTTGAGACCATCGGCCAAAGTGTCACTGAAATGATCAACCTTTCACTTTCCACTGGTGTTTTTCCAAACGCATTCAAACATGCCATAGTGGAGCCTCTGCTGAAAAAGTCTAATCTGGACCCATCAGTCTTCCAGAATTATAGACCCATCTCAAAGCTTCCATTTATCTCAAAGATTCTGGAAAAGGTGGTTGCTGAACAATTGTCAGAGTTCTTGGATAAAAGGAGCATCTATGACACTTTTCAGTCAGGTTTTCGTAAACATCACTCCACAGAGACAGCCCTGCTGAAGGTGTCCAGTGATATTTTGATGTCTGCTGATTCTGGCAGACACACGGTCCTTGTCTTACTAGATCTTTCATCAGCCTTTGACACGGTTGACCACCAGATCTTATTGGACAGATTGAGGGACCTGATTGGTTTGTCAGGGTCAGTTCTCCACTGGTTTTCCTCTTACTTATCCGGTCGGAATTTCAGTGTCATGGCCAACCACAAAATGTCTCAGTCAGTAGACTTACTGTGTGGGGTTCCCCAGGGCTCTGTTCTAGGCCCTGTTCTGTTTCTCCTATACATGATCCCTCTTGGAAAGATCATTCAGGATTTCAGTGATGTTTCCTACCATCTCTTTGCTGATGATATCCAGCTATATTGCTCTTTTAAGCCCTCCGAGACACACAAGCTGGATTCTCTGATGAACTGCTTGATGCAGATAAAACAATGGCTCTGTAAAAACTCTCTGCAACTAAACTCAGAGAAAACAGAAACCTTAGTTGTTGCCCCTGATGATGCTATACCAGGGATTAAGCAGCACTTGGGTTCTCTTGGCCAGGATGTCAAACCCAGCCTTAGAAATTTGGGTGTCATTTTTGACAAAGATATGTCGCTGGAGCAGCACTCCAAGCAGTTGATCAGGAACTGTTTCTTCCAGTTGAGGAACATTTCTAAGCTACGGAAGATGGTGTCATATGAAGATCTAGAACTTCTTATTCATGCCTTTGTTTCTACACGGCTAGACTACTGTAACAGTCTGTTTTCCTGTCTGAATAAGAAGGAGCTGTCTCGCCTGCAGCGGATCCAGAACTCTGCTGCGAGGATCTTGACTCGCACCAAGAGAAGAGATCACATCTCCCCGATCCTCAAAGCTCTTCATTGGCTCCCGGTTGCTTACCGCTACCAATACAAAATTCTAGTTTTGACTTTTAGGGCCCTTCATTCCCAAGCTCCTCCATATGTTTGTGATCTGATCGCCCCTTACAGACCATCTCGTGCACTGAGGTCTGCGGATCAGAACCTGTTGATGGTCCCTCGCACACGGTTCCGAACTAGAGGAGAAAGATCCTTCCAGGCTGTTGCTCCCAAACTCTGGAATGAACTTCCATTGTCGCTACGTTCCCTGGACTCTGTGAATTCTTTTAAAAGTCAACTAAAAACTTTTTATTTTTGCAAAGCATTTTAACTGAAACTACTTTTATTGGGCTTGAGATGATTGTTTTTACATAGTTTATGCTTTTATATTTTATGTTTTTATGTTTTTATATGTGTATGTATACATATTTTAACCTGTGAAGCACCTTGTGACCTTTGTCTGCGAAAGGTGCTATACAAATAAAATTTACTTACTTACTTACTTACTTACAGTGAGACAGAGACAAGAGGCTGAGATGGAGGTAGCGGAGATGAAGATGTTGAGGTTCTCCTTAGGAGTGACCAGGTTAGACAGGATAAGGAACGAGTACATCAGAGGGACGGCTCATGTTGCCTGTGTCAGCGACAAAGTCAGAGAAGCCAGACTGAGATGGTTTGGACATGTTCAGAGGAGGGATAGTGGACATATTGGTAGAAGGATGTTGGAGATGGAGCTGCCTGGCAGGAGGGCAAGAGGACGGCCAAAGAGGAGATACATGGATGTCTTAACAGAGGACATGAAGTTGGCTAATGTTAGGGTAGAAGATGTCCATGATAGAGTGAGGTGGAAAAGGATGATTCGCTGTGGCGACCCCTGATGGGAAAAGCCGAAAGAGAAAGAAGAAGAAGCAGTATGCATGCAGGGGAGGGGCTTAGAACGCACAGGGCCCATGGCTCAGGACACGCAGGGCCCATGAGGCCGACGCGTGCTCCTTGGTAAGACAGTGTGAATAAAACAGCCACCTTTTGTCTCTCACTTCACTTTTACGCCTGTCCAGCCAAGTTGTAGCTGTTGTGGTGTGCATAGAGCCTGATGAAGGCAGAATTTGCCGAAACGCGTAGCGAGCACACTTTATTCTAATTTTGTATTGTTTATTTATTTATTTTTTTACATTTTTGTGAATAAAAACACTCATTTAAGTGGTTGTCCCGCTTTTTTCTTTTTTTCTTTTTTCAAAGTTTGCAAGTTTTTCTATTTTTGATTACATTCTTGCCTGGTGGAAAAACCGTAACACCTGCCATGCACTTCTACGACGGAGAGGAGGATGGAGGTGCTTGGACCACGGTGCGCTACGGGAGGAGACACTACAGAAATCCCCGTGCGCTCAGCTTTAATTACCGGGGCCGACCGGACCATAGGATGGACCGTGCATTTCCCGTCTCCGGCTGGAAGAGGGCGCCAAGGTTCCCAAATTTTGGCTGGAGTAGGGCTTCACCTTCAAATCCTGACTGGCCTGCGCCTCCTATGTACGACGGGTCCCGGCCTTATTTTCCACAGCCCCGCTCTTATGCAGCAGCGGTCCGGGGCTCACCTACCAGACGAGCGACAAGATTTGGACCCCCAGCAGATGTTAGGCAGGACCTCCGGCGACCTGCAGATGAAAGACTTGGACAGCTTATCCGCAAATTACATGCTGTAATTAAGATGGTGCATCACTTACAAAACGTGACCATCACGCCGGACAGACCAGAACCTCTGATGATTGCTCGCATAGTGGACTCATTAACCTCACTGATTAAACCCGCTGATCCCACGGATGATGTGTTAGACCTCATTGAGGGCAACGCAAAAAACTGGGGACAGAACACACTGCAGATCCTCCAGGATCACTACCAAAAGAGGCTGGAGAAACTTTTACAGGATCTCCCCGGTGATTTAACCCGAGATTGGAGGGAAGCCTTCATCGTGGCGACACGATGGGCTTGCAGAAATCTACCTCGGATCACGCAGGATGTTCTCGATCAGGCAGAGGCCCTGATCATCACCTGCAGATCAGACTCGGAGCGGCGAAGTCCAGCGGCTAGGACACCACCCCCGGCAGGGTCTGATAGCCGCCGGGGGCCGCGCACATCAGGAGGAAGAAAAAAGAGGACCCGTCAACCTGAGCGGGTCTCCATGAGCATTCAAGCTGAATGTTACGAGGCCACAAACCGATCAGTTGGAACTATGACGGACATGAGACCAGCTTGGCCTCCAGATGCAGTTGCAGCAGCCGCTGCCGAGAAGCAGCGTGGACCGCGAACGGCGACCCGCCGCAACCCCTTCGTGGCGCGTGAGGAATTTCTCCCTCAGATTGTGGGGATAACTTCACCCTCTGCTCCCAGACCGGCAGCACGGGCGCCACCTTCCCGAATTTCAGCACTGGACAGCTCCCAGGAGGAGGAAAGCTCCGATAGAGAGGAGAACCGCGGCGGGGAGGTTCTTCACGAGGAGGAGGAGGAGGAGGAGTTCGATAATGAATACGACAGCGAGGAAGATGGGGATGAGGCAGACACGGACGCTGACCCCCCAGCTTCAGGTAGTTCGGGGCTGGATCATATTGTAAGGCCTGGAGGGTTGAAAGATGGGGTAAACAACAAAAAATTGAATGAGGGTATTGAAGGGCTAGAGGAATGATCTGGGGAGAGCGCACGCACACCACCAAAGAGGACCCAAATTCTTGGCCACAATGACAATTTATTCCGATGGAAAAAACATATGAATGGCCAAAAAGTTCCAGTTAAAAGACACTTAAAACAAGCATAAAATGCGTCTAAAAATTCTAGGCACGGATTAAAACAGTAAAACACGATAAAAATCCCAGGAACAGTTGAAAAAGGATAAAAGAGACCTAAAAGTCCAAAGAACAGTTAAAACTGGTTTAAAAATGCAGCTCAAAGGGGGGAATCACTGATCCCAAACCAGGAGACGTCTCTCTTCCCCCGACGCTGTTCCGAGGATCCCTCCAGTCATACACACAAAGACCTGGGGGGCGGGCTCCGTTCCGCCTCTGGGGTTTGTGACCGGCACTCCTCCGCGTCACCTCCAGCTGGCTCTCCTGGACACGCTGGAATCTGTGGAAACAGGCAAGCGGCAGCACAAAAGCAATTCCTGATGCAGGCTGCCACTAGCCCTCCCACCTATTTCCACCAGTCTGCTGAAGCCCGTTCGGCTACTTACACACAGGCAGGGTCCCTGCCCTGCCCTTGCGTGTCGATCGCTCTGCAGACTGATGGTCCCAGCGCCCAGCGCTCTCAGAGTGTGTGTCCCGATCACAGCGAGTCTTCCCGACGTCTGGCGGTCCCGACGTCTGGCGGTCCCGGCGTCCCACTCGCGCCCCGCGTGCATGCGCCTGCTGTCGGTGTGCGACTGCCTTTGGCTTTCCTCCTCAGGACTTTTATAAGTCCCTCCTGATGAGGAGCAGGTGTGGTGGATCGGCGCGCTATGTTACAAGGGGGGTGTGTCCATAGAAAGCATGCAACAAACAGGTAGCAACACAAACATGCAAAAGAAAAACACCCTACAAAATGCAATCCCCCCACATCATCACAATATTTCGGACAGCCCGGGTGTGACAGAATGCCAGGAGGACAGCGCATCTCCAGCTTCAGCGGAGGAACGCTGTATTACAGGGCTGGAGCTAGCAGGTGACGGTGCTGAGCCACCAGTAGCCCGTGTTGACTTACCTGCCCCAGAGCGGCAGGTTTTCAAGGTAAAGCGTCACCCTGAAACAAACAGAGAATTGATTGACTGGTTTCTGGAAGTGGAGAAAAGGTGTCTTATTGTTGGTGACTCAAATTTATCCAGAATCCCTGAATATTCCATCCCAGATCTACAGATTGAGAGTTATCCAGGTGCTAATTTTCGCCACATGCAGGCTTTATTTGAGATAGCCCACGTTCCGTGGGATTTGGTGGTTCAGAATGTGGTCATTGCAGCCGGCATTAACGCCAAAGGTCAGAACATTAAAGAAACTGCAGTTAAACAGCTCCAGCGGGCTCTGAAGATGGCTAAACACAGATTTCCATCTGCTGTCATCTGGGTTCCCTTGGTTAATTTTTCTGGTAACTTATCTGCAATGGAGCAGAACAACATGAAACTACTAAATCAGCACATTAAAAAAGAAATATGAGACACATCCCCCTGCTGGAGGACTCGCATTTTGCAACAGAAAAAGATGCAATTCACTGGACCGAGGACACGGCCAGAGCAATGTTGGAACATTGGAGGTATTTTTTAAAGTGGAATACCCACTAAGTCCATTCAGGGTAGAGTGTGTAAGGGGACAGCCCTTTATGGCCCCACAATATCATGGTTTTGACTGAAAAGTGATGCCCTGACAGAACAACAAGGTGACCTCCTCAAAAACGGCTTAACTTTTATTTCCATAGATAACTTTTTAAAAAAATCAGACCCAAAACACAAGACTGTATTAATCATGTTTCCTGTTCTTTGTGGGATTAACATTTGGTGGGACAAACCGAAACTTTTGTTAGCACAAGAAAGTGACAACATAAATATAATATTGCTCATAATGGATAAGTGCATAACCCACTGGTGGAGCATTTTCTCATGACCCAGGGTTTTTCTTTATGGTGAACAGTGTGAGAGATTTTGTTATCATTGTTACTGTTATTATGGCTATTGTTCTTATGGTTCTTATTACTGTTTTATGATGATTAGGGCCCGAGCACGGAGTGCAAGGACCCTATTGTAATTCGAATGTTTATTATTATTATTATTATTATTATTATTCTACCGGAAGAGTCGCCTTTTTGAGGCCTTTAACATACCCCAAAACTCACCAAATTTGGCACACACATCAGGAGTCGCGAAAAATTTCGTATTTTATAGGAGATTGGCATGGGCGCAGAAAAACGGCTTGATAGCGCCACCTACGGTGACTTTTGTCCCGACGCCCCGCATACGCTTTAACGTACAAGCTTGATTTTTACAGGGCATGTTCTTCAGATGGAGACCTACAAAAAAGTCTGAAAGGACCCACCTGTCACTCGCACAGGAAGTCTGATATATTGAGGTCAATATGTCATTTTTGCTTCATTTTGGACATTTGCAGGCCTCGCTCTAGAGCGAACTCCTCCTAGAGATTTGTGAATAATGACTCCAAACTTTGGTTTTGTAAACTAAACACATGTCCGATGTTAAATTGCGAAGCTTTTACGTTTTTACGGTTGTTTGTGACCGTGGCGGCGCGTCGAAAATGGAGGTCATTTTGAAAACACGCCATGAAAAGAAAAATGGCCATTACTCAGCCATGCAAAATCCAATATTATCCAAAGTTGATATGCATGATTGTAGTCTGACTTTGAACACATCTGCAGTGGAAGAATCTGGAATAGGTGTAGCGCCACCTGCTGGTAAAAGGAAATGACATGTTTTACTTGGAGCATCACTGCTCCAAGTAGGATGAGCCGACACACCTCAAAATGATGTCCACCTGTTGAAAAGCCATTGATGTTTACTCTGATAAAAAGCCATAACTTTCAATGCGGGGGTGTGGTCGTGACAGAGCGGCGAAGTTGGGCGTCTCGCCATGCACACAAAAGTTGCTCTCACGTGCACATTCCTTGTCCAATCTCACTGAAATTCAATAGAGGTGATGAGGCTTCCATTCTGAACCCATGGATATGACAATCTTGGACGAGCTCCATAGCGCCACCTAGATATTGACAAATACATTTTATGTCACATTCTGACCTATCTTTTCTCTGTGCTTTGTCCGACATTCATAAAATTACAACAGGAGATACTCATAAGGGTCTTCTCTCATCGTCTAAAGTTTCATGGGTGTACACCTGACGGTGCCTGCGCAAGCCACCACCAAACAGGAAGTGGTTGATTGCGTTGCAGTCAGATAATTAAAAATTCATAAAAAATCAGCCGTTTGTATCACGAGGCTGAGATTTCAGAATGAGAGGCCTCTTACATATCTCCAACTTAGATACACAGCACTTGCATGGGTGAACAAAAAACGGCTCAATAGCGCCACCTACCATGTTTGTTTTTGAGAGCCCCGCCATGTTTTTTAACATACAAGCTTGATATTTACAGGACATGTTCATCAGATGGAAACCTACAAAAAAGTCTCTTGGGACCAAGCTGTCAGTCGCACAGGAAGTCTGCTATATTGATGTCAATATGTCAGTTTTGCTCTATTTTGGTCCTTTGCAGGCCTCGTTCTAGAACGAACTCCTCCTAGAGATTTTTGAACAATGACTCCAAACTTTGGTTTTGTAAACTAAACACATGTCCGATCTTAAATTGCGAAGCTTTTAAGTTTTTACGGTTGTTTGTGACCGTGGCGGCGCGTCAAAATTTGAGGTCGTTTCGAAATCACGCCATGAAAAGAAAAATGGCCATTACTCAGCCATAAATAATCTAATCTGATCCAAATTTGTTGTGCATGATTGTAGTCTGACTTTGAACACATCTGCAGTGGAAAAATCCGAAACAGGTGTAGCGCCACCTGTTGGCAACAGGAAATGACATGTTTTACTTGGAGCATCACTGCTCCAAGTAGGATGAGCAAACACACCTCAAAATGACGTCCACCTGTTGAAAAACCATTGAAGTTTACTCTGATGAAAAACAAATCTTTCAACGCGGGGGTGTGGTCGTGACAGAGCGGCGAAGTTGGGTATCTCGCCATGCACAAATGTTGCTCTCACGTTCACATTCTTTGTCTGATCTCACTGAAATTAAATAGATTTGATGAAACTTCCATTCTGAACCCATGGATATGACAATTTTGGACGAGCTATATATGTTCATAAATGATCATGAAGCATGATCATATAATCAAGCTTCATAGGAAATCAGCCGTTTGTCTCAGGAAGCTGAGATTTCAGAATTAGATGCGTCTTACAAAGCTCCACGTTTGAAAAGCAGCACTATACGTACGAGAAACATCTAACCACCTTAATCACCCTTTTGTGCTGAAAGCAAATTTTTGGACATTTTGTCTCAAGCAAATATTTTTATCATAACATCTGTTTAGTTTATCAGCACCAAAATAAAAAATATTTACATTTATAAAATGAACTGGTCAACTCTAGGATTTTATTTATTCAATCTTACATCCTCAAGCTTTTCATCAGTCTCCCCTGCTGCAGGAGTGGAGTTAGCCCCCCCCCCCCGGCTGTGTGCTCACATGTAAATTAGCCACGAGTGGCAGACAGAAAGTAGAACAGTTAGAAAGCCTAGTTCAACACTAAAATACAGCAATTTCCTTTGTTTTGTTTGTCTTTTATACATCCTTAGCACTAATCATTGCTTTTTTATTCATCCAAAATACAATTAACTTTATATTTTATCTTTTTTTTTTTTTTACAAACAAAATATATGAATGTGCTCCAAAACAAAACCCAGTCTCAGTACACTCCTACAGATGTAACATCAGACAGTAAATGTCTCTTTTATGCTTTTTTAATCAATGCTGCAACTTCTTTTCATTTCCTTTCAATACACCCAAAGAAATTAAACTACAACGACAACAAACACAACATATAGCAAATGTCTCTAAGAAGATTGTGTATATACATTATGTACCACCTTTAAACACCAAATAAATAACAAATCTTTCTAATACAATCACAAAAAATGGAACACAAAATGTAAAACCCAAATTAGAAATTGCAATTTTAAAAAGATACATTTTTCAGCAGCTTTTCAAAATCAATCACATATTTTACTCTTCTGTGGATGAAACAAAGAAGTCCAGAGCAATGTAGCCACTTCTCCAAAGTCTCTGTCACCTTCAGTTTTACACAAAGTCTGTGAAAATCCACCATACATTGGTCACATGTATTCAGAGACCGGCTAAAAGTCCACAATTGTAAAAGCTCTTATATAGACAACTGTTTGTTTGCTTGGAGCTCTAAATATAAAAAAATGCTTTTCTATCACCTAGACACAGATGGAGAACCATATCAACTGGATTAGTAACAGGGAAACATGTTTAGGTTTAAACTTACATCAATAGACAACATGAAGCTGTTCATCACATTTTTGACCTAAACATGTAAACACATCCTTGGCTCTGCGGTTAGGAAATGGTACTTGGGAATCTCTTCATACCAGGAGCCAGCCTGAACATTGGAACATCACCACAGTGCCCATCCAGACTGGGACAGCAACGGGGTCCACTTCAGAGCCGTGAGCTGCTGTGTTTAACTCCAGCTGTCCCAGCAAGGGAGACAACTGCAGCAACATCCACTGACCAAGCTGGCAAGCCCTGGCAGAAAAGATCCCCACAAGAAAAACACTGGCTCAGGCAGGCTGGTCAATAAAAAAATATAGTTTTACCAATGTCTTGCAGCTCGCAGATCAAGTGGTTTAGTTTTCCAGTAATGTCAGTCAAGAATACAAGTTCAGATTCACCATATTCAGCAGATATCTCCACCAATAGCACCTTAAAAATCCTGTTCTGTTTTGCTTTGCAGCTGAGGTTGTTTACGATTTTCAGAATAAGAGTCATTATATGTCCAGAGCCAATCACTTCTGCACATAAGGCCTACTGGTGAAAGAAGCAGCAGTAATGCAGACATTTTGGAAAGTCTTGGTCAGCTTTACAGTGAGTGATGAAACCTGTTTGTCGGTCAATCATAGCAGGAGCCCCGTCTGCAGGTATGGCTACCAGCTTTTCTAATGGTACCTTTTTCTGCACAAAAACTCCTTCACCGTGTTATACATTTCAACTCCTCTTGTAGTTGTCTGTTAGGGCAGATGTGTCAGGAATTCTTCTCTTGTGGAAACCAAAAGCTATGCTGTACTGTTGCCGTCCACAGACTCATCACACTGGACGTTAACCACCTGCACTTTGTAAGATCCCGGTCCAGCTAATTGGCCAAGTTATCAGACATAGCTGACATTCATCTAGACATTGTAGTGGAAATTGAATGAGTTCTATTGTTCTCATTCTTAGGAACAGTGATAGCAATTATCATCATTGCTTGTTTCTTAATCTGATAAAAACCTTCTTCTACTTGATGAGAAAATGAGCAGGTCTAAACGAGGCTTAGATTTAAGAATTTTTTTCATGCTATATGCAAAAGTCTTTGTCCTTTAAGGCAACAGATTATAGTCACCCCCCCCCCCCCCCCCACAGGCTGCTGTCATATTAACATTAGCATGGAGCTCCAGAATGGACAAGAAAAAACGACGAGAATGGCTCGAGCAGGGCGTTGCTCACGGGGCGGTCGCTCGTGCCAGGCGGTGGCACGTGCTCGGGCCCGCTAAATGCTACTTGTAGCTTTAATTATTATTATTACTTTAACCCTACCCCTGGTCCTGTTTCTAACCCTAACCTTTAGTTTAATCTGAACCCTAATCCCAACCCTTAATCAGTTATTAGAAATTTAAATAATCTTAAACATAAAGCAATAACATGGTTGGAAGGAAAAGGTTTTGTTTCACGTGTCTTTTTGCCTGGTTAGCAGTATGCATGCAGGGGAGGGGCTTAGAACGCACAGGGCCCATGGCTCAGGACACGCAGGGCCCATGAGGCCGACGCGTGCTCCTTGGTAAGACACTGTGAATAAAACAGCCACCTTTTGTCTCTCACTTCACTTTTACGCCTGTCCAGCCAAGTTGTAGCTGTTGTGGTGTGCATAGAGCCTGATGAAGGCAGAATTTGCCGAAACGCGTAGCGAGCACACTTTATTCTAATTTTGTATTGTTTATTTATTTATTTTCTTACATTTTTGTGAATAAAAACACTCATTTAAGTGGTTGTCCCGCTTTTTTCTTTTTTTCTTTTTTCAAAGTTTGCAAGTTTTTCTATTTTTGATTACATTCTTGCCTGGTGGAAAAACCGTAACACCTGCCATGCACTTCTACGACGGAGAGGAGGATGGAGGTGCTTGGACCACGGTGCGCTACGGGAGGAGACACTACAGAAATCCCCGTGCGCTCAGCTTTAATTACCGGGGCCGACCGGACCATAGGATGGACCGTGCATTTCCCGTCTCCGGCTGGAAGAGGGCGCCAAGGTTCCCAAATTTTGGCTGGAGTAGGGCTTCACCTTCAAATCCTAACTGGCCTGCGCCTCCTATGTACGACGGGTCCCGGCCTTATTTTCCACAGCCCCGCTCTTATGCAGCAGCGGTCCGGGGCTCACCTACCAGACGAGCGACAAGATTTGGACCCCCAGCAGATGTTAGGCAGGACCTCCGGCGACCTGCAGATGAAAGACTTGGACAGCTTATCCGCAAATTACATGCTGTAATTAAGATGGTGCATCACTTACAAAACGTGACCATCACGCCGGACAGACCAGAACCTCTGATGATCACTCGCATAGTGGACTCATTAACCTCACTGATTAAACCCGCTGATCCCACGGATGATGTGTTAGACCTCATTGAGGGCAACGCAAAAAACTGGGGACAGAACACACTGCAGATCCTCCAGGATCACTACCAAAAGAGGCTGGAGAAACTTTTACAGGATCTCCCCGGTGATTTAACCCGAGATTGGAGGGAAGCCTTCATCGTGGCGACACGATGGGCTTGCAGAAATCTACCTCGGATCACGCAGGATGTTCTCGATCAGGCAGAGGCCCTGATCATCACCTGCAGATCAGACTCGGAGCGGCGAAGTCCAGCGGCTACGACACCACCCCCGGCAGGGTCTGATAGCCGCCGGGGGCCGCGCACATCAGGAGGAAGAAAAAAGAGGACCCGTCAACCTGAGCGGGTCTCCATGAGCATTCAAGCTGAATGTTACGAGGCCACAAACCGATCAGTTGGAACTATGACGGACATGAGACCAGCTTGGCCTCCAGATGCAGTTCCAGCAGCCGCTGCCGAGAAGCAGCGTGGACCGCGAACGGCGACCCGCCGCCACCCCTTCGTGGCGCGTGAGGAATTTCTCCCTCAGATTGTGGGGATAACTTCACCCTCTGCTCCCAGACCGGCAGCACGGGCGCCACCTTCCCGAATTTCAGCACTGGACAGCTCCCAGGAGGAGGAAAGCTCCGATAGAGAGGAGAACCGCGGCGGGGAGGTTCTTCACGAGGAGGAGGAGGAGGAGGAGTTCGATAATGAATACGACAGCGAGGAAGATGGGGATGAGGCGGACACGGACGCTGACCCCCCAGCTTCAGGTAGTTCGGGGCTGGATCATATTGTAAGGCCTGGAGGGTTGAAAGATGGGGTAAACAACAAAAAATTGAATGAGGGTATTGAAGGGCTAGAGGAATGATCTGGGGAGAGCGCACGCACACCACCAAAGAGGACCCAAATTCTTGGCCACAATGACAATTTATTCCGATGGAAAAAACATATGAATGGCCAAAAAGTTCCAGTTAAAAGACACTTAAAACAAGCATAAAATGCGTCTAAAAATTCTAGGCACGGATTAAAACAGTAAAACACGATAAAAATCCCAGGAACAGTTAAAAAGGATAAAAGAGACCTAAAAGTCCAAAGAACAGTTAAAACTGGTTTAAAAATGCAGCTCAAAGGGGGGAATCACTGATCCCAAACCAGGAGACGTCTCTCTTCCCCCGACGCTGTTCCGAGGATCCCTCCAGTCATACACACAAAGACCTGGGGGGCGGGCTCCGTTCCGCCTCTGGGGTTTGTGACCGGCACTCCTCCGCGTCACCTCCAGCTGGCTCTCCTGGACACGCTGGAATCTGTGGAAACAGGCAAGCGGCAGCACGAAAAGCAATTCCTGATGCAGGCTGCCACTAGCCCTCCCACCTATTTCCACCAGTCTGCTGAAGCCCGTTCGGCTACTTACACACAGGCAGGGTCCCTGCCCTGCCCTTGCGTGTCGATCGCTCTGCAGACTGATGGTCCCAGCGCCCAGCGCTCTCAGAGTGTGTGTCCCGATCACAGCGAGTCTTCCCGACGTCTGGCGGTCCCGACGTCTGGCGGTCCCGACGTCTGGCGGTCCCGACGTCTGGCGGTCCCGGCGTCCCACTCGCGCCCCGCGTGCATGCGCCTGCTGTCGGTGTGCGACTGCCTTTGGCTTTCCTCCTCAGGACTTTTATAAGTCCCTCCTGATGAGGAGCAGGTGCGGTGGATCGGCGCGCTATGTTACAAGGGGGGTGTGTCCATAGAAAGCATGCAACAAACAGGTAGCACCACAAACATGCAAAAGAAAAACACCCTACAACATGCAATCCCCCCACATCATCACAATATTTCGGACAGCCCGGGTGTGACAGAATGCCAGGAGGACAGCGCATCTCCAGCTTCAGCGGAGGAACGCTGTATTACAGGGCTGGAGCTAGCAGGTGACGGTGCTGAGCCACCAGTAGCCCGTGTTGACTTACCTGCCCCAGAGCGGCAGGTTTTCAAGGTAAAGCGTCACCCTGAAACAAACAGAGAATTGATTGACTGGTTTCTGGAAGTGGAGAAAAGGTGTCTTATTGTTGGTGACTCAAATTTATCCAGAATCCCTGAATATTCCATCCCAGATCTACAGATTGAGAGGTGTCCAGGTGCTAATTTTCGCCACATGCAGGCTTTATTTGAGATAGCCCACGTTCCGTGGGATTTGGTGGTTCAGAATGTGGTCATTACAGCCGGCATTAACGCCAAAGGTCAGAACATTAAAGAAACTGCAGTTAAACAGCTCCAGCGGGCTCTGAAGATGGCTGAACACAGATTTCCATCTGCTGTCATCTGGGTTCCCTTGGTTAATTTTTCTGGTAACTTATCTGCAATGGAGCAGAACAACATGAAACTACTAAATCAGCATGTTAAAAAAGAAATATGAGACACATCCCCCTGCTGGAGGACTCGCATTTTGCAACAGAAAAAGATGCAATTCACTGGACCGAGGACACGGCCAGAGCAATGTTGGAACATTGGAGGTATGTTTTAAAGTGGAATACCCACTAAGTCCATTCAGGGTAGAGTGTGTAAGGGGACAGCCCTTTATGGCCCCACAATATCATGGTTTTGACTGAAAAGTGATGCCCTGACAGAACAACAAGGTGACCTCCTCAAAAACGGTTTAACTTTTATTTCCATAGATAACTTTTTAAAAAAATACAGACCCAAAACACAAGACTGTATTAATCATGTTTCCTGTTCTTTGTGGGATTAACATTTGGTGGGACAAACCGAAACTTTTGTTAGCACAAGAAAGTGACAACATAAATATAATATTGCTCATAATGGATAGGTGCATAACCCACTGGTGGAGCATTTTCTCATGACCCAGGGTTTTTCTTTATGGTGAACAGTGTGAGAGATTTTGTTATCATTGTTACTGTTATTATGGCTATTGTTCTTATGGTTCTTATTACTGTTTTATGATGATTATTATTATTACTTTAACCCTACCCCTGGTCCTGTTTCTAACCCTAACCTTTAGTTTAATCTGAACCCTAATCCCAACCCTTAATCAGTTATTAGACATTTAAATAATCTTAAACATAAAGCAATAACATGGTTGGAAGGAAAAGGTTTTGTTTCACGTGTCTTTTTGCCTGGTTAGCAGTATGCATGCAGGGGAGGGGCTTAGAACGCACAGGGCCCATGGCTCAGGACACGCAGGGCCCATGAGGCCGACGCGTGCTCCTTGGTAAGACAGTGTGAATAAAACAGCCACCTTTTGTCTCTCACTTCACTTTTACGCCTGTCCAGCCAAGTTGTAGCTGTTGTGGTGTGCATAGAGCCTGATGAAGGCAGAATTTGCCGAAACGCGTAGCGAGCACACTTTATTCTAATTTTGTATTGTTTATTTTTTATTTTTTTACATTTTTGTGAATAAAAACACTCATTTAAGTGGTTGTCCCGCTTTTTTCTTTTTTCAAAGTTTGCAAGTTTTTCTATTTTTGATTACATTCTTGCCTGGTGGAAAAACCGTAACACCTGCCATGCACTTCTACGACGGAGAGGAGGATGGAGGTGCTTGGACCACGGTGCGCTACGGGAGGAGACACTACAGAAATCCCCGTGCGCTCAGCTTTAATTACCGGGGCCGACCGGACCATAGGATGGACCGTGCATTTCCCGTCTCCGGCTGGAAGAGGGCGCCAAGGTTCCCAAATTTTGGCTGGAGTAGGGCTTCACCTTCAAATCCTAACTGGCCTGCGCCTCCTATGTACGACGGGTCCCGGCCTTATTTTCCACAGCCCCGCTCTTATGCAGCAGCGGTCCGGGGCTCACCTACCAGACGAGCGACAAGATTTGGACCCCCAGCAGATGTTAGGCAGGACCTCCGGCGACCTGCAGATGAAAGACTTGGACAGCTTATCCGCAAATTACATGCTGTAATTAAGATGGTGCATCACTTACAAAACGTGACCATCACGCCGGACAGACCAGAACCTCTGATGATCGCTCGCATAGTGGACTCATTAACCTCACTGATTAAACCCGCTGATCCCACGGATGATGTGTTAGACCTCATTGAAGGCAACGCAAAAAAATGGGGACAGAACACACTGCAGATCCTCCAGGATCACTACCAAAAGAGGCTGGAGAAACTTTTACAGGATCTCCCCGGTGATTTAACCCGAGATTGGAGGGAAGCCTTCATCGTGGCGACACGATGGGCTTGCAGAAATCTACCTCGGATCACGCAGGATGTTCTCGATCAGGCAGAGGCCCTGATCATCACCTGCAGATCAGACTCGGAGCGGCGAAGTCCAGCGGCTAGGACACCACCCCCCGGCAGGGTCTGATAGCCGCCGGGGGCCGCGCACATCAGGAGGAAGAAAAAAGAGGACCCGTCAACCTGAGCGGGTCTCCATGAGCATTCAAGCTGAATGTTACGAGGCCACAAACCGATCAGTTGGAACTATGACGGACATGAGACCAGCTTGGCCTCCAGATGCAGTTCCAGCAGCCGCTGCCGAGAAGCAGCGTGGACCGCGAACGGCGACCCGCCGCCACCCCTTCGTGGCGCGTGAGGAATTTCTCCCTCAGATTGTGGGGATAACTTCACCCTCTGCTCCCAGACCGGCAGCACGGGCGCCACCTTCCCGAATTTCAGCACTGGACAGCTCCCAGGAGGAGGAAAGCTCCGATAGAGAGGAGAACCGCGGCGGGGAGGTTCTTCACGAGGAGGAGGAGGAGGAGGAGTTCGATAATGAATACGACAGCGAGGAAGATGGGGATGAGGCGGACACGGACGCTGACCCCCCAGCTTCAGGTAGTTCGGGGCTGGATCATATTGTAAGGCCTGGAGGGTTGAAAGATGGGGTAAACAACAAAAAATTGAATGAGGGTATTGAAGGGCTAGAGGAATGATCTGGGGAGAGCGCACGCACACCACCAAAGAGGACCCAAATTCTTGGCCACAATGACAATTTATTCCGATGGAAAAAACATATGAATGGCCAAAAAGTTCCAGTTAAAAGACACTTAAAACAAGCATAAAATGCGTCTAAAAATTCTAGGCACGGATTAAAACAGTAAAACACGATAAAAATCCCAGGAACAGTTAAAAAGGATAAAAGAGACCTAAAAGTCCAAAGAACAGTTAAAACTGGTTTAAAAATGCAGCTCAAAGGGGGGAATCACTGATCCCAAACCAGGAGACGTCTCTCTTCCCCCGACGCTGTTCCGAGGATCCCTCCAGTCATACACACAAAGACCTGGGGGGCGGGCTCCGTTCCGCCTCTGGGGTTTGTGACCGGCACTCCTCCGCGTCACCTCCAGCTGGCTCTCCTGGACACGCTGGAATCTGTGGAAACAGGCAAGCGGCAGCACGAAAAGCAATTCCTGATGCAGGCTGCCACTAGCCCTCCCACCTATTTCCACCAGTCTGCTGAAGCCCGTTCGGCTACTTACACACAGGCAGGGTCCCTGCCCTGCCCTTGCGTGTCGATCGCTCTGCAGACTGATGGTCCCAGCGCCCAGCGCTCTCAGAGTGTGTGTCCCGATCACAGCGAGTCTTCCCGACGTCTGGCGGTCCCGACGTCTGGCGGTCCCGGCGTCCCACTCGCGCCCCGCGTGCATGCGCCTGCTGTCGGTGTGCGACTGCCTTTGGCTTTCCTCCTCAGGACTTTTATAAGTCCCTCCTGATGAGGAGCAGGTGTGGTGGATCGGCGCGCTATGTTACAAGGGGGGTGTGTCCATAGAAAGCATGCAACAAACAGGTAGCACCACAAACATGCAAAAGAAAAACACCCTACAACATGCAATCCCCCCACATCATCACAATATTTCGGACAGCCCGGGTGTGACAGAATGCCAGGAGGACAGCGCATCTCCAGCTTCAGCGGAGGAACGCTGTATTACAGGGCTGGAGCTAGCAGGTGACGGTGCTGAGCCACCAGTAGCCCGTGTTGACTTACCTGCCCCAGAGCGGCAGGTTTTCAAGGTAAAGCGTCACCCTGAAACAAACAGAGAATTGATTGACTGGTTTCTGGAAGTGGAGAAAAGGTGTCTTATTGTTGGTGACTCAAATTTATCCAGAATCCCTGAATATTCCATCCCAGATCTACAGATTGAGAGGTGTCCAGGTGCTAATTTTCGCCACATGCAGGCTTTATTTGAGATAGCCCACGTTCCGTGGGATTTGGTGGTTCAGAATGTGGTCATTGCAGCCGGCATTAACGCCAAAGGTCAGAACATTAAAGAAACTGCAGTTAAACAGCTCCAGCGGGCTCTGAAGATGGCTAAACACAGATTTCCATCTGCTGTCATCTGGGTTCCCTTGGTTAATTTTTCTGGTAACTTATCTGCAATGGAGCAGAACAACATGAAACTACTAAATCAGCATATTAAAAAAGAAATATGAGACACATCCCCCTGCTGGAGGACTCGCATTTTGCAACAGAAAAAGATGCAATTCACTGGACCGAGGACACGGCCAGAGCAATGTTGGAACATTGGAGGTATTTTTTAAAGTGGAATACCCACTAAGTCCATTCAGGGTAGAGTGTGTAAGGAGACAGCCCTTTATGGCCCCACAATATCATGGTTTTGACTGAAAAGTGATGCCCTGACAGAACAACAAGGTGACCTCCTCAAAAACGGTTTAACTTTTATTTCCATAGATAACTTTTTAAAAAAAATACAGACCCAAAACACAAGACTGTATTGATCATGTTTCCTGTTCTTTGTGGGATTAACATTTGGTGGGATAAACCGAAACTTTTGTTAGCACAAGAAAGTGACAACATAAATATAATATTGCTCATAATGGATAGGTGCATAACCCACTGGTGGAGCATTTTCTCATGACCCAGGGTTTTTCTTTATGGTGAACAGTGTGAGAGATTTTGTTATCATTGTTACTGTTATTATGGCTATTGTTCTTATGGTTCTTATTACTGTTTTATGATGATTAGGGCCCGAGCACGGAGTGCAAGGACCCTATTGTAATTCGAATGTTTATTATTATTATTATTATTATTATTATTCTACCGGAAGAGTCGCCTTTTTGAGGCCTTTAACATACCCCAAAACTCACCAAATTTGGCACACACATCAGGAGTCGCGAAAAATTTCGTATTTTATAGGAGATTGGCATGGGCGCAGAAAAACGGCTTGATAGCGCCACCTACGGTGACTTTTGTCCCGACGCCCCGCATACGCTTTAACGTACAAGCTTGATTTTTACAGGGCATGTTCTTCAGATGGAGACCTACAAAAAAGTCTGAAAGGACCCACCTGTCACTCGCACAGGAAGTCTGATATATTGAGGTCAATATGTCATTTTTGCTTCATTTTGGACATTTGCAGGCCTCGCTCTAGAGCGAACTCCTCCTAGAGATTTGTGAATAATGACTCCAAACTTTGGTTTTGTAAACTAAACACATGTCCGATGTTAAATTGCGAAGCTTTTACGTTTTTACGGTTGTTTGTGACCGTGGCGGCGCGTCGAAAATGGAGGTCATTTTGAAAACACGCCATGAAAAGAAAAATGGCCATTACTCAGCCATGCAAAATCCAATATTATCCAAAGTTGATATGCATGATTGTAGTCTGACTTTGAACACATCTGCAGTGGAAGAATCTGGAATAGGTGTAGCGCCACCTGCTGGTAAAAGGAAATGACATGTTTTACTTGGAGCATCACTGCTCCAAGTAGGATGAGCCGACACACCTCAAAATGATGTCCACCTGTTGAAAAGCCATTGATGTTTACTCTGATAAAAAGCCATAACTTTCAATGCGGGGGTGTGGTCGTGACAGAGCGGCGAAGTTGGGCGTCTCGCCATGCACACAAAAGTTGCTCTCACGTGCACATTCCTTGTCCAATCTCACTGAAATTCAATAGAGGTGATGAGGCTTCCATTCTGAACCCATGGATATGACAATCTTGGACGAGCTCCATAGCGCCACCTAGATATTGACAAATACATTTTATGTCACATTCTGACCTATCTTTTCTCTGTGCTTTGTCCGACATTCATAAAATTACAACAGGAGATACTCATAAGGGTCTTCTCTCATCGTCTAAAGTTTCATGGGTGTACACCTGACGGTGCCTGCGCAAGCCACCACCAAACAGGAAGTGGTTGATTGCGTTGCAGTCAGATAATTAAAAATTCATAAAAAATCAGCCGTTTGTATCACGAGGCTGAGATTTCAGAATGAGAGGCCTCTTACATATCTCCAACTTAGATACACAGCACTTGCATGGGTGAACAAAAAACGGCTCAATAGCGCCACCTACCATGTTTGTTTTTGAGAGCCCCGCCATGTTTTTTAACATACAAGCTTGATATTTACAGGACATGTTCATCAGATGGAAACCTACAAAAAAGTCTCTTGGGACCAAGCTGTCAGTCGCACAGGAAGTCTGCTATATTGATGTCAATATGTCAGTTTTGCTCTATTTTGGTCCTTTGCAGGCCTCGTTCTAGAACGAACTCCTCCTAGAGATTTTTGAACAATGACTCCAAACTTTGGTTTTGTAAACTAAACACATGTCCGATCTTAAATTGCGAAGCTTTTAAGTTTTTACGGTTGTTTGTGACCGTGGCGGCGCGTCAAAATTTGAGGTCGTTTCGAAATCACGCCATGAAAAGAAAAATGGCCATTACTCAGCCATAAATAATCTAATCTGATCCAAATTTGTTGTGCATGATTGTAGTCTGACTTTGAACACATCTGCAGTGGAAAAATCCGAAACAGGTGTAGCGCCACCTGTTGGCAACAGGAAATGACATGTTTTACTTGGAGCATCACTGCTCCAAGTAGGATGAGCAAACACACCTCAAAATGACGTCCACCTGTTGAAAAACCATTGAAGTTTACTCTGATGAAAAACAAATCTTTCAACGCGGGGGTGTGGTCGTGACAGAGCGGCGAAGTTGGGTATCTCGCCATGCACAAATGTTGCTCTCACGTTCACATTCTTTGTCTGATCTCACTGAAATTAAATAGATTTGATGAAACTTCCATTCTGAACCCATGGATATGACAATTTTGGACGAGCTATATATGTTCATAAATGATCATGAAGCATGATCATATAATCAAGCTTCATAGGAAATCAGCCGTTTGTCTCAGGAAGCTGAGATTTCAGAATTAGATGCGTCTTACAAAGCTCCACGTTTGAAAAGCAGCACTATACGTACGAGAAACATCTAACCACCTTAATCACCCTTTTGTGCTGAAAGCAAATTTTTGGACATTTTGTCTCAAGCAAATATTTTTATCATAACATCTGTTTAGTTTATCAGCACCAAAATAAAAAATATTTACATTTATAAAATGAACTGGTCAACTCTAGGATTTTATTTATTCAATCTTACATCCTCAAGCTTTTCATCAGTCTCCCCTGCTGCAGGAGTGGAGTTAGCCCCCCCCCCCCCTCCGGCTGTGTGCTCACATGTAAATTAGCCACGAGTGGCAGACAGAAAGTAGAACAGTTAGAAAGCCTAGTTCAACACTAAAATACAGCAATTTCCTTTGTTTTGTTTGTCTTTTATACATCCTTAGCACTAATCATTGCTTTTTTATTCATCCAAAATACAATTAACTTTATATTTTATCTTTTTTTTTTTTTTACAAACAAAATATATGAATGTGCTCCAAAACAAAACCCAGTCTCAGTACACTCCTACAGATGTAACATCAGACAGTAAATGTCTCTTTTATGCTTTTTTAATCAATGCTGCAACTTCTTTTCATTTCCTTTCAATACACCCAAAGAAATTAAACTACAACGACAACAAACACAACATATAGCAAATGTCTCTAAGAAGATTGTGTATATACATTATGTACCACCTTTAAACACCAAATAAATAACAAATCTTTCTAATACAATCACAAAAAATGGAACACAAAATGTAAAACCCAAATTAGAAATTGCAATTTTAAAAAGATACATTTTTCAGCAGCTTTTCAAAATCAATCACATATTTTACTCTTCTGTGGATGAAACAAAGAAGTCCAGAGCAATGTAGCCACTTCTCCAAAGTCTCTGTCACCTTCAGTTTTACACAAAGTCTGTGAAAATCCACCATACATTGGTCACATGTATTCAGAGACCGGCTAAAAGTCCACAATTGTAAAAGCTCTTATATAGACAACTGTTTGTTTGCTTGGAGCTCTAAATATAAAAAAATGCTTTTCTATCACCTAGACACAGATGGAGAACCATATCAACTGGATTAGTAACAGGGAAACATGTTTAGGTTTAAACTTACATCAATAGACAACATGAAGCTGTTCATCACATTTTTGACCTAAACATGTAAACACATCCTTGGCTCTGCGGTTAGGAAATGGTACTTGGGAATCTCTTCATACCAGGAGCCAGCCTGAACATTGGAACATCACCACAGTGCCCATCCAGACTGGGACAGCAACGGGGTCCACTTCAGAGCCGTGAGCTGCTGTGTTTAACTCCAGCTGTCCCAGCAAGGGAGACAACTGCAGCAACATCCACTGACCAAGCTGGCAAGCCCTGGCAGAAAAGATCCCCACAAGAAAAACACTGGCTCAGGCAGGCTGGTCAATAAAAAAATATAGTTTTACCAATGTCTTGCAGCTCGCAGATCAAGTGGTTTAGTTTTCCAGTAATGTCAGTCAAGAATACAAGTTCAGATTCACCATATTCAGCAGATATCTCCACCAATAGCACCTTAAAAATCCTGTTCTGTTTTGCTTTGCAGCTGAGGTTGTTTACGATTTTCAGAATAAGAGTCATTATATGTCCAGAGCCAATCACTTCTGCACATAAGGCCTACTGGTGAAAGAAGCAGCAGTAATGCAGACATTTTGGAAAGTCTTGGTCAGCTTTACAGTGAGTGATGAAACCTGTTTGTCGGTCAATCATAGCAGGAGCCCCGTCTGCAGGTATGGCTACCAGCTTTTCTAATGGTACCTTTTTCTGCACAAAAACTCCTTCACCGTGTTATACATTTCAACTCCTCTTGTAGTTGTCTGTTAGGGCAGATGTGTCAGGAATTCTTCTCTTGTGGAAACCAAAAGCTATGCTGTACTGTTGCCGTCCACAGACTCATCACACTGGACGTTAACCACCTGCACTTTGTAAGATCCCGGTCCAGCTAATTGGCCAAGTTATCAGACATAGCTGACATTCATCTAGACATTGTAGTGGAAATTGAATGAGTTCTATTGTTCTCATTCTTAGGAACAGTGATAGCAATTATCATCATTGCTTGTTTCTTAATCTGATAAAAACCTTCTTCTACTTGATGAGAAAATGAGCAGGTCTAAACGAGGCTTAGATTTAAGAATTTTTTTCATGCTATATGCAAAAGTCTTTGTCCTTTAAGGCAACAGATTATAGTCACCCCCCCCCCCCCCCCCCCCCACAGGCTGCTGTCATATTAACATTAGCATGGAGCTCCAGAATGGACAAGAAAAAACGACGAGAATGGCTCGAGCAGGGCGTTGCTCACGGGGCGGTCGCTCGTGCCAGGCGGTGGCACGTGCTCGGGCCCGCTAAATGCTACTTGTAGCTTTAATTATTATTATTACTTTAACCCTACCCCTGGTCCTGTTTCTAACCCTAACCTTTAGTTTAATCTGAACCCTAATCCCAACCCTTAATCAGTTATTAGAAATTTAAATAATCTTAAACATAAAGCAATAACATGGTTGGAAGGAAAAGGTTTTGTTTCACGTGTCTTTTTGCCTGGTTAGCAGTATGCATGCAGGGGAGGGGCTTAGAACGCACAGGGCCCATGGCTCAGGACACGCAGGGCCCATGAGGCCGACGCGTGCTCCTTGGTAAGACAGTGTGAATAAAACAGCCACCTTTTGTCTCTCACTTCACTTTTACGCCTGTCCAGCCAAGTTGTAGCTGTTGTGGTGTGCATAGAGCCTGATGAAGGCAGAATTTGCCGAAACGCGTAGCGAGCACACTTTATTCTAATTTTGTATTGTTTATTTATTTATTTTTTTACATTTTTGTGAATAAAAACACTCATTTAAGTGGTTGTCCCGCTTTTTTCTTTTTTCAAAGTTTGCAAGTTTTTCTATTTTTGATTACATTCTTGCCTGGTGGAAAAACCGTAACACCTGCCATGCACTTCTACGACGGAGAGGAGGATGGAGGTGCTTGGACCACGGTGCGCTACGGGAGGAGACACTACAGAAATCCCCGTGCGCTCAGCTTTAATTACCGGGGCCGACCGGACCATAGGATGGACCGTGCATTTCCCGTCTCCGGCTGGAAGAGGGCGCCAAGGTTCCCAAATTTTGGCTGGAGTAGGGCTTCACCTTCAAATCCTAACTGGCCTGCGCCTCCTATGTACGACGGGTCCCGGCCTTATTTTCCACAGCCCCGCTCTTATGCAGCAGCGGTCCGGGGCTCACCTACCAGACGAGCGACAAGATTTGGACCCCCAGCAGATGTTAGGCAGGACCTCCGGCGACCTGCAGATGAAAGACTTGGACAGCTTATCCGCAAATTACATGCTGTAATTAAGATGGTGCATCACTTACAAAACGTGACCATCACGCCGGACAGACCAGAACCTCTGATGATCGCTCGCATAGTGGACTCATTAACCTCACTGATTAAACCCGCTGATCCCACGGATGATGTGTTAGACCTCATTGAGGGCAACGCAAAAAACTGGGGACAGAACACACTGCAGATCCTCCAGGATCACTACCAAGAGAGGCTGGAGAAACTTTTACAGGATCTCCCCGGTGATTTAACCCGAGATTGGAGGGAAGCCTTCATCGTGGCGACACGATGGGCTTGCAGAAATCTACCTCGGATCACGCAGGATGTTCTCGATCAGGCAGAGGCCCTGATCATCACCTGCAGATCAGACTCGGAGCGGCGAAGTCCAGCGGCTACGACACCACCCCCCGGCAGGGTCTGATAGCCGCCGGGGGCCGCGCACATCAGGAGGAAGAAAAAAGAGGACCCGTCAACCTGAGCGGGTCTCCATGAGCATTCAAGCTGAATGTTACGAGGCCACAAACCGATCAGTTGGAACTATGACGGACATGAGACCAGCTTGGCCTCCAGATGCAGTTCCAGCAGCCGCTGCCGAGAAGCAGCGTGGACCGCGAACGGCGACCCGCCGCAACCCCTTCGTGGCGCGTGAGGAATTTCTCCCTCAGATTGTGGGGATAACTTCACCCTCTGCTCCCAGACCGGCAGCACGGGCGCCACCTTCCCGAATTTCAGCACTGGACAGCTCCCAGGAGGAGGAAAGCTCCGATAGAGAGGAGAACCGCGGCGGGGAGGTTCTTCACGAGGAGGAGGAGGAGGAGGAGTTCGATAATGAATACGACAGCGAGGAAGATGGGGATGAGGCGGACACGGACGCTGACCCCCCAGCTTCAGGTAGTTCGGGGCTGGATCATATTTCGGACAGCCCGGGTGTGACAGAATGCCAGGAGGACAGCGCATCTCCAGCTTCAGCGGAGGAACGCTGTATTACAGGGCTGGAGCTAGCAGGTGACGGTGCTGAGCCACCAGTAGCCCGTGTTGACTTACCTGCCCCAGAGCGGCAGGTTTTCAAGGTAAAGCGTCACCCTGAAACAAACAGAGAATTGATTGACTGGTTTCTGGAAGTGGAGAAAAGGTGTCTTATTGTTGGTGACTCAAATTTATCCAGAATCCCTGAATATTCGATCCCAGATCTACAGATTGAGAGTTATCCAGGTGCTAATTTTCGCCACATGCAGGCTTTATTTGAGATAGCCCACGTTCCGTGTGATTTGGTGGTTCAGAATGTGGTCATTGCAGCCGGCATTAACGCCAAAGGTCAGAACATTAAAGAAACTGCAGTTAAACAGCTCCAGCGGGCTCTGAAGATGGCTAAACACAGATTTCCATCTGCTGTCATCTGGGTTCCCTTGGTTAATTTTTCTGGTAACTTATCTGCAATGGAGCAGAACAACATGAAACTACTAAATCAGCATATTAAAAAAAAATATGAGACACATCCCCCTGCTGGAGGACTCGCATTTTGCAACAGAAAAAGATGCAATTCACTGGACCGAGGACACGGCCAGAGCAATGTTGGAACATTGGAGGTATTTTTTAAAGTGGAATACCCACTAAGTCCATTCAGGGTAGAGTGTGTAAGGGGACAGCCCTTTATGGCCCCACAATATCATGGTTTTGACTGAAAAGTGATGCCCTGACAGAACAACAAGGTGACCTCCTCAAAAACGGCTTAACTTTTATTTCCATAGATAACTTTTTAAAAAAATCAGACCCAAAACACAAGACTGTATTAATCATGTTTCCTGTTCTTTGTGGGATTAACATTTGGTGGGACAAACCGAAACTTTTGTTAGCACAAGAAAGTGACAACATAAATATAATATTGCTCATAATGGATAGGTGCATAACCCACTGGTGGAGCATTTTCTCATGACCCAGGGTTTTTCTTTATGGTGAACAGTGTGAGAGATTTTGTTATCATTGTTACTGTTATTATGGCTATTGTTCTTATGGTTCTTATTACTGTTTTATGATGATTATTATTATTACTTTAACCCTACCCCTGGTCCTGTTTCTAACCCTAACCTTTAGTTTAATCTGAACCCTAATCCCAACCCTTAATCAGTTATTAGACATTTAAATAATCTTAAACATAAAGCAATAACATGGTTGGAAGGAAAAGGTTTTGTTTCACGTGTCTTTTTGCCTGGTTAGCAGTATGCATGCAGGGGAGGGGCTTAGAACGCACAGGGCCCATGGCTCAGGACACGCAGGGCCCATGAGGCCGACGCGTGCTCCTTGGTAAGACAGTGTGAATAAAACAGCCACCTTTTGTCTCTCACTTCACTTTTACGCCTGTCCAGCCAAGTTGTAGCTGTTGTGGTGTGCATAGAGCCTGATGAAGGCAGAATTTGCCGAAACGCGTAGCGAGCACACTTTATTCTAATTTTGTATTGTTTATTTATTTATTTTTTTACATTTTTGTGAATAAAAACACTCATTTAAGTGGTTGTCCCGCTTTTTTCTTTTTTTCTTTTTTCAAAGTTTGCAAGTTTTTCTATTTTTGATTACATTCTTGCCTGGTGGAAAAACCGTAACACCTGCCATGCACTTCTACGACGGAGAGGAGGATGGAGGTGCTTGGACCACGGTGCGCTACGGGAGGAGACACTACAGAAATCCCCGTGCGCTCAGCTTTAATTACCGGGGCCGACCGGACCATAGGATGGACCGTGCATTTCCCGTCTCCGGCTGGAAGAGGGCGCCAAGGTTCCCAAATTTTGGCTGGAGTAGGGCTTCACCTTCAAATCCTAACTGGCCTGCGCCTCCTATGTACGACGGGTCCCGGCCTTATTTTCCACAGCCCCGCTCTTATGCAGCAGCGGTCCGGGGCTCACCTACCAGACGAGCGACAAGATTTGGACCCCCAGCAGATGTTAGGCAGGACGACCTGCAGATGAAAGACTTGGACAGCTTATCCGCAAATTACATGCTGTAATTAAGATGGTGCATCACTTACAAAACGTGACCATCACGCCGGACAGACCAGAACCTCTGATGATCGCTCGCATAGTGGACTCATTAACCTCACTGATTAAACCCGCTGATCCCACGGATGATGTGTTAGACCTCATTGAGGGCAACGCAAAAAACTGGGGACAGAACACACTGCAGATCCTCCAGGATCACTACCAAAAGAGGCTGGAGAAACTTTTACAGGATCTCCCGGGTGATTTAACCCGAGATTGGAGGGAAGCCTTCATCGTGGCGACACGATGGGCTTGCAGAAATCTACCTCGGATCACGCAGGATGTTCTCGATCAGGCAGAGGCCCTGATCATCACCTGCAGATCAGACTCGGAGCGGCGAAGTCCAGCGGCTACGACACCACCCCCCGGCAGGGTCTGATAGCCGCCGGGGGCCGCGCACATCAGGAGGAAGAAAAAAGAGGACCCGTCAACCTGAGCGGGTCTCCATGAGCATTCAAGCTGAATGTTACGAGGCCACAAACCGATCAGTTGGAACTATGACGGACATGAGACCAGCTTGGCCTCCAGATGCAGTTCCAGCAGCCGCTGCCGAGAAGCAGCGTGGACCGCGAACGGCGACCCGCCGCAACCCCTTCGTGGCGCGTGAGGAATTTCTCCCTCAGATTGTGGGGATAACTTCACCCTCTGCTCCCAGACCGGCAGCACGGGCGCCACCTTCCCGAATTTCAGCACTGGACAGCTCCCAGGAGGAGGAAAGCTCCGATAGAGAGGAGAACCGCGGCGGGGAGGTTCTTCACGAGGAGGAGGAGGAGGAGTTCGATAATGAATACGACAGCGAGGAAGATGGGGATGAGGCGGACACGGACGCTGACCCCCCAGCTTCAGGTAGTTCGGGGCTGGATCATATTGTAAGGCCTGGAGGGTTGAAAGATGGGGTAAACAACAAAAAATTGAATGAGGGTATTGAAGGGCTAGAGGAATGATCTGGGGAGAGCGCACGCACACCACCAAAGAGGACCCAAATTGTTGGCCACAATGACAATTTATTCCGATGGAAAAAACATATGAATGGCCAAAAAGTTCCAGTTAAAAGACACTTAAAACAAGCATAAAATGCGTCTAAAAATTCTAGGCACGGATTAAAACAGTAAAACACGATAAAAATCCCAGGAACAGTTAAAAAGGATAAAAGAGACCTAAAAGTCCAAAGAACAGTTAAAACTGGTTTAAAAATGCAGCTCAAAGGGGGGAATCACTGATCCCAAACCAGGAGACGTCTCTCTTCCCCCGACGCTGTTCCGAGGATCCCTCCAGTCATACACACAAAGACCTGGGGGGCGGGCTCCGTTCCGCCTCTGGGGTTTGTGACCGGCACTCCTCCGCGTCACCTCCAGCTGGCTCTCCTGGACACGCTGGAATCTGTGGAAACAGGCAAGCGGCAGCACGAAAAGCAATTCCTGATGCAGGCTGCCACTAGCCCTCCCACCTATTTCCACCAGTCTGCTGAAGCCCGTTCGGCTACTTACACACAGGCAGGGTCCCTGCCCTGCCCTTGCGTGTCGATCGCTCTGCAGACTGATGGTCCCAGCGCCCAGCGCTCTCAGAGTGTGTGTCCCGATCACAGCGAGTCTTCCCGACGTCTGGCGGTCCCGACGTCTGGCGGTCCCGGCGTCCCACTCGCGCCCCGCGTGCATGCGCCTGCTGTCGGTGTGCGACCGCCTTTGGCTTTCCTCCTCAGGACTTTTATAAGTCCCTCCTGATGAGGAGCAGGTGTGGTGGATCGGCGCGCTATGTTACAAGGGGGGTGTGTCCATAGAAAGCATGCAACAAACAGGTAGCACCACAAACATGCAAAAGAAAAACACCCTACAACATGCAATCCCCCCACATCATCACAATATTTCGGACAGCCCGGGTGTGACAGAATGCCAGGAGGACAGCGCATCTCCAGCTTCAGCGGAGGAACGCTGTATTACAGGGCTGGAGCTAGCAGGTGACGGTGCTGAGCCACCAGTAGCCCGTGTTGACTTACCTGCCCCAGAGCGGCAGGTTTTCAAGGTAAAGCGTCACCCTGAAACAAACAGAGAATTGATTGACTGGTTTCTGGAAGTGGAGAAAAGGTGTCTTATTGTTGGTGACTCAAATTTATCCAGAATCCCTGAATATTCCATCCCAGATCTACAGATTGAGAGGTGTCCAGGTGCTAATTTTCGCCACATGCAGGCTTTATTTGAGATAGCCCACGTTCCGTGGGATTTGGTGGTTCAGAATGTGGTCATTGCAGCCGGCATTAACGCCAAAGGTCAGAACATTAAAGAAACTGCAGTTAAACAGCTCCAGCGGGCTCTGAAGATGGCTAAACACAGAGTTCCATCTGCTGTCATCTGGGTTCCCTTGGTTAATTTTTCTGGTAACTTATCTGCAATGGAGCAGAACAACATGAAACTACTAAATCAGCATATTAAAAAAAAATATGAGACACATCCCCCTGCTGGAGGACTCGCATTTTGCAACAGAAAAAGATGCAATTCACTGGACCGAGGACACGGCCAGAGCAATGTTGGAACATTGGAGGTATTTTTTAAAGTGGAATACCCACTAAGTCCATTCAGGGTAGAGTGTGTAAGGGGACAGCCCTTTATGGCCCCACAATATCATGGTTTTGACTGAAAAGTGATGCCCTGACAGAACAACAAGGTGACCTCCTCAAAAACGGTTTAACTTTTATTTCCATAGATAACTTTTTAAAAAAATACAGACCCAAAACACAAGACTGTATTGATCATGTTTCCTGTTCTTTGTGGGATTAACATTTGGTGGGACAAACCGAAACTTTTGTTAGCACAAGAAAGTGACAACATAAATATAATATTGCTCATAATGGATAGGTGCATAACCCACTGGTGGAGCATTTTCTCATGACCCAGGGTTTTTCTTTATGGTGAACAGTGTGAGAGATTTTGTTATCATTGTTACTGTTATTATGGCTATTGTTCTTATGGTTCTTATTACTGTTTTATGATGATTATTATTATTACTTTAACCCTACCCCTGGTCCTGTTTCTAACCCTAACCTTTAGTTTAATCTGAACCCTAATCCCAACCCTTAATCAGTTATTAGACATTTAAATAATCTTAAACATAAAGCAATAACATGGTTGGAAGGAAAAGGTTTTGTTTCACGTGTCTTTTTGCCTGGTTAGCAGTATGCATGCAGGGGAGGGGCTTAGAACGCACAGGGCCCATGGCTCAGGACACGCAGGGCCCATGAGGCCGACGCGTGCTCCTTGGTAAGACAGTGTGAAGAAAACAGCCACCTTTTGTCTCTCACTTCACTTTTACGCCTGTCCAGCCAAGTTGTAGCTGTTGTGGTGTGCATAGAGCCTGATGAAGGCAGAATTTGCCGAAACGCGTAGCGAGCACACTTTATTCTAATTTTGTATTGTTTATTTATTTATTTTTTTACATTTTTGTGAATAAAAACACTCATTTAAGTGGTTGTCCCGCTTTTTTCTTTTTTTCTTTTTTCAAAGTTTGCAAGTTTTTCTATTTTTGATTACATTCTTGCCTGGTGGAAAAACCGTAACACCTGCCATGCACTTCTACGACGGAGAGGAGGATGGAGGTGCTTGGACCACGGTGCGCTACGGGAGGAGACACTACAGAAATCCCCGTGCGCTCAGCTTTAATTACCGGGGCCGACCGGACCATAGGATGGACCGTGCATTTCCCGTCTCCGGCTGGAAGAGGGCGCCAAGGTTCCCAAATTTTGGCTGGAGTAGGGCTTCACCTTCAAATCCTAACTGGCCTGCGCCTCCTATGTACGACGGGTCCCGGCCTTATTTTCCACAGCCCCGCTCTTATGCAGCAGCGGTCCGGGGCTCACCTACCAGACGAGCGACAAGATTTGGACCCCCAGCAGATGTTAGGCAGGACCTCCGGCGACCTGCAGATGAAAGACTTGGACAGCTTATCCGCAAATTACATGCTGTAATTAAGATGGTGCATCACTTACAAAACGTGACCATCACGCCGGACAGACCAGAACCTCTGATGATCGCTCGCATAGTGGACTCATTAACCTCACTGATTAAACCCGCTGATCCCACGGATGATGTGTTAGACCTCATTGAGGGCAACGCAAAAAACTGGGGACAGAACACACTGCAGATCCTCCAGGATCACTACCAAAAGAGGCTGGAGAAACTTTTACAGGATCTCCCCGGTGATTTAACCCGAGATTGGAGGGAAGCCTTCATCGTGGCGACACGATGGGCTTGCAGAAATCTACCTCGGATCACGCAGGATGTTCTCGATCAGGCAGAGGCCCTGATCATCACCTGCAGATCAGACTCGGAGCGGCGAAGTCCAGCGGCTACGACACCACCCCCCGGCAGGGTCTGATAGCCGCCGGGGGCCGCGCACATCAGGAGGAAGAAAAAAGAGGACCCGTCAACCTGAGCGGGTCTCCATGAGCATTCAAGCTGAATGTTACGAGGCCACAAACCGATCAGTTGGAACTATGACGGACATGAGACCAGCTTGGCCTCCAGATGCAGTTCCAGCAGCCGCTGCCGAGAAGCAGCGTGGACCGCGAACGGCGACCCGCCGCAACCCCTTCGTGGCGCGTGAGGAATTTCTCCCTCAGATTGTGGGGATAACTTCACCCTCTGCTCCCAGACCGGCAGCACGGGCGCCACCTTCCCGAATTTCAGCACTGGACAGCTCCCAGGAGGAGGAAAGCTCCGATAGAGAGGAGAACCGCGGCGGGGAGGTTCTTCACGAGGAGGAGGAGGAGGAGGAGTTCGATAATGAATACGACAGCGAGGAAGATGGGGATGAGGCGGACACGGACGCTGACCCCCCAGCTTCAGGTAGTTCGGGGCTGGATCATATTTTAAGGCCTGGAGGGTTGAAAGATGGGGTAAACAACAAAAAATTGAATGAGGGTATTGAAGGGCTAGAGGAATGATCTGGGGAGAGCGCACGCACACCACCAAAGAGGACCCAAATTCTTGGCCACAATGACAATTTATTCCGATGGAAAAAACATATGAATGGCCAAAAAGTTCCAGTTAAAAGACACTTAAAACAAGCATAAAATGCGTCTAAAAATTCTAGGCACGGATTAAAACAGTAAAACACGATAAAAATCCCAGGAACAGTTAAAAAGGATAAAAGAGACCTAAAAGTCCAAAGAACAGTTAAAACTGGTTTAAAAATGCAGCTCAAAGGGGGGAATCACTGATCCCAAACCAGGAGACGTCTCTCTTCCCCCGACGCTGTTCCGAGGATCCCTCCAGTCATACACACAAAGACCTGGGGGGCGGGCTCCGTTCCGCCTCTGGGGTTTGTGACCGGCACTCCTCCGCGTCACCTCCAGCTGGCTCTCCTGGACACGCTGGAATCTGTGGAAACAGGCAAGCGGCAGCACGAAAAGCAATTCCTGATGCAGGCTGCCACTAGCCCTCCCACCTATTTCCACCAGTCTGCTGAAGCCCGTTCGGCTACTTACACACAGGCAGGGTCCCTGCCCTGCCCTTGCGTGTCGATCGCTCTGCAGACTGATGGTCCCAGCGCCCAGCGCTCTCAGAGTGTGTGTCCCGATCACAGCGAGTCTTCCCGACGTCTGGCGGTCCCGACGTCTGGCGGTCCCGGCGTCCCACTCGCGCCCCGCGTGCATGCGCCTGCTGTCGGTGTGCGACTGCCTTTGGCTTTCCTCCTCAGGACTTTTATAAGTCCCTCCTGATGAGGAGCAGGTGCGGTGGATCGGCGCGCTATGTTACAAGGGGGGTGTGTCCATAGAAAGCATGCAACAAACAGGTAGCACCACAAACATGCAAAAGAAAAACACCCTACAACATGCAATCCCCCCACATCATCACAATATTTCGGACAGCCCGGGTGTGACAGAATGCCAGGAGGACAGCGCATCTCCAGCTTCAGCGGAGGAACGCTGTATTACAGGGCTGGAGCTAGCAGGTGACGGTGCTGAGCCACCAGTAGCCCGTGTTGACTTACCTGCCCCAGAGCGGCAGGTTTTCAAGGCAAAGCGTCACCCTGAAACAAACAGAGAATTGATTGACTGGTTTCTGGAAGTGGAGAAAAGGTGTCTTATTGTTGGTGACTCAAATTTATCCAGAATCCCTGAATATTCCATCCCAGATCTACAGATTGAGAGGTGTCCAGGTGCTAATTTTCGCCACATGCAGGCTTTATTTGAGATAGCCCACGTTCCGTGGGATTTGGTGGTTCAGAATGTGGTCATTGCAGCCGGCATTAACGCCAAAGGTCAGAACATTAAAGAAACTGCAGTTAAACAGCTCCAGCGGGCTCTGAAGATGGCTAAACACAGAGTTCCATCTGCTGTCATCTGGGTTCCCTTGGTTATTTTTTCTGGTAACTTATCTGCAATGGAGCAGAACAACATGAAACTACTAAATCAGCATATTAAAAAAAAATATGAGACACATCCCCCTGCTGGAGGACTCGCATTTTGCAACAGAAAAAGATGCAATTCACTGGACCGAGGACACGGCCAGAGCAATGTTGGAACATTGGAGGTATTTTTTAAAGTGGAATACCCACTAAGTCCATTCAGGGTAGAGTGTGTAAGGGGACAGCCCTTTATGGCCCCACAATATCATGGTTTTGACTGAAAAGTGATGCCCTGACAGAACAACAAGGTGACCTCCTCAAAAACGGTTTAACTTTTATTTCCATAGATAACTTTTTAAAAAAATACAGACCCAAAACACAAGACTGTATTAATCATGTTTCCTGTTCTTTGCGGGATTAACATTTGGTGGGACAAACCGAAACTTTTGTTAGCACAAGAAAGTGACAACATAAATATAATATTGCTCATAATGGATAGGTGCATAACCCACTGGTGGAGCATTTTCTCATGACCCAGGGTTTTTCTTTATGGTGAACAGTGTGAGAGATTTTGTTATCATTGTTACTGTTATTATGGCTATTGTTCTTATGGTTCTTATTACTGTTTTATGATGATTATTATTATTACTTTAACCCTACCCCTGGTCCTGTTTCTAACCCTAACCTTTAGTTTAATCTGAACCCTAATCCCAACCCTTAATCAGTTATTAGAAATTTAAATAATCTTAAACATAAAGCAATAACATGGTTGGAAGGAAAAGGTTTTGTTTCACGTGTCTTTTTGCCTGGTTAGCAGTATGCATGCAGGGAGGAGGTGATGGGCAGGTTTGGTGTGAAGGAAAGGAATCTGGAGGGACAGATGGTGGTGGACTTTGCGAAGAGGATGGAAATGGCTGTAGTCAACACTTACTTCCAGAAGAGAGAGGAACATAGAGTGACATACAGAAGTGGAGGTAGGAGTACTCAGGTGGACTACATCCTATGTAGACGAGGTCATTTGAGAGAGGTTAATGGCTGCAAAGTGGTGGTAGGAGAGAGTGTAGCCAGACAGCACCGCATGGTGGTGTGTAAGATGACTCTGGAGGTCAGGAAGAAGAAGAGAGGGAAAACAGAAAAGAAGACCAAGTGGTGGAAGCTACAGAATGAAGAAACTTGTGAGGAATTTAGGCAGAAGTTGAGGCAGGTCCTGGGTGGTCAGGATGAGCTTCCAGAGGACTGGGAAACTACAGCAGAGATTATCAGGGAAACAGGTAGGAAGGTGCTAGGTGTGTCATCTGGAAAGAGGAAAGACGGTAAAGAGACTTGGTGGTGGAATGAGGAAGTACAGGAATGCGTCCAGAGGAAGAGGTTGGCTAAAAGGAAGTGGGATGTAGAAAGGACTGAGGAAGGTAGACAGGAGTACAAGGAAGCGCAGCGTAAAGTGAAGAGAGAGGTGGCAAAGGCCAAACAGAAAGCTTACGATGAGCTATATGACAGGTTAGACACAAAGGAAGGAGAGAAGGACTTGTACAGGCTAGCCAGACAGAGAGACAGAGATGGGAAGGACGTGCAACAGATAAGGGTGATTAAGGACAGAGATGGAAAGGTGCTAACAACCCAAGAGAGTGTACAGAAAAGATGGAAGGAGTATTTTGAGGAGCTGATGAACGAGGAAAATGACAGGGAAAGAAGGGAGGAAGATGTGGTTGTTGTGGAGCAGGAAGTAGCAGAGATTGGAAAGGATGAGGTTAGGAAGGCTCTGAAAAGGATGAAGAGCGGAAAGGCCGTTGGTCCTGATGACGTACCTGTGGAGGTATGGAAGTGCCTAGGAGAGACAGCAGTGGAATTTCTAACAAGGTTGTTCAATAGGATTTTAGAGAGTGAGAAGATGCCTGAGGAATGGAGGAGAAGCGTTCTGGTCCCAATCTTTAAGAACAAGGGTGACACGCAGAACTGCAGCAACTATAGAGGAATAAAGTTGATGAGCCACACAATGAAGCTGTGGGAAAGAGTAGTGGAAGCCAGGCTTAGGAAGAAGGTGGAGATTTGTGAGCAGCAGTATGGTTTCATGCCCCGTAAGAGCACCACTGATGCCATTTTTGCTTTGAGAATGTTGATGGAAAAGTACAGAGAAGGTCAGAAGGAGCTGCATTGTGTGTTCGTAGATTTAGAGAAGGCGTATGACAGGGTGCCGAGGGAAGAGCTGTGGTACTGTATGAGGTCGTCTGGAGTGGCAGAAAAGTATGTCAGAGTAGTTCAGGACATGTATGAGAGAAGTATGACGGTGGTGAGATGTGCTGTAGGTCAGACAGAGGAGTTCAAGGTGGAGGTGGGACTACACCAAGGATCAGCTTTGAGTCCTTTTTTGTTTGCTATGCTGATGGACAGGCTGACAGACGAGGTAAGACAGGAATCTCCCTGGACAATGATGTTTGCGGATGACATTGTAATTTGCAGTGAGAGTAGAGAGCAGGTGGAGGAACAGCTAGAGAGGTGGAGGTTTGCTCTGGAAAGAAGAGGTATGAAGGTCAGTCGTAGTAAGACAGAATACATGTGTCTGAACGAGAGGGATCAAGGTAGAAGCGTTAGGTTACAGGGGACTGAGGTGAAGAAGGTGCAGGAGTTTAAGTACTTGGGGTCAACAGTTCAGTGTGATGGGGATTGTGGAAAAGAGGTGAAGAGGCGAGTGCAGGCAGGTTGGAGCGGTTGGAGGAAAGTGTCAGGAGTGTTGTGTGACAGAAGAGTGCCAGCAAGACTCAAAGGAAAGGTGTACAAGACAGTGGTGAGACCAGCTCTGCTCTATGGGTTAGAGACGGTAGCTAGATCTCACCACTAGGGGGAGAAGATGGCGCCTGTGTTCGGCAATGCCTCTGCTCGTCTCATGTTATGTAGAGTGATAGTGATTGTTTTTACTATGTATGTGATCATGTCAGCCCGATTAACAAACGGATATGTTGCTGCTTTGCGGACCTATGGCCGGGACTTTCTCCTTCAAATCAAAGAGCAAATGGAGTCTGTCTTTGAAACATGGGACAGCTACAAGCAAACATTTCCTCCACCATTTATTTGTGCGGCTGGCCTGTCAGATGTACTATATCTGCCTCGACCTCCAAGGAAAAGGAGAAAGCAGAGGAAAAGAGGTCTTAGGGCTGGACTCCAGGTAAAGTGCAGACGAGCCTTACACTTGGAATTCACCGGCCCGGATCTGCGTTATGGGAAACGCGCAAGATGCCTGCGTCCGATTCCTCTTCAGGAGGCCTGCAGCGGCACAGCCTCGCCGCCGACATCGCCTGCTCGGATTACGTCGGCTACTGTCCTGGAGCCCCAACAATGCTGGCATTCTCACCACCGGATTACTGTACCGTCCCTCACTTCCGTGTTTTCACCGGTATATACTCAGCTTCCACCGCAGCGGACATCCGACTGGAAGTCACGTGACCGCTGGACTTGTCTGCTACCAATCCCGGTGCACCCCGCTGCCGCTTCGATAGTGACGTCACCACCAACAATACAACTTGGCTTGCTGAACACTCGCTCTATTGCCAACAAATCCTTCTCATTGACTGATCTCTTTTCAAGACAAAACCTTGATTTTATGTTTCTGACTGAGACTTGGCAAAAAGAGGAAGAGTTTATTCATTTAAACGAACTCTGTTTGGAGGGCTGTTCAGTCATCGGGAAGCCCCGCCCCTCTCGCCGTGGTGGGGGTGTGGCAGTTGTGTATAAGGACAACTACACATGCAAAGACATGAACACCCAAACGTTCTCATCTTTTGAATCTCTGTCATTCAAAGTTGATACGTCAGATCCATTTTATTGTGTTTTAGTCTACCGCCCCCCGGGTCCTGCTGCTCCCTTTTTACATGATTTTAGTGACTTTCTGTCTTCCATCATAAAACTGGAAAGGGTTTTAATACTAGGGGATTTTAACCTTCATATAAATGATTGTTCATCCTGTCCAGCAATGGAATTTTTATTTTTGACTGAAACCTTTAATTTTGAGCAACATGTCTCTGACCCCACCCATCAAAAGGGCAACACTTTGGACTTAGTTTTTTCTCTTGGCCTGAGCATTACTAATCTTTATGTGGAGGATGTACATATGAGTGATCATAGTGGTGTCTTCTTTGAGCTAAACGTCACTCCTGAACCTGTTTCCTCATGCATACTGTCTCAAAGGCGCATCATCACCGCCAACACTGATGGACGTTTTTCAGCGCTGTTTGACCCCCACTTATTTAAGGAATGTTCTGATGTTAACAATCTGATTGATCGTTTTAGTGATCACTGTGTCACAATCCTGGATCAGGTGGCTCCTGTCAAATCCAATTTATCAAAGAAAAAAGTGTGTCCCTGGATAAATGAAGCCATCCAAAATTTAAAGAGACAGTGTCGTCAAACTGAGCGTCTTTTAAAATCCACCAATCTCATGGTCCACAGACTGCATCAAAGGGATCTCGTGTCCTCATACAACGAGATGGTGAAAGATGCCAGATCTGACTACTTTCGCCAGCTAATATCCTCAAATAAGAAGAGCCCAAAAGTTTTGTTTCACACGATAAATTCTATTGTTGGTCCTGCAGCCCCAGTACCCCCTGTGTTCTGCAAAGCCGACTCCAATGAATTTCTCAAGTTCTTTGCAAATAAGACTAAGAAGATCAAAGAGCAGCTCCCACCTCCTTGTTGTGATGATGGTGTTGTGGTGGAGCCTGTTTCCCACAAATGGTCTACTTTTAGGCCTGTCACTCTGGAGGACATATCTGCTCTGTTGACCAAGTTGAAACCTTCTACTTGTCCATCTGATGTCATTCCTTCCAAACTCTTCTTAAAGGTGTTTGAGACCATCGGCCAAAGTGTCACTGAAATGATCAACCTTTCACTTTCCACTGGTGTTTTTCCAAA
Source organism: Oryzias latipes (assembly GCF_053564925.1). Classification (NCBI taxonomy): domain Eukaryota; kingdom Metazoa; phylum Chordata; class Actinopteri; order Beloniformes; family Adrianichthyidae; genus Oryzias; species Oryzias latipes. Next base: position 805,091 of record NC_136238.1, read on the forward strand.
CGCATTCAAACATGCCATAGTGGAGCCTCTGCTGAAAAAGTCTAATCTGGACCCATCAGTCTTCCAGAATTATAGACCCATCTCAAAGCTTCCATTTATCTCAAAGATTCTGGAAAAGGTGGTTGCTGAACAATTGTCAGAGTTCTTGGATAAAAGGAGCATCTATGACACTTTTCAGTCAGGTTTTCGTAAACATCACTCCACAGAGACAGCCCTGCTGAAGGTGTCCAGTGATATTTTGATGTCTGCTGATTCTGGCAGACACACGGTCCTTGTCTTACTAGATCTTTCATCAGCCTTTGACACGGTTGACCACCAGATCTTATTGGACAGATTGAGGGACCTGATTGGTTTGTCAGGGTCAGTTCTCCACTGGTTTTCCTCTTACTTATCCGGTCGGAATTTCAGTGTCATGGCCAACCACAAAATGTCTCAGTCAGTAGACTTACTGTGTGGGGTTCCCCAGGGCTCTGTTCTAGGCCCTGTTCTGTTTCTCCTATACATGATCCCTCTTGGAAAGATCATTCAGGATTTCAGTGATGTTTCCTACCATCTCTTTGCTGATGATATCCAGCTATATTGCTCTTTTAAGCCCTCCGAGACACACAAGCTGGATTCTCTGATGAACTGCTTGATGCAGATAAAACAATGGCTCTGTAAAAACTCTCTGCAACTAAACTCAGAGAAAACAGAAACCTTAGTTGTTGCCCCTGATGATGCTATACCAGGGATTAAGCAGCACTTGGGTTCTCTTGGCCAGGATGTCAAACCCAGCCTTAGAAATTTGGGTGTCATTTTTGACAAAGATATGTCGCTGGAGCAGCACTCCAAGCAGTTGATCAGGAACTGTTTCTTCCAGTTGAGGAACATTTCTAAGCTACGGAAGATGGTGTCATATGAAGATCTAGAACTTCTTATTCATGCCTTTGTTTCTACACGGCTAGACTACTGTAACAGTCTGTTTTCCTGTCTGAATAAGAAGGAGCTGTCTCGCCTGCAGCTGATCCAGAACTCTGCTGCGAGGATCTTGACTCGCACCAAGAGAAGAGATCACATCTCCCCGATCCTCAAAGCTCTTCATTGGCTCCCGGTTGCTTACCGCTACCAATACAAAATTCTAGTTTTGACTTTTAGGGCCCTTCATTCCCAAGCTCCTCCATATGTTTGTGATCTGATCGCCCCTTACAGACCATCTCGTGCACTGAGGTCTGCGGATCAGAACCTGTTGATGGTCCCTCGCACACGGTTCCGAACTAGAGGAGACAGATCCTTCCAGGCTGTTGCTCCCAAACTCTGGAATGAACTTCCATTGTCGCTACGTTCCCTGGACTCTGTGAATTCTTTTAAAAGTCAACTAAAAACTTTTTATTTTTGCAAAGCATTTTAACTGAAACTACTTTTATTGGGCTTGAGATGATTGTTTTTACATAGTTTATGCTTTTATATTTTATGTTTTTATGTTTTTATATGTGTATGTATACATATTTTAACCTGTGAAGCACCTTGTGACCTTTGTCTGCGAAAGGTGCTATACAAATAAAATTTACTTACTTACTTACTTACTTACAGTGAGACAGAGACAAGAGGCTGAGATGGAGGTAGCGGAGATGAAGATGTTGAGGTTCTCCTTAGGAGTGACCAGGTTAGACAGGATAAGGAACGAGTACATCAGAGGGACGGCTCATGTTGCCTGTGTCAGCGACAAAGTCAGAGAAGCCAGACTGAGATGGTTTGGACATGTTCAGAGGAGGGATAGTGGATATATTGGTAGAAGGATGTTGGAGATGGAGCTGCCTGGCAGGAGGGCAAGAGGACGGCCAAAGAGGAGATACATGGATGTCTTAACAGAGGACATGAAGTTGGCTAATGTTAGGGTAGAAGATGTCCATGATAGAGTGAGGTGGAAAAGGATGATTCGCTGTGGCGACCCCTGATGGGAAAAGCCGAAAGAGAAAGAAGAAGAAGCAGTATGCATGCAGGGGAGGGGCTTAGAACGCACAGGGCCCATGGCTCAGGACACGCAGGGCCCATGAGGCCGACGCGTGCTCCTTGGTAAGACAGTGTGAATAAAACAGCCACCTTTTGTCTCTCACTTCACTTTTACGCCTGTCCAGCCAAGTTGTAGCTGTTGTGGTGTGCATAGAGCCTGATGAAGGCAGAATTTGCCGAAACGCGTAGCGAGCACACTTTATTCTAATTTTGTATTGTTTATTTATTTATTTTTTTACATTTTTGTGAATAAAAACACTCATTTAAGTGGTTGTCCCGCTTTTTTCTTTTTTTCTTTTTTCAAAGTTTGCAAGTTTTTCTATTTTTGATTACATTCTTGCCTGGTGGAAAAACCGTAACACCTGCCATGCACTTCTACGACGGAGAGGAGGATGGAGGTGCTTGGACCACGGTGCGCTACGGGAGGAGACACTACAGAAATCCCCGTGCGCTCAGCTTTAATTACCGGGGCCGACCGGACCATAGGATGGACCGTGCATTTCCCGTCTCCGGCTGGAAGAGGGCGCCAAGGTTCCCAAATTTTGGCTGGAGTAGGGCTTCACCTTCAAATCCTAACTGGCCTGCGCCTCCTATGTACGACGGGTCCCGGCCTTATTTTCCACAGCCCCGCTCTTATGCAGCAGCGGTCCGGGGCTCACCTACCAGACGAGCGACAAGATTTGGACCCCCAGCAGATGTTAGGCAGGACGACCTGCAGATGAAAGACTTGGACAGCTTATCCGCAAATTACATGCTGTAATTAAGATGGTGCATCACTTACAAAACGTGACCATCACGCCGGACAGACCAGAACCTCTGATGATCGCTCGCATAGTGGACTCATTAACCTCACTGATTAAACCCGCTGATCCCACGGATGATGTGTTAGACCTCATTGAGGGCAACGCAAAAAACTGGGGACAGAACACACTGCAGATCCTCCAGGATCACTACCAAAAGAGGCTGGAGAAACTTTTACAGGATCTCCCGGGTGATTTAACCCGAGATTGGAGGGAAGCCTTCATCGTGGCGACACGATGGGCTTGCAGAAATCTACCTCGGATCACGCAGGATGTTCTCGATCAGGCAGAGGCCCTGATCATCACCTGCAGATCAGACTCGGAGCGGCGAAGTCCAGCGGCTACGACACCACCCCCCGGCAGGGTCTGATAGCCGCCGGGGGCCGCGCACATCAGGAGGAAGAAAAAAGAGGACCCGTCAACCTGAGCGGGTCTCCATGAGCATTCAAGCTGAATGTTACGAGGCCACAAACCGATCAGTTGGAACTATGACGGACATGAGACCAGCTTGGCCTCCAGATGCAGTTCCAGCAGCCGCTGCCGAGAAGCAGCGTGGACCGCGAACGGCGACCCGCCGCCACCCCTTCGTGGCGCGTGAGGAATTTCTCCCTCAGATTGTGGGGATAACTTCACCCTCTGCTCCCAGACCGGCAGCACGGGCGCCACCTTCCCGAATTTCAGCACTGGACAGCTCCCAGGAGGAGGAAAGCTCCGATAGAGAGGAGAACCGCGGCGGGGAGGTTCTTCACGAGGAGGAGGAGGAGGAGTTCGATAATGAATACGACAGCGAGGAAGATGGGGATGAGGCGGACACGGACGCTGACCCCCCAGCTTCAGGTAGTTCGGGGCTGGATCATATTGTAAGGCCTGGAGGGTTGAAAGATGGGGTAAACAACAAAAATTTGAATGAGGGTATTTAAGGGCTAGAGGAATGATCTGGGGAGAGCGCACGCACACCACCAAAGAGGACCCAAATTCTTGGCCACAATGACAATTTATTCCGATGGAAAAAACATATGAATGGCCAAAAAGTTCCAGTTAAAAGACACTTAAAACAAGCATAAAATGCGTCTAAAAATTCTAGGCACGGATTAAAACAGTAAAACACAATAAAAATCCCAGGAACAGTTAAAAAGGATAAAAGAGACCTAAAAGTCCAAAGAACAGTTAAAACTGGTTTAAAAATGCAGCTCAAAGGGGGGAATCACTGATCCCAAACCAGGAGACGTCTCTCTTCCCCCGACGCTGTTCCGAGGATCCCTCCAGTCATACACACAAAGACCTGGGGGGCGGGCTCCGTTCCGCCTCTGGGGTTTGTGACCGGCACTCCTCCGCGTCACCTCCAGCTGGCTCTCCTGGACACGCTGGAATCTGTGGAAACAGGCAAGCGGCAGCACGAAAAGCAATTCCTGATGCAGGCTGCCACTAGCCCTCCCACCTATTTCCACCAGTCTGCTGAAGCCCGTTCGGCTACTTACACACAGGCAGGGTCCCTGCCCTGCCCTTGCGTGTCGATCGCTCTGCAGACTGATGGTCCCAGCGCCCAGCGCTCTCAGAGTGTGTGTCCCGATCACAGCGAGTCTTCCCGACGTCTGGCGGTCCCGACGTCTGGCGGTCCCGGCGTCCCACTCGCGCCCCGCGTGCATGCGCCTGCTGTCGGTGTGCGACTGCCTTTGGCTTGCCTCCTCAGGACTTTTATAAGTCCCTCCTGATGAGGAGCAGGTGCGGTGGATCGGCGCGCTATGTTACAAGGGGGGTGTGTCCATAGAAAGCATGCAACAAACAGGTAGCACCACAAACATGCAAAAGAAAAACACCCTACAACATGCAATCCCCCCACATCATCACAATATTTCGGACAGCCCGGGTGTGACAGAATGCCAGGAGGACAGCGCATCTCCAGCTTCAGCGGAGGAACGCTGTATTACAGGGCTGGAGCTAGCAGGTGACGGTGCTGAGCCACCAGTAGCCCGTGTTGACTTACCTGCCCCAGAGCGGCAGGTTTTCAAGGCAAAGCGTCACCCTGAAACAAACAGAGAATTGATTGACTGGTTTCTGGAAGTGGAGAAAAGGTGTCTTATTGTTGGTGACTCAAATTTATCCAGAATCCCTGAATATTCCATCCCAGATCTACAGATTGAGAGGTGTCCAGGTGCTAATTTTCGCCACATGCAGGCTTTATTTGAGATAGCCCACGTTCCGTGGGATTTGGTGGTTCAGAATGTGGTCATTGCAGCCGGCATTAACGCCAAAGGTCAGAACATTAAAGAAACTGCAGTTAAACAGCTCCAGCGGGCTCTGAAGATGGCTAAACACAGATTTCCATCTGCTGTCATCTGGGTTCCCTTGGTTAATTTTTCTGGTAACTTATCTGCAATGGAGCAGAACAACATGAAACTACTAAATCAGCATATTAAAAAAGAAATATGAGACACATCCCCCTGCTGGAGGACTCGCATTTTGCAACAGAAAAAGATGCAATTCACTGGACCGAGGACACGGCCAGAGCAATGTTGGAACATTGGAGGTATTTTTTAAAGTGGAATACCCACTAAGTCCATTCAGGGTAGAGTGTGTAAGGGGACAGCCCTTTATGGCCCCACAATATCATGGTTTTGACTGAAAAGTGATGCCCTGACAGAACAACAAGGTGACCTCCTCAAAAACGGTTTAACTTTTATTTCCATAGATAACTTTTTAAAAAAATACAGACCCAAAACACAAGACTGTATTAATCATGTTTCCTGTTCTTTGTGGGATTAACATTTGGTGGGACAAACCGAAACTTTTGTTAGCACAAGAAAGTGACAACATAAATATAATATTGCTCATAATGGATAGGTGCATAACCCACTGGTGGAGCATTTTCTCATGACCCAGGGTTTTTCTTTATGGTGAACAGTGTGAGAGATTTTGTTATCATTGTTACTGTTATTATGGCTATTGTTCTTATGGTTCTTATTACTGTTTTATGATGATTATTATTATTACTTTAACCCTACCCCTGGTCCTGTTTCTAACCCTAACCTTTAGTTTAATCTGAACCCTAATCCCAACCCTTAATCAGTTATTAGACATTTAAATAATCTTAAACATAAAGCAATAACATGGTTGGAAGGAAAAGGTTTTGTTTCACGTGTCTTTTTGCCTGGTTAGCAGTATGCATGCAGGGGAGGGGCTTAGAACGCACAGGGCCCATGGCTCAGGACACGCAGGGCCCATGAGGCCGACGCGTGCTCCTTGGTAAGACAGTGTGAATAAAACAGCCACCTTTTGTCTCTCACTTCACTTTTACGCCTGTCCAGCCAAGTTGTAGCTGTTGTGGTGTGCATAGAGCCTGATGAAGGCAGAATTTGCCGAAACGCGTAGCGAGCACACTTTATTCTAATTTTGTATTGTTTATTTATTTATTTTTTTACATTTTTGTGAATAAAAACACTCATTTAAGTGGTTGTCCCGCTTTTTTCTTTTTTCAAAGTTTGCAAGTTTTTCTATTTTTGATTACATTCTTGCCTGGTGGAAAACCGTAACACCTGCCATGCACTTCTACGACGGAGAGGAGGATGGAGGTGCTTGGACCACGGTGCGCTACGGGAGGAGACACTACAGAAATCCCCGTGCGCTCAGCTTTAATTACCGGGGCCGACCGGACCATAGGATGGACCGTGCATTTCCCGTCTCCGGCTGGAAGAGGGCGCCAAGGTTCCCAAATTTTGGCTGGAGTAGGGCTTCACCTTCAAATCCTAACTGGCCTGCGCCTCCTATGTACGACGGGTCCCGGCCTTATTTTCCACAGCCCCGCTCTTATGCAGCAGCGGTCCGGGGCTCACCTACCAGACGAGCGACAAGATTTGGACCCCCAGCAGATGTTAGGCAGGACCTCCGGCGACCTGCAGATGAAAGACTTGGACAGCTTATCCGCAAATTACATGCTGTAATTAAGATGGTGCATCACTTACAAAACGTGACCATCACGCCGGACAGACCAGAACCTCTGATGATCGCTCGCATAGTGGACTCATTAACCTCACTGATTAAACCCGCTGATCCCACGGATGATGTGTTAGACCTCATTGAGGGCAACGCAAAAAACTGGGGACAGAACACACTGCAGATCCTCCAGGATCACTACCAAAAGAGGCTGGAGAAACTTTTACAGGATCTCCCCGGTGATTTAACCCGAGATTGGAGGGAAGCCTTCATCGTGGCGACACGATGGGCTTGCAGAAATCTACCTCGGATCACGCAGGATGTTCTCGATCAGGCAGAGGCCCTGATCATCACCTGCAGATCAGACTCGGAGCGGCGAAGTCCAGCGGCTACGACACCACCCCCCGGCAGGGTCTGATAGCCGCCGGGGGCCGCGCACATCAGGAGGAAGAAAAAAGAGGACCCGTCAACCTGAGCGGGTCTCCATGAGCATTCAAGCTGAATGTTACGAGGCCACAAACCGATCAGTTGGAACTATGACGGACATGAGACCAGCTTGGCCTCCAGATGCAGTTCCAGCAGCCGCTGCCGAGAAGCAGCGTGGACCGCGAACGGCGACCCGCCGCAACCCCTTCGTGGCGCGTGAGGAATTTCTCCCTCAGATTGTGGGGATAACTTCACCCTCTGCTCCCAGACCGGCAGCACGGGCGCCACCTTCCCGAATTTCAGCACTGGACAGCTCCCAGGAGGAGGAAAGCTCCGATAGAGAGGAGAACCGCGGCGGGGAGGTTCTTCACGAGGAGGAGGAGGAGGAGGAGTTCGATAATGAATACGACAGCGAGGAAGATGGGGATTAGGCGGACATGGACGCTGACCCCCCAGCTTCAGGTAGTTCGGGGCTGGATCATATTGTAAGGCCTGGAGGGTTGAAAGATGGGGTAAACAACAAAAAATTGAATGAGGGTATTGAAGGGCTAGAGGAATGATCTGGGGAGAGCGCACGCACACCACCAAAGAGGACCCAAATTCTTGGCCACAATGACAATTTATTCCGATGGAAAAAACATATGAATGGCCAAAAAGTTCCAGTTAAAAGACACTTAAAACAAGCATAAAATGCGTCTAAAAATTCTAGGCACGGATTAAAACAGTAAAACACGATAAAAATCCCAGGAACAGTTGAAAAAGGATAAAAGAGACCTAAAAGTCCAAAGAACAGTTAAAACTGGTTTAAAAATGCAGCTCAAAGGGGGGAATCACTGATCCCAAACCAGGAGACGTCTCTCTTCCCCCGACGCTGTTCCGAGGATCCCTCCAGTCATACACACAAAGACCTGGGGGGCGGGCTCCGTTCCGCCTCTGGGGTTTGTGACCGGCACTCCTCAGCGTCACCTCCAGCTGGCTCTCCTGGACACGCTGGAATCTGTGGAAACAGGCAAGCGGCAGCACGAAAAGCAATTCCTGATGCAGGCTGCCACTAGCCCTCCCACCTATTTCCACCAGTCTGCTGAAGCCCGTTCGGCTACTTACACACAGGCAGGGTCCCTGCCCTGCCCTTGCGTGTCGATCGCTCTGCAGACTGATGGTCCCAGCGCCCAGCGCTCTCAGAGTGTGTGTCCCGATCACAGCGAGTCTTCCCGACGTCTGGCGGTCCCGACGTCTGGCGGTCCCGGCGTCCCACTCGCGCCCCGCGTGCATGCGCCTGCTGTCGGTGTGCGACTGCCTTTGGCTTTCCTCCTCAGGACTTTTATAAGTCCCTCCTGATGAGGAGCAGGTGTGGTGGATCGGCGCGCTATGTTACAAGGGGGGTGTGTCCATAGAAAGCATGCAACAAACAGGTAGCACCACAAACATGCAAAAGAAAAACACCCTACAACATGCAATCCCCCCACATCATCACAATATTTCGGACAGGCCGGGTGTGACAGAATGCCAGGAGGACAGCGCATCTCCAGCTTCAGCGGAGGAACGCTGTATTACAGGGCTGGAGCTAGCAGGTGACGGTGCTGAGCCACCAGTAGCCCGTGTTGACTTACCTGCCCCAGAGCGGCAGGTTTTCAAGGCAAAGCGTCACCCTGAAACAAACAGAGAATTGATTGACTGGTTTCTGGAAGTGGAGAAAAGGTGTCTTATTGTTGGTGACTCAAATTTATCCAGAATCCCTGAATATTCCATCACAGATCTACAGATTGAGAGGTGTCCAGGTGCTAATTTTCGCCACATGCAGGCTTTATTTGAGATAGCCCACGTTCCGTGTGATTTGGTGGTTCAGAATGTGGTCATTGCAGCCGGCATTAACGCCAAAGGTCAGAACATTAAAGAAACTGCAGTTAAACAGCTCCAGCGGGCTCTGAAGATGGCTAAACACAGATTTCCATCTGCTGTCATCTGGGTTCCCTTGGTTAATTTTTCTGGTAACTTATCTGCAATGGAGCAGAACAACATGAAACTACTAAATCAGCATATTAAAAAAGAAATATGAGACACATCCCCCTGCTGGAGGACTCGCATTTTGCAACAGAAAAAGATGCAATTCACTGGACCGAGGACACGGCCAGAGCAATGTTGGAACATTGGAGGTATTTTTTAAAGTGGAATACCCACTGTGTTGTCTTGCTTATCTTAAAGTAAGCCAAGTCAGTCGTTGGGTTTCTATGACTTTTTATTTAACAGTCTCTTTAACGTACTACACAGTGCATGGCTATCAACCGCTTCCTAGCTCTCCGCTCGGGGCACTCCCCACGTGACCATTCGCTATGCATTCCGGGTAACACATGCATGCTGGGTAATGGAGTTCAACATTACTACTTCAATACACAACATCTTCCTCCTTTTAAAGAAAAACCTTTTTCTCTTTAGACCAAGCCTAGATAGTAAACATCTAAACCGTATGTATAAACAGTTTCTTACAAAACATTTTCAATAGAAACATTCTTATGCACTTTTTTTTTTTTTTTTTTTTTTTTGAACTTTCAGCAAGTCTCAATAAGCCTCTTTGGTGGCTGAACATGTCTCTTAGGTCTCAGTGATCTTGTCACGTCCAGAAAGTTGGTTGAATCTGAAAGTTTCGATCTATTAGGTGATGCAGACCCTGCTGTCAGACTCTCTTTTGGGTGTTCTTGATCTTCTGTTGTTGTTAGGTTTAAAGATGCACCAGAGTCCGGCAGGCTTGTATCCGTTACTGCAGTATTTTCTACCATAGGCTGAAGCTGCAGATCCGCACGGTTTCTTCTCAGAGACAGTCCACTCTCCAACTGGACCTTATAAGACCGTGGAGCCACCTCCTCTTGCACGTGTCCTTGTTGTCTCCAGTTTCCTGTGGAAGCATCTCTAAGACGTACCTTGTCTCCTGGCTTTAGGAAAGGCAGATGTTTAGCCTTTCGATCATACAGCCGCTTTTGCTTCATCTTCATTTCTTCTTTTGCCTTCCTGACTTTGTGTGCAGCCTTAGGGGTCAACAAGTCTTCATGTACTGGTAGGTTGGAGCGAATGCGCCTTCCCATCAGCATCTGAGCTGGTGACAATCCATTTTGCAGAGGTGTACTCCGGTAGATCAGAAGACTTTTTTGAAAGTCATCTCTGTCGTGTGCTTTTTTCAGTAGAGTCTTCACTGTCTTTACTGAGCTTTCCGCTAAGCCATTGGACTTTGGATAGTTTGGACTTGATGTTACGTGTCTAAACCCCCAATCTTTAGCAAAGTCAGCAAACTCACTGCTGGAAAACTGCGGTCCATTGTCTGAAAACAGTTCACACGGAACACCGTGTCTGGCAAACACACACTTCAGGAAACTAATCACTGCTTTACTTGATGTTGACTGCAGCGCTCCGACTTCAGGATAGTTCGAAAAGTAGTCTGTTACCACCACGTAACTTTTACCATTACAGTCAAACAAATCAGTTCCAACCTTATAGTAAGGTCTATGTGGAACTGGGTGAGACATCAGTGGCTCCGCTTGTTGTTTCGGCCTGTAAGTGCGGCAAAGTTCACATGAAGCTGTCGTCTGGCTGATGTCTTGGTTGATTCTAGGCCAGTACATTACATCCCTTGCTCTGCGTTTACACTTGACCTCTCCGAGGTGACCTTCATGTATCTTTTGAAGCATCTGCTTGCGCAGTGAGGTTGGAATGACAAACTTGCTTCCTTTTAAAACTATGTCGTCCACCACTGTGAGCTCTGCTCTGCAGTTCCAGAAATCTTGTATTTTTCCAGGGCATTCTTTTTTGTTTTCAGGCCATCCTTTGAGTATTGTTCTTTTCAGTTCTTTCATGATTTCATCTGCATTTGTCTCTGTTCGTATCTGTTCTGTTCGGTCAGCAGTTACCGGCAGAGATGTCAGAATCATGTCCACATATGCTTGTATTTCTGCTCCTTTTCCGCTGTCTTCTTTTTCATCTGTGTCCACTGCTCTAGACAAAGTGTCTGCTGTGTACATGTACTTTCCTTTTGTGTACATCATGTGCACGTCATATTTCTGCAGCCTGATTAACATCCGCTGTATCCTTACTGGACAATCACTCAGTGCTTTAGACATGATTGACACCAATGGTTTATGGTCGGTTTCCACTTCAAACGTTTGGCCATAAACATATTGATGGAACCGCTCACATGCATACATGCTGGCTAACAGTTCTTTTTCTATTTGAGCGTACCTGGACTCTGCACCTGTCAACGCTCTGGATGCGTAGGCTACAGGTAGCCACTGCTCATCGTGTTGCTGCAGCAGCACTGCTCCCAAGCCATGCTGTGACGCATCCGCTGAAATTCTGGTCCTCTTCTCTGGATCATAGAACTTTAGCACCGGTTCTTGTGTCAAAACCTCTTTCAGTTTCCGAAAACTTTGCTCTTGTTCATGAGACCAAATCCATTCATTTTTCTGTTCAAGAAGACTCCTAAGGGGTGTTGTCAGGGTTGCCAGTTGTGGGACAAACTTGGCGAGATAGGTTACCATCCCTAAGAACCGCCTAACTTCATCTTTGTTGGTTGGTCTTTCCATATTGTTTATAGCTGAAGTCTTTTTTGGGTCTGGCTTCACTCCCTGTTCACTAACAACATCTCCCACAAAGGTAAGTGTCTTCACTCCAAACTCACATTTGTCTTTATTTAGTTTCAGATTTACTTCTCTTGTCTTGTCCAACACTTGTCTCAGTCTTTTGTCATGTTCCTCTCGAGTAGTTCCCCAGACAATGATGTCATCCATCATGGTCTCTACTCCTGGTATGTGTTCATATATCATGTGTATAGTCTTGTGATAGACTTCAGGCGCAGATCTAATTCCATATGGTAGGCGAAGAAACCTGTACCTGCCTTCGGGCGTGTTGAATGTACAGAGTTTTGAGCTCTCTTCGTCTAACCTCAGCTGCCAAAATCCTGACGAGGCATCTAATTTACTGAACCATTTAGCTCCAGCAAACTGTGCCATGATTTCTTCCCTGGTTGGTAACTTGAAATGTTCTCTTCTGATTGCTTTGTTTAAGTCTCTTGGGTCTAAGCATGTTCTGAGAGCTCCTGTTTTCTTTTGAATGACTACCAGTGAGCTGACCCATTCAGTTGGTTCATCTATCTTTTTGATGACCTCAAGTTTTTCCATGCGTGCTAGCTCGTCCTTCAGTTTTTCTCGCAGCGCAAATGGAACTTTCCTACATGGATGCACGACAGGAGGGACACTTTTATCCACGCATATTCTATGCTCTCCAGGTAAACATCCTAGTCCTTCAAAGCAATCTTTGTACTCTTTCATGAGCGAGTCATTATCATTTGTCACTTCTGGTGATGTCACGACAAACACTCTTTTGACTAGGTTCAGCTTTACAGACGTGCTTAGCCCTAAAATCGGTTGCACCTTCTTATCCACGACGAGTAGTTGTGCTCGTATCTTCTGGTTTTTATGTTTAAATGTTGCAATGCAGCCTCCTTTTACAGGAACGCGTTCGCCTGTGTAGCCAGTCACCTTCGTTTTTATTGGATTAATTTTGCTCTTCACTGTCAGTGTTTTGTAATCCTCTATCGATAACAGATTTATTTGTGCACCCGTGTCAATCTTGAATGGAATTATTGTTTCATTCACTTCAAGTGGCACTATCCATTCTTCTTTTTCTGCTGTGCCTACATGCACCATGTCCACAATGAACTCGTCTTCCTGTTCTTCCTCATCAACTGTGTGGACTTTTTGTCTTGTGGGAGCTTTACAACATTTAGCATAATGGTTGCTTTTCCCACAGTTGTTGCAAGATTTTCCATATGCAGGGCATGATCTTGGCTTGTGGCTGTTTCCACATTTGCCACATTTAAAACCTGCATGTTTCTCCTCTTGTTTAGGATATGTTTTACTTTTCTTTCTTTCTTTCTGTATTGCATGCACTGTTGTTTCATCTCTCCGAAGCTCTTTTGCTTGTGCTCTTGTGGTCTCTGCTGCTCGACACATAGAAACACACTTATCTAATGTAAGTCCAGTTTCTCTAAGCAGTCTTTCTCTTAGTCCATTATCGGCTGTACCGCAGACAATCCTGTCTCTCACCAGTGAGTCTCTCACAGTCCCGAATTCACATGTTTTGCTTAATGTGTGAAGCTCTGCTAAGTATTGATCAAAAGGTATTCCTTGCTTTTGATCATGGGTGAAAAACTTGTACCTTTCAAAGGTCACATTCTGAGTGGGTACAAAATACTCTTCAAATTTTGTCATTAGTTCTGCCAGAGTCAGGTTAGCTTCATCCAGCTGAAAGCTGTTAAATATATCCAAAGCATCTTCTCCAATAACATGCAATAGGATATTAGCCTTAAGTTTTTCATCACCGTTCCCTGCTCCACTTGCTGCCAAATAAATGTTAAATCTTTGCTTGAAACGTTTCCAGTTGTCAGCAAGATTGCCTGTCAATTGCATGGAAGTGGGCGGACTTAGCTTATCCATGGCGAGTCGGGGTATTTGGGCATCCACAGTCCTCTGCTGCTGTGCGTTATTCACCAAATCAGGAACAAAATCCTCTTCTGTTTGTTCAATTTCTCCCTCGGCTCCCGCTTCACTGTCACTGCTGCTCGTAGCCATCACTCGATGTAGCACACGCTGTCAGCCTGTTGCTCCTCGGCATGTTTTCACTCACAAGAATTTTTCTCTTTAATCTTGCTGCTCACTTCTGACACCATGTGTTGTCTTGCTTATCTTAAAGTAAGCCAAGTCAGTCGTTGGGTTTCTATGACTTTTTATTTAACAGTCTCTTTAACGTACTACACAGTGCATGGCTATCAACCGCTTCCTAGCTCTCCGCTCGGGGCACTCCCCACGTGACCATTCGCTATGCATTCCGGGTAACACATGCATGCTGGGTAATGGAGTTCAACATTACTACTTCAATACACAACACCCACTAAGTCCATTCAGGGTAGAGTGTGTAAGGGGACAGCCCTTTATGGCCCCACAATATCATGGTTTTGACTGAAAAGTGATGCCCTGACAGAACAACAAGGTGACCTCCTCAAAAACGGTTTTAACTTTTATTTCCATAGATAACTTTTTAAAAAAATACAGACCCAAAACACAAGACTGTATTAATCATGTTTCCTGTTCTTTGTGGGATTAACATTTGGTGGGACAAACCGAAACTTTTGTTAGCACAAGAAAGTGACAACATAAATATAATATTGCTCATAATGGATAGGTGCATAACCCACTGGTGGAGCATTTTCTCATGACCCAGGGTTTTTCTTTATGGTGAACAGTGTGAGAGATTTTGTTATCATTGTTACTGTTATTATGGCTATTGTTCTTATGGTTCTTATTACTGTTTTATGATGATTATTATTATTACTTTAACCCTACCCCTGGTCCTGTTTCTAACCCTAACCTTTAGTTTAATCTGAACCCTAATCCCAACCCTTAATCAGTTATTAGAAATTTAAATAATCTTAAACATAAAGCAATAACATGGTTGGAAGGAAAAGGTTTTGTTTCACGTGTCTTTTTGCCTGGTTAGCAGTATGCATGCAGGGGAGGGGCTTAGAACGCACAGGGCCCATGGCTCAGGACACGCAGGGCCCATGAGGCCGACGCGTGCTCCTTGGTAAGACAGTGTGAATAAAACAGCCACCTTTTGTCTCTCACTTCACTTTTACGCCTGTCCAGCCAAGTTGTAGCTGTTGTGGTGTGCATAGAGCCTGATGAAGGCAGAATTTGCCGAAACGCGTAGCGAGCACACTTTATTCTAATTTTGTATTGTTTATTTATTCATTTTTTTACATTTTTGTGAATAAAAACACTCATTTAAGTGGTTGTCCCGCTTTTTTCTTTTTTTCTTTTTTCAAAGTTTGCAAGTTTTTCTATTTTTGATTACATTCTTGCCTGGTGGAAAAACCGTAACACCTGCCATGCACTTCTACGACGGAGAGGAGGATGGAGGTGCTTGGACCACGGTGCGCTACGGGAGGAGACACTACAGAAATCCCCGTGCGCTCAGCTTTAATTACCGGGGCCGACCGGACCATAGGATGGACCGTGCATTCCCCGTCTCCGGCTGGAAGAGGGCGCCAAGGTTCCCAAATTTTGGCTGGAGTAGGGCTTCACCTTCAAATCCTAACTGGCCTGCGCCTCCTATGTACGACGGGTCCCGGCCTTATTTTCCACAGCCCCGCTCTTATGCAGCAGCGGTCCGGGGCTCACCTACCAGACGAGCGACAAGATTTGGACCCCCAGCAGATGTTAGGCAGGACCTCCGGCGACCTGCAGATGAAAGACTTGGACAGCTTATCCGCAAATTACATGCTGTAATTAAGATGGTGCATCACTTACAAAACGTGACCATCACGCCGGACAGACCAGAACCTCTGATGATCGCTCGCATAGTGGACTCATTAACCTCACTGATTAAACCCGCTGATCCCACGGATGATGTGTTAGACCTCATTGAGGGCAACGCAAAAAACTGGGGACAGAACACACTGCAGATCCTCCAGGATCACTACCAAAAGAGGCTGGAGAAACTTTTACAGGATCTCCCCGGTGATTTAACCCGAGATTGGAGGGAAGCCTTCATCGTGGCGACACGATGGGCTTGCAGAAATCTACCTCGGATCACGCAGGATGTTCTCGATCAGGCAGAGGCCCTGATCATCACCTGCAGATCAGACTCGGAGCGGCGAAGTCCAGCGGCTACGACACCATGCACCCCCCGGCAGGGTCTGATAGCCGCCGGGGGCCGCGCACATCAGGAGGAAGAAAAAAGAGGACCCGTCAACCTGAGCGGGTCTCCATGAGCATTCAAGCTGAATGTTACGAGGCCACAAACCGATCAGTTGGAACTATGACGGACATGAGACCAGCTTGGCCTCCAGATGCAGTTGCAGCAGCCGCTGCCGAGAAGCAGCGTGGACCGCGAACGGCGACCCGCCGCAACCCCTTCGTGGCGCGTGAGGAATTTCTCCCTCAGATTGTGGGGATAACTTCACCCTCTGCTCCCAGACCGGCAGCACGGGCGCCACCTTCCCGAATTTCAGCACTGGACAGCTCCCAGGAGGAGGAAAGCTCCGATAGAGAGGAGAACCGCGGCGGGGAGGTTCTTCACGAGGAGGAGGAGGAGGAGTTCGATAATGAATACGACAGCGAGGAAGATGGGGATGAGGCAGACACGGACGCTGACCCCCCAGCTTCAGGTAGTTCGGGGCTGGATCATATTGTAAGGCCTGGAGGGTTGAAAGATGGGGTAAACAACAAAAAATTGAATGAGGGTATTGAAGGGCTAGAGGAATGATCTGGGGAGAGCGCACGCACACCACCAAAGAGGACCCAAATTCTTGGCCACAATGACAATTTATTCCGATGGAAAAAACATATGAATGGCCAAAAAGTTCCAGTTAAAAGACACTTAAAACAAGCATAAAATGCGTCTAAAAATTCTAGGCACGGATTAAAACAGTAAAACACGATAAAAATCCCAGGAACAGTTAAAAAGGATAAAAGAGACCTAAAAGTCCAAAGAACAGTTAAAACTGGTTTAAAAATGCAGCTCAAAGGGGGGAATCACTGATCCCAAACCAGGAGACGTCTCTCTTCCCCCGACGCTGTTCCGAGGATCCCTCCAGTCATACACACAAAGACCTGGGGGGCGGGCTCCGTTCCGCCTCTGGGGTTTGTGACCGGCACTCCTCCGCGTCACCTCCAGCTGGCTCTCCTGGACACGCTGGAATCTGTGGAAACAGGCAAGCGGCAGCACGAAAAGCAATTCCTGAAGCAGGCTGCCACTAGCCCTCCCACCTATTTCCACCAGTCTGCTGAAGCCCGTTCGGCTACTTACACACAGGCAGGGTCCCTGCCCTGCCCTTGCGTGTCGATCGCTCTGCAGACTGATGGTCCCAGCGCCCAGCGCTCTCAGAGTGTGTGTCCCGATCACAGCGAGTCTTCCCGACGTCTGGCGGTCCCGACGTCTGGCGGTCCCGGCGTCCCACTCGCGCCCCGCGTGCATGCGCCTGCTGTCGGTGTGCGACTGCCTTTGGCTTTCCTCCTCAGGACTTTTATAAGTCCCTCCTGATGAGGAGCAGGTGCGGTGGATCGGCGCGCTATGTTACAAGGGGGGTGTGTCCATAGAAAGCATGCAACAAACAGGTAGCACCACAAACATGCAAAAGAAAAACACCCTACAACATGCAATCCCCCCACATCATCACAATATTTCGGACAGCCCGGGTGTGACAGAATGCCAGGAGGACAGCGCATCTCCAGCTTCAGCGGAGGAACGCTGTATTACAGGGCTGGAGCTAGCAGGTGACGGTGCTGAGCCACCAGTAGCCCGTGTTGACTTACCTGCCCCAGAGCGGCAGGTTTTCAAGGTAAAGCGTCACCCTGAAACAAACAGAGAATTGATTGACTGGTTTCTGGAAGTGGAGAAAAGGTGTCTTATTGTTGGTGACTCAAATTTATCCAGAATCCCTGAATATTCCATCCCAGATCTACAGATTGAGAGGTGTCCAGGTGCTAATTTTCGCCACATGCAGGCTTTATTTGAGATAGCCCACGTTCCGTGGGATTTGGTGGTTCAGAATGTGGTCATTGCAGCCGGCATTAACGCCAAAGGTCAGAACATTAAAGAAACTGCAGTTAAACAGCTCCAGCGGGCTCTGAAGATGGCTAAACACAGATTTCCATCTGCTGTCATCTGGGTTCCCTTGGTTAATTTTTCTGGTAACTTATCTGCAATGGAGCAGAACAACATGAAACTACTAAATCAGCATATTAAAAAAAAATATGAGACACATCCCCCTGCTGGAGGACTCGCATTTTGCAACAGAAAAAGATGCAATTCACTGGACCGAGGACACGGCCAGAGCAATGTTGGAACATTGGAGGTATTTTTTAAAGTGGAATACCCACTAAGTCCATTCAGGGTAGAGTGTGTAAGGGGACAGCCCTTTATGGCCCCACAATATCATGGTTTTGACTGAAAAGTGATGCCCTGACAGAACAACAAGGTGACCTCCTCAAAAACGGTTTAACTTTTATTTCCATAGATAACTTTTTAAAAAAATACAGACCCAAAACACAAGACTGTATTAATCATGTTTCCTGTTCTTTGCGGGATTAACATTTGGTGGGACAAACCGAAACTTTTGTTAGCACAAGAAAGTGACAACATAAATATAATATTGCTCATAATGGATAGGTGCATAACCCACTGGTGGAGCATTTTCTCATGACCCAGGGTTTTTCTTTATGGTGAACAGTGTGAGAGATTTTGTTATCATTGTTACTGTTATTATGGCTATTGTTCTTATGGTTCTTATTACTGTTTTATGATGATTATTATTATTACTTTAACCCTACCCCTGGTCCTGTTTCTAACCCTAACCTTTAGTTTAATCTGAACCCTAATCCCAACCCTTAATCAGTTATTAGACATTTAAATAATCTTAAACATAAAGCAATAACATGGTTGGAAGGAAAAGGTTTTGTTTCACGTGTCTTTTTGCCTGGTTAGCAGTATGCATGCAGGGGAGGGGCTTAGAACGCACAGGGCCCATGGCTCAGGACACGCAGGGCCCATGAGGCCGACGCGTGCTCCTTGGTAAGACAGTGTGAATAAAACAGCCACCTTTTGTCTCTCACTTCACTTTTACGCCTGTCCAGCCAAGTTGTAGCTGTTGTGGTGTGCATAGAGCCTGATGAAGGCAGAATTTGCCGAAACGCGTAGCGAGCACACTTTATTCTAATTTTGTATTGTTTATTTTTTATTTTTTTACATTTTTGTGAATAAAAACACTCATTTAAGTGGTTGTCCCGCTTTTTTCTTTTTTTCTTTTTTCAAAGTTTGCAAGTTTTTCTATTTTTGATTACATTCTTGCCTGGTGGAAAAACCGTAACACCTGCCATGCACTTCTACGACGGAGAGGAGGATGGAGGTGCTTGGACCACGGTGCGCTACGGGAGGAGACACTACAGAAATCCCCGTGCGCTCAGCTTTAATTACCGGGGCCGACCGGACCATAGGATGGACCGTGCATTTCCCGTCTCCGGCTGGAAGAGGGCGCCAAGGTTCCCAAATTTTGGCTGGAGTAGGGCTTCACCTTCAAATCCTAACTGGCCTGCGCCTCCTATGTACGACGGGTCCCGGCCTTATTTTCCACAGCCCCGCTCTTATGCAGCAGCGGTCCGGGGCTCACCTACCAGACGAGCGACAAGATTTGGACCCCCAGCAGATGTTAGGCAGGACGACCTGCAGATGAAAGACTTGGACAGCTTATCCGCAAATTACATGCTGTAATTAAGATGGTGCATCACTTACAAAACGTGACCATCACGCCGGACAGACCAGAACCTCTGATGATCGCTCGCATAGTGGACTCATTAACCTCACTGATTAAACCCGCTGATCCCACGGATGATGTGTTAGACCTCATTGAGGGCAACGCAAAAAACTGGGGACAGAACACACTGCAGATCCTCCAGGATCACTACCAAAAGAGGCTGGAGAAACTTTTACAGGATCTCCCCGGTGATTTAACCCGAGATTGGAGGGAAGCCTTCATCGTGGCGACACGATGGGCTTGCAGAAATCTACCTCGGATCACGCAGGATGTTCTCGATCAGGCAGAGGCCCTGATCATCACCTGCAGATCAGACTCGGAGCGGCGAAGTCCAGCGGCTACGACACCACCCCCCGGCAGGGTCTGATAGCCGCCGGGGGCCGCGCACATCAGGAGGAAGAAAAAAGAGGACCCGTCAACCTGAGCGGGTCTCCATGAGCATTCAAGCTGAATGTTACGAGGCCACAAACCGATCAGTTGGAACTATGACGGACATGAGACCAGCTTGGCCTCCAGATGCAGTTCCAGCAGCCGCTGCCGAGAAGCAGCGTGGACCGCGAACGGCGACCCGCCGCAACCCCTTCGTGGCGCGTGAGGAATTTCTCCCTCAGATTGTGGGGATAACTTCACCCTCTGCTCCCAGACCGGCAGCACGGGCGCCACCTTCCCGAATTTCAGCACTGGACAGCTCCCAGGAGGAGGAAAGCTCCGATAGAGAGGAGAACCGCGGCGGGGAGGTTCTTCACGAGGAGGAGGAGGAGGAGTTCGATAATGAATACGACAGCGAGGAAGATGGGGATGAGGCGGACACGGACGCTGACCCCCCAGCTTCAGGTAGTTCGGGGCTGGATCATATTGTAAGGCCTGGAGGGTTGAAAGATGGGGTAAACAACAAAAAATTGAATGAGGGTATTGAAGGGCTAGAGGAATGATCTGGGGAGAGCGCACGCACACCACCAAAGAGGACCCAAATTCTTGGCCACAATGACAATTTATTCCGATGGAAAAAACATATGAATGGCCAAAAAGTTCCAGTTAAAAGACACTTAAAACAAGCATAAAATGCGTCTAAAAATTCTAGGCACGGATTAAAACAGTAAAACACGATAAAAATCCCAGGAACAGTTGAAAAAGGATAAAAGAGACCTAAAAGTCCAAAGAACAGTTAAAACTGGTTTAAAAATGCAGCTCAAAGGGGGGAATCACTGATCCCAAACCAGGAGACGTCTCTCTTCCCCCGACGCTGTTCCGAGGATCCCTCCAGTCATACACACAAAGACCTGGGGGGCGGGCTCCGTTCCGCCTCTGGGGTTTGTGACCGGCACTCCTCCGCGTCACCTCCAGCTGGCTCTCCTGGACACGCTGGAATCTGTGGAAACAGGCAAGCGGCAGCACGAAAAGCAATTCCTGATGCAGGCTGCCACTAGCCCTCCCACCTATTTCCACCAGTCTGCTGAAGCCCGTTCGGCTACTTACACACAGGCAGGGTCCCTGCCCTGCCCTTGCGTGTCGATCGCTCTGCAGACTGATGGTCCCAGCGCCCAGCGCTCTCAGAGTGTGTGTCCCGATCACAGCGAGTCTTCCCGACGTCTGGCGGTCCCGACGTCTGGCGGTCCCGGCGTCCCACTCGCGCCCCGCGTGCATGAGCCTGCTGTCGGTGTGCGACTGCCTTTGGCTTTCCTCCTCAGGACTTTTATAAGTCCCTCCTGATGAGGAGCAGGTGTGGTGGATCGGCGCGCTATGTTACAAGGGGGGTGTGTCCATAGAAAGCATGCAACAAACAGGTAGCACCACAAACATGCAAAAGAAAAACACCCTACAACATGCAATCCCCCCACATCATCACAATATTTCGGACAGCCCGGGTGTGACAGAATGCCAGGAGGACAGCGCATCTCCAGCTTCAGCGGAGGAACGCTGTATTACAGGGCTGGAGCTAGCAGGTGACGGTGCTGAGCCACCAGTAGCCCGTGTTGACTTACCTGCCCCAGAGCGGCAGGTTTTCAAGGTAAAGCGTCACCCTGAAACAAACAGAGAATTGATTGACTGGTTTCTGGAAGTGGAGAAAAGGTGTCTTATTGTTGGTGACTCAAATTTATCCAGAATCCCTGAATATTCCATCCCAGATCTACAGATTGAGAGGTGTCCAGGTGCTAATTTTCGCCACATGCAGGCTTTATTTGAGATAGCCCACGTTCCGTGGGATTTGGTGGTTCAGAATGTGGTCATTGCAGCCGGCATTAACGCCAAAGGTCAGAACATTAAAGAAACTGCAGTTAAACAGCTCCAGCGGGCTCTGAAGATGGCTAAACACAGAGTTCCATCTGCTGTCATCTGGGTTCCCTTGGTTATTTTTTCTGGTAACTTATCTGCAATGGAGCAGAACAACATGAAACTACTAAATCAGCATATTAAAAAAAAATATGAGACACATCCCCCTGCTGGAGGACTCGCATTTTGCAACAGAAAAAGATGCAATTCACTGGACCGAGGACACGGCCAGAGCAATGTTGGAACATTGGAGGTATTTTTTAAAGTGGAATACCCACTAAGTCCATTCAGGGTAGAGTGTGTAAGGGGACAGCCCTTTATGGCCCCACAATATCATGGTTTTGACTGAAAAGTGATGCCCTGACAGAACAACAAGGTGACCTCCTCAAAAACGGCTTAACTTTTATTTCCATAGATAACTTTTTAAAAAAATCAGACCCAAAACACAAGACTGTATTGATCATGTTTCCTGTTCTTTGTGGGATTAACATTTGGTGGGACAAACCGAAACTTTTGTTAGCACAAGAAAGTGACAACATAAATATAATATTGCTCATAATGGATAGGTGCATAACCCACTGGTGGAGCATTTTCTCATGACCCAGGGTTTTTCTTTATGGTGAACAGTGTGAGAGATTTTGTTATCATTGTTACTGTTATTATGGCTATTGTTCTTATGGTTCTTATTACTGTTTTATGATGATTATTATTATTACTTTAACCCTACCCCTGGTCCTGTTTCTAACCCTAACCTTTAGTTTAATCTGAACCCTAATCCCAACCCTTAATCAGTTATTAGAAATTTAAATAATCTTAAACATAAAGCAATAACATGGTTGGAAGGAAAAGGTTTTGTTTCACGTGTCTTTTTGCCTGGTTAGCAGTATGCATGCAGGGAGGAGGTGATGGGCAGGTTTGGTGTGAAGGAAAGGAATCTGGAGGGACAGATGTTGGTGGACTTTGCGAAGAGGATGGAAATGGCTGTAGTCAACACTTACTTCCAGAAGAGAGAGGAACATAGAGTGACATACAGAAGTGGAGGTAGGAGTACTCAGGTGGACTACATCCTATGTAGACGAGGTCATTTGAGAGAGGTTAATGGCTGCAAAGTGGTGGTAGGAGAGAGTGTAGCCAGGCAGCACCGCATGGTGGTGTGTAAGATGACTCTGGAGGTCAGGAAGAAGAAGAGAGGGAAAACAGAAAAGAAGACCAAGTGGTGGAAGCTACAGAATGAAGAAACTTGTGAGGAATTTAGGCAGAAGTTGAGGCAGGTCCTGGGTGGTCAGGATGAGCTTCCAGAGGACTGGGAAACTACAGCAGAGATTATCAGGGAAACAGGTAGGAAGGTGCTAGGTGTGTCATCTGGAAAGAGGAAAGACGGTAAAGAGACTTGGTGGTGGAATGAGGAAGTACAGGAATGCGTCCAGAGGAAGAGGTTGGCTAAAAGGAAGTGGGATGTAGAAAGGACTGAGGAAGGTAGACAGGAGTACAAGGAAGCGCAGCGTAAAGTGAAGAGAGAGGTGGCAAAGGCCAAACAGAAAGCTTACGATGAGCTATATGACAGGTTAGACACAAAGGAAGGAGAGAAGGACTTGTACAGGCTAGCCAGACAGAGAGACAGAGATGGGAAGGACGTGCAACAGATAAGGGTGATTAAGGACAGAGATGGAAAGGTGCTAACAACCCAAGAGAGTGTACAGAAAAGATGGAAGGAGTATTTTGAGGAGCTGATGAACGAGGAAAATGACAGGGAAAGAAGGGAGGAAGATGTGGTTGTTGTGGAGCAGGAAGTAGCAGAGATTGGAAAGGATGAGGTTAGGAAGGCTCTGAAAAGGATGAAGAGCGGAAAGGCCGTTGGTCCTGATGACGTACCTGTGGAGGTATGGAAGTCTCTAGGAGAGACAGCAGTGGAATTTCTAACAAGGTTGTTCAATAGGATTTTAGAGAGTGAGAAGATGCCTGAGGAATGGAGGAGAAGCGTTCTGGTCCCAATCTTTAAGAACAAGGGTGACACGCAGAACTGCAGCAACTATAGAGGAATAAAGTTGATGAGCCACACAATGAAGCTGTGGGAAAGAGTAGTGGAAGCCAGGCTTAGGAAGAAGGTGGAGATTTGTGAGCAGCAGTATGGTTTCATGCCCCGTAAGAGCACCACTGATGCCATTTTTGCTTTGAGAATGTTGATGGAAAAGTACAGAGAAGGTCAGAAGGAGCTGCATTGTGTGTTCGTAGATTTAGAGAAGGCGTATGACAGGGTGCCGAGGGAGGAGCTGTGGTACTGTATGAGGTCGTCTGGAGTGGCAGAAAAGTATGTCAGAGTAGTTCAGGACATGTATGAGAGAAGTATGACGGTGGTGAGATGTGCTGTAGGTCAGACAGAGGAGTTCAAGGTGGAGGTGGGACTACACCAAGGATCAGCTTTGAGTCCTTTTTTGTTTGCTATGCTGATGGACAGGCTGACAGATGAGGTAAGACAGGAATCTCCCTGGACAATGATGTTTGCGGATGACATTGTAATTTGCAGTGAGAGTAGAGAGCAGGTGGAGGAACAGCTAGAGAGGTGGAGGTTTGCTCTGGAAAGAAGAGGTATGAAGGTCAGTCGTAGTAAGACAGAATACATGTGTCTGAACGAGAGGGATCAAGGTAGAAGCGTTAGGTTACAGGGGACTGAGGTGAAGAAGGTGCAGGAGTTTAAGTACTTGGGGTCAACAGTTCAGTGTGATGGGGATTGTGGAAAAGAGGTGAAGAGGCGAGTGCAGGCAGGTTGGAGCGGTTGGAGGAAAGTGTCAGGAGTGTTGTGTGACAGAAGAGTGCCAGCAAGACTCAAAGGAAAGGTGTACAAGACAGTGGTGAGACCAGCTCTGCTCTATGGGTTAGAGACGGTAGCAGTGAGACAGAGACAAGAGGCTGAGATGGAGGTAGCGAAGATGAAGATGTTGAGGTTCTCCTTAGGAGTGACCAGGTTAGACAGGATAAGGAACGAGTACATCAGAGGGACGGCTCATGTTGCCTGTGTCAGCGACAAAGTCAGAGAAGCCAGACTGAGATGGTTTGGACATGTTCAGAGGAGGGATAGTGGATATATTGGTAGAAGGATGTTGGAGATGGAGCTGCCTGGCAGGAGGGCAAGAGGACGGCCAAAGAGGAGATACATGGATGTCTTAACAGAGGACATGAAGTTGGCTAATGTTAGGGTAGAAGATGTCCATGATAGAGTGAGGTGGAAAAGGATGATTCGCTGTGGCGACCCCTGATGGGAAAAGCCGAAAGAGAAAGAAGAAGAAGCAGTATGCATGCAGGGGAGGGGCTTAGAACGCACAGGGCCCATGGCTCAGGACACGCAGGGCCCATGAGGCCGACGCGTGCTCCTTGGTAAGACAGTGTGAATAAAACAGCCACCTTTTGTCTCTCACTTCACTTTTACGCCTGTCCAGCCAAGTTGTAGCTGTTGTGGTGTGCATAGAGCCTGATGAAGGCAGAATTTGCCGAAACGCGTAGCGAGCACACTTTATTCTAATTTTGTATTGTTTATTTATTTATTTTTTTACATTTTTGTGAATAAAAACACTCATTTAAGTGGTTGTCCCGCTTTTTTCTTTTTTTCTTTTTTCAAAGTTTGCAAGTTTTTCTATTTTTGATTACATTCTTGCCTGGTGGAAAAACCGTAACACCTGCCATGCACTTCTACGACGGAGAGGAGGATGGAGGTGCTTGGACCACGGTGCGCTACGGGAGGAGACACTACAGAAATCCCCGTGCGCTCAGCTTTAATTACCGGGGCCGACCGGACCATAGGATGGACCGTGCATTTCCCGTCTCCGGCTGGAAGAGGGCGCCAAGGTTCCCAAATTTTGGCTGGAGTAGGGCTTCACCTTCAAATCCTAACTGGCCTGCGCCTCCTATGTACGACGGGTCCCGGCCTTATTTTCCACAGCCCCGCTCTTATGCAGCAGCGGTCCGGGGCTCACCTACCAGACGAGCGACAAGATTTGGACCCCCAGCAGATGTTAGGCAGGACGACCTGCAGATGAAAGACTTGGACAGCTTATCCGCAAATTACATGCTGTAATTAAGATGGTGCATCACTTACAAAACGTGACCATCACGCCGGACAGACCAGAACCTCTGATGATCGCTCGCATAGTGGACTCATTAACCTCACTGATTAAACCCGCTGATCCCACGGATGATGTGTTAGACCTCATTGAGGGCAACGCAAAAAACTGGGGACAGAACACACTGCAGATCCTCCAGGATCACTACCAAAAGAGGCTGGAGAAACTTTTACAGGATCTCCCCGGTGATTTAACCCGAGATTGGAGGGAAGCCTTCATCGTGGCGACACGATGGGCTTGCAGAAATCTACCTCGGATCACGCAGGATGTTCTCGATCAGGCAGAGGCCCTGATCATCACCTGCAGATCAGACTCGGAGCGGCGAAGTCCAGCGGCTACGACACCACCCCCCGGCAGGGTCTGATAGCCGCCGGGGGCCGCGCACATCAGGAGGAAGAAAAAAGAGGACCCGTCAACCTGAGCGGGTCTCCATGAGCATTCAAGCTGAATGTTACGAGGCCACAAACCGATCAGTTGGAACTATGACGGACATGAGACCAGCTTGGCCTCCAGATGCAGTTCCAGCAGCCGCTGCCGAGAAGCAGCGTGGACCGCGAACGGCGACCCGCCGCCACCCCTTCGTGGCGCGTGAGGAATTTCTCCCTCAGATTGTGGGGATAACTTCACCCTCTGCTCCCAGACCGGCAGCACGGGCGCCACCTTCCCGAATTTCAGCACTGGACAGCTCCCAGGAGGAGGAAAGCTCCGATAGAGAGGAGAACCGCGGCGGGGAGGTTCTTCACGAGGAGGAGGAGGAGGAGGAGTTCGATAATGAATACGACAGCGAGGAAGATGGGGATGAGGCGGACACGGACGCTGACCCCCCAGCTTCAGGTAGTTCGGGGCTGGATCATATTGTAAGGCCTGGAGGGTTGAAAGATGGGGTAAACAACAAAAATTTGAATGAGGGTATTTAAGGGCTAGAGGAATGATCTGGGGAGAGCGCACGCACACCACCAAAGAGGACCCAAATTCTTGGCCACAATGACAATTTATTCCGATGGAAAAAACATATGAATGGCCAAAAAGTTCCAGTTAAAAGACACTTAAAACAAGCATAAAATGCGTCTAAAAATTCTAGGCACGGATTAAAACAGTAAAACACGATAAAAATCCCAGGAACAGTTAAAAAGGATAAAAGAGACCTAAAAGTCCAAAGAACAGTTAAAACTGGTTTAAAAATGCAGCTCAAAGGGGGGAATCACTGATCCCAAACCAGGAGACGTCTCTCTTCCCCCGACGCTGTTCCGAGGATCCCTCCAGTCATACACACAAAGACCTGGGGGGCGGGCTCCGTTCCGCCTCTGGGGTTTGTGACCGGCACTCCTCCGCGTCACCTCCAGCTGGCTCTCCTGGACACGCTGGAATCTGTGGAAACAGGCAAGCGGCAGCACGAAAAGCAATTCCTGATGCAGGCTGCCACTAGCCCTCCCACCTATTTCCACCAGTCTGCTGAAGCCCGTTCGGCTACTTACACACAGGCAGGGTCCCTGCCCTGCCCTTGCGTGTCGATCGCTCTGCAGACTGATGGTCCCAGCGCCCAGCGCTCTCAGAGTGTGTGTCCCGATCACAGCGAGTCTTCCCGACGTCTGGCGGTCCCGACGTCTGGCGGTCCCGGCGTCCCACTCGCGCCCCGCGTGCATGCGCCTGCTGTCGGTGTGCGACTGCCTTTGGCTTTCCTCCTCAGGACTTTTATAAGTCCCTCCTGATGAGGAGCAGGTGCGGTGGATCGGCGCGCTATGTTACAAGGGGGGTGTGTCCATAGAAAGCATGCAACAAACAGGTAGCACCACAAACATGCAAAAGAAAAACACCCTACAACATGCAATCCCCCCACATCATCACAATATTTCGGACAGCCCGGGTGTGACAGAATGCCAGGAGGACAGCGCATCTCCAGCTTCAGCGGAGGAACGCTGTATTACAGGGCTGGAGCTAGCAGGTGACGGTGCTGAGCCACCAGTAGCCCGTGTTGACTTACCTGCCCCAGAGCGGCAGGTTTTCAAGGCAAAGCGTCACCCTGAAACAAACAGAGAATTGATTGACTGGTTTCTGGAAGTGGAGAAAAGGTGTCTTATTGTTGGTGACTCAAATTTATCCAGAATCCCTGAATATTCCATCCCAGATCTACAGATTGAGAGTTATCCAGGTGCTAATTTTCGCCACATGCAGGCTTTATTTGAGATAGCCCACGTTCCGTGGGATTTGGTGGTTCAGAATGTGGTCATTGCAGCCGGCATTAACGCCAAAGGTCAGAACATTAAAGAAACTGCAGTTAAACAGCTCCAGCGGGCTCTGAAGATGGCTAAACACAGATTTCCATCTGCTGTCATCTGGGTTCCCTTGGTTAATTTTTCTGGTAACTTATCTGCACTGGAGCAGAACAACATGAAACTAATAAATCAGCATATTAAAAAAAAATATGAGACACATCCCCCTGCTGGAGGACTCGCATTTTGCAACAGAAAAAGATGCAATTCACTGGACCGAGGACACGGCCAGAGCAATGTTGGAACATTGGAGGTATTTTTTAAAGTGGAATACCCACTAAGTCCATTCAGGGTAGAGTGTGTAAGGGGACAGCCCTTTATGGCCCCACAATATCATGGTTTTGACTGAAAAGTGATGCCCTGACAGAACAACAAGGTGACCTCCTCAAAAACGGTTTTAACTTTTATTTCCATAGATAACTTTTAAAAAAAATACAGACCCAAAACACAAGACTGTATTAATCATGTTTCCTGTTCTTTGTGGGATTAACATTTGGTGGGACAAACCGAAACTTTTGTTAGCACAAGAAATTGACAACATAAATATAATATTGCTCATAATGGATAGGTGCATAACCCACTGGTGGAGCATTTTCTCATGACCCAGGGTTTTTCTTTATGGTGAACAGTGTGAGAGATTTTGTTATCATTGTTACTGTTATTATGGCTATTGTTCTTATGGTTCTTATTACTGTTTTATGATGATTATTATTATTACTTTAACCCTACCCCTGGTCCTGTTTCTAACCCTAACCTTTAGTTTAATCTGAACCCTAATCCCAACCCTTAATCAGTTATTAGAAATTTAAATAATCTTAAACATAAAGCAATAACATGGTTGGAAGGAAAAGGTTTTGTTTCACGTGTCTTTTTGCCTGGTTAGCAGTATGCATGCAGGGGAGGGGCTTAGAACGCACAGGGCCCATGGCTCAGGACACGCAGGGCCCATGAGGCCGACGCGTGCTCCTTGGTAAGACAGTGTGAATAAAACAGCCACCTTTTGTCTCTCACTTCACTTTTACGCCTGTCCAGCCAAGTTGTAGCTGTTGTGGTGTGCATAGAGCCTGATGAAGGCAGAATTTGCCGAAACGCGTAGCGAGCACACTTTATTCTAATTTTGTATTGTTTATTTATTTATTTTTTTACATTTTTGTGAATAAAAACACTCATTTAAGTGGTTGTCCCGCTTTTTTCTTTTTTCAAAGTTTGCAAGTTTTTCTATTTTTGATTACATTCTTGCCTGGTGGAAAAACCGTAACACCTGCCATGCACTTCTACGACGGAGAGGAGGATGGAGGTGCTTGGACCACGGCGCGCTACGGGAGGAGACACTACAGAAATCCCCGTGCGCTCAGCTTTAATTACCGGGGCCGACCGGACCATAGGATGGACCGTGCATTTCCCGTCTCCGGCTGGAAGAGGGCGCCAAGGTTCCCAAATTTTGGCTGGAGTAGGGCTTCACCTTCAAATCCTAACTGGCCTGCGCCTCCTATGTACGACGGGTCCCGGCCTTATTTTCCACAGCCCCGCTCTTATGCAGCAGCGGTCCGGGGCTCACCTACCAGACGAGCGACAAGATTTGGACCCCCAGCAGATGTTAGGCAGGACCTCCGGCGACCTGCAGATGAAAGACTTGGACAGCTTATCCGCAAATTACATGCTGTAATTAAGATGGTGCATCACTTACAAAACGTGACCATCACGCCGGACAGACCAGAACCTCTGATGATCGCTCGCATAGTGGACTCATTAACCTCACTGATTAAACCCGCTGATCCCACGGATGATGTGTTAGACCTCATTGAAGGCAACGCAAAAAACTGGGGACAGAACACACTGCAGATCCTCCAGGATCACTACCAAAAGAGGCTGGAGAAACTTTTACAGGATCTCCCCGGTGATTTAACCCGAGATTGGAGGGAAGCCTTCATCGTGGCGACACGATGGGCTTGCAGAAATCTACCTCGGATCACGCAGGATGTTCTCGATCAGGCAGAGGCCCTGATCATCACCTGCAGATCAGACTCGGAGCGGCGAAGTCCAGCGGCTACGACACCACCCCCCGGCAGGGTCTGATAGCCGCCGGGGGCCGCGCACATCAGGAGGAAGAAAAAAGAGGACCCGTCAACCTGAGCGGGTCTCCATGAGCATTCAAGCTGAATGTTACGAGGCCACAAACCGATCAGTTGGAACTATGACGGACATGAGACCAGCTTGGCCTCCAGATGCAGTTGCAGCAGCCGCTGCCGAGAAGCAGCGTGGACCGCGAACGGCGACCCGCCGCAACCCCTTCGTGGCGCGTGAGGAATTTCTCCCTCAGATTGTGGGGATAACTTCACCCTCTGCTCCCAGACCGGCAGCACGGGCGCCACCTTCCCGAATTTCAGCACTGGACAGCTCCCAGGAGGAGGAAAGCTCCGATAGAGAGGAGAACCGCGGCGGGGAGGTTCTTCACGAGGAGGAGGAGGAGGAGTTCGATAATGAATACGACAGCGAGGAAGATGGGGATGAGGCAGACACGGACGCTGACCCCCCAGCTTCAGGTAGTTCGGGGCTGGATCATATTGTAAGGCCTGGAGGGTTGAAAGATGGGGTAAACAACAAAAATTTGAATGAGGGTATTGAAGGGCTAGAGGAATGATCTGGGGAGAGCGCACGCACACCACCAAAGAGGACCCAAATTCTTGGCCACAATGACAATTTATTCCGATGGAAAAAACATATGAATGGCCAAAAAGTTCCAGTTAAAAGACACTTAAAACAAGCATAAAATGCGTCTAAAAATTCTAGGCACGGATTAAAACAGTAAAACACGATAAAAATCCCAGGAACAGTTGAAAATGGATAAAAGAGACCTAAAAGTCCAAAGAACAGTTAAAACTGGTTTAAAAATGCAGCTCAAAGGGGGGAATCACTGATCCCAAACCAGGAGACGTCTCTCTTCCCCCGACGCTGTTCCGAGGATCCCTCCAGTCATACACACAAAGACCTGGGGGGCGGGCTCCGTTCCGCCTCTGGGGTTTGTGACCGGCACTCCTCCGCGTCACCTCCAGCTGGCTCTCCTGGACACGCTGGAATCTGTGGAAACAGGCAAGCGGCAGCACGAAAAGCAATTCCTGATGCAGGCTGCCACTAGCCCTCCCACCTATTTCCACCAGTCTGCTGAAGCCCGTTCGGCTACTTACACACAGGCAGGGTCCCTGCCCTGCCCTTGCGTGTCGATCGCTCTGCAGACTGATGGTCCCAGCGCCCAGCGCTCTCAGAGTGTGTGTCCCGATCACAGCGAGTCTTCCCGACGTCTGGCGGTCCCGACGTCTGGCGGTCCCGGCGTCCCACTCGCGCCCCGCGTGCATGCGCCTGCTGTCGGTGTGCGACTGCCTTTGGCTTTCCTCCTCAGGACTTTTATAAGTCCCTCCTGATGAGGAGCAGGTGCGGTGGATCGGCGCGCTATGTTACAAGGGGGGTGTGTCCATAGAAAGCATGCAACAAACAGGTAGCACCACAAACATGCAAAAGAAAAACACCCTACAACATGCAATCCCCCCACATCATCACAATATTTCGGACAGGCCGGGTGTGACAGAATGCCAGGAGGACAGCGCATCTCCAGCTTCAGCGGAGGAACGCTGTATTACAGGGCTGGAGCTAGCAGGTGACGGTGCTGAGCCACCAGTAGCCCGTGTTGACTTACCTGCCCCAGAGCGGCAGGTTTTCAAGGCAAAGCGTCACCCTGAAACAAACAGAGAATTGATTGACTGGTTTCTGGAAGTGGAGAAAAGGTGTCTTATTGTTGGTGACTCAAATTTATCCAGAATCCCTGAATATTCCATCACAGATCTACAGATTGAGAGGTGTCCAGGTGCTAATTTTCGCCACATGCAGGCTTTATTTGAGATAGCCCACGTTCCGTGTGATTTGGTGGTTCAGAATGTGGTCATTGCAGCCGGCATTAACGCCAAAGGTCAGAACATTAAAGAAACTGCAGTTAAACAGCTCCAGCGGGCTCTGAAGATGGCTAAACACAGATTTCCATCTGCTGTCATCTGGGTTCCCTTGGTTAATTTTTCTGGTAACTTATCTGCAATGGAGCAGAACAACATGAAACTACTAAATCAGCATATTAAAAAAGAAATATGAGACACATCCCCCTGCTGGAGGACTCGCATTTTGCAACAGAAAAAGATGCAATTCACTGGACCGAGGACACGGCCAGAGCAATGTTGGAACATTGGAGGTATTTTTTAAAGTGGAATACCCACTGTGTTGTCTTGCTTATCTTAAAGTAAGCCAAGTCAGTCGTTGGGTTTCTATGACTTTTTATTTAACAGTCTCTTTAACGTACTACACAGTGCATGGCTATCAACCGCTTCCTAGCTCTCCGCTCGGGGCACTCCCCACGTGACCATTCGCTATGCATTCCGGGTAACACATGCATGCTGGGTAATGGAGTTCAACATTACTACTTCAATACACAACATCTTCCTCCTTTTAAAGAAAAACCTTTTTCTCTTTAGACCAAGCCTAGATAGTAAACATCTAAACCGTATGTATAAACAGTTTCTTACAAAACATTTTCAATAGAAACATTCTTATGCACTTTTTTTTTTTTTTTTTTTTTTTGAACTTTCAGCAAGTCTCAATAAGCCTCTTTGGTGGCTGAACATGTCTCTTAGGTCTCAGTGATCTTGTCACGTCCAGAAAGTTGGTTGAATCTGAAAGTTTCGATCTATTAGGTGATGCAGACCCTGCTGTCAGACTCTCTTTTGGGTGTTCTTGATCTTCTGTTGTTGTTAGGTTTAAAGATGCACCAGAGTCCGGCAGGCTTGTATCCGTTACTGCAGTATTTTCTACCATAGGCTGAAGCTGCAGATCCGCACGGTTTCTTCTCAGAGACAGTCCACTCTCCAACTGGACCTTATAAGACCGTGGAGCCACCTCCTCTTGCACGTGTCCTTGTTGTCTCCAGTTTCCTGTGGAAGCATCTCTAAGACGTACCTTGTCTCCTGGCTTTAGGAAAGGCAGATGTTTAGCCTTTCGATCATACAGCCGCTTTTGCTTCATCTTCATTTCTTCTTTTGCCTTCCTGACTTTGTGTGCAGCCTTAGGGGTCAACAAGTCTTCATGTACTGGTAGGTTGGAGCGAATGCGCCTTCCCATCAGCATCTGAGCTGGTGACAATCCATTTTGCAGAGGTGTACTCCGGTAGATCAGAAGACTTTTTTGAAAGTCATCTCTGTCGTGTGCTTTTTTCAGTAGAGTCTTCACTGTCTTTACTGAGCTTTCCGCTAAGCCATTGGACTTTGGATAGTTTGGACTTGATGTTACGTGTCTAAACCCCCAATCTTTAGCAAAGTCAGCAAACTCACTGCTGGAAAACTGCGGTCCATTGTCTGAAAACAGTTCACACGGAACACCGTGTCTGGCAAACACACACTTCAGGAAACTAATCACTGCTTTACTTGATGTTGACTGCAGCGCTCCGACTTCAGGATAGTTCGAAAAGTAGTCTGTTACCACCACGTAACTTTTACCATTACAGTCAAACAAATCAGTTCCAACCTTATAGTAAGGTCTATGTGGAACTGGGTGAGACATCAGTGGCTCCGCTTGTTGTTTCGGCCTGTAAGTGCGGCAAAGTTCACATGAAGCTGTCGTCTGGCTGATGTCTTGGTTGATTCTAGGCCAGTACATTACATCCCTTGCTCTGCGTTTACACTTGACCTCTCCGAGGTGACCTTCATGTATCTTTTGAAGCATCTGCTTGCGCAGTGAGGTTGGAATGACAAACTTGCTTCCTTTTAAAACTATGTCGTCCACCACTGTGAGCTCTGCTCTGCAGTTCCAGAAATCTTGTATTTTTCCAGGGCATTCTTTTTTGTTTTCAGGCCATCCTTTGAGTATTGTTCTTTTCAGTTCTTTCATGATTTCATCTGCATTTGTCTCTGTTCGTATCTGTTCTGTTCGGTCAGCAGTTACCGGCAGAGATGTCAGAATCATGTCCACATATGCTTGTATTTCTGCTCCTTTTCCGCTGTCTTCTTTTTCATCTGTGTCCACTGCTCTAGACAAAGTGTCTGCTGTGTACATGTACTTTCCTTTTGTGTACATCATGTGCACGTCATATTTCTGCAGCCTGATTAACATCCGCTGTATCCTTACTGGACAATCACTCAGTGCTTTAGACATGATTGACACCAATGGTTTATGGTCGGTTTCCACTTCAAACGTTTGGCCATAAACATATTGATGGAACCGCTCACATGCATACATGCTGGCTAACAGTTCTTTTTCTATTTGAGCGTACCTGGACTCTGCACCTGTCAACGCTCTGGATGCGTAGGCTACAGGTAGCCACTGCTCATCGTGTTGCTGCAGCAGCACTGCTCCCAAGCCATGCTGTGACGCATCCGCTGAAATTCTGGTCCTCTTCTCTGGATCATAGAACTTTAGCACCGGTTCTTGTGTCAAAACCTCTTTCAGTTTCCGAAAACTTTGCTCTTGTTCATGAGACCAAATCCATTCATTTTTCTGTTCAAGAAGACTCCTAAGGGGTGTTGTCAGGGTTGCCAGTTGTGGGACAAACTTGGCGAGATAGGTTACCATCCCTAAGAACCGCCTAACTTCATCTTTGTTGGTTGGTCTTTCCATATTGTTTATAGCTGAAGTCTTTTTTGGGTCTGGCTTCACTCCCTGTTCACTAACAACATCTCCCACAAAGGTAAGTGTCTTCACTCCAAACTCACATTTGTCTTTATTTAGTTTCAGATTTACTTCTCTTGTCTTGTCCAACACTTGTCTCAGTCTTTTGTCATGTTCCTCTCGAGTAGTTCCCCAGACAATGATGTCATCCATCATGGTCTCTACTCCTGGTATGTGTTCATATATCATGTGTATAGTCTTGTGATAGACTTCAGGCGCAGATCTAATTCCATATGGTAGGCGAAGAAACCTGTACCTGCCTTCGGGCGTGTTGAATGTACAGACTTTTGAGCTCTCTTCGTCTAACCTCAGCTGCCAAAATCCTGACGAGGCATCTAATTTACTGAACCATTTAGCTCCAGCAAACTGTGCCATGATTTCTTCCCTGGTTGGTAACTTGAAATGTTCTCTTCTGATTGCTTTGTTTAAGTCTCTTGGGTCTAAGCATGTTCTGAGAGCTCCTGTTTTCTTTTGAATGACTACCAGTGAGCTGACCCATTCAGTTGGTTCATCTATCTTTTTGATGACCTCAAGTTTTTCCATGCGTGCTAGCTCGTCCTTCAGTTTTTCTCGCAGCGCAAATGGAACTTTCCTACATGGATGCACGACAGGAGGGACACTTTTATCCACGCATATTCTATGCTCTCCAGGTAAACATCCTAGTCCTTCAAAGCAATCTTTGTACTCTTTCATGAGCGAGTCATTATCATTTGTCACTTCTGGTGATGTCACGACAAACACTCTTTTGACTAGGTTCAGCTTTACAGACGTGCTTAGCCCTAAAATCGGTTGCACCTTCTTATCCACGACGAGTAGTTGTGCTCGTATCTTCTGGTTTTTATGTTTAAATGTTGCAATGCAGCCTCCTTTTACAGGAACGCGTTCGCCTGTGTAGCCAGTCACCTTCGTTTTTATTGGATTAATTTTGCTCTTCACTGTCAGTGTTTTGTAATCCTCTATCGATAACAGATTTATTTGTGCACCCGTGTCAATCTTGAATGGAATTATTGTTTCATTCACTTCAAGTGGCACTATCCATTCTTCTTTTTCTGCTGTGCCTACATGCACCATGTCCACAATGAACTCGTCTTCCTGTTCTTCCTCATCAACTGTGTGGACTTTTTGTCTTGTGGGAGCTTTACAACATTTAGCATAATGGTTGCTTTTCCCACAGTTGTTGCAAGATTTTCCATATGCAGGGCATGATCTTGGCTTGTGGCTGTTTCCACATTTGCCACATTTAAAACCTGCATGTTTCTCCTCTTGTTTAGGATATGTTTTACTTTTCTTTCTTTCTTTCTGTATTGCATGCACTGTTGTTTCATCTCTCCGAAGCTCTTTTGCTTGTGCTCTTGTGGTCTCTGCTGCTCGACACATAGAAACACACTTATCTAATGTAAGTCCAGTTTCTCTAAGCAGTCTTTCTCTTAGTCCATTATCGGCTGTACCGCAGACAATCCTGTCTCTCACCAGTGAGTCTCTCAGAGTCCCGAATTCACATGTTTTGCTTAATGTGTGAAGCTCTGCTAAGTATTGATCAAAAGGTATTCCTTGCTTTTGATCATGGGTGAAAAACTTGTACCTTTCAAAGGTCACATTCTGAGTGGGTACAAAATACTCTTCAAATTTTGTCATTAGTTCTGCCAGAGTCAGGTTAGCTTCATCCAGCTGAAAGCTGTTAAATATATCCAAAGCATCTTCTCCAATAACATGCAATAGGATATTAGCCTTAAGTTTTTCATCACCGTTCCCTGCTCCACTTGCTGCCAAATAAATGTTAAATCTTTGCTTGAAACGTTTCCAGTTGTCAGCAAGATTGCCTGTCAATTGCATGGAAGTGGGCGGACTTAGCTTATCCATGGCGAGTCGGGGTATTTGGGCATCCACAGTCCTCTGCTGCTGTGCGTTATTCACCAAATCAGGAACAAAATCCTCTTCTGTTTGTTCAATTTCTCCCTCGGCTCCCGCTTCACTGTCACTGCTGCTCGTAGCCATCACTCGATGTAGCACACGCTGTCAGCCTGTTGCTCCTCGGCATGTTTTCACTCACAAGAATTTTTCTCTTTAATCTTGCTGCTCACTTCTGACACCATGTGTTGTCTTGCTTATCTTAAAGTAAGCCAAGTCAGTCGTTGGGTTTCTGTGACTTTTTATTTAACAGTCTCTTTAACGTACTACACAGTGCATGGCTATCAACCGCTTCCTAGCTCTCCGCTCGGGGCACTCCCCACGTGACCATTCGCTATGCATTCCGGGTAACACATGCATGCTGGGTAATGGAGTTCAACATTACTACTTCAATACACAACACCCACTAAGTCCATTCAGGGTAGAGTGTGTAAGGGGACAGCCCTTTATGGCCCCACAATATCATGGTTTTGACTGAAAAGTGATGCCCTGACAGAACAACAAGGTGACCTCCTCAAAAACGGTTTAACTTTTATTTCCATAGATAACTTTTAAAAAAAATACAGACCCAAAACACAAGACTGTATTGATCATGTTTCCTGTTCTTTGTGGGATTAACATTTGGTGGGACAAACCGAAACTTTTGTTAGCACAAGAAATTGACAACATAAATATAATATTGCTCATAATGGATAGGTGCATAGCCCACTGGTGGAGCATTTTCTCATGACCCAGGGTTTTTCTTTATGGTGAACAGTGTGAGAGATTTTGTTATCATTGTTACTGTTATTATGGCTATTGTTCTTATGGTTCTTATTACTGTTTTATGATGATTATTATTATTACTTTAACCCTACCCCTGGTCCTGTTTCTAACCCTAACCTTTAGTTTAATCTGAACCCTAATCCCAACCCTTAATCAGTTATTAGAAATTTAAATAATCTTAAACATAAAGCAATAACATGGTTGGAAGGAAAAGGTTTTGTTTCACGTGTCTTTTTGCCTGGTTAGCAGTATGCATGCAGGGGAGGGGCTTAGAACGCACAGGGCCCATGGCTCAGGACACGCAGGGCCCATGAGGCCGACGCGTGCTCCTTGGTAAGACAGTGTGAATAAAACAGCCACCTTTTGTCTCTCACTTCACTTTTACGCCTGTCCAGCCAAGTTGTAGCTGTTGTGGTGTGCATAGAGCCTGATGAAGGCAGAATTTGCCGAAACGCGTAGCGAGCACACTTTATTCTAATTTTGTATTGTTTATTTATTTATTTTTTTACATTTTTGTGAATAAAAACACTCATTTAAGTGGTTGTCCCGCTTTTTTCTTTTTTTCTTTTTTCAAAGTTTGCAAGTTTTTCTATTTTTGATTACATTCTTGCCTGGTGGAAAAACCGTAACACCTGCCATGCACTTCTACGACGGAGAGGAGGATGGAGGTGCTTGGACCACGGTGCGCTACGGGAGGAGACACTACAGAAATCCCCGTGCGCTCAGCTTTAATTACCGGGGCCGACCGGACCATAGGATGGACCGTGCATTTCCCGTCTCCGGCTGGAAGAGGGCGCCAAGGTTCCCAAATTTTGGCTTGAGTAGGGCTTCACCTTCAAATCCTAACTGGCCTGCGCCTCCTATGTACGACGGGTCCCGGCCTTATTTTCCACAGCCCCGCTCTTATGCAGCAGCGGTCCGGGGCTCACCTACCAGACGAGCGACAAGATTTGGACCCCCAGCAGATGTTAGGCAGGACCTCCGGCGACCTGCAGATGAAAGACTTGGACAGCTTATCCGCAAATTACATGCTGTAATTAAGATGGTGCATCACTTACAAAACGTGACCATCACGCCGGACAGACCAGAACCTCTGATGATCGCTCGCATAGTGGACTCATTAACCTCACTGATTAAACCCGCTGATCCCACGGATGATGTGTTAGACCTCATTGAGGGCAACGCAAAAAACTGGGGACAGAACACACTGCAGATCCTCCAGGATCACTACCAAAAGAGGCTGGAGAAACTTTTACAGGATCTCCCCGGTGATTTAACCCGAGATTGGAGGGAAGCCTTCATCGTGGCGACACGATGGGCTTGCAGAAATCTACCTCGGATCACGCAGGATGTTCTCGATCAGGCAGAGGCCCTGATCATCACCTGCAGATCAGACTCGGAGCGGCGAAGTCCAGCGGCTAGGACACCACCCCCGGCAGGGTCTGATAGCCGCCGGGGGCCGCGCACATCAGGAGGAAGAAAAAAGAGGACCCGTCAACCTGAGCGGGTCTCCATGAGCATTCAAGCTGAATGTTACGAGGCCACAAACCGATCAGTTGGAACTATGACGGACATGAGACCAGCTTGGCCTCCAGATGCAGTTCCAGCAGCCGAGAAGCAGCGTGGACCGCGAACGGCGACCCGCCGCAACCCCTTCGTGGCGCGTGAGGAATTTCTCCCTCAGATTGTGGGGATAACTTCACCCTCTGCTCCCAGACCGGCAGCACGGGCGCCACCTTCCCGAATTTCAGCACTGGACAGCTCCCAGGAGGAGGAAAGCTTCGATAGAGAGGAGAACCGCGGCGTGGAGGTTCTTCACGAGGAGGAGGAGGAGGAGTTCGATAATGAATACGACAGCGAGGAAGATGGGGATGAGGCGGACACGGACGCTGACCCCCCAGCTTCAGGTAGTTCGGGGCTGGATCATATTGTAAGGCCTGGAGGGTTGAAAGATGGGGTAAACAACAAAAAATTGAATGAGGGTATTGAAGGGCTAGAGGAATGATCTGGGGAGAGCGCACGCACACCACCAAAGAGGACCCAAATTCTTGGCCACAATGACAATTTATTCCGATGGAAAAAAACATATGAATGGCCAAAAAGTTCCAGTTAAAAGACACTTAAAACAAGCATAAAATGCGTCTAAAAATTCTAGGCACGGATTAAAACAGTAAAACACGATAAAAATCCCAGGAACAGTTGAAAAAGGATAAAAGAGACCTAAAAGTCCAAAGAACAGTTAAAACTGGTTTAAAAATGCAGCTCAAAGGGGGGAATCACTGATCCCAAACCAGGAGACGTCTCTCTTCCCCCGACGCTGTTCCGAGGATCCCTCCAGTCATACACACAAAGACCTGGGGGGCGGGCTCCGTTCCGCCTCTGGGGTTTGTGACCGGCACTCCTCCGCGTCACCTCCAGCTGGCTCTCCTGGACACGCTGGAATCTGTGGAAACAGGCAAGCGGCAGCACGAAAAGCAATTCCTGATGCAGGCTGCCACTAGCCCTCCCACCTATTTCCACCAGTCTGCTGAAGCCCGTTCGGCTACTTACACACAGGCAGGGTCCCTGCCCTGCCCTTGCGTGTCGATCGCTCTGCAGACTGATGGTCCCAGCGCCCAGCGCTCTCAGAGTGTGTGTCCCGATCACAGCGAGTCTTCCCGACGTCTGGCGGTCCCGGCGTCCCACTCGCGCCCCGCGTGCATGCGCCTGCTGTCGGTGTGCGACTGCCTTTGGCTTTCCTCCTCAGGACTTTTATAAGTCCCTCCTGATGAGGAGCAGGTGTGGTGGATCGGCGCGCTATGTTACAAGGGGGGTGTGTCCATAGAAAGCATGCAACAAACAGGTAGCACCACAAACATGCAAAAGAAAAACACCCTACAACATGCAATCCCCCCACATCATCACAATATTTCGGACAGCCCGGGTGTGACAGAATGCCAGGAGGACAGCGCATCTCCAGCTTCAGCGGAGGAACGCTGTATTACAGGGCTGGAGCTAGCAGGTGACGGTGCTGAGCCACCAGTAGCCCGTGTTGACTTACCTGCCCCAGAGCGGCAGGTTTTCAAGGTAAAGCGTCACCCTGAAACAAACAGAGAATTGATTGACTGGTTTCTGGAAGTGGAGAAAAGGTGTCTTATTGTTGGTGACTCAAATTTATCCAGAATCCCTGAATATTCCATCCCAGATCTACAGATTGAGAGGTGTCCAGGTGCTAATTTT
The DNA here is from genome assembly GCF_053564925.1 of Oryzias latipes. Lineage (NCBI taxonomy): Eukaryota > Metazoa > Chordata > Actinopteri > Beloniformes > Adrianichthyidae > Oryzias > Oryzias latipes. The sequence goes on from NC_136238.1 coordinate 845,838, forward strand.
CGCCACATGCAGGCTTTATTTGAGATAGCCCACGTTCCGTGGGATTTGGTGGTTCAGAATGTGGTCATTGCAGCCGGCATTAACGCCAAAGGTCAGAACATTAAAGAAACTGCAGTTAAACAGCTCCAGCGGGCTCTGAAGATGGCTAAACACAGATTTCCATCTGCTGTCATCTGGGTTCCCTTGGTTAATTTTTCTGGTAACTTATCTGCAATGGAGCAGAACAACATGAAACTACTAAATCAGCATATTAAAAAAAAAATATGAGACACATCCCCCTGCTGGAGGACTCGCATTTTGCAACAGAAAAAGATGCAATTCACTGGACCGAGGACACGGCCAGAGCAATGTTGGAACATTGGAGGTATTTTTTAAAGTGGAATACCCACTAAGTCCATTCAGGGTAGAGTGTGTAAGGGGACAGCCCTTTATGGCCCCACAATATCATGGTTTTGACTGAAAAGTGATGCCCTGACAGAACAACAAGGTGACCTCCTCAAAAACGGCTTAACTTTTATTTCCATAGATAACTTTTTAAAAAAATACAGACCCAAAACACAAGACTGTATTAATCATGTTTCCTGTTCTTTGTGGGATTAACATTTGGTGGGACAAACCGAAACTTTTGTTAGCACAAGAAAGTGACAACATAAATATAATATTGCTCATAATGGATAGGTGCATAACCCACTGGTGGAGCATTTTCTCATGACCCAGGGTTTTTCTTTATGGTGAACAGTGTGAGAGATTTTGTTATCATTGTTACTGTTATTATGGCTATTGTTCTTATGGTTCTTATTACTGTTTTATGATGATTATTATTATTACTTTAACCCTACCCCTGGTCCTGTTTCTAACCCTAACCTTTAGTTTAATCTGAACCCTAATCCCAACCCTTAATCAGTTATTAGAAATGTAAATCATCTTAAACATAAAGCAATAACATGGTTGGAAGGAAAAGGTTTTGTTTCACGTGTCTTTTTGCCTGGTTAGCAGTATGCATGCAGGGGAGGGGCTTAGAACGCACAGGGCCCATGGCTCAGGACACGCAGGGCCCATGAGGCCGACGCGTGCTCCTTGGTAAGACAGTGTGAATAAAACAGCCACCTTTTGTCTCTCACTTCACTTTTACGCCTGTCCAGCCAAGTTGTAGCTGTTGTGGTGTGCATAGAGCCTGATGAAGGCAGAATTTGCCGAAACGCGTAGCGAGCACACTTTATTCTAATTTTGTATTGTTTATTTATTTATTTTCTTACATTTTTGTGAATAAAAACACTCATTTAAGTGGTTGTCCCGCTTTTTTCTTTTTTCAAAGTTTGCAAGTTTTTCTATTTTTGATTACATTCTTGCCTGGTGGAAAAACCGTAACACCTGCCATGCACTTCTACGACGGAGAGGAGGATGGAGGTGCTTGGACCACGGTGCGCTACGGGAGGAGACACTACAGAAATCCCCGTGCGCTCAGCTTTAATTACCGGGGCCGACCGGACCATAGGATGGACCGTGCATTTCCCGTCTCCGGCTGGAAGAGGGCGCCAAGGTTCCCAAATTTTGGCTGGAGTAGGGCTTCACCTTCAAATCCTAACTGGCCTGCGCCTCCTATGTACGACGGGTCCCGGCCTTATTTTCCACAGCCCCGCTCTTATGCAGCAGCGGTCCGGGGCTCACCTACCAGACGAGCGACAAGATTTGGACCCCCAGCAGATGTTAGGCAGGACCTCCGGCGACCTGCAGATGAAAGACTTGGACAGCTTATCCGCAAATTACATGCTGTAATTAAGATGGTGCATCACTTACAAAACGTGACCATCACGCCGGACAGACCAGAACCTCTGATGATCGCTCGCATAGTGGACTCATTAACCTCACTGATTAAACCCGCTGATCCCACGGATGATGTGTTAGACCTCATTGAGGGCAACGCAAACAACTGGGGACAGAACACACTGCAGATCCTCCAGGATCACTACCAAAAGAGGCTGGAGAAACTTTTACAGGATCTCCCCGGTGATTTAACCCGAGATTGGAGGGAAGCCTTCATCGTGGCGACACGATGGGCTTGCAGAAATCTACCTCGGATCACGCAGGATGTTCTCGATCAGGCAGAGGCCCTGATCATCACCTGCAGATCAGACTCGGAGCGGCGAAGTCCAGCGGCTACGACACCACCCCCCGGCAGGGTCTGATAGCCGCCGGGGGCCGCGCACATCAGGAGGAAGAAAAAAGAGGACCCGTCAACCTGAGCGGGTCTCCATGAGCATTCAAGCTGAATGTTACGAGGCCACAAACCGATCAGTTGGAACTATGACGGACATGAGACCAGCTTGGCCTCCAGATGCAGTTCCAGCAGCCGCTGCCGAGAAGCAGCGTGGACCGCGAACGGCGACCCGCCGCCACCCCTTCGTGGCGCGTGAGGAATTTCTCCCTCAGATTGTGGGGATAACTTCACCCTCTGCTCCCAGACCGGCAGCACGGGCGCCACCTTCCCGAATTTCAGCACTGGACAGCTCCCAGGAGGAGGAAAGCTCCGATAGAGAGGAGAACCGCGGCGGGGAGGTTCTTCACGAGGAGGAGGAGGAGGAGGAGGAGTTCGATAATGAATACGACAGCGAGGAAGATGGGGATGAGGCGGACACGGACGCTGACCCCCCAGCTTCAGGTAGTTCGGGGCTGGATCATATTGTAAGGCCTGGAGGGTTGAAAGATGGGGTAAACAACAAAAAATTGAATGAGGGTATTGAAGGGCTAGAGGAATGATCTGGGGAGAGCGCACGCACACCACCAAAGAGGACCCAAATTCTTGGCCACAATGACAATTTATTCCGATGGAAAAAACATATGAATGGCCAAAAAGTTCCAGTTAAAAGACACTTAAAACAAGCATAAAATGCGTCTAAAAATTCTAGGCACGGATTAAAACAGTAAAACACGATAAAAATCCCAGGAACAGTTGAAAAAGGATAAAAGAGACCTAAAAGTCCAAAGAACAGTTAAAACTGGTTTAAAAATGCAGCTCAAAGGGGGGAATCACTGATCCCAAACCAGGAGACGTCTCTCTTCCCCCGACGCTGTTCCGAGGATCCCTCCAGTCATACACACAAAGACCTGGGGGGCGGGCTCCGTTCCGCCTCTGGGGTTTGTGACCGGCACTCCTCCGCGTCACCTCCAGCTGGCTCTCCTGGACACGCTGGAATCTGTGGAAACAGGCAAGCGGCAGCACGAAAAGCAATTCCTGATGCAGGCTGCCACTAGCCCTCCCACCTATTTCCACCAGTCTGCTGAAGCCCGTTCGGCTACTTACACACAGGCAGGGTCCCTGCCCTGCCCTTGCGTGTCGATCGCTCTGCAGACTGATGGTCCCAGCGCCCAGCGCTCTCAGAGTGTGTGTCCCGATCACAGCGAGTCTTCCCGACGTCTGGCGGTCCCGACGTCTGGCGGTCCCGGCGTCCCACTCGCGCCCCGCGTGCATGCGCCTGCTGTCGGTGTGCGACTGCCTTTGGCTTTCCTCCTCAGGACTTTTATAAGTCCCTCCTGATGAGGAGCAGGTGCGGTGGATCGGCGCGCTATGTTACAAGGGGGGTGTGTCCATAGAAAGCATGCAACAAACAGGTAGCACCACAAACATGCAAAAGAAAAACACCCTACAACATGCAATCCCCCCACATCATCACAATATTTCGGACAGCCCGGGTGTGACAGAATGCCAGGAGGACAGCGCATCTCCAGCTTCAGCGGAGGAACGCTGTATTACAGGGCTGGAGCTAGCAGGTGACGGTGCTGAGCCACCAGTAGCCCGTGTTGACTTACCTGCCCCAGAGCGGCAGGTTTTCAAGGTAAAGCGTCACCCTGAAACAAACAGAGAATTGATTGACTGGTTTCTGGAAGTGGAGAAAAGGTGTCTTATTGTTGGTGACTCAAATTTATCCAGAATCCCTGAATATTCCATCCCAGATCTACAGATTGAGAGGTGTCCAGGTGCTAATTTTCGCCACATGCAGGCTTTATTTGAGATAGCCCACGTTCCGTGGGATTTGGTGGTTCAGAATGTGGTCATTGCAGCCGGCATTAACGCCAAAGGTCAGAACATTAAAGAAACTGCAGTTAAACAGCTCCAGCGGGCTCTGAAGATGGCTAAACACAGATTTCCATCTGCTGTCATCTGGGTTCCCTTGGTTAATTTTTCTGGTAACTTATCTGCAATGGAGCAGAACAACATGAAACTACTAAATCAGCATATTAAAAAAAAATATGAGACACATCCCCCTGCTGGAGGACTCGCATTTTGCAACAGAAAAAGATGCAATTCACTGGACCGAGGACACGGCCAGAGCAATGTTGGAACATTGGAGGTATTTTTTAAAGTGGAATACCCACTAAGTCCATTCAGGGTAGAGTGTGTAAGGGGACAGCCCTTTATGGCCCCACAATATCATGGTTTTGACTGAAAAGTGATGCCCTGACAGAACAACAAGGTGACCTCCTCAAAAACGGCTTAACTTTTATTTCCATAGATAACTTTTTAAAAAAATCAGACCCAAAACACAAGACTGTATTAATCATGTTTCCTGTTCTTTGTGGGATTAACATTTGGTGGGACAAACCGAAACTTTTGTTAGCACAAGAAAGTGACAACATAAATATAATATTGCTCATAATGGATAAGTGCATAACCCACTGGTGGAGCATTTTCTCATGACCCAGGGTTTTTCTTTATGGTGAACAGTGTGAGAGATTTTGTTATCATTGTTACTGTTATTATGGCTATTGTTCTTATGGTTCTTATTACTGTTTTATGATGATTAGGGCCCGAGCACGGAGTGCAAGGACCCTATTGTAATTCGAATGTTTATTATTATTATTATTATTATTATTATTCTACCGGAAGAGTCGCCTTTTTGAGGCCTTTAACATACCCCAAAACTCACCAAATTTGGCACACACATCAGGAGTCGCGAAAAATTTCGTATTTTATAGGAGATTGGCATGGGCGCAGAAAAACGGCTTGATAGCGCCACCTACGGTGACTTTTGTCCCGACGCCCCGCATACGCTTTAACGTACAAGCTTGATTTTTACAGGGCATGTTCTTCAGATGGAGACCTACAAAAAAGTCTGAAAGGACCCACCTGTCACTCGCACAGGAAGTCTGATATATTGAGGTCAATATGTCATTTTTGCTTCATTTTGGACATTTGCAGGCCTCGCTCTAGAGCGAACTCCTCCTAGAGATTTGTGAATAATGACTCCAAACTTTGGTTTTGTAAACTAAACACATGTCCGATGTTAAATTGCGAAGCTTTTACGTTTTTACGGTTGTTTGTGACCGTGGCGGCGCGTCGAAAATGGAGGTCATTTTGAAAACACGCCATGAAAAGAAAAATGGCCATTACTCAGCCATGCAAAATCCAATATTATCCAAAGTTGATATGCATGATTGTAGTCTGACTTTGAACACATCTGCAGTGGAAGAATCTGGAATAGGTGTAGCGCCACCTGCTGGTAAAAGGAAATGACATGTTTTACTTGGAGCATCACTGCTCCAAGTAGGATGAGCCGACACACCTCAAAATGATGTCCACCTGTTGAAAAGCCATTGATGTTTACTCTGATAAAAAGCCATAACTTTCAATGCGGGGGTGTGGTCGTGACAGAGCGGCGAAGTTGGGCGTCTCGCCATGCACACAAAAGTTGCTCTCACGTGCACATTCCTTGTCCAATCTCACTGAAATTCAATAGAGGTGATGAGGCTTCCATTCTGAACCCATGGATATGACAATCTTGGACGAGCTCCATAGCGCCACCTAGATATTGACAAATACATTTTATGTCACATTCTGACCTATCTTTTCTCTGTGCTTTGTCCGACATTCATAAAATTACAACAGGAGATACTCATAAGGGTCTTCTCTCATCGTCTAAAGTTTCATGGGTGTACACCTGACGGTGCCTGCGCAAGCCACCACCAAACAGGAAGTGGTTGATTGCGTTGCAGTCAGATAATTAAAAATTCATAAAAAATCAGCCGTTTGTATCACGAGGCTGAGATTTCAGAATGAGAGGCCTCTTACATATCTCCAACTTAGATACACAGCACTTGCATGGGTGAACAAAAAACGGCTCAATAGCGCCACCTACCATGTTTGTTTTTGAGAGCCCCGCCATGTTTTTTAACATACAAGCTTGATATTTACAGGACATGTTCATCAGATGGAAACCTACAAAAAAGTCTCTTGGGACCAAGCTGTCAGTCGCACAGGAAGTCTGCTATATTGATGTCAATATGTCAGTTTTGCTCTATTTTGGTCCTTTGCAGGCCTCGTTCTAGAACGAACTCCTCCTAGAGATTTTTGAACAATGACTCCAAACTTTGGTTTTGTAAACTAAACACATGTCCGATCTTAAATTGCGAAGCTTTTAAGTTTTTACGGTTGTTTGTGACCGTGGCGGCGCGTCAAAATTTGAGGTCGTTTCGAAATCACGCCATGAAAAGAAAAATGGCCATTACTCAGCCATAAATAATCTAATCTGATCCAAATTTGTTGTGCATGATTGTAGTCTGACTTTGAACACATCTGCAGTGGAAAAATCCGAAACAGGTGTAGCGCCACCTGTTGGCAACAGGAAATGACATGTTTTACTTGGAGCATCACTGCTCCAAGTAGGATGAGCAAACACACCTCAAAATGACGTCCACCTGTTGAAAAACCATTGAAGTTTACTCTGATGAAAAACAAATCTTTCAACGCGGGGGTGTGGTCGTGACAGAGCGGCGAAGTTGGGTATCTCGCCATGCACAAATGTTGCTCTCACGTTCACATTCTTTGTCTGATCTCACTGAAATTAAATAGATTTGATGAAACTTCCATTCTGAACCCATGGATATGACAATTTTGGACGAGCTATATATGTTCATAAATGATCATGAAGCATGATCATATAATCAAGCTTCATAGGAAATCAGCCGTTTGTCTCAGGAAGCTGAGATTTCAGAATTAGATGCGTCTTACAAAGCTCCACGTTTGAAAAGCAGCACTATACGTACGAGAAACATCTAACCACCTTAATCACCCTTTTGTGCTGAAAGCAAATTTTTGGACATTTTGTCTCAAGCAAATATTTTTATCATAACATCTGTTTAGTTTATCAGCACCAAAATAAAAAATATTTACATTTATAAAATGAACTGGTCAACTCTAGGATTTTATTTATTCAATCTTACATCCTCAAGCTTTTCATCAGTCTCCCCTGCTGCAGGAGTGGAGTTACCCCCCCCCCCCCCCCCCCCGGCTGTGTGCTCACATGTAAATTAGCCACGAGTGGCAGACAGAAAGTAGAACAGTTAGAAAGCCTAGTTCAACACTAAAATACAGCAATTTCCTTTGTTTTGTTTGTCTTTTATACATCCTTAGCACTAATCATTGCTTTTTTATTCATCCAAAATACAATTAACTTTATATTTTATCTTTTTTTTTTTTTTACAAACAAAATATATGAATGTGCTCCAAAACAAAACCCAGTCTCAGTACACTCCTACAGATGTAACATCAGACAGTAAATGTCTCTTTTATGCTTTTTTAATCAATGCTGCAACTTCTTTTCATTTCCTTTCAATACACCCAAAGAAATTAAACTACAACGACAACAAACACAACATATAGCAAATGTCTCTAAGAAGATTGTGTATATACATTATGTACCACCTTTAAACACCAAATAAATAACAAATCTTTCTAATACAATCACAAAAAATGGAACACAAAATGTAAAACCCAAATTAGAAATTGCAATTTTAAAAAGATACATTTTTCAGCAGCTTTTCAAAATCAATCACATATTTTACTCTTCTGTGGATGAAACAAAGAAGTCCAGAGCAATGTAGCCACTTCTCCAAAGTCTCTGTCACCTTCAGTTTTACACAAAGTCTGTGAAAATCCACCATACATTGGTCACATGTATTCAGAGACCGGCTAAAAGTCCACAATTGTAAAAGCTCTTATATAGACAACTGTTTGTTTGCTTGGAGCTCTAAATATAAAAAAATGCTTTTCTATCACCTAGACACAGATGGAGAACCATATCAACTGGATTAGTAACAGGGAAACATGTTTAGGTTTAAACTTACATCAATAGACAACATGAAGCTGTTCATCACATTTTTGACCTAAACATGTAAACACATCCTTGGCTCTGCGGTTAGGAAATGGTACTTGGGAATCTCTTCATACCAGGAGCCAGCCTGAACATTGGAACATCACCACAGTGCCCATCCAGACTGGGACAGCAACGGGGTCCACTTCAGAGCCGTGAGCTGCTGTGTTTAACTCCAGCTGTCCCAGCAAGGGAGACAACTGCAGCAACATCCACTGACCAAGCTGGCAAGCCCTGGCAGAAAAGATCCCCACAAGAAAAACACTGGCTCAGGCAGGCTGGTCAATAAAAAAATATAGTTTTACCAATGTCTTGCAGCTCGCAGATCAAGTGGTTTAGTTTTCCAGTAATGTCAGTCAAGAATACAAGTTCAGATTCACCATATTCAGCAGATATCTCCACCAATAGCACCTTAAAAATCCTGTTCTGTTTTGCTTTGCAGCTGAGGTTGTTTACGATTTTCAGAATAAGAGTCATTATATGTCCAGAGCCAATCACTTCTGCACATAAGGCCTACTGGTGAAAGAAGCAGCAGTAATGCAGACATTTTGGAAAGTCTTGGTCAGCTTTACAGTGAGTGATGAAACCTGTTTGTCGGTCAATCATAGCAGGAGCCCCGTCTGCAGGTATGGCTACCAGCTTTTCTAATGGTACCTTTTTCTGCACAAAAACTCCTTCACCGTGTTATACATTTCAACTCCTCTTGTAGTTGTCTGTTAGGGCAGATGTGTCAGGAATTCTTCTCTTGTGGAAACCAAAAGCTATGCTGTACTGTTGCCGTCCACAGACTCATCACACTGGACGTTAACCACCTGCACTTTGTAAGATCCCGGTCCAGCTAATTGGCCAAGTTATCAGACATAGCTGACATTCATCTAGACATTGTAGTGGAAATTGAATGAGTTCTATTGTTCTCATTCTTAGGAACAGTGATAGCAATTATCATCATTGCTTGTTTCTTAATCTGATAAAAACCTTCTTCTACTTGATGAGAAAATGAGCAGGTCTAAACGAGGCTTAGATTTAAGAATTTTTTTCATGCTATATGCAAAAGTCTTTGTCCTTTAAGGCAACAGATTATAGTCACCCCCCCCCCCCCCCCCACAGGCTGCTGTCATATTAACATTAGCATGGAGCTCCAGAATGGACAAGAAAAAACGACGAGAATGGCTCGAGCAGGGCGTTGCTCACGGGGCGGTCGCTCGTGCCAGGCGGTGGCACGTGCTCGGGCCCGCTAAATGCTACTTGTAGCTTTAATTATTATTATTACTTTAACCCTACCCCTGGTCCTGTTTCTAACCCTAACCTTTAGTTTAATCTGAACCCTAATCCCAACCCTTAATCAGTTATTAGACATTTAAATAATCTTAAACATAAAGAAATAACATGGTTGGAAGGAAAAGGTTTTGTTTCACGTGTCTTTTTGCCTGGTTAGCAGTATGCATGCAGGGGAGGGGCTTAGAACGCACAGGGCCCATGGCTCAGGACACGCAGGGCCCATGAGGCCGACGCGTGCTCCTTGGTAAGACAGTGTGAATAAAACAGCCACCTTTTGTCTCTCACTTCACTTTTACGCCTGTCCAGCCAAGTTGTAGCTGTTGTGGTGTGCATAGAGCCTGATGAAGGCAGAATTTGCCGAAACGCGTAGCGAGCACACTTTATTCTAATTTTGTATTGTTTATTTATTTATTTTTTTACATTTTTGTGAATAAAAACACTCATTTAAGTGGTTGTCCCGCTTTTTTCTTTTTTTCTTTTTTCAAAGTTTGCAAGTTTTTCTATTTTTGATTACATTCTTGCCTGGTGGAAAAACCGTAACACCTGCCATGCACTTCTACGACGGAGAGGAGGATGGAGGTGCTTGGACCACGGTGCGCTACGGGAGGAGACACTACAGAAATCCCCGTGCGCTCAGCTTTAATTACCGGGGCCGACCGGACCATAGGATGGACCGTGCATTTCCCGTCTCCGGCTGGAAGAGGGCGCCAAGGTTCCCAAATTTTGGCTGGAGTAGGGCTTCACCTTCAAATCCTGACTGGCCTGCGCCTCCTATGTACGACGGGTCCCGGCCTTATTTTCCACAGCCCCGCTCTTATGCAGCAGCGGTCCGGGGCTCACCTACCAGACGAGCGACAAGATTTGGACCCCCAGCAGATGTTAGGCAGGACCTCCGGCGACCTGCAGATGAAAGACTTGGACAGCTTATCCGCAAATTACATGCTGTAATTAAGATGGTGCATCACTTACAAAACGTGACCATCACGCCGGACAGACCAGAACCTCTGATGATCGCTCGCATAGTGGACTCATTAACCTCACTGATTAAACCCGCTGATCCCACGGATGATGTGTTAGACCTCATTGAGGGCAACGCAAAAAACTGGGGACAGAACACACTGCAGATCCTCCAGGATCACTACCAAAAGAGGCTGGAGAAACTTTTACAGGATCTCCCCGGTGATTTAACCCGAGATTGGAGGGAAGCCTTCATCGTGGCGACACGATGGGCTTGCAGAAATCTACCTCGGATCACGCAGGATGTTCTCGATCAGGCAGAGGCCCTGATCATCACCTGCAGATCAGACTCGGAGCGGCGAAGTCCAGCGGCTACGACACCACCCCCCGGCAGGGTCTGATAGCCGCCGGGGGCCGCGCACATCAGGAGGAAGAAAAAAGAGGACCCGTCAACCTGAGCGGGTCTCCATGAGCATTCAAGCTGAATGTTACGAGGCCACAAACCGATCAGTTGGAACTATGACGGACATGAGACCAGCTTGGCCTCCAGATGCAGTTCCAGCAGCCGCTGCCGAGAAGCAGCGTGGACCGCGAACGGCGACCCGCCGCCACCCCTTCGTGGCGCGTGAGGAATTTCTCCCTCAGATTGTGGGGATAACTTCACCCTCTGCTCCCAGACCGGCAGCACGGGCGCCACCTTCCCGAATTTCAGCACTGGACAGCTCCCAGGAGGAGGAAAGCTCCGATAGAGAGGAGAACCGCGGCGGGGAGGTTCTTCACGAGGAGGAGGAGGAGGAGGAGGAGTTCGATAATGAATACGACAGCGAGGAAGATGGGGATGAGGCGGACACGGACGCTGACCCCCCAGCTTCAGGTAGTTCGGGGCTGGATCATATTGTAAGGCCTGGAGGGTTGAAAGATGGGGTAAACAACAAAAAATTGAATGAGGGTATTGAAGGGCTAGAGGAATGATCTGGGGAGAGCGCACGCACACCACCAAAGAGGACCCAAATTCTTGGCCACAATGACAATTTATTCCGATGGAAAAAACATATGAATGGCCAAAAAGTTCCAGTTAAAAGACACTTAAAACAAGCATAAAATGCGTCTAAAAATTCTAGGCACGGATTAAAACAGTAAAACACGATAAAAATCCCAGGAACAGTTGAAAAAGGATAAAAGAGACCTAAAAGTCCAAAGAACAGTTAAAACTGGTTTAAAAATGCAGCTCAAAGGGGGGAATCACTGATCCCAAACCAGGAGACGTCTCTCTTCCCCCGACGCTGTTCCGAGGATCCCTCCAGTCATACACACAAAGACCTGGGGGGCGGGCTCCGTTCCGCCTCTGGGGTTTGTGACCGGCACTCCTCCGCGTCACCTCCAGCTGGCTCTCCTGGACACGCTGGAATCTGTGGAAACAGGCAAGCGGCAGCACGAAAAGCAATTCCTGATGCAGGCTGCCACTAGCCCTCCCACCTATTTCCACCAGTCTGCTGAAGCCCGTTCGGCTACTTACACACAGGCAGGGTCCCTGCCCTGCCCTTGCGTGTCGATCGCTCTGCAGACTGATGGTCCCAGCGCCCAGCGCTCTCAGAGTGTGTGTCCCGATCACAGCGAGTCTTCCCGACGTCTGGCGGTCCCGACGTCTGGCGGTCCCGGCGTCCCACTCGCGCCCCGCGTGCATGCGCCTGCTGTCGGTGTGCGACTGCCTTTGGCTTTCCTCCTCAGGACTTTTATAAGTCCCTCCTGATGAGGAGCAGGTGCGGTGGATCGGCGCGCTATGTTACAAGGGGGGTGTGTCCATAGAAAGCATGCAACAAACAGGTAGCACCACAAACATGCAAAAGAAAAACACCCTACAACATGCAATCCCCCCACATCATCACAATATTTCGGACAGCCCGGGTGTGACAGAATGCCAGGAGGACAGCGCATCTCCAGCTTCAGCGGAGGAACGCTGTATTACAGGGCTGGAGCTAGCAGGTGACGGTGCTGAGCCACCAGTAGCCCGTGTTGACTTACCTGCCCCAGAGCGGCAGGTTTTCAAGGTAAAGCGTCACCCTGAAACAAACAGAGAATTGATTGACTGGTTTCTGGAAGTGGAGAAAAGGTGTCTTATTGTTGGTGACTCAAATTTATCCAGAATCCCTGAATATTCCATCCCAGATCTACAGATTGAGAGGTGTCCAGGTGCTAATTTTCGCCACATGCAGGCTTTATTTGAGATAGCCCACGTTCCGTGGGATTTGGTGGTTCAGAATGTGGTCATTGCAGCCGGCATTAACGCCAAAGGTCAGAACATTAAAGAAACTGCAGTTAAACAGCTCCAGCGGGCTCTGAAGATGGCTAAACACAGATTTCCATCTGCTGTCATCTGGGTTCCCTTGGTTAATTTTTCTGGTAACTTATCTGCAATGGAGCAGAACAACATGAAACTACTAAATCGGCATATTAAAAAAGAAATATGAGACACATCCCCCTGCTGGAGGACTCGCATTTTGCAACAGAAAAAGATGCAATTCACTGGACCGAGGACACGGCCAGAGCAATGTTGGAACATTGGAGGTATTTTTTAAAGTGGAATACCCACTAAGTCCATTCAGGGTAGAGTGTGTAAGGGGACAGCCCTTTATGGCCCCACAATATCATGGTTTTGACTGAAAAGTGATGCCCTGACAGAACAACAAGGTGACCTCCTCAAAAACGGCTTAACTTTTATTTCCATAGATAACTTTTTAAAAAAATCAGACCCAAAACACAAGACTGTATTAATCATGTTTCCTGTTCTTTGTGGGATTAACATTTGGTGGGACAAACCGAAACTTTTGTTAGCACAAGAAAGTGACAACATAAATATAATATTGCTCATAATGGATAAGTGCATAACCCACTGGTGGAGCATTTTCTCATGACCCAGGGTTTTTCTTTATGGTGAACAGTGTGAGAGATTTTGTTATCATTGTTACTGTTATTATGGCTATTGTTCTTATGGTTCTTATTACTGTTTTATGATGATTAGGGCCCGAGCACGGAGTGCAAGGACCCTATTGTAATTCGAATGTTTATTATTATTATTATTATTATTATTATTCTACCGGAAGAGTCGCCTTTTTGAGGCCTTTAACATACCCCAAAACTCACCAAATTTGGCACACACATCAGGAGTCGCGAAAAATTTCGTATTTTATAGGAGATTGGCATGGGCGCAGAAAAACGGCTTGATAGCGCCACCTACGGTGACTTTTGTCCCGACGCCCCGCATACGCTTTAACGTACAAGCTTGATTTTTACAGGGCATGTTCTTCAGATGGAGACCTACAAAAAAGTCTGAAAGGACCCACCTGTCACTCGCACAGGAAGTCTGATATATTGAGGTCAATATGTCATTTTTGCTTCATTTTGGACATTTGCAGGCCTCGCTCTAGAGCGAACTCCTCCTAGAGATTTGTGAATAATGACTCCAAACTTTGGTTTTGTAAACTAAACACATGTCCGATGTTAAATTGCGAAGCTTTTACGTTTTTACGGTTGTTTGTGACCGTGGCGGCGCGTCGAAAATGGAGGTCATTTTGAAAACACGCCATGAAAAGAAAAATGGCCATTACTCAGCCATGCAAAATCCAATATTATCCAAAGTTGATATGCATGATTGTAGTCTGACTTTGAACACATCTGCAGTGGAAGAATCTGGAATAGGTGTAGCGCCACCTGCTGGTAAAAGGAAATGACATGTTTTACTTGGAGCATCACTGCTCCAAGTAGGATGAGCCGACACACCTCAAAATGATGTCCACCTGTTGAAAAGCCATTGATGTTTACTCTGATAAAAAGCCATAACTTTCAATGCGGGGGTGTGGTCGTGACAGAGCGGCGAAGTTGGGCGTCTCGCCATGCACACAAAAGTTGCTCTCACGTGCACATTCCTTGTCCAATCTCACTGAAATTCAATAGAGGTGATGAGGCTTCCATTCTGAACCCATGGATATGACAATCTTGGACGAGCTCCATAGCGCCACCTAGATATTGACAAATACATTTTATGTCACATTCTGACCTATCTTTTCTCTGTGCTTTGTCCGACATTCATAAAATTACAACAGGAGATACTCATAAGGGTCTTCTCTCATCGTCTAAAGTTTCATGGGTGTACACCTGACGGTGCCTGCGCAAGCCACCACCAAACAGGAAGTGGTTGATTGCGTTGCAGTCAGATAATTAAAAATTCATAAAAAATCAGCCGTTTGTATCACGAGGCTGAGATTTCAGAATGAGAGGCCTCTTACATATCTCCAACTTAGATACACAGCACTTGCATGGGTGAACAAAAAACGGCTCAATAGCGCCACCTACCATGTTTGTTTTTGAGAGCCCCGCCATGTTTTTTAACATACAAGCTTGATATTTACAGGACATGTTCATCAGATGGAAACCTACAAAAAAGTCTCTTGGGACCAAGCTGTCAGTCGCACAGGAAGTCTGCTATATTGATGTCAATATGTCAGTTTTGCTCTATTTTGGTCCTTTGCAGGCCTCGTTCTAGAACGAACTCCTCCTAGAGATTTTTGAACAATGACTCCAAACTTTGGTTTTGTAAACTAAACACATGTCCGATCTTAAATTGCGAAGCTTTTAAGTTTTTACGGTTGTTTGTGACCGTGGCGGCGCGTCAAAATTTGAGGTCGTTTCGAAATCACGCCATGAAAAGAAAAATGGCCATTACTCAGCCATAAATAATCTAATCTGATCCAAATTTGTTGTGCATGATTGTAGTCTGACTTTGAACACATCTGCAGTGGAAAAATCCGAAACAGGTGTAGCGCCACCTGTTGGCAACAGGAAATGACATGTTTTACTTGGAGCATCACTGCTCCAAGTAGGATGAGCAAACACACCTCAAAATGACGTCCACCTGTTGAAAAACCATTGAAGTTTACTCTGATGAAAAACAAATCTTTCAACGCGGGGGTGTGGTCGTGACAGAGCGGCGAAGTTGGGTATCTCGCCATGCACAAATGTTGCTCTCACGTTCACATTCTTTGTCTGATCTCACTGAAATTAAATAGATTTGATGAAACTTCCATTCTGAACCCATGGATATGACAATTTTGGACGAGCTATATATGTTCATAAATGATCATGAAGCATGATCATATAATCAAGCTTCATAGGAAATCAGCCGTTTGTCTCAGGAAGCTGAGATTTCAGAATTAGATGCGTCTTACAAAGCTCCACGTTTGAAAAGCAGCACTATACGTACGAGAAACATCTAACCACCTTAATCACCCTTTTGTGCTGAAAGCAAATTTTTGGACATTTTGTCTCAAGCAAATATTTTTATCATAACATCTGTTTAGTTTATCAGCACCAAAATAAAAAATATTTACATTTATAAAATGAACTGGTCAACTCTAGGATTTTATTTATTCAATCTTACATCCTCAAGCTTTTCATCAGTCTCCCCTGCTGCAGGAGTGGAGTTACCCCCCCCCCCCCCCCCCCCCGGCTGTGTGCTCACATGTAAATTAGCCACGAGTGGCAGACAGAAAGTAGAACAGTTAGAAAGCCTAGTTCAACACTAAAATACAGCAATTTCCTTTGTTTTGTTTGTCTTTTATACATCCTTAGCACTAATCATTGCTTTTTTATTCATCCAAAATACAATTAACTTTATATTTTATCTTTTTTTTTTTTTTACAAACAAAATATATGAATGTGCTCCAAAACAAAACCCAGTCTCAGTACACTCCTACAGATGTAACATCAGACAGTAAATGTCTCTTTTATGCTTTTTTAATCAATGCTGCAACTTCTTTTCATTTCCTTTCAATACACCCAAAGAAATTAAACTACAACGACAACAAACACAACATATAGCAAATGTCTCTAAGAAGATTGTGTATATACATTATGTACCACCTTTAAACACCAAATAAATAACAAATCTTTCTAATACAATCACAAAAAATGGAACACAAAATGTAAAACCCAAATTAGAAATTGCAATTTTAAAAAGATACATTTTTCAGCAGCTTTTCAAAATCAATCACATATTTTACTCTTCTGTGGATGAAACAAAGAAGTCCAGAGCAATGTAGCCACTTCTCCAAAGTCTCTGTCACCTTCAGTTTTACACAAAGTCTGTGAAAATCCACCATACATTGGTCACATGTATTCAGAGACCGGCTAAAAGTCCACAATTGTAAAAGCTCTTATATAGACAACTGTTTGTTTGCTTGGAGCTCTAAATATAAAAAAATGCTTTTCTATCACCTAGACACAGATGGAGAACCATATCAACTGGATTAGTAACAGGGAAACATGTTTAGGTTTAAACTTACATCAATAGACAACATGAAGCTGTTCATCACATTTTTGACCTAAACATGTAAACACATCCTTGGCTCTGCGGTTAGGAAATGGTACTTGGGAATCTCTTCATACCAGGAGCCAGCCTGAACATTGGAACATCACCACAGTGCCCATCCAGACTGGGACAGCAACGGGGTCCACTTCAGAGCCGTGAGCTGCTGTGTTTAACTCCAGCTGTCCCAGCAAGGGAGACAACTGCAGCAACATCCACTGACCAAGCTGGCAAGCCCTGGCAGAAAAGATCCCCACAAGAAAAACACTGGCTCAGGCAGGCTGGTCAATAAAAAAATATAGTTTTACCAATGTCTTGCAGCTCGCAGATCAAGTGGTTTAGTTTTCCAGTAATGTCAGTCAAGAATACAAGTTCAGATTCACCATATTCAGCAGATATCTCCACCAATAGCACCTTAAAAATCCTGTTCTGTTTTGCTTTGCAGCTGAGGTTGTTTACGATTTTCAGAATAAGAGTCATTATATGTCCAGAGCCAATCACTTCTGCACATAAGGCCTACTGGTGAAAGAAGCAGCAGTAATGCAGACATTTTGGAAAGTCTTGGTCAGCTTTACAGTGAGTGATGAAACCTGTTTGTCGGTCAATCATAGCAGGAGCCCCGTCTGCAGGTATGGCTACCAGCTTTTCTAATGGTACCTTTTTCTGCACAAAAACTCCTTCACCGTGTTATACATTTCAACTCCTCTTGTAGTTGTCTGTTAGGGCAGATGTGTCAGGAATTCTTCTCTTGTGGAAACCAAAAGCTATGCTGTACTGTTGCCGTCCACAGACTCATCACACTGGACGTTAACCACCTGCACTTTGTAAGATCCCGGTCCAGCTAATTGGCCAAGTTATCAGACATAGCTGACATTCATCTAGACATTGTAGTGGAAATTGAATGAGTTCTATTGTTCTCATTCTTAGGAACAGTGATAGCAATTATCATCATTGCTTGTTTCTTAATCTGATAAAAACCTTCTTCTACTTGATGAGAAAATGAGCAGGTCTAAACGAGGCTTAGATTTAAGAATTTTTTTCATGCTATATGCAAAAGTCTTTGTCCTTTAAGGCAACAGATTATAGTCACCCCCCCCCCCCCCCCCACAGGCTGCTGTCATATTAACATTAGCATGGAGCTCCAGAATGGACAAGAAAAAACGACGAGAATGGCTCGAGCAGGGCGTTGCTCACGGGGCGGTCGCTCGTGCCAGGCGGTGGCACGTGCTCGGGCCCGCTAAATGCTACTTGTAGCTTTAATTATTATTATTACTTTAACCCTACCCCTGGTCCTGTTTCTAACCCTAACCTTTAGTTTAATCTGAACCCTAATCCCAACCCTTAATCAGTTATTAGACATTTAAATAATCTTAAACATAAAGAAATAACATGGTTGGAAGGAAAAGGTTTTGTTTCACGTGTCTTTTTGCCTGGTTAGCAGTATGCATGCAGGGGAGGGGCTTAGAACGCACAGGGCCCATGGCTCAGGACACGCAGGGCCCATGAGGCCGACGCGTGCTCCTTGGTAAGACAGTGTGAATAAAACAGCCACCTTTTGTCTCTCACTTCACTTTTACGCCTGTCCAGCCAAGTTGTAGCTGTTGTGGTGTGCATAGAGCCTGATGAAGGCAGAATTTGCCGAAACGCGTAGCGAGCACACTTTATTCTAATTTTGTATTGTTTATTTATTTATTTTTTTACATTTTTGTGAATAAAAACACTCATTTAAGTGGTTGTCCCGCTTTTTTCTTTTTTTCTTTTTTCAAAGTTTGCAAGTTTTTCTATTTTTGATTACATTCTTGCCTGGTGGAAAAACCGTAACACCTGCCATGCACTTCTACGACGGAGAGGAGGATGGAGGTGCTTGGACCACGGTGCGCTACGGGAGGAGACACTACAGAAATCCCCGTGCGCTCAGCTTTAATTACCGGGGCCGACCGGACCATAGGATGGACCGTGCATTTCCCGTCTCCGGCTGGAAGAGGGCGCCAAGGTTCCCAAATTTTGGCTGGAGTAGGGCTTCACCTTCAAATCCTAACTGGCCTGCGCCTCCTATGTACGACGGGTCCCGGCCTTATTTTCCACAGCCCCGCTCTTATGCAGCAGCGGTCCGGGGCTCACCTACCAGACGAGCGACAAGATTTGGACCCCCAGCAGATGTTAGGCAGGACCTCCGGCGACCTGCAGATGAAAGACTTGGACAGCTTATCCGCAAATTACATGCTGTAATTAAGATGGTGCATCACTTACAAAACGTGACCATCACGCCGGACAGACCAGAACCTCTGATGATCGCTCGCATAGTGGACTCATTAACCTCACTGATTAAACCCGCTGATCCCACGGATGATGTGTTAGACCTCATTGAGGGCAACGCAAAAAACTGGGGACAGAACACACTGCAGATCCTCCAGGATCACTACCAAAAGAGGCTGGAGAAACTTTTACAGGATCTCCCCGGTGATTTAACCCGAGATTGGAGGGAAGCCTTCATCGTGGCGACACGATGGGCTTGCAGAAATCTACCTCGGATCACGCAGGATGTTCTCGATCAGGCAGAGGCCCTGATCATCACCTGCAGATCAGACTCGGAGCGGCGAAGTCCAGCGGCTACGACACCACCCCCGGCAGGGTCTGATAGCCGCCGGGGGCCGCGCACATCAGGAGGAAGAAAAAAGAGGACCCGTCAACCTGAGCGGGTCTCCATGAGCATTCAAGCTGAATGTTACGAGGCCACAAACCGATCAGTTGGAACTATGACGGACATGAGACCAGCTTGGCCTCCAGATGCAGTTCCAGCAGCCGCTGCCGAGAAGCAGCGTGGACCGCGAACGGCGACCCGCCGCAACCCCTTCGTGGCGCGTGAGGAATTTCTCCCTCAGATTGTGGGGATAACTTCACCCTCTGCTCCCAGACCGGCAGCACGGGCGCCACCTTCCCCAATTTCAGCACTGGACAGCTCCCAGGAGGAGGAAAGCTCCGATAGAGAGGAGAACCGCGGCGGGGAGGTTCTTCACGAGGAGGAGGAGGAGGAGGAGTTCGATAATGAATACGACAGCGAGGAAGATGGGGATGAGGCGGACACGGACGCTGACCCCCCAGCTTCAGGTAGTTCGGGGCTGGATCATATTGTAAGGCCTGGAGGGTTGAAAGATGGGGTAAACAACAAAAAATTGAATGAGGGTATTGAAGGGCTAGAGGAATGATCTGGGGAGAGCGCACGCACACCACCAAAGAGGACCCAAATTCTTGGCCACAATGACAATTTATTCCGATGGAAAAAACATATGAATGGCCAAAAAGTTCCAGTTAAAAGACACTTAAAACAAGCATAAAATGCGTCTAAAAATTCTAGGCACGGATTAAAACAGTAAAACACGATAAAAATCCCAGGAACAGTTAAAAAGGATAAAAGAGACCTAAAAGTCCAAAGAACAGTTTTAAACTGGTTTAAAAATGCAGCTCAAAGGGGGGAATCACTGATCCCAAACCAGGAGACGTCTCTCTTCCCCCGACGCTGTTCCGAGGATCCCTCCAGTCATACACACAAAGACCTGGGGGGCGGGCTCCGTTCCGCCTCTGGGGTTTGTGACCGGCACTCCTCCGCGTCACCTCCAGCTGGCTCTCCTGGACACGCTGGAATCTGTGGAAACAGGCAAGCGGCAGCACGAAAAGCAATTCCTGATGCAGGCTGCCACTAGCCCTCCCACCTATTTCCACCAGTCTGCTGAAGCCCGTTCGGCTACTTACACACAGGCAGGGTCCCTGCCCTGCCCTTGCGTGTCGATCGCTCTGCAGACTGATGGTCCCAGCGCCCAGCGCTCTCAGAGTGTGTGTCCCGATCACAGCGAGTCTTCCCGACGTCTGGCGGTCCCGACGTCTGGCGGTCCCGGCGTCCCACTCGCGCCCCGCGTGCATGCGCCTGCTGTCGGTGTGCGACTGCCTTTGGCTTTCCTCCTCAGGACTTTTATAAGTCCCTCCTGATGAGGAGCAGGTGTGGTGGATCGGCGCGCTATGTTACAAGGGGGGTGTGTCCATAGAAAGCATGCAACAAACAGGTAGCACCACAAACATGCAAAAGAAAAACACCCTACAACATGCAATCCCCCCACATCATCACAATATTTCGGACAGCCCGGGTGTGACAGAATGCCAGGAGGACAGCGCATCTCCAGCTTCAGCGGAGGAACGCTGTATTACAGGGCTGGAGCTAGCAGGTGACGGTGCTGAGCCACCAGTAGCCCGTGTTGACTTACCTGCCCCAGAGCGGCAGGTTTTCAAGGTAAAGCGTCACCCTGAAACAAACACAGAATTGATTGACTGGTTTCTGGAAGTGGAGAAAAGGTGTCTTATTGTTGGTGACTCAAATTTATCCAGAATCCCTGAATATTCCATCCCAGATCTACAGATTGAGAGGTGTCCAGGTGCTAATTTTCGCCACATGCAGGCTTTATTTGAGATAGCCCACGTTCCGTGGGATTTGGTGGTTCAGAATGTGGTCATTGCAGCCGGCATTAACGCCAAAGGTCAGAACATTAAAGAAACTGCAGTTAAACAGCTCCAGCGGGCTCTGAAGATGGCTAAACACAGATTTCCATCTGCTGTCATCTGGGTTCCCTTGGTTAATTTTTCTGGTAACTTATCTGCAATGGAGCAGAACAACATGAAACTACTAAATCAGCATATTAAAAAAGAAATATGAGACACATCCCCCTGCTGGAGGACTCGCATTTTGCAACAGAAAAAGATGCAATTCACTGGACCGAGGACACGGCCAGAGCAATGTTGGAACATTGGAGGTATTTTTTAAAGTGGAATACCCACTAAGTCCATTCAGGGTAGAGTGTGTAAGGGGACAGCCCTTTATGGCCCCACAATATCATGGTTTTGACTGAAAAGTGATGCCCTGACAGAACAACAAGGTGACCTCCTCAAAAACGGCTTAACTTTTATTTCCATAGATAACTTTTTAAAAAAATCAGACCCAAAACACAAGACTGTATTAATCATGTTTCCTGTTCTTTGTGGGATTAACATTTGGTGGGACAAACCGAAACTTTTGTTAGCACAAGAAAGTGACAACATAAATATAATATTGCTCATAATGGATAGGTGCATAACCCACTGGTGGAGCATTTTCTCATGACCCAGGGTTTTTCTTTATGGTGAACAGTGTGAGAGATTTTGTTATCATTGTTACTGTTATTATGGCTATTGTTCTTATGGTTCTTATTACTGTTTTATGATGATTAGGGCCCGAGCACGGAGTGCAAGGACCCTATTGTAATTCGAATGTTTATTATTATTATTATTATTATTATTATTCTACCGGAAGAGTCGCCTTTTTGAGGCCTTTAACATACCCCAAAACTCACCAAATTTGGCACACACATCAGGAGTCGCGAAAAATTTCGTATTTTATAGGAGATTGGCATGGGCGCAGAAAAACGGCTTGATAGCGCCACCTACGGTGACTTTTGTCCCGACGCCCCGCATACGCTTTAACGTACAAGCTTGATTTTTACAGGGCATGTTCTTCAGATGGAGACCTACAAAAAAGTCTGAAAGGACCCACCTGTCACTCGCACAGGAAGTCTGATATATTGAGGTCAATATGTCATTTTTGCTTCATTTTGGACATTTGCAGGCCTCGCTCTAGAGCGAACTCCTCCTAGAGATTTGTGAATAATGACTCCAAACTTTGGTTTTGTAAACTAAACACATGTCCGATGTTAAATTGCGAAGCTTTTACGTTTTTACGGTTGTTTGTGACCGTGGCGGCGCGTCGAAAATGGAGGTCATTTTGAAAACACGCCATGAAAAGAAAAATGGCCATTACTCAGCCATGCAAAATCCAATATTATCCAAAGTTGATATGCATGATTGTAGTCTGACTTTGAACACATCTGCAGTGGAAGAATCTGGAATAGGTGTAGCGCCACCTGCTGGTAAAAGGAAATGACATGTTTTACTTGGAGCATCACTGCTCCAAGTAGGATGAGCCGACACACCTCAAAATGATGTCCACCTGTTGAAAAGCCATTGATGTTTACTCTGATAAAAAGCCATAACTTTCAATGCGGGGGTGTGGTCGTGACAGAGCGGCGAAGTTGGGCGTCTCGCCATGCACACAAAAGTTGCTCTCACGTGCACATTCCTTGTCCAATCTCACTGAAATTCAATAGAGGTGATGAGGCTTCCATTCTGAACCCATGGATATGACAATCTTGGACGAGCTCCATAGCGCCACCTAGATATTGACAAATACATTTTATGTCACATTCTGACCTATCTTTTCTCTGTGCTTTGTCCGACATTCATAAAATTACAACAGGAGATACTCATAAGGGTCTTCTCTCATCGTCTAAAGTTTCATGGGTGTACACCTGACGGTGCCTGCGCAAGCCACCACCAAACAGGAAGTGGTTGATTGCGTTGCAGTCAGATAATTAAAAATTCATAAAAAATCAGCCGTTTGTATCACGAGGCTGAGATTTCAGAATGAGAGGCCTCTTACATATCTCCAACTTAGATACACAGCACTTGCATGGGTGAACAAAAAACGGCTCAATAGCGCCACCTACCATGTTTGTTTTTGAGAGCCCCGCCATGTTTTTTAACATACAAGCTTGATATTTACAGGACATGTTCATCAGATGGAAACCTACAAAAAAGTCTCTTGGGACCAAGCTGTCAGTCGCACAGGAAGTCTGCTATATTGATGTCAATATGTCAGTTTTGCTCTATTTTGGTCCTTTGCAGGCCTCGTTCTAGAACGAACTCCTCCTAGAGATTTTTGAACAATGACTCCAAACTTTGGTTTTGTAAACTAAACACATGTCCGATCTTAAATTGCGAAGCTTTTAAGTTTTTACGGTTGTTTGTGACCGTGGCGGCGCGTCAAAATTTGAGGTCGTTTCGAAATCACGCCATGAAAAGAAAAATGGCCATTACTCAGCCATAAATAATCTAATCTGATCCAAATTTGTTGTGCATGATTGTAGTCTGACTTTGAACACATCTGCAGTGGAAAAATCCGAAACAGGTGTAGCGCCACCTGTTGGCAACAGGAAATGACATGTTTTACTTGGAGCATCACTGCTCCAAGTAGGATGAGCAAACACACCTCAAAATGACGTCCACCTGTTGAAAAACCATTGAAGTTTACTCTGATGAAAAACAAATCTTTCAACGCGGGGGTGTGGTCGTGACAGAGCGGCGAAGTTGGGTATCTCGCCATGCACAAATGTTGCTCTCACGTTCACATTCTTTGTCTGATCTCACTGAAATTAAATAGATTTGATGAAACTTCCATTCTGAACCCATGGATATGACAATTTTGGACGAGCTATATATGTTCATAAATGATCATGAAGCATGATCATATAATCAAGCTTCATAGGAAATCAGCCGTTTGTCTCAGGAAGCTGAGATTTCAGAATTAGATGCGTCTTACAAAGCTCCACGTTTGAAAAGCAGCACTATACGTACGAGAAACATCTAACCACCTTAATCACCCTTTTGTGCTGAAAGCAAATTTTTGGACATTTTGTCTCAAGCAAATATTTTTATCATAACATCTGTTTAGTTTATCAGCACCAAAATAAAAAATATTTACATTTATAAAATGAACTGGTCAACTCTAGGATTTTATTTATTCAATCTTACATCCTCAAGCTTTTCATCAGTCTCCCCTGCTGCAGGAGTGGAGTTAGCCCCCCCCCCCCCCCCCCCGGCTGTGTGCTCACATGTAAATTAGCCACGAGTGGCAGACAGAAAGTAGAACAGTTAGAAAGCCTAGTTCAACACTAAAATACAGCAATTTCCTTTGTTTTGTTTGTCTTTTATACATCCTTAGCACTAATCATTGCTTTTTTATTCATCCAAAATACAATTAACTTTATATTTTATCTTTTTTTTTTTTTTACAAACAAAATATATGAATGTGCTCCAAAACAAAACCCAGTCTCAGTACACTCCTACAGATGTAACATCAGACAGTAAATGTCTCTTTTATGCTTTTTTAATCAATGCTGCAACTTCTTTTCATTTCCTTTCAATACACCCAAAGAAATTAAACTACAACGACAACAAACACAACATATAGCAAATGTCTCTAAGAAGATTGTGTATATACATTATGTACCACCTTTAAACACCAAATAAATAACAAATATTTCTAATACAATCACAAAAAATGGAACACAAAATGTAAAACCCAAATTAGAAATTGCAATTTTAAAAAGATACATTTTTCAGCAGCTTTTCAAAATCAATCACATATTTTACTCTTCTGTGGATGAAACAAAGAAGTCCAGAGCAATGTAGCCACTTCTCCAAAGTCTCTGTCACCTTCAGTTTTACACAAAGTCTGTGAAAATCCACCATACATTGGTCACATGTATTCAGAGACCGGCTAAAAGTCCACAATTGTAAAAGCTCTTATATAGACAACTGTTTGTTTGCTTGGAGCTCTAAATATAAAAAAATGCTTTTCTATCACCTAGACACAGATGGAGAACCATATCAACTGGATTAGTAACAGGGAAACATGTTTAGGTTTAAACTTACATCAATAGACAACATGAAGCTGTTCATCACATTTTTGACCTAAACATGTAAACACATCCTTGGCTCTGCGGTTAGGAAATGGTACTTGGGAATCTCTTCATACCAGGAGCCAGCCTGAACATTGGAACATCACCACAGTGCCCATCCAGACTGGGACAGCAACGGGGTCCACTTCAGAGCCGTGAGCTGCTGTGTTTAACTCCAGCTGTCCCAGCAAGGGAGACAACTGCAGCAACATCCACTGACCAAGCTGGCAAGCCCTGGCAGAAAAGATCCCCACAAGAAAAACACTGGCTCAGGCAGGCTGGTCAATAAAAAAATATAGTTTTACCAATGTCTTGCAGCTCGCAGATCAAGTGGTTTAGTTTTCCAGTAATGTCAGTCAAGAATACAAGTTCAGATTCACCATATTCAGCAGATATCTCCACCAATAGCACCTTAAAAATCCTGTTCTGTTTTGCTTTGCAGCTGAGGTTGTTTACGATTTTCAGAATAAGAGTCATTATATGTCCAGAGCCAATCACTTCTGCACATAAGGCCTACTGGTGAAAGAAGCAGCAGTAATGCAGACATTTTGGAAAGTCTTGGTCAGCTTTACAGTGAGTGATGAAACCTGTTTGTCGGTCAATCATAGCAGGAGCCCCGTCTGCAGGTATGGCTACCAGCTTTTCTAATGGTACCTTTTTCTGCACAAAAACTCCTTCACCGTGTTATACATTTCAACTCCTCTTGTAGTTGTCTGTTAGGGCAGATGTGTCAGGAATTCTTCTCTTGTGGAAACCAAAAGCTATGCTGTACTGTTGCCGTCCACAGACTCATCACACTGGACGTTAACCACCTGCACTTTGTAAGATCCCGGTCCAGCTAATTGGCCAAGTTATCAGACATAGCTGACATTCATCTAGACATTGTAGTGGAAATTGAATGAGTTCTATTGTTCTCATTCTTAGGAACAGTGATAGCAATTATCATCATTGCTTGTTTCTTAATCTGATAAAAACCTTCTTCTACTTGATGAGAAAATGAGCAGGTCTAAACGAGGCTTAGATTTAAGAATTTTTTTCATGCTATATGCAAAAGTCTTTGTCCTTTAAGGCAACAGATTATAGTCACCCCCCCCCCCCCCCCCACAGGCTGCTGTCATATTAACATTAGCATGGAGCTCCAGAATGGACAAGAAAAAACGACGAGAATGGCTCGAGCAGGGCGTTGCTCACGGGGCGGTCGCTCGTGCCAGGCGGTGGCACGTGCTCGGGCCCGCTAAATGCTACTTGTAGCTTTAATTATTATTATTACTTTAACCCTACCCCTGGTCCTGTTTCTAACCCTAACCTTTAGTTTAATCTGAACCCTAATCCCAACCCTTAATCAGTTATTAGAAATTTAAATAATCTTAAACATAAAGCAATAACATGGTTGGAAGGAAAAGGTTTTGTTTCACGTGTCTTTTTGCCTGGTTAGCAGTATGCATGCAGGGGAGGGGCTTAGAACGCACAGGGCCCATGGCTCAGGACACGCAGGGCCCATGAGGCCGACGCGTGCTCCTTGGTAAGACAGTGTGAATAAAACAGCCACCTTTTGTCTCTCACTTCACTTTTACGCCTGTCCAGCCAAGTTGTAGCTGTTGTGGTGTGCATAGAGCCTGATGAAGGCAGAATTTGCCGAAACGCGTAGCGAGCACACTTTATTCTAATTTTGTATTGTTTATTTATTTATTTTTTTACATTTTTGTGAATAAAAACACTCATTTAAGTGGTTGTCCCGCTTTTTTCTTTTTTTCTTTTTTCAAAGTTTGCAAGTTTTTCTATTTTTGATTACATTCTTGCCTGGTGGAAAAACCGTAACACCTGCCATGCACTTCTACGACGGAGAGGAGGATGGAGGTGCTTGGACCACGGTGCGCTACGGGAGGAGACACTACAGAAATCCCCGTGCGCTCAGCTTTAATTACCGGGGCCGACCGGACCATAGGATGGACCGTGCATTTCCCGTCTCCGGCTGGAAGAGGGCGCCAAGGTTCCCAAATTTTGGCTGGAGTAGGGCTTCACCTTCAAATCCTAACTGGCCTGCGCCTCCTATGTACGACGGGTCCCGGCCTTATTTTCCACAGCCCCGCTCTTATGCAGCAGCGGTCCGGGGCTCACCTACCAGACGAGCGACAAGATTTGGACCCCCAGCAGATGTTAGGCAGGACCTCCGGCGACCTGCAGATGAAAGACTTGGACAGCTTATCCGCAAATTACATGCTGTAATTAAGATGGTGCATCACTTACAAAACGTGACCATCACGCCGGACAGACCAGAACCTCTGATGATCGCTCGCATAGTGGACTCATTAACCTCACTGATTAAACCCGCTGATCCCACGGATGATGTGTTAGACCTCATTGAGGGCAACGCAAAAAACTGGGGACAGAACACACTGCAGATCCTCCAGGATCACTACCAAAAGAGGCTGGAGAAACTTTTACAGGATCTCCCCGGTGATTTAACCCGAGATTGGAGGGAAGCCTTCATCGTGGCGACACGATGGGCTTGCAGAAATCTACCTCGGATCACGCAGGATGTTCTCGATCAGGCAGAGGCCCTGATCATCACCTGCAGATCAGACTCGGAGCGGCGAAGTCCAGCGGCTACGACACCACCCCCGGCAGGGTCTGATAGCCGCCGGGGGCCGCGCACATCAGGAGGAAGAAAAAAGAGGACCCGTCAACCTGAGCGGGTCTCCATGAGCATTCAAGCTGAATGTTACGAGGCCACAAACCGATCAGTTGGAACTATGACGGACATGAGACCAGCTTGGCCTCCAGATGCAGTTCCAGCAGCCGCTGCCGAGAAGCAGCGTGGACCGCGAACGGCGACCCGCCGCAACCCCTTCGTGGCGCGTGAGGAATTTCTCCCTCAGATTGTGGGGATAACTTCACCCTCTGCTCCCAGACCGGCAGCACGGGCGCCACCTTCCCGAATTTCAGC
Organism: Oryzias latipes; assembly: GCF_053564925.1. Lineage (NCBI taxonomy): Eukaryota > Metazoa > Chordata > Actinopteri > Beloniformes > Adrianichthyidae > Oryzias > Oryzias latipes. The sequence continues at coordinate 874,125 of NC_136238.1, forward strand.
ACTGGACAGCTCCCAGGAGGAGGAAAGCTCCGATAGAGAGGAGAACCGCGGCGGGGAGGTTCTTCACGAGGAGGAGGAGGAGGAGGAGTTCGATAATGAATACGACAGCGAGGAAGATGGGGATGAGGCGGACACGGACGCTGACCCCCCAGCTTCAGGTAGTTCGGGGCTGGATCATATTGTAAGGCCTGGAGGGTTGAAAGATGGGGTAAACAACAAAAAATTGAATGAGGGTATTGAAGGGCTAGAGGAATGATCTGGGGAGAGCGCACGCACACCACCAAAGAGGACCCAAATTCTTGGCCACAATGACAATTTATTCCGATGGAAAAAACATATGAATGGCCAAAAAGTTCCAGTTAAAAGACACTTAAAACAAGCATAAAATGCGTCTAAAAATTCTAGGCACGGATTAAAACAGTAAAACACGATAAAAATCCCAGGAACAGTTGAAAAAGGATAAAAGAGACCTAAAAGTCCAAAGAACAGTTAAAACTGGTTTAAAAATGCAGCTCAAAGGGGGGAATCACTGATCCCAAACCAGGAGACGTCTCTCTTCCCCCGACGCTGTTCCGAGGATCCCTCCAGTCATACACACAAAGACCTGGGGGGCGGGCTCCGTTCCGCCTCTGGGGTTTGTGACCGGCACTCCTCCGCGTCACCTCCAGCTGGCTCTCCTGGACACGCTGGAATCTGTGGAAACAGGCAAGCGGCAGCACGAAAAGCAATTCCTGATGCAGGCTGCCACAAGCCCTCCCACCTATTTCCACCAGTCTGCTGAAGCCCGTTCGGCTACTTACACACAGGCAGGGTCCCTGCCCTGCCCTTGCGTGTCGATCGCTCTGCAGACTGATGGTCCCAGCGCCCAGCGCTCTCAGAGTGTGTGTCCCGATCACAGCGAGTCTTCCCGACGTCTGGCGGTCCCGACGTCTGGCGGTCCCGACGTCTGGCGGACCCGACGTCTAGGCGGTCCCGGCGTCCCACTCGCGCCCCGCGTGCATGCGCCTGCTGTCGGTGTGCGACTGCCTTTGGCTTTCCTCCTCAGGACTTTTATAAGTCCCTCCTGATGAGGAGCAGGTGCGGTGGATCGGCGCGCTATGTTACAAGGGGGGTGTGTCCATAGAAAGCATGCAACAAACAGGTAGCACCACAAACATGCAAAAGAAAAACACCCTACAACATGCAATCCCCCCACATCATCACAATATTTCGGACAGCCCGGGTGTGACAGAATGCCAGGAGGACAGCGCATCTCCAGCTTCAGCGGAGGAACGCTGTATTACAGGGCTGGAGCTAGCAGGTGACGGTGCTGAGCCACCAGTAGCCCGTGTTGACTTACCTGCCCCAGAGCGGCAGGTTTTCAAGGTAAAGCGTCACCCTGAAACAAACAGAGAATTGATTGACTGGTTTCTGGAAGTGGAGAAAAGGTGTCTTATTGTTGGTGACTCAAATTTATCCAGAATCCCTGAATATTCCATCCCAGATCTACAGATTGAGAGGTGTCCAGGTGCTAATTTTCGCCACATGCAGGCTTTATTTGAGATAGCCCACGTTCCGTGGGATTTGGTGGTTCAGAATGTGGTCATTACAGCCGGCATTAACGCCAAAGGTCAGAACATTAAAGAAACTGCAGTTAAACAGCTCCAGCGGGCTCTGAAGATGGCTAAACACAGATTTCCATCTGCTGTCATCTGGGTTCCCTTGGTTAATTTTTCTGGTAACTTATCTGCAATGGAGCAGAACAACATGAAACTACTAAATCAGCATATTAAAAAAGAAATATGAGACACATCCCCCTGCTGGAGGACTCGCATTTTGCAACAGAAAAAGATGCAATTCACTGGACCGAGGACACGGCCAGAGCAATGTTGGAACATTGGAGGTATTTTTTAAAGTGGAATACCCACTAAGTCCATTCAGGGTAGAGTGTGTAAGGGGACAGCCCTTTATGGCCCCACAATATCATGGTTTTGACTGAAAAGTGATGCCCTGACAGAACAACAAGGTGACCTCCTCAAAAACGGTTTAACTTTTATTTCCATAGATAACTTTTTAAAAAAATCAGACCCAAAACACAAGACTGTATTAATCATGTTTCCTGTTCTTTGTGGGATTAACATTTGGTGGGACAAACCGAAACTTTTGTTAGCACAAGAAAGTGACAACATAAATATAATATTGCTCATAATGGATAGGTGCATAACCCACTGGTGGAGCATTTTCTCATGACCCAGGGTTTTTCTTTATGGTGAACAGTGTGAGAGATTTTGTTATCATTGTTACTGTTATTATGGCTATTGTTCTTATGGTTCTTATTACTGTTTTATGATGATTATTATTATTACTTTAACCCTACCCCTGGTCCTGTTTCTAACCCTAACCTTTAGTTTAATCTGAACCCTAATCCCAACCCTTAATCAGTTATTAGAAATTTAAATAATCTTAAACATAAAGCAATAACATGGTTGGAAGGAAAAGGTTTTGTTTCACGTGTCTTTTTGCCTGGTTAGCAGTATGCATGCAGGGGAGGGGCTTAGAACGCACAGGGCCCATGGCTCAGGACACGCAGGGCCCATGAGGCCGACGCGTGCTCCTTGGTAAGACAGTGTGAATAAAACAGCCACCTTTTGTCTCTCACTTCACTTTTACGCCTGTCCAGCCAAGTTGTAGCTGTTGTGGTGTGCATAGAGCCTGATGAAGGCAGAATTTGCCGAAACGCGTAGCGAGCACACTTTATTCTAATTTTGTATTGTTTATTTATTTATTTATTTTTTTTTACATTTTTGTGAATAAAAACACTCATTTAAGTGGTTGTCCCGCTTTTTTCTTTTTTTCTTTTTTCAAAGTTTGCAAGTTTTTCTATTTTTGATTACATTCTTGCCTGGTGGAAAAACCGTAACACCTGCCATGCACTTCTACGACGGAGAGGAGGATGGAGGTGCTTGGACCACGGCGCGCTACGGGAGGAGACACTACAGAAATCCCCGTGCGCTCAGCTTTAATTACCGGGGCCGACCGGACCATAGGATGGACCGTGCATTTCCCGTCTCCGGCTGGAAGAGGGCGCCAAGGTTCCCAAATTTTGGCTGGAGTAGGGCTTCACCTTCAAATCCTAACTGGCCTGCGCCTCCTATGTACGACGGGTCCCGGCCTTATTTTCCACAGCCCCGCTCTTATGCAGCAGCGGTCCGGGGCTCACCTACCAGACGAGCGACAAGATTTGGACCCCCAGCAGATGTTAGGCAGGACCTCCGGCGACCTGCAGATGAAAGACTTGGACAGCTTATCCGCAAATTACATGCTGTAATTAAGATGGTGCATCACTTACAAAACGTGACCATCACGCCGGACAGACCAGAACCTCTGATGATCGCTCGCATAGTGGACTCATTAACCTCACTGATTAAACCCGCTGATCCCACGGATGATGTGTTAGACCTCATTGAGGGCAACGCAAAAAACTGGGGACAGAACACACTGCAGATCCTCCAGGATCACTACCAAAAGAGGCTGGAGAAACTTTTACAGGATCTCCCCGGTGATTTAACCCGAGATTGGAGGGAAGCCTTCATCGTGGCGACACGATGGGCTTGCAGAAATCTACCTCGGATCACGCAGGATGTTCTCGATCAGGCAGAGGCCCTGATCATCACCTGCAGATCAGACTCGGAGCGGCGAAGTCCAGCGGCTACGACACCACCCCCCGGCAGGGTCTGATAGCCGCCGGGGGCCGCGCACATCAGGAGGAAGAAAAAAGAGGACCCGTCAACCTGAGCGGGTCTCCATGAGCATTCAAGCTGAATGTTACGAGGCCACAAACCGATCAGTTGGAACTATGACGGACATGAGACCAGCTTGGCCTCCAGATGCAGTTCCAGCAGCCGCTGCCGAGAAGCAGCGTGGACCGCGAACGGCGACCCGCCGCAACCCCTTCGTGGCGCGTGAGGAATTTCTCCCTCAGATTGTGGGGATAACTTCACCCTCTGCTCCCAGACCGGCAGCACGGGCGCCACCTTCCCGAATTTCAGCACTGGACAGCTCCCAGGAGGAGGAAAGCTCCGATAGAGAGGAGAACCGCGGCGGGGAGGTTCTTCACGAGGAGGAGGAGGAGTTCGATAATGAATACGACAGCGAGGAAGATGGGGATGAGGCAGACACGGACGCTGACCCCCCAGCTTCAGGTAGTTCGGGGCTGGATCATATTGTAAGGCCTGGAGGGTTGAAAGATGGGGTAAACAACAAAAAATTGAATGAGGGTATTGAAGGGCTAGAGGAATGATCTGGGGAGAGCGCACGCACACCACCAAAGAGGACCCAAATTCTTGGCCACAATGACAATTTATTCCGATGGAAAAAAACATATGAATGGCCAAAAAGTTCCAGTTAAAAGACACTTAAAACAAGCATAAAATGCGTCTAAAAATTCTAGGCACGGATTAAAACAGTAAAACACGATAAAAATCCCAGGAACAGTTGAAAAAGGATAAAAGAGACCTAAAAGTCCAAAGAACAGTTAAAACTGCTTTAAAAATGCAGCTCAAAGGGGGGAATCACTGATCCCAAACCAGGAGACGTCTCTCTTCCCCCGACGCTGTTCCGAGGATCCCTCCAGTCATACACACAAAGACCTGGGGGGCGGGCTCCGTTCCGCCTCTGGGGTTTGTGACCGGCACTCCTCCGCGTCACCTCCAGCTGGCTCTCCTGGACACGCTGGAATCTGTGGAAACAGGCAAGCGGCAGCACGAAAAGCAATTCCTGATGCAGGCTGCCACTAGCCCTCCCACCTATTTCCACCAGTCTGCTGAAGCCCGTTCGGCTACTTACACACAGGCAGGGTCCCTGCCCTGCCCTTGCGTGTCGATCGCTCTGCAGACTGATGGTCCCAGCGCCCAGCGCTCTCAGAGTGTGTGTCCCGATCACAGCGAGTCTTCCCGACGTCTGGCGGTCCCGACGTCTGGCGGTCCCGGCGTCCCACTCGCGCCCCGCGTGCATGCGCCTGCTGTCGGTGTGCGACTGCCTTTGGCTTTCCTCCTCAGGACTTTTATAAGTCCCTCCTGATGAGGAGCAGGTGCGGTGGATCGGCGCGCTATGTTACAAGGGGGGTGTGTCCATAGAAAGCATGCAACAAACAGGTAGCACCACAAACATGCAAAAGAAAAACACCCTACAACATGCAATCCCCCCACATCATCACAATATTTCGGACAGCCCGGGTGTGACAGAATGCCAGGAGGACAGCGCATCTCCAGCTTCAGCGGAGGAACGCTGTATTACAGGGCTGGAGCTAGCAGGTGACGGTGCTGAGCCACCAGTAGCCCGTGTTGACTTACCTGCCCCAGAGCGGCAGGTTTTCAAGGTAAAGCGTCACCCTGAAACAAAGAGAGAATTGATTGACTGGTTTCTGGAAGTGGAGAAAAGGTGTCTTATTGTTGGTGACTCAAATTTATCCAGAATCCCTGAATATTCCATCCCAGATCTACAGATTGAGAGGTGTCCAGGTGCTAATTTTCGCCACATGCAGGCTTTATTTGAGATAGCCCACGTTCCGTGGGATTTGGTGGTTCAGAATGTGGTCATTGCAGCCGGCATTAACGCCAAAGGTCAGAACATTAAAGAAACTGCAGTTAAACAGCTCCAGCGGGCTCTGAAGATGGCTAAACACAGATTTCCATCTGCTGTCATCTGGGTTCCCTTGGTTAATTTTTCTGGTAACTTATCTGCAATGGAGCAGAACAACATGAAACTACTAAATCAGCATATTAAAAAAAAAAATGAGACACATCCCCCTGCTGGAGGACTCGCATTTTGCAACAGAAAAAGATGCAATTCACTGGACCGAGGACACGGCCAGAGCAATGTTGGAACATTGGAGGTATTTTTTAAAGTGGAATACCCACTAAGTCCATTCAGGGTAGAGTGTGTAAGGGGACAGCCCTTTATGGCCCCACAATATCATGGTTTTGACTGAAAAGTGATGCCCTGACAGAACAACAAGGTGACCTCCTCAAAAACGGTTTAACTTTTATTTCCATAGATAACTTTTTAAAAAAAATACAGACCCAAAACACAAGACTGTATTGATCATGTTTCCTGTTCTTTGTGGGATTAACATTTGGTGGGACAAACCGAAACTTTTGTTAGCACAAGAAAGTGACAACATAAATATAATATTGCTCATAATGGATAGGTGCATAGCCCACTGGTGGAGCATTTTCTCATGACCCAGGGTTTTTCTTTATGGTGAACAGTGTGAGAGATTTTGTTATCATTGTTACTGTTATTATGGCTATTGTTCTTATGGTTCTTATTACTGTTTTATGATGATTATTATTATTACTTTAACCCTACCCCTGGTCCTGTTTCTAACCCTAACCTTTAGTTTAATCTGAACCCTAATCCCAACCCTTAATCAGTTATTAGAAATTTAAATAATCTTAAACATAAAGCAATAACATGGTTGGAAGGAAAAGGTTTTGTTTCACGTGTCTTTTTGCCTGGTTAGCAGTATGCATGCAGGGGAGGGGCTTAGAACGCACAGGGCCCATGGCTCAGGACACGCAGGGCCCATGAGGCCGACGCGTGCTCCTTGGTAAGACAGTGTGAATAAAACAGCCACCTTTTGTCTCTCACTTCACTTTTACGCCTGTCCAGCCAAGTTGTAGCTGTTGTGGTGTGCATAGAGCCTGATGAAGGCAGAATTTGCCGAAACGCGTAGCGAGCACACTTTATTCTAATTTTGTATTGTTTATTTATTTTTTTTTTTTACATTTTTGTGAATAAAAACACTCATTTAAGTGGTTGTCCCGCTTTTTTCTTTTTTTCTTTTTTCAAAGTTTGCAAGTTTTTCTATTTTTGATTACATTCTTGCCTGGTGGAAAAACCGTAACACCTGCCATGCACTTCTACGACGGAGAGGAGGATGGAGGTGCTTGGACCACGGTGCGCTACGGGAGGAGACACTACAGAAATCCCCGTGCGCTCAGCTTTAATTACCGGGGCCGACCGGACCATAGGATGGACCGTGCATTTCCCGTCTCCGGCTGGAAGAGGGCGCCAAGGTTCCCAAATTTTGGCTGGAGTAGGGCTTCACCTTCAAATCCTAACTGGCCTGCGCCTCCTATGTACGACGGGTCCCGGCCTTATTTTCCACAGCCCCGCTCTTATGCAGCAGCGGTCCGGGGCTCACCTACCAGACGAGCGACAAGATTTGGACCCCCAGCAGATGTTAGGCAGGACCTCCGGCGACCTGCAGATGAAAGACTTGGACAGCTTATCCGCAAATTACATGCTGTAATTAAGATGGTGCATCACTTACAAAACGTGACCATCACGCCGGACAGACCAGAACCTCTGATGATCGCTCGCATAGTGGACTCATTAACCTCACTGATTAAACCCGCTGATCCCACGGATGATGTGTTAGACCTCATTGAGGGCAACGCAAAAAACTGGGGACAGAACACACTGCAGATCCTCCAGGATCACTACCAAAAGAGGCTGGAGAAACTTTTACAGGATCTCCCCGGTGATTTAACCCGAGATTGGAGGGAAGCCTTCATCGTGGCGACACGATGGGCCTGCAGAAATCTACCTCGGATCACGCAGGATGTTCTCGATCAGGCAGAGGCCCTGATCATCACCTGCAGATCAGACTCGGAGCGGCGAAGTCCAGCGGCTACGACACCACCCCCCGGCAGGGTCTGATAGCCGCCGGGGGCCGCGCACATCAGGAGGAAGAAAAAAGAGGACCCGTCAACCTGAGCGGGTCTCCATGAGCATTCAAGCTGAATGTTACGAGGCCACAAACCGATCAGTTGGAACTATGACGGACATGAGACCAGCTTGGCCTCCAGATGCAGTTCCAGCAGCCGCTGCCGAGAAGCAGCGTGGACCGCGAACGGCGACCCGCCGCCACCCCTTCGTGGCGCGTGAGGAATTTCTCCCTCAGATTGTGGGGATAACTTCACCCTCTGCTCCCAGACCGGCAGCACGGGCGCCACCTTCCCGAATTTCAGCACTGGACAGCTCCCAGGAGGAGGAAAGCTCCGATAGAGAGGAGAACCGCGGCGGGGAGGTTCTTCACGAGGAGGAGGAGTTCGATAATGAATACGACAGCGAGGAAGATGGGGATGAGGCGGACACGGACGCTGACCCCCCAGCTTCAGGTAGTTCGGGGCTGGATCATATTGTAAGGCCTGGAGGGTTGAAAGATGGGGTAAACAACAAAAAATTGAATGAGGGTATTGAAGGGCTAGAGGAATGATCTGGGGAGAGCGCACGCACACCACCAAAGAGGACCCAAATTCTTGGCCACAATGACAATTTATTCCGATGGAAAAAAACATATGAATGGCCAAAAAGTTCCAGTTAAAAGACACTTAAAACAAGCATAAAATGCGTCTAAAAATTCTAGGCACGGATTAAAACAGTAAAACACGATAAAAATCCCAGGAACAGTTAAAAAGGATAAAAGAGACCTAAAAGTCCAAAGAACAGTTAAAACTGGTTTAAAAATGCAGCTCAAAGGGGGGAATCACTGATCCCAAACCAGGAGACGTCTCTCTTCCCCCGACGCTGTTCCGAGGATCCCTCCAGTCATACACACAAAGACCTGGGGGGCGGGCTCCGTTCCGCCTCTGGGGTTTGTGACCGGCACTCCTCCGCGTCACCTCCAGCTGGCTCTCCTGGACACGCTGGAATCTGTGGAAACAGGCAAGCGGCAGCACGAAAAGCAATTCCTGATGCAGGCTGCCACTAGCCCTCCCACCTATTTCCACCAGTCTGCTGAAGCCCGTTCGGCTACTTACACACAGGCAGGGTCCCTGCCCTGCCCTTGCGTGTCGATCGCTCTGCAGACTGATGGTCCCAGCGCCCAGCGCTCTCAGAGTGTGTGTCCCGATCACAGCGAGTCTTCCCGACGTCTGGCGGTCCCGACGTCTGGCGGTCCCGGCGTCCCACTCGCGCCCCGCGTGCATGCGCCTGCTGTCGGTGTGCGACTGCCTTTGGCTTTCCTCCTCAGGACTTTTATAAGTCCCTCCTGATGAGGAGCAGGTGCGGTGGATCGGCGCGCTATGTTACAAGGGGGGTGTGTCCATAGAAAGCATGCAACAAACAGGTAGCACCACAAACATGCAAAAGAAAAACACCCTACAACATGCAATCCCCCCACATCATCACAATATTTCGGACAGCCCGGGTGTGACAGAATGCCAGGAGGACAGCGCATCTCCAGCTTCAGCGGAGGAACGCTGTATTACAGGGCTGGAGCTAGCAGGTGACGGTGCTGAGCCACCAGTAGCCCGTGTTGACTTACCTGCCCCAGAGCGGCAGGTTTTCAAGGTAAAGCGTCACCCTGAAACAAACACAGAATTGATTGACTGGTTTCTGGAAGTGGAGAAAAGGTGTCTTATTGTTGGTGACTCAAATTTATCCAGAATCCCTGAATATTCCATCCCAGATCTACAGATTGAGAGGTGTCCAGGTGCTAATTTTCGCCACATGCAGGCTTTATTTGAGATAGCCCACGTTCCGTGGGATTTGGTGGTTCAGAATGTGGTCATTGCAGCCGGCATTAACGCCAAAGGTCAGAACATTAAAGAAACTGCAGTTAAACAGCTCCAGCGGGCTCTGAAGATGGCTAAACACAGAGTTCCATCTGCTGTCATCTGGGTTCCCTTGGTTAATCTTTCTGGTAACTTATCTGCAATGGAGCAGAACAACATGAAACTACTAAATCAGCATGTTAAAAAAAAATATGAGACACATCCCCCTGCTGGAGGACTCGCATTTTGCAACAGAAAAAGATGCAATTCACTGGACCGAGGACACGGCCAGAGCAATGTTGGAACATTGGAGGTATTTTTTAAAGTGGAATACCCACTAAGTCCATTCAGGGTAGAGTGTGTAAGGGGACAGCCCTTTATGGCCCCACAATATCATGGTTTTGACTGAAAAGTGATGCCCTGACAGAACAACAAGGTGACCTCCTCAAAAACGGTTTAACTTTTATTTCCATAGATAACTTTTAAAAAAAATACAGACCCAAAACACAAGACTGTATTAATCATGTTTCCTGTTCTTTGTGGGATTAACATTTGGTGGGACAAACCGAAACTTTTGTTAGCACAAGAAAGTGACAACATAAATATAATATTGCTCATAATGGATAGGTGCATAACCCACTGGTGGAGCATTTTCTCATGACCCAGGGTTTTTCTTTATGGTGAACAGTGTGAGAGATTTTGTTATCATTGTTACTGTTATTATGGCTATTGTTCTTATGGTTCTTATTACAGTTTTATGATGATTATTATTATTACTTTAACCCTACCCCTGGTCCTGTTTCTAACCCTAACCTTTAGTTTAATCTGAACCCTAATCCCAACCCTTAATCAGTTATTAGAAATTTAAATAATCTTAAACATAAAGCAATAACATGGTTGGAAGGAAAAGGTTTTGTTTCACGTGTCTTTTTGCCTGGTTAGCAGTATGCATGCAGGGGAGGGGCTTAGAACGCACAGGGCCCATGGCTCAGGACACGCAGGGCCCATGAGGCCGACGCGTGCTCCTTGGTAAGACAGTGTGAATAAAACAGCCACCTTTTGTCTCTCACTTCACTTTTACGCCTGTCCAGCCAAGTTGTAGCTGTTGTGGTGTGCATAGAGCCTGATGAAGGCAGAATTTGCCGAAACGCGTAGCGAGCACACTTTATTCTAATTTTGTATTGTTTATTTATTTTTTTTTTTTTACATTTTTGTGAATAAAAACACTAATTTAAGTGGTTGTCCCGCTTTTTTCTTTTTTTCTTTTTTCAAAGTTTGCAAGTTTTTCTATTTTTGATTACATTCTTGCCTGGTGGAAAAACCGTAACACCTGCCATGCAGTTCTACGACGGAGAGGAGGATGGAGGTGCTTGGACCACGGTGCGCTACGGGAGGAGACACTACAGAAATCCCCGTGCGCTCAGCTTTAATTACCGGGGCCGACCGGACCATAGGATGGACCGTGCATTTCCCGTCTCCGGCTGGAAGAGGGCGCCAAGGTTCCCAAATTTTGGCTGGAGTAGGGCTTCACCTTCAAATCCTAACTGGCCTGCGCCTCCTATGTACGACGGGTCCCGGCCTTATTTTCCACAGCCCCGCTCTTATGCAGCAGCGGTCCGGGGCTCACCTACCAGACGAGCGACAAGATTTGGACCCCCAGCAGATGTTAGGCAGGACCTCCGGCGACCTGCAGATGAAAGACTTGGACAGCTTATCCGCAAATTACATGCTGTAATTAAGATGGTGCATCACTTACAAAACGTGACCATCACGCCGGACAGACCAGAACCTCTGATGATCGCTCGCATAGTGGACTCATTAACCTCACTGATTAAACCCGCTGATCCCACGGATGATGTGTTAGACCTCATTGAGGGCAACGCAAAAAACTGGGGACAGAACACACTGCAGATCCTCCAGGATCACTACCAAAAGAGGCTGGAGAAACTTTTACAGGATCTCCCCGGTGATTTAACCCGAGATTGGAGGGAAGCCTTCATCGTGGCGACACGATGGGCTTGCAGAAATCTACCTCGGATCACGCAGGATGTTCTCGATCAGGCAGAGGCCCTGATCATCACCTGCAGATCAGACTCGGAGCGGCGAAGTCCAGCGGCTACGACACCACCCCCCGGCAGGGTCTGATAGCCGCCGGGGGCCGCGCACATCAGGAGGAAGAAAAAAGAGGACCCGTCAACCTGAGCGGGTCTCCATGAGCATTCAAGCTGAATGTTACGAGGCCACAAACCGATCAGTTGGAACTATGACGGACATGACACCAGCTTGGCCTCCAGATGCAGTTCCAGCAGCCGCTGCCGAGAAGCAGCGTGGACCGCGAACGGCGACCCGCCGCAACCCCTTCGTGGCGCGTGAGGAATTTCTCCCTCAGATTGTGGGGATAACTTCACCCTCTGCTCCCAGACCGGCAGCACGGGCGCCACCTTCCCGAATTTCAGCACTGGACAGCTCCCAGGAGGAGGAAAGCTCCGATAGAGAGGAGAACCGCGGCGGGGAGGTTCTTCACGAGGAGGAGGAGGAGGAGTTCGATAATGAATACGACAGCGAGGAAGATGGGGATGAGGCGGACACGGACGCTGACCCCCCAGCTTCAGGTAGTTCGGGGCTGGATCATATTGTAAGGCCTGGAGGGTTGAAAGATGGGGTAAACAACAAAAAATTGAATGAGGGTATTGAAGGGCTAGAGGAATGATCTGGGGAGAGCGCACGCACACCACCAAAGAGGACCCAAATTCTTGGCCACAATGACAATTTATTCCGATGGAAAAAAACATATGAATGGCCAAAAAGTTCCAGTTAAAAGACACTTAAAACAAGCATAAAATGCGTCTAAAAATTCTAGGCACGGATTAAAACAGTAAAACACGATAAAAATCCCAGGAACAGTTAAAAAGGATAAAAGAGACCTAAAAGTCCAAAGAACAGTTAAAACTGCTTTAAAAATGCAGCTCAAAGGGGGGAATCACTGATCCCAAACCAGGAGACGTCTCTCTTCCCCCGACGCTGTTCCGAGGATCCCTCCAGTCATACACACAAAGACCTGGGGGGCGGGCTCCGTTCCGCCTCTGGGGTTTGTGACCGGCACTCCTCCGCGTCACCTCCAGCTGGCTCTCCTGGACACGCTGGAATCTGTGGAAACAGGCAAGCGGCAGCACGAAAAGCAATTCCTGATGCAGGCTGCCACTAGCCCTCCCACCTATTTCCACCAGTCTGCTGAAGCCCGTTCGGCTACTTACACACAGGCAGGGTCCCTGCCCTGCCCTTGCGTGTCGATCGCTCTGCAGACTGATGGTCCCAGCGCCCAGCGCTCTCAGAGTGTGTGTCCCGATCACAGCGAGTCTTCCCGACGTCTGGCGGTCCCGACGTCTGGCGGTCCCGGCGTCCCACTCGCGCCCCGCGTGCATGCGCCTGCTGTCGGTGTGCGACTGCCTTTGGCTTTCCTCCTCAGGACTTTTATAAGTCCCTCCTGATGAGGAGCAGGTGCGGTGGATCGGCGCGCTATGTTACAAGGGGGGTGTGTCCATAGAAAGCATGCAACAAACAGGTAGCACCACAAACATGCAAAAGAAAAACACCCTACAACATGCAATCCCCCCACATCATCACAATATTTCGGACAGCCCGGGTGTGACAGAATGCCAGGAGGACAGCGCATCTCCAGCTTCAGCGGAGGAACGCTGTATTACAGGGCTGGAGCTAGCAGGTGACGGTGCTGAGCCACCAGTAGCCCGTGTTGACTTACCTGCCCCAGAGCGGCAGGTTTTCAAGGTAAAGCGTCACCCTGAAACAAACAGAGAATTGATTGACTGGTTTCTGGAAGTGGAGAAAAGGTGTCTTATTGTTGGTGACTCAAATTTATCCAGAATCCCTGAATATTCCATCCCAGATCTACAGATTGAGAGGTGTCCAGGTGCTAATTTTCGCCACATGCAGGCTTTATTTGAGATAGCCCACGTTCCGTGGGATTTGGTGGTTCAGAATGTGGTCATTGCAGCCGGCATTAACGCCAAAGGTCAGAACATTAAAGAAACTGCAGTTAAACAGCTCCAGCGGGCTCTGAAGATGGCTAAACACAGATTTCCATCTGCTGTCATCTGGGTTCCCTTGGTTAATTTTTCTGGTAACTTATCTGCAATGGAGCAGAACAACATGAAACTACTAAATCAGCATATTAAAAAAAAAATATGAGACACATCCCCCTGCTGGAGGACTCGCATTTTGCAACAGAAAAAGATGCAATTCACTGGACCGAGGACACGGCCAGAGCAATGTTGGAACATTGGAGGTATTTTTTAAAGTGGAATACCCACTAAGTCCATTCAGGGTAGAGTGTGTAAGGGGACAGCCCTTTATGGCCCCACAATATCATGGTTTTGACTGAAAAGTGATGCCCTGACAGAACAACAAGGTGACCTCCTCAAAAACGGTTTAACTTTTATTTCCATAGATAACTTTTTAAAAAAATACAGACCCAAAACACAAGACTGTATTAATCATGTTTCCTGTTCTTTGTGGGATTAACATTTGGTGGGACAAACCGAAACTTTTGTTAGCACAAGAAAGTGACAACATAAATATAATATTGCTCATAATGGATAGGTGCATAACCCACTGGTGGAGCATTTTCTCATGACCCAGGGTTTTTCTTTATGGTGAACAGTGTGAGAGATTTTGTTATCATTGTTACTGTTATTATGGCTATTGTTCTTATGGTTCTTATTACTGTTTTATGATGATTATTATTATTACTTTAACCCTACCCCTGGTCCTGTTTCTAACCCTAACCTTTAGTTTAATCTGAACCCTAATCCCAACCCTTACTCAGTTATTAGAAATTTAAATAATCTTAAACATAAAGCAATAACATGGTTGGAAGGAAAAGGTTTTGTTTCACGTGTCTTTTTGCCTGGTTAGCAGTATGCATGCAGGGGAGGGGCTTAGAACGCACAGGGCCCATGGCTCAGGACACGCAGGGCCCATGAGGCCGACGCGTGCTCCTTGGTAAGACAGTGTGAATAAAACAGCCACCTTTTGTCTCTCACTTCACTTTTACGCCTGTCCAGCCAAGTTGTAGCTGTTGTGGTGTGCATAGAGCCTGATGAAGGCAGAATTTGCCGAAACGCGTAGCGAGCACACTTTATTCTAATTTTGTATTGTTTATTTATTTATTTTTTTACATTTTTGTGAATAAAAACACTCATTTAAGTGGTTGTCCCGCTTTTTTCTTTTTTCAAAGTTTGCAAGTTTTTCTATTTTTGATTACATTCTTGCCTGGTGGAAAAACCGTAACACCTGCCATGCACTTCTACGACGGAGAGGAGGATGGAGGTGCTTGGACCACGGTGCGCTACGGGAGGAGACACTACAGAAATCCCCGTGCGCTCAGCTTTAATTACCGGGGCCGACCGGACCATAGGATGGACCGTGCATTTCCCGTCTCCGGCTGGAAGAGGGCGCCAAGGTTCCCAAATTTTGGCTGGAGTAGGGCTTCACCTTCAAATCCTAACTGGCCTGCGCCTCCTATGTACGACGGGTCCCGGCCTTATTTTCCACAGCCCCGCTCTTATGCAGCAGCGGTCCGGGGCTCACCTACCAGACGAGCGACAAGATTTGGACCCCCAGCAGATGTTAGGCAGGACCTCCGGCGACCTGCAGATGAAAGACTTGGACAGCTTATCCGCAAATTACATGCTGTAATTAAGATGGTGCATCACTTACAAAACGTGACCATCACGCCGGACAGACCAGAACCTCTGATGATCGCTCGCATAGTGGACTCATTAACCTCACTGATTAAACCCGCTGATCCCACGGATGATGTGTTAGACCTCATTGAGGGCAACGCAAAAAACTGGGGACAGAACACACTGCAGATCCTCCAGGATCACTACCAAAAGAGGCTGGAGAAACTTTTACAGGATCTCCCCGGTGATTTAACCCGAGATTGGAGGGAAGCCTTCATCGTGGCGACACGATGGGCTTGCAGAAATCTACCTCGGATCACGCAGGATGTTCTCGATCAGGCAGAGGCCCTGATCATCACCTGCAGATCAGACTCGGAGCGGCGAAGTCCAGCGGCTACGACACCACCCCCCGGCAGGGTCTGATAGCCGCCGGGGGCCGCGCACATCAGGAGGAAGAAAAAAGAGGACCCGTCAACCTGAGCGGGTCTCCATGAGCATTCAAGCTGAATGTTACGAGGCCACAAACCGATCAGTTGGAACTATGACGGACATGAGACCAGCTTGGCCTCCAGATGCAGTTCCAGCAGCCGCTGCCGAGAAGCAGCGTGGACCGCGAACGGCGACCCGCCGCAACCCCTTCGTGGCGCGTGAGGAATTTCTCCCTCAGATTGTGGGGATAACTTCACCCTCTGCTCCCAGACCGGCAGCACGGGCGCCACCTTCCCGAATTTCAGCACTGGACAGCTCCCAGGAGGAGGAAAGCTCCGATAGAGAGGAGAACCGCGGCGGGGAGGTTCTTCACGAGGAGGAGGAGGAGGAGGAGGAGTTCGATAATGAATACGACAGCGAGGAAGATGGGGATGAGGCGGACACGGACGCTGACCCCCCAGCTTCAGGTAGTTCGGGGCTGGATCATATTGTAAGGCCTGGAGGGTTGAAAGATGGGGTAAACAACAAAAAATTGAATGAGGGTATTGAAGGGCTAGAGGAATGATCTGGGGAGAGCGCACGCACACCACCAAAGAGGACCCAAATTCTTGGCCACAATGACAATTTATTCCGATGGAAAAAACATATGAATGGCCAAAAAGTTCCAGTTAAAAGACACTTAAAACAAGCATAAAATGCGTCTAAAAATTCTAGGCACGGATTAAAACAGTAAAACACGATAAAAATCCCAGGAACAGTTGAAAAAGGATAAAAGAGACCTAAAAGTCCAAAGAACAGTTAAAACTGGTTTAAAAATGCAGCTCAAAGGGGGGAATCACTGATCCCAAACCAGGAGACGTCTCTCTTCCCCCGACGCTGTTCCGAGGATCCCTCCAGTCATACACACAAAGACCTGGGGGGCGGGCTCCGTTCCGCCTCTGGGGTTTGTGACCGGCACTCCTCCGCGTCACCTCCAGCTGGCTCTCCTGGACACGCTGGAATCTGTGGAAACAGGCAAGCGGCAGCACGAAAAGCAATTCCTGATGCAGGCTGCCACTAGCCCTCCCACCTATTTCCACCAGTCTGCTGAAGCCCGTTCGGCTACTTACACACAGGCAGGGTCCCTGCCCTGCCCTTGCGTGTCGATCGCTCTGCAGACTGATGGTCCCAGCGCCCAGCGCTCTCAGAGTGTGTGTCCCGATCACAGCGAGTCTTCCCGACGTCTGGCGGTCCCGACGTCTGGCGGTCCCGGCGTCCCACTCGCGCCCCGCGTGCATGCGCCTGCTGTCGGTGTGCGACTGCCTTTGGCTTTCCTCCTCAGGACTTTTATAAGTCCCTCCTGATGAGGAGCAGGTGCGGTGGATCGGCGCGCTATGTCACAAGGGGGGTGTGTCCATAGAAAGCATGCAACAAACAGGTAGCACCACAAACATGCAAAAGAAAAACACCCTACAACATGCAATCCCCCCACATCATCACAATATTTCGGACAGCCCGGGTGTGACAGAATGCCAGGAGGACAGCGCATCTCCAGCTTCAGCGGAGGAACGCTGTATTACAGGGCTGGAGCTAGCAGGTGACGGTGCTGAGCCACCAGTAGCCCGTGTTGACTTACCTGCCCCAGAGCGGCAGGTTTTCAAGGCAAAGCGTCACCCTGAAACAAACAGAGAATTGATTGACTGGTTTCTGGAAGTGGAGAAAAGGTGTCTTATTGTTGGTGACTCAAATTTATCCAGAATCCCTGAATATTCCATCCCAGATCTACAGATTGAGAGTTATCCAGGTGCTAATTTTCGCCACATGCAGGCTTTATTTGAGATAGCCCACGTTCCGTGGGATTTGGTGGTTCAGAATGTGGTCATTGCAGCCGGCATTAACGCCAAAGGTCAGAACATTAAAGAAACTGCAGTTAAACAGCTCCAGCGGGCTCTGAAGATGGCTAAACACAGATTTCCATCTGCTGTCATCTGGGTTCCCTTGGTTAATTTTTCTGGTAACTTATCTGCAATGGAGCAGAACAACATGAAACTACTAAATCAGCATGTTAAAAAAAAATATGAGACACATCCCCCTGCTGGAGGACTCGCATTTTGCAACAGAAAAAGATGCAATTCACTGGACCGAGGACACGGCCAGAGCAATGTTGGAACATTGGAGGTATTTTTTAAAGTGGAATACCCACTAAGTCCATTCAGGGTAGAGTGTGTAAGGGGACAGCCCTTTATGGCCCCACAATATCATGGTTTTGACTGAAAAGTGATGCCCTGACAGAACAACAAGGTGACCTCCTCAAAAACGGTTTAACTTTTATTTCCATAGATAACTTTTAAAAAAAATACAGACCCAAAACACAAGACTGTATTAATCATGTTTCCTGTTCTTTGTGGGATTAACATTTGGTGGGACAAACCGAAACTTTTGTTAGCACAAGAAAGTGACAACATAAATATAATATTGCTCATAATGGATAGGTGCATAACCCACTGGTGGAGCATTTTCTCATGACCCAGGGTTTTTCTTTATGGTGAACAGTGTGAGAGATTTTGTTATCATTGTTACTGTTATTATGGCTATTGTTCTTATGGTTCTTATTACTGTTTTATGATGATTATTATTATTACTTTAACCCTACCCCTGGTCCTGTTTCTAACCCTAACCTTTAGTTTAATCTGAACCCTAATCCCAACCCTTACTCAGTTATTAGAAATTTAAATAATCTTAAACATAAAGCAATAACATGGTTGGAAGGAAAAGGTTTTGTTTCACGTGTCTTTTTGCCTGGTTAGCAGTATGCATGCAGGGGAGGGGCTTAGAACGCACAGGGCCCATGGCTCAGGACACGCAGGGCCCATGAGGCCGACGCGTGCTCCTTGGTAAGACAGTGTGAATAAAACAGCCACCTTTTGTCTCTCACTTCACTTTTACGCCTGTCCAGCCAAGTTGTAGCTGTTGTGGTGTGCATAGAGCCTGATGAAGGCAGAATTTGCCGAAACGCGTAGCGAGCACACTTTATTCTAATTTTGTATTGTTTATTTATTTATTTTTTTTACATTTTTGTGAATAAAAACACTCATTTAAGTGGTTGTCCCGCTTTTTTCTTTTTTTCTTTTTTCAAAGTTTGCAAGTTTTTCTATTTTTGATTACATTCTTGCCTGGTGGAAAAACCGTAACACCTGCCATGCACTTCTACGACGGAGAGGAGGATGGAGGTGCTTGGACCACGGTGCGCTACGGGAGGAGACACTACAGAAATCCCCGTGCGCTCAGCTTTAATTACCGGGGCCGACCGGACCATAGGATGGACCGTGCATTTCCCGTCTCCGGCTGGAAGAGGGCGCCAAGGTTCCCAAATTTTGGCTGGAGTAGGGCTTCACCTTCAAATCCTAACTGGCCTGCGCCTCCTATGTACGACGGGTCCCGGCCTTATTTTCCACAGCCCCGCTCTTATGCAGCAGCGGTCCGGGGCTCACCTACCAGACGAGCGACAAGATTTGGACCCCCAGCAGATGTTAGGCAGGACCTCCGGCGACCTGCAGATGAAAGACTTGGACAGCTTATCCGCAAATTACATGCTGTAATTAAGATGGTGCATCACTTACAAAACGTGACCATCACGCCGGACAGACCAGAACCTCTGATGATCGCTCGCATAGTGGACTCATTAACCTCACTGATTAAACCCGCTGATCCCACGGATGATGTGTTAGACCTCATTGAGGGCAACGCAAAAAACTGGGGACAGAACACACTGCAGATCCTCCAGGATCACTACCAAAAGAGGCTGGAGAAACTTTTACAGGATCTCCCCGGTGATTTAACCCGAGATTGGAGGGAAGCCTTCATCGTGGCGACACGATGGGCTTGCAGAAATCTACCTCGGATCACGCAGGATGTTCTCGATCAGGCAGAGGCCCTGATCATCACCTGCAGATCAGACTCGGAGCGGCGAAGTCCAGCGGCTACGACACCACCCCCCGGCAGGGTCTGATAGCCGCCGGGGGCCGCGCACATCAGGAGGAAGAAAAAAGAGGACCCGTCAACCTGAGCGGGTCTCCATGAGCATTCAAGCTGAATGTTACGAGGCCACAAACCGATCAGTTGGAACTATGACGGACATGAGACCAGCTTGGCCTCCAGATGCAGTTCCAGCAGCCGCTGCCGAGAAGCAGCGTGGACCGCGAACGGCGACCCGCCGCCACCCCTTCGTGGCGCGTGAGGAATTTCTCCCTCAGATTGTGGGGATAACTTCACCCTCTGCTCCCAGACCGGCAGCACGGGCGCCACCTTCCCGAATTTCAGCACTGGACAGCTCCCAGGAGGAGGAAAGCTCCGATAGAGAGGAGAACCGCGGCGGGGAGGTTCTTCACGAGGAGGAGGAGGAGGAGGAGTTCGATAATGAATACGACAGCGAGGAAGATGGGGATGAGGCGGACACGGACGCTGACCCCCCAGCTTCAGGTAGTTCGGGGCTGGATCATATTGTAAGGCCTGGAGGGTTGAAAGATGGGGTAAACAACAAAAAATTGAATGAGGGTATTGAAGGGCTAGAGGAATGATCTGGGGAGAGCGCACGCACACCACCAAAGAGGACCCAAATTCTTGGCCACAATGACAATTTATTCCGATGGAAAAAACATATGAATGGCCAAAAAGTTCCAGTTAAAAGACACTTAAAACAAGCATAAAATGCGTCTAAAAATTCTAGGCACGGATTAAAACAGTAAAACACGATAAAAATCCCAGGAACAGTTAAAAAGGATAAAAGAGACCTAAAAGTCCAAAGAACAGTTAAAACTGGTTTAAAAATGCAGCTCAAAGGGGGGAATCACTGATCCCAAACCAGGAGACGTCTCTCTTCCCCCGACGCTGTTCCGAGGATCCCTCCAGTCATACACACAAAGACCTGGGGGGCGGGCTCCGTTCCGCCTCTGGGGTTTGTGACCGGCACTCCTCCGCGTCACCTCCAGCTGGCTCTCCTGGACACGCTGGAATCTGTGGAAACAGGCAAGCGGCAGCACGAAAAGCAATTCCTGATGCAGGCTGCCACTAGCCCTCCCACCTATTTCCACCAGTCTGCTGAAGCCCGTTCGGCTACTTACACACAGGCAGGGTCCCTGCCCTGCCCTTGCGTGTCGATCGCTCTGCAGACTGATGGTCCCAGCGCTCTCAGAGTGTGTGTCCCGATCACAGCGAGTCTTCCCGACGTCTGGCGGTCCCGGCGTCCCACTCGCGCCCCGCGTGCATGCGCCTGCTGTCGGTGTGCGACTGCCTTTGGCTTTCCTCCTCAGGACTTTTATAAGTCCCTCCTGATGAGGAGCAGGTGCGGTGGATCGGCGCGCTATGTTACAAGGGGGGTGTGTCCATAGAAAGCATGCAACAAACAGGTAGCACCACAAACATGCAAAAGAAAAACACCCTACAACATGCAATCCCCCCACATCATCACAATATTTCGGACAGCCCGGGTGTGACAGAATGCCAGGAGGACAGCGCATCTCCAGCTTCAGCGGAGGAACGCTGTATTACAGGGCTGGAGCTAGCAGGTGACGGTGCTGAGCCACCAGTAGCCCGTGTTGACTTACCTGCCCCAGAGCGGCAGGTTTTCAAGGTAAAGCGTCACCCTGAAACAAACAGAGAATTGATTGACTGGTTTCTGGAAGTGGAGAAAAGGTGTCTTATTGTTGGTGACTCAAATTTATCCAGAATCCCTGAATATTCCATCACAGATCTACAGATTGAGAGTTATCCAGGTGCTAATTTTCGCCACATGCAGGCTTTATTTGAGATAGCCCACGTTCCGTGGGATTTGGTGGTTCAGAATGTGGTCATTGCAGCCGGCATTAACGCCAAAGGTCAGAACATTAAAGAAACTGCAGTTAAACAGCTCCAGCGGGCTCTGAAGATGGCTAAACACAGATTTCCATCTGCTGTCATCTGGGTTCCCTTGGTTAATTTTTCTGGTAACTTATCTGCAATGGAGCAGAACAACATGAAACTACTAAATCAGCATATTAAAAAAAAATATGAGACACATCCCCCTGCTGGAGGACTCGCATTTTGCAACAGAAAAAGATGCAATTCACTGGACCGAGGACACGGCCAGAGCAATGTTGGAACATTGGAGGTATTTTTTAAAGTGGAATACCCACTAAGTCCATTCAGGGTAGAGTGTGTAAGGGGACAGCCCTTTATGGCCCCACAATATCATGGTTTTGACTGAAAAGTGATGCCCTGACAGAACAACAAGGTGACCTCCTCAAAAACGGTTTAACTTTTATTTCCATAGATAACTTTTTAAAAAAATCAGACCCAAAACACAAGACTGTATTAATCATGTTTCCTGTTCTTTGCGGGATTAACATTTGGTGGGACAAACCGAAACTTTTGTTAGCACAAGAAAGTGACAACATAAATATAATATTGCTCATAATGGATAGGTGCATAACCCACTGGTGGAGCATTTTCTCATGACCCAGGGTTTTTCTTTATGGTGAACAGTGTGAGAGATTTTGTTATCATTGTTACTGTTATTATGGCTATTGTTCTTATGGTTCTTATTACTGTTTTATGATGATTATTATTATTACTTTAACCCTACCCCTGGTCCTGTTTCTAACCCTAACCTTTAGTTTAATCTGAACCCTAATCCCAACCCTTAATCAGTTATTAGAAATTTAAATAATCTTAAACATAAAGCAATAACATGGTTGGAAGGAAAAGGTTTTGTTTCACGTGTCTTTTTGCCTGGTTAGCAGTATGCATGCAGGGGAGGGGCTTAGAACGCACAGGGCCCATGGCTCAGGACACGCAGGGCCCATGAGGCCGACGCGTGCTCCTTGGTAAGACAGTGTGAATAAAACAGCCACCTTTTGTCTCTCACTTCACTTTTACGCCTGTCCAGCCAAGTTGTAGCTGTTGTGGTGTGCATAGAGCCTGATGAAGGCAGAATTTGCCGAAACGCGTAGCGAGCACACTTTATTCTAATTTTGTATTGTTTATTTATTTATTTTTTTACATTTTTGTGAATAAAAACACTCATTTAAGTGGTTGTCCCGCTTTTTTCTTTTTTTCTTTTTTCAATGTTTGCAAGTTTTTCTATTTTTGATTACATTCTTGCCTGGTGGAAAAACCGTAACACCTGCCATGCACTTCTACGACGGAGAGGAGGATGGAGGTGCTTGGACCTCGGTGCGCTACGGGAGGAGACACTACAGAAATCCCCGTGCGCTCAGCTTTAATTACCGGGGCCGACCGGACCATAGGATGGACCGTGCATTTCCCGTCTCCGGCTGGAAGAGGGCGCCAAGGTTCCCAAATTTTGGCTGGAGTAGGGCTTCACCTTCAAATCCTAACTGGCCTGCGCCTCCTATGTACGACGGGTCCCGGCCTTATTTTCCACAGCCCCGCTCTTATGCAGCAGCGGTCCGGGGCTCACCTACCAGACGAGCGACAAGATTTGGACCACCAGCAGATGTTAGGCAGGACCTCCGGCGACCTGCAGATGAAAGACTTGGACAGCTTATCCGCAAATTACATGCTGTAATTAAGATGGTGCATCACTTACAAAACGTGACCATCACGCCGGACAGACCAGAACCTCTGATGATCGCTCGCATAGTGGACTCATTAACCTCACTGATTAAACCCGCTGATCCCACGGATGATGTGTTAGACCTCATTGAGGGCAACGCAAAAAACTGGGGACAGAACACACTGCAGATCCTCCAGGATCACTACCAAAAGAGGCTGGAGAAACTTTTACAGGATCTCCCCGGTGATTTAACCCGAGATTGGAGGGAAGCCTTCATCGTGGCGACACGATGGGCTTGCAGAAATCTACCTCGGATCACGCAGGATGTTCTCGATCAGGCAGAGGCCCTGATCATCACCTGCAGATCAGACTCGGAGCGGCGAAGTCCAGCGGCTACGACACCACCCCCCGGCAGGGTCTGATAGCCGCCGGGGGCCGCGCACATCAGGAGGAAGAAAAAAGAGGACCCGTCAACCTGAGCGGGTCTCCATGAGCATTCAAGCTGAATGTTACGAGGCCACAAACCGATCAGTTGGAACTATGACGGACATGAGACCAGCTTGGCCTCCAGATGCAGTTCCAGCAGCCGCTGCCGAGAAGCAGCGTGGACCGCAAACGGCGACCCGCCGCAACCCCTTCGTGGCGCGTGAGGAATTTCTCCCTCAGATTGTGGGGATAACTTCACCCTCTGCTCCCAGACCGGCAGCACGGGCGCCACCTTCCCGAATTTCAGCACTGGACAGCTCCCAGGAGGAGGAAAGCTCCGATAGAGAGGAGAACCGCGGCTGGGAGGTTCTTCACGAGGAGGAGGAGG
This sequence comes from Oryzias latipes, assembly GCF_053564925.1. NCBI lineage: Eukaryota > Metazoa > Chordata > Actinopteri > Beloniformes > Adrianichthyidae > Oryzias > Oryzias latipes. The sequence continues at coordinate 898,143 of NC_136238.1, forward strand.
AGGAGGAGTTCGATAATGAATACGACAGCGAGGAAGATGGGGATGAGGCGGACACGGACGCTGACCCCCCAGCTTCAGGTAGTTCGGGGCTGGATCATATTGTAAGGCCTGGAGGGTTGAAAGATGGGGTAAACAACAAAAAATTGAATGAGGGTATTGAAGGGCTAGAGGAATGATCTGGGGAGAGCGCACGCACACCACCAAAGAGGACCCAAATTCTTGGCCACAATGACAATTTATTCCGATGGAAAAAACATATGAATGGCCAAAAAGTTCCAGTTAAAAGACACTTAAAACAAGCATAAAATGCGTCTAAAAATTCTAGGCACGGATTAAAACAGTAAAACACGATAAAAATCCCAGGAACAGTTAAAAAGGATAAAAGAGACCTAAAAGTCCAAAGAACAGTTAAAACTGGTTTAAAAATGCAGCTCAAAGGGGGGAATCACTGATCCCAAACCAGGAGACGTCTCTCTTCCCCCGACGCTGTTCCGAGGATCCCTCCAGTCATACACACAAAGACCTGGGGGGCGGGCTCCGTTCCGCCTCTGGGGTTTGTGACCGGCACTCCTCCGCGTCACCTCCAGCTGGCTCTCCTGGACACGCTGGAATCTGTGGAAACAGGCAAGCGGCAGCACGAAAAGCAATTCCTGATGCAGGCTGCCACTAGCCCTCCCACCTATTTCCACCAGTCTGCTGAAGCCCGTTCGGCTACTTACACACAGGCAGGGTCCCTGCCCTGCCCTTGCGTGTCGATCGCTCTGCAGACTGATGGTCCCAGCGCCCAGCGCTCTCAGAGTGTGTGTCCCGATCACAGCGAGTCTTCCCGACGTCTGGCGGTCCCGACGTCTGGCGGTCCCGGCGTCCCACTCGCGCCCCGCGTGCATGCGCCTGCTGTCGGTGTGCGACTGCCTTTGGCTTTCCTCCTCAGGACTTTTATAAGTCCCTCCTGATGAGGAGCAGGTGTGGTGGATCGGCGCGCTATGTTACAAGGGGGGTGTGTCCATAGAAAGCATGCAACAAACAGGTAGCACCACAAACATGCAAAAGAAAAACACCCTACAACATGCAATCCCCCCACATCATCACAATATTTCGGACAGCCCGGGTGTGACAGAATGCCAGGAGGACAGCGCATCTCCAGCTTCAGCGGAGGAACGCTGTATTACAGGGCTGGAGCTAGCAGGTGACGGTGCTGAGCCACCAGTAGCCCGTGTTGACTTACCTGCCCCAGAGCGGCAGGTTTTCAAGGCAAAGCGTCACCCTGAAACAAACAGAGAATTGATTGACTGGTTTCTGGAAGTGGAGAAAAGGTGTCTTATTGTTGGTGACTCAAATTTATCCAGAATCCCTGAATATTCCATCCCAGATCTACAGATTGAGAGGTGTCCAGGTGCTAATTTTCGCCACATGCAGGCTTTATTTGAGATAGCCCACATTCCGTGGGATTTGGTGGTTCAGAATGTGGTCATTGCAGCCGGCATTAACGCCAAAGGTCAGAACATTAAAGAAACTGCAGTTAAACAGCTCCAGCGGGCTCTGAAGATGGCTAAACACAGATTTCCATCTGCTGTCATCTGGGTTCCCTTGGTTAATTTTTCTGGTAACTTATCTGCAATGGAGCAGAACAACATGAAACTACTAAATCAGCATATTAAAAAAAAAATATGAGACACATCCCCCTGCTGGAGGACTCGCATTTTGCAACAGAAAAAGATGCAATTCACTGGACCGAGGACACGGCCAGAGCAATGTTGGAACATTGGAGGTATTTTTTAAAGTGGAATACCCACTAAGTCCATTCAGGGTAGAGTGTGTAAGGGGACAGCCCTTTATGGCCCCACAATATCATGGTTTTGACTGAAAAGTGATGCCCTGACAGAACAACAAGGTGACCTCCTCAAAAACGGTTTAACTTTTATTTCCATAGATAACTTTTTAAAAAAATACAGACCCAAAACACAAGACTGTATTAATCATGTTTCCTGTTCTTTGTGGGATTAACATTTGGTGGGACAAACCGAAACTTTTGTTAGCACAAGAAAGTGACAACATAAATATAATATTGCTCATAATGGATAGGTGCATAACCCACTGGTGGAGCATTTTCTCATGACCCAGGGTTTTTCTTTATGGTGAACAGTGTGAGAGATTTTGTTATCATTGTTACTGTTATTATGGCTATTGTTCTTATGGTTCTTATTACTGTTTTATGATGATTATTATTATTACTTTAACCCTACCCCTGGTCCTGTTTCTAACCCTAACCTTTAGTTTAATCTGAACCCTAATCCCAACCCTTAATCAGTTATTAGACATTTAAATAATCTTAAACATAAAGCAATAACATGGTTGGAAGGAAAAGGTTTTGTTTCACGTGTCTTTTTGCCTGGTTAGCAGTATGCATGCAGGGGAGGGGCTTAGAACGCACAGGGCCCATGGCTCAGGACACGCAGGGCCCATGAGGCCGACGCGTGCTCCTTGGTAAGACAGTGTGAATAAAACAGCCACCTTTTGTCTCTCACTTCACTTTTACGCCTGTCCAGCCAAGTTGTAGCTGTTGTGGTGTGCATAGAGCCTGATGAAGGCAGAATTTGCCGAAACGCGTAGCGAGCACACTTTATTCAAATTTTGTATTGTTTATTTATTTATTTTTTTTCCTTTTTGTGAATAAAAACACTCATTTAAGTGGTTGTCCCGCTTTTTTCTTTTTTCAAAGTTTGCAAGTTTTTCTATTTTTGATTACATTCTTGCCTGGTGGAAAAACCGTAACACCTGCCATGCACTTCTACGACGGAGAGGAGGATGGAGGTGCTTGGACCACGGTGCGCTACGGGAGGAGACACTACAGAAATCCCCGTGCGCTCAGCTTTAATTACCGGGGCCGACCGGACCATAGGATGGACCGTGCATTTCCCGTCTCCGGCTGGAAGAGGGCGCCAAGGTTCCCAAATTTTGGCTGGAGTAGGGCTTCACCTTCAAATCCTAACTGGCCTGCGCCTCCTATGTACGACGGGTCCCGGCCTTATTTTCCACAGCCCCGCTCTTATGCAGCAGCGGTCCGGGGCTCACCTACCAGACGAGCGACAAGATTTGGACCCCCAGCAGATGTTAGGCAGGACCTCCGGCGACCTGCAGATGAAAGACTTGGACAGCTTATCCGCAAATTACATGCTGTAATTAAGATGGTGCATCACTTACAAAACGTGACCATCACGCCGGACAGACCAGAACCTCTGATGATCGCTCGCATAGTGGACTCATTAACCTCACTGATTAAACCCGCTCATCCCACGGATGATGTGTTAGACCTCATTGAGGGCAACGCAAAAAACTGGGGACAGAACACACTGCAGATCCTCCAGGATCACTACCAAAAGAGGCTGGAGAAACTTTTACAGGATCTCCCCGGTGATTTAACCCGAGATTGGAGGGAAGCCTTCATCGTGGCGACACGATGGGCTTGCAGAAATCTACCTCGGATCACGCAGGATGTTCTCGATCAGGCAGAGGCCCTGATCATCACCTGCAGATCAGACTCGGAGCGGCGAAGTCCAGCGGCTACGACACCACCCCCGGCAGGGTCTGATAGCCGCCGGGGGCCGCGCACATCAGGAGGAAGAAAAAAGAGGACCCGTCAACCTGAGCGGGTCTCCATGAGCATTCAAGCTGAATGTTACGAGGCCACAAACCGATCAGTTGGAACTATGACGGACATGAGACCAGCTTGGCCTCCAGATGCAGTTCCAGCAGCCGCTGCCGAGAAGCAGCGTGGACCGCGAACGGCGACCCGCCGCAACCCCTTCGTGGCGCGTGAGGAATTTCTCCCTCAGATTGTGGGGATAACTTCACCCTCTGCTCCCAGACCGGCAGCACGGGCGCCACCTTCCCGAATTTCAGCACTGGACAGCTCCCAGGAGGAGGAAAGCTCCGATAGAGAGGAGAACCGCGGCGGGGAGGTTCTTCACGAGGAGGAGGAGGAGGAGGAGTTCGATAATGAATACGACAGCGAGGAAGATGGGGATGAGGCGGACACGGACGCTGACCCCCCAGCTTCAGGTAGTTCGGGGCTGGATCATATTGTAAGGCCTGGAGGGTTGAAAGATGGGGTAAACAACAAAAAATTGAATGAGGGTATTGAAGGGCTAGAGGAATGATCTGGGGAGAGCGCACGCACACCACCAAAGAGGACCCAAATTCTTGGCCACAATGACAATTTATTCCGATGGAAAAAACATATGAATGGCCAAAAAGTTCCAGTTAAAAGACACTTAAAACAAGCATAAAATGCGTCTAAAAATTCTAGGCACGGATTAAAACAGTAAAACACGATAAAAATCCCAGGAACAGTTAAAAAGGATAAAAGAGACCTAAAAGTCCAAAGAACAGTTAAAACTGGTTTAAAAATGCAGCTCAAAGGGGGGAATCACTGATCCCAAACCAGGAGACGTCTCTCTTCCCCCGACGCTGTTCCGAGGATCCCTCCAGTCATACACACAAAGACCTGGGGGGCGGGCTCCGTTCCGCCTCTGGGGTTTGTGACCGGCACTCCTCCGCGTCACCTCCAGCTGGCTCTCCTGGACACGCTGGAATCTGTGGAAACAGGCAAGCGGCAGCACGAAAAGCAATTCCTGATGCAGGCTGCCACTAGCCCTCCCACCTATTTCCACCAGTCTGCTGAAGCCCGTTCGGCTACTTACACACAGGCAGGGTCCCTGCCCTGCCCTTGCGTGTCGATCGCTCTGCAGACTGATGGTCCCAGCGCCCAGCGCTCTCAGAGTGTGTGTCCCGATCACAGCGAGTCTTCCCGACGTCTGGCGGTCCCGACGTCTGGCGGTCCCGGCGTCCCACTCGCGCCCCGCGTGCATGCGCCTGCTGTCGGTGTGCGACTGCCTTTGGCTTTCCTCCTCAGGACTTTTATAAGTCCCTCCTGATGAGGAGCAGGTGCGGTGGATCGGCGCGCTATGTTACAAGGGGGGTGTGTCCATAGAAAGCATGCAACAAACAGGTAGCACCACAAACATGCAAAAGAAAAACACCCTACAACATGCAATCCCCCCACATCATCACAATATTTCGGACAGCCCGGGTGTGACAGAATGCCAGGAGGACAGCGCATCTCCAGCTTCAGCGGAGGAACGCTGTATTACAGGGCTGGAGCTAGCAGGTGACGGTGCTGAGCCACCAGTAGCCCGTGTTGACTTACCTGCCCCAGAGCGGCAGGTTTTCAAGGTAAAGCGTCACCCTGAAACAAACAGAGAATTGATTGACTGGTTTCTGGAAGTGGAGAAAAGGTGTCTTATTGTTGGTGACTCAAATTTATCCAGAATCCCTGAATATTCCATCCCAGATCTACAGATTGAGAGTTATCCAGGTGCTAATTTTCGCCACATGCAGGCTTTATTTGAGATAGCCCACGTTCCGTGGGATTTGGTGGTTCAGAATGTGGTCATTGCAGCCGGCATTAACGCCAAAGGTCAGAACATTAAAGAAACTGCAGTTAAACAGCTCCAGCGGGCTCTGAAGATGGCTAAACACAGATTTCCATCTGCTGTCATCTGGGTTCCCTTGGTTAATTTTTCTGGTAACTTATCTGCAATGGAGCAGAACAACATGAAACTACTAAATCAGCATGTTAAAAAAAAATATGAGACACATCCCCCTGCTGGAGGACTCGCATTTTGCAACAGAAAAAGATGCAATTCACTGGACCGAGGACACGGCCAGAGCAATGTTGGAACATTGGAGGTATTTTTTAAAGTGGAATACCCACTAAGTCCATTCAGGGTAGAGTGTGTAAGGGGACAGCCCTTTATGGCCCCACAATATCATGGTTTTGACTGAAAAGTGATGCCCTGACAGAACAACAAGGTGACCTCCTCAAAAACGGTTTAACTTTTATTTCCATAGATAACTTTTAAAAAAAATACAGACCCAAAACACAAGACTGTATTAATCATGTTTCCTGTTCTTTGTGGGATTAACATTTGGTGGGACAAACCGAAACTTTTGTTAGCACAAGAAAGTGACAACATAAATATAATATTGCTCATAATGGATAGGTGCATAACCCACTGGTGGAGCATTTTCTCATGACCCAGGGTTTTTCTTTATGGTGAACAGTGTGAGAGATTTTGTTATCATTGTTACTGTTATTATGGCTATTGTTCTTATGGTTCTTATTACAGTTTTATGATGATTATTATTATTACTTTAACCCTACCCCTGGTCCTGTTTCTAACCCTAACCTTTAGTTTAATCTGAACCCTAATCCCAACCCTTAATCAGTTATTAGAAATTTAAATAATCTTAAACATAAAGCAATAACATGGTTGGAAGGAAAAGGTTTTGTTTCACGTGTCTTTTTGCCTGGTTAGCAGTATGCATGCAGGGGAGGGGCTTAGAACGCACAGGGCCCATGGCTCAGGACACGCAGGGCCCATGAGGCCGACGCGTGCTCCTTGGTAAGACAGTGTGAATAAAACAGCCACCTTTTGTCTCTCACTTCACTTTTACGCCTGTCCAGCCAAGTTGTAGCTGTTGTGGTGTGCATAGAGCCTGATGAAGGCAGAATTTGCCGAAACGCGTAGCGAGCACACTTTATTCTAATTTTGTATTGTTTATTTTTTTTTTTTTTTTTACATTTTTTTGAATAAAAACACTAATTTAAGTGGTTGTCCCGCTTTTTTCTTTTTTTCTTTTTTCAAAGTTTGCAAGTTTTTCTATTTTTGATTACATTCTTGCCTGGTGGAAAAACCGTAACACCTGCCATGCAGTTCTACGGCGGAGAGGAGGATGGAGGTGCTTGGACCACGGTGCGCTACGGGAGGAGACACTACAGAAATCCCCGTGCGCTCAGCTTTAATTACCGGGGCCGACCGGACCATAGGATGGACCGTGCATTTCCCGTCTCCGGCTGGAAGAGGGCGCCAAGGTTCCCAAATTTTGGCTGGAGTAGGGCTTCACCTTCAAATCCTAACTGGCCTGCGCCTCCTATGTACGACGGGTCCCGGCCTTATTTTCCACAGCCCCGCTCTTATGCAGCAGCGGTCCGGGGCTCACCTACCAGACGAGCGACAAGATTTGGACCCCCAGCAGATGTTAGGCAGGACCTCCGGCGACCTGCAGATGAAAGACTTGGACAGCTTATCCGCAAATTACATGCTGTAATTAAGATGGTGCATCACTTACAAAACGTGACCATCACGCCGGACAGACCAGAACCTCTGATGATCGCTCGCATAGTGGACTCATTAACCTCACTGATTAAACCCGCTGATCCCACGGATGATGTGTTAGACCTCATTGAGGGCAACGCAAAAAACTGGGGACAGAACACACTGCAGATCCTCCAGGATCACTACCAAAAGAGGCTGGAGAAACTTTTACAGGATCTCCCCGGTGATTTAACCCGAGATTGGAGGGAAGCCTTCATCGTGGCGACACGATGGGCTTGCAGAAATCTACCTCGGATCACGCAGGATGTTCTCGATCAGGCAGAGGCCCTGATCATCACCTGCAGATCAGACTCGGAGCGGCGAAGTCCAGCGGCTACGACACCACCCCCCGGCAGGGTCTGATAGCCGCCGGGGGCCGCGCACATCAGGAGGAAGAAAAAAGAGGACCCGTCAACCTGAGCGGGTCTCCATGAGCATTCAAGCTGAATGTTACGAGGCCACAAACCGATCAGTTGGAACTATGACGGACATGACACCAGCTTGGCCTCCAGATGCAGTTCCAGCAGCCGCTGCCGAGAAGCAGCGTGGACCGCGAACGGCGACCCGCCGCAACCCCTTCGTGGCGCGTGAGGAATTTCTCCCTCAGATTGTGGGGATAACTTCACCCTCTGCTCCCAGACCGGCAGCACGGGCGCCACCTTCCCGAATTTCAGCACTGGACAGCTCCCAGGAGGAGGAAAGCTCCGATAGAGAGGAGAACCGCGGCGGGGAGGTTCTTCACGAGGAGGAGGAGGAGGAGTTCGATAATGAATACGACAGCGAGGAAGATGGGGATGAGGCGGACACGGACGCTGACCCCCCAGCTTCAGGTAGTTCGGGGCTGGATCATATTGTAAGGCCTGGAGGGTTGAAAGATGGGGTAAACAACAAAAAATTGAATGAGGGTATTGAAGGGCTAGAGGAATGATCTGGGGAGAGCGCACGCACACCACCAAAGAGGACCCAAATTCTTGGCCACAATGACAATTTATTCCGATGGAAAAAACATATGAATGGCCAAAAAGTTCCAGTTAAAAGACACTTAAAACAAGCATAAAATGCGTCTAAAAATTCTAGGCACGGATTAAAACAGTAAAACACGATAAAAATCCCAGGAACAGTTGAAAAAGGATAAAAGAGACCTAAAAGTCCAAAGAACAGTTAAAACTGGTTTAAAAATGCAGCTCAAAGGGGGGAATCACTGATCCCAAACCAGGAGACGTCTCTCTTCCCCCGACGCTGTTCCGAGGATCCCTCCAGTCATACACACAAAGACCTGGGGGGCGGGCTCCGTTCCGCCTCTGGGGTTTGTGACCGGCACTCCTCCGCGTCACCTCCAGCTGGCTCTCCTGGACACGCTGGAATCTGTGGAAACAGGCAAGCGGCAGCACGAAAAGCAATTCCTGATGCAGGCTGCCACTAGCCCTCCCACCTATTTCCACCAGTCTGCTGAAGCCCGTTCGGCTACTTACACACAGGCAGGGTCCCTGCCCTGCCCTTGCGTGTCGATCGCTCTGCAGACTGATGGTCCCAGCGCCCAGCGCTCTCAGAGTGTGTGTCCCGATCACAGCGAGTCTTCCCGACGTCTGGCGGTCCCGACGTCTGGCGTCCGGCGTCCCACTCGCGCCCCGCGTGCATGCGCCTGCTGTCGGTGTGCGACTGCCTTTGGCTTTCCTCCTCAGGACTTTTATAAGTCCCTCCTGATGAGGAGCAGGTGCGGTGGATCGGCGCGCTATGTTACAAGGGGGGTGTGTCCATAGAAAGCATGCAACAAACAGGTAGCACCACAAACATGCAAAAGAAAAACACCCTACAACATGCAATCCCCCCACATCATCACAATATTTCGGACAGGCCGGGTGTGACAGAATGCCAGGAGGACAGCGCATCTCCAGCTTCAGCGGAGGAACGCTGTATTACAGGGCTGGAGCTAGCAGGTGACGGTGCTGAGCCACCAGTAGCCCGTGTTGACTTACCTGCCCCAGAGCGGCAGGTTTTCAAGGCAAAGCGTCACCCTGAAACAAACAGAGAATTGATTGACTGGTTTCTGGAAGTGGAGAAAAGGTGTCTTATTGTTGGTGACTCAAATTTATCCAGAATCCCTGAATATTCCATCCCAGATCTACAGATTGAGAGGTGTCCAGGTGCTAATTTTCGCCACATGCAGGCTTTATTTGAGATAGCCCACGTTCCGTGGGATTTGGTGGTTCAGAATGTGGTCATTGCAGCCGGCATTAACGCCAAAGGTCAGAACATTAAAGAAACTGCAGTTAAACAGCTCCAGCGGGCTCTGAAGATGGCTAAACACAGATTTCCATCTGCTGTCATCTGGGTTCCCTTGGTTAATTTTTCTGGTAACTTATCTGCAATGGAGCAGAACAACATGAAACTACTAAATCAGCATATTAAAAAAAAATATGAGACACATCCCCCTGCTGGAGGACTCGCATTTTGCAACAGAAAAAGATGCAATTCACTGGACCGAGGACACGGCCAGAGCAATGTTGGAACATTGGAGGTATTTTTTAAAGTGGAATACCCACTAAGTCCATTCAGGGTAGAGTGTGTAAGGGGACAGCCCTTTATGGCCCCACAATATCATGGTTTTGACTGAAAAGTGATGCCCTGACAGAACAACAAGGTGACCTCCTCAAAAACAGTTTAACTTTTATTTCCATAGATAACTTTTTAAAAAAAATACAGACCCAAAACACAAGACTGTATTAATCATGTTTCCTGTTCTTTGTGGGATTAACATTTGGTGGGACAAACCGAAACTTTTGTTAGCACAAGAAAGTGACAACATAAATATAATATTGCTCATAATGGATAGGTGCATAACCCACTGGTGGAGCATTTTCTCATGACCCAGGGTTTTTCTTTATGGTGAACAGTGTGAGAGATTTTGTTATCATTGTTACTGTTATTATGGCTATTGTTCTTATGGTTCTTATTACTGTTTTATGATGATTATTATTATTACTTTAACCCTACCCCTGGTCCTGTTTCTAACCCTAACCTTTAGTTTAATCTGAACCCTAATCCCAACCCTTACTCAGTTATTAGAAATTTAAATAATCTTAAACATAAAGCAATAACATGGTTGGAAGGAAAAGGTTTTGTTTCACGTGTCTTTTTGCCTGGTTAGCAGTATGCATGCAGGGGAGGGGCTTAGAACGCACAGGGCCCATGGCTCAGGACACGCAGGGCCCATGAGGCCGACGCGTGCTCCTTGGTAAGACAGTGTGAATAAAACAGCCACCTTTTGTCTCTCACTTCACTTTTACGCCTGTCCAGCCAAGTTGTAGCTGTTGTGGTGTGCATAGAGCCTGATGAAGGCAGAATTTGCCGAAACGCGTAGCGAGCACACTTTATTCTAATTTTGTATTGTTTATTTATTTATTTTTTTACATTTTTGTGAATAAAAACACTCATTTAAGTGGTTGTCCCGCTTTTTTCTTTTTTCAAAGTTTGCAAGTTTTTCTATTTTTGATTACATTCTTGCCTGGTGGAAAAACCGTAACACCTGCCATGCACTTCTACGACGGAGAGGAGGATGGAGGTGCTTGGACCACGGTGCGCTACGGGAGGAGACACTACAGAAATCCCCGTGCGCTCAGCTTTAATTACCGGGGCCGACCGGACCATAGGATGGACCGTGCATTTCCCGTCTCCGGCTGGAAGAGGGCGCCAAGGTTCCCAAATTTTGGCTGGAGTAGGGCTTCACCTTCAAATCCTAACTGGCCTGCGCCTCCTATGTACGACGGGTCCCGGCCTTATTTTCCACAGCCCCGCTCTTATGCAGCAGCGGTCCGGGGCTCACCTACCAGACGAGCGACAAGATTTGGACCACCAGCAGATGTTAGGCAGGACCTCCGGCGACCTGCAGATGAAAGACTTGGACAGCTTATCCGCAAATTACATGCTGTAATTAAGATGGTGCATCACTTACAAAACGTGACCATCACGCCGGACAGACCAGAACCTCTGATGATCGCTCGCATAGTGGACTCATTAACCTCACTGATTAAACCCGCTGATCCCACGGATGATGTGTTAGACCTCATTGAGGGCAACGCAAAAAACTGGGGACAGAACACACTGCAGATCCTCCAGGATCACTACCAAAAGAGGCTGGAGAAACTTTTACAGGATCTCCCCGGTGATTTAACCCGAGATTGGAGGGAAGCCTTCATCGTGGCGACACGATGGGCTTGCAGAAATCTACCTCGGATCACGCAGGATGTTCTCGATCAGGCAGAGGCCCTGATCATCACCTGCAGATCAGACTCGGAGCGGCGAAGTCCAGCGGCTACGACACCACCCCCCGGCAGGGTCTGATAGCCGCCGGGGGCCGCGCACATCAGGAGGAAGAAAAAAGAGGACCCGTCAACCTGAGCGGGTCTCCATGAGCATTCAAGCTGAATGTTACGAGGCCACAAACCGATCAGTTGGAACTATGACGGACATGAGACCAGCTTGGCCTCCAGATGCAGTTCCAGCAGCCGCTGCCGAGAAGCAGCGTGGACCGCAAACGGCGACCCGCCGCAACCCCTTCGTGGCGCGTGAGGAATTTCTCCCTCAGATTGTGGGGATAACTTCACCCTCTGCTCCCAGACCGGCAGCACGGGCGCCACCTTCCCGAATTTCAGCACTGGACAGCTCCCAGGAGGAGGAAAGCTCCGATAGAGAGGAGAACCGCGGCTGGGAGGTTCTTCACGAGGAGGAGGAGGAGGAGGAGTTCGATAATGAATACGACAGCGAGGAAGATGGGGATGAGGCGGACACGGACGCTGACCCCCCAGCTTCAGGTAGTTCGGGGCTGGATCATATTGTAAGGCCTGGAGGGTTGAAAGATGGGGTAAACAACAAAAAATTGAATGAGGGTATTGAAGGGCTAGAGGAATGATCTGGGGAGAGCGCACGCACACCACCAAAGAGGACCCAAATTCTTGGCCACAATGACAATTTATTCCGATGGAAAAAACATATGAATGGCCAAAAAGTTCCAGTTAAAAGACACTTAAAACAAGCATAAAATGCGTCTAAAAATTATAGGCACGGATTAAAACAGTAAAACACGATAAAAATCCCAGGAACAGTTAAAAAGGATAAAAGAGACCTAAAAGTCCAAAGAACAGTTAAAACTGGTTTAAAAATGCAGCTCAAAGGGGGGAATCACTGATCCCAAACCAGGAGACGTCTCTCTTCCCCCGACGCTGTTCCGAGGATCCCTCCAGTCATACACACAAAGACCTGGGGGGCGGGCTCCGTTCCGCCTCTGGGGTTTGTGACCGGCACTCCTCCGCGTCACCTCCAGCTGGCTCTCCTGGACACGCTGGAATCTGTGGAAACAGGCAAGCGGCAGCACGAAAAGCAATTCCTGATGCAGGCTGCCACTAGCCCTCCCACCTATTTCCACCAGTCTGCTGAAGCCCGTTCGGCTACTTACACACAGGCAGGGTCCCTGCCCTGCCCTTGCGTGTCGATCGCTCTGCAGACTGATGGTCCCAGCGCCCAGCGCTCTCAGAGTGTGTGTCCCGATCACAGCGAGTCTTCCCGACGTCTGGCGGTCCCGACGTCTGGCGGTCCCGGCGTCCCACTCGCGCCCCGCGTGCATGCGCCTGCTGTCGGTGTGCGACTGCCTTTGGCTTTCCTCCTCAGGACTTTTATAAGTCCCTCCTGATGAGGAGCAGGTGCGGTGGATCGGCGCGCTATGTTACAAGGGGGGTGTGTCCATAGAAAGCATGCAACAAACAGGTAGCACCACAAACATGCAAAAGAAAAACACCCTACAACATGCAATCCCCCCACATCATCACAATATTTCGGACAGCCCGGGTGTGACAGAATGCCAGGAGGACAGCGCATCTCCAGCTTCAGCGGAGGAACGCTGTATTACAGGGCTGGAGCTAGCAGGTGACGGTGCTGAGCCACCAGTAGCCCGTGTTGACTTACCTGCCCCAGAGCGGCAGGTTTTCAAGGTAAAGCGTCACCCTGAAACAAACAGAGAATTGATTGACTGGTTTCTGGAAGTGGAGAAAAGGTGTCTTATTGTTGGTGACTCAAATTTATCCAGAATCCCTGAATATTCCATCCCAGATCTACAGATTGAGAGGTGTCCAGGTGCTAATTTTCGCCACATGCAGGCTTTATTTGAGATAGCCCACGTTCCGTGGGATTTGGTGGTTCAGAATGTGGTCATTGCAGCCGGCATTAACGCCAAAGGTCAGAACATTAAAGAAACTGCAGTTAAACAGCTCCAGCGGGCTCTGAAGATGGCTAAACACAGATTTCCATCTGCTGTCATCTGGGTTCCCTTGGTTAATTTTTCTGGTAACTTATCTGCAATGGAGCAGAACAACATGAAACTACTAAATCAGCATATTAAAAAAAAATATGAGACACATCCCCCTGCTGGAGGACTCGCATTTTGCAACAGAAAAAGATGCAATTCACTGGACCGAGGACACGGCCAGAGCAATGTTGGAACATTGGAGGTATTTTTTAAAGTGGAATACCCACTAAGTCCATTCAGGGTAGAGTGTGTAAGGGGACAGCCCTTTATGGCCCCACAATATCATGGTTTTGACTGAAAAGTGATGCCCTGACAGAACAACAAGGTGACCTCCTCAAAAACGGTTTAACTTTTATTTCCATAGATAACTTTTAAAAAAAAATACAGACCCAAAACACAAGACTGTATTAATCATGTTTCCTGTTCTTTGTGGGATTAACATTTGGTGGGACAAACCGAAACTTTTGTTAGCACAAGAAAGTGACAACATAAATATAATATTGCTCATAATGGATAGGTGCATAACCCACTGGTGGAGCATTTTCTCATGACCCAGGGTTTTTCTTTATGGTGAACAGTGTGAGAGATTTTGTTATCATTGTTACTGTTATTATGGCTATTGTTCTTATGGTTCTTATTACTGTTTTATGATGATTATTATTATTACTTTAACCCTACCCCTGGTCCTGTTTCTAACCCTAACCTTTAGTTTAATCTGAACCCTAATCCCAACCCTTAATCAGTTATTAGACATTTAAATAATCTTAAACATAAAGCAATAACATGGTTGGAAGGAAAAGGTTTTGTTTCACGTGTCTTTTTGCCTGGTTAGCAGTATGCATGCAGGGGAGGGGCTTAGAACGCACAGGGCCCATGGCTCAGGACACGCAGGGCCCATGAGGCCGACGCGTGCTCCTTGGTAAGACAGTGTGAATAAAACAGCCACCTTTTGTCTCTCACTTCACTTTTACGCCTGTCCAGCCAAGTTGTAGCTGTTGTGGTGTGCATAGAGCCTGATGAAGGCAGAATTTGCCGAAACGCGTAGCGAGCACACTTTATTCTAATTTTGTATTGTTTATTTATTTATTTTTTTTCCTTTTTGTGAATAAAAACACTCATTTAAGTGGTTGTCCCGCTTTTTTCTTTTTTCAAAGTTTGCAAGTTTTTCTATTTTTGATTACATTCTTGCCTGGTGGAAAAACCGTAACACCTGCCATGCACTTCTACGACGGAGAGGAGGATGGAGGTGCTTGGACCACGGTGCGCTACGGGAGGAGACACTACAGAAATCCCCGTGCGCTCAGCTTTAATTACCGGGGCCGACCGGACCATAGGATGGACCGTGCATTTCCCGTCTCCGGCTGGAAGAGGGCGCCAAGGTTCCCAAATTTTGGCTGGAGTAGGGCTTCACCTTCAAATCCTAACTGGCCTGCGCCTCCTATGTACGACGGGTCCCGGCCTTATTTTCCACAGCCCCGCTCTTATGCAGCAGCGGTCCGGGGCTCACCTACCAGACGAGCGACAAGATTTGGACCCCCAGCAGATGTTAGGCAGGACCTCCGGCGACCTGCAGATGAAAGACTTGGACAGCTTATCCGCAAATTACATGCTGTAATTAAGATGGTGCATCACTTACAAAACGTGACCATCACGCCGGACAGACCAGAACCTCTGATGATCGCTCGCATAGTGGACTCATTAACCTCACTGATTAAACCCGCTGATCCCACGGATGATGTGTTAGACCTCATTGAGGGCAACGCAAAAAACTGGGGACAGAACACACTGCAGATCCTCCAGGATCACTACCAAAAGAGGCTGGAGAAACTTTTACAGGATCTCCCCGGTGATTTAACCCGAGATTGGAGGGAAGCCTTCATCGTGGCGACACGATGGGCTTGCAGAAATCTACCTCGGATCACGCAGGATGTTCTCGATCAGGCAGAGGCCCTGATCATCACCTGCAGATCAGACTCGGAGCGGCAAAGTCCAGCGGCTACGACACCACCCCCCGGCAGGGTCTGATAGCCGCCGGGGGCCGCGCACATCAGGAGGAAGAAAAAAGAGGACCCGTCAACCTGAGCGGGTCTCCATGAGCATTCAAGCTGAATGTTACGAGGCCACAAACCGATCAGTTGGAACTATGACGGACATGAGACCAGCTTGGCCTCCAGATGCAGTTCCAGCAGCCGCTGCCGAGAAGCAGCGTGGACCGCGAACGGCGACCCGCCGCAACCCCTTCGTGGCGCGTGAGGAATTTCTCCCTCAGATTGTGGGGATAACTTCACCCTCTGCTCCCAGACCGGCAGCACGGGCGCCACCTTCCCGAATTTCAGCACTGGACAGCTCCCAGGAGGAGGAAAGCTCCGATAGAGAGGAGAACCGCGGCGGGGAGGTTCTTCACGAGGAGGAGGAGGAGGAGGAGTTCGATAATGAATACGACAGCGAGGAAGATGGGGATGAGGCAGACACGGACGCTGACCCCCCAGCTTCAGGTAGTTCGGGGCTGGATCATATTGTAAGGCCTGGAGGGTTGAAAGATGGGGTAAACAACAAAAAATTGAATGAGGGTATTGAAGGGCTAGAGGAATGATCTGGGGAGAGCGCACGCACACCACCAAAGAGGACCCAAATTCTTGGCCACAATGACAATTTATTCCGATGGAAAAAACATATGAATGGCCAAAAAGTTCCAGTTAAAAGACACTTAAAACAAGCATAAAATGCGTCTAAAAATTCTAGGCACGGATTAAAACAGTAAAACACGATAAAAATCCCAGGAACAGTTAAAAAGGATAAAAGAGACCTAAAAGTCCAAAGAACAGTTAAAACTGGTTTAAAAATGCAGCTCAAAGGGGGGAATCACTGATCCCAAACCAGGAGACGTCTCTCTTCCCCCGACGCTGTTCCGAGGATCCCTCCAGTCATACACACAAAGACCTGGGGGGCGGGCTCCGTTCCGCCTCTGGGGTTTGTGACCGGCACTCCTCCGCGTCACCTCCAGCTGGCTCTCCTGGACACGCTGGAATCTGTGGAAACAGGCAAGCGGCAGCACGAAAAGCAATTCCTGATGCAGGCTGCCACTAGCCCTCCCACCTATTTCCACCAGTCTGCTGAAGCCCGTTCGGCTACTTACACACAGGCAGGGTCCCTGCCCTGCCCTTGCGTGTCGATCGCTCTGCAGACTGATGGTCCCAGCGCCCAGCGCTCTCAGAGTGTGTGTCCCGATCACAGCGAGTCTTCCCGACGTCTGGCGGTCCCGGCGTCCCACTCGCGCCCCGCGTGCATGCGCCTGCTGTCGGTGTGCGACTGCCTTTGGCTTTCCTCCTCAGGACTTTTATAAGTCCCTCCTGATGAGGAGCAGGTGCGGTGGATCGGCGCGCTATGTTACAAGGGGGGTGTGTCCATAGAAAGCATGCAACAAACAGGTAGCACCACAAACATGCAAAAGAAAAACACCCTACAACATGCAATCCCCCCACATCATCACAATATTTCGGACAGCCCGGGTGTGACAGAATGCCAGGAGGACAGCGCATCTCCAGCTTCAGCGGAGGAACGCTGTATTACAGGGCTGGAGCTAGCAGGTGACGGTGCTGAGCCACCAGTAGCCCGTGTTGACTTACCTGCCCCAGAGCGGCAGGTTTTCAAGGTAAAGCGTCACCCTGAAACAAACAGAGAATTGATTGACTGGTTTCTGGAAGTGGAGAAAAGGTGTCTTATTGTTGGTGACTCAAATTTATCCAGAATCCCTGAATATTCCATCACAGATCTACAGATTGAGAGTTATCCAGGTGCTAATTTTCGCCACATGCAGGCTTTATTTGAGATAGCCCACGTTCCGTGGGATTTGGTGGTTCAGAATGTGGTCATTGCAGCCGGCATTAACGCCAAAGGTCAGAACATTAAAGAAACTGCAGTTAAACAGCTCCAGCGGGCTCTGAAGATGGCTAAACACAGATTTCCATCTGCTGTCATCTGGGTTCCCTTGGTTAATTTTTCTGGTAACTTATCTGCAATGGAGCAGAACAACATGAAACTACTAAATCAGCATATTAAAAAAAAATATGAGACACATCCCCCTGCTGGAGGACTCGCATTTTGCAACAGAAAAAGATGCAATTCACTGGACCGAGGACACGGCCAGAGCAATGTTGGAACATTGGAGGTATTTTTTAAAGTGGAATACCCACTAAGTCCATTCAGGGTAGAGTGTGTAAGGGGACAGCCCTTTATGGCCCCACAATATCATGGTTTTGACTGAAAAGTGATGCCCTGACAGAACAACAAGGTGACCTCCTCAAAAACGGTTTAACTTTTATTTCCATAGATAACTTTTTAAAAAAATCAGACCCAAAACACAAGACTGTATTAATCATGTTTCCTGTTCTTTGCGGGATTAACATTTGGTGGGACAAACCGAAACTTTTGTTAGCACAAGAAAGTGACAACATAAATATAATATTGCTCATAATGGATAGGTGCATAACCCACTGGTGGAGCATTTTCTCATGACCCAGGGTTTTTCTTTATGGTGAACAGTGTGAGAGATTTTGTTATCATTGTTACTGTTATTATGGCTATTGTTCTTATGGTTCTTATTACTGTTTTATGATGATTATTATTATTACTTTAACCCTACCCCTGGTCCTGTTTCTAACCCTAACCTTTAGTTTAATCTGAACCCTAATCCCAACCCTTAATCAGTTATTAGAAATTTAAATAATCTTAAACATAAAGCAATAACATGGTTGGAAGGAAAAGGTTTTGTTTCACGTGTCTTTTTGCCTGGTTAGCAGTATGCATGCAGGGGAGGGGCTTAGAACGCACAGGGCCCATGGCTCAGGACACGCAGGGCCCATGAGGCCGACGCGTGCTCCTTGGTAAGACAGTGTGAATAAAACAGCCACCTTTTGTCTCTCACTTCACTTTTACGCCTGTCCAGCCAAGTTGTAGCTGTTGTGGTGTGCATAGAGCCTGATGAAGGCAGAATTTGCCGAAACGCGTAGCGAGCACACTTTATTCTAATTTTGTATTGTTTATTTATTTATTTTTTTACATTTTTGTGAATAAAAACACTCATTTAAGTGGTTGTCCCGCTTTTTTCTTTTTTTCTTTTTTCAAAGTTTGCAAGTTTTTCTATTTTTGATTACATTCTTGCCTGGTGGAAAACCGTAACACCTGCCATGCACTTCTACGACGGAGAGGAGGATGGAGGTGCTTGGACCACGGCGCGCTACGGGAGGAGACACTACAGAAATCCCCGTGCGCTCAGCTTTAATTACCGGGGCCGACCGGACCATAGGATGGACCGTGCATTTCCCGTCTCCGGCTGGAAGAGGGCGCCAAGGTTCCCAAATTTTGGCTGGAGTAGGGCTTCACCTTCAAATCCTAACTGGCCTGCGCCTCCTATGTACGACGGGTCCCGGCCTTATTTTCCACAGCCCCGCTCTTATGCAGCAGCGGTCCGGGGCTCACCTACCAGACGAGCGACAAGATTTGGACCACCAGCAGATGTTAGGCAGGACCTCCGGCGACCTGCAGATGAAAGACTTGGACAGCTTATCCGCAAATTACATGCTGTAATTAAGATGGTGCATCACTTACAAAACGTGACCATCACGCCGGACAGACCAGAACCTCTGATGATCGCTCGCATAGTGGACTCATTAACCTCACTGATTAAACCCGCTGATCCCACGGATGATGTGTTAGACCTCATTGAGGGCAACGCAAAAAACTGGGGACAGAACACACTGCAGATCCTCCAGGATCACTACCAAAAGAGGCTGGAGAAACTTTTACAGGATCTCCCCGGTGATTTAACCCGAGATTGGAGGGAAGCCTTCATCGTGGCG
Organism: Oryzias latipes; assembly: GCF_053564925.1. NCBI lineage: Eukaryota > Metazoa > Chordata > Actinopteri > Beloniformes > Adrianichthyidae > Oryzias > Oryzias latipes. The sequence goes on from NC_136238.1 coordinate 917,516, forward strand.
ACACGATGGGCTTGCAGAAATCTACCTCGGATCACGCAGGATGTTCTCGATCAGGCAGAGGCCCTGATCATCACCTGCAGATCAGACTCGGAGCGGCGAAGTCCAGCGGCTACGACACCACCCCCCGGCAGGGTCTGATAGCCGCCGGGGGCCGCGCACATCAGGAGGAAGAAAAAAGAGGACCCGTCAACCTGAGCGGGTCTCCATGAGCATTCAAGCTGAATGTTACGAGGCCACAAACCGATCAGTTGGAACTATGACGGACATGAGACCAGCTTGGCCTCCAGATGCAGTTCCAGCAGCCGCTGCCGAGAAGCAGCGTGGACCGCAAACGGCGACCCGCCGCAACCCCTTCGTGGCGCGTGAGGAATTTCTCCCTCAGATTGTGGGGATAACTTCACCCTCTGCTCCCAGACCGGCAGCACGGGCGCCACCTTCCCGAATTTCAGCACTGGACAGCTCCCAGGAGGAGGAAAGCTCCGATAGAGAGGAGAACCGCGGCTGGGAGGTTCTTCACGAGGAGGAGGAGGAGGAGGAGTTCGATAATGAATACGACAGCGAGGAAGATGGGGATGAGGCGGACACGGACGCTGACCCCCCAGCTTCAGGTAGTTCGGGGCTGGATCATATTGTAAGGCCTGGAGGGTTGAAAGATGGGGTAAACAACAAAAAATTGAATGAGGGTATTGAAGGGCTAGAGGAATGATCTGGGGAGAGCGCACGCACACCACCAAAGAGGACCCAAATTCTTGGCCACAATGACAATTTATTCCGATGGAAAAAACATATGAATGGCCAAAAAGTTCCAGTTAAAAGACACTTAAAACAAGCATAAAATGCGTCTAAAAATTCTAGGCACGGATTAAAACAGTAAAACACGATAAAAATCCCAGGAACAGTTAAAAAGGATAAAAGAGACCTAAAAGTCCAAAGAACAGTTAAAACTGGTTTAAAAATGCAGCTCAAAGGGGGGAATCACTGATCCCAAACCAGGAGACGTCTCTCTTCCCCCGACGCTGTTCCGAGGATCCCTCCAGTCATACACACAAAGACCTGGGGGGCGGGCTCCGTTCCGCCTCTGGGGTTTGTGACCGGCACTCCTCCGCGTCACCTCCAGCTGGCTCTCCTGGACACGCTGGAATCTGTGGAAACAGGCAAGCGGCAGCACGAAAAGCAATTCCTGATGCAGGCTGCCACTAGCCCTCCCACCTATTTCCACCAGTCTGCTGAAGCCCGTTCGGCTACTTACACACAGGCAGGGTCCCTGCCCTGCCCTTGCGTGTCGATCGCTCTGCAGACTGATGGTCCCAGCGCCCAGCGCTCTCAGAGTGTGTGTCCCGATCACAGCGAGTCTTCCCGACGTCTGGCGGTCCCGACGTCTGGCGGTCCCGGCGTCCCACTCGCGCCCCGCGTGCATGCGCCTGCTGTCGGTGTGCGACTGCCTTTGGCTTTCCTCCTCAGGACTTTTATAAGTCCCTCCTGATGAGGAGCAGGTGCGGTGGATCGGCGCGCTATGTTACAAGGGGGGTGTGTCCATAGAAAGCATGCAACAAACAGGTAGCACCACAAACATGCAAAAGAAAAACACCCTACAACATGCAATCCCCCCACATCATCACAATATTTCGGACAGCCCGGGTGTGACAGAATGCCAGGAGGACAGCGCATCTCCAGCTTCAGCGGAGGAACGCTGTATTACAGGGCTGGAGCTAGCAGGTGACGGTGCTGAGCCACCAGTAGCCCGTGTTGACTTACCTGCCCCAGAGCGGCAGGTTTTCAAGGTAAAGCGTCACCCTGAAACAAACAGAGAATTGATTGACTGGTTTCTGGAAGTGGAGAAAAGGTGTCTTATTGTTGGTGACTCAAATTTATCCAGAATCCCTGAATATTCCATCACAGATCTACAGATTGAGAGTTATCCAGGTGCTAATTTTCGCCACATGCAGGCTTTATTTGAGATAGCCCACGTTCCGTGGGATTTGGTGGTTCAGAATGTGGTCATTGCAGCCGGCATTAACGCCAAAGGTCAGAACATTAAAGAAACTGCAGTTAAACAGCTCCAGCGGGCTCTGAAGATGGCTAAACACAGATTTCCATCTGCTGTCATCTGGGTTCCCTTGGTTAATTTTTCTGGTAACTTATCTGCAATGGAGCAGAACAACATGAAACTACTAAATCAGCATATTAAAAAAAAAAAAAATGAGACACATCCCCCTGCTGGAGGACTCGCATTTTGCAACAGAAAAAGATGCAATTCACTGGACCGAGGACACGGCCAGAGCAATGTTGGAACATTGGAGGTATTTTTTAAAGTGGAATACCCACTAAGTCCATTCAGGGTAGAGTGTGTAAGGGGACAGCCCTTTATGGCCCCACAATATCATGGTTTTGACTGAAAAGTGATGCCCTGACAGAACAACAAGGTGACCTCCTCAAAAACGGTTTAACTTTTATTTCCATAGATAACTTTTTAAAAAAATACAGACCCAAAACACAAGACTGTATTAATCATGTTTCCTGTTCTTTGTGGGATTAACATTTGGTGGGACAAACCGAAACTTTTGTTAGCACAAGAAAGTGACAACATAAATATAATATTGCTCATAATGGATAGGTGCATAGCCCACTGGTGGAGCATTTTCTCATGACCCAGGGTTTTTCTTTATGGTGAACAGTGTGAGAGATTTTGTTATCATTGTTACTGTTATTATGGCTATTGTTCTTATGGTTCTTATTACTGTTTTATGATGATTATTATTATTACTTTAACCCTACCCCTGGTCCTGTTTCTAACCCTAACCTTTAGTTTAATCTGAACCCTAATCCCAACCCTTAATCAGTTATTAGAAATTTAAATAATCTTAAACATAAAGCAATAACATGGTTGGAAGGAAAAGGTTTTGTTTCACGTGTCTTTTTGCCTGGTTAGCAGTATGCATGCAGGGGAGGGGCTTAGAACGCACAGGGCCCATGGCTCAGGACACGCAGGGCCCATGAGGCCGACGCGTGCTCCTTGGTAAGACAGTGTGAATAAAACAGCCACCTTTTGTCTCTCACTTCACTTTTACGCCTGTCCAGCCAAGTTGTAGCTGTTGTGGTGTGCATAGAGCCTGATGAAGGCAGAATTTGCCGAAACGCGTAGCGAGCACACTTTATTCTAATTTTGTATTGTTTATTTATTTATTTTCTTACATTTTTGTGAATAAAAACACTCATTTAAGTGGTTGTCCCGCTTTTTTCTTTTTTTCTTTTTTCAAAGTTTGCAAGTTTTTCTATTTTTGATTACATTCTTGCCTGGTGGAAAACCGTAACACCTGCCATGCACTTCTACGACGGAGAGGAGGATGGAGGTGCTTGGACCACGGTGCGCTACGGGAGGAGACACTACAGAAATCCCCGTGCGCTCAGCTTTAATTACCGGGGCCGACCGGACCATAGGATGGACCGTGCATTTCCCGTCTCCGGCTGGAAGAGGGCGCCAAGGTTCCCAAATTTTGGCTGGAGTAGGGCTTCACCTTCAAATCCTAACTGGCCTGCGCCTCCTATGTACGACGGGTCCCGGCCTTATTTTCCACAGCCCCGCTCTTATGCAGCAGCGGTCCGGGGCTCACCTACCAGACGAGCGACAAGATTTGGACCCCCAGCAGATGTTAGGCAGGACCTCCGGCGACCTGCAGATGAAAGACTTGGACAGCTTATCCGCAAATTACATGCTGTAATTAAGATGGTGCATCACTTACAAAACGTGACCATCACGCCGGACAGACCAGAACCTCTGATGATCGCTCGCATAGTGGACTCATTAACCTCACTGATTAAACCCGCTGATCCCACGGATGATGTGTTAGACCTCATTGAGGGCAACGCAAAAAACTGGGGACAGAACACACTGCAGATCCTCCAGGATCACTACCAAAAGAGGCTGGAGAAACTTTTACAGGATCTCCCCGGTGATTTAACCCGAGATTGGAGGGAAGCCTTCATCGTGGCGACACGATGGGCTTGCAGAAATCTACCTCGGATCACGCAGGATGTTCTCGATCAGGCAGAGGCCCTGATCATCACCTGCAGATCAGACTCGGAGCGGCAAAGTCCAGCGGCTACGACACCACCCCCCGGCAGGGTCTGATAGCCGCCGGGGGCCGCGCACATCAGGAGGAAGAAAAAAGAGGACCCGTCAACCTGAGCGGGTCTCCATGAGCATTCAAGCTGAATGTTACGAGGCCACAAACCGATCAGTTGGAACTATGACGGACATGAGACCAGCTTGGCCTCCAGATGCAGTTCCAGCAGCCGCTGCCGAGAAGCAGCGTGGACCGCGAACGGCGACCCGCCGCAACCCCTTCGTGGCGCGTGAGGAATTTCTCCCTCAGATTGTGGGGATAACTTCACCCTCTGCTCCCAGACCGGCAGCACGGGCGCCACCTTCCCGAATTTCAGCACTGGACAGCTCCCAGGAGGAGGAAAGCTCCGATAGAGAGGAGAACCGCGGCGGGGAGGTTCTTCACGAGGAGGAGGAGGAGGAGGAGTTCGATAATGAATACGACAGCGAGGAAGATGGGGATGAGGCGGACACGGACGCTGACCCCCCAGCTTCAGGTAGTTCGGGGCTGGATCATATTGTAAGGCCTGGAGGGTTGAAAGATGGGGTAAACAACAAAAAATTGAATGAGGGTATTGAAGGGCTAGAGGAATGATCTGGGGAGAGCGCACGCACACCACCAAAGAGGACCCAAATTCTTGGCCACAATGACAATTTATTCCGATGGAAAAAACATATGAATGGCCAAAAAGTTCCAGTTAAAAGACACTTAAAACAAGCATAAAATGCGTCTAAAAATTCTAGGCACGGATTAAAACAGTAAAACACGATAAAAATCCCAGGAACAGTTGAAAAAGGATAAAAGAGACCTAAAAGTCCAAAGAACAGTTAAAACTGGTTTAAAAATGCAGCTCAAAGGGGGGAATCACTGATCCCAAACCAGGAGACGTCTCTCTTCCCCCGACGCTGTTCCGAGGATCCCTCCAGTCATACACACAAAGACCTGGGGGGCGGGCTCCGTTCCGCCTCTGGGGTTTGTGACCGGCACTCCTCCGCGTCACCTCCAGCTGGCTCTCCTGGACACGCTGGAATCTGTGGAAACAGGCAAGCGGCAGCACGAAAAGCAATTCCTGATGCAGGCTGCCACTAGCCCTCCCACCTATTTCCACCAGTCTGCTGAAGCCCGTTCGGCTACTTACACACAGGCAGGGTCCCTGCCCTGCCCTTGCGTGTCGATCGCTCTGCAGACTGATGGTCCCAGCGCCCAGCGCTCTCAGAGTGTGTGTCCCGATCACAGCGAGTCTTCCCGACGTCTGGCGGTCCCGACGTCTGGCGGTCCCGGCGTCCCACTCGCGCCCCGCGTGCATGCGCCTGCTGTCGGTGTGCGACTGCCTTTGGCTTTCCTCCTCAGGACTTTTATAAGTCCCTCCTGATGAGGAGCAGGTGCGGTGGATCGGCGCGCTATGTTACAAGGGGGGTGTGTCCATAGAAAGCATGCAACAAACAGGTAGCACCACAAACATGCAAAAGAAAAACACCCTACAACATGCAATCCCCCCACATCATCACAATATTTCGGACAGCCCGGGTGTGACAGAATGCCAGGAGGACAGCGCATCTCCAGCTTCAGCGGAGGAACGCTGTATTACAGGGCTGGAGCTAGCAGGTGACGGTGCTGAGCCACCAGTAGCCCGTGTTGACTTACCTGCCCCAGAGCGGCAGGTTTTCAAGGTAAAGCGTCACCCTGAAACAAACAGAGAATTGATTGACTGGTTTCTGGAAGTGGAGAAAAGGTGTCTTATTGTTGGTGACTCAAATTTATCCAGAATCCCTGAATATTCCATCCCAGATCTACAGATTGAGAGGTGTCCAGGTGCTAATTTTCGCCACATGCAGGCTTTATTTGAGATAGCCCACGTTCCGTGGGATTTGGTGGTTCAGAATGTGGTCATTGCAGCCGGCATTAACGCCAAAGGTCAGAACATTAAAGAAACTGCAGTTAAACAGCTCCAGCGGGCTCTGAAGATGGCTAAACACAGATTTCCATCTGCTGTCATCTGGGTTCCCTTGGTTAATTTTTCTGGTAACTTATCTGCAATGGAGCAGAACAACATGAAACTACTAAATCAGCATATTAAAAAAAAATATGAGACACATCCCCCTGCTGGAGGACTCGCATTTTGCAACAGAAAAAGATGCAATTCACTGGACCGAGGACACGGCCAGAGCAATGTTGGAACATTGGAGGTATTTTTTAAAGTGGAATACCCACTAAGTCCATTCAGGGTAGAGTGTGTAAGGGGACAGCCCTTTATGGCCCCACAATATCATGGTTTTGACTGAAAAGTGATGCCCTGACAGAACAACAAGGTGACCTCCTCAAAAACGGTTTAACTTTTATTTCCATAGATAACTTTTTAAAAAAATACAGACCCAAAACACAAGACTGTATTAATCATGTTTCCTGTTCTTTGTGGGATTAACATTTGGTGGGACAAACCGAAACTTTTGTTAGCACAAGAAAGTGACAACATAAATATAATATTGCTCATAATGGATAGGTGCATAACCCACTGGTGGAGCATTTTCTCATGACCCAGGGTTTTTCTTTATGGTGAACAGTGTGAGAGATTTTGTTATCATTGTTACTGTTATTATGGCTATTGTTCTTATGGTTCTTATTACTGTTTTATGATGATTATTATTATTACTTTAACCCTACCCCTGGTCCTGTTTCTAACCCTAACCTTTAGTTTAATCTGAACCCTAATCCCAACCCTTAATCAGTTATTAGACATTTAAATAATCTTAAACATAAAGCAATAACATGGTTGGAAGGAAAAGGTTTTGTTTCACGTGTCTTTTTGCCTGGTTAGCAGTATGCATGCAGGGGAGGGGCTTAGAACGCACAGGGCCCATGGCTCAGGACACGCAGGGCCCATGAGGCCGACGCGTGCTCCTTGGTAAGACAGTGTGAATAAAACAGCCACCTTTTGTCTCTCACTTCACTTTTACGCCTGTCCAGCCAAGTTGTAGCTGTTGTGGTGTGCATAGAGCCTGATGAAGGCAGAATTTGCCGAAACGCGTAGCGAGCACACTTTATTCTAATTTTGTATTGTTTATTTATTTATTTTTTTTCCTTTTTGTGAATAAAAACACTCATTTAAGTGGTTGTCCCGCTTTTTTCTTTTTTCAAAGTTTGCAAGTTTTTCTATTTTTGATTACATTCTTGCCTGGTGGAAAAACCGTAACACCTGCCATGCACTTCTACGACGGAGAGGAGGATGGAGGTGCTTGGACCACGGTGCGCTACGGGAGGAGACACTACAGAAATCCCCGTGCGCTCAGCTTTAATTACCGGGGCCGACCGGACCATAGGATGGACCGTGCATTTCCCGTCTCCGGCTGGAAGAGGGCGCCAAGGTTCCCAAATTTTGGCTGGAGTAGGGCTTCACCTTCAAATCCTAACTGGCCTGCGCCTCCTATGTACGACGGGTCCCGGCCTTATTTTCCACAGCCCCGCTCTTATGCAGCAGCGGTCCGGGGCTCACCTACCAGACGAGCGACAAGATTTGGACCCCCAGCAGATGTTAGGCAGGACCTCCGGCGACCTGCAGATGAAAGACTTGGACAGCTTATCCGCAAATTACATGCTGTAATTAAGATGGTGCATCACTTACAAAACGTGACCATCACGCCGGACAGACCAGAACCTCTGATGATCGCTCGCATAGTGGACTCATTAACCTCACTGATTAAACCCGCTGATCCCACGGATGATGTGTTAGACCTCATTGAGGGCAACGCAAAAAACTGGGGACAGAACACACTGCAGATCCTCCAGGATCACTACCAAAAGAGGCTGGAGAAACTTTTACAGGATCTCCCCGGTGATTTAACCCGAGATTGGAGGGAAGCCTTCATCGTGGCGACACGATGGGCTTGCAGAAATCTACCTCGGATCACGCAGGATGTTCTCGATCAGGCAGAGGCCCTGATCATCACCTGCAGATCAGACTCGGAGCGGCAAAGTCCAGCGGCTACGACACCACCCCCCGGCAGGGTCTGATAGCCGCCGGGGGCCGCGCACATCAGGAGGAAGAAAAAAGAGGACCCGTCAACCTGAGCGGGTCTCCATGAGCATTCAAGCTGAATGTTACGAGGCCACAAACCGATCAGTTGGAACTATGACGGACATGAGACCAGCTTGGCCTCCAGATGCAGTTCCAGCAGGCGCTGCCGAGAAGCAGCGTGGACCGCGAACGGCGACCCGCCGCAACCCCTTCGTGGCGCGTGAGGAATTTCTCCCTCAGATTGTGGGGATAACTTCACCCTCTGCTCCCAGACCGGCAGCACGGGCGCCACCTTCCCGAATTTCAGCACTGGACAGCTCCCAGGAGGAGGAAAGCTCCGATAGAGAGGAGAACCGCGGCGGGGAGGTTCTTCACGAGGAGGAGGAGGAGGAGGAGTTCGATAATGAATACGACAGCGAGGAAGATGGGGATGAGGCGGACACGGACGCTGACCCCCCAGCTTCAGGTAGTTCGGGGCTGGATCATATTGTAAGGCCTGGAGGGTTGAAAGATGGGGTAAACAACAAAAAATTGAATGAGGGTATTGAAGGGCTAGAGGAATGATCTGGGGAGAGCGCACGCACACCACCAAAGAGGACCCAAATTCTTGGCCACAATGACAATTTATTCCGATGGAAAAAACATATGAATGGCCAAAAAGTTCCAGTTAAAAGACACTTAAAACAAGCATAAAATGCGTCTAAAAATTCTAGGCACGGATTAAAACAGTAAAACACGATAAAAATCCCAGGAACAGTTAAAAAGGATAAAAGAGACCTAAAAGTCCAAAGAACAGTTAAAACTGGTTTAAAAATGCAGCTCAAAGGGGGGAATCACTGATCCCAAACCAGGAGACGTCTCTCTTCCCCCGACGCTGTTCCGAGGATCCCTCCAGTCATACACACAAAGACCTGGGGGGCGGGCTCCGTTCCGCCTCTGGGGTTTGTGACCGGCACTCCTCCGCGTCACCTCCAGCTGGCTCTCCTGGACACGCTGGAATCTGTGGAAACAGGCAAGCGGCAGCACGAAAAGCAATTCCTGATGCAGGCTGCCACTAGCCCTCCCACCTATTTCCACCAGTCTGCTGAAGCCCGTTCGGCTACTTACACACAGGCAGGGTCCCTGCCCTGCCCTTGCGTGTCGATCGCTCTGCAGACTGATGGTCCCAGCGCCCAGCGCTCTCAGAGTGTGTGTCCCGATCACAGCGAGTCTTCCCGACGTCTGGCGGTCCCGACGTCTGGCGGTCCCGGCGTCCCACTCGCGCCCCGCGTGCATGCGCCTGCTGTCGGTGTGCGACTGCCTTTGGCTTTCCTCCTCAGGACTTTTATAAGTCCCTCCTGATGAGGAGCAGGTGCGGTGGATCGGCGCGCTATGTTACAAGGGGGGTGTGTCCATAGAAAGCATGCAACAAACAGGTAGCACCACAAACATGCAAAAGAAAAACACCCTACAACATGCAATCCCCCCACATCATCACAATATTTCGGACAGCCCGGGTGTGACAGAATGCCAGGAGGACAGCGCATCTCCAGCTTCAGCGGAGGAACGCTGTATTACAGGGCTGGAGCTAGCAGGTGACGGTGCTGAGCCACCAGTAGCCCGTGTTGACTTACCTGCCCCAGAGCGGCAGGTTTTCAAGGTAAAGCGTCACCCTGAAACAAACAGAGAATTGATTGACTGGTTTCTGGAAGTGGAGAAAAGGTGTCTTATTGTTGGTGACTCAAATTTATCCAGAATCCCTGAATATTCCATCCCAGATCTACAGATTGAGAGGTGTCCAGGTGCTAATTTTCGCCACATGCAGGCTTTATTTGAGATAGCCCACGTTCCGTGGGATTTGGTGGTTCAGAATGTGGTCATTGCAGCCGGCATTAACGCCAAAGGTCAGAACATTAAAGAAACTGCAGTTAAACAGCTCCAGCGGGCTCTGAAGATGGCTAAACACAGATTTCCATCTGCTGTCATCTGGGTTCCCTTGGTTAATTTTTCTGGTAACTTATCTGCAATGGAGCAGAACAACATGAAACTACTAAATCAGCATATTAAAAAAAAATATGAGACACATCCCCCTGCTGGAGGACTCGCATTTTGCAACAGAAAAAGATGCAATTCACTGGACCGAGGACACGGCCAGAGCAATGTTGGAACATTGGAGGTATTTTTTAAAGTGGAATACCCACTAAGTCCATTCAGGGTAGAGTGTGTAAGGGGACAGCCCTTTATGGCCCCACAATATCATGGTTTTGACTGAAAAGTGATGCCCTGACAGAACAACAAGGTGACCTCCTCAAAAACGGTTTAACTTTTATTTCCATAGATAACTTTTTAAAAAAATACAGACCCAAAACACAAGACTGTATTAATCATGTTTCCTGTTCTTTGTGGGATTAACATTTGGTGGGACAAACCGAAACTTTTGTTAGCACAAGAAAGTGACAACATAAATATAATATTGCTCATAATGGATAGGTGCATAACCCACTGGTGGAGCATTTTCTCATGACCCAGGGTTTTTCTTTATGGTGAACAGTGTGAGAGATTTTGTTATCATTGTTACTGTTATTATGGCTATTGTTCTTATGGTTCTTATTACTGTTTTATGATGATTATTATTATTACTTTAACCCTACCCCTGGTCCTGTTTCTAACCCTAACCTTTAGTTTAATCTGAACCCTAATCCCAACCCTTAATCAGTTATTAGACATTTAAATAATCTTAAACATAAAGCAATAACATGGTTGGAAGGAAAAGGTTTTGTTTCACGTGTCTTTTTGCCTGGTTAGCAGTATGCATGCAGGGGAGGGGCTTAGAACGCACAGGGCCCATGGCTCAGGACACGCAGGGCCCATGAGGCCGACGCGTGCTCCTTGGTAAGACAGTGTGAATAAAACAGCCACCTTTTGTCTCTCACTTCACTTTTACGCCTGTCCAGCCAAGTTGTAGCTGTTGTGGTGTGCATAGAGCCTGATGAAGGCAGAATTTGCCGAAACGCGTAGCGAGCACACTTTATTCTAATTTTGTATTGTTTATTTATTTATTTTTTTTCCTTTTTGTGAATAAAAACACTCATTTAAGTGGTTGTCCCGCTTTTTTCTTTTTTCAAAGTTTGCAAGTTTTTCTATTTTTGATTACATTCTTGCCTGGTGGAAAAACCGTAACACCTGCCATGCACTTCTACGACGGAGAGGAGGATGGAGGTGCTTGGACCACGGTGCGCTACGGGAGGAGACACTACAGAAATCCCCGTGCGCTCAGCTTTAATTACCGGGGCCGACCGGACCATAGGATGGACCGTGCATTTCCCGTCTCCGGCTGGAAGAGGGCGCCAAGGTTCCCAAATTTTGGCTGGAGTAGGGCTTCACCTTCAAATCCTAACTGGCCTGCGCCTCCTATGTACGACGGGTCCCGGCCTTATTTTCCACAGCCCCGCTCTTATGCAGCAGCGGTCCGGGGCTCACCTACCAGACGAGCGACAAGATTTGGACCCCCAGCAGATGTTAGGCAGGACCTCCGGCGACCTGCAGATGAAAGACTTGGACAGCTTATCCGCAAATTACATGCTGTAATTAAGATGGTGCATCACTTACAAAACGTGACCATCACGCCGGACAGACCAGAACCTCTGATGATCGCTCGCATAGTGGACTCATTAACCTCACTGATTAAACCCGCTGATCCCACGGATGATGTGTTAGACCTCATTGAGGGCAACGCAAAAAACTGGGGACAGAACACACTGCAGATCCTCCAGGATCACTACCAAAAGAGGCTGGAGAAACTTTTACAGGATCTCCCCGGTGATTTAACCCGAGATTGGAGGGAAGCCTTCATCGTGGCGACACGATGGGCTTGCAGAAATCTACCTCGGATCACGCAGGATGTTCTCGATCAGGCAGAGGCCCTGATCATCACCTGCAGATCAGACTCGGAGCGGCGAAGTCCAGCGGCTAGGACACCACCCCCGGCAGGGTCTGATAGCCGCCGGGGGCCGCGCACATCAGGAGGAAGAAAAAAGAGGACCCGTCAACCTGAGCGGGCCATGAGCATTCAAGCTGAATGTTACGAGGCCACAAACCGATCAGTTGGAACTATGACGGACATGAGACCAGCTTGGCCTCCAGATGCAGTTCCAGCAGCCGCTGCCGAGAAGCAGCGTGGACCGCGAACGGCGACCCGCCGCAACCCCTTCGTGGCGCGTGAGGAATTTCTCCCTCAGATTGTGGGGATAACTTCACCCTCTGCTCCCAGACCGGCAGCACGGGCGCCACCTTCCCGAATTTCAGCACTGGACAGCTCCCAGGAGGAGGAAAGCTCCGATAGAGAGGAGAACCGCGGCGGGGAGGTTCTTCACGAGGAGGAGGAGGAGGAGGAGTTCGATAATGAATACGACAGCGAGGAAGATGGGGATGAGGCGGACACGGACGCTGACCCCCCAGCTTCAGGTAGTTCGGGGCTGGATCATATTGTAAGGCCTGGAGGGTTGAAAGATGGGGTAAACAACAAAAAATTGAATGAGGGTATTGAAGGGCTAGAGGAATGATCTGGGGAGAGCGCACGCACACCACCAAAGAGGACCCAAATTCTTGGCCACAATGACAATTTATTCCGATGGAAAAAACATATGAATGGCCAAAAAGTTCCAGTTAAAAGACACTTAAAACAAGCATAAAATGCGTCTAAAAATTCTAGGCACGGATTAAAACAGTAAAACACGATAAAAATCCCAGGAACAGTTGAAAAAGGATAAAAGAGACCTAAAAGTCCAAAGAACAGTTAAAACTGGTTTAAAAATGCAGCTCAAAGGGGGGAATCACTGATCCCAAACCAGGAGACGTCTCTCTTCCCCCGACGCTGTTCCGAGGATCCCTCCAGTCATACACACAAAGACCTGGGGGGCGGGCTCCGTTCCGCCTCTGGGGTTTGTGACCGGCACTCCTCCGCGTCACCTCCAGCTGGCTCTCCTGGACACGCTGGAATCTGTGGAAACAGGCAAGCGGCAGCACGAAAAGCAATTCCTGATGCAGGCTGCCACTAGCCCTCCCACCTATTTCCACCAGTCTGCTGAAGCCCGTTCGGCTACTTACACACAGGCAGGGTCCCTGCCCTGCCCTTGCGTGTCGATCGCTCTGCAGACTGATGGTCCCAGCGCCCAGCGCTCTCAGAGTGTGTGTCCCGATCACAGCGAGTCTTCCCGACGTCTGGCGGTCCCGACGTCTGGCGGTCCCGGCGTCCCACTCGCGCCCCGCGTGCATGCGCCTGCTGTCGGTGTGCGACTGCCTTTGGCTTTCCTCCTCAGGACTTTTATAAGTCCCTCCTGATGAGGAGCAGGTGCGGTGGATCGGCGCGCTATGTTACAAGGGGGGTGTGTCCATAGAAAGCATGCAACAAACAGGTAGCACCACAAACATGCAAAAGAAAAACACCCTACAACATGCAATCCCCCCACATCATCACAATATTTCGGACAGCCCGGGTGTGACAGAATGCCAGGAGGACAGCGCATCTCCAGCTTCAGCGGAGGAACGCTGTATTACAGGGCTGGAGCTAGCAGGTGACGGTGCTGAGCCACCAGTAGCCCGTGTTGACTTACCTGCCCCAGAGCGGCAGGTTTTCAAGGCAAAGCGTCACCCTGAAACAAACAGAGAATTGATTGACTGGTTTCTGGAAGTGGAGAAAAGGTGTCTTATTGTTGGTGACTCAAATTTATCCAGAATCCCTGAATATTCCATCCCAGATCTACAGATTGAGAGTTATCCAGGTGCTAATTTTCGCCACATGCAGGCTTTATTTGAGATAGCCCACGTTCCGTGGGATTTGGTGGTTCAGAATGTGGTCATTGCAGCCGGCATTAACGCCAAAGGTCAGAACATTAAAGAAACTGCAGTTAAACAGCTCCAGCGGGCTCTGAAGATGGCTAAACACAGATTTCCATCTGCTGTCATCTGGGTTCCCTTGGTTAATTTTTCTGGTAACTTATCTGCAATGGAGCAGAACAACATGAAACTACTAAATCAGCATATTAAAAAAAATATGAGACACATCCCCCTGCTGGAGGACTCGCATTTTGCAACAGAAAAAGATGCAATTCACTGGACCGAGGACACGGCCAGAGCAATGTTGGAACATTGGAGGTATTTTTTAAAGTGGAATACCCACTAAGTCCATTCAGGGTAGAGTGTGTAAGGGGACAGCCCTTTATGGCCCCAGAATATCATGGTTTTGACTGAAAAGTGATGCCCTGACAGAACAACAAGGTGACCTCCTCAAAAACGGTTTAACTTTTATTTCCATAGATAACTTTTTAAAAAAATACAGACCCAAAACACAAGACTGTATTAATCATGTTTCCTGTTCTTTGTGGGATTAACATTTGGTGGGACAAACCGAAACTTTTGTTAGCACAAGAAAGTGACAACATAAATATAATATTGCTCATAATGGACAGGTGCATAACCCACTGGTGGAGCATTTTCTCATGACCCAGGGTTTTTCTTTATGGTGAACAGTGTGAGAGATTTTGTTATCATTGTTACTGTTATTATGGCTATTGTTCTTATGGTTCTTATTACTGTTTTATGATGATTATTATTATTACTTTAACCCTACCCCTGGTACTGTTTCTAACCCTAACCTTTAGTTTAATCTGAACCCTAATCCCAACCCTTAATCAGTTATTAGAAATTTAAATAATCTTAAACATAAAGCAATAACATGGTTGGAAGGAAAAGGTTTTGTTTCACGTGTCTTTTTGCCTGGTTAGCAGTATGCATGCAGGGGAGGGGCTTAGAACGCACAGGGCCCATGGCTCAGGACACGCAGGGCCCATGAGGCCGACGCGTGCTCCTTGGTAAGACAGTGTGAATAAAACAGCCACCTTTTGTCTCTCACTTCACTTTTACGCCTGTCCAGCCAAGTTGTAGCTGTTGTGGTGTGCATAGAGCCTGATGAAGGCAGAATTTGCCGAAACGCGTAGCGAGCACACTTTATTCTAATTTTGTATTGTTTATTTATTTATTTTTTTACATTTTTGTGAATAAAAACACTCATTTAAGTGGTTGTCCCGCTTTTTTCTTTTTTTCTTTTTTCAAAGTTTGCAAGTTTTTCTATTTTTGATTACATTCTTGCCTGGTGGAAAACCGTAACACCTGCCATGCACTTCTACGACGGAGAGGAGGATGGAGGTGCTTGGACCACGGTGCGCTACGGGAGGAGACACTACAGAAATCCCCGTGCGCTCAGCTTTAATTACCGGGGCCGACCGGACCATAGGATGGACCGTGCATTTCCCGTCTCCGGCTGGAAGAGGGCGCCAAGGTTCCCAAATTTTGGCTGGAGTAGGGCTTCACCTTCAAATCCTAACTGGCCTGCGCCTCCTATGTACGACGGGTCCCGGCCTTATTTTCCACAGCCCCGCTCTTATGCAGCAGCGGTCCGGGGCTCACCTACCAGACGAGCGACAAGATTTGGACCACCAGCAGATGTTAGGCAGGACCTCCGGCGACCTGCAGATGAAAGACTTGGACAGCTTATCCGCAAATTACATGCTGTAATTAAGATGGTGCATCACTTACAAAACGTGACCATCACGCCGGACAGACCAGAACCTCTGATGATCGCTCGCATAGTGGACTCATTAACCTCACTGATTAAACCCGCTGATCCCACGGATGATGTGTTAGACCTCATTGAGGGCAACGCAAAAAACTGGGGACAGAACACACTGCAGATCCTCCAGGATCACTACCAAAAGAGGCTGGAGAAACTTTTACAGGATCTCCCCGGTGATTTAACCCGAGATTGGAGGGAAGCCTTCATCGTGGCGACACGATGGGCTTGCAGAAATCTACCTCGGATCACGCAGGATGTTCTCGATCAGGCAGAGGCCCTGATCATCACCTGCAGATCAGACTCGGAGCGGCGAAGTCCAGCGGCTACGACACCACCCCCCGGCAGGGTCTGATAGCCGCCGGGGGCCGCGCACATCAGGAGGAAGAAAAAAGAGGACCCGTCAACCTGAGCGGGTCTCCATGAGCATTCAAGCTGAATGTTACGAGGCCACAAACCGATCAGTTGGAACTATGACGGACATGAGACCAGCTTGGCCTCCAGATGCAGTTCCAGCAGCCGCTGCCGAGAAGCAGCGTGGACCGCGAACGGCGACCCGCCGCACCCCCTTCGTGGCGCGTGAGGAATTTCTCCCTCAGATTGTGGGGATAACTTCACCCTCTGCTCCCAGACCGGCAGCACGGGCGCCACCTTCCCGAATTTCAGCACTGGACAGCTCCCAGGAGGAGGAAAGCTCCGATAGAGAGGAGAACCGCGGCGGGGAGGTTCTTCACGAGGAGGAGGAGGAGGAGTTCGATAATGAATACGACAGCGAGGAAGATGGGGATGAGGCGGACACGGACGCTGACCCCCCAGCTTCAGGTAGTTCGGGGCTGGATCATATTGTAAGGCCTGGAGGGTTGAAAGATGGGGTAAACAACAAAAAATTGAATGAGGGTATTGAAGGGCTAGAGGAATGATCTGGGGAGAGCGCACGCACACCACCAAAGAGGACCCAAATTCTTGGCCACAATGACAATTTATTCCGATGGAAAAAAACATATGAATGGCCAAAAAGTTCCAGTTAAAAGACACTTAAAACAAGCATAAAATGCGTCTAAAAATTCTAGGCACGGATTAAAACAGTAAAACACGATAAAAATCCCAGGAACAGTTGAAAAAGGATAAAAGAGACCTAAAAGTCCAAAGAACAGTTAAAACTGGTTTAAAAATGCAGCTCAAAGGGGGGAATCACTGATCCCAAACCAGGAGACGTCTCTCTTCCCCCGACGCTGTTCCGAGGATCCCTCCAGTCATACACACAAAGACCTGGGGGGCGGGCTCCGTTCCGCCTCTGGGGTTTGTGACCGGCACTCCTCCGCGTCACCTCCAGCTGGCTCTCCTGGACACGCTGGAATCTGTGGAAACAGGCAAGCGGCAGCACGAAAAGCAATTCCTGATGCAGGCTGCCACTAGCCCTCCCACCTATTTCCACCAGTCTGCTGAAGCCCGTTCGGCTACTTACACACAGGCAGGGTCCCTGCCCTGCCCTTGCGTGTCGATCGCTCTGCAGACTGATGGTCCCAGCGCCCAGCGCTCTCAGAGTGTGTGTCCCGATCACAGCGAGTCTTCCCGACGTCTGGCGGTCCCGACGTCTGGCGGTCCCGGCGTCCCACTCGCGCCCCGCGTGCATGCGCCTGCTGTCGGTGTGCGACTGCCTTTGGCTTTCCTCCTCAGGACTTTTATAAGTCCCTCCTGATGAGGAGCAGGTGCGGTGGATCGGCGCGCTATGTTACAAGGGGGGTGTGTCCATAGAAAGCATGCAACAAACAGGTAGCACCACAAACATGCAAAAGAAAAACACCCTACAACATGCAATCCCCCCACATCATCACAATATTTCGGACAGCCCGGGTGTGACAGAATGCCAGGAGGACAGCGCATCTCCAGCTTCAGCGGAGGAACGCTGTATTACAGGGCTGGAGCTAGCAGGTGACGGTGCTGAGCCACCAGTAGCCCGTGTTGACTTACCTGCCCCAGAGCGGCAGGTTTTCAAGGTAAAGCGTCACCCTGAAACAAACACAGAATTGATTGACTGGTTTCTGGAAGTGGAGAAAAGGTGTCTTATTGTTGGTGACTCAAATTTATCCAGAATCCCTGAATATTCCATCCCAGATCTACAGATTGAGAGTTATCCAGGTGCTAATTTTCGCCACATGCAGGCTTTATTTGAGATAGCCCACGTTCCGTGGGATTTGGTGGTTCAGAATGTGGTCATTGCAGCCGGCATTAACGCCAAAGGTCAGAACATTAAAGAAACTGCAGTTAAACAGCTCCAGCGGGCTCTGAAGATGGCTAAACACAGATTTCCATCTGCTGTCATCTGGGTTCCCTTGGTTAATTTTTCTGGTAACTTATCTGCAATGGAGCAGAACAACATGAAACTACTAAATCAGCATGTTAAAAAAAAATATGAGACACATCCCCCTGCTGGAGGACTCGCATTTTGCAACAGAAAAAGATGCAATTCACTGGACCGAGGACACGGCCAGAGCAATGTTGGAACATTGGAGGTATTTTTTAAAGTGGAATACCCACTAAGTCCATTCAGGGTAGAGTGTGTAAGGGGACAGCCCTTTATGGCCCCACAATATCATGGTTTTGACTGAAAAGTGATGCCCTGACAGAACAACAAGGTGACCTCCTCAAAAACGGTTTAACTTTTATTTCCATAGATAACTTTTAAAAAAAATACAGACCCAAAACACAAGACTGTATTAATCATGTTTCCTGTTCTTTGTGGGATTAACATTTGGTGGGACAAACCGAAACTTTTGTTAGCACAAGAAAGTGACAACATAAATATAATATTGCTCATAATGGATAGGTGCATAACCCACTGGTGGAGCATTTTCTCATGACCCAGGGTTTTTCTTTATGGTGAACAGTGTGAGAGATTTTGTTATCATTGTTACTGTTATTATGGCTATTGTTCTTATGGTTCTTATTACAGTTTTATGATGATTATTATTATTACTTTAACCCTACCCCTGGTCCTGTTTCTAACCCTAACCTTTAGTTTAATCTGAACCCTAATCCCAACCCTTAATCAGTTATTAGAAATTTAAATAATCTTAAACATAAAGCAATAACATGGTTGGAAGGAAAAGGTTTTGTTTCACGTGTCTTTTTGCCTGGTTAGCAGTATGCATGCAGGGGAGGGGCTTAGAACGCACAGGGCCCATGAGGCCGACGCGTGCTCCTTGGTAAGACAGTGTGAATAAAACAGCCACCTTTTGTCTCTCACTTCACTTTTACGCCTGTCCAGCCAAGTTGTAGCTGTTGTGGTGTGCATAGAGCCTGATGAAGGCAGAATTTGGCGAAACGCGTAGCGAGCACACTTTATTCTAATTTTGTATTGTTTA
This sequence comes from Oryzias latipes, assembly GCF_053564925.1. Lineage (NCBI taxonomy): Eukaryota > Metazoa > Chordata > Actinopteri > Beloniformes > Adrianichthyidae > Oryzias > Oryzias latipes. The sequence goes on from NC_136238.1 coordinate 936,602, forward strand.
TTTATTTATTTTTTTACATTTTTGTGAATAAAAACACTCATTTAAGTGGTTGTCCCGCTTTTTTCTTTTTTCAAAGTTTGCAAGTTTTTCTATTTTTGATTACATTCTTGCCTGGTGGAAAAACCGTAACACCTGCCATGCACTTCTACGACGGAGAGGAGGATGGAGGTGCTTGGACCACGGTGCGCTACGGGAGGAGACACTACAGAAATCCCCGTGCGCTCAGCTTTAATTACCGGGGCCGACCGGACCATAGGATGGACCGTGCATTTCCCGTCTCCGGCTGGAAGAGGGCGCCAAGGTTCCCAAATTTTGGCTGGAGTAGGGCTTCACCTTCAAATCCTAACTGGCCTGCGCCTCCTATGTACGACGGGTCCCGGCCTTATTTTCCACAGCCCCGCTCTTATGCAGCAGCGGTCCGGGGCTCACCTACCAGACGAGCGACAAGATTTGGACCACCAGCAGATGTTAGGCAGGACCTCCGGCGACCTGCAGATGAAAGACTTGGACAGCTTATCCGCAAATTACATGCTGTAATTAAGATGGTGCATCACTTACAAAACGTGACCATCACGCTGGACAGACCAGAACCTCTGATGATCGCTCGCATAGTGGACTCATTAACCTCACTGATTAAACCCGCTGATCCCACGGATGATGTGTTAGACCTCATTGAGGGCAACGCAAAAAACTGGGGACAGAACACACTGCAGATCCTCCAGGATCACTACCAAAAGAGGCTGGAGAAACTTTTACAGGATCTCCCCGGTGATTTAACCCGAGATTGGAGGGAAGCCTTCATCGTGGCGACACGATGGGCTTGCAGAAATCTACCTCGGATCACGCAGGATGTTCTCGATCAGGCAGAGGCCCTGATCATCACCTGCAGATCAGACTCGGAGCGGCGAAGTCCAGCGGCTACGACACCACCCCCCGGCAGGGTCTGATAGCCGCCGGGGGCCGCGCACATCAGGAGGAAGAAAAAAGAGGACCCGTCAACCTGAGCGGGTCTCCATGAGCATTCAAGCTGAATGTTACGAGGCCACAAACCGATCAGTTGGAACTATGACGGACATGAGACCAGCTTGGCCTCCAGATGCAGTTCCAGCAGCCGCTGCCGAGAAGCAGCGTGGACCGCAAACGGCGACCCGCCGCAACCCCTTCGTGGCGCGTGAGGAATTTCTCCCTCAGATTGTGGGGATAACTTCACCCTCTGCTCCCAGACCGGCAGCACGGGCGCCACCTTCCCGAATTTCAGCACTGGACAGCTCCCAGGAGGAGGAAAGCTCCGATAGAGAGGAGAACCGCGGCTGGGAGGTTCTTCACGAGGAGGAGGAGGAGGAGGAGTTCGATAATGAATACGACAGCGAGGAAGATGGGGATGAGGCGGACACGGACGCTGACCCCCCAGCTTCAGGTAGTTCGGGGCTGGATCATATTGTAAGGCCTGGAGGGTTGAAAGATGGGGTAAACAACAAAAAATTGAATGAGGGTATTGAAGGGCTAGAGGAATGATCTGGGGAGAGCGCACGCACACCACCAAAGAGGACCCAAATTCTTGGCCACAATGACAATTTATTCCGATGGAAAAAACATATGAATGGCCAAAAAGTTCCAGTTAAAAGACACTTAAAACAAGCATAAAATGCGTCTAAAAATTATAGGCACGGATTAAAACAGTAAAACACGATAAAAATCCCAGGAACAGTTAAAAAGGATAAAAGAGACCTAAAAGTCCAAAGAACAGTTAAAACTGGTTTAAAAATGCAGCTCAAAGGGGGGAATCACTGATCCCAAACCAGGAGACGTCTCTCTTCCCCCGACGCTGTTCCGAGGATCCCTCCAGTCATACACACAAAGACCTGGGGGGCGGGCTCCGTTCCGCCTCTGGGGTTTGTGACCGGCACTCCTCCGCGTCACCTCCAGCTGGCTCTCCTGGACACGCTGGAATCTGTGGAAACAGGCAAGCGGCAGCACGAAAAGCAATTCCTGATGCAGGCTGCCACTAGCCCTCCCACCTATTTCCACCAGTCTGCTGAAGCCCGTTCGGCTACTTACACACAGGCAGGGTCCCTGCCCTGCCCTTGCGTGTCGATCGCTCTGCAGACTGATGGTCCCAGCGCCCAGCGCTCTCAGAGTGTGTGTCCCGATCACAGCGAGTCTTCCCGACGTCTGGCGGTCCCGACGTCTGGCGGTCCCGGCGTCCCACTCGCGCCCCGCGTGCATGCGCCTGCTGTCGGTGTGCGACTGCCTTTGGCTTTCCTCCTCAGGACTTTTATAAGTCCCTCCTGATGAGGAGCAGGTGCGGTGGATCGGCGCGCTATGTTACAAGGGGGGTGTGTCCATAGAAAGCATGCAACAAACAGGTAGCACCACAAACATGCAAAAGAAAAACACCCTACAACATGCAATCCCCCCACATCATCACAATATTTCGGACAGCCCGGGTGTGACAGAATGCCAGGAGGACAGCGCATCTCCAGCTTCAGCGGAGGAACGCTGTATTACAGGGCTGGAGCTAGCAGGTGACGGTGCTGAGCCACCAGTAGCCCGTGTTGACTTACCTGCCCCAGAGCGGCAGGTTTTCAAGGTAAAGCGTCACCCTGAAACAAACAGAGAATTGATTGACTGGTTTCTGGAAGTGGAGAAAAGGTGTCTTATTGTTGGTGACTCAAATTTATCCAGAATCCCTGAATATTCCATCCCAGATCTACAGATTGAGAGGTGTCCAGGTGCTAATTTTCGCCACATGCAGGCTTTATTTGAGATAGCCCACGTTCCGTGGGATTTGGTGGTTCAGAATGTGGTCATTGCAGCCGGCATTAACGCCAAAGGTCAGAACATTAAAGAAACTGCAGTTAAACAGCTCCAGCGGGCTCTGAAGATGGCTAAACACAGATTTCCATCTGCTGTCATCTGGGTTCCCTTGGTTAATTTTTCTGGTAACTTATCTGCAATGGAGCAGAACAACATGAAACTACTAAATCAGCATATTAAAAAAAAATATGAGACACATCCCCCTGCTGGAGGACTCGCATTTTGCAACAGAAAAAGATGCAATTCACTGGACCGAGGACACGGCCAGAGCAATGTTGGAACATTGGAGGTATTTTTTAAAGTGGAATACCCACTAAGTCCATTCAGGGTAGAGTGTGTAAGGGGACAGCCCTTTATGGCCCCACAATATCATGGTTTTGACTGAAAAGTGATGCCCTGACAGAACAACAAGGTGACCTCCTCAAAAACGGTTTAACTTTTATTTCCATAGATAACTTTTAAAAAAAAATACAGACCCAAAACACAAGACTGTATTAATCATGTTTCCTGTTCTTTGTGGGATTAACATTTGGTGGGACAAACCGAAACTTTTGTTAGCACAAGAAAGTGACAACATAAATATAATATTGCTCATAATGGATAGGTGCATAACCCACTGGTGGAGCATTTTCTCATGACCCAGGGTTTTTCTTTATGGTGAACAGTGTGAGAGATTTTGTTATCATTGTTACTGTTATTATGGCTATTGTTCTTATGGTTCTTATTACTGTTTTATGATGATTATTATTATTACTTTAACCCTACCCCTGGTCCTGTTTCTAACCCTAACCTTTAGTTTAATCTGAACCCTAATCCCAACCCTTAATCAGTTATTAGAAATTTAAATAATCTTAAACATAAAGCAATAACATGGTTGGAAGGAAAAGGTTTTGTTTCACGTGTCTTTTTGCCTGGTTAGCAGTATGCATGCAGGGGAGGGGCTTAGAACGCACAGGGCCCATGGCTCAGGACACGCAGGGCCCATGAGGCCGACGCGTGCTCCTTGGTAAGACAGTGTGAATAAAACAGCCACCTTTTGTCTCTCACTTCACTTTTACGCCTGTCCAGCCAAGTTGTAGCTGTTGTGGTGTGCATAGAGCCTGATGAAGGCAGAATTTGCCGAAACGCGTAGCGAGCACACTTTATTCTAATTTTGTATTGTTTATTTATTTATTTTTTTACATTTTTGTGAATAAAAACACTCATTTAAGTGGTTGTCCCGCTTTTTTCTTTTTTCAAAGTTTGCAAGTTTTTCTATTTTTGATTACATTCTTGCCTGGTGGAAAAACCGTAACACCTGCCATGCACTTCTACGACGGAGAGGAGGATGGAGGTGCTTGGACCACGGTGCGCTACGGGAGGAGACACTACAGAAATCCCCGTGCGCTCAGCTTTAATTACCGGGGCCGACCGGACCATAGGATGGACCGTGCATTTCCCGTCTCCGGCTGGAAGAGGGCGCCAAGGTTCCCAAATTTTGGCTGGAGTAGGGCTTCACCTTCAAATCCTAACTGGCCTGCGCCTCCTATGTACGACGGGTCCCGGCCTTATTTTCCACAGCCCCGCTCTTATGCAGCAGCGGTCCGGGGCTCACCTACCAGACGAGCGACAAGATTTGGACCCCCAGCAGATGTTAGGCAGGACCTCCGGCGACCTGCAGATGAAAGACTTGGACAGCTTATCCGCAAATTACATGCTGTAATTAAGATGGTGCATCACTTACAAAACGTGACCATCACGCCGGACAGACCAGAACCTCTGATGATCGCTCGCATAGTGGACTCATTAACCTCACTGATTAAACCCGCTGATCCCACGGATGATGTGTTAGACCTCATTGAGGGCAACGCAAAAAACTGGGGACAGAACACACTGCAGATCCTCCAGGATCACTACCAAAAGAGGCTGGAGAAACTTTTACAGGATCTCCCCGGTGATTTAACCCGAGATTGGAGGGAAGCCTTCATCGTGGCGACACGATGGGCTTGCAGAAATCTACCTCGGATCACGCAGGATGTTCTCGATCAGGCAGAGGCCCTGATCATCACCTGCAGATCAGACTCGGAGCGGCGAAGTCCAGCGGCTACGACACCACCCCCCGGCAGGGTCTGATAGCCGCCGGGGGCCGCGCACATCAGGAGGAAGAAAAAAGAGGACCCGTCAACCTGAGCGGGTCTCCATGAGCATTCAAGCTGAATGTTACGAGGCCACAAACCGATCAGTTGGAACTATGACAGACATGACACCAGCTTGGCCTCCAGATGCAGTTCCAGCAGCCGCTGCCGAGAAGCAGCGTGGACCGCGAACGGCGACCCGCCGCAACCCCTTCGTGGCGCGTGAGGAATTTCTCCCTCAGATTGTGGGGATAACTTCACCCTCTGCTCCCAGACCGGCAGCACGGGCGCCACCTTCCCGAATTTCAGCACTGGACAGCTCCCAGGAGGAGGAAAGCTCCGATAGAGAGGAGAACCGCGGCGGGGAGGTTCTTCACGAGGAGGAGGAGGAGGAGGAGGAGTTCGATAATGAATACGACAGCGAGGAAGATGGGGATGAGGCGGACACGGACGCTGACCCCCCAGCTTCAGGTAGTTCGGGGCTGGATCATATTGTAAGGCCTGGAGGGTTGAAAGATGGGGTAAACAACAAAAAATTGAATGAGGGTATTGAAGGGCTAGAGGAATGATCTGGGGAGAGCGCACGCACACCACCAAAGAGGACCCAAATTCTTGGCCACAATGACAATTTATTCCGATGGAAAAAACAGATGAATGGCCAAAAAGTTCCAGTTAAAAGACACTTAAAACAAGCATAAAATGCGTCTAAAAATTCTAGGCACGGATTAAAACAGTAAAACACGATAAAAATCCCAGGAACAGTTAAAAAGGATAAAAGAGACCTAAAAGTCCAAAGAACAGTTAAAACTGGTTTAAAAATGCAGCTCAAAGGGGGGAATCACTGATCCCAAACCAGGAGACGTCTCTCTTCCCCCGACGCTGTTCCGAGGATCCCTCCAGTCATACACACAAAGACCTGGGGGGCGGGCTCCGTTCCGCCTCTGGGGTTTGTGACCGGCACTCCTCCGCGTCACCTCCAGCTGGCTCTCCTGGACACGCTGGAATCTGTGGAAACAGGCAAGCGGCAGCACGAAAAGCAATTCCTGATGCAGGCTGCCACTAGCCCTCCCACCTATTTCCACCAGTCTGCTGAAGCCCGTTCGGCTACTTACACACAGGCAGGGTCCCTGCCCTGCCCTTGCGTGTCGATCGCTCTGCAGACTGATGGTCCCAGCGCCCAGCGCTCTCAGAGTGTGTGTCCCGATCACAGCGAGTCTTCCCGACGTCTGGCGGTCCCGACGTCTGGCGGTCCCGGCGTCCCACTCGCGCCCCGCGTGCATGCGCCTGCTGTCGGTGTGCGACTGCCTTTGGCTTTCCTCCTCAGGACTTTTATAAGTCCCTCCTGATGAGGAGCAGGTGCGGTGGATCGGCGCGCTATGTTACAAGGGGGGTGTGTCCATAGAAAGCATGCAACAAACAGGTAGCACCACAAACATGCAAAAGAAAAACACCCTACAACATGCAATCCCCCCACATCATCACAATATTTCGGACAGCCCGGGTGTGACAGAATGCCAGGAGGACAGCGCATCTCCAGCTTCAGCGGAGGAACGCTGTATTACAGGGCTGGAGCTAGCAGGTGACGGTGCTGAGCCACCAGTAGCCCGTGTTGACTTACCTGCCCCAGAGCGGCAGGTTTTCAAGGTAAAGCGTCACCCTGAAACAAACAGAGAATTGATTGACTGGTTTCTGGAAGTGGAGAAAAGGTGTCTTATTGTTGGTGACTCAAATTTATCCAGAATCCCTGAATATTCCATCCCAGATCTACAGATTGAGAGGTGTCCAGGTGCTAATTTTCGCCACATGCAGGCTTTATTTGAGATAGCCCACGTTCCGTGGGATTTGGTGGTTCAGAATGTGGTCATTGCAGCCGGCATTAACGCCAAAGGTCAGAACATTAAAGAAACTGCAGTTAAACAGCTCCAGCGGGCTCTGAAGATGGCTAAACACAGATTTCCATCTGCTGTCATCTGGGTTCCCTTGGTTAATTTTTCTGGTAACTTATCTGCAATGGAGCAGAACAACATGAAACTACTAAATCAGCACATTAAAAAAAAATATGAGACACATCCCCCTGCTGGAGGACTCGCATTTTGCAACAGAAAAAGATGCAATTCACTGGACCGAGGACACGGCCAGAGCAATGTTGGAACATTGGAGGTATTTTTTAAAGTGGAATACCCACTAAGTCCATTCAGGGTAGAGTGTGTAAGGGGACAGCCCTTTATGGCCCCACAATATCATGGTTTTGACTGAAAAGTGATGCCCTGACAGAACAACAAGGTGACCTCCTCAAAAACGGTTTAACTTTTATTTCCATAGATAACTTTTTAAAAAAAATACAGACCCAAAACACAAGACTGTATTGATCATGTTTCCTGTTCTTTGTGGGATTAACATTTGGTGGGACAAACCGAAACTTTTGTTAGCACAAGAAAGTGACAACATAAATATAATATTGCTCATAATGGATAGGTGCATAACCCACTGGTGGAGCATTTTCTCATGACCCAGGGTTTTTCTTTATGGTGAACAGTGTGAGAGATTTTGTTATCATTGTTACTGTTATTATGGCTATTGTTCTTATGGTTCTTATTACTGTTTTATGATGATTATTATTATTACTTTAACCCTACCCCTGGTCCTGTTTCTAACCCTAACCTTTAGTTTAATCTGAACCCTAATCCCAACCCTTAATCAGTTATTAGAAATTTAAATAATCTTAAACATAAAGCAATAACATGGTTGGAAGGAAAAGGTTTTGTTTCACGTGTCTTTTTGCCTGGTTAGCAGTATGCATGCAGGGAGGAGGTGATGGGCAGGTTTGGTGTGAAGGAAAGGAATCTGGAGGGACAGATGGTGGTGGACTTTGCGAAGAGGATGGAAATGGCTGTAGTCAACACTTACTTCCAGAAGAGAGAGGAACATAGAGTGACATACAGAAGTGGAGGTAGGAGTACTCAGGTGGACTACATCCTATGTAGACGAGGTCATTTGAGAGAGGTTAATGGCTGCAAAGTGGTGGTAGGAGAGAGTGTAGCCAGACAGCACCGCATGGTGGTGTGTAAGATGACTCTGGAGGTCAGGAAGAAGAAGAGAGGGAAAACAGAAAAGAAGACCAAGTGGTGGAAGCTACAGAATGAAGAAACTTGTGAGGAATTTAGGCAGAAGTTGAGGCAGGTCCTGGGTGGTCAGGATGAGCTTCCAGAGGACTGGGAAACTACAGCAGAGATTATCAGGGAAACAGGTAGGAAGGTGCTAGGTGTGTCATCTGGAAAGAGGAAAGACGGTAAAGAGACTTGGTGGTGGAATGAGGAAGTACAGGAATGCGTCCAGAGGAAGAGGTTGGCTAAAAGGAAGTGGGATGTAGAAAGGACTGAGGAAGGTAGACAGGAGTACAAGGAAGCGCAGCGTAAAGTGAAGAGAGAGGTGGCAAAGGCCAAACAGAAAGCTTACGATGAGCTATATGACAGGTTAGACACAAAGGAAGGAGAGAAGGACTTGTACAGGCTAGCCAGACAGAGAGACAGAGATGGGAAGGACGTGCAACAGATAAGGGTGATTAAGGACAGAGATGGAAAGGTGCTAACAACCCAAGAGAGTGTACAGAAAAGATGGAAGGAGTATTTTGAGGAGCTGATGAACGAGGAAAATGACAGGGAAAGAAGGGAGGAAGATGTGGTTGTTGTGGAGCAGGAAGTAGCAGAGATTGGAAAGGATGAGGTTAGGAAGGCTCTGAAAAGGATGAAGAGCGGAAAGGCCGTTGGTCCTGATGACGTACCTGTGGAGGTATGGAAGCGCCTAGGAGAGACAGCAGTGGAATTTCTAACAAGGTTGTTCAATAGGATTTTAGAGAGTGAGAAGATGCCTGAGGAATGGAGGAGAAGCGTTCTGGTCCCAATCTTTAAGAACAAGGGTGACACGCAGAACTGCAGCAACTATAGAGGAATAAAGTTGATGAGCCACACAATGAAGCTGTGGGAAAGAGTAGTGGAAGCCAGGCTTAGGAAGAAGGTGGAGATTTGTGAGCAGCAGTATGGTTTCATGCCCCGTAAGAGCACCACTGATGCCATTTTTGCTTTGAGAATGTTGATGGAAAAGTACAGAGAAGGTCAGAAGGAGCTGCATTGTGTGTTCGTAGATTTAGAGAAGGCGTATGACAGGGTGCCGAGGGAGGAGCTGTGGTACTGTATGAGGTCGTCTGGAGTGGCAGAAAAGTATGTCAGAGTAGTTCAGGACATGTATGAGAGAAGTATGACGGTGGTGAGATGTGCTGTAGGTCAGACAGAGGAGTTCAAGGTGGAGGTGGGACTACACCAAGGATCAGCTTTGAGTCCTTTTTTGTTTGCTATGCTGATGGACAGGCTGACAGACGAGGTAAGACAGGAATCTCCCTGGACAATGATGTTTGCGGATGACATTGTAATTTGCAGTGAGAGTAGAGAGCAGGTGGAGGAACAGCTAGAGAGGTGGAGGTTTGCTCTGGAAAGAAGAGGTATGAAGGTCAGTCGTAGTAAGACAGAATACATGTGTCTGAACGAGAGGGATCAAGGTAGAAGCGTTAGGTTACAGGGGACTGAGGTGAAGAAGGTGCAGGAGTTTAAGTACTTGGGGTCAACAGTTCAGTGTGATGGGGATTGTGGAAAAGAGGTGAAGAGGCGAGTGCAGGCAGGTTGGAGCGGTTGGAGGAAAGTGTCAGGAGTGTTGTGTGACAGAAGAGTGCCAGCAAGACTCAAAGGAAAGGTGTACAAGACAGTGGTGAGACCAGCTCTGCTCTATGGGTTAGAGACGGTAGCAGTGAGACAGAGACAAGAGGCTGAGATGGAGGTAGCGGAGATGAAGATGTTGAGGTTCTCCTTAGGAGTGACCAGGTTAGACAGGATAAGGAACGAGTACATCAGAGGGACGGCTCATGTTGCCTGTGTCAGCGACAAAGTCAGAGAAGCCAGACTGAGATGGTTTGGACATGTTCAGAGGAGGGATAGTGGATATATTGGTAGAAGGATGTTGGAGATGGAGCTGCCTGGCAGGAGGGCAAGAGGACGGCCAAAGAGGAGATACATGGATGTCTTAACAGAGGACATGAAGTTGGCTAATGTTAGGGTAGAAGATGTCCATGATAGAGTGAGGTGGAAAAGGATGATTCGCTGTGGCGACCCCTGATGGGAAAAGCCGAAAGAGAAAGAAGAAGAAGCAGTATGCATGCAGGGGAGGGGCTTAGAACGCACAGGGCCCATGGCTCAGGACACGCAGGGCCCATGAGGCCGACGCGTGCTCCTTGGTAAGACAGTGTGAATAAAACAGCCACCTTTTGTCTCTCACTTCACTTTTACGCCTGTCCAGCCAAGTTGTAGCTGTTGTGGTGTGCATAGAGCCTGATGAAGGCAGAATTTGCCGAAACGCGTAGCGAGCACACTTTATTCTAATTTTGTATTGTTTATTTATTTATTTTTTTACATTTTTGTGAACACTGAAAAAAGTAAACCATTGCTGTCATCAGTTTGATGCATTTCTACTCATTGCATTAATATAAAAATTTTAATTTACTCTCTTGAACTCAATTTTTATAAGTTATGCAATGTGTCTTTGTTTTTTTTTACTTTACTTTAATGTAAATGATAACAGGGTACAAAAGTAAAATTTTTTCGTTTTGTGAAAGCACAATTATTAGGTTGAGTTTGATGTGCGCATGCGCACTAAATGAAATGCAAATTTGGCGGGCCGTATTTCTGCCATAATCTGAACTGCTTCTCAGAGCGACAACTCGACAAGTAAGGTAAAACAACATCAACAAAAATTATTGTATATTAATTAGTTCAGTCGTTTTCTCCTTGTACATTTAAATGAGGATTTCCTTCACTGCCTGGACACAATTTTCAGACGACGTTAGTCGGTCCCCAACCCCCAGCAGCAGTAAGTTTGTTTGGAAAGGAGGAACTAACCGCCGCCCGGAGACCGACAGCAGCAGCTTAAAGGTAAGTTATTACCTCTAATAAGACAAAGGCACTAATTTAAATACAGTCGGCAGTTTTCGAAGCTTGCATTGGTTTGAGTTTTCCCCAAGAATTTTAAGCTTTTACACTTTCTGCTGCAAATTCAACTTTAGCTGCTGTGCAGTTAAGCTAACATTTAGCACTAACAGTGAGGCTCTCATGCCATATATTTTTTGCGACTGGTGAATTTACTTTAATAGGGAGTACAAATCGATGCAACACTGCTATCAAACGCTGTTTGTGGTGTATTTGCTGTCGAATGTTATTTACTACAGGAAAACACCTATGCACCGTGTTACGTTATGTTACACCGGATATTTGAATTTAACAGGGACAACTGCTCTCCCCGAACCGACCGTTCACGCATGCGTGAATATTACGTCACTTGACAAAGTATGTCGTCGGAGGTTAATAATAATAAACCTATTGAATTTTTTATAATGATTGAACAAAAAAAGAGTTTATGGGATACGGCAGCAGGATCCTTAACACTCAACACAGACACATTTTTAATGTCAAAAGCGGCTGCAGGAGCTTGTTACACTTCCCAGTTTTTCCCTGTTGTCAACATTCAAAAAATAAAAATAATCAGAGAGAATGACTCCAAGCTGTGTGGCTGTCATTATCGTGTATGATCATTGAGATTTTCACTGTCTGTAATCATCTGTAATGACTATTTTTATTTATTTTTCATAAAGACACTCTTCGGTTTCTGCTCTGCATCCTGTCTGGAAGCCTTTGACTAACTTTTGGTAAGTTTTTTTTTTTGTTTTGTACAACCTATGCAATTGTGATGAAGGCCCAATCATAACATTGCTCTCCCTACACCCTAAACACCTGTTTGTTTTCCGCAGTTACTCATCGACGTGGAAATTTAAAGACTGTGCCCATACTTATTCAAGACGATCTGAACTCCTAAAACATTACAAACTGGACCATCATCATCCATGTTCTCTGATTTCATTTTCAGATAAATGCAGACTTCTTGAGAGTTACAACAATTACTTTGGAGGCAAAGTTTTTTGCACAGTTGGACAAACACTCCACCAAACTTGTAGAGGTCATCAGGAGCAATGGAGGGCGTGTGAAAGAGCAGACCACCAACATCTTAGAAGTTCTGGATGAAGGGTCTGTATGACATGAGTGGTCCATAGAGTAGTTGTGTGGTTAAGTGAACTTTTAACTAATGACAAGCTTTCTTTTCAGATTGTTGACATTACCATCAGAGGAGAAGCCATCCTAAAATCTCTGATGATCTGCTTGGGTGAATCTTTTGAGCACCTCATTAAAGAACACCAGGTAAGGTTATCCACCTCTAAACTATGACACTCTTATGATGTAGGAAATGGAACATGGCACTGTATGGGTTAGGATCACTGCCAACAAGAAACATATTCATAAAGATAAAGTTGTGCACAAATACTAAGACTTTGTGCACAACTTTGCCAAAAAAAAATGAATACAACATTTAGTTTGCATTTGACATTTCTGTTTTAAATTTTCTTTGCTTTGAATACAACTTTTGCTTAACAGTTAACAGTAAAAAATATGTTATGGGGTCACAGGCATATGTATCTAATCCCGAAACATTGATAAAGCAAAGTGAGCATACACATTGAGGCTTATTTATTTAACTAAAACAAAATTATACCTTTTAGAGCAACGCGCCAGTTGTCATATGTTAATTTTTTTTATGTCTGCAGAACGGTCTGGACAGTGATGCTCCGCAGATTGAAACCATGGCGATCTTTTTCACTGGGAGAGAGGATCTTCTCCGTCCACCAACAGACATCAAGATAGTGATGGATGGAAAACAGGTTCTGAATGAAGTGCCCTATATTTCAACCGCTTTTCTCATGTTCTTGGAACTGACATATTCACTCAACCTAAAATTTCCCAAAAATCTGCAGTACACTTTTGAATTCATTCAAAAAGTCCTCATGGAGCTTGGTGGGAAAAAGTGTCGCCAAAAGTTTTCAGACTGAACAGCCAGCTTAAGTTGGTGTCAATTAATGTTTTTTTTCCCTCACTTAAGTGTATTGGTATTGGGAAACAGTTTTGATGTTTATACATCTTAAAGATGTCATGTTTGTAAATTTGGATGTGGATATGTTCATGGAACAATAAATATTGTTTACATGAAGAAATGTGTTCTGAGTCTGTGTACATCAATATATAATTCTAAAGCTTAATTCAGTTAGATTGTGAACCTGACATTTTTATCTGAGACAACTTTAAAAAGTAAATTGCTCAAAGATTAAAAAATGGATTATATCAAGTCGTTTTTTTCAGGTTAGATGAAGTAGAAAATTTCCATTGAGTAAAAAGCAGAACTTATTTATTTTGATTTATAGAAACTCAAAATAATTGCTTTTCTTCACCTCTCAGAATCAGTTTAACCGAAATTAAAAAAAATAGGTTAGGCTAAATTATTCATTTACATTGATACAATGCAAATATATTAGGTGTGACAGATTACTTCAATTTTTTTAAGTTAAACCACTGTTATATTTTTTTCAGTGAATAAAAACACTCATTTAAGTGGTTGTCCCGCTTTTTTCTTTTTTCAAAGTTTGCAAGTTTTTCTATTTTTGATTACATTCTTGCCTGGTGGAAAAACCGTAACACCTGCCATGCACTTCTACGACGGAGAGGAGGATGGAGGTGCTTGGACCACGGTGCGCTACGGGAGGAGACACTACAGAAATCCCCGTGCGCTCAGCTTTAATTACCGGGGCCGACCGGACCATAGGATGGACCGTGCATTTCCCGTCTCCGGCTGGAAGAGGGCGCCAAGGTTCCCAAATTTTGGCTGGAGTAGGGCTTCACCTTCAAATCCTAACTGGCCTGCGCCTCCTATGTACGACGGGTCCCGGCCTTATTTTCCACAGCCCCGCTCTTATGCAGCAGCGGTCCGGGGCTCACCTACCAGACGAGCGACAAGATTTGGACCCCCAGCAGATGTTAGGCAGGACGACCTGCAGATGAAAGACTTGGACAGCTTATCCGCAAATTACATGCTGTAATTAAGATGGTGCATCACTTACAAAACGTGACCATCACGCCGGACAGACCAGAACCTCTGATGATCGCTCGCATAGTGGACTCATTAACCTCACTGATTAAACCCGCTGATCCCACGGATGATGTGTTAGACCTCATTGAGGGCAACGCAAAAAACTGGGCACAGAACACACTGCAGATCCTCCAGGATCACTACCAAAAGAGGCTGGAGAAACTTTTACAGGATCTCCCCGGTGATTTAACCCGAGATTGGAGGGAAGCCTTCATCGTGGCGACACGATGGGCTTGCAGAAATCTACCTCGGATCACGCAGGATGTTCTCGATCAGGCAGAGGCCCTGATCATCACCTGCAGATCAGACTCGGAGCGGCGAAGTCCAGCGGCTACGACACCACCCCCGGCAGGGTCTGATAGCCGCCGGGGGCCGCGCACATCAGGAGGAAGAAAAAAGAGGACCCGTCAACCTGAGCGGGTCTCCATGAGCATTCAAGCTGAATGTTACGAGGCCACAAACCGATCAGTTGGAACTATGACGGACATGAGACCAGCTTGGCCTCCAGATGCAGTTCCAGCAGCCGCTGCCGAGAAGCAGCGTGGACCGCGAACGGCGACCCGCCGCAACCCCTTCGTGGCGCGTGAGGAATTTCTCCCTCAGATTGTGGGGATAACTTCACCCTCTGCTCCCAGACCGGCAACACGGGCGCCACCTTCCCGAATTTCAGCACTGGACAGCTCCCAGGAGGAGGAAAGCTCCGATAGAGAGGAGAACCGCGGCGGGGAGGTTCTTCACGAGGAGGAGGAGGAGGAGTTCGATAATGAATACGACAGCGAGGAAGATGGGGATGAGGCGGACACGGACGCTGACCCCCCAGCTTCAGGTAGTTCGGGGCTGGATCATATTTCGGACAGCCCGGGTGTGACAGAATGCCAGGAGGACAGCGCATCTCCAGCTTCAGCGGAGGAACGCTGTATTACAGGGCTGGAGCTAGCAGGTGACGGTGCTGAGCCACCAGTAGCCCGTGTTGACTTACCTGCCCCAGAGCGGCAGGTTTTCAAGGTAAAGCGTCACCCTGAAACAAACAGAGAATTGATTGACTGGTTTCTGGAAGTGGAGAAAAGGTGTCTTATTGTTGGTGACTCAAATTTATCCAGAATCCCTGAATATTCCATCCCAGATCTACAGATTGAGAGTTATCCAGGTGCTAATTTTCGCCACATGCAGGCTTTATTTGAGATAGCCCACGTTCCGTGGGATTTGGTGGTTCAGAATGTGGTCATTGCAGCCGGCATTAACGCCAAAGCTCAGAACATTAAAGAAACTGCAGTTAAACAGCTCCAGCGGGCTCTGAAGATGGCTAAACACAGATTTCCATCTGCTGTCATCTGGGTTCCCTTGGTTAATTTTTCTGGTAACTTATCTGCAATGGAGCAGAACAACATGAAACTACTAAATCAGCATATTAAAAAAAAAAAATGAGACACATCCCCCTGCTGGAGGACTCGCATTTTGCAACAGAAAAAGATGCAATTCACTGGACCGAGGACACGGCCAGAGCAATGTTGGAACATTGGAGGTATTTTTTAAAGTGGAATACCCACTAAGTCCATTCAGGGTAGAGTGTGTAAGGGGACAGCCCTTTATGGCCCCACAATATCATGGTTTTGACTGAAAAGTGATGCCCTGACAGAACAACAAGGTGACCTCCTCAAAAACGGTTTAACTTTTATTTCCATAGATAACTTTTTAAAAAAAATACAGACCCAAAACACAAGACTGTATTGATCATGTTTCCTGTTCTTTGTGGGATTAACATTTGGTGGGACAAACCGAAACTTTTGTTAGCACAAGAAAGTGACAACATAAATATAATATTGCTCATAATGGATAGGTGCATAACCCACTGGTGGAGCATTTTCTCATGACCCAGGGTTTTTCTTTATGGTGAACAGTGTGAGAGATTTTGTTATCATTGTTACTGTTATTATGGCTATTGTTCTTATGGTTCTTATTACTGTTTTATGATGATTATTATTATTACTTTAACCCTACCCCTGGTACTGTTTCTAACCCTAACCTTTAGTTTAATCTGAACCCTAATCCCAACCCTTAATCAGTTATTAGAAATTTAAATAATCTTAAACATAAAGCAATAACATGGTTGGAAGGAAAAGGTTTTGTTTCACGTGTCTTTTTGCCTGGTTAGCAGTATGCATGCAGGGAGGAGGTGATGGGCAGGTTTGGTGTGAAGGAAAGGAATCTGGAGGGACAGATGGTGGTGGACTTTGCGAAGAGGATGGAAATGGCTGTAGTCAACACTTACTTCCAGAAGAGAGAGGAACATAGAGTGACATACAGAAGTGGAGGTAGGAGTACTCAGGTGGACTACATCCTATGTAGACGAGGTCATTTGAGAGAGGTTAATGGCTGCAAAGTGGTGGTAGGAGAGAGTGTAGCCAGACAGCACCGCATGGTGGTGTGTAAGATGACTCTGGAGGTCAGGAAGAAGAAGAGAGGGAAAACAGAAAAGAAGACCAAGTGGTGGAAGCTACAGAATGAAGAAACTTGTGAGGAATTTAGGCAGAAGTTGAGGCAGGTCCTGGGTGGTCAGGATGAGCTTCCAGAGGACTGGGAAACTACAGCAGAGATTATCAGGGAAACAGGTAGGAAGGTGCTAGGTGTGTCATCTGGAAAGAGGAAAGACGGTAAAGAGACTTGGTGGTGGAATGAGGAAGTACAGGAATGCGTCCAGAGGAAGAGGTTGGCTAAAAGGAAGTGGGATGTAGAAAGGACTGAGGAAGGTAGACAGGAGTACAAGGAAGCGCAGCGTAAAGTGAAGAGAGAGGTGGCAAAGGCCAAACAGAAAGCTTACGATGAGCTATATGACAGGTTAGACACAAAGGAAGGAGAGAAGGACTTGTACAGGCTAGCCAGACAGAGAGACAGAGATGGGAAGGACGTGCAACAGATAAGGGTGATTAAGGACAGAGATGGAAAGGTGCTAACAACCCAAGAGAGTGTACAGAAAAGATGGAAGGAGTATTTTGAGGAGCTGATGAACGAGGAAAATGACAGGGAAAGAAGGGAGGAAGATGTGGTTGTTGTGGAGCAGGAAGTAGCAGAGATTGGAAAGGATGAGGTTAGGAAGGCTCTGAAAAGGATGAAGAGCGGAAAGGCCGTTGGTCCTGATGACGTACCTGTGGAGGTATGGAAGTGCCTAGGAGAGACAGCAGTGGAATTTCTAACAAGGTTGTTCAATAGGATTTTAGAGAGTGAGAAGATGCCTGAGGAATGGAGGAGAAGCGTTCTGGTCCCAATCTTTAAGAACAAGGGTGACACGCAGAACTGCAGCAACTATAGAGGAATAAAGTTGATGAGCCACACAATGAAGCTGTGGGAAAGAGTAGTGGAAGCCAGGCTTAGGAAGAAGGTGGAGATTTGTGAGCAGCAGTATGGTTTCATGCCCCGTAAGAGCACCACTGATGCCATTTTTGCTTTGAGAATGTTGATGGAAAAGTACAGAGAAGGTCAGAAGGAGCTGCATTGTGTGTTCGTAGATTTAGAGAAGGCGTATGACAGGGTGCCGAGGGAGGAGCTGTGGTACTGTATGAGGTCGTCTGGAGTGGCAGAAAAGTATGTCAGAGTAGTTCAGGACATGTATGAGAGAAGTATGACGGTGGTGAGATGTGCTGTAGGTCAGACAGAGGAGTTCAAGGTGGAGGTGGGACTACACCAAGGATCAGCTTTGAGTCCTTTTTTGTTTGCTATGCTGATGGACAGGCTGACAGACGAGGTAAGACAGGAATCTCCCTGGACAATGATGTTTGCGGATGACATTGTAATTTGCAGTGAGAGTAGAGAGCAGGTGGAGGAACAGCTAGAGAGGTGGAGGTTTGCTCTGGAAAGAAGAGGTATGAAGGTCAGTCGTAGTAAGACAGAATACATGTGTCTGAACGAGAGGGATCAAGGTAGAAGCGTTAGGTTACAGGGGACTGAGGTGAAGAAGGTGCAGGAGTTTAAGTACTTGGGGTCAACAGTTCAGTGTGATGGGGATTGTGGAAAAGAGGTGAAGAGGCGAGTGCAGGCAGGTTGGAGCGGTTGGAGGAAAGTGTCAGGAGTGTTGTGTGACAGAAGAGTGCCAGCAAGACTCAAAGGAAAGGTGTACAAGACAGTGGTGAGACCAGCTCTGCTCTATGGGTTAGAGACGGTAGCTAGATCTCACCACTAGGGGGAGAAGATGGCGCCTGTGTTCGGCAATGCCTCTGCTCGTCTCATGTTATGTAGAGTGATAGTGATTGTTTTTACTATGTATGTGATCATGTCAGCCCGATTAACAAACGGATATGTTGCTGCTTTGCGGACCTATGGCCGGGACTTTCTCCTTCAAATCAAAGAGCAAATGGAGTCTGTCTTTGAAACATGGGACAGCTACAAGCAAACATTTCCTCCACCATTTATTTGTGCGGCTGGCCTGTCAGATGTACTATATCTGCCTCGACCTCCAAGGAAAAGGAGAAAGCAGAGGAAAAGAGGTCTTAGGGCTGGACTCCAGGTAAAGTGCAGACGAGCCTTACACTTGGAATTCACCGGCCCGGATCTGCGTTATGGGAAACGCGCAAGATGCCTGCGTCCGATTCCTCTTCAGGAGGCCTGCAGCGGCACAGCCTCGCCGCCGACATCGCCTGCTCGGATTACGTCGGCTACTGTCCTGGAGCCCCAACAATGCTGGCATTCTCACCACCGGATTACTGTACCGTCCCTCACTTCCGTGTTTTCACCGGTATATACTCAGCTTCCACCGCAGCGGACATCCGACTGGAAGTCACGTGACCGCTGGACTTGTCTGCTACCAATCCCGGTGCACCCCGCTGCCGCTTCGATAGTGACGTCACCACCAACAATACAACTTGGCTTGCTGAACACTCGCTCTATTGCCAACAAATCCTTCTCATTGACTGATCTCTTTTCAAGACAAAACCTTGATTTTATGTTTCTGACTGAGACTTGGCAAAAAGAGGAAGAGTTTATTCATTTAAACGAACTCTGTTTGGAGGGCTGTTCAGTCATCGGGAAGCCCCGCCCCTCTCGCCGTGGTGGGGGTGTGGCAGTTGTGTATAAGGACAACTACACATGCAAAGACATGAACACCCAAACGTTCTCATCTTTTGAATCTCTGTCATTCAAAGTTGATACGTCAGATCCATTTTATTGTGTTTTAGTCTACCGCCCCCCGGGTCCTGCTGCTCCCTTTTTACATGATTTTAGTGACTTTCTGTCTTCCATCATAAAACTGGAAAGGGTTTTAATACTAGGGGATTTTAACCTTCATATAAATGATTGTTCATCCTGTCCAGCAATGGAATTTTTATTTTTGACTGAAACCTTTAATTTTGAGCAACATGTCTCTGACCCCACCCATCAAAAGGGCAACACTTTGGACTTAGTTTTTTCTCTTGGCCTGAGCATTACTAATCTTTATGTGGAGGATGTACATATGAGTGATCATAGTGGTGTCTTCTTTGAGCTAAACGTCACTCCTGAACCTGTTTCCTCATGCATACTGTCTCAAAGGCGCATCATCACCGCCAACACTGATGGACGTTTTTCAGCGCTGTTTGACCCCCACTTATTTAAGGAATGTTCTGATGTTAACAATCTGATTGATCGTTTTAGTGATCACTGTGTCACAATCCTGGATCAGGTGGCTCCTGTCAAATCCAATTTATCAAAGAAAAAAGTGTGTCCCTGGATAAATGAAGCCATCCAAAATTTAAAGAGACAGTGTCGTCAAACTGAGCGTCTTTTAAAATCCACCAATCTCATGGTCCACAGACTGCATCTTAGGGATCTCGTGTCCTCATACAACGAGATGGTGAAAGATGCCAGATCTGACTACTTTCGCCAGCTAATATCCTCAAATAAGAAGAGCCCAAAAGTTTTGTTTGACACGATAAATTCTATTGTTGGTCCTGCAGCCCCAGTACCCCCTGTGTTCTGCAAAGCCGACTCCAATGAATTTCTCAAGTTCTTTGCAAATAAGACTAAGAAGATCAAAGAGCAGCTCCCACCTCCTTGTTGTGATGATGGTGTTGTGGTGGAGCCTGTTTCCCACAAATGGTCTACTTTTAGGCCTGTCACTCTGGAGGACATATCTGCTCTGTTGACCAAGTTGAAACCTTCTACTTGTCCATCTGATGTCATTCCTTCCAAACTCTTCTTAAAGGTGTTTGAGACCATCGGCCAAAGTGTCACTGAAATGATCAACCTTTCACTTTCCACTGGTGTTTTTCCAAACGCATTCAAACATGCCATAGTGGAGCCTCTGCTGAAAAAGTCTAATCTGGACCCATCAGTCTTCCAGAATTATAGACCCATCTCAAAGCTTCCATTTATCTCAAAGATTCTGGAAAAGGTGGTTGCTGAACAATTGTCAGAGTTCTTGGATAAAAGGAGCATCTATGACACTTTTCAGTCAGGTTTTCGTAAACATCACTCCACAGAGACAGCCCTGCTGAAGGTGTCCAGTGATATTTTGATGTCTGCTGATTCTGGCAGACACACGGTCCTTGTCTTACTAGATCTTTCATCAGCCTTTGACACGGTTGACCACCAGATCTTATTGGACAGATTGAGGGACCTGATTGGTTTGTCAGGGTCAGTTCTCCACTGGTTTTCCTCTTACTTATCCGGTCGGAATTTCAGTGTCATGGCCAACCACAAAATGTCTCAGTCAGTAGACTTACTGTGTGGGGTTCCCCAGGGCTCTGTTCTAGGCCCTGTTCTGTTTCTCCTATACATGATCCCTCTTGGAAAGATCATTCAGGATTTCAGTGATGTTTCCTACCATCTCTTTGCTGATGATATCCAGCTATATTGCTCTTTTAAGCCCTCCGAGACACACAAGCTGGATTCTCTGATGAACTGCTTGATGCAGATAAAACAATGGCTCTGTAAAAACTCTCTGCAACTAAACTCAGAGAAAACAGAAACCTTAGTTGTTGCCCCTGATGATGCTATACCAGGGATTAAGCAGCACTTGGGTTCTCTTGGCCAGGATGTCAAACCCAGCCTTAGAAATTTGGGTGTCATTTTTGACAAAGATATGTCGCTGGAGCAGCACTCCAAGCAGTTGATCAGGAACTGTTTCTTCCAGTTGAGGAACATTTCTAAGCTACGGAAGATGGTGTCATATGAAGATCTAGAACTTCTTATTCATGCCTTTGTTTCTACACGGCTACACTACTGTAACAGTCTGTTTTCCTGTCTGAATAAGAAGGAGCTGTCTCGCCTGCAGCTGATCCAGAACTCTGCTGCGAGGATCTTGACTCGCACCAAGAGAAGAGATCACATCTCCCCGATCCTCAAAGCTCTTCATTGGCTCCCGGTTGCTTACCGCTACCAATACAAAATTCTAGTTTTGACTTTTAGGGCCCTTCATTCCCAAGCTCCTCCATATGTTTGTGATCTGATCGCCCCTTACAGACCATCTCGTGCACTGAGGTCTGCGGATCAGAACCTGTTGATGGTCCCTCGCACACGGTTCCGAACTAGAGGAGAAAGATCCTTCCAGGCTGTTGCTCCCAAACTCTGGAATGAACTTCCATTGTCGCTACGTTCCCTGGACTCTGTGAATTCTTTTAAAAGTCAACTAAAAACTTTTTATTTTTGCAAAGCATTTTAACTGAAACTACTTTTATTGGGCTTGAGATGATTGTTTTTACATAGTTTATGCTTTTATATTTTATGTTTTTATGTTTTTATATGTGTATGTATACATATTTTAACCTGTGAAGCACCTTGTGACCTTTGTCTGCGAAAGGTGCTATACAAATAAAATTTACTTACTTACTTACTTACTTACAGTGAGACAGAGACAAGAGGCTGAGATGGAGGTAGCGGAGATGAAGATGTTGAGGTTCTCCTTAGGAGTGACCAGGTTAGACAGGATAAGGAACGAGTACATCAGAGGGACGGCTCATGTTGCCTGTGTCAGCGACAAAGTCAGAGAAGCCAGACTGAGATGGTTTGGACATGTTCAGAGGAGGGATAGTGGATATATTGGTAGAAGGATGTTGGAGATGGAGCTGCCTGGCAGGAGGGCAAGAGGACGGCCAAAGAGGAGATACATGGATGTCTTAACAGAGGACATGAAGTTGGCTAATGTTAGGGTAGAAGATGTCCATGATAGAGTGAGGTGGAAAAGGATGATTCGCTGTGGCGACCCCTGATGGGAAAAGCCGAAAGAGAAAGAAGAAGAAGCAGTATGCATGCAGGGGAGGGGCTTAGAACGCACAGGGCCCATGGCTCAGGACACGCAGGGCCCATGAGGCCGACGCGTGCTCCTTGGTAAGACAGTGTGAATAAAACAGCCACCTTTTGTCTCTCACTTCACTTTTACGCCTGTCCAGCCAAGTTGTAGCTGTTGTGGTGTGCATAGAGCCTGATGAAGGCAGAATTTGCCGAAACGCGTAGCGAGCACACTTTATTCTAATTTTGTATTGTTTATTTATTTATTTTTTTACATTTTTGTGAATAAAAACACTCATTTAAGTGGTTGTCCCGCTTTTTTCTTTTTTCAAAGTTTGCAAGTTTTTCTATTTTTGATTACATTCTTGCCTGGTGGAAAAACCGTAACACCTGCCATGCACTTCTACGACGGAGAGGAGGATGGAGGTGCTTGGACCACGGTGCGCTACGGGAGGAGACACTACAGAAATCCCCGTGCGCTCAGCTTTAATTACCGGGGCCGACCGGACCATAGGATGGACCGTGCATTTCCCGTCTCCGGCTGGAAGAGGGCGCCAAGGTTCCCAAATTTTGGCTGGAGTAGGGCTTCACCTTCAAATCCTAACTGGCCTGCGCCTCCTATGTACGACGGGTCCCGGCCTTATTTTCCACAGCCCCGCTCTTATGCAGCAGCGGTCCGGGGCTCACCTACCAGACGAGCGACAAGATTTGGACCCCCAGCAGATGTTAGGCAGGACCTCCGGCGACCTGCAGATGAAAGACTTGGACAGCTTATCCGCAAATTACATGCTGTAATTAAGATGGTGCATCACTTACAAAACGTGACCATCACGCCGGACAGACCAGAACCTCTGATGATTGCTCGCATAGTGGACTCATTAACCTCACTGATTAAACCCGCTGATCCCACGGATGATGTGTTAGACCTCATTGAGGGCAACGCAAAAAACTGGGGACAGAACACACTGCAGATCCTCCAGGATCACTACCAAAAGAGGCTGGAGAAACTTTTACAGGATCTCCCCGGTGATTTAACCCGAGATTGGAGGGAAGCCTTCATCGTGGCGACACGATGGGCTTGCAGAAATCTACCTCGGATCACGCAGGATGTTCTCGATCAGGCAGAGGCCCTGATCATCACCTGCAGATCAGACTCGGAGCGGCGAAGTCCAGCGGCTACGACACCACCCCCCGGCAGGGTCTGATAGCCGCCGGGGGCCGCGCACATCAGGAGGAAGAAAAAAGAGGACCCGTCAACCTGAGCGGGTCTCCATGAGCATTCAAGCTGAATGTTACGAGGCCACAAACCGATCAGTTGGAACTATGACGGACATGAGACCAGCTTGGCCTCCAGATGCAGTTCCAGCAGCCGCTGCCGAGAAGCAGCGTGGACCGCGAACGGCGACCCGCCGCCACCCCTTCGTGGCGCGTGAGGAATTTCTCCCTCAGATTGTGGGGATAACTTCACCCTCTGCTCCCAGACCGGCAGCACGGGCGCCACCTTCCCGAATTTCAGCACTGGACAGCTCCCAGGAGGAGGAAAGCTCCGATAGAGAGGAGAACCGCGGCGGGGAGGTTCTTCACGAGGAGGAGGAGGAGGAGGAGTTCGATAATGAATACGACAGCGAGGAAGATGGGGATGAGGCGGACACGGACGCTGACCCCCCAGCTTCAGGTAGTTCGGGGCTGGATCATATTGTAAGGCCTGGAGGGTTGAAAGATGGGGTAAACAACAAAAAATTGAATGAGGGTATTGAAGGGCTAGAGGAATGATCTGGGGAGAGCGCACGCACACCACCAAAGAGGACCCAAATTCTTGGCCACAATGACAATTTATTCCGATGGAAAAAACAGATGAATGGCCAAAAAGTTCCAGTTAAAAGACACTTAAAACAAGCATAAAATGCGTCTAAAAATTCTAGGCACGGATTAAAACAGTAAAACACGATAAAAATCCCAGGAACAGTTAAAAAGGATAAAAGAGACCTAAAAGTCCAAAGAACAGTTAAAACTGGTTTAAAAATGCAGCTCAAAGGGGGGAATCACTGATCCCAAACCAGGAGACGTATCTCTTCCCCCGACGCTGTTCCGAGGATCCCTCCAGTCATACACACAAAGACCTGGGGGGCGGGCTCCGTTCCGCCTCTGGGGTTTGTGACCGGCACTCCTCCGCGTCACCTCCAGCTGGCTCTCCTGGACACGCTGGAATCTGTGGAAACAGGCAAGCGGCAGCACGAAAAGCAATTCCTGATGCAGGCTGCCACTAGCCCTCCCACCTATTTCCACCAGTCTGCTGAAGCCCGTTCGGCTACTTACACACAGGCAGGGTCCCTGCCCTGCCCTTGCGTGTCGATCGCTCTGCAGACTGATGGTCCCAGCGCCCAGCGCTCTCAGAGTGTGTGTCCCGATCACAGCGAGTCTTCCCGACGTCTGGCGGTCCCGACGTCTGGCGGTCCCGGCGTCCCACTCGCGCCCCGCGTGCATGCGCCTGCTGTCGGTGTGCGACTGCCTTTGGCTTTCCTCCTCAGGACTTTTATAAGTCCCTCCTGATGAGGAGCAGGTGCGGTGGATCGGCGCGCTATGTTACAAGGGGGGTGTGTCCATAGAAAGCATGCAACAAACAGGTAGCACCACAAACATGCAAAAGAAAAACACCCTACAACATGCAATCCCCCCACATCATCACAATATTTCGGACAGCCCGGGTGTGACAGAATGCCAGGAGGACAGCGCATCTCCAGCTTCAGCGGAGGAACGCTGTATTACAGGGCTGGAGCTAGCAGGTGACGGTGCTGAGCCACCAGTAGCCCGTGTTGACTTACCTGCCCCAGAGCGGCAGGTTTTCAAGGTAAAGCGTCACCCTGAAACAAACAGAGAATTGATTGACTGGTTTCTGGAAGTGGAGAAAAGGTGTCTTATTGTTGGTGACTCAAATTTATCCAGAATCCCTGAATATTCCATCCCAGATCTACAGATTGAGAGGTGTCCAGGTGCTAATTTTCGCCACATGCAGGCTTTATTTGAGATAGCCCACGTTCCGTGGGATTTGGTGGTTCAGAATGTGGTCATTGCAGCCGGCATTAACGCCAAAGGTCAGAACATTAAAGAAACTGCAGTTAAACAGCTCCAGCGGGCTCTGAAGATGGCTAAACACAGATTTCCATCTGCTGTCATCTGGGTTCCCTTGGTTAATTTTTCTGGTAACTTATCTGCAATGGAGCAGAACAACATGAAACTACTAAATCAGCACATTAAAAAAAAATATGAGACACATCCCCCTGCTGGAGGACTCGCATTTTGCAACAGAAAAAGATGCAATTCACTGGACCGAGGACACGGCCAGAGCAATGTTGGAACATTGGAGGTATTTTTTAAAGTGGAATACCCACTGTGTTGTCTTGCTTATCTTAAAGTAAGCCAAGTCAGTCGTTGGGTTTCTATGACTTTTTATTTAACAGTCTCTTTAACGTACTACACAGTGCATGGCTATCAACCGCTTCCTAGCTCTCCGCTCGGGGCACTCCCCACGTGACCATTCGCTATGCATTCCGGGTAACACATGCATGCTGGGTAATGGAGTTCAACATTACTACTTCAATACACAACATCTTCCTCCTTTTAAAGAAAAACCTTTTTCTCTTTAGACCAAGCCTAGATAGTAAACATCTAAACCGTATGTATAAACAGTTTCTTACAAAACATTTTCAATAGAAACATTCTTATGCACTTTTTTTTTTTTTTTTTTTTTTTTGAACTTTCAGCAAGTCTCAATAAGCCTCTTTGGTGGCTGAACATGTCTCTTAGGTCTCAGTGATCTTGTCACGTCCAGAAAGTTGGTTGAATCTGAAAGTTTCGATCTATTAGGTGATGCAGACCCTGCTGTCAGACTCTCTTTTGGGTGTTCTTGATCTTCTGTTGTTGTTAGGTTTAAAGATGCACCAGAGTCCGGCAGGCTTGTATCCGTTACTGCAGTATTTTCTACCATAGGCTGAAGCTGCAGATCCGCACGGTTTCTTCTCAGAGACAGTCCACTCTCCAACTGGACCTTATAAGACCGTGGAGCCACCTCCTCTTGCACGTGTCCTTGTTGTCTCCAGTTTCCTGTGGAAGCATCTCTAAGACGTACCTTGTCTCCTGGCTTTAGGAAAGGCAGATGTTTAGCCTTTCGATCATACAGCCGCTTTTGCTTCATCTTCATTTCTTCTTTTGCCTTCCTGACTTTGTGTGCAGCCTTAGGGGTCAACAAGTCTTCATGTACTGGTAGGTTGGAGCGAATGCGCCTTCCCATCAGCATCTGAGCTGGTGACAATCCATTTTGCAGAGGTGTACTCCGGTAGATCAGAAGACTTTTTTGAAAGTCATCTCTGTCGTGTGCTTTTTTCAGTAGAGTCTTCACTGTCTTTACTGAGCTTTCCGCTAAGCCATTGGACTTTGGATAGTTTGGACTTGATGTTACGTGTCTAAACCCCCAATCTTTAGCAAAGTCAGCAAACTCACTGCTGGAAAACTGCGGTCCATTGTCTGAAAACAGTTCACACGGAACACCGTGTCTGGCAAACACACACTTCAGGAAACTAATCACTGCTTTACTTGATGTTGACTGCAGCGCTCCGACTTCAGGATAGTTCGAAAAGTAGTCTGTTACCACCACGTAACTTTTACCATTACAGTCAAACAAATCAGTTCCAACCTTATAGTAAGGTCTATGTGGAACTGGGTGAGACATCAGTGGCTCCGCTTGTTGTTTCGGCCTGTAAGTGCGGCAAAGTTCACATGAAGCTGTCGTCTGGCTGATGTCTTGGTTGATTCTAGGCCAGTACATTACATCCCTTGCTCTGCGTTTACACTTGACCTCTCCGAGGTGACCTTCATGTATCTTTTGAAGCATCTGCTTGCGCAGTGAGGTTGGAATGACAAACTTGCTTCCTTTTAAAACTATGTCGTCCACCACTGTGAGCTCTGCTCTGCAGTTCCAGAAATCTTGTATTTTTCCAGGGCATTCTTTTTTGTTTTCAGGCCATCCTTTGAGTATTGTTCTTTTCAGTTCTTTCATGATTTCATCTGCATTTGTCTCTGTTCGTATCTGTTCTGTTCGGTCAGCAGTTACCGGCAGAGATGTCAGAATCATGTCCACATATGCTTGTATTTCTGCTCCTTTTCCGCTGTCTTCTTTTTCATCTGTGTCCACTGCTCTAGACAAAGTGTCTGCTGTGTACATGTACTTTCCTTTTGTGTACATCATGTGCACGTCATATTTCTGCAGCCTGATTAACATCCGCTGTATCCTTACTGGACAATCACTCAGTGCTTTAGACATGATTGACACCAATGGTTTATGGTCGGTTTCCACTTCAAACGTTTGGCCATAAACATATTGATGGAACCGCTCACATGCATACATGCTGGCTAACAGTTCTTTTTCTATTTGAGCGTACCTGGACTCTGCACCTGTCAACGCTCTGGATGCGTAGGCTACAGGTAGCCACTGCTCATCGTGTTGCTGCAGCAGCACTGCTCCCAAGCCATGCTGTGACGCATCCGCTGAAATTCTGGTCCTCTTCTCTGGATCATAGAACTTTAGCACCGGTTCTTGTGTCAAAACCTCTTTCAGTTTCCGAAAACTTTGCTCTTGTTCATGAGACCAAATCCATTCATTTTTCTGTTCAAGAAGACTCCTAAGGGGTGTTGTCAGGGTTGCCAGTTGTGGGACAAACTTGGCGAGATAGGTTACCATCCCTAAGAACCGCCTAACTTCATCTTTGTTGGTTGGTCTTTCCATATTGTTTATAGCTGAAGTCTTTTTTGGGTCTGGCTTCACTCCCTGTTCACTAACAACATCTCCCACAAAGGTAAGTGTCTTCACTCCAAACTCACATTTGTCTTTATTTAGTTTCAGATTTACTTCTCTTGTCTTGTCCAACACTTGTCTCAGTCTTTTGTCATGTTCCTCTCGAGTAGTTCCCCAGACAATGATGTCATCCATCATGGTCTCTACTCCTGGTATGTGTTCATATATCATGTGTATAGTCTTGTGATAGACTTCAGGCGCAGATCTAATTCCATATGGTAGGCGAAGAAACCTGTACCTGCCTTCGGGCGTGTTGAATGTACAGAGTTTTGAGCTCTCTTCGTCTAACCTCAGCTGCCAAAATCCTGACGAGGCATCTAATTTACTGAACCATTTAGCTCCAGCAAACTGTGCCATGATTTCTTCCCTGGTTGGTAACTTGAAATGTTCTCTTCTGATTGCTTTGTTTAAGTCTCTTGGGTCTAAGCATGTTCTGAGAGCTCCTGTTTTCTTTTGAATGACTACCAGTGAGCTGACCCATTCAGTTGGTTCATCTATCTTTTTGATGACCTCAAGTTTTTCCATGCGTGCTAGCTCGTCCTTCAGTTTTTCTCGCAGCGCAAATGGAACTTTCCTACATGGATGCACGACAGGAGGGACACTTTTATCCACGCATATTCTATGCTCTCCAGGTAAACATCCTAGTCCTTCAAAGCAATCTTTGTACTCTTTCATGAGCGAGTCATTATCATTTGTCACTTCTGGTGATGTCACGACAAACACTCTTTTGACTAGGTTCAGCTTTACAGACGTGCTTAGCCCTAAAATCGGTTGCACCTTCTTATCCACGACGAGTAGTTGTGCTCGTATCTTCTGGTTTTTATGTTTAAATGTTGCAATGCAGCCTCCTTTTACAGGAACGCGTTCGCCTGTGTAGCCAGTCACCTTCGTTTTTATTGGATTAATTTTGCTCTTCACTGTCAGTGTTTTGTAATCCTCTATCGATAACAGATTTATTTGTGCACCCGTGTCAATCTTGAATGGAATTATTGTTTCATTCACTTCAAGTGGCACTATCCATTCTTCTTTTTCTGCTGTGCCTACATGCACCATATCCACAATGAACTCGTCTTCCTGTTCTTCCTCATCAACTGTGTGGACTTTTTGTCTTGTGGGAGCTTTACAACATTTAGCATAATGGTTGCTTTTCCCACAGTTGTTGCAAGATTTTCCATATGCAGGGCATGATCTTGGCTTGTGGCTGTTTCCACATTTGCCACATTTAAAACCTGCATGTTTCTCCTCTTGTTTAGGATATGTTTTACTTTTCTTTCTTTCTTTCTGTATTGCATGCACTGTTGTTTCATCTCTCCGAAGCTCTTTTGCTTGTGCTCTTGTGGTCTCTGCTGCTCGACACATAGAAACACACTTATCTAATGTAAGTCCAGTTTCTCTAAGCAGTCTTTCTCTTAGTCCATTATCGGCTGTACCGCAGACAATCCTGTCTCTCACCAGTGAGTCTCTCAGAGTCCCGAATTCACATGTTTTGCTTAATGTGTGAAGCTCTGCTAAGTATTGATCAAAAGGTATTCCTTGCTTTTGATCATGGGTGAAAAACTTGTACCTTTCAAAGGTCACATTCTGAGTGGGTACAAAATACTCTTCAAATTTTGTCATTAGTTCTGCCAGAGTCAGGTTAGCTTCATCCAGCTGAAAGCTGTTAAATATATCCAAAGCATCTTCTCCAATAACATGCAATAGGATATTAGCCTTAAGTTTTTCATCACCGTTCCCTGCTCCACTTGCTGCCAAATAAATGTTAAATCTTTGCTTGAAACGTTTCCAGTTGTCAGCAAGATTGCCTGTCAATTGCATGGAAGTGGGCGGACTTAGCTTATC
Source organism: Oryzias latipes (assembly GCF_053564925.1). Taxonomy (NCBI): domain Eukaryota; kingdom Metazoa; phylum Chordata; class Actinopteri; order Beloniformes; family Adrianichthyidae; genus Oryzias; species Oryzias latipes. The sequence goes on from NC_136238.1 coordinate 966,482, forward strand.
CATGGCGAGTCGGGGTATTTGGGCATCCACAGTCCTCTGCTGCTGTGCGTTATTCACCAAATCAGGAACAAAATCCTCTTCTGTTTGTTCAATTTCTCCCTCGGCTCCCGCTTCACTGTCACTGCTGCTCGTAGCCATCACTCGATGTAGCACACGCTGTCAGCCTGTTGCTCCTCGGCATGTTTTCACTCACAAGAATTTTTCTCTTTAATCTTGCTGCTCACTTCTGACACCATGTGTTGTCTTGCTTATCTTAAAGTAAGCCAAGTCAGTCGTTGGGTTTCTATGACTTTTTATTTAACAGTCTCTTTAACGTACTACACAGTGCATGGCTATCAACCGCTTCCTAGCTCTCCGCTCGGGGCACTCCCCACGTGACCATTCGCTATGCATTCCGGGTAACACATGCATGCTGGGTAATGGAGTTCAACATTACTACTTCAATACACAACACCCACTAAGTCCATTCAGGGTAGAGTGTGTAAGGGGACAGCCCTTTATGGCCCCACAATATCATGGTTTTGACTGAAAAGTGATGCCCTGACAGAACAACAAGGTGACCTCCTCAAAAACGGTTTAACTTTTATTTCCATAGATAACTTTTAAAAAAAAATACAGACCCAAAACACAAGACTGTATTAATCATGTTTCCTGTTCTTTGTGGGATTAACATTTGGTGGGACAAACCGAAACTTTTGTTAGCACAAGAAAGTGACAACATAAATATAATATTGCTCATAATGGATAGGTGCATAACCCACTGGTGGAGCATTTTCTCATGACCCAGGGTTTTTCTTTATGGTGAACAGTGTGAGAGATTTTGTTATCATTGTTACTGTTATTATGGCTATTGTTCTTATGGTTCTTATTACTGTTTTATGATGATTATTATTATTACTTTAACCCTACCCCTGGTCCTGTTTCTAACCCTAACCTTTAGTTTAATCTGAACCCTAATCCCAACCCTTAATCAGTTATTAGAAATTTAAATCATCTTAAACATAAAGCAATAACATGGTTGGAAGGAAAAGGTTTTGTTTCACGTGTCTTTTTGCCTGGTTAGCAGTATGCATGCAGGGGAGGGGCTTAGAACGCACAGGGCCCATGGCTCAGGACACGCAGGGCCCATGAGGCCGACGCGTGCTCCTTGGTAAGACAGTGTGAATAAAACAGCCACCTTTTGTCTCTCACTCCACTTTTACGCCTGTCCAGCCAAGTTGTAGCTGTTGTGGTGTGCATAGAGCCTGATGAAGGCAGAATTTGCCGAAACGCGTAGCGAGCACACTTTATTCTAATTTTGTATTGTTTATTTATTTATTTTTTTACATTTTTTTTGAATAAAAACACTCATTTAAGTGGTTGTCCCGCTTTTTTCTTTTTTCAAAGTTTGCAAATTTTTCTATTTTTGATTACATTCTTGCCTGGTGGAAAACCGTAACACCTGCCATGCACTTCTACGACGGAGAGGAAGATGGAGGTGCTTGGACCACGGTGCGCTACGGGAGGAGACACTACAGAAATCCCCGTGCGCTCAGCTTTAATTACCGGGGCCGACAGGACCATAGGATGGACCGTGCATTTCCCGTCTCCGGCTGGAAGAGGGCGCCAAGGTTCCCAAATTTTGGCTGGAGTAGGGCTTCACCTTCAAATCCTAACTGGCCTGCGCCTCCTATGTACGACGGGTCCCGGCCTTATTTTCCACAGCCCCGCTCTTATGCAGCAGCGGTCCGGGGCTCACCTACCAGACGAGCGACAAGATTTGGACCCCCAGCAGATGTTAGGCAGGACCTCCGGCGACCTGCAAATGAAAGACTTGGACAGCTTATCCGCAAATTACATGCTGTAATTAAGATGGTGCATCACTTACAAAACGTGACCATCACGCCGGACAGACCAGAACCTCTGATGATCGCTCGCATAGTGGACTCATTAACCTCACTGATTAAACCCGCTGATCCCACGGATGATGTGTTAGACCTCATTGAGGGCAACGCAAAAAACTGGGGACAGAACACACTGCAGATCCTCCAGGATCACTACCAAAAGAGGCTGGAGAAACTTTTACAGGATCTCCCCGGTGATTTAACCCGAGATTGGAGGGAAGCCTTCATCGTGGCGACACGATGGGCTTGCAGAAATCTACCTCGGATCACGCAGGATGTTCTCGATCAGGCAGAGGCCCTGATCATCACCTGCAGATCAGACTCGGAGCGGCGAAGTCCAGCGGCTACGACACCACCCCCCGGCAGGGTCTGATAGCCGCCGGGGGCCGCGCACATCAGGAGGAAGAAAAAAGAGGACCCGTCAACCTGAGCGGGTCTCCATGAGCATTCAAGCTGAATGTTACGAGGCCACAAACCGATCAGTTGGAACTATGACGGACATGGGACCAGCTTGGCCTCCAGATGCAGTTCCAGCAGCCGCTCCCGAGAAGCAGCGTGGACCGCGAACGGCGACCCGCCGCAACCCCTTCGTGGCGCGTCAAGTCAAGTCAAGTCAACTTTATTTATAAAGCGCTTTTAAAACAGCAGAAGCTGACCAAAGTGCTTAACAATGCAGAATAAAACAAAACAACAAACTAAAACAGAATAAAATCAATAAGAAATCGATACATTAAATAAAAATACATAAAACCAATAAAAATAAATTTATAAAACCAATAAAAACATCAACTCATACTGAGTTAAAAGCCAGGGAGAAAAGGTGAGTTTTTAACTTGGATTTAAAATCATTCAGTGAACGGGCCTGCCTAACCTGCATAGGGAGTGCATTCCACAAGCTGGGGCCAGCAACAGCAAATGCTCTATCCCCTCTGAGTTTCCGCCGTGTCCTTGGCACATCTAGGAGCAGCTGGTCAGCTGATCTAAGTGAGCGGGAAGGGAAATGCAGGTGTAGCAGCTCAGAGAGGTAGGGCGGAGCCAGACCATTTAAAGACTTAAAAACAAATAAAAGAATTTTAAAACGAACTCTAAAATGGACAGGCAGCCAGTGGAGAGAAGCCAGAACTGGTGTAATATGCTCTCTCTTCCACGTTCCAGTTAACAAGCGTGCAGCAGCGTTCTGCACCAGCTGGAGACGGGACAAGGATGAGTGAGGGGTACCAAAGTAAAGGGAGTTACAGTAATCCAGCCGAGTTGTAACAAAGGCGTGGATTACTGTCTCAAAGTGCTTTCTTGATAAAAATGATTTGACTTTGGCAAGCTGCCTTAACTGAAAGAAGCTGGATCTCACCACTGAACTGATCTGCCTGTCCAAATTAAAACCAGTGTCCATCTTCACTCCTAAATTTGTGACTGTGGATTTCACCGATTGAGTGAGAGAGCCCAGAGCTATTGGGTGTGACTCACTGTTGCCACTGGGACCAAAGACAATCACCTCTGTCTTTTCCTCATTGAGGTGGAGAAAATTCAGAGCCATCCAGATTTTCAATTCCTCCAAGCACTTAATTAAAGGGCTGATGGAGTGGGCATCCTTCTTTGTTATTGGGACGTATATCTGGGTATCATCCGCATAGCAATGAAAAGCACAGTTATGCTTTCTAAGAATGGAACCCAGGGGGAGTAAGTAAAGGGAGAAAAGCAGAGGCCCAAGGACTGAACCCTGCGGGACCCCATACAGTAGAGGAGCAGAGGAAGATTGAACATTATTGAGGTTTACACAAAATGTTCTATCTTCTAGATATGACCTGAACCACTGCAGAGCAGTGCCACGGATGCCTACAAGTTGCTGTAACCGGGAGATCAAGATGTTGTGATCCAGTGTGTCGAAGGCAGCCGTAAGATCCAGTAGTACCAGAACCACATGGTCCCCAGCATCTGTAGCTAAGAGGATGTCGTTAAACACCCTAAGCAGAGCTGACTCGGTGCTGTGAAGAGATTTGAAGCCAGACTGGAAAACCTCAAGGTTGCCATTTTCATCTAAAAAATCCTTCAATTGAACATACACAATTTTTTCCAGAATCTTTGAGAGGAAAGGAAGTTTAGAAATGGGTCTAAAATTGGACAGCACAGAGGGATCCAGGTTAGGCTTCTTTATCAATGGCTGTACTGTAGCATGTTTACAGTTTCTAGGAAACACACCAGAGGAAAGGCTGCCGTTTACAACAGCAAGAACTGCAGGTCCCAGAGTAGTGATAACCTCTTTAAATAATCGGGGTGGAATCGCATCAGAGGGGGAACCTGAGGGCTTCAGGTGTTTCACAGTCTCATATAAAACAGACAGAGTCACTGGTTCAAACTGGTCAAAGGTTACAGGGCAGGACACAACAACAGAGGGGTCAAATCCAGGTGGTGATATGAGGGCCCTGACATTATTCACCTTGTCCACAAAAAACCTAAGGAAGGTTTCACATTTCTCCAGCGTAGGTTGGACATAGACAGACTTGGGGGCGTTGAGAGCTGCATCTATGGTGCTAAACAGGACACGGGGCTTGTGTCGGTTTAACAGGATAACATTTGACAGATGCTCCCTTTTTGCCTCTTTTACAGTAGCCTGATAATGACACCAGCTGGCCTTCAACATCTGTAGTGACACCTGTAGCTTGTCCTTTTTAAACTTCCGTTCAGCTTTTCTGCACTCACGTCTAGCAGCACGAGTTACGTTGTTCAACCACGGCTCAGTTTTAACTTTTGGCTGCCTGGATTTAAGTGGAACCACTGCATCCAGTACTGTCAGGCAGGTGGAGTGTAACCAGGAGCTGAGCTCATCTGTACTAGAACATGTGGACTGAGGGATGACACTGGTTTGATTAAAAGAAGAAGAGAAAAGAGCTGCAGTGGAAGGTTTGATGATACGGACCCACCGAGCCGGAGCTGGAGGCCTACAGGGGCTACAGGGCAGAGTGATGTCAAATAAAACAGGCATATGATCTGAAAACACTGCATCGCATATCACCAGGTTAGAAACAGAGAGTCCATATGTTAGCACCAGATCAAGTGTGTGTCCACGTTCCTGCGTGGGTTCAGACACATGCTGAACAAGATTAAAAGAGTCAATAAGACTTAAAAAGTCCTTAGACATTGTATGGTCTGGACAGCACACATGTATATTAAAATCTCCAACAATAAGAACTCGGTCATATTTAAGCAGGATTTCAGCCAGCAGCCCAGAGAATTCATTTAAGAAGTCCTTGTTGTATTTTGGTGGACGATAAACCACTGCACACAGCACCGGTGGAGAGCAGCCCAGTTCAAAAAGTTCAAGTTCAAAGCTGGACAAAGAGACCAGCAGAGACGGAGGGAGACATTTATATGCAGATTTATAAATGGTGGCGATTCCTCCTCCTCGGCCTGATGTGCGCGGGGAGTTGAAATAATCACAGTCCGGCGGTAAAAGTTCAGAAAACGCGCTGGACTCACCGACGTTCAGCCACGTCTCCGTCAGACAAAGGAAATCCAAGCCCTGAGAGGCGAAAAAATCCTTCAGGATGAAAGTTTTGTTTGCCAGGGACCTAGTGTTCACCAGGCCAAATCTGGCGGGGGGTGGTGGGGCCGGGGTGTTGATGGTCCGGCTGGCCCGGGGGAGCGGCCGTAAGCTCTCCAGGTTCACCCCGCGCTGCCTGGGGCGAGGAGAACAGGGACCGCGAGGCTGGAACAGCTGCTCTGAGCCGGCGACAGGTAACAGCCAGGTGCTGACAGGCTCCAATGAGCGCCGGGAAGGAAAGAGTCGATGAACCGGTCCAAAGTCATCCAACGAGGCCACCGCAGAGCGCCTCAGACAGGTCGTCAGCATCCGCTTCAGATTCGCCAGCTTACCCCCGCGTTTTCCCCGATAACGACGACGACGGCGTTTCCTCCGCTGAAACGTCACTGAGGTGCGGCACAGGTAGACAGGCACCTCGGACAGCAACGGGTGCGGCGTCTCCTGACCATCGTGTCTAAACTGCACCAGCTTTGGTGGAAAAAAGCTCAGATCCAGGAGCGTTTGGCGATCATACACCAGTAAAGAGTTGATGTTTTTAATGACAGTTGTCAGAAGTAGCACAAACACAAACAAAAATACCGCTGACAGACGGCAGGCCGTGCACACAGGCGCCATCTTGGTGTCAAGCAGTCAGCATGAGGAATTTCTCCCTCAGATTGTGGGGATAACTTCACCCTCTGCTCCCAGACCGGCAGCACGGGCGCCACCTTCCCGAATTTCAGCACTGGACAGCTCCCAGGAGGAGGAAAGCTCCGATAGAGAGGAGAACCGCGGCGGGGAGGTTCTTCACGAGGAGGAGGAGGAGTTCGATAATGAATACGACATGCAGCGAGGAAGATGGGGATGAGGCGGACACGGACGCTGACCCCCCAGCTTCAGGTAGTTCGGGGCTGGATCATATTTCGGACAGCCCGGGTGTGACAGAATGCCAGGAGGACAGCGCATCTCCAGCTTCAGCGGAGGAACGCTGTATTACAGGGCTGGAGCTAGCAGGTGACGGTGCTGAGCCACCAGTAGCCCGTGTTGACTTACCTGCCCCAGAGCGGCAGGTTTTCAAGGTAAAGCGTCACCCTGAAACAAACAGAAAATTGATTGACTGGTTTCTGGAAGTGGAGAAAAGGTGTCTTATTGTTGGTGACTCAAATTTATCCAGAATCCCTGAATATTCCATCCCAGATCTACAGATTGAGAGGTGTCCAGGTGCTAATTTTCGCCACATGCAGGCTTTATTTGAGATAGCCCACGTTCCGTGGGATTTGGTGGTTCAGAATGTGGTCATTGCAGCCGGCATTAACGCCAAAGGTCAGAACATTAAAGAAACTGCAGTTAAACAGCTCCAGCGGGCTCTGAAGATGGCTAAACACAGATTTCCATCTGCTGTCATCTGGGTTCCCTTGGTTAATTTTTCTGGTAACTTATCTGCAATGGAGCAGAACAACATGAAACTACTAAATCAGCATATTAAAAAAAAATATGAGACACATCCCCCTGCTGGAGGACTCGCATTTTGCAACAGAAAAAGATGCAATTCACTGGACCGAGGACACGGCCAGAGCAATGTTGGAACATTGGAGGTATTTTTTAAAGTGGAATACCCACTAAGTCCATTCAGGGTAGAGTGTGTAAGGGGACAGCCCTTTATGGCCCCACAATATCATGGTTTTGACTGAAAAGTGATGCCCTGACAGAACAACAAGGTGACCTCCTCAAAAACGGTTTAACTTTTATTTCCATAGATAACTTTTTAAAAAAATACAGACCCAAAACACAAGACTGTATTAATCATGTTTCCTGTTCTTTGTGGGATTAACATTTGGTGGGACAAACCGAAACTTTTGTTAGCACAAGAAAGTGACAACATAAATATAATATTGCTCATAATGGATAGGTGCATAACCCACTGGTGGAGCATTTTCTCATGACCCAGGGTTTTTCTTTATGGTGAACAGTGTGAGAGATTTTGTTATCATTGTTACTGTTATTATGGCTATTGTTCTTATGGTTCTTATTACTGTTTTATGATGATTATTATTATTACTTTAACCCTACCCCTGGTCCTGTTTCTAACCCTAACCTTTAGTTTAATCTGAACCCTAATCCCAACCCTTAATCAGTTATTAGAAATGTAAATCATCTTAAACATAAAGCAATAACATGGTTGGAAGGAAAAGGTTTTGTTTCACGTGTCTTTTTGCCTGGTTAGCAGTATGCATGCAGGGGAGGGGCTTAGAACGCACAGGGCCCATGGCTCAGGACACGCAGGGCCCATGAGGCCGACGCGTGCTCCTTGGTAAGACAGTGTGAATAAAACAGCCACCTTTTGTCTCTCACTTCACTTTTACGCCTGTCCAGCCAAGTTGTAGCTGTTGTGGTGTGCATAGAGCCTGATGAAGGCAGAATTTGCCGAAACGCGTAGCGAGCACACTTTATTCTAATTTTGTATTGTTTATTTATTTATTTTTTTTACATTTTTGTGAATAAAAACACTCATTTAAGTGGTTGTCCCGCTTTTTTCTTTTTTTCTTTTTTCAAAGTTTGCAAGTTTTTCTATTTTTGATTACATTCTTGCCTGGTGGAAAAACCGTAACACCTGCCATGCACTTCTACGACGGAGAGGAGGATGGAGGTGCTTGGACCACGGCGCGCTACGGGAGGAGACACTACAGAAATCCCCGTGCGCTCAGCTTTAATTACCGGGGCCGACCGGACCATAGGATGGACCGTGCATTTCCCGTCTCCGGCTGGAAGAGGGCGCCAAGGTTCCCAAATTTTGGCTTGAGTAGGGCTTCACCTTCAAATCCTAACTGGCCTGCGCCTCCTATGTACGACGGGTCCCGGCCTTATTTTCCACAGCCCCGCTCTTATGCAGCAGCGGTCCGGGGCTCACCTACCAGACGAGCGACAAGATTTGGACCCCCAGCAGATGTTAGGCAGGACCTCCGGCGACCTGCAGATGAAAGACTTGGACAGCTTATCCGCAAATTACATGCTGTAATTAAGATGGTGCATCACTTACAAAACGTGACCATCACGCCGGACAGACCAGAACCTCTGATGATCGCTCGCATAGTGGACTCATTAACCTCACTGATTAAACCCGCTGATCCCACGGATGATGTGTTAGACCTCATTGAGGGCAACGCAAAAAACTGGGGACAGAACACACTGCAGATCCTCCAGGATCACTACCAAAAGAGGCTGGAGAAACTTTTACAGGATCTCCCCGGTGATTTAACCCGAGATTGGAGGGAAGCCTTCATCGTGGCGACACGATGGGCTTGCAGAAATCTACCTCGGATCACGCAGGATGTTCTCGATCAGGCAGAGGCCCTGATCATCACCTGCAGATCAGACTCGGAGCGGCGAAGTCCAGCGGCTACGACACCACCCCCCGGCAGGGTCTGATAGCCGCCGGGGGCCGCGCACATCAGGAGGAAGAAAAAAGAGGACCCGTCAACCTGAGCGGGTCTCCATGAGCATTCAAGCTGAATGTTACGAGGCCACAAACCGATCAGTTGGAACTATGACGGACATGACACCAGCTTGGCCTCCAGATGCAGTTCCAGCAGCCGCTGCCGAGAAGCAGCGTGGACCGCGAACGGCGACCCGCCGCAACCCCTTCGTGGCGCGTGAGGAATTTCTCCCTCAGATTGTGGGGATAACTTCACCCTCTGCTCCCAGACCGGCAGCACGGGCGCCACCTTCCCGAATTTCAGCACTGGACAGCTCCCAGGAGGAGGAAAGCTCCGATAGAGAGGAGAACCGCGGCGGGGAGGTTCTTCACGAGGAGGAGGAGGAGGAGTTCGATAATGAATACGACAGCGAGGAAGATGGGGATGAGGCGGACACGGACGCTGACCCCCCAGCTTCAGGTAGTTCGGGGCTGGATCATATTGTAAGGCCTGGAGGGTTGAAAGATGGGGTAAACAACAAAAAATTGAATGAGGGTATTGAAGGGCTAGAGGAATGATCTGGGGAGAGCGCACGCACACCACCAAAGAGGACCCAAATTCTTGGCCACAATGACAATTTATTCCGATGGAAAAAACATATGAATGGCCAAAAAGTTCCAGTTAAAAGACACTTAAAACAAGCATAAAATGCGTCTAAAAATTCTAGGCACGGATTAAAACAGTAAAACACGATAAAAATCCCAGGAACAGTTAAAAAGGATAAAAGAGACCTAAAAGTCCAAAGAACAGTTAAAACTGGTTTAAAAATGCAGCTCAAAGGGGGGAATCACTGATCCCAAACCAGGAGACGTCTCTCTTCCCCCGACGCTGTTCCGAGGATCCCTCCAGTCATACGCACAAAGACCTGGGGGGCGGGCTCCGTTCCGCCTCTGGGGTTTGTGACCGGCACTCCTCCGCGTCACCTCCAGCTGGCTCTCCTGGACACGCTGGAATCTGTGGAAACAGGCAAGCGGCAGCACGAAAAGCAATTCCTGATGCAGGCTGCCACTAGCCCTCCCACCTATTTCCACCAGTCTGCTGAAGCCCGTTCGGCTACTTACACACAGGCAGGGTCCCTGCCCTGCCCTTGCGTGTCGATCGCTCTGCAGACTGATGGTCCCAGCGCTCTCAGAGTGTGTGTCCCGATCACAGCGAGTCTTCCCGACGTCTGGCGGTCCCGGCGTCCCACTCGCGCCCCGCGTGCATGCGCCTGCTGTCGGTGTGCGACTGCCTTTGGCTTTCCTCCTCAGGACTTTTATAAGTCCCTCCTGATGAGGAGCAGGTGCGGTGGATCGGCGCGCTATGTTACAAGGGGGGTGTGTCCATAGAAAGCATGCAACAAACAGGTAGCACCACAAACATGCAAAAGAAAAACACCCTACAACATGCAATCCCCCCACATCATCACAATATTTCGGACAGCCCGGGTGTGACAGAATGCCAGGAGGACAGCGCATCTCCAGCTTCAGCGGAGGAACGCTGTATTACAGGGCTGGAGCTAGCAGGTGACGGTGCTGAGCCACCAGTAGCCCGTGTTGACTTACCTGCCCCAGAGCGGCAGGTTTTCAAGGTAAAGCGTCACCCTGAAACAAACAGAGAATTGATTGACTGGTTTCTGGAAGTGGAGAAAAGGTGTCTTATTGTTGGTGACTCAAATTTATCCAGAATCCCTGAATATTCCATCCCAGATCTACAGATTGAGAGGTGTCCAGGTGCTAATTTTCGCCACATGCAGGCTTTATTTGAGATAGCCCACGTTCCGTGGGATTTGGTGGTTCAGAATGTGGTCATTGCAGCCGGCATTAACGCCAAAGGTCAGAACATTAAAGAAACTGCAGTTAAACAGCTCCAGCGGGCTCTGAAGATGGCTAAACACAGATTTCCATCTGCTGTCATCTGGGTTCCCTTGGTTAATTTTTCTGGTAACTTATCTGCAATGGAGCAGAACAACATGAAACTACTAAATCAGCATATTAAAAAAGAAATATGAGACACATCCCCCTGCTGGAGGACTCGCATTTTGCAACAGAAATAGATGCAATTCACTGGACCGAGGACACGGCCAGAGCAATGTTGGAACATTGGAGGTATTTTTTAAAGTGGAATACCCACTAAGTCCATTCAGGGTAGAGTGTGTAAGGGGACAGCCCTTTATGGCCCCACAATATCATGGTTTTGACTGAAAAGTGATGCCCTGACAGAACAACAAGGTGACCTCCTCAAAAACGGTTTAACTTTTATTTCCATAGATAACTTTTTAAAAAAATACAGACCCAAAACACAAGACTGTATTAATCATGTTTCCTGTTCTTTGTGGGATTAACATTTGGTGGGACAAACCGAAACTTTTGTTAGCACAAGAAAGTGACAACATAAATATAATATTGCTCATAATGGATAGGTGCATAACCCACTGGTGGAGCATTTTCTCATGACCCAGGGTTTTTCTTTATGGTGAACAGTGTGAGAGATTTTGTTATCATTGTTACTGTTATTATGGCTATTGTTCTTATGGTTCTTATTACTGTTTTATGATGATTATTATTATTACTTTAACCCTACCCCTGGTCCTGTTTCTAACCCTAACCTTTAGTTTAATCTGAACCCTAATCCCAACCCTTAATCAGTTATTAGAAATTTAAATAATCTTAAACATAAAGCAATAACATGGTTGGAAGGAAAAGGTTTTGTTTCACGTGTCTTTTTGCCTGGTTAGCAGTATGCATGCAGGGGAGGGGCTTAGAACGCACAGGGCCCATGGCTCAGGACACGCAGGGCCCATGAGGCCGACGCGTGCTCCTTGGTAAGACAGTGTGAATAAAACAGCCACCTTTTGTCTCTCACTTCACTTTTACGCCTGTCCAGCCAAGTTGTAGCTGTTGTGGTGTGCATAGAGCCTGATGAAGGCAGAATTTGCCGAAACGCGTAGCGAGCACACTTTATTCTAATTTTGTATTGTTTATTTATTTATTTTTTTACATTTTTGTGAATAAAAACACTCATTTAAGTGGTTGTCCCGCTTTTTTCTTTTTTCAAAGTTTGCAAGTTTTTCTATTTTTGATTACATTCTTGCCTGGTGGAAAAACCGTAACACCTGCCATGCACTTCTACGACGGAGAGGAGGATGGAGGTGCTTGGACCACGGCGCTACGGGAGGAGACACTACAGAAATCCCCGTGCGCTCAGCTTTAATTACCGGGGCCGACCTGACCATAGGATGGACCGTGCATTTCCCGTCTCCGGCTGGAAGAGGGCGCCAAGGTTCCCAAATTTTGGCTGGAGTAGGGCTTCACCTTCAAATCCTAACTGGCCTGCGCCTCCTATGTACGACGGGTCCCGGCCTTATTTTCCACAGCCCCGCTCTTATGCAGCAGCGGTCCGGGGCTCACCTACCAGACGAGCGACAAGATTTGGACCCCCAGCAGATGTTAGGCAGGACCTCCGGCGACCTGCAGATGAAAGACTTGGACAGCTTATCCGCAAATTACATGCTGTAATTAAGATGGTGCATCACTTACAAAACGTGACCATCACGCCGGACAGACCAGAACCTCTGATGATCGCTCGCATAGTGGACTCATTAACCTCACTGATTAAACCCGCTGATCCCACGGATGATGTGTTAGACCTCATTGAGGGCAACGCAAAAAACTGGGGACAGAACACACTGCAGATCCTCCAGGATCACTACCAAAAGAGGCTGGAGAAACTTTTACAGGATCTCCCCGGTGATTTAACCCGAGATTGGAGGGAAGCCTTCATCGTGGCGACACGATGGGCTTGCAGAAATCTACCTCGGATCACGCAGGATGTTCTCGATCAGGCAGAGGCCCTGATCATCACCTGCAGATCAGACTCGGAGCGGCGAAGTCCAGCGGCTACGACACCACCCCCCGGCAGGGTCTGATAGCCGCCGGGGGCCGCGCACATCAGGAGGAAGAAAAAAGAGGACCCGTCAACCTGAGCGGGTCTCCATGAGCATTCAAGCTGAATGTTACGAGGCCACAAACCGATCAGTTGGAACTATGACGGACATGAGACCAGCTTGGCCTCCAGATGCAGTTCCAGCAGCCGCTGCCGAGAAGCAGCGTGGACCGCGAACGGCGACCCGCCGCCACCCCTTCGTGGCGCGTGAGGAATTTCTCCCTCAGATTGTGGGGATAACTTCACCCTCTGCTTCCAGACCGGCAGCACGGGCGCCACCTTCCCGAATTTCAGCACTGGACAGCTCCCAGGAGGAGGAAAGCTCCGATAGAGAGGAGAACCGCGGCGGGGAGGTTCTTCACGAGGAGGAGGAGGAGGAGGAGTTCGATAATGAATACGACAGCGAGGAAGATGGGGATGAGGCGGACACGGACGCTGACCCCCCAGCTTCAGGTAGTTCGGGGCTGGATCATATTGTAAGGCCTGGAGGGTTGAAAGATGGGGTAAACAACAAAAAATTGAATGAGGGTATTGAAGGGCTAGAGGAATGATCTGGGGAGAGCGCACGCACACCACCAAAGAGGACCCAAATTCTTGGCCACAATGACAATTTATTCCGATGGAAAAAACATATGAATGGCCAAAAAGTTCCAGTTAAAAGACACTTAAAACAAGCATAAAATGCGTCTAAAAATTCTAGGCACGGATTAAAACAGTAAAACACGATAAAAATCCCAGGAACAGTTGAAAAAGGATAAAAGAGACCTAAAAGTCCAAAGAACAGTTAAAACTGGTTTAAAAATGCAGCTCAAAGGGGGGAATCACTGATCCCAAACCAGGAGACGTCTCTCTTCCCCCGACGCTGTTCCGAGGATCCCTCCAGTCATACACACAAAGACCTGGGGGGCGGGCTCCGTTCCGCCTCTGGGGTTTGTGACCGGCACTCCTCCGCGTCACCTCCAGCTGGCTCTCCTGGACACGCTGGAATCTGTGGAAACAGGCAAGCGGCAGCACGAAAAGCAATTCCTGATGCAGGCTGCCACTAGCCCTCCCACCTATTTCCACCAGTCTGCTGAAGCCCGTTCGGCTACTTACACACAGGCAGGGTCCCTGCCCTGCCCTTGCGTGTCGATCGCTCTGCAGACTGATGGTCCCAGCGCCCAGCGCTCTCAGAGTGTGTGTCCCGATCACAGCGAGTCTTCCCGACGTCTGGCGGTCCCGACGTCTGGCGGTCCCGACGTCTGGCGGTCCCGGCGTCCCACTCGCGCCCCGCGTGCATGCGCCTGCTGTCGGTGTGCGACTGCCTTTGGCTTTCCTCCTCAGGACTTTTATAAGTCCCTCCTGATGAGCAGCAGGTGCGGTGGATCGGCGCGCTATGTTACAAGGGGGGTGTGTCCATAGAAAGCATGCAACAAACAGGTAGCACCACAAACATGCAAAAGAAAAACACCCTACAACATGCAATCCCCCCACATCATCACAATATTTCGGACAGCCCGGGTGTGACAGAATGCCAGGAGGACAGCGCATCTCCAGCTTCAGCGGAGGAACGCTGTATTACAGGGCTGGAGCTAGCAGGTGACGGTGCTGAGCCATCAGTAGCCCGTGTTGACTTACCTGCCCCAGAGCGGCAGGTTTTCAAGGTAAAGCGTCACCCTGAAACAAACAGAGAATTGATTGACTGGTTTCTGGAAGTGGAGAAAAGGTGTCTTATTGTTGGTGACTCAAATTTATCCAGAATCCCTGAATATTCCATCCCAGATCTACAGATTGAGAGGTGTCCAGGTGCTAATTTTCGCCACATGCAGGCTTTATTTGAGATAGCCCACGTTCCGTGGGATTTGGTGGTTCAGAATGTGGTCATTGCAGCCGGCATTAACGCCAAAGGTCAGAACATTAAAGAAACTGCAGTTAAACAGCTCCAGCGGGCTCTGAAGATGGCTAAACACAGAGTTCCATCTGCTGTCATCTGGGTTCCCTTGGTTATTTTTTCTGGTAACTTATCTGCAATGGAGCAGAACAACATGAAACTACTAAATCAGCATGTTAAAAAAAAATATGAGACACATCCCCCTGCTGGAGGACTCGCATTTTGCAACAGAAAAAGATGCAATTCACTGGACCGAGGACACGGCCAGAGCAATGTTGGAACATTGGAGGTATTTTTTAAAGTGGAATACCCACTAAGTCCATTCAGGGTAGAGTGTGTAAGGGGACAGCCCTTTATGGCCCCACAATATCATGGTTTTGACTGAAAAGTGATGCCCTGACAGAACAACAAGGTGACCTCCTCAAAAACGGTTTAACTTTTATTTCCATAGATAACTTTTTAAAAAAAATACAGACCCAAAACACAAGACTGTATTGATCATGTTTCCTGTTCTTTGCGGGATTAACATTTGGTGGGACAAACCGAAACTTTTGTTAGCACAAGAAAGTGACAACATAAATATAATATTGCTCATAATGGATAGGTGCATAGCCCACTGGTGGAGCATTTTCTCATGACCCAGGGTTTTTCTTTATGGTGAACAGTGTGAGAGATTTTGTTATCATTGTTACTGTTATTATGGCTATTGTTCTTATGGTTCTTATTACTGTTTTATGATGATTATTATTATTACTTTAACCCTACCCCTGGTCCTGTTTCTAACCCTAACCTTTAGTTTAATCTGAACCCTAATCCCAACCCTTAATCAGTTATTAGAAATTTAAATAATCTTAAACATAAAGCAATAACATGGTTGGAAGGAAAAGGTTTTGTTTCACGTGTCTTTTTGCCTGGTTAGCAGTATGCATGCAGGGAGGAGGTGATGGGCAGGTTTGGTGTGAAGGAAAGGAATCTGGAGGGACAGATGGTGGTGGACTTTGCGAAGAGGATGGAAATGGCTGTAGTCAACACTTACTTCCAGAAGAGAGAGGAACATAGAGTGACATACAGAAGTGGAGGTAGGAGTACTCAGGTGGACTACATCCTATGTAGACGAGGTCATTTGAGAGAGGTTAATGGCTGCAAAGTGGTGGTAGGAGAGAGTGTAGCCAGACAGCACCGCATGGTGGTGTGTAAGATGACTCTGGAGGTCAGGAAGAAGAAGAGAGGGAAAACAGAAAAGAAGACCAAGTGGTGGAAGCTACAGAATGAAGAAACTTGTGAGGAATTTAGGCAGAAGTTGAGGCAGGTCCTGGGTGGTCAGGATGAGCTTCCAGAGGACTGGGAAACTACAGCAGAGATTATCAGGGAAACAGGTAGGAAGGTGCTAGGTGTGTCATCTGGAAAGAGGAAAGACGGTAAAGAGACTTGGTGGTGGAATGAGGAAGTACAGGAATGCGTCCAGAGGAAGAGGTTGGCTAAAAGGAAGTGGGATGTAGAAAGGACTGAGGAAGGTAGACAGGAGTACAAGGAAGCGCAGCGTAAAGTGAAGAGAGAGGTGGCAAAGGCCAAACAGAAAGCTTACGATGAGCTATATGACAGGTTAGACACAAAGGAAGGAGAGAAGGACTTGTACAGGCTAGCCAGACAGAGAGACAGAGATGGGAAGGACGTGCAACAGATAAGGGTGATTAAGGACAGAGATGGAAAGGTGCTAACAACCCAAGAGAGTGTACAGAAAAGATGGAAGGAGTATTTTGAGGAGCTGATGAACGAGGAAAATGACAGGGAAAGAAGGGAGGAAGATGTGGTTGTTGTGGAGCAGGAAGTAGCAGAGATTGGAAAGGATGAGGTTAGGAAGGCTCTGAAAAGGATGAAGAGCGGAAAGGCCGTTGGTCCTGATGACGTACCTGTGGAGGTATGGAAGTGCCTAGGAGAGACAGCAGTGGAATTTCTAACAAGGTTGTTCAATAGGATTTTAGAGAGTGAGAAGATGCCTGAGGAATGGAGGAGAAGCGTTCTGGTCCCAATCTTTAAGAACAAGGGTGACACGCAGAACTGCAGCAACTATAGAGGAATAAAGTTGATGAGCCACACAATGAAGCTGTGGGAAAGAGTAGTGGAAGCCAGGCTTAGGAAGAAGGTGGAGATTTGTGAGCAGCAGTATGGTTTCATGCCCCGTAAGAGCACCACTGATGCCATTTTTGCTTTGAGAATGTTGATGGAAAAGTACAGAGAAGGTCAGAAGGAGCTGCATTGTGTGTTCGTAGATTTAGAGAAGGCGTATGACAGGGTGCCGAGGGAGGAGCTGTGGTACTGTATGAGGTCGTCTGGAGTGGCAGAAAAGTATGTCAGAGTAGTTCAGGACATGTATGAGAGAAGTATGACGGTGGTGAGATGTGCTGTAGGTCAGACAGAGGAGTTCAAGGTGGAGGTGGGACTACACCAAGGATCAGCTTTGAGTCCTTTTTTGTTTGCTATGCTGATGGACAGGCTGACAGACGAGGTAAGACAGGAATCTCCCTGGACAATGATGTTTGCGGATGACATTGTAATTTGCAGTGAGAGTAGAGAGCAGGTGGAGGAACAGCTAGAGAGGTGGAGGTTTGCTCTGGAAAGAAGAGGTATGAAGGTCAGTCGTAGTAAGACAGAATACATGTGTCTGAACGAGAGGGATCAAGGTAGAAGCGTTAGGTTACAGGGGACTGAGGTGAAGAAGGTGCAGGAGTTTAAGTACTTGGGGTCAACAGTTCAGTGTGATGGGGATTGTGGAAAAGAGGTGAAGAGGCGAGTGCAGGCAGGTTGGAGCGGTTGGAGGAAAGTGTCAGGAGTGTTGTGTGACAGAAGAGTGCCAGCAAGACTCAAAGGAAAGGTGTACAAGACAGTGGTGAGACCAGCTCTGCTCTATGGGTTAGAGACGGTAGCTAGATCTCACCACTAGGGGGAGAAGATGGCGCCTGTGTTCGGCAATGCCTCTGCTCGTCTCATGTTATGTAGAGTGATAGTGATTGTTTTTACTATGTATGTGATCATGTCAGCCCGATTAACAAACGGATATGTTGCTGCTTTGCGGACCTATGGCCGGGACTTTCTCCTTCAAATCAAAGAGCAAATGGAGTCTGTCTTTGAAACATGGGACAGCTACAAGCAAACATTTCCTCCACCATTTATTTGTGCGGCTGGCCTGTCAGATGTACTATATCTGCCTCGACCTCCAAGGAAAAGGAGAAAGCAGAGGAAAAGAGGTCTTAGGGCTGGACTCCAGGTAAAGTGCAGACGAGCCTTACACTTGGAATTCACCGGCCCGGATCTGCGTTATGGGAAACGCGCAAGATGCCTGCGTCCGATTCCTCTTCAGGAGGCCTGCAGCGGCACAGCCTCGCCGCCGACATCGCCTGCTCGGATTACGTCGGCTACTGTCCTGGAGCCCCAACAATGCTGGCATTCTCACCACCGGATTACTGTACCGTCCCTCACTTCCGTGTTTTCACCGGTATATACTCAGCTTCCACCGCAGCGGACATCCGACTGGAAGTCACGTGACCGCTGGACTTGTCTGCTACCAATCCCGGTGCACCCCGCTGCCGCTTCGATAGTGACGTCACCACCAACAATACAACTTGGCTTGCTGAACACTCGCTCTATTGCCAACAAATCCTTCTCATTGACTGATCTCTTTTCAAGACAAAACCTTGATTTTATGTTTCTGACTGAGACTTGGCAAAAAGAGGAAGAGTTTATTCATTTAAACGAACTCTGTTTGGAGGGCTGTTCAGTCATCGGGAAGCCCCGCCCCTCTCGCCGTGGTGGGGGTGTGGCAGTTGTGTATAAGGACAACTACACATGCAAAGACATGAACACCCAAACGTTCTCATCTTTTGAATCTCTGTCATTCAAAGTTGATACGTCAGATCCATTTTATTGTGTTTTAGTCTACCGCCCCCCGGGTCCTGCTGCTCCCTTTTTACATGATTTTAGTGACTTTCTGTCTTCCATCATAAAACTGGAAAGGGTTTTAATACTAGGGGATTTTAACCTTCATATAAATGATTGTTCATCCTGTCCAGCAATGGAATTTTTATTTTTGACTGAAACCTTTAATTTTGAGCAACATGTCTCTGACCCCACCCATCAAAAGGGCAACACTTTGGACTTAGTTTTTTCTCTTGGCCTGAGCATTACTAATCTTTATGTGGAGGATGTACATATGAGTGATCATAGTGGTGTCTTCTTTGAGCTAAACGTCACTCCTGAACCCGTTTCCTCATGCATACTGTCTCAAAGGCGCATCATCACCGCCAACACTGATGGACGTTTTTCAGCGCTGTTTGACCCCCACTTATTTAAGGAATGTTCTGATGTTAACAATCTGATTGATCGTTTTAGTGATCACTGTGTCACAATCCTGGATCAGGTGGCTCCTGTCAAATCCAATTTATCAAAGAAAAAAGTGTGTCCCTGGATAAATGAAGCCATCCAAAATTTAAAGAGACAGTGTCGTCAAACTGAGCGTCTTTTAAAATCCACCAATCTCATTGTCCACAGACTGCATCTTAGGGATCTCGTGTCCTCATACAACGAGATGGTGAAAGATGCCAGATCTGACTACTTTCGCCAGCTAATATCCTCAAATAAGAAGAGCCCAAAAGTTTTGTTTGACACGATAAATTCTATTGTTGGTCCTGCAGCCCCAGTACCCCCTGTGTTCTGCAAAGCCGACTCCAATGAATTTCTCAAGTTCTTTGCAAATAAGACTAAGAAGATCAAAGAGCAGCTCCCACCTCCTTGTTGTGATGATGGTGTTGTGGTGGAGCCTGTTTCCCACAAATGGTCTACTTTTAGGCCTGTCACTCTGGAGGACATATCTGCTCTGTTGACCAAGTTGAAACCTTCTACTTGTCCATCTGATGTCATTCCTTCCAAACTCTTCTTAAAGGTGTTTGAGACCATCGGCCAAAGTGTCACTGAAATGATCAACCTTTCACTTTCCACTGGTGTTTTTCCAAACGCATTCAAACATGCCATAGTGGAGCCTCTGCTGAAAAAGTCTAATCTGGACCCATCAGTCTTCCAGAATTATAGACCCATCTCAAAGCTTCCATTTATCTCAAAGATTCTGGAAAAGGTGGTTGCTGAACAATTGTCAGAGTTCTTGGATAAAAGGAGCATCTATGACACTTTTCAGTCAGGTTTTCGTAAACATCACTCCACAGAGACAGCCCTGCTGAAGGTGTCCAGTGATATTTTGATGTCTGCTGATTCTGGCAGACACACGGTCCTTGTCTTACTAGATCTTTCATCAGCCTTTGACACGGTTGACCACCAGATCTTATTGGACAGATTGAGGGACCTGATTGGTTTGTCAGGGTCAGTTCTCCACTGGTTTTCCTCTTACTTATCCGGTCGGAATTTCAGTGTCATGGCCAACCACAAAATGTCTCAGTCAGTAGACTTACTGTGTGGGGTTCCCCAGGGCTCTGTTCTAGGCCCTGTTCTGTTTCTCCTATACATGATCCCTCTTGGAAAGATCATTCAGGATTTCAGTGATGTTTCCTACCATCTCTTTGCTGATGATATCCAGCTATATTGCTCTTTTAAGCCCTCCGAGACACACAAGCTGGATTCTCTGATGAACTGCTTGATGCAGATAAAACAATGGCTCTGTAAAAACTCTCTGCAACTAAACTCAGAGAAAACAGAAACCTTAGTTGTTGCCCCTGATGATGCTATACCAGGGATTAAGCAGCACTTGGGTTCTCTTGGCCAGGATGTCAAACCCAGCCTTAGAAATTTGGGTGTCATTTTTGACAAAGATATGTCGCTGGAGCAGCACTCCAAGCAGTTGATCAGGAACTGTTTCTTCCAGTTGAGGAACATTTCTAAGCTACGGAAGATGGTGTCATATGAAGATCTAGAACTTCTTATTCATGCCTTTGTTTCTACACGGCTAGACTACTGTAACAGTCTGTTTTCCTGTCTGAATAAGAAGGAGCTGTCTCGCCTGCAGCTGATCCAGAACTCTGCTGCGAGGATCTTGACTCGCACCAAGAGAAGAGATCACATCTCCCCGATCCTCAAAGCTCTTCATTGGCTCCCGGTTGCTTACCGCTACCAATACAAAATTCTAGTTTTGACTTTTAGGGCCCTTCATTCCCAAGCTCCTCCATATGTTTGTGATCTGATCGCCCCTTACAGACCATCTCGTGCACTGAGGTCTGCGGATCAGAACCTGTTGATGGTCCCTCGCACACGGTTCCGAACTAGAGGAGAAAGATCCTTCCAGGCTGTTGCTCCCAAACTCTGGAATGAACTTCCATTGTCGCTACGTTCCCTGGACTCTGTGAATTCTTTTAAAAGTCAACTAAAAACTTTTTATTTTTGCAAAGCATTTTAACTGAAACTACTTTTATTGGGCTTGACATGATTGTTTTTACATAGTTTATGCTTTTATATTTTATGTTTTTATGTTTTTATATGTGTATGTATACATATTTTAACCTGTGAAGCACCTTGTGACCTTTGTCTGCGAAAGGTGCTATACAAATAAAATTTACTTACTTACTTACTTACTTACAGTGAGACAGAGACAAGAGGCTGAGATGGAGGTAGCGGAGATGAAGATGTTGAGGTTCTCCTTAGGAGTGACCAGGTTAGACAGGATAAGGAACGAGTACATCAGAGGGACGGCTCATGTTGCCTGTGTCAGCGACAAAGTCAGAGAAGCCAGACTGAGATGGTTTGGACATGTTCAGAGGAGGGATAGTGGATATATTGGTAGAAGGATGTTGGAGATGGAGCTGCCTGGCAGGAGGGCAAGAGGACGGCCAAAGAGGAGATACATGGATGTCTTAACAGAGGACATGAAGTTGGCTAATGTTAGGGTAGAAGATGTCCATGATAGAGTGAGGTGGAAAAGGATGATTCGCTGTGGCGACCCCTGATGGGAAAAGCCGAAAGAGAAAGAAGAAGAAGAAGCAGTATGCATGCAGGGGAGGGGCTTAGAACGCACAGGGCCCATGGCTCAGGACACGCAGGGCCCATGAGGCCGACGCGTGCTCCTTGGTAAGACAGTGTGAATAAAACAGCCACCTTTTGTCTCTCACTTCACTTTTACGCCTGTCCAGCCAAGTTGTAGCTGTTGTGGTGTGCATAGAGCCTGATGAAGGCAGAATTTGCCGAAACGCGTAGCGAGCACACTTTATTCTAATTTTGTATTGTTTATTTATTTATTTTTTTACATTTTTGTGAATAAAAACACTCATTTAAGTGGTTGTCCCGCTTTTTTCTTTTTTTCTTTTTTCAAAGTTTGCAAGTTTTTCTATTTTTGATTACATTCTTGCCTGGTGGAAAAACCGTAACACCTGCCATGCACTTCTACGACGGAGAGGAGGATGGAGGTGCTTGGACCACGGTGCGCTACGGGAGGAGACACTACAGAAATCCCCGTGCGCTCAGCTTTAATTACCGGGGCCGACCGGACCATAGGATGGACCGTGCATTTCCCGTCTCCGGCTGGAAGAGGGCGCCAAGGTTCCCAAATTTTGGCTGGAGTAGGGCTTCACCTTCAAATCCTGACTGGCCTGCGCCTCCTATGTACGACGGGTCCCGGCCTTATTTTCCACAGCCCCGCTCTTATGCAGCAGCGGTCCGGGGCTCACCTACCAGACGAGCGACAAGATTTGGACCCCCAGCAGATGTTAGGCAGGACCTCCGGCGACCTGCAGATGAAAGACTTGGACAGCTTATCCGCAAATTACATGCTGTAATTAAGATGGTGCATCACTTACAAAACGTGACCATCACGCCGGACAGACCAGAACCTCTGATGATTGCTCGCATAGTGGACTCATTAACCTCACTGATTAAACCCGCTGATCCCACGGATGATGTGTTAGACCTCATTGAGGGCAACGCAAAAAACTGGGGACAGAACACACTGCAGATCCTCCAGGATCACTACCAAAAGAGGCTGGAGAAACTTTTACAGGATCTCCCCGGTGATTTAACCCGAGATTGGAGGGAAGCCTTCATCGTGGCGACACGATGGGCTTGCAGAAATCTACCTCGGATCACGCAGGATGTTCTCGATCAGGCAGAGGCCCTGATCATCACCTGCAGATCAGACTCGGAGCGGCGAAGTCCAGCGGCTAGGACACCACCCCCGGCAGGGTCTGATAGCCGCCGGGGGCCGCGCACATCAGGAGGAAGAAAAAAGAGGACCCGTCAACCTGAGCGGGTCTCCATGAGCATTCAAGCTGAATGTTACGAGGCCACAAACCGATCAGTTGGAACTATGACGGACATGAGACCAGCTTGGCCTCCAGATGCAGTTCCAGCAGCCGCTGCCGAGAAGCAGCGTGGACCGCGAACGGCGACCCGCCGCCACCCCTTCGTGGCGCGTGAGGAATTTCTCCCTCAGATTGTGGGGATAACTTCACCCTCTGCTCCCAGACCGGCAGCACGGGCGCCACCTTCCCGAATTTCAGCACTGGACAGCTCCCAGGAGGAGGAAAGCTCCGATAGAGAGGAGAACCGCGGCGGGGAGGTTCTTCACGAGGAGGAGGAGGAGGAGTTCGATAATGAATACGACAGCGAGGAAGATGGGGATGAGGCAGACACGGACGCTGACCCCCCAGCTTCAGGTAGTTCGGGGCTGGATCATATTGTAAGGCCTGGAGGGTTGAAAGATGGGGTAAACAACAAAAAATTGAATGAGGGTATTGAAGGGCTAGAGGAATGATCTGGGGAGAGCGCACGCACACCACCAAAGAGGACCCAAATTCTTGGCCACAATGACAATTTATTCCGATGGAAAAAAAAACATATGAATGGCCAAAAAGTTCCAGTTAAAAGACACTTAAAACAAGCATAAAATGCGTCTAAAAATTCTAGGCACGGATTAAAACAGTAAAACACGATAAAAATCCCAGGAACAGTTAAAAAGGATAAAAGAGACCTAAAAGTCCAAAGAACAGTTAAAACTGGTTTAAAAATGCAGCTCAAAGGGGGGAATCACTGATCCCAAACCAGGAGACGTATCTCTTCCCCCGACGCTGTTCCGAGGATCCCTCCAGTCATACACACAAAGACCTGGGGGGCGGGCTCCGTTCCGCCTCTGGGGTTTGTGACCGGCACTCCTCCGCGTCACCTCCAGCTGGCTCTCCTGGACACGCTGGAATCTGTGGAAACAGGCAAGCGGCAGCACGAAAAGCAATTCCTGATGCAGGCTGCCACTAGCCCTCCCACCTATTTCCACCAGTCTGCTGAAGCCCGTTCGGCTACTTACACACAGGCAGGGTCCCTGCCCTGCCCTTGCGTGTCGATCGCTCTGCAGACTGATGGTCCCAGCGCCCAGCGCTCTCAGAGTGTGTGTCCCGATCACAGCGAGTCTTCCCGACGTCTGGCGGTCCCGACGTCTGGCGGTCCCGACGTCTGGCGGTCCCGGCGTCCCACTCGCGCCCCGCGTGCATGCGCCTGCTGTCGGTGTGCGACTGCCTTTGGCTTTCCTCCTCAGGACTTTTATAAGTCCCTCCTGATGAGCAGCAGGTGCGGTGGATCGGCGCGCTATGTTACAAGGGGGGTGTGTCCATAGAAAGCATGCAACAAACAGGTAGCACCACAAACATGCAAAAGAAAAACACCCTACAACATGCAATCCCCCCACATCATCACAATATTTCGGACAGCCCGGGTGTGACAGAATGCCAGGAGGACAGCGCATCTCCAGCTTCAGCGGAGGAACGCTGTATTACAGGGCTGGAGCTAGCAGGTGACGGTGCTGAGCCACCAGTAGCCCGTGTTGACTTACCTGCCCCAGAGCGGCAGGTTTTCAAGGTAAAGCGTCACCCTGAAACAAACAGAGAATTGATTGACTGGTTTCTGGAAGTGGAGAAAAGGTGTCTTATTGTTGGTGACTCAAATTTATCCAGAATCCCTGAATATTCCATCCCAGATCTACAGATTGAGAGGTGTCCAGGTGCTAATTTTCGCCACATGCAGGCTTTATTTGAGATAGCCCACGTTCCGTGGGATTTGGTGGTTCAGAATGTGGTCATTGCAGCCGGCATTAACGCCAAAGGTCAGAACATTAAAGAAACTGCAGTTAAACAGCTCCAGCGGGCTCTGAAGATGGCTAAACACAGAGTTCCATCTGCTGTCATCTGGGTTCCCTTGGTTATTTTTTCTGGTAACTTATCTGCAATGGAGCAGAACAACATGAAACTACTAAATCAGCATGTTAAAAAAAAATATGAGACACATCCCCCTGCTGGAGGACTCGCATTTTGCAACAGAAAAAGATGCAATTCACTGGACCGAGGACACGGCCAGAGCAATGTTGGAACATTGGAGGTATTTTTTAAAGTGGAATACCCACTAAGTCCATTCAGGGTAGAGTGTGTAAGGGGACAGCCCTTTATGGCCCCACAATATCATGGTTTTGACTGAAAAGTGATGCCC
The DNA here is from genome assembly GCF_053564925.1 of Oryzias latipes. Lineage (NCBI taxonomy): Eukaryota > Metazoa > Chordata > Actinopteri > Beloniformes > Adrianichthyidae > Oryzias > Oryzias latipes. The sequence continues at coordinate 991,607 of NC_136238.1, forward strand.
TGACAGAACAACAAGGTGACCTCCTCAAAAACGGTTTAACTTTTATTTCCATAGATAACTTTTTAAAAAAAATACAGACCCAAAACACAAGACTGTATTGATCATGTTTCCTGTTCTTTGCGGGATTAACATTTGGTGGGACAAACCGAAACTTTTGTTAGCACAAGAAAGTGACAACATAAATATAATATTGCTCATAATGGATAGGTGCATAGCCCACTGGTGGAGCATTTTCTCATGACCCAGGGTTTTTCTTTATGGTGAACAGTGTGAGAGATTTTGTTATCATTGTTACTGTTATTATGGCTATTGTTCTTATGGTTCTTATTACTGTTTTATGATGATTATTATTATTACTTTAACCCTACCCCTGGTCCTGTTTCTAACCCTAACCTTTAGTTTAATCTGAACCCTAATCCCAACCCTTAATCAGTTATTAGAAATTTAAATAATCTTAAACATAAAGCAATAACATGGTTGGAAGGAAAAGGTTTTGTTTCACGTGTCTTTTTGCCTGGTTAGCAGTATGCATGCAGGGAGGAGGTGATGGGCAGGTTTGGTGTGAAGGAAAGGAATCTGGAGGGACAGATGGTGGTGGACTTTGCGAAGAGGATGGAAATGGCTGTAGTCAACACTTACTTCCAGAAGAGAGAGGAACATAGAGTGACATACAGAAGTGGAGGTAGGAGTACTCAGGTGGACTACATCCTATGTAGACGAGGTCATTTGAGAGAGGTTAATGGCTGCAAAGTGGTGGTAGGAGAGAGTGTAGCCAGACAGCACCGCATGGTGGTGTGTAAGATGACTCTGGAGGTCAGGAAGAAGAAGAGAGGGAAAACAGAAAAGAAGACCAAGTGGTGGAAGCTACAGAATGAAGAAACTTGTGAGGAATTTAGGCAGAAGTTGAGGCAGGTCCTGGGTGGTCAGGATGAGCTTCCAGAGGACTGGGAAACTACAGCAGAGATTATCAGGGAAACAGGTAGGAAGGTGCTAGGTGTGTCATCTGGAAAGAGGAAAGACGGTAAAGAGACTTGGTGGTGGAATGAGGAAGTACAGGAATGCGTCCAGAGGAAGAGGTTGGCTAAAAGGAAGTGGGATGTAGAAAGGACTGAGGAAGGTAGACAGGAGTACAAGGAAGCGCAGCGTAAAGTGAAGAGAGAGGTGGCAAAGGCCAAACAGAAAGCTTACGATGAGCTATATGACAGGTTAGACACAAAGGAAGGAGAGAAGGACTTGTACAGGCTAGCCAGACAGAGAGACAGAGATGGGAAGGACGTGCAACAGATAAGGGTGATTAAGGACAGAGATGGAAAGGTGCTAACAACCCAAGAGAGTGTACAGAAAAGATGGAAGGAGTATTTTGAGGAGCTGATGAACGAGGAAAATGACAGGGAAAGAAGGGAGGAAGATGTGGTTGTTGTGGAGCAGGAAGTAGCAGAGATTGGAAAGGATGAGGTTAGGAAGGCTCTGAAAAGGATGAAGAGCGGAAAGGCCGTTGGTCCTGATGACGTACCTGTGGAGGTATGGAAGTGCCTAGGAGAGACAGCAGTGGAATTTCTAACAAGGTTGTTCAATAGGATTTTAGAGAGTGAGAAGATGCCTGAGGAATGGAGGAGAAGCGTTCTGGTCCCAATCTTTAAGAACAAGGGTGACACGCAGAACTGCAGCAACTATAGAGGAATAAAGTTGATGAGCCACACAATGAAGCTGTGGGAAAGAGTAGTGGAAGCCAGGCTTAGGAAGAAGGTGGAGATTTGTGAGCAGCAGTATGGTTTCATGCCCCGTAAGAGCACCACTGATGCCATTTTTGCTTTGAGAATGTTGATGGAAAAGTACAGAGAAGGTCAGAAGGAGCTGCATTGTGTGTTCGTAGATTTAGAGAAGGCGTATGACAGGGTGCCGAGGGAGGAGCTGTGGTACTGTATGAGGTCGTCTGGAGTGGCAGAAAAGTATGTCAGAGTAGTTCAGGACATGTATGAGAGAAGTATGACGGTGGTGAGATGTGCTGTAGGTCAGACAGAGGAGTTCAAGGTGGAGGTGGGACTACACCAAGGATCAGCTTTGAGTCCTTTTTTGTTTGCTATGCTGATGGACAGGCTGACAGACGAGGTAAGACAGGAATCTCCCTGGACAATGATGTTTGCGGATGACATTGTAATTTGCAGTGAGAGTAGAGAGCAGGTGGAGGAACAGCTAGAGAGGTGGAGGTTTGCTCTGGAAAGAAGAGGTATGAAGGTCAGTCGTAGTAAGACAGAATACATGTGTCTGAACGAGAGGGATCAAGGTAGAAGCGTTAGGTTACAGGGGACTGAGGTGAAGAAGGTGCAGGAGTTTAAGTACTTGGGGTCAACAGTTCAGTGTGATGGGGATTGTGGAAAAGAGGTGAAGAGGCGAGTGCAGGCAGGTTGGAGCGGTTGGAGGAAAGTGTCAGGAGTGTTGTGTGACAGAAGAGTGCCAGCAAGACTCAAAGGAAAGGTGTACAAGACAGTGGTGAGACCAGCTCTGCTCTATGGGTTAGAGACGGTAGCAGTGAGACAGAGACAAGAGGCTGAGATGGAGGTAGCGAAGATGAAGATGTTGAGGTTCTCCTTAGGAGTGACCAGGTTAGACAGGATAAGGAACGAGTACATCAGAGGGACGGCTCATGTTGCCTGTGTCAGCGACAAAGTCAGAGAAGCCAGACTGAGATGGTTTGGACATGTTCAGAGGAGGGATAGTGGATATATTGGTAGAAGGATGTTGGAGATGGAGCTGCCTGGCAGGAGGGCGAGAGGACGGCCAAAGAGGAGATACATGGATGTCTTAACAGAGGACATGAAGTTGGCTAATGTTAGGGTAGAAGATGTCCATGATAGAGTGAGGTGGAAAAGGATGATTCGCTGTGGCGACCCCTGATGGGAAAAGCCGAAAGAGAAAGAAGAAGCAGTATGCATGCAGGGGAGGGGCTTAGAACGCACAGGGCCCATGGCTCAGGACACGCAGGGCCCATGAGGCCGACGCGTGCTCCTTGGTAAGACAGTGTGAATAAAACAGCCACCTTTTGTCTCTCACTTCACTTTTACGCCTGTCCAGCCAAGTTGTAGCTGTTGTGGTGTGCATAGAGCCTGATGAAGGCAGAATTTGCCGAAACGCGTAGCGAGCACACTTTATTCTAATTTTGTATTGTTTATTTATTTATTTTTTTTACATTTTTGTGAATAAAAACACTCATTTAAGTGGTTGTCCCGCTTTTTTCTTTTTTTCTTTTTTCAAAGTTTGCAAGTTTTTCTATTTTTGATTACATTCTTGCCTGGTGGAAAAACCGTAACACCTGCCATGCACTTCTACGACGGAGAGGAGGATGGAGGTGCTTGGACCACGGCGCGCTACGGGAGGAGACACTACAGAAATCCCCGTGCGCTCAGCTTTAATTACCGGGGCCGACCGGACCATAGGATGGACCGTGCATTTCCCGTCTCCGGCTGGAAGAGGGCGCCAAGGTTCCCAAATTTTGGCTGGAGTAGGGCTTCACCTTCAAATCCTAACTGGCCTGCGCCTCCTATGTACGACGGGTCCCGGCCTTATTTTCCACAGCCCCGCTCTTATGCAGCAGCGGTCCGGGGCTCACCTACCAGACGAGCGACAAGATTTGGACCCCCAGCAGATGTTAGGCAGGACGACCTGCAGATGAAAGACTTGGACAGCTTATCCGCAAATTACATGCTGTAATTAAGATGGTGCATCACTTACAAAACGTGACCATCACGCCGGACAGACCAGAACCTCTGATGATCGCTCGCATAGTGGACTCATTAACCTCACTGATTAAACCCGCTGATCCCACGGATGATGTGTTAGACCTCATTGAGGGCAACGCAAAAAACTGGGGACAGAACACACTGCAGATCCTCCAGGATCACTACCAAAAGAGGCTGGAGAAACTTTTACAGGATCTCCCGGGTGATTTAACCCGAGATTGGAGGGAAGCCTTCATCGTGGCGACACGATGGGCTTGCAGAAATCTACCTCGGATCACGCATGATGTTCTCGATCAGGCAGAGGCCCTGATCATCACCTGCAGATCAGACTCGGAGCGGCGAAGTCCAGCGGCTACGACACCACCCCCCGGCAGGGTCTGATAGCCGCCGGGGGCCGCGCACATCAGGAGGAAGAAAAAAGAGGACCCGTCAACCTGAGCGGGTCTCCATGAGCATTCAAGCTGAATGTTACGAGGCCACAAACCGATCAGTTGGAACTATGACGGACATGAGACCAGCTTGGCCTCCAGATGCAGTTCCAGCAGCCGCTGCCGAGAAGCAGCGTGGACCGCGAACGGCGACCCGCCGCCACCCCTTCGTGGCGCGTGAGGAATTTCTCCCTCAGATTGTGGGGATAACTTCACCCTCTGCTCCCAGACCGGCAGCACGGGCGCCACCTTCCCGAATTTCAGCACTGGACAGCTCCCAGGAGGAGGAAAGCTCCGATAGAGAGGAGAACCGCGGCGGGGAGGTTCTTCACGAGGAGGAGGAGGAGGAGTTCGATAATGAATACGACAGCGAGGAAGATGGGGATGAGGCGGACACGGACGCTGACCCCCCAGCTTCAGGTAGTTCGGGGCTGGATCATATTGTAAGGCCTGGAGGGTTGAAAGATGGGGTAAACAACAAAAATTTGAATGAGGGTATTGAAGGGCTAGAGGAATGATCTGGGGAGAGCGCACGCACACCACCAAAGAGGACCCAAATTCTTGGCCACAATGACAATTTATTCCGATGGAAAAAACATATGAATGGCCAAAAAGTTCCAGTTAAAAGACACTTAAAACAAGCATAAAATGCGTCTAAAAATTCTAGGCACGGATTAAAACAGTAAAACACGATAAAAATCCCAGGAACAGTTAAAAAGGATAAAAGAGACCTAAAAGTCCAAAGAACAGTTAAAACTGGTTTAAAAATGCAGCTCAAAGGGGGGAATCACTGATCCCAAACCAGGAGACGTCTCTCTTCCCCCGACGCTGTTCCGAGGATCCCTCCAGTCATACACACAAAGACCTGGGGGGCGGGCTCCGTTCCGCCTCTGGGGTTTGTGACCGGCACTCCTCCGCGTCACCTCCAGCTGGCTCTCCTGGACACGCTGGAATCTGTGGAAACAGGCAAGCGGCAGCACGAAAAGCAATTCCTGATGCAGGCTGCCACTAGCCCTCCCACCTATTTCCACCAGTCTGCTGAAGCCCGTTCGGCTACTTACACACAGGCAGGGTCCCTGCCCTGCCCTTGCGTGTCGATCGCTCTGCAGACTGATGGTCCCAGCGCCCAGCGCTCTCAGAGTGTGTGTCCCGATCACAGCGAGTCTTCCCGACGTCTGGCGGTCCCGGCGTCCCACTCGCGCCCCGCGTGCATGCGCCTGCTGTCGGTGTGCGACTGCCTTTGGCTTTCCTCCTCAGGACTTTTATAAGTCCCTCCTGATGAGGAGCAGGTGCGGTGGATCGGCGCGCTATGTTACAAGGGGGGTGTGTCCATAGAAAGCATGCAACAAACAGGTAGCACCACAAACATGCAAAAGAAAAACACCCTACAACATGCAATCCCCCCACATCATCACAATATTTCGGACAGCCCGGGTGTGACAGAATGCCAGGAGGACAGCGCATCTCCAGCTTCAGCGGAGGAACGCTGTATTACAGGGCTGGAGCTAGCAGGTGACGGTGCTGAGCCACCAGTAGCCCGTGTTGACTTACCTGCCCCAGAGCGGCAGGTTTTCAAGGTAAAGCGTCACCCTGAAACAAACAGAGAATTGATTGACTGGTTTCTGGAAGTGGAGAAAAGGTGTCTTATTGTTGGTGACTCAAATTTATCCAGAATCCCTGAATATTCCATCCCAGATCTACAGATTGAGAGGTGTCCAGGTGCTAATTTTCGCCACATGCAGGCTTTATTTGAGATAGCCCACGTTCCGTGGGATTTGGTGGTTCAGAATGTGGTCATTGCAGCCGGCATTAACGCCAAAGGTCAGAACATTAAAGAAACTGCAGTTAAACAGCTCCAGCGGGCTCTGAAGATGGCTAAACACAGATTTCCATCTGCTGTCATCTGGGTTCCCTTGGTTAATTTTTCTGGTAACTTATCTGCAATGGAGCAGAACAACATGAAACTACTAAATCAGCATATTAAAAAAGAAATATGAGACACATCCCCCTGCTGGAGGACTCGCATTTTGCAACAGAAAAAGATGCAATTCACTGGACCGAGGACACGGCCAGAGCAATGTTGGAACATTGGAGGTATTTTTTAAAGTGGAATACCCACTGTGTTGTCTTGCTTATCTTAAAGTAAGCCAAGTCAGTCGTTGGGTTTCTATGACTTTTTATTTAACAGTCTCTTTAACGTACTACACAGTGCATGGCTATCAACCGCTTCCTAGCTCTCCGCTCGGGGCACTACCCACGTGACCATTCGCTATGCATTCCGGGTAACACATGCATGCTGGGTAATGGAGTTCAACATTACTACTTCAATACACAACATCTTCCTCCTTTTAAAGAAAAACCTTTTTCTCTTTAGACCAAGCCTAGATAGTAAACATCTAAACCGTATGTATAAACAGTTTCTTACAAAACATTTTCAATAGAAACATTCTTATGCACTTTTTTTTTTTTTTTTTTTTTTTGAACTTTCAGCAAGTCTCAATAAGCCTCTTTGGTGGCTGAACATGTCTCTTAGGTCTCAGTGATCTTGTCACGTCCAGAAAGTTGGTTGAATCTGAAAGTTTCGATCTATTAGGTGATGCAGACCCTGCTGTCAGACTCTCTTTTGGGTGTTCTTGATCTTCTGTTGTTGTTAGGTTTAAAGATGCACCAGAGTCCGGCAGGCTTGTATCCGTTACTGCAGTATTTTCTACCATAGGCTGAAGCTGCAGATCCGCACGGTTTCTTCTCAGAGACAGTCCACTCTCCAACTGGACCTTATAAGACCGTGGAGCCACCTCCTCTTGCACGTGTCCTTGTTGTCTCCAGTTTCCTGTGGAAGCATCTCTAAGACGTACCTTGTCTCCTGGCTTTAGGAAAGGCAGATGTTTAGCCTTTCGATCATACAGCCGCTTTTGCTTCATCTTCATTTCTTCTTTTGCCTTCCTGACTTTGTGTGCAGCCTTAGGGGTCAACAAGTCTTCATGTACTGGTAGGTTGGAGCGAATGCGCCTTCCCATCAGCATCTGAGCTGGTGACAATCCATTTTGCAGAGGTGTACTCCGGTAGATCAGAAGACTTTTTTGAAAGTCATCTCTGTCGTGTGCTTTTTTCAGTAGAGTCTTCACTGTCTTTACTGAGCTTTCCGCTAAGCCATTGGACTTTGGATAGTTTGGACTTGATGTTACGTGTCTAAACCCCCAATCTTTAGCAAAGTCAGCAAACTCACTGCTGGAAAACTGCGGTCCATTGTCTGAAAACAGTTCACACGGAACACCGTGTCTGGCAAACACACACTTCAGGAAACTAATCACTGCTTTACTTGATGTTGACTGCAGCGCTCCGACTTCAGGATAGTTCGAAAAGTAGTCTGTTACCACCACGTAACTTTTACCATTACAGTCAAACAAATCAGTTCCAACCTTATAGTAAGGTCTATGTGGAACTGGGTGAGACATCAGTGGCTCCGCTTGTTGTTTCGGCCTGTAAGTGCGGCAAAGTTCACATGAAGCTGTCGTCTGGCTGATGTCTTGGTTGATTCTAGGCCAGTACATTACATCCCTTGCTCTGCGTTTACACTTGACCTCTCCGAGGTGACCTTCATGTATCTTTTGAAGCATCTGCTTGCGCAGTGAGGTTGGAATGACAAACTTGCTTCCTTTTAAAACTATGTCGTCCACCACTGTGAGCTCTGCTCTGCAGTTCCAGAAATCTTGTATTTTTCCAGGGCATTCTTTTTTGTTTTCAGGCCATCCTTTGAGTATTGTTCTTTTCAGTTCTTTCATGATTTCATCTGCATTTGTCTCTGTTCGTATCTGTTCTGTTCGGTCAGCAGTTACCGGCAGAGATGTCAGAATCATGTCCACATATGCTTGTATTTCTGCTCCTTTTCCGCTGTCTTCTTTTTCATCTGTGTCCACTGCTCTAGACAAAGTGTCTGCTGTGTACATGTACTTTCCTTTTGTGTACATCATGTGCACGTCATATTTCTGCAGCCTGATTAACATCCGCTGTATCCTTACTGGACAATCACTCAGTGCTTTAGACATGATTGACACCAATGGTTTATGGTCGGTTTCCACTTCAAACGTTTGGCCATAAACATATTGATGGAACCGCTCACATGCATACATGCTGGCTAACAGTTCTTTTTCTATTTGAGCGTACCTGGACTCTGCACCTGTCAACGCTCTGGATGCGTAGGCTACAGGTAGCCACTGCTCATCGTGTTGCTGCAGCAGCACTGCTCCCAAGCCATGCTGTGACGCATCCGCTGAAATTCTGGTCCTCTTCTCTGGATCATAGAACTTTAGCACCGGTTCTTGTGTCAAAACCTCTTTCAGTTTCCGAAAACTTTGCTCTTGTTCATGAGACCAAATCCATTCATTTTTCTGTTCAAGAAGACTCCTAAGGGGTGTTGTCAGGGTTGCCAGTTGTGGGACAAACTTGGCGAGATAGGTTACCATCCCTAAGAACCGCCTAACTTCATCTTTGTTGGTTGGTCTTTCCATATTGTTTATAGCTGAAGTCTTTTTTGGGTCTGGCTTCACTCCCTGTTCACTAACAACATCTCCCACAAAGGTAAGTGTCTTCACTCCAAACTCACATTTGTCTTTATTTAGTTTCAGATTTACTTCTCTTGTCTTGTCCAACACTTGTCTCAGTCTTTTGTCATGTTCCTCTCGAGTAGTTCCCCAGACAATGATGTCATCCATCATGGTCTCTACTCCTGGTATGTGTTCATATATCATGTGTATAGTCTTGTGATAGACTTCAGGCGCAGATCTAATTCCATATGGTAGGCGAAGAAACCTGTACCTGCCTTCGGGCGTGTTGAATGTACAGAGTTTTGAGCTCTCTTCGTCTAACCTCAGCTGCCAAAATCCTGACGAGGCATCTAATTTACTGAACCATTTAGCTCCAGCAAACTGTGCCATGATTTCTTCCCTGGTTGGTAACTTGAAATGTTCTCTTCTGATTGCTTTGTTTAAGTCTCTTGGGTCTAAGCATGTTCTGAGAGCTCCTGTTTTCTTTTGAATGACTACCAGTGAGCTGACCCATTCAGTTGGTTCATCTATCTTTTTGATGACCTCAAGTTTTTCCATGCGTGCTAGCTCGTCCTTCAGTTTTTCTCGCAGCGCAAATGGAACTTTCCTACATGGATGCACGACAGGAGGGACACTTTTATCCACGCATATTCTATGCTCTCCAGGTAAACATCCTAGTCCTTCAAAGCAATCTTTGTACTCTTTCATGAGCGAGTCATTATCATTTGTCACTTCTGGTGATGTCACGACAAACACTCTTTTGACTAGGTTCAGCTTTACAGACGTGCTTAGCCCTAAAATCGGTTGCACCTTCTTATCCACGACGAGTAGTTGTGCTCGTATCTTCTGGTTTTTATGTTTAAATGTTGCAATGCAGCCTCCTTTTACAGGAACGCGTTCGCCTGTGTAGCCAGTCACCTTCGTTTTTATTGGATTAATTTTGCTCTTCACTGTCAGTGTTTTGTAATCCTCTATCGATAACAGATTTATTTGTGCACCCGTGTCAATCTTGAATGGAATTATTGTTTCATTCACTTCAAGTGGCACTATCCATTCTTCTTTTTCTGCTGTGCCTACATGCACCATGTCCACAATGAACTCGTCTTCCTGTTCTTCCTCATCAACTGTGTGGACTTTTTGTCTTGTGGGAGCTTTACAACATTTAGCATAATGGTTGCTTTTCCCACAGTTGTTGCAAGATTTTCCATATGCAGGGCATGATCTTGGCTTGTGGCTGTTTCCACATTTGCCACATTTAAAACCTGCATGTTTCTCCTCTTGTTTAGGATATGTTTTACTTTTCTTTCTTTCTTTCTGTATTGCATGCACTGTTGTTTCATCTCTCCGAAGCTCTTTTGCTTGTGCTCTTGTGGTCTCTGCTGCTCGACACATAGAAACACACTTATCTAATGTAAGTCCAGTTTCTCTAAGCAGTCTTTCTCTTAGTCCATTATCGGCTGTACCGCAGACAATCCTGTCTCTCACCAGTGAGTCTCTCAGAGTCCCGAATTCACATGTTTTGCTTAATGTGTGAAGCTCTGCTAAGTATTGATCAAAAGGTATTCCTTGCTTTTGATCATGGGTGAAAAACTTGTACCTTTCAAAGGTCACATTCTGAGTGGGTACAAAATACTCTTCAAATTTTGTCATTAGTTCTGCCAGAGTCAGGTTAGCTTCATCCAGCTGAAAGCTGTTAAATATATCCAAAGCATCTTCTCCAATAACATGCAATAGGATATTAGCCTTAAGTTTTTCATCACCGTTCCCTGCTCCACTTGCTGCCAAATAAATGTTAAATCTTTGCTTGAAACGTTTCCAGTTGTCAGCAAGATTGCCTGTCAATTGCATGGAAGTGGGCGGACTTAGCTTATCCATGGCGAGTCGGGGTATTTGGGCATCCACAGTCCTCTGCTGCTGTGCGTTATTCACCAAATCAGGAACAAAATCCTCTTCTGTTTGTTCAATTTCTCCCTCGGCTCCCGCTTCACTGTCACTGCTGCTCGTAGCCATCACTCGATGTAGCACACGCTGTCAGCCTGTTGCTCCTCGGCATGTTTTCACTCACAAGAATTTTTCTCTTTAATCTTGCTGCTCACTTCTGACACCATGTGTTGTCTTGCTTATCTTAAAGTAAGCCAAGTCAGTCGTTGGGTTTCTATGACTTTTTATTTAACAGTCTCTTTAACGTACTACACAGTGCATGGCTATCAACCGCTTCCTAGCTCTCCGCTCGGGGCACTCCCCACGTGACCATTCGCTATGCATTCCGGGTAACACATGCATGCTGGGTAATGGAGTTCAACATTACTACTTCAATACACAACACCCACTAAGTCCATTCAGGGTAGAGTGTGTAAGGGGACAGCCCTTTATGGCCCCACAATATCATGGTTTTGACTGAAAAGTGATGCCCTGACAGAACAACAAGGTGACCTCCTCAAAAACGGTTTTAACTTTTATTTCCATAGATAACTTTTAAAAAAAATACAGACCCAAAACACAAGACTGTATTAATCATGTTTCCTGTTCTTTGTGGGATTAACATTTGGTGGGACAAACCGAAACTTTTGTTAGCACAAGAAATTGACAACATAAATATAATATTGCTCATAATGGATAGGTGCATAACCCACTGGTGGAGCATTTTCTCATGACCCAGGGTTTTTCTTTATGGTGAACAGTGTGAGAGATTTTGTTATCATTGTTACTGTTATTATGGCTATTGTTCTTATGGTTCTTATTACTGTTTTATGATGATTATTATTATTACTTTAACCCTACCCCTGGTCCTGTTTCTAACCCTAACCTTTAGTTTAATCTGAACCCTAATCCCAACCCTTAATCAGTTATTAGAAATTTAAATAATCTTAAACATAAAGCAATAACATGGTTGGAAGGAAAAGGTTTTGTTTCACGTGTCTTTTTGCCTGGTTAGCAGTATGCATGCAGGGGAGGGGCTTAGAACGCACAGGGCCCATGGCTCAGGACACGCAGGGCCCATGAGGCCGACGCGTGCTCCTTGGTAAGACAGTGTGAATAAAACAGCCACCTTTTGTCTCTCACTTCACTTTTACGCCTGTCCAGCCAAGTTGTAGCTGTTGTGGTGTGCATAGAGCCTGATGAAGGCAGAATTTGCCGAAACGCGTAGCGAGCACACTTTATTCTAATTTTGTATTGTTTATTTATTTATTTTTTTACATTTTTGTGAATAAAAACACTCATTTAAGTGGTTGTCCCGCTTTTTTCTTTTTTTCTTTTTTCAAAGTTTGCAAGTTTTTCTATTTTTGATTACATTCTTGCCTGGTGGAAAAACCGTAACACCTGCCATGCACTTCTACGACGGAGAGGAGGATGGAGGTGCTTGGACCACGGTGCGCTACGGGAGGAGACACTACAGAAATCCCCGTGCGCTCAGCTTTAATTACCGGGGCCGACCGGACCATAGGATGGACCGTGCATTTCCCGTCTCCGGCTGGAAGAGGGCGCCAAGGTTCCCAAATTTTGGCTTGAGTAGGGCTTCACCTTCAAATCCTAACTGGCCTGCGCCTCCTATGTACGACGGGTCCCGGCCTTATTTTCCACAGCCCCGCTCTTATGCAGCAGCGGTCCGGGGCTCACCTACCAGACGAGCGACAAGATTTGGACCCCCAGCAGATGTTAGGCAGGACCTCCGGCGACCTGCAGATGAAAGACTTGGACAGCTTATCCGCAAATTACATGCTGTAATTAAGATGGTGCATCACTTACAAAACGTGACCATCACGCCGGACAGACCAGAACCTCTGATGATCGCTCGCATAGTGGACTCATTAACCTCACTGATTAAACCCGCTGATCCCACGGATGATGTGTTAGACCTCATTGAGGGCAACGCAAACAACTGGGGACAGAACACACTGCAGATCCTCCAGGATCACTACCAAAAGAGGCTGGAGAAACTTTTACAGGATCTCCCCGGTGATTTAACCCGAGATTGGAGGGAAGCCTTCATCGTGGCGACACGATGGGCTTGCAGAAATCTACCTCGGATCACGCAGGATGTTCTCGATCAGGCAGAGGCCCTGATCATCACCTGCAGATCAGACTCGGAGCGGCGAAGTCCAGCGGCTAGGACACCACCCCCGGCAGGGTCTGATAGCCGCCGGGGGCCGCGCACATCAGGAGGAAGAAAAAAGAGGACCCGTCAACCTGAGCGGGTCTCCATGAGCATTCAAGCTGAATGTTACGAGGCCACAAACCGATCAGTTGGAACTATGACGGACATGAGACCAGCTTGGCCTCCAGATGCAGTTCCAGCAGCCGAGAAGCAGCGTGGACCGCGAACGGCGACCCGCCGCAACCCCTTCGTGGCGCGTGAGGAATTTCTCCCTCAGATTGTGGGGATAACTTCACCCTCTGCTCCCAGACCGGCAGCACGGGCGCCACCTTCCCGAATTTCAGCACTGGACAGCTCCCAGGAGGAGGAAAGCTTCGATAGAGAGGAGAACCGCGGCGTGGAGGTTCTTCACGAGGAGGAGGAGGAGGAGTTCGATAATGAATACGACAGCGAGGAAGATGGGGATGAGGCGGACACGGACGCTGACCCCCCAGCTTCAGGTAGTTCGGGGCTGGATCATATTGTAAGGCCTGGAGGGTTGAAAGATGGGGTAAACAACAAAAAATTGAATGAGGGTATTGAAGGGCTAGAGGAATGATCTGGGGAGAGCGCACGCACACCACCAAAGAGGACCCAAATTCTTGGCCACAATGACAATTTATTCCGATGGAAAAAAACATATGAATGGCCAAAAAGTTCCAGTTAAAAGACACTTAAAACAAGCATAAAATGCGTCTAAAAATTCTAGGCACGGATTAAAACAGTAAAACACGATAAAAATCCCAGGAACAGTTGAAAAAGGATAAAAGAGACCTAAAAGTCCAAAGAACAGTTAAAACTGGTTTAAAAATGCAGCTCAAAGGGGGGAATCACTGATCCCAAACCAGGAGACGTCTCTCTTCCCCCGACGCTGTTCCGAGGATCCCTCCAGTCATACACACAAAGACCTGGGGGGCGGGCTCCGTTCCGCCTCTGGGGTTTGTGACCGGCACTCCTCCGCGTCACCTCCAGCTGGCTCTCCTGGACACGCTGGAATCTGTGGAAACAGGCAAGCGGCAGCACGAAAAGCAATTCCTGATGCAGGCTGCCACTAGCCCTCCCACCTATTTCCACCAGTCTGCTGAAGCCCGTTCGGCTACTTACACACAGGCAGGGTCCCTGCCCTGCCCTTGCGTGTCGATCGCTCTGCAGACTGATGGTCCCAGCGCCCAGCGCTCTCAGAGTGTGTGTCCCGATCACAGCGAGTCTTCCCGACGTCTGGCGGTCCCGGCGTCCCACTCGCGCCCCGCGTGCATGCGCCTGCTGTCGGTGTGCGACTGCCTTTGGCTTTCCTCCTCAGGACTTTTATAAGTCCCTCCTGATGAGGAGCAGGTGTGGTGGATCGGCGCGCTATGTTACAAGGGGGGTGTGTCCATAGAAAGCATGCAACAAACAGGTAGCACCACAAACATGCAAAAGAAAAACACCCTACAACATGCAATCCCCCCACATCATCACAATATTTCGGACAGCCCGGGTGTGACAGAATGCCAGGAGGACAGCGCATCTCCAGCTTCAGCGGAGGAACGCTGTATTACAGGGCTGGAGCTAGCAGGTGACGGTGCTGAGCCACCAGTAGCCCGTGTTGACTTACCTGCCCCAGAGCGGCAGGTTTTCAAGGTAAAGCGTCACCCTGAAACAAACAGAGAATTGATTGACTGGTTTCTGGAAGTGGAGAAAAGGTGTCTTATTGTTGGTGACTCAAATTTATCCAGAATCCCTGAATATTCCATCCCAGATCTACAGATTGAGAGGTGTCCAGGTGCCAATTCGCCACATGCAGGCTTTATTTGAGATAGCCCACGTTCCGTGGGATTTGGTGGTTCAGAATGTGGTCATTGCAGCCGGCATTAACGCCAAAGGTCAGAACATTAAAGAAACTGCAGTTAAACAGCTCCAGCGGGCTCTGAAGATGGCTAAACACAGATTTCCATCTGCTGTCATCTGGGTTCCCTTGGTTAATTTTTCTGGTAACTTATCTGCAATGGAGCAGAACAACATGAAACTACTAAATCAGCATATTAAAAAAAAAATATGAGACACATCCCCCTGCTGGAGGACTCGCATTTTGCAACAGAAAAAGATGCAATTCACTGGACCGAGGACACGGCCAGAGCAATGTTGGAACATTGGAGGTATTTTTTAAAGTGGAATACCCACTAAGTCCATTCAGGGTAGAGTGTGTAAGGGGACAGCCCTTTATGGCCCCACAATATCATGGTTTTGACTGAAAAGTGATGCCCTGACAGAACAACAAGGTGACCTCCTCAAAAACGGCTTAACTTTTATTTCCATAGATAACTTTTTAAAAAAATACAGACCCAAAACACAAGACTGTATTAATCATGTTTCCTGTTCTTTGTGGGATTAACATTTGGTGGGACAAACCGAAACTTTTGTTAGCACAAGAAAGTGACAACATAAATATAATATTGCTCATAATGGATAGGTGCATAGCCCACTGGTGGAGCATTTTCTCATGACCCAGGGTTTTTCTTTATGGTGAACAGTGTGAGAGATTTTGTTATCATTGTTACTGTTATTATGGCTATTGTTCTTATGGTTCTTATTACTGTTTTATGATGATTATTATTATTACTTTAACCCTACCCCTGGTCCTGTTTCTAACCCTAACCTTTAGTTTAATCTGAACCCTAATCCCAACCCTTAATCAGTTATTAGAAATGTAAATCATCTTAAACATAAAGCAATAACATGGTTGGAAGGAAAAGGTTTTGTTTCACGTGTCTTTTTGCCTGGTTAGCAGTATGCATGCAGGGGAGGGGCTTAGAACGCACAGGGCCCATGGCTCAGGACACGCAGGGCCCATGAGGCCGACGCGTGCTCCTTGGTAAGACAGTGTGAATAAAACAGCCACCTTTTGTCTCTCACTTCACTTTTACGCCTGTCCAGCCAAGTTGTAGCTGTTGTGGTGTGCATAGAGCCTGATGAAGGCAGAATTTGCCGAAACGCGTAGCGAGCACACTTTATTCTAATTTTGTATTGTTTATTTATTTATTTTCTTACATTTTTGTGAATAAAAACACTCATTTAAGTGGTTGTCCCGCTTTTTTCTTTTTTCAAAGTTTGCAAGTTTTTCTATTTTTGATTACATTCTTGCCTGGTGGAAAAACCGTAACACCTGCCATGCACTTCTACGACGGAGAGGAGGATGGAGGTGCTTGGACCACGGTGCGCTACGGGAGGAGACACTACAGAAATCCCCGTGCGCTCAGCTTTAATTACCGGGGCCGACCGGACCATAGGATGGACCGTGCATTTCCCGTCTCCGGCTGGAAGAGGGCGCCAAGGTTCCCAAATTTTGGCTGGAGTAGGGCTTCACCTTCAAATCCTAACTGGCCTGCGCCTCCTATGTACGACGGGTCCCGGCCTTATTTTCCACAGCCCCGCTCTTATGCAGCAGCGGTCCGGGGCTCACCTACCAGACGAGCGACAAGATTTGGACCCCCAGCAGATGTTAGGCAGGACCTCCGGCGACCTGCAGATGAAAGACTTGGACAGCTTATCCGCAAATTACATGCTGTAATTAAGATGGTGCATCACTTACAAAACGTGACCATCACGCCGGACAGACCAGAACCTCTGATGATTGCTCGCATAGTGGACTCATTAACCTCACTGATTAAACCCGCTGATCCCACGGATGATGTGTTAGACCTCATTGAGGGCAACGCAAAAAACTGGGGACAGAACACACTGCAGATCCTCCAGGATCACTACCAAAAGAGGCTGGAGAAACTTTTACAGGATCTCCCCGGTGATTTAACCCGAGATTGGAGGGAAGCCTTCATCGTGGCGACACGATGGGCTTGCAGAAATCTACCTCGGATCACGCAGGATGTTCTCGATCAGGCAGAGGCCCTGATCATCACCTGCAGATCAGACTCGGAGCGGCGAAGTCCAGCGGCTACGACACCACCCCCCGGCAGGGTCTGATAGCCGCCGGGGGCCGCGCACATCAGGAGGAAGAAAAAAGAGGACCCGTCAACCTGAGCGGGTCTCCATGAGCATTCAAGCTGAATGTTACGAGGCCACAAACCGATCAGTTGGAACTATGACGGACATGAGACCAGCTTGGCCTCCAGATGCAGTTCCAGCAGCCGCTGCCGAGAAGCAGCGTGGACCGCGAACGGCGACCCGCCGCCACCCCTTCGTGGCGCGTGAGGAATTTCTCCCTCAGATTGTGGGGATAACTTCACCCTCTGCTCCCAGACCGGCAGCACGGGCGCCACCTTCCCGAATTTCAGCACTGGACAGCTCCCAGGAGGAGGAAAGCTCCGATAGAGAGGAGAACCGCGGCGGGGAGGTTCTTCACGAGGAGGAGGAGGAGGAGGAGGAGTTCGATAATGAATACGACAGCGAGGAAGATGGGGATGAGGCGGACACGGACGCTGACCCCCCAGCTTCAGGTAGTTCGGGGCTGGATCATATTGTAAGGCCTGGAGGGTTGAAAGATGGGGTAAACAACAAAAAATTGAATGAGGGTATTGAAGGGCTAGAGGAATGATCTGGGGAGAGCGCACGCACACCACCAAAGAGGACCCAAATTCTTGGCCACAATGACAATTTATTCCGATGGAAAAAACATATGAATGGCCAAAAAGTTCCAGTTAAAAGACACTTAAAACAAGCATAAAATGCGTCTAAAAATTCTAGGCACGGATTAAAACAGTAAAACACGATAAAAATCCCAGGAACAGTTGAAAAAGGATAAAAGAGACCTAAAAGTCCAAAGAACAGTTAAAACTGGTTTAAAAATGCAGCTCAAAGGGGGGAATCACTGATCCCAAACCAGGAGACGTCTCTCTTCCCCCGACGCTGTTCCGAGGATCCCTCCAGTCATACACACAAAGACCTGGGGGGCGGGCTCCGTTCCGCCTCTGGGGTTTGTGACCGGCACTCCTCCGCGTCACCTCCAGCTGGCTCTCCTGGACACGCTGGAATCTGTGGAAACAGGCAAGCGGCAGCACGAAAAGCAATTCCTGATGCAGGCTGCCACTAGCCCTCCCACCTATTTCCACCAGTCTGCTGAAGCCCGTTCGGCTACTTACACACAGGCAGGGTCCCTGCCCTGCCCTTGCGTGTCGATCGCTCTGCAGACTGATGGTCCCAGCGCCCAGCGCTCTCAGAGTGTGTGTCCCGATCACAGCGAGTCTTCCCGACGTCTGGCGGTCCCGACGTCTGGCGGTCCCGGCGTCCCACTCGCGCCCCGCGTGCATGCGCCTGCTGTCGGTGTGCGACTGCCTTTGGCTTTCCTCCTCAGGACTTTTATAAGTCCCTCCTGATGAGGAGCAGGTGCGGTGGATCGGCGCGCTATGTTACAAGGGGGGTGTGTCCATAGAAAGCATGCAACAAACAGGTAGCACCACAAACATGCAAAAGAAAAACACCCTACAACATGCAATCCCCCCACATCATCACAATATTTCGGACAGCCCGGGTGTGACAGAATGCCAGGAGGACAGCGCATCTCCAGCTTCAGCGGAGGAACGCTGTATTACAGGGCTGGAGCTAGCAGGTGACGGTGCTGAGCCACCAGTAGCCCGTGTTGACTTACCTGCCCCAGAGCGGCAGGTTTTCAAGGTAAAGCGTCACCCTGAAACAAACAGAGAATTGATTGACTGGTTTCTGGAAGTGGAGAAAAGGTGTCTTATTGTTGGTGACTCAAATTTATCCAGAATCCCTGAATATTCCATCCCAGATCTACAGATTGAGAGGTGTCCAGGTGCTAATTTTCGCCACATGCAGGCTTTATTTGAGATAGCCCACGTTCCGTGGGATTTGGTGGTTCAGAATGTGGTCATTGCAGCCGGCATTAACGCCAAAGGTCAGAACATTAAAGAAACTGCAGTTAAACAGCTCCAGCGGGCTCTGAAGATGGCTAAACACAGATTTCCATCTGCTGTCATCTGGGTTCCCTTGGTTAATTTTTCTGGTAACTTATCTGCAATGGAGCAGAACAACATGAAACTACTAAATCAGCATATTAAAAAAGAAATATGAGACACATCCCCCTGCTGGAGGACTCGCATTTTGCAACAGAAAAAGATGCAATTCACTGGACCGAGGACACGGCCAGAGCAATGTTGGAACATTGGAGGTATTTTTTAAAGTGGAATACCCACTAAGTCCATTCAGGGTAGAGTGTGTAAGGGGACAGCCCTTTATGGCCCCACAATATCATGGTTTTGACTGAAAAGTGATGCCCTGACAGAACAACAAGGTGACCTCCTCAAAAACGGCTTAACTTTTATTTCCATAGATAACTTTTTAAAAAAATCAGACCCAAAACACAAGACTGTATTAATCATGTTTCCTGTTCTTTGTGGGATTAACATTTGGTGGGACAAACCGAAACTTTTGTTAGCACAAGAAAGTGACAACATAAATATAATATTGCTCATAATGGATAAGTGCATAACCCACTGGTGGAGCATTTTCTCATGACCCAGGGTTTTTCTTTATGGTGAACAGTGTGAGAGATTTTGTTATCATTGTTACTGTTATTATGGCTATTGTTCTTATGGTTCTTATTACTGTTTTATGATGATTAGGGCCCGAGCACGGAGTGCAAGGACCCTATTGTAATTCGAATGTTTATTATTATTATTATTATTATTATTATTCTACCGGAAGAGTCGCCTTTTTGAGGCCTTTAACATACCCCAAAACTCACCAAATTTGGCACACACATCAGGAGTCGCGAAAAATTTCGTATTTTATAGGAGATTGGCATGGGCGCAGAAAAACGGCTTGATAGCGCCACCTACGGTGACTTTTGTCCCGACGCCCCGCATACGCTTTAACGTACAAGCTTGATTTTTACAGGGCATGTTCTTCAGATGGAGACCTACAAAAAAGTCTGAAAGGACCCACCTGTCACTCGCACAGGAAGTCTGATATATTGAGGTCAATATGTCATTTTTGCTTCATTTTGGACATTTGCAGGCCTCGCTCTAGAGCGAACTCCTCCTAGAGATTTGTGAATAATGACTCCAAACTTTGGTTTTGTAAACTAAACACATGTCCGATGTTAAATTGCGAAGCTTTTACGTTTTTACGGTTGTTTGTGACCGTGGCGGCGCGTCGAAAATGGAGGTCATTTTGAAAACACGCCATGAAAAGAAAAATGGCCATTACTCAGCCATGCAAAATCCAATATTATCCAAAGTTGATATGCATGATTGTAGTCTGACTTTGAACACATCTGCAGTGGAAGAATCTGGAATAGGTGTAGCGCCACCTGCTGGTAAAAGGAAATGACATGTTTTACTTGGAGCATCACTGCTCCAAGTAGGATGAGCCGACACACCTCAAAATGATGTCCACCTGTTGAAAAGCCATTGATGTTTACTCTGATAAAAAGCCATAACTTTCAATGCGGGGGTGTGGTCGTGACAGAGCGGCGAAGTTGGGCGTCTCGCCATGCACACAAAAGTTGCTCTCACGTGCACATTCCTTGTCCAATCTCACTGAAATTCAATAGAGGTGATGAGGCTTCCATTCTGAACCCATGGATATGACAATCTTGGACGAGCTCCATAGCGCCACCTAGATATTGACAAATACATTTTATGTCACATTCTGACCTATCTTTTCTCTGTGCTTTGTCCGACATTCATAAAATTACAACAGGAGATACTCATAAGGGTCTTCTCTCATCGTCTAAAGTTTCATGGGTGTACACCTGACGGTGCCTGCGCAAGCCACCACCAAACAGGAAGTGGTTGATTGCGTTGCAGTCAGATAATTAAAAATTCATAAAAAATCAGCCGTTTGTATCACGAGGCTGAGATTTCAGAATGAGAGGCCTCTTACATATCTCCAACTTAGATACACAGCACTTGCATGGGTGAACAAAAAACGGCTCAATAGCGCCACCTACCATGTTTGTTTTTGAGAGCCCCGCCATGTTTTTTAACATACAAGCTTGATATTTACAGGACATGTTCATCAGATGGAAACCTACAAAAAAGTCTCTTGGGACCAAGCTGTCAGTCGCACAGGAAGTCTGCTATATTGATGTCAATATGTCAGTTTTGCTCTATTTTGGTCCTTTGCAGGCCTCGTTCTAGAACGAACTCCTCCTAGAGATTTTTGAACAATGACTCCAAACTTTGGTTTTGTAAACTAAACACATGTCCGATCTTAAATTGCGAAGCTTTTAAGTTTTTACGGTTGTTTGTGACCGTGGCGGCGCGTCAAAATTTGAGGTCGTTTCGAAATCACGCCATGAAAAGAAAAATGGCCATTACTCAGCCATAAATAATCTAATCTGATCCAAATTTGTTGTGCATGATTGTAGTCTGACTTTGAACACATCTGCAGTGGAAAAATCCGAAACAGGTGTAGCGCCACCTGTTGGCAACAGGAAATGACATGTTTTACTTGGAGCATCACTGCTCCAAGTAGGATGAGCAAACACACCTCAAAATGACGTCCACCTGTTGAAAAACCATTGAAGTTTACTCTGATGAAAAACAAATCTTTCAACGCGGGGGTGTGGTCGTGACAGAGCGGCGAAGTTGGGTATCTCGCCATGCACAAATGTTGCTCTCACGTTCACATTCTTTGTCTGATCTCACTGAAATTAAATAGATTTGATGAAACTTCCATTCTGAACCCATGGATATGACAATTTTGGACGAGCTATATATGTTCATAAATGATCATGAAGCATGATCATATAATCAAGCTTCATAGGAAATCAGCCGTTTGTCTCAGGAAGCTGAGATTTCAGAATTAGATGCGTCTTACAAAGCTCCACGTTTGAAAAGCAGCACTATACGTACGAGAAACATCTAACCACCTTAATCACCCTTTTGTGCTGAAAGCAAATTTTTGGACATTTTGTCTCAAGCAAATATTTTTATCATAACATCTGTTTAGTTTATCAGCACCAAAATAAAAAATATTTACATTTATAAAATGAACTGGTCAACTCTAGGATTTTATTTATTCAATCTTACATCCTCAAGCTTTTCATCAGTCTCCCCTGCTGCAGGAGTGGAGTTACCCCCCCCCCCCCCCCCCCCGGCTGTGTGCTCACATGTAAATTAGCCACGAGTGGCAGACAGAAAGTAGAACAGTTAGAAAGCCTAGTTCAACACTAAAATACAGCAATTTCCTTTGTTTTGTTTGTCTTTTATACATCCTTAGCACTAATCATTGCTTTTTTATTCATCCAAAATACAATTAACTTTATATTTTATCTTTTTTTTTTTTTTACAAACAAAATATATGAATGTGCTCCAAAACAAAACCCAGTCTCAGTACACTCCTACAGATGTAACATCAGACAGTAAATGTCTCTTTTATGCTTTTTTAATCAATGCTGCAACTTCTTTTCATTTCCTTTCAATACACCCAAAGAAATTAAACTACAACGACAACAAACACAACATATAGCAAATGTCTCTAAGAAGATTGTGTATATACATTATGTACCACCTTTAAACACCAAATAAATAACAAATCTTTCTAATACAATCACAAAAAATGGAACACAAAATGTAAAACCCAAATTAGAAATTGCAATTTTAAAAAGATACATTTTTCAGCAGCTTTTCAAAATCAATCACATATTTTACTCTTCTGTGGATGAAACAAAGAAGTCCAGAGCAATGTAGCCACTTCTCCAAAGTCTCTGTCACCTTCAGTTTTACACAAAGTCTGTGAAAATCCACCATACATTGGTCACATGTATTCAGAGACCGGCTAAAAGTCCACAATTGTAAAAGCTCTTATATAGACAACTGTTTGTTTGCTTGGAGCTCTAAATATAAAAAAATGCTTTTCTATCACCTAGACACAGATGGAGAACCATATCAACTGGATTAGTAACAGGGAAACATGTTTAGGTTTAAACTTACATCAATAGACAACATGAAGCTGTTCATCACATTTTTGACCTAAACATGTAAACACATCCTTGGCTCTGCGGTTAGGAAATGGTACTTGGGAATCTCTTCATACCAGGAGCCAGCCTGAACATTGGAACATCACCACAGTGCCCATCCAGACTGGGACAGCAACGGGGTCCACTTCAGAGCCGTGAGCTGCTGTGTTTAACTCCAGCTGTCCCAGCAAGGGAGACAACTGCAGCAACATCCACTGACCAAGCTGGCAAGCCCTGGCAGAAAAGATCCCCACAAGAAAAACACTGGCTCAGGCAGGCTGGTCAATAAAAAAATATAGTTTTACCAATGTCTTGCAGCTCGCAGATCAAGTGGTTTAGTTTTCCAGTAATGTCAGTCAAGAATACAAGTTCAGATTCACCATATTCAGCAGATATCTCCACCAATAGCACCTTAAAAATCCTGTTCTGTTTTGCTTTGCAGCTGAGGTTGTTTACGATTTTCAGAATAAGAGTCATTATATGTCCAGAGCCAATCACTTCTGCACATAAGGCCTACTGGTGAAAGAAGCAGCAGTAATGCAGACATTTTGGAAAGTCTTGGTCAGCTTTACAGTGAGTGATGAAACCTGTTTGTCGGTCAATCATAGCAGGAGCCCCGTCTGCAGGTATGGCTACCAGCTTTTCTAATGGTACCTTTTTCTGCACAAAAACTCCTTCACCGTGTTATACATTTCAACTCCTCTTGTAGTTGTCTGTTAGGGCAGATGTGTCAGGAATTCTTCTCTTGTGGAAACCAAAAGCTATGCTGTACTGTTGCCGTCCACAGACTCATCACACTGGACGTTAACCACCTGCACTTTGTAAGATCCCGGTCCAGCTAATTGGCCAAGTTATCAGACATAGCTGACATTCATCTAGACATTGTAGTGGAAATTGAATGAGTTCTATTGTTCTCATTCTTAGGAACAGTGATAGCAATTATCATCATTGCTTGTTTCTTAATCTGATAAAAACCTTCTTCTACTTGATGAGAAAATGAGCAGGTCTAAACGAGGCTTAGATTTAAGAATTTTTTTCATGCTATATGCAAAAGTCTTTGTCCTTTAAGGCAACAGATTATAGTCACCCCCCCCCCCCCCCCCACAGGCTGCTGTCATATTAACATTAGCATGGAGCTCCAGAATGGACAAGAAAAAACGACGAGAATGGCTCGAGCAGGGCGTTGCTCACGGGGCGGTCGCTCGTGCCAGGCGGTGGCACGTGCTCGGGCCCGCTAAATGCTACTTGTAGCTTTAATTATTATTATTACTTTAACCCTACCCCTGGTCCTGTTTCTAACCCTAACCTTTAGTTTAATCTGAACCCTAATCCCAACCCTTAATCAGTTATTAGACATTTAAATAATCTTAAACATAAAGAAATAACATGGTTGGAAGGAAAAGGTTTTGTTTCACGTGTCTTTTTGCCTGGTTAGCAGTATGCATGCAGGGGAGGGGCTTAGAACGCACAGGGCCCATGGCTCAGGACACGCAGGGCCCATGAGGCCGACGCGTGCTCCTTGGTAAGACAGTGTGAATAAAACAGCCACCTTTTGTCTCTCACTTCACTTTTACGCCTGTCCAGCCAAGTTGTAGCTGTTGTGGTGTGCATAGAGCCTGATGAAGGCAGAATTTGCCGAAACGCGTAGCGAGCACACTTTATTCTAATTTTGTATTGTTTATTTATTTATTTTTTTACATTTTTGTGAATAAAAACACTCATTTAAGTGGTTGTCCCGCTTTTTTCTTTTTTTCTTTTTTCAAAGTTTGCAAGTTTTTCTATTTTTGATTACATTCTTGCCTGGTGGAAAAACCGTAACACCTGCCATGCACTTCTACGACGGAGAGGAGGATGGAGGTGCTTGGACCACGGTGCGCTACGGGAGGAGACACTACAGAAATCCCCGTGCGCTCAGCTTTAATTACCGGGGCCGACCGGACCATAGGATGGACCGTGCATTTCCCGTCTCCGGCTGGAAGAGGGCGCCAAGGTTCCCAAATTTTGGCTGGAGTAGGGCTTCACCTTCAAATCCTAACTGGCCTGCGCCTCCTATGTACGACGGGTCCCGGCCTTATTTTCCACAGCCCCGCTCTTATGCAGCAGCGGTCCGGGGCTCACCTACCAGACGAGCGACAAGATTTGGACCCCCAGCAGATGTTAGGCAGGACCTCCGGCGACCTGCAGATGAAAGACTTGGACAGCTTATCCGCAAATTACATGCTGTAATTAAGATGGTGCATCACTTACAAAACGTGACCATCACGCCGGACAGACCAGAACCTCTGATGATCGCTCGCATAGTGGACTCATTAACCTCACTGATTAAACCCGCTGATCCCACGGATGATGTGTTAGACCTCATTGAGGGCAACGCAAAAAACTGGGGACAGAACACACTGCAGATCCTCCAGGATCACTACCAAAAGAGGCTGGAGAAACTTTTACAGGATCTCCCCGGTGATTTAACCCGAGATTGGAGGGAAGCCTTCATCGTGGCGACACGATGGGCTTGCAGAAATCTACCTCGGATCACGCAGGATGTTCTCGATCAGGCAGAGGCCCTGATCATCACCTGCAGATCAGACTCGGAGCGGCGAAGTCCAGCGGCTACGACACCACCCCCGGCAGGGTCTGATAGCCGCCGGGGGCCGCGCACATCAGGAGGAAGAAAAAAGAGGACCCGTCAACCTGAGCGGGTCTCCATGAGCATTCAAGCTGAATGTTACGAGGCCACAAACCGATCAGTTGGAACTATGACGGACATGAGACCAGCTTGGCCTCCAGATGCAGTTCCAGCAGCCGCTGCCGAGAAGCAGCGTGGACCGCGAACGGCGACCCGCCGCAACCCCTTCGTGGCGCGTGAGGAATTTCTCCCTCAGATTGTGGGGATAACTTCACCCTCTGCTCCCAGACCGGCAGCACGGGCGCCACCTTCCCCAATTTCAGCACTGGACAGCTCCCAGGAGGAGGAAAGCTCCGATAGAGAGGAGAACCGCGGCGGGGAGGTTCTTCACGAGGAGGAGGAGGAGGAGGAGTTCGATAATGAATACGACAGCGAGGAAGATGGGGATGAGGCGGACACGGACGCTGACCCCCCAGCTTCAGGTAGTTCGGGGCTGGATCATATTGTAAGGCCTGGAGGGTTGAAAGATGGGGTAAACAACAAAAAATTGAATGAGGGTATTGAAGGGCTAGAGGAATGATCTGGGGAGAGCGCACGCACACCACCAAAGAGGACCCAAATTCTTGGCCACAATGACAATTTATTCCGATGGAAAAAACATATGAATGGCCAAAAAGTTCCAGTTAAAAGACACTTAAAACAAGCATAAAATGCGTCTAAAAATTCTAGGCACGGATTAAAACAGTAAAACACGATAAAAATCCCAGGAACAGTTAAAAAGGATAAAAGAGACCTAAAAGTCCAAAGAACAGTTTTAAACTGGTTTAAAAATGCAGCTCAAAGGGGGGAATCACTGATCCCAAACCAGGAGACGTCTCTCTTCCCCCGACGCTGTTCCGAGGATCCCTCCAGTCATACACACAAAGACCTGGGGGGCGGGCTCCGTTCCGCCTCTGGGGTTTGTGACCGGCACTCCTCCGCGTCACCTCCAGCTGGCTCTCCTGGACACGCTGGAATCTGTGGAAACAGGCAAGCGGCAGCACGAAAAGCAATTCCTGATGCAGGCTGCCACTAGCCCTCCCACCTATTTCCACCAGTCTGCTGAAGCCCGTTCGGCTACTTACACACAGGCAGGGTCCCTGCCCTGCCCTTGCGTGTCGATCGCTCTGCAGACTGATGGTCCCAGCGCCCAGCGCTCTCAGAGTGTGTGTCCCGATCACAGCGAGTCTTCCCGACGTCTGGCGGTCCCGGCGTCCCACTCGCGCCCCGCGTGCATGCGCCTGCTGTCGGTGTGCGACTGCCTTTGGCTTTCCTCCTCAGGACTTTTATAAGTCCCTCCTGATGAGGAGCAGGTGTGGTGGATCGGCGCGCTATGTTACAAGGGGGGTGTGTCCATAGAAAGCATGCAACAAACAGGTAGCACCACAAACATGCAAAAGAAAAACACCCTACAACATGCAATCCCCCCACATCATCACAATATTTCGGACAGCCCGGGTGTGACAGAATGCCAGGAGGACAGCGCATCTCCAGCTTCAGCGGAGGAACGCTGTATTACAGGGCTGGAGCTAGCAGGTGACGGTGCTGAGCCACCAGTAGCCCGTGTTGACTTACCTGCCCCAGAGCGGCAGGTTTTCAAGGTAAAGCGTCACCCTGAAACAAACACAGAATTGATTGACTGGTTTCTGGAAGTGGAGAAAAGGTGTCTTATTGTTGGTGACTCAAATTTATCCAGAATCCCTGAATATTCCATCCCAGATCTACAGATTGAGAGGTGTCCAGGTGCTAATTTTCGCCACATGCAGGCTTTATTTGAGATAGCCCACGTTCCGTGGGATTTGGTGGTTCAGAATGTGGTCATTGCAGCCGGCATTAACGCCAAAGGTCAGAACATTAAAGAAACTGCAGTTAAACAGCTCCAGCGGGCTCTGAAGATGGCTAAACACAGATTTCCATCTGCTGTCATCTGGGTTCCCTTGGTTAATTTTTCTGGTAACTTATCTGCAATGGAGCAGAACAACATGAAACTACTAAATCAGCATATTAAAAAAAAATATGAGACACATCCCCCTGCTGGAGGACTCGCATTTTGCAACAGAAAAAGATGCAATTCACTGGACCGAGGACACGGCCAGAGCAATGTTGGAACATTGGAGGTATTTTTTAAAGTGGAATACCCACTGTGTTGTCTTGCTTATCTTAAAGTAAGCCAAGTCAGTCGTTGGGTTTCTATGACTTTTTATTTAACAGTCTCTTTAACGTACTACACAGTGCATGGCTATCAACCGCTTCCTAGCTCTCCGCTCGGGGCACTCCCCACGTGACCATTCGCTATGCATTCCGGGTAACACATGCATGCTGGGTAATGGAGTTCAACATTACTACTTCAATACACAACATCTTCCTCCTTTTAAAGAAAAACCTTTTTCTCTTTAGACCAAGCCTAGATAGTAAACATCTAAACCGTATGTATAAACAGTTTCTTACAAAACATTTTCAATAGAAACATTCTTATGCACTTTTTTTTTTTTTTTTTTTTTTTTGAACTTTCAGCAAGTCTCAATAAGCCTCTTTGGTGGCTGAACATGTCTCTTAGGTCTCAGTGATCTTGTCACGTCCAGAAAGTTGGTTGAATCTGAAAGTTTCGATCTATTAGGTGATGCAGACCCTGCTGTCAGACTCTCTTTTGGGTGTTCTTGATCTTCTGTTGTTGTTAGGTTTAAAGATGCACCAGAGTCCGGCAGGCTTGTATCCGTTACTGCAGTATTTTCTACCATAGGCTGAAGCTGCAGATCCGCACGGTTTCTTCTCAGAGACAGTCCACTCTCCAACTGGACCTTATAAGACCGTGGAGCCACCTCCTCTTGCACGTGTCCTTGTTGTCTCCAGTTTCCTGTGGAAGCATCTCTAAGACGTACCTTGTCTCCTGGCTTTAGGAAAGGCAGATGTTTAGCCTTTCGATCATACAGCCGCTTTTGCTTCATCTTCATTTCTTCTTTTGCCTTCCTGACTTTGTGTGCAGCCTTAGGGGTCAACAAGTCTTCATGTACTGGTAGGTTGGAGCGAATGCGCCTTCCCATCAGCATCTGAGCTGGTGACAATCCATTTTGCAGAGGTGTACTCCGGTAGATCAGAAGACTTTTTTGAAAGTCATCTCTGTCGTGTGCTTTTTTCAGTAGAGTCTTCACTGTCTTTACTGAGCTTTCCGCTAAGCCATTGGACTTTGGATAGTTTGGACTTGATGTTACGTGTCTAAACCCCCAATCTTTAGCAAAGTCAGCAAACTCACTGCTGGAAAACTGCGGTCCATTGTCTGAAAACAGTTCACACGGAACACCGTGTCTGGCAAACACACACTTCAGGAAACTAATCACTGCTTTACTTGATGTTGACTGCAGCGCTCCGACTTCAGGATAGTTCGAAAAGTAGTCTGTTACCACCACGTAACTTTTACCATTACAGTCAAACAAATCAGTTCCAACCTTATAGTAAGGTCTATGTGGAACTGGGTGAGACATCAGTGGCTCCGCTTGTTGTTTCGGCCTGTAAGTGCGGCAAAGTTCACATGAAGCTGTCGTCTGGCTGATGTCTTGGTTGATTCTAGGCCAGTACATTACATCCCTTGCTCTGCGTTTACACTTGACCTCTCCGAGGTGACCTTCATGTATCTTTTGAAGCATCTGCTTGCGCAGTGAGGTTGGAATGACAAACTTGCTTCCTTTTAAAACTATGTCGTCCACCACTGTGAGCTCTGCTCTGCAGTTCCAGAAATCTTGTATTTTTCCAGGGCATTCTTTTTTGTTTTCAGGCCATCCTTTGAGTATTGTTCTTTTCAGTTCTTTCATGATTTCATCTGCATTTGTCTCTGTTCGTATCTGTTCTGTTCGGTCAGCAGTTACCGGCAGAGATGTCAGAATCATGTCCACATATGCTTGTATTTCTGCTCCTTTTCCGCTGTCTTCTTTTTCATCTGTGTCCACTGCTCTAGACAAAGTGTCTGCTGTGTACATGTACTTTCCTTTTGTGTACATCATGTGCACGTCATATTTCTGCAGCCTGATTAACATCCGCTGTATCCTTACTGGACAATCACTCAGTGCTTTAGACATGATTGACACCAATGGTTTATGGTCGGTTTCCACTTCAAACGTTTGGCCATAAACATATTGATGGAACCGCTCACATGCATACATGCTGGCTAACAGTTCTTTTTCTATTTGAGCGTACCTGGACTCTGCACCTGTCAACGCTCTGGATGCGTAGGCTACAGGTAGCCACTGCTCATCGTGTTGCTGCAGCAGCACTGCTCCCAAGCCATGCTGTGACGCATCCGCTGAAATTCTGGTCCTCTTCTCTGGATCATAGAACTTTAGCACCGGTTCTTGTGTCAAAACCTCTTTCAGTTTCCGAAAACTTTGCTCTTGTTCATGAGACCAAATCCATTCATTTTTCTGTTCAAGAAGACTCCTAAGGGGTGTTGTCAGGGTTGCCAGTTGTGGGACAAACTGGGCGAGATAGGTTACCATCCCTAAGAACCGCCTAACTTCATCTTTGTTGGTTGGTCTTTCCATATTGTTTATAGCTGAAGTCTTTTTTGGGTCTGGCTTCACTCCCTGTTCACTAACAACATCTCCCACAAAGGTAAGTGTCTTCACTCCAAACTCACATTTGTCTTTATTTAGTTTCAGATTTACTTCTCTTGTCTTGTCCAACACTTGTCTCAGTCTTTTGTCATGTTCCTCTCGAGTAGTTCCCCAGACAATGATGTCATCCATCATGGTCTCTACTCCTGGTATGTGTTCATATATCATGTGTATAGTCTTGTGATAGACTTCAGGCGCAGATCTAATTCCATATGGTAGGCGAAGAAACCTGTACCTGCCTTCGGGCGTGTTGAATGTACAGAGTTTTGAGCTCTCTTCGTCTAACCTCAGCTGCCAAAATCCTGACGAGGCATCTAATTTACTGAACCATTTAGCTCCAGCAAACTGTGCCATGATTTCTTCCCTGGTTGGTAACTTGAAATGTTCTCTTCTGATTGCTTTGTTTAAGTCTCTTGGGTCTAAGCATGTTCTGAGAGCTCCTGTTTTCTTTTGAATGACTACCAGTGAGCTGACCCATTCAGTTGGTTCATCTATCTTTTTGATGACCTCAAGTTTTTCCATGCGTGCTAGCTCGTCCTTCAGTTTTTCTCGCAGCGCAAATGGAACTTTCCTACATGGATGCACGACAGGAGGGACACTTTTATCCACGCATATTCTATGCTCTCCAGGTAAACATCCTAGTCCTTCAAAGCAATCTTTGTACTCTTTCATGAGCGAGTCATTATCATTTGTCACTTCTGGTGATGTCACGACAAACACTCTTTTGACTAGGTTCAGCTTTACAGACGTGCTTAGCCCTAAAATCGGTTGCACCTTCTTATCCACGACGAGTAGTTGTGCTCGTATCTTCTGGTTTTTATGTTTAAATGTTGCAATGCAGCCTCCTTTTACAGGAACGCGTTCGCCTGTGTAGCCAGTCACCTTCGTTTTTATTGGATTAATTTTGCTCTTCACTGTCAGTGTTTTGTAATCCTCTATCGATAACAGATTTATTTGTGCACCCGTGTCAATCTTGAATGGAATTATTGTTTCATTCACTTCAAGTGGCACTATCCATTCTTCTTTTTCTGCTGTGCCTACATGCACCATGTCCACAATGAACTCGTCTTCCTGTTCTTCCTCATCAACTGTGTGGACTTTTTGTCTTGTGGGAGCTTTACAACATTTAGCATAATGGTTGCTTTTCCCACAGTTGTTGCAAGATTTTCCATATGCAGGGCATGATCTTGGCTTGTGGCTGTTTCCACATTTGCCACATTTAAAACCTGCATGTTTCTCCTCTTGTTTAGGATATGTTTTACTTTTCTTTCTTTCTTTCTGTATTGCATGCACTGTTGTTTCATCTCTCCGAAGCTCTTTTGCTTGTGCTCTTGTGGTCTCTGCTGCTCGACACATAGAAACACACTTATCTAATGTAAGTCCAGTTTCTCTAAGCAGTCTTTCTCTTAGTCCATTATCGGCTGTACCGCAGACAATCCTGTCTCTCACCAGTGAGTCTCTCAGAGTCCCGAATTCACATGTTTTGCTTAATGTGTGAAGCTCTGCTAAGTATTGATCAAAAGGTATTCCTTGCTTTTGATCATGGGTGAAAAACTTGTACCTTTCAAAGGTCACATTCTGAGTGGGTACAAAATACTCTTCAAATTTTGTCATTAGTTCTGCCAGAGTCAGGTTAGCTTCATCCAGCTGAAAGCTGTTAAATATATCCAAAGCATCTTCTCCAATAACATGCAATAGGATATTAGCCTTAAGTTTTTCATCACCGTTCCCTGCTCCACTTGCTGCCAAATAAATGTTAAATCTTTGCTTGAAACGTTTCCAGTTGTCAGCAAGATTGCCTGTCAATTGCATGGAAGTGGGCGGACTTAGCTTATCCATGGCGAGTCGGGGTATTTGGGCATCCACAGTCCTCTGCTGCTGTGCGTTATTCACCAAATCAGGAACAAAATCCTCTTCTGTTTGTTCAATTTCTCCCTCGGCTCCCGCTTCACTGTCACTGCTGCTCGTAGCCATCACTCGATGTAGCACACGCTGTCAGCCTGTTGCTCCTCGGCATGTTTTCACTCACAAGAATTTTTCTCTTTAATCTTGCTGCTCACTTCTGACACCATGTGTTGTCTTGCTTATCTTAAAGTAAGCCAAGTCAGTCGTTGGGTTTCTGTGACTTTTTATTTAACAGTCTCTTTAACGTACTACACAGTGCATGGCTATCAACCGCTTCCTAGCTCTCCGCTCGGGGCACTCCCCACGTGACCATTCGCTATGCATTCCGGGTAACACATGCATGCTGGGTAATGGAGTTCAACATTACTACTTCAATACACAACACCCACTAAGTCCATTCAGGGTAGAGTGTGTAAGGGGACAGCCCTTTATGGCCCCACAATATCATGGTTTTGACTGAAAAGTGATGCCCTGACAGAACAACAAGGTGACCTCCTCAAAAACGGTTTAACTTTTATTTCCATAGATAACTTTTAAAAAAAATACAGACCCAAAACACAAGACTGTATTGATCATGTTTCCTGTTCTTTGTGGGATTAACATTTGGTGGGACAAACCGAAACTTTTGTTAGCACAAGAAATTGACAACATAAATATAATATTGCTCATAATGGATAGGTGCATAGCCCACTGGTGGAGCATTTTCTCATGACCCAGGGTTTTTCTTTATGGTGAACAGTGTGAGAGATTTTGTTATCATTGTTACTGTTATTATGGCTATTGTTCTTATGGTTCTTATTACTGTTTTATGATGATTATTATTATTACTTTAACCCTACCCCTGGTCCTGTTTCTAACCCTAACCTTTAGTTTAATCTGAACCCTAATCCCAACCCTTAATCAGTTATTAGAAATTTAAATAATCTTAAACATAAAGCAATAACATGGTTGGAAGGAAAAGGTTTTGTTTCACGTGTCTTTTTGCCTGGTTAGCAGTATGCATGCAGGGGAGGGGCTTAGAACGCACAGGGCCCATGGCTCAGGACACGCAGGGCCCATGAGGCCGACGCGTGCTCCTTGGTAAGACAGTGTGAATAAAACAGCCACCTTTTGTCTCTCACTTCACTTTTACGCCTGTCCAGCCAAGTTGTAGCTGTTGTGGTGTGCATAGAGCCTGATGAAGGCAGAATTTGCCGAAACGCGTAGCGAGCACACTTTATTCTAATTTTGTATTGTTTATTTATTTATTTTTTTACATTTTTGTGAATAAAAACACTCATTTAAGTGGTTGTCCCGCTTTTTTCTTTTTTTCTTTTTTCAAAGTTTGCAAGTTTTTCTATTTTTGATTACATTCTTGCCTGGTGGAAAAACCGTAACACCTGCCATGCACTTCTACGACGGAGAGGAGGATGGAGGTGCTTGGACCACGGTGCGCTACGGGAGGAGACACTACAGAAATCCCCGTGCGCTCAGCTTTAATTACCGGGGCCGACCGGACCATAGGATGGACCGTGCATTTCCCGTCTCCGGCTGGAAGAGGGCGCCAAGGTTCCCAAATTTTGGCTGGAGTAGGGCTTCACCTTCAAATCCTAACTGGCCTGCGCCTCCTATGTACGACGGGTCCCGGCCTTATTTTCCACAGCCCCGCTCTTATGCAGCAGCGGTCCGGGGCTCACCTACCAGACGAGCGACAAGATTTGGACCACCAGCAGATGTTAGGCAGGACCTCCGGCGACCTGCAGATGAAAGACTTGGACAGCTTATCCGCAAATTACATGCTGTAATTAAGATGGTGCATCACTTACAAAACGTGACCATCACGCCGGACAGACCAGAACCTCTGATGATCGCTCGCATAGTGGACTCATTAACCTCACTGATTAAACCCGCTGATCCCACGGATGATGTGTTAGACCTCATTGAGGGCAACGCAAAAAACTGGGGACAGAACACACTGCAGATCCTCCAGGATCACTACCAAAAGAGGCTGGAGAAACTTTTACAGGATCTCCCCGGTGATTTAACCCGAGATTGGAGGGAAGCCTTCATCGTGGCGACACGATGGGCTTGCAGAAATCTACCTCGGATCACGCAGGATGTTCTCGATCAGGCAGAGGCCCTGATCATCACCTGCAGATCAGACTCGGAGCGGCGAAGTCCAGCGGCTACGACACCACCCCCCGGCAGGGTCTGATAGCCGCCGGGGGCCGCGCACATCAGGAGGAAGAAAAAAGAGGACCCGTCAACCTGAGCGGGTCTCCATGAGCATTCAAGCTGAATGTTACGAGGCCACAAACCGATCAGTTGGAACTATGACGGACATGAGACCAGCTTGGCCTCCAGATGCAGTTCCAGCAGCCGCTGCCGAGAAGCAGCGTGGACCGCGAACGGCGACCCGCTGCCACCCCTTCGTGGCGCGTGAGGAATTTCTCCCTCAGATTGTGGGGATAACTTCACCCTCTGCTCCCAGACCGGCAGCACGGGCGCCACCTTCCCGAATTTCAGCACTGGACAGCTCCCAGGAGGAGGAAAGCTCCGATAGAGAGGAGAACCGCGGCGGGGAGGTTCTTCACGAGGAGGAGGAGGAGGAGGAGTTCGATAATGAATACGACAGCGAGGAAGATGGGGATGAGGCGGACACGGACGCTGACCCCCCAGCTTCAGGTAGTTCGGGGCTGGATCATATTGTAAGGCCTGGAGGGTTGAAAGATGGGGTAAACAACAAAAAATTGAATGAGGGTATTGAAGGGCTAGAGGAATGATCTGGGGAGAGCGCACGCACACCACCAAAGAGGACCCAAATTCTTGGCCACAATGACAATTTATTCCGATGGAAAAAACATATGAATGGCCAAAAAGTTCCAGTTAAAAGACACTTAAAACAAGCATAAAATGCGTCTAAAAATTCTAGGCACGGATTAAAACAGTAAAACACGATAAAAATCCCAGGAACAGTTAAAAAGGATAAAAGAGACCTAAAAGTCCAAAGAACAGTTAAAACTGGTTTAAAAATGCAGCTCAAAGGGGGGAATCACTGATCCCAAACCAGGAGACGTCTCTCTTCCCCCGACGCTGTTCCGAGGATCCCTCCAGTCATACACACAAAGACCTGGGGGGCGGGCTCCGTTCCGCCTCTGGGGTTTGTGACCGGCACTCCTCCGCGTCACCTCCAGCTGGCTCTCCTGGACACGCTGGAATCTGTGGAAACAGGCAAGCGGCAGCACGAAAAGCAATTCCTGATGCAGGCTGCCACTAGCCCTCCCACCTATTTCCACCAGTCTGCTGAAGCCCGTTCGGCTACTTACACACAGGCAGGGTCCCTGCCCTGCCCTTGCGTGTCGATCGCTCTGCAGACTGATGGTCCCAGCGCCCAGCGCTCTCAGAGTGTGTGTCCCGATCACAGCGAGTCTTCCCGACGTCTGGCGGTCCCGACGTCTGGCGGTCCCGGCGTCCCACTCGCGCCCCGCGTGCATGCGCCTGCTGTCGGTGTGCGACTGCCTTTGGCTTTCCTCCTCAGGACTTTTATAAGTCCCTCCTGATGAGGAGCAGGTGCGGTGGATCGGCGCGCTATGTTACAAGGGGGTGTGTCCATAGAAAGCATGCAACAAACAGGTAGCACCACAAACATGCAAAAGAAAAACACCCTACAACATGCAATCCCCCCACATCATCACAATATTTCGGACAGCCCGGGTGTGACAGAATGCCAGGAGGACAGCGCATCTCCAGCTTCAGCGGAGGAACGCTGTATTACAGGGCTGGAGCTAGCAGGTGACGGTGCTGAGCCACCAGTAGCCCGTGTTGACTTACCTGCCCCAGAGCGGCAGGTTTTCAAGGTAAAGCGTCACCCTGAAACAAACAGAGAATTGATTGACTGGTTTCTGGAAGTGGAGAAAAGGTGTCTTATTGTTGGTGACTCAAATTTATCCAGAATCCCTGAATATTCCATCCCAGATCTACAGATTGAGAGGTGTCCAGGTGCTAATTTTCGCCACATGCAGGCTTTATTTGAGATAGCCCACGTTCCGTGGGATTTGGTGGTTCAGAATGTGGTCATTGCAGCCGGCATTAACGCCAAAGGTCAGAACATTAAAGAAACTGCAGTTAAACAGCTCCAGCGGGCTCTGAAGATGGCTAAACACAGATTTCCATCTGCTGTCATCTGGGTTCCCTTGGTTAATTTTTCTGGTAACTTATCTGCAATGGAGCAGAACAACATGAAACTACTAAATCAGCATATTAAAAAAGAAATATGAGACACATCCCCCTGCTGGAGGACTCGCATTTTGCAACAGAAAAAGATGCAATTCACTGGACCGAGGACACGGCCAGAGCAATGTTGGAACATTGGAGGTATTTTTTAAAGTGGAATACCCACTAAGTCCATTCAGGGTAGAGTGTGTAAGGGGACAGCCCTTTATGGCCCCACAATATCATGGTTTTGACTGAAAAGTGATGCCCTGACAGAACAACAAGGTGACCTCCTCAAAAACGGTTTAACTTTTATTTCCATAGATAACTTTTTAAAAAAAATACAGACCCAAAACACAAGACTGTATTGATCATGTTTCCTGTTCTTTGTGGGATTAACATTTGGTGGGACAAACCGAAACTTTTGTTAGCACAAGAAAGTGACAACATAAATATAATATTGCTCATAATGGATAGGTGCATAACCCACTGGTGGAGCATTTTCTCATGACCCAGGGTTTTTCTTTATGGTGAACAGTGTGAGAGATTTTGTTATCATTGTTACTGTTATTATGGCTATTGTTCTTATGGTTCTTATTACTGTTTTATGATGATTATTATTATTACTTTAACCCTACCCCTGGTCCTGTTTCTAACCCTAACCTTTAGTTTAATCTGAACCCTAATCCCAACCCTTAATCAGTTATTAGAAATTTAAATAATCTTAAACATAAAGCAATAACATGGTTGGAAGGAAAAGGTTTTGTTTCACGTGTCTTTTTGCCTGGTTAGCAGTATGCATGCAGGGAGGAGGTGATGGGCAGGTTTGGTGTGAAGGAAAGGAATCTGGGGGGACAGATGGTGGTGGACTTTGCGAAGAGGATGGAAATGGCTGTAGTCAACACTTACTTCCAGAAGAGAGAGGAACATAGAGTGACATACAGAAGTGGAGGTAGGAGTACTCAGGTGGACTACATCCTATGTAGACGAGGTCATTTGAGAGAGGTTAATGGCTGCAAAGTGGTGGTAGGAGAGAGTGTAGCCAGACAGCACCGCATGGTGGTGTGTAAGATGACTCTGGAGGTCAGGAAGAAGAAGAGAGGGAAAACAGAAAAGAAGACCAAGTGGTGGAAGCTACAGAATGAAGAAACTTGTGAGGAATTTAGGCAGAAGTTGAGGCAGGTCCTGGGTGGTCAGGATGAGCTTCCAGAGGACTGGGAAACTACAGCAGAGATTATCAGGGAAACAGGTAGGAAGGTGCTAGGTGTGTCATCTGGAAAGAGGAAAGACGGTAAAGAGACTTGGTGGTGGAATGAGGAAGTACAGGAATGCGTCCAGAGGAAGAGGTTGGCTAAAAGGAAGTGGGATGTAGAAAGGACTGAGGAAGGTAGACAGGAGTACAAGGAAGCGCAGCGTAAAGTGAAGAGAGAGGTGGCAAAGGCCAAACAGAAAGCTTACGATGAGCTATATGACAGGTTAGACACAAAGGAAGGAGAGAAGGACTTGTACAGGCTAGCCAGACAGAGAGACAGAGATGGGAAGGACGTGCAACAGATAAGGGTGATTAAGGACAGAGATGGAAAGGTGCTAACAACCCAAGAGAGTGTACAGAAAAGATGGAAGGAGTATTTTGAGGAGCTGATGAACGAGGAAAATGACAGGGAAAGAAGGGAGGAAGATGTGGTTGTTGTGGAGCAGGAAGTAGCAGAGATTGGAAAGGATGAGGTTAGGAAGGCTCTGAAAAGGATGAAGAGCGGAAAGGCCGTTGGTCCTGATGACGTACCTGTGGAGGTATGGAAGTGCCTAGGAGAGACAGCAGTGGAATTTCTAACAAGGTTGTTCAATAGGATTTTAGAGAGTGAGAAGATGCCTGAGGAATGGAGGAGAAGCGTTCTGGTCCCAATCTTTAAGAACAAGGGTGACACGCAGAACTGCAGCAACTATAGAGGAATAAAGTTGATGAGCCACACAATGAAGCTGTGGGAAAGAGTAGTGGAAGCCAGGCTTAGGAAGAAGGTGGAGATTTGTGAGCAGCAGTATGGTTTCATGCCCCGTAAGAGCACCACTGATGCCATTTTTGCTTTGAGAATGTTGATGGAAAAGTACAGAGAAGGTCAGAAGGAGCTGCATTGTGTGTTCGTAGATTTAGAGAAGGCGTATGACAGGGTGCCGAGGGAGGAGCTGTGGTACTGTATGAGGTCGTCTGGAGTGGCAGAAAAGTATGTCAGAGTAGTTCAGGACATGTATGAGAGAAGTATGACGGTGGTGAGATGTGCTGTAGGTCAGACAGAGGAGTTCAAGGTGGAGGTGGGACTACACCAAGGATCAGCTTTGAGTCCTTTTTTGTTTGCTATGCTGATGGACAGGCTGACAGACGAGGTAAGACAGGAATCTCCCTGGACAATGATGTTTGCGGATGACATTGTAATTTGCAGTGAGAGTAGAGAGCAGGTGGAGGAACAGCTAGAGAGGTGGAGGTTTGCTCTGGAAAGAAGAGGTATGAAGGTCAGTCGTAGTAAGACAGAATACATGTGTCTGAACGAGAGGGATCAAGGTAGAAGCGTTAGGTTACAGGGGACTGAGGTGAAGAAGGTGCAGGAGTTTAAGTACTTGGGGTCAACAGTTCAGTGTGATGGGGATTGTGGAAAAGAGGTGAAGAGGCGAGTGCAGGCAGGTTGGAGCGGTTGGAGGAAAGTGTCAGGAGTGTTGTGTGACAGAAGAGTGCCAGCAAGACTCAAAGGAAAGGTGTACAAGACAGTGGTGAGACCAGCTCTGCTCTATGGGTTAGAGACGGTAGCAGTGAGACAGAGACAAGAGGCTGAGATGGAGGTAGCGAAGATGAAGATGTTGAGGTTCTCCTTAGGAGTGACCAGGTTAGACAGGATAAGGAACGAGTACATCAGAGGGACGGCTCATGTTGCCTGTGTCAGCGACAAAGTCAGAGAAGCCAGACTGAGATGGTTTGGACATGTTCAGAGGAGGGATAGTGGATATATTGGTAGAAGGATGTTGGAGATGGAGCTGCCTGGCAGGAGGGCAAGAGGACGGCCAAAGAGGAGATACATGGATGTCTTAACAGAGGACATGAAGTTGGCTAATGTTAGGGTAGAAGATGTCCATGATAGAGTGAGGTGGAAAAGGATGATTCGCTGTGGCGACCCCTGATGGGAAAAGCCGAAAGAGAAAGAAGAAGAAGCAGTATGCATGCAGGGGAGGGGCTTAGAACGCACAGGGCCCATGGCTCAGGACACGCAGGGCCCATGAGGCCGACGCGTGCTCCTTGGTAAGACAGTGAATAAAACAGCCACCTTTTGTCTCTCACTTCACTTTTACGCCTGTCCAGCCAAGTTGTAGCTGTTGTGGTGTGCATAGAGCCTGATGAAGGCAGAATTTGCCGAAACGCGTAGCGAGCACACTTTATTCTAATTTTGTATTGTTTATTTATTTATTTTTTTACATTTTTGTGAATAAAAACACTCATTTAAGTGGTTGTCCCGCTTTTTTCTTTTTTTCTTTTTTCAAAGTTTGCAAGTTTTTCTATTTTTGATTACATTCTTGCCTGGTGGAAAAACCGTAACACCTGCCATGCACTTCTACGACGGAGAGGAGGATGGAGGTGCTTGGACCACGGCGCGCTACGGGAGGAGACACTACAGAAATCCCCGTGCGCTCAGCTTTAATTACCGGGGCCGACCGGACCATAGGATGGACCGTGCATTTCCCGTCTCCGGCTGGAAGAGGGCGCCAAGGTTCCCAAATTTTGGCTGGAGTAGGGCTTC
This sequence comes from Oryzias latipes, assembly GCF_053564925.1. Taxonomy (NCBI): domain Eukaryota; kingdom Metazoa; phylum Chordata; class Actinopteri; order Beloniformes; family Adrianichthyidae; genus Oryzias; species Oryzias latipes. Next base: position 1,031,511 of record NC_136238.1, read on the forward strand.
ACCTTCAAATCCTAACTGGCCTGCGCCTCCTATGTACGACGGGTCCCGGCCTTATTTTCCACAGCCCCGCTCTTATGCAGCAGCGGTCCGGGGCTCACCTACCAGACGAGCGACAAGATTTGGACCCCCAGCAGATGTTAGGCAGGACCTCCGGCGACCTGCAGATGAAAGACTTGGACAGCTTATCCGCAAATTACATGCTGTAATTAAGATGGTGCATCACTTACAAAACGTGACCATCACGCCGGACAGACCAGAACCTCTGATGATCGCTCGCATAGTGGACTCATTAACCTCACTGATTAAACCCGCTGATCCCACGGATGATGTGTTAGACCTCATTGAGGGCAACGCAAAAAACTGGGGACAGAACACACTGCAGATCCTCCAGGATCACTACCAAAAGAGGCTGGAGAAACTTTTACAGGATCTCCCCGGTGATTTAACCCGAGATTGGAGGGAAGCCTTCATCGTGGCGACACGATGGGCTTGCAGAAATCTACCTCGGATCACGCAGGATGTTCTCGATCAGGCAGAGGCCCTGATCATCACCTGCAGATCAGACTCGGAGCGGCGAAGTCCAGCGGCTACGACACCACCCCCCGGCAGGGTCTGATAGCCGCCGGGGGCCGCGCACATCAGGAGGAAGAAAAAAGAGGACCCGTCAACCTGAGCGGGTCTCCATGAGCATTCAAGCTGAATGTTACGAGGCCACAAACCGATCAGTTGGAACTATGACGGACATGAGACCAGCTTGGCCTCCAGATGCAGTTCCAGCAGCCGCTGCCGAGAAGCAGCGTGGACCGCGAACGGCGACCCGCCGCAACCCCTTCGTGGCGCGTGAGGAATTTCTCCCTCAGATTGTGGGGATAACTTCACCCTCTGCTTCCAGACCGGCAGCACGGGCGCCACCTTCCCCAATTTCAGCACTGGACAGCTCCCAGGAGGAGGAAAGCTCCGATAGAGAGGAGAACCGCGGCGGGGAGGTTCTTCACGAGGAGGAGGAGGAGGAGGAGTTCGATAATGAATACGACAGCGAGGAAGATGGGGATGAGGCGGACACGGACGCTGACCCCCCAGCTTCAGGTAGTTCGGGGCTGGATCATATTGTAAGGCCTGGAGGGTTGAAAGATGGGGTAAACAACAAAAAATTGAATGAGGGTATTGAAGGGCTAGAGGAATGATCTGGGGAGAGCGCACGCACACCACCAAAGAGGACCCAAATTCTTGGCCACAATGACAATTTATTCCGATGGAAAAAACATATGAATGGCCAAAAAGTTCCAGTTAAAAGACACTTAAAACAAGCATAAAATGCGTCTAAAAATTCTAGGCACGGATTAAAACAGTAAAACACGATAAAAATCCCAGGAACAGTTGAAAAAGGATAAAAGAGACCTAAAAGTCCAAAGAACAGTTAAAACTGGTTTAAAAATGCAGCTCAAAGGGGGGAATCACTGATCCCAAACCAGGAGACGTCTCTCTTCCCCCGACGCTGTTCCGAGGATCCCTCCAGTCATACACACAAAGACCTGGGGGGCGGGCTCCGTTCCGCCTCTGGGGTTTGTGACCGGCACTCCTCCGCGTCACCTCCAGCTGGCTCTCCTGGACACGCTGGAATCTGTGGAAACAGGCAAGCGGCAGCACGAAAAGCAATTCCTGATGCAGGCTGCCACTAGCCCTCCCACCTATTTCCACCAGTCTGCTGAAGCCCGTTCGGCTACTTACACACAGGCAGGGTCCCTGCCCTGCCCTTGCGTGTCGATCGCTCTGCAGACTGATGGTCCCAGCGCCCAGCGCTCTCAGAGTGTGTGTCCCGATCACAGCGAGTCTTCCCGACGTCTGGCGGTCCCGACGTCTGGCGGTCCCGGCGTCCCACTCGCGCCCCGCGTGCATGCGCCTGCTGTCGGTGTGCGACTGCCTTTGGCTTTCCTCCTCAGGACTTTTATAAGTCCCTCCTGATGAGGAGCAGGTGTGGTGGATCGGCGCGCTATGTTACAAGGGGGGTGTGTCCATAGAAAGCATGCAACAAACAGGTAGCACCACAAACATGCAAAAGAAAAACACCCTACAACATGCAATCCCCCCACATCATCACAATATTTCGGACAGCCCGGGTGTGACAGAATGCCAGGAGGACAGCGCATCTCCAGCTTCAGCGGAGGAACGCTGTATTACAGGGCTGGAGCTAGCAGGTGACGGTGCTGAGCCACCAGTAGCCCGTGTTGACTTACCTGCCCCAGAGCGGCAGGTTTTCAAGGCAAAGCGTCACCCTGAAACAAACAGAGAATTGATTGACTGGTTTCTGGAAGTGGAGAAAAGGTGTCTTATTGTTGGTGACTCAAATTTATCCAGAATCCCTGAATATTCCATCCCAGATCTACAGATTGAGAGGTGTCCAGGTGCTAATTTTCGCCACATGCAGGCTTTATTTGAGATAGCCCACGTTCCGTGGGATTTGGTGGTTCAGAATGTGGTCATTGCAGCCGGCATTAACGCCAAAGGTCAGAACATTAAAGAAACTGCAGTTAAACAGCTCCAGCGGGCTCTGAAGATGGCTAAACACAGATTTCCATCTGCTGTCATCTGGGTTCCCTTGGTTAATTTTTCTGGTAACTTATCTGCAATGGAGCAGAACAACATGAAACTACTAAATCAGCATATTAAAAAAGAAATATGAGACACATCCCCCTGCTGGAGGACTCGCATTTTGCAACAGAAAAAGATGCAATTCACTGGACCGAGGACACGGCCAGAGCAATGTTGGAACATTGGAGGTATTTTTTAAAGTGGAATACCCACTAAGTCCATTCAGGGTAGAGTGTGTAAGGGGACAGCCCTTTATGGCCCCACAATATCATGGTTTTGACTGAAAAGTGATGCCCTGACAGAACAACAAGGTGACCTCCTCAAAAACGGCTTAACTTTTATTTCCATAGATAACTTTTTAAAAAAATCAGACCCAAAACACAAGACTGTATTAATCATGTTTCCTGTTCTTTGTGGGATTAACATTTGGTGGGACAAACCGAAACTTTTGTTAGCACAAGAAAGTGACAACATAAATATAATATTGCTCATAATGGATAGGTGCATAACCCACTGGTGGAGCATTTTCTCATGACCCAGGGTTTTTCTTTATGGTGAACAGTGTGAGAGATTTTGTTATCATTGTTACTGTTATTATGGCTATTGTTCTTATGGTTCTTATTACTGTTTTATGATGATTAGGGCCCGAGCACGGAGTGCAAGGACCCTATTGTAATTCGAATGTTTATTATTATTATTATTATTATTATTATTCTACCGGAAGAGTCGCCTTTTTGAGGCCTTTAACATACCCCAAAACTCACCAAATTTGGCACACACATCAGGAGTCGCGAAAAATTTCGTATTTTATAGGAGATTGGCATGGGCGCAGAAAAACGGCTTGATAGCGCCACCTACGGTGACTTTTGTCCCGACGCCCCGCATACGCTTTAACGTACAAGCTTGATTTTTACAGGGCATGTTCTTCAGATGGAGACCTACAAAAAAGTCTGAAAGGACCCACCTGTCACTCGCACAGGAAGTCTGATATATTGAGGTCAATATGTCATTTTTGCTTCATTTTGGACATTTGCAGGCCTCGCTCTAGAGCGAACTCCTCCTAGAGATTTGTGAATAATGACTCCAAACTTTGGTTTTGTAAACTAAACACATGTCCGATGTTAAATTGCGAAGCTTTTACGTTTTTACGGTTGTTTGTGACCGTGGCGGCGCGTCGAAAATGGAGGTCATTTTGAAAACACGCCATGAAAAGAAAAATGGCCATTACTCAGCCATGCAAAATCCAATATTATCCAAAGTTGATATGCATGATTGTAGTCTGACTTTGAACACATCTGCAGTGGAAGAATCTGGAATAGGTGTAGCGCCACCTGCTGGTAAAAGGAAATGACATGTTTTACTTGGAGCATCACTGCTCCAAGTAGGATGAGCCGACACACCTCAAAATGATGTCCACCTGTTGAAAAGCCATTGATGTTTACTCTGATAAAAAGCCATAACTTTCAATGCGGGGGTGTGGTCGTGACAGAGCGGCGAAGTTGGGCGTCTCGCCATGCACACAAAAGTTGCTCTCACGTGCACATTCCTTGTCCAATCTCACTGAAATTCAATAGAGGTGATGAGGCTTCCATTCTGAACCCATGGATATGACAATCTTGGACGAGCTCCATAGCGCCACCTAGATATTGACAAATACATTTTATGTCACATTCTGACCTATCTTTTCTCTGTGCTTTGTCCGACATTCATAAAATTACAACAGGAGATACTCATAAGGGTCTTCTCTCATCGTCTAAAGTTTCATGGGTGTACACCTGACGGTGCCTGCGCAAGCCACCACCAAACAGGAAGTGGTTGATTGCGTTGCAGTCAGATAATTAAAAATTCATAAAAAATCAGCCGTTTGTATCACGAGGCTGAGATTTCAGAATGAGAGGCCTCTTACATATCTCCAACTTAGATACACAGCACTTGCATGGGTGAACAAAAAACGGCTCAATAGCGCCACCTACCATGTTTGTTTTTGAGAGCCCCGCCATGTTTTTTAACATACAAGCTTGATATTTACAGGACATGTTCATCAGATGGAAACCTACAAAAAAGTCTCTTGGGACCAAGCTGTCAGTCGCACAGGAAGTCTGCTATATTGATGTCAATATGTCAGTTTTGCTCTATTTTGGTCCTTTGCAGGCCTCGTTCTAGAACGAACTCCTCCTAGAGATTTTTGAACAATGACTCCAAACTTTGGTTTTGTAAACTAAACACATGTCCGATCTTAAATTGCGAAGCTTTTAAGTTTTTACGGTTGTTTGTGACCGTGGCGGCGCGTCAAAATTTGAGGTCGTTTCGAAATCACGCCATGAAAAGAAAAATGGCCATTACTCAGCCATAAATAATCTAATCTGATCCAAATTTGTTGTGCATGATTGTAGTCTGACTTTGAACACATCTGCAGTGGAAAAATCCGAAACAGGTGTAGCGCCACCTGTTGGCAACAGGAAATGACATGTTTTACTTGGAGCATCACTGCTCCAAGTAGGATGAGCAAACACACCTCAAAATGACGTCCACCTGTTGAAAAACCATTGAAGTTTACTCTGATGAAAAACAAATCTTTCAACGCGGGGGTGTGGTCGTGACAGAGCGGCGAAGTTGGGTATCTCGCCATGCACAAATGTTGCTCTCACGTTCACATTCTTTGTCTGATCTCACTGAAATTAAATAGATTTGATGAAACTTCCATTCTGAACCCATGGATATGACAATTTTGGACGAGCTATATATGTTCATAAATGATCATGAAGCATGATCATATAATCAAGCTTCATAGGAAATCAGCCGTTTGTCTCAGGAAGCTGAGATTTCAGAATTAGATGCGTCTTACAAAGCTCCACGTTTGAAAAGCAGCACTATACGTACGAGAAACATCTAACCACCTTAATCACCCTTTTGTGCTGAAAGCAAATTTTTGGACATTTTGTCTCAAGCAAATATTTTTATCATAACATCTGTTTAGTTTATCAGCACCAAAATAAAAAATATTTACATTTATAAAATGAACTGGTCAACTCTAGGATTTTATTTATTCAATCTTACATCCTCAAGCTTTTCATCAGTCTCCCCTGCTGCAGGAGTGGAGTTACCCCCCCCCCCCCCCCCCGGCTGTGTGCTCACATGTAAATTAGCCACGAGTGGCAGACAGAAAGTAGAACAGTTAGAAAGCCTAGTTCAACACTAAAATACAGCAATTTCCTTTGTTTTGTTTGTCTTTTATACATCCTTAGCACTAATCATTGCTTTTTTATTCATCCAAAATACAATTAACTTTATATTTTATCTTTTTTTTTTTTTTACAAACAAAATATATGAATGTGCTCCAAAACAAAACCCAGTCTCAGTACACTCCTACAGATGTAACATCAGACAGTAAATGTCTCTTTTATGCTTTTTTAATCAATGCTGCAACTTCTTTTCATTTCCTTTCAATACACCCAAAGAAATTAAACTACAACGACAACAAACACAACATATAGCAAATGTCTCTAAGAAGATTGTGTATATACATTATGTACCACCTTTAAACACCAAATAAATAACAAATCTTTCTAATACAATCACAAAAAATGGAACACAAAATGTAAAACCCAAATTAGAAATTGCAATTTTAAAAAGATACATTTTTCAGCAGCTTTTCAAAATCAATCACATATTTTACTCTTCTGTGGATGAAACAAAGAAGTCCAGAGCAATGTAGCCACTTCTCCAAAGTCTCTGTCACCTTCAGTTTTACACAAAGTCTGTGAAAATCCACCATACATTGGTCACATGTATTCAGAGACCGGCTAAAAGTCCACAATTGTAAAAGCTCTTATATAGACAACTGTTTGTTTGCTTGGAGCTCTAAATATAAAAAAATGCTTTTCTATCACCTAGACACAGATGGAGAACCATATCAACTGGATTAGTAACAGGGAAACATGTTTAGGTTTAAACTTACATCAATAGACAACATGAAGCTGTTCATCACATTTTTGACCTAAACATGTAAACACATCCTTGGCTCTGCGGTTAGGAAATGGTACTTGGGAATCTCTTCATACCAGGAGCCAGCCTGAACATTGGAACATCACCACAGTGCCCATCCAGACTGGGACAGCAACGGGGTCCACTTCAGAGCCGTGAGCTGCTGTGTTTAACTCCAGCTGTCCCAGCAAGGGAGACAACTGCAGCAACATCCACTGACCAAGCTGGCAAGCCCTGGCAGAAAAGATCCCCACAAGAAAAACACTGGCTCAGGCAGGCTGGTCAATAAAAAAATATAGTTTTACCAATGTCTTGCAGCTCGCAGATCAAGTGGTTTAGTTTTCCAGTAATGTCAGTCAAGAATACAAGTTCAGATTCACCATATTCAGCAGATATCTCCACCAATAGCACCTTAAAAATCCTGTTCTGTTTTGCTTTGCAGCTGAGGTTGTTTACGATTTTCAGAATAAGAGTCATTATATGTCCAGAGCCAATCACTTCTGCACATAAGGCCTACTGGTGAAAGAAGCAGCAGTAATGCAGACATTTTGGAAAGTCTTGGTCAGCTTTACAGTGAGTGATGAAACCTGTTTGTCGGTCAATCATAGCAGGAGCCCCGTCTGCAGGTATGGCTACCAGCTTTTCTAATGGTACCTTTTTCTGCACAAAAACTCCTTCACCGTGTTATACATTTCAACTCCTCTTGTAGTTGTCTGTTAGGGCAGATGTGTCAGGAATTCTTCTCTTGTGGAAACCAAAAGCTATGCTGTACTGTTGCCGTCCACAGACTCATCACACTGGACGTTAACCACCTGCACTTTGTAAGATCCCGGTCCAGCTAATTGGCCAAGTTATCAGACATAGCTGACATTCATCTAGACATTGTAGTGGAAATTGAATGAGTTCTATTGTTCTCATTCTTAGGAACAGTGATAGCAATTATCATCATTGCTTGTTTCTTAATCTGATAAAAACCTTCTTCTACTTGATGAGAAAATGAGCAGGTCTAAACGAGGCTTAGATTTAAGAATTTTTTTCATGCTATATGCAAAAGTCTTTGTCCTTTAAGGCAACAGATTATAGTCACCCCCCCCCCCCCCCCCCACAGGCTGCTGTCATATTAACATTAGCATGGAGCTCCAGAATGGACAAGAAAAAACGACGAGAATGGCTCGAGCAGGGCGTTGCTCACGGGGCGGTCGCTCGTGCCAGGCGGTGGCACGTGCTCGGGCCCGCTAAATGCTACTTGTAGCTTTAATTATTATTATTACTTTAACCCTACCCCTGGTCCTGTTTCTAACCCTAACCTTTAGTTTAATCTGAACCCTAATCCCAACCCTTAATCAGTTATTAGAAATTTAAATAATCTTAAACATAAAGCAATAACATGGTTGGAAGGAAAAGGTTTTGTTTCACGTGTCTTTTTGCCTGGTTAGCAGTATGCATGCAGGGGAGGGGCTTAGAACGCACAGGGCCCATGGCTCAGGACACGCAGGGCCCATGAGGCCGACGCGTGCTCCTTGGTAAGACAGTGTGAATAAAACAGCCACCTTTTGTCTCTCACTTCACTTTTACGCCTGTCCAGCCAAGTTGTAGCTGTTGTGGTGTGCATAGAGCCTGATGAAGGCAGAATTTGCCGAAACGCGTAGCGAGCACACTTTATTCTAATTTTGTATTGTTTATTTATTTATTTTTTTACATTTTTGTGAATAAAAACACTCATTTAAGTGGTTGTCCCGCTTTTTTCTTTTTTTCTTTTTTCAAAGTTTGCAAGTTTTTCTATTTTTGATTACATTCTTGCCTGGTGGAAAAACCGTAACACCTGCCATGCACTTCTACGACGGAGAGGAGGATGGAGGTGCTTGGACCACGGTGCGCTACGGGAGGAGACACTACAGAAATCCCCGTGCGCTCAGCTTTAATTACCGGGGCCGACCGGACCATAGGATGGACCGTGCATTTCCCGTCTCCGGCTGGAAGAGGGCGCCAAGGTTCCCAAATTTTGGCTGGAGTAGGGCTTCACCTTCAAATCCTAACTGGCCTGCGCCTCCTATGTACGACGGGTCCCGGCCTTATTTTCCACAGCCCCGCTCTTATGCAGCAGCGGTCCGGGGCTCACCTACCAGACGAGCGACAAGATTTGGACCCCCAGCAGATGTTAGGCAGGACCTCCGGCGACCTGCAGATGAAAGACTTGGACAGCTTATCCGCAAATTACATGCTGTAATTAAGATGGTGCATCACTTACAAAACGTGACCATCACGCCGGACAGACCAGAACCTCTGATGATCGCTCGCATAGTGGACTCATTAACCTCACTGATTAAACCCGCTGATCCCACGGATGATGTGTTAGACCTCATTGAGGGCAACGCAAAAAACTGGGGACAGAACACACTGCAGATCCTCCAGGATCACTACCAAAAGAGGCTGGAGAAACTTTTACAGGATCTCCCCGGTGATTTAACCCGAGATTGGAGGGAAGCCTTCATCGTGGCGACACGATGGGCTTGCAGAAATCTACCTCGGATCACGCAGGATGTTCTCGATCAGGCAGAGGCCCTGATCATCACCTGCAGATCAGACTCGGAGCGGCGAAGTCCAGCGGCTACGACACCACCCCCCGGCAGGGTCTGATAGCCGCCGGGGGCCGCGCACATCAGGAGGAAGAAAAAAGAGGACCCGTCAACCTGAGCGGGTCTCCATGAGCATTCAAGCTGAATGTTACGAGGCCACAAACCGATCAGTTGGAACTATGACGGACATGAGACCAGCTTGGCCTCCAGATGCAGTTCCAGCAGCCGCTGCCGAGAAGCAGCGTGGACCGCGAACGGCGACCCGCCGCAACCCCTTCGTGGCGCGTGAGGAATTTCTCCCTCAGATTGTGGGGATAACTTCACCCTCTGCTCCCAGACCGGCAGCACGGGCGCCACCTTCCCGAATTTCAGCACTGGACAGCTCCCAGGAGGAGGAAAGCTCCGATAGAGAGGAGAACCGCGGCGGGGAGGTTCTTCACGAGGAGGAGGAGGAGGAGGAGTTCGATAATGAATACGACAGCGAGGAAGATGGGGATGAGGCGGACACGGACGCTGACCCCCCAGCTTCAGGTAGTTCGGGGCTGGATCATATTGTAAGGCCTGGAGGGTTGAAAGATGGGGTAAACAACAAAAAATTGAATGAGGGTATTGAAGGGCTAGAGGAATGATCTGGGGAGAGCGCACGCACACCACCAAAGAGGACCCAAATTCTTGGCCACAATGACAATTTATTCCGATGGAAAAAACATATGAATGGCCAAAAAGTTCCAGTTAAAAGACACTTAAAACAAGCATAAAATGCGTCTAAAAATTCTAGGCACGGATTAAAACAGTAAAACACGATAAAAATCCCAGGAACAGTTGAAAAAGGATAAAAGAGACCTAAAAGTCCAAAGAACAGTTAAAACTGGTTTAAAAATGCAGCTCAAAGGGGGGAATCACTGATCCCAAACCAGGAGACGTCTCTCTTCCCCCGACGCTGTTCCGAGGATCCCTCCAGTCATACACACAAAGACCTGGGGGGCGGGCTCCGTTCCGCCTCTGGGGTTTGTGACCGGCACTCCTCCGCGTCACCTCCAGCTGGCTCTCCTGGACACGCTGGAATCTGTGGAAACAGGCAAGCGGCAGCACGAAAAGCAATTCCTGATGCAGGCTGCCACAAGCCCTCCCACCTATTTCCACCAGTCTGCTGAAGCCCGTTCGGCTACTTACACACAGGCAGGGTCCCTGCCCTGCCCTTGCGTGTCGATCGCTCTGCAGACTGATGGTCCCAGCGCCCAGCGCTCTCAGAGTGTGTGTCCCGATCACAGCGAGTCTTCCCGACGTCTGGCGGTCCCGACGTCTGGCGGTCCCGACGTCTGGCGGACCCGACGTCTAGGCGGTCCCGGCGTCCCACTCGCGCCCCGCGTGCATGCGCCTGCTGTCGGTGTGCGACTGCCTTTGGCTTTCCTCCTCAGGACTTTTATAAGTCCCTCCTGATGAGGAGCAGGTGCGGTGGATCGGCGCGCTATGTTACAAGGGGGGTGTGTCCATAGAAAGCATGCAACAAACAGGTAGCACCACAAACATGCAAAAGAAAAACACCCTACAACATGCAATCCCCCCACATCATCACAATATTTCGGACAGCCCGGGTGTGACAGAATGCCAGGAGGACAGCGCATCTCCAGCTTCAGCGGAGGAACGCTGTATTACAGGGCTGGAGCTAGCAGGTGACGGTGCTGAGCCACCAGTAGCCCGTGTTGACTTACCTGCCCCAGAGCGGCAGGTTTTCAAGGTAAAGCGTCACCCTGAAACAAACAGAGAATTGATTGACTGGTTTCTGGAAGTGGAGAAAAGGTGTCTTATTGTTGGTGACTCAAATTTATCCAGAATCCCTGAATATTCCATCCCAGATCTACAGATTGAGAGGTGTCCAGGTGCTAATTTTCGCCACATGCAGGCTTTATTTGAGATAGCCCACGTTCCGTGGGATTTGGTGGTTCAGAATGTGGTCATTACAGCCGGCATTAACGCCAAAGGTCAGAACATTAAAGAAACTGCAGTTAAACAGCTCCAGCGGGCTCTGAAGATGGCTAAACACAGATTTCCATCTGCTGTCATCTGGGTTCCCTTGGTTAATTTTTCTGGTAACTTATCTGCAATGGAGCAGAACAACATGAAACTACTAAATCAGCATATTAAAAAAGAAATATGAGACACATCCCCCTGCTGGAGGACTCGCATTTTGCAACAGAAAAAGATGCAATTCACTGGACCGAGGACACGGCCAGAGCAATGTTGGAACATTGGAGGTATTTTTTAAAGTGGAATACCCACTAAGTCCATTCAGGGTAGAGTGTGTAAGGGGACAGCCCTTTATGGCCCCACAATATCATGGTTTTGACTGAAAAGTGATGCCCTGACAGAACAACAAGGTGACCTCCTCAAAAACGGTTTAACTTTTATTTCCATAGATAACTTTTTAAAAAAATCAGACCCAAAACACAAGACTGTATTAATCATGTTTCCTGTTCTTTGTGGGATTAACATTTGGTGGGACAAACCGAAACTTTTGTTAGCACAAGAAAGTGACAACATAAATATAATATTGCTCATAATGGATAGGTGCATAACCCACTGGTGGAGCATTTTCTCATGACCCAGGGTTTTTCTTTATGGTGAACAGTGTGAGAGATTTTGTTATCATTGTTACTGTTATTATGGCTATTGTTCTTATGGTTCTTATTACTGTTTTATGATGATTATTATTATTACTTTAACCCTACCCCTGGTCCTGTTTCTAACCCTAACCTTTAGTTTAATCTGAACCCTAATCCCAACCCTTAATCAGTTATTAGAAATTTAAATAATCTTAAACATAAAGCAATAACATGGTTGGAAGGAAAAGGTTTTGTTTCACGTGTCTTTTTGCCTGGTTAGCAGTATGCATGCAGGGGAGGGGCTTAGAACGCACAGGGCCCATGGCTCAGGACACGCAGGGCCCATGAGGCCGACGCGTGCTCCTTGGTAAGACAGTGTGAATAAAACAGCCACCTTTTGTCTCTCACTTCACTTTTACGCCTGTCCAGCCAAGTTGTAGCTGTTGTGGTGTGCATAGAGCCTGATGAAGGCAGAATTTGCCGAAACGCGTAGCGAGCACACTTTATTCTAATTTTGTATTGTTTATTTATTTATTTATTTTTTTTTACATTTTTGTGAATAAAAACACTCATTTAAGTGGTTGTCCCGCTTTTTTCTTTTTTTCTTTTTTCAAAGTTTGCAAGTTTTTCTATTTTTGATTACATTCTTGCCTGGTGGAAAAACCGTAACACCTGCCATGCACTTCTACGACGGAGAGGAGGATGGAGGTGCTTGGACCACGGCGCGCTACGGGAGGAGACACTACAGAAATCCCCGTGCGCTCAGCTTTAATTACCGGGGCCGACCGGACCATAGGATGGACCGTGCATTTCCCGTCTCCGGCTGGAAGAGGGCGCCAAGGTTCCCAAATTTTGGCTGGAGTAGGGCTTCACCTTCAAATCCTAACTGGCCTGCGCCTCCTATGTACGACGGGTCCCGGCCTTATTTTCCACAGCCCCGCTCTTATGCAGCAGCGGTCCGGGGCTCACCTACCAGACGAGCGACAAGATTTGGACCCCCAGCAGATGTTAGGCAGGACCTCCGGCGACCTGCAGATGAAAGACTTGGACAGCTTATCCGCAAATTACATGCTGTAATTAAGATGGTGCATCACTTACAAAACGTGACCATCACGCCGGACAGACCAGAACCTCTGATGATCGCTCGCATAGTGGACTCATTAACCTCACTGATTAAACCCGCTGATCCCACGGATGATGTGTTAGACCTCATTGAGGGCAACGCAAAAAACTGGGGACAGAACACACTGCAGATCCTCCAGGATCACTACCAAAAGAGGCTGGAGAAACTTTTACAGGATCTCCCCGGTGATTTAACCCGAGATTGGAGGGAAGCCTTCATCGTGGCGACACGATGGGCTTGCAGAAATCTACCTCGGATCACGCAGGATGTTCTCGATCAGGCAGAGGCCCTGATCATCACCTGCAGATCAGACTCGGAGCGGCGAAGTCCAGCGGCTACGACACCACCCCCCGGCAGGGTCTGATAGCCGCCGGGGGCCGCGCACATCAGGAGGAAGAAAAAAGAGGACCCGTCAACCTGAGCGGGTCTCCATGAGCATTCAAGCTGAATGTTACGAGGCCACAAACCGATCAGTTGGAACTATGACGGACATGAGACCAGCTTGGCCTCCAGATGCAGTTCCAGCAGCCGCTGCCGAGAAGCAGCGTGGACCGCGAACGGCGACCCGCCGCAACCCCTTCGTGGCGCGTGAGGAATTTCTCCCTCAGATTGTGGGGATAACTTCACCCTCTGCTCCCAGACCGGCAGCACGGGCGCCACCTTCCCGAATTTCAGCACTGGACAGCTCCCAGGAGGAGGAAAGCTCCGATAGAGAGGAGAACCGCGGCGGGGAGGTTCTTCACGAGGAGGAGGAGGAGTTCGATAATGAATACGACAGCGAGGAAGATGGGGATGAGGCGGACACGGACGCTGACCCCCCAGCTTCAGGTAGTTCGGGGCTGGATCATATTGTAAGGCCTGGAGGGTTGAAAGATGGGGTAAACAACAAAAAATTGAATGAGGGTATTGAAGGGCTAGAGGAATGATCTGGGGAGAGCGCACGCACACCACCAAAGAGGACCCAAATTCTTGGCCACAATGACAATTTATTCCGATGGAAAAAAACATATGAATGGCCAAAAAGTTCCAGTTAAAAGACACTTAAAACAAGCATAAAATGCGTCTAAAAATTCTAGGCACGGATTAAAACAGTAAAACACGATAAAAATCCCAGGAACAGTTGAAAAAGGATAAAAGAGACCTAAAAGTCCAAAGAACAGTTAAAACTGGTTTAAAAATGCAGCTCAAAGGGGGGAATCACTGATCCCAAACCAGGAGACGTCTCTCTTCCCCCGACGCTGTTCCGAGGATCCCTCCAGTCATACACACAAAGACCTGGGGGGCGGGCTCCGTTCCGCCTCTGGGGTTTGTGACCGGCACTCCTCCGCGTCACCTCCAGCTGGCTCTCCTGGACACGCTGGAATCTGTGGAAACAGGCAAGCGGCAGCACGAAAAGCAATTCCTGATGCAGGCTGCCACTAGCCCTCCCACCTATTTCCACCAGTCTGCTGAAGCCCGTTCGGCTACTTACACACAGGCAGGGTCCCTGCCCTGCCCTTGCGTGTCGATCGCTCTGCAGACTGATGGTCCCAGCGCCCAGCGCTCTCAGAGTGTGTGTCCCGATCACAGCGAGTCTTCCCGACGTCTGGCGGTCCCGACGTCTGGCGGTCCCGGCGTCCCACTCGCGCCCCGCGTGCATGCGCCTGCTGTCGGTGTGCGACTGCCTTTGGCTTTCCTCCTCAGGACTTTTATAAGTCCCTCCTGATGAGGAGCAGGTGCGGTGGATCGGCGCGCTATGTTACAAGGGGGGTGTGTCCATAGAAAGCATGCAACAAACAGGTAGCACCACAAACATGCAAAAGAAAAACACCCTACAACATGCAATCCCCCCACATCATCACAATATTTCGGACAGCCCGGGTGTGACAGAATGCCAGGAGGACAGCGCATCTCCAGCTTCAGCGGAGGAACGCTGTATTACAGGGCTGGAGCTAGCAGGTGACGGTGCTGAGCCACCAGTAGCCCGTGTTGACTTACCTGCCCCAGAGCGGCAGGTTTTCAAGGTAAAGCGTCACCCTGAAACAAAGAGAGAATTGATTGACTGGTTTCTGGAAGTGGAGAAAAGGTGTCTTATTGTTGGTGACTCAAATTTATCCAGAATCCCTGAATATTCCATCCCAGATCTACAGATTGAGAGGTGTCCAGGTGCTAATTTTCGCCACATGCAGGCTTTATTTGAGATAGCCCACGTTCCGTGGGATTTGGTGGTTCAGAATGTGGTCATTGCAGCCGGCATTAACGCCAAAGGTCAGAACATTAAAGAAACTGCAGTTAAACAGCTCCAGCGGGCTCTGAAGATGGCTAAACACAGATTTCCATCTGCTGTCATCTGGGTTCCCTTGGTTAATTTTTCTGGTAACTTATCTGCAATGGAGCAGAACAACATGAAACTACTAAATCAGCATATTAAAAAAAAAAATGAGACACATCCCCCTGCTGGAGGACTCGCATTTTGCAACAGAAAAAGATGCAATTCACTGGACCGAGGACACGGCCAGAGCAATGTTGGAACATTGGAGGTATTTTTTAAAGTGGAATACCCACTAAGTCCATTCAGGGTAGAGTGTGTAAGGGGACAGCCCTTTATGGCCCCACAATATCATGGTTTTGACTGAAAAGTGATGCCCTGACAGAACAACAAGGTGACCTCCTCAAAAACGGTTTAACTTTTATTTCCATAGATAACTTTTTAAAAAAAATACAGACCCAAAACACAAGACTGTATTGATCATGTTTCCTGTTCTTTGTGGGATTAACATTTGGTGGGACAAACCGAAACTTTTGTTAGCACAAGAAAGTGACAACATAAATATAATATTGCTCATAATGGATAGGTGCATAGCCCACTGGTGGAACATTTTCTCATGACCCAGGGTTTTTCTTTATGGTGAACAGTGTGAGAGATTTTGTTATCATTGTTACTGTTATTATGGCTATTGTTCTTATGGTTCTTATTACTGTTTTATGATGATTATTATTATTACTTTAACCCTACCCCTGGTCCTGTTTCTAACCCTAACCTTTAGTTTAATCTGAACCCTAATCCCAACCCTTAATCAGTTATTAGAAATTTAAATAATCTTAAACATAAAGCAATAACATGGTTGGAAGGAAAAGGTTTTGTTTCACGTGTCTTTTTGCCTGGTTAGCAGTATGCATGCAGGGGAGGGGCTTAGAACGCACAGGGCCCATGGCTCAGGACACGCAGGGCCCATGAGGCCGACGCGTGCTCCTTGGTAAGACAGTGTGAATAAAACAGCCACCTTTTGTCTCTCACTTCACTTTTACGCCTGTCCAGCCAAGTTGTAGCTGTTGTGGTGTGCATAGAGCCTGATGAAGGCAGAATTTGCCGAAACGCGTAGCGAGCACACTTTATTCTAATTTTGTATTGTTTATTTATTTTTTTTTTTTACATTTTTGTGAATAAAAACACTCATTTAAGTGGTTGTCCCGCTTTTTTCTTTTTTTCTTTTTTCAAAGTTTGCAAGTTTTTCTATTTTTGATTACATTCTTGCCTGGTGGAAAAACCGTAACACCTGCCATGCACTTCTACGACGGAGAGGAGGATGGAGGTGCTTGGACCACGGTGCGCTACGGGAGGAGACACTACAGAAATCCCCGTGCGCTCAGCTTTAATTACCGGGGCCGACCGGACCATAGGATGGACCGTGCATTTCCCGTCTCCGGCTGGAAGAGGGCGCCAAGGTTCCCAAATTTTGGCTGGAGTAGGGCTTCACCTTCAAATCCTAACTGGCCTGCGCCTCCTATGTACGACGGGTCCCGGCCTTATTTTCCACAGCCCCGCTCTTATGCAGCAGCGGTCCGGGGCTCACCTACCAGACGAGCGACAAGATTTGGACCCCCAGCAGATGTTAGGCAGGACCTCCGGCGACCTGCAGATGAAAGACTTGGACAGCTTATCCGCAAATTACATGCTGTAATTAAGATGGTGCATCACTTACAAAACGTGACCATCACGCCGGACAGACCAGAACCTCTGATGATCGCTCGCATAGTGGACTCATTAACCTCACTGATTAAACCCGCTGATCCCACGGATGATGTGTTAGACCTCATTGAGGGCAACGCAAAAAACTGGGGACAGAACACACTGCAGATCCTCCAGGATCACTACCAAAAGAGGCTGGAGAAACTTTTACAGGATCTCCCCGGTGATTTAACCCGAGATTGGAGGGAAGCCTTCATCGTGGCGACACGATGGGCCTGCAGAAATCTACCTCGGATCACGCAGGATGTTCTCGATCAGGCAGAGGCCCTGATCATCACCTGCAGATCAGACTCGGAGCGGCGAAGTCCAGCGGCTACGACACCACCCCCCGGCAGGGTCTGATAGCCGCCGGGGGCCGCGCACATCAGGAGGAAGAAAAAAGAGGACCCGTCAACCTGAGCGGGTCTCCATGAGCATTCAAGCTGAATGTTACGAGGCCACAAACCGATCAGTTGGAACTATGACGGACATGAGACCAGCTTGGCCTCCAGATGCAGTTCCAGCAGCCGCTGCCGAGAAGCAGCGTGGACCGCGAACGGCGACCCGCCGCCACCCCTTCGTGGCGCGTGAGGAATTTCTCCCTCAGATTGTGGGGATAACTTCACCCTCTGCTCCCAGACCGGCAGCACGGGCGCCACCTTCCCGAATTTCAGCACTGGACAGCTCCCAGGAGGAGGAAAGCTCCGATAGAGAGGAGAACCGCGGCGGGGAGGTTCTTCACGAGGAGGAGGAGTTCGATAATGAATACGACAGCGAGGAAGATGGGGATGAGGCGGACACGGACGCTGACCCCCCAGCTTCAGGTAGTTCGGGGCTGGATCATATTGTAAGGCCTGGAGGGTTGAAAGATGGGGTAAACAACAAAAAATTGAATGAGGGTATTGAAGGGCTAGAGGAATGATCTGGGGAGAGCGCACGCACACCACCAAAGAGGACCCAAATTCTTGGCCACAATGACAATTTATTCCGATGGAAAAAACATATGAATGGCCAAAAAGTTCCAGTTAAAAGACACTTAAAACAAGCATAAAATGCGTCTAAAAATTCTAGGCACGGATTAAAACAGTAAAACACGATAAAAATCCCAGGAACAGTTAAAAAGGATAAAAGAGACCTAAAAGTCCAAAGAACAGTTAAAACTGGTTTAAAAATGCAGCTCAAAGGGGGGAATCACTGATCCCAAACCAGGAGACGTCTCTCTTCCCCCGACGCTGTTCCGAGGATCCCTCCAGTCATACACACAAAGACCTGGGGGGCGGGCTCCGTTCCGCCTCTGGGGTTTGTGACCGGCACTCCTCCGCGTCACCTCCAGCTGGCTCTCCTGGACACGCTGGAATCTGTGGAAACAGGCAAGCGGCAGCACGAAAAGCAATTCCTGATGCAGGCTGCCACTAGCCCTCCCACCTATTTCCACCAGTCTGCTGAAGCCCGTTCGGCTACTTACACACAGGCAGGGTCCCTGCCCTGCCCTTGCGTGTCGATCGCTCTGCAGACTGATGGTCCCAGCGCCCAGCGCTCTCAGAGTGTGTGTCCCGATCACAGCGAGTCTTCCCGACGTCTGGCGGTCCCGACGTCTGGCGGTCCCGGCGTCCCACTCGCGCCCCGCGTGCATGCGCCTGCTGTCGGTGTGCGACTGCCTTTGGCTTTCCTCCTCAGGACTTTTATAAGTCCCTCCTGATGAGGAGCAGGTGCGGTGGATCGGCGCGCTATGTTACAAGGGGGGTGTGTCCATAGAAAGCATGCAACAAACAGGTAGCACCACAAACATGCAAAAGAAAAACACCCTACAACATGCAATCCCCCCACATCATCACAATATTTCGGACAGCCCGGGTGTGACAGAATGCCAGGAGGACAGCGCATCTCCAGCTTCAGCGGAGGAACGCTGTATTACAGGGCTGGAGCTAGCAGGTGACGGTGCTGAGCCACCAGTAGCCCGTGTTGACTTACCTGCCCCAGAGCGGCAGGTTTTCAAGGTAAAGCGTCACCCTGAAACAAACAGAGAATTGATTGACTGGTTTCTGGAAGTGGAGAAAAGGTGTCTTATTGTTGGTGACTCAAATTTATCCAGAATCCCTGAATATTCCATCCCAGATCTACAGATTGAGAGGTGTCCAGGTGCTAATTTTCGCCACATGCAGGCTTTATTTGAGATAGCCCACGTTCCGTGGGATTTGGTGGTTCAGAATGTGGTCATTGCAGCCGGCATTAACGCCAAAGGTCAGAACATTAAAGAAACTGCAGTTAAACAGCTCCAGCGGGCTCTGAAGATGGCTAAACACAGAGTTCCATCTGCTGTCATCTGGGTTCCCTTGGTTAATCTTTCTGGTAACTTATCTGCAATGGAGCAGAACAACATGAAACTACTAAATCAGCATATTAAAAAAGAAATATGAGACACATCCCCCTGCTGGAGGACTCGCATTTTGCAACAGAAAAAGATGCAATTCACTGGACCGAGGACACGGCCAGAGCAATGTTGGAACATTGGAGGTATTTTTTAAAGTGGAATACCCACTAAGTCCATTCAGGGTAGAGTGTGTAAGGGGACAGCCCTTTATGGCCCCACAATATCATGGTTTTGACTGAAAAGTGATGCCCTGACAGAACAACAAGGTGACCTCCTCAAAAACGGTTTAACTTTTATTTCCATAGATAACTTTTTAAAAAAATACAGACCCAAAACACAAGACTGTATTAATCATGTTTCCTGTTCTTTGTGGGATTAACATTTGGTGGGACAAACCGAAACTTTTGTTAGCACAAGAAAGTGACAACATAAATATAATATTGCTCATAATGGATAGGTGCATAACCCACTGGTGGAGCATTTTCTCATGACCCAGGGTTTTTCTTTATGGTGAACAGTGTGAGAGATTTTGTTATCATTGTTACTGTTATTATGGCTATTGTTCTTATGGTTCTTATTACTGTTTTATGATGATTATTATTATTACTTTAACCCTACCCCTGGTCCTGTTTCTAACCCTAACCTTTAGTTTAATCTGAACCCTAATCCCAACCCTTAATCAGTTATTAGAAATTTAAATAATCTTAAACATAAAGCAATAACATGGTTGGAAGGAAAAGGTTTTGTTTCACGTGTCTTTTTGCCTGGTTAGCAGTATGCATGCAGGGGAGGGGCTTAGAACGCACAGGGCCCATGGCTCAGGACACGCAGGGCCCATGAGGCCGACGCGTGCTCCTTGGTAAGACAGTGTGAATAAAACAGCCACCTTTTGTCTCTCACTTCACTTTTACGCCTGTCCAGCCAAGTTGTAGCTGTTGTGGTGTGCATAGAGCCTGATGAAGGCAGAATTTGCCGAAACGCGTAGCGAGCACACTTTATTCTAATTTTGTATTGTTTATTTATTTATTTTTTTTACATTTTTGTGAATAAAAACACTCATTTAAGTGGTTGTCCCGCTTTTTTCTTTTTTTCTTTTTTCAAAGTTTGCAAGTTTTTCTATTTTTGATTACATTCTTGCCTGGTGGAAAAACCGTAACACCTGCCATGCACTTCTACGACGGAGAGGAGGATGGAGGTGCTTGGACCACGGCGCGCTACGGGAGGAGACACTACAGAAATCCCCGTGCGCTCAGCTTTAATTACCGGGCCGACCGGACCATAGGATGGACCGTGCATTTCCCGTCTCCGGCTGGAAGAGGGCGCCAAGGTTCCCAAATTTTGGCTGGAGTAGGGCTTCACCTTCAAATCCTAACTGGCCTGCGCCTCCTATGTACGACGGGTCCCGGCCTTATTTTCCACAGCCCCGCTCTTATGCAGCAGCGGTCCGGGGCTCACCTACCAGACGAGCGACAAGATTTGGACCCCCAGCAGATGTTAGGCAGGACCTCCGGCGACCTGCAGATGAAAGACTTGGACAGCTTATCCGCAAATTACATGCTGTAATTAAGATGGTGCATCACTTACAAAACGTGACCATCACGCCGGACAGACCAGAACCTCTGATGATCGCTCGCATAGTGGACTCATTAACCTCACTGATTAAACCCGCTGATCCCACGGATGATGTGTTAGACCTCATTGAGGGCAACGCAAAAAACTGGGGACAGAACACACTGCAGATCCTCCAGGATCACTACCAAAAGAGGCTGGAGAAACTTTTACAGGATCTCCCCGGTGATTTAACCCGAGATTGGAGGGAAGCCTTCATCGTGGCGACACGATGGGCTTGCAGAAATCTACCTCGGATCACGCAGGATGTTCTCGATCAGGCAGAGGCCCTGATCATCACCTGCAGATCAGACTCGGAGCGGCGAAGTCCAGCGGCTAGGACACCACCCCCGGCAGGGTCTGATAGCCGCCGGGGGCCGCGCACATCAGGAGGAAGAAAAAAGAGGACCCGTCAACCTGAGCGGGTCTCCATGAGCATTCAAGCTGAATGTTACGAGGCCACAAACCGATCAGTTGGAACTATGACGGACATGAGACCAGCTTGGCCTCCAGATGCAGTTCCAGCAGCCGCTGCCGAGAAGCAGCGTGGACCGCGAACGGCGACCCGCCGCACCCCCTTCGTGGCGCGTGAGGAATTTCTCCCTCAGATTGTGGGGATAACTTCACCCTCTGCTCCCAGACCGGCAGCACGGGCGCCACCTTCCCGAATTTCAGCACTGGACAGCTCCCAGGAGGAGGAAAGCTCCGATAGAGAGGAGAACCGCGGCGGGGAGGTTCTTCACGAGGAGGAGGAGGAGGAGGAGTTCGATAATGAATACGACAGCGAGGAAGATGGGGATGAGGCGGACACGGACGCTGACCCCCCAGCTTCAGGTAGTTCGGGGCTGGATCATATTGTAAGGCCTGGAGGGTTGAAAGATGGGGTAAACAACAAAAAATTGAATGAGGGTATTGAAGGGCTAGAGGAATGATCTGGGGAGAGCGCACGCACACCACCAAAGAGGACCCAAATTCTTGGCCACAATGACAATTTATTCCGATGGAAAAAAACATATGAATGGCCAAAAAGTTCCAGTTAAAAGACACTTAAAACAAGCATAAAATGCGTCTAAAAATTCTAGGCACGGATTAAAACAGTAAAACACGATAAAAATCCCAGGAACAGTTGAAAAAGGATAAAAGAGACCTAAAAGTCCAAAGAACAGTTAAAACTGGTTTAAAAATGCAGCTCAAAGGGGGGAATCACTGATCCCAAACCAGGAGACGTCTCTCTTCCCCCGACGCTGTTCCGAGGATCCCTCCAGTCATACACACAAAGACCTGGGGGGCGGGCTCCGTTCCGCCTCTGGGGTTTGTGACCGGCATTCCTCCGCGTCACCTCCAGCTGGCTCTCCTGGACACGCTGGAATCTGTGGAAACAGGCAAGCGGCAGCACGAAAAGCAATTCCTGATGCAGGCTGCCACTAGCCCTCCCACCTATTTCCACCAGTCTGCTGAAGCCCGTTCGGCTACTTACACACAGGCAGGGTCCCTGCCCTGCCCTTGCGTGTCGATCGCTCTGCAGACTGATGGTCCCAGCGCCCAGCGCTCTCAGAGTGTGTGTCCCGATCACAGCGAGTCTTCCCGACGTCTGGCGGTCCCGACGTCTGGCGGTCCCGGCGTCCCACTCGCGCCCCGCGTGCATGCGCCTGCTGTCGGTGTGCGACTGCCTTTGGCTTTCCTCCTCAGGACTTTTATAAGTCCCTCCTGATGAGGAGCAGGTGCGGTGGATCGGCGCGCTATGTTACAAGGGGGGTGTGTCCATAGAAAGCATGCAACAAACAGGTAGCACCACAAACATGCAAAAGAAAAACACCCTACAACATGCAATCCCCCCACATCATCACAATATTTCGGACAGCCCGGGTGTGACAGAATGCCAGGAGGACAGCGCATCTCCAGCTTCAGCGGAGGAACGCTGTATTACAGGGCTGGAGCTAGCAGGTGACGGTGCTGAGCCACCAGTAGCCCGTGTTGACTTACCTGCCCCAGAGCGGCAGGTTTTCAAGGTAAAGCGTCACCCTGAAACAAACACAGAATTGATTGACTGGTTTCTGGAAGTGGAGAAAAGGTGTCTTATTGTTGGTGACTCAAATTTATCCAGAATCCCTGAATATTCCATCACAGATCTACAGATTGAGAGGTGTCCAGGTGCTAATTTTCGCCACATGCAGGCTTTATTTGAGATAGCCCACGTTCCGTGGGATTTGGTGGTTCAGAATGTGGTCATTGCAGCCGGCATTAACGCCAAAGGTCAGAACATTAAAGAAACTGCAGTTAAACAGCTCCAGCGGGCTCTGAAGATGGCTAAACACAGATTTCCATCTGCTGTCATCTGGGTTCCCTTGGTTAATTTTTCTGGTAACTTATCTGCAATGGAGCAGAACAACATGAAACTACTAAATCAGCATGTTAAAAAAAAATATGAGACACATCCCCCTGCTGGAGGACTCGCATTTTGCAACAGAAAAAGATGCAATTCACTGGACCGAGGACACGGCCAGAGCAATGTTGGAACATTGGAGGTATTTTTTAAAGTGGAATACCCACTAAGTCCATTCAGGGTAGAGTGTGTAAGGGGACAGCCCTTTATGGCCCCACAATATCATGGTTTTGACTGAAAAGTGATGCCCTGACAGAACAACAAGGTGACCTCCTCAAAAACGGTTTAACTTTTATTTCCATAGATAACTTTTTAAAAAAAATACAGACCCAAAACACAAGACTGTATTGATCATGTTTCCTGTTCTTTGTGGGATTAACATTTGGTGGGACAAACCGAAACTTTTGTTAGCACAAGAAAGTGACAACATAAATATAATATTGCTCATAATGGATAGGTGCATAACCCACTGGTGGAGCATTTTCTCATGACCCAGGGTTTTTCTTTATGGTGAACAGTGTGAGAGATTTTGTTATCATTGTTACTGTTATTATGGCTATTGTTCTTATGGTTCTTATTACAGTTTTATGATGATTATTATTATTACTTTAACCCTACCCCTGGTCCTGTTTCTAACCCTAACCTTTAGTTTAATCTGAACCCTAATCCCAACCCTTAATCAGTTATTAGAAATTTAAATAATCTTAAACATAAAGCAATAACATGGTTGGAAGGAAAAGGTTTTGTTTCACGTGTCTTTTTGCCTGGTTAGCAGTATGCATGCAGGGGAGGGGCTTAGAACGCACAGGGCCCATGGCTCAGGACACGCAGGGCCCATGAGGCCGACGCGTGCTCCTTGGTAAGACAGTGTGAATAAAACAGCCACCTTTTGTCTCTCACTTCACTTTTACGCCTGTCCAGCCAAGTTGTAGCTGTTGTGGTGTGCATAGAGCCTGATGAAGGCAGAATTTGCCGAAACGCGTAGCGAGCACACTTTATTCTAATTTTGTATTGTTTATTTATTTTTTTTTTTTTACATTTTTGTGAATAAAAACACTAATTTAAGTGGTTGTCCCGCTTTTTTCTTTTTTTCTTTTTTCAAAGTTTGCAAGTTTTTCTATTTTTGATTACATTCTTGCCTGGTGGAAAAACCGTAACACCTGCCATGCACTTCTACGACGGAGAGGAGGATGGAGGTGCTTGGACCACGGTGCGCTACGGGAGGAGACACTACAGAAATCCCCGTGCGCTCAGCTTTAATTACCGGGGCCGACCGGACCATAGGATGGACCGTGCATTTCCCGTCTCCGGCTGGAAGAGGGCGCCAAGGTTCCCAAATTTTGGCTGGAGTAGGGCTTCACCTTCAAATCCTAACTGGCCTGCGCCTCCTATGTACGACGGGTCCCGGCCTTATTTTCCACAGCCCCGCTCTTATGCAGCAGCGGTCCGGGGCTCACCTACCAGACGAGCGACAAGATTTGGACCCCCAGCAGATGTTAGGCAGGACCTCCGGCGACCTGCAGATGAAAGACTTGGACAGCTTATCCGCAAATTACATGCTGTAATTAAGATGGTGCATCACTTACAAAACGTGACCATCACGCCGGACAGACCAGAACCTCTGATGATCGCTCGCATAGTGGACTCATTAACCTCACTGATTAAACCCGCTGATCCCACGGATGATGTGTTAGACCTCATTGAGGGCAACGCAAAAAACTGGGGACAGAACACACTGCAGATCCTCCAGGATCACTACCAAAAGAGGCTGGAGAAACTTTTACAGGATCTCCCCGGTGATTTAACCCGAGATTGGAGGGAAGCCTTCATCGTGGCGACACGATGGGCTTGCAGAAATCTACCTCGGATCACGCAGGATGTTCTCGATCAGGCAGAGGCCCTGATCATCACCTGCAGATCAGACTCGGAGCGGCAAAGTCCAGCGGCTACGACACCACCCCCCGGCAGGGTCTGATAGCCGCCGGGGGCCGCGCACA
Organism: Oryzias latipes; assembly: GCF_053564925.1. NCBI lineage: Eukaryota > Metazoa > Chordata > Actinopteri > Beloniformes > Adrianichthyidae > Oryzias > Oryzias latipes. The sequence goes on from NC_136238.1 coordinate 1,056,733, forward strand.
TCAGGAGGAAGAAAAAAGAGGACCCGTCAACCTGAGCGGGTCTCCATGAGCATTCAAGCTGAATGTTACGAGGCCACAAACCGATCAGTTGGAACTATGACGGACATGACACCAGCTTGGCCTCCAGATGCAGTTCCAGCAGCCGCTGCCGAGAAGCAGCGTGGACCGCGAACGGCGACCCGCCGCAACCCCTTCGTGGCGCGTGAGGAATTTCTCCCTCAGATTGTGGGGATAACTTCACCCTCTGCTCCCAGACCGGCAGCACGGGCGCCACCTTCCCGAATTTCAGCACTGGACAGCTCCCAGGAGGAGGAAAGCTCCGATAGAGAGGAGAACCGCGGCGGGGAGGTTCTTCACGAGGAGGAGGAGGAGGAGTTCGATAATGAATACGACAGCGAGGAAGATGGGGATGAGGCGGACACGGACGCTGACCCCCCAGCTTCAGGTAGTTCGGGGCTGGATCATATTGTAAGGCCTGGAGGGTTGAAAGATGGGGTAAACAACAAAAAATTGAATGAGGGTATTGAAGGGCTAGAGGAATGATCTGGGGAGAGCGCACGCACACCACCAAAGAGGACCCAAATTCTTGGCCACAATGACAATTTATTCCGATGGAAAAAACATATGAATGGCCAAAAAGTTCCAGTTAAAAGACACTTAAAACAAGCATAAAATGCGTCTAAAAATTCTAGGCACGGATTAAAACAGTAAAACACGATAAAAATCCCAGGAACAGTTGAAAAAGGATAAAAGAGACCTAAAAGTCCAAAGAACAGTTAAAACTGGTTTAAAAATGCAGCTCAAAGGGGGGAATCACTGATCCCAAACCAGGAGACGTCTCTCTTCCCCCGACGCTGTTCCGAGGATCCCTCCAGTCATACACACAAAGACCTGGGGGGCGGGCTCCGTTCCGCCTCTGGGGTTTGTGACCGGCACTCCTCCGCGTCACCTCCAGCTGGCTCTCCTGGACACGCTGGAATCTGTGGAAACAGGCAAGCGGCAGCACGAAAAGCAATTCCTGATGCAGGCTGCCACTAGCCCTCCCACCTATTTCCACCAGTCTGCTGAAGCCCGTTCGGCTACTTACACACAGGCAGGGTCCCTGCCCTGCCCTTGCGTGTCGATCGCTCTGCAGACTGATGGTCCCAGCGCCCAGCGCTCTCAGAGTGTGTGTCCCGATCACAGCGAGTCTTCCCGACGTCTGGCGGTCCCGACGTCTGGCGTCCGGCGTCCCACTCGCGCCCCGCGTGCATGCGCCTGCTGTCGGTGTGCGACTGCCTTTGGCTTTCCTCCTCAGGACTTTTATAAGTCCCTCCTGATGAGGAGCAGGTGCGGTGGATCGGCGCGCTATGTTACAAGGGGGGTGTGTCCATAGAAAGCATGCAACAAACAGGTAGCACCACAAACATGCAAAAGAAAAACACCCTACAACATGCAATCCCCCCACATCATCACAATATTTCGGACAGGCCGGGTGTGACAGAATGCCAGGAGGACAGCGCATCTCCAGCTTCAGCGGAGGAACGCTGTATTACAGGGCTGGAGCTAGCAGGTGACGGTGCTGAGCCACCAGTAGCCCGTGTTGACTTACCTGCCCCAGAGCGGCAGGTTTTCAAGGCAAAGCGTCACCCTGAAACAAACAGAGAATTGATTGACTGGTTTCTGGAAGTGGAGAAAAGGTGTCTTATTGTTGGTGACTCAAATTTATCCAGAATCCCTGAATATTCCATCCCAGATCTACAGATTGAGAGGTGTCCAGGTGCTAATTTTCGCCACATGCAGGCTTTATTTGAGATAGCCCACGTTCCGTGGGATTTGGTGGTTCAGAATGTGGTCATTGCAGCCGGCATTAACGCCAAAGGTCAGAACATTAAAGAAACTGCAGTTAAACAGCTCCAGCGGGCTCTGAAGATGGCTAAACACAGATTTCCATCTGCTGTCATCTGGGTTCCCTTGGTTAATTTTTCTGGTAACTTATCTGCAATGGAGCAGAACAACATGAAACTACTAAATCAGCATATTAAAAAAAAAATATGAGACACATCCCCCTGCTGGAGGACTCGCATTTTGCAACAGAAAAAGATGCAATTCACTGGACCGAGGACACGGCCAGAGCAATGTTGGAACATTGAAGGTATTTTTTAAAGTGGAATACCCACTAAGTCCATTCAGGGTAGAGTGTGTAAGGGGACAGCCCTTTATGGCCCCACAATATCATGGTTTTGACTGAAAAGTGATGCCCTGACAGAACAACAAGGTGACCTCCTCAAAAACAGTTTAACTTTTATTTCCATAGATAACTTTTTAAAAAAAATACAGACCCAAAACACAAGACTGTATTAATCATGTTTCCTGTTCTTTGTGGGATTAACATTTGGTGGGACAAACCGAAACTTTTGTTAGCACAAGAAAGTGACAACATAAATATAATATTGCTCATAATGGATAGGTGCATAACCCACTGGTGGAGCATTTTCTCATGACCCAGGGTTTTTCTTTATGGTGAACAGTGTGAGAGATTTTGTTATCATTGTTACTGTTATTATGGCTATTGTTCTTATGGTTCTTATTACTGTTTTATGATGATTATTATTATTACTTTAACCCTACCCCTGGTCCTGTTTCTAACCCTAACCTTTAGTTTAATCTGAACCCTAATCCCAACCCTTAATCAGTTATTAGACATTTAAATAATCTTAAACATAAAGCAATAACATGGTTGGAAGGAAAAGGTTTTGTTTCACGTGTCTTTTTGCCTGGTTAGCAGTATGCATGCAGGGGAGGGGCTTAGAACGCACAGGGCCCATGGCTCAGGACACGCAGGGCCCATGAGGCCGACGCGTGCTCCTTGGTAAGACAGTGTGAATAAAACAGCCACCTTTTGTCTCTCACTTCACTTTTATGCCTGTCCAGCCAAGTTGTAGCTGTTGTGGTGTGCATAGAGCCTGATGAAGGCAGAATTTGCCGAAACGCGTAGCGAGCACACTTTATTCTAATTTTGTATTGTTTATTTATTTATTTTTTTACATTTTTGTGAATAAAAACACTCATTTAAGTGGTTGTCCCGCTTTTTTCTTTTTTTCTTTTTTCAAAGTTTGCAAGTTTTTCTATTTTTGATTACATTCTTGCCTGGTGGAAAAACCGTAACACCTGCCATGCACTTCTACGACGGAGAGGAGGATGGAGGTGCTTGGACCACGGTGCGCTACTGGAGGAGACACTACAGAAATCCCCGTGCGCTCAGCTTTAATTACCGGGGCCGACCGGACCATAGGATGGACCGTGCATTTCCCGTCTCCGGCTGGAAGAGGGCGCCAAGGTTCCCAAATTTTGGCTGGAGTAGGGCTTCACCTTCAAATCCTAACTGGCCTGCGCCTCCTATGTACGACGGGTCCCGGCCTTATTTTCCACAGCCCCGCTCTTATGCAGCAGCGGTCCGGGGCTCACCTGCCAGACGAGCGACAAGATTTGGACCCCCAGCAGATGTTAGGCAGGACCTCCGGCGACCTGCAGATGAAAGACTTGGACAGCTTATCCGCAAATTACATGCTGTAATTAAGATGGTGCATCACTTACAAAACGTGACCATCACGCCGGACAGACCAGAACCTCTGATGATCGCTCGCATAGTGGACTCATTAACCTCACTGATTAAACCCGCTGATCCCACGGATGATGTGTTAGACCTCATTGAGGGCAACGCAAAAAACTGGGGACAGAACACACTGCAGATCCTCCAGGATCACTACCAAAAGAGGCTGGAGAAACTTTTACAGGATCTCCCCGGTGATTTAACCCGAGATTGGAGGGAAGCCTTCATCGTGGCGACACGATGGGCCTGCAGAAATCTACCTCGGATCACGCAGGATGTTCTCGATCAGGCAGAGGCCCTGATCATCACCTGCAGATCAGACTCGGAGCGGCGAAGTCCAGCGGCTACGACACCACCCCCCGGCAGGGTCTGATAGCCGCCGGGGGCCGCGCACATCAGGAGGAAGAAAAAAGAGGACCCGTCAACCTGAGCGGGTCTCCATGAGCATTCAAGCTGAATGTTACGAGGCCACAAACCGATCAGTTGGAACTATGACGGACATGAGACCAGCTTGGCCTCCAGATGCAGTTCCAGCAGCCGCTGCCGAGAAGCAGCGTGGACCGCGAACGGCGACCCGCCGCAACCCCTTCGTGGCGCGTGAGGAATTTCTCCCTCAGATTGTGGGGATAACTTCACCCTCTGCTCCCAGACCGGCAGCACGGGCGCCACCTTCCCGAATTTCAGCACTGGACAGCTCCCAGGAGGAGGAAAGCTCCGATAGAGAGGAGAACCGCGGCGGGGAGGTTCTTCACGAGGAGGAGGAGGAGTTCGATAATGAATACGACAGCGAGGAAGATGGGGATGAGGCGGACACGGACGCTGACCCCCCAGCTTCAGGTAGTTCGGGGCTGGATCATATTGTAAGGCCTGGAGGGTTGAAAGATGGGGTAAACAACAAAAAATTGAATGAGGGTATTGAAGGGCTAGAGGAATGATCTGGGGAGAGCGCACGCACACCACCAAAGAGGACCCAAATTCTTGGCCACAATGACAATTTATTCCGATGGAAAAAAACATATGAATGGCCAAAAAGTTCCAGTTAAAAGACACTTAAAACAAGCATAAAATGCGTCTAAAAATTCTAGGCACGGATTAAAACAGTAAAACACGATAAAAATCCCAGGAACAGTTAAAAAGGATAAAAGAGACCTAAAAGTCCAAAGAACAGTTAAAACTGCTTTAAAAATGCAGCTCAAAGGGGGGAATCACTGATCCCAAACCAGGAGACGTCTCTCTTCCCCCGACGCTGTTCCGAGGATCCCTCCAGTCATACACACAAAGACCTGGGGGGCGGGCTCCGTTCCGCCTCTGGGGTTTGTGACCGGCACTCCTCCGCGTCACCTCCAGCTGGCTCTCCTGGACACGCTGGAATCTGTGGAAACAGGCAAGCGGCAGCACGAAAAGCAATTCCTGATGCAGGCTGCCACTAGCCCTCCCACCTATTTCCACCAGTCTGCTGAAGCCCGTTCGGCTACTTACACACAGGCAGGGTCCCTGCCCTGCCCTTGCGTGTCGATCGCTCTGCAGACTGATGGTCCCAGCGCCCAGCGCTCTCAGAGTGTGTGTCCCGATCACAGCGAGTCTTCCCGACGTCTGGCGGTCCCGACGTCTGGCGGTCCCGGCGTCCCACTCGCGCCCCGCGTGCATGCGCCTGCTGTCGGTGTGCGACTGCCTTTGGCTTTCCTCCTCAGGACTTTTATAAGTCCCTCCTGATGAGGAGCAGGTGCGGTGGATCGGCGCGCTATGTTACAAGGGGGGTGTGTCCATAGAAAGCATGCAACAAACAGGTAGCACCACAAACATGCAAAAGAAAAACACCCTACAACATGCAATCCCCCCACATCATCACAATATTTCGGACAGCCCGGGTGTGACAGAATGCCAGGAGGACAGCGCATCTCCAGCTTCAGCGGAGGAACGCTGTATTACAGGGCTGGAGCTAGCAGGTGACGGTGCTGAGCCACCAGTAGCCCGTGTTGACTTACCTGCCCCAGAGCGGCAGGTTTTCAAGGTAAAGCGTCACCCTGAAACAAACAGAGAATTGATTGACTGGTTTCTGGAAGTGGAGAAAAGGTGTCTTAATGTTGGTGACTCAAATTTATCCAGAATCCCTGAATATTCCATCCCAGATCTACAGATTGAGAGGTGTCCAGGTGCTAATTTTCGCCACATGCAGGCTTTATTTGAGATAGCCCACGTTCCGTGGGATTTGGTGGTTCAGAATGTGGTCATTGCAGCCGGCATTAACGCCAAAGGTCAGAACATTAAAGAAACTGCAGTTAAACAGCTCCAGCGGGCTCTGAAGATGGCTAAACACAGATTTCCATCTGCTGTCATCTGGGTTCCCTTGGTTAATTTTTCTGGTAACTTATCTGCAATGGAGCAGAACAACATGAAACTACTAAATCAGCATATTAAAAAAAAAATATGAGACACATCCCCCTGCTGGAGGACTCGCATTTTGCAACAGAAAAAGATGCAATTCACTGGACCGAGGACACGGCCAGAGCAATGTTGGAACATTGGAGGTATTTTTTAAAGTGGAATACCCACTAAGTCCATTCAGGGTAGAGTGTGTAAGGGGACAGCCCTTTATGGCCCCACAATATCATGGTTTTGACTGAAAAGTGATGCCCTGACAGAACAACAAGGTGACCTCCTCAAAAACGGTTTAACTTTTATTTCCATAGATAACTTTTTAAAAAAATACAGACCCAAAACACAAGACTGTATTAATCATGTTTCCTGTTCTTTGTGGGATTAACATTTGGTGGGACAAACCGAAACTTTTGTTAGCACAAGAAAGTGACAACATAAATATAATATTGCTCATAATGGATAGGTGCATAACCCACTGGTGGAGCATTTTCTCATGACCCAGGGTTTTTCTTTATGGTGAACAGTGTGAGAGATTTTGTTATCATTGTTACTGTTATTATGGCTATTGTTCTTATGGTTCTTATTACTGTTTTATGATGATTATTATTATTACTTTAACCCTACCCCTGGTCCTGTTTCTAACCCTAACCTTTAGTTTAATCTGAACCCTAATCCCAACCCTTACTCAGTTATTAGAAATTTAAATAATCTTAAACATAAAGCAATAACATGGTTGGAAGGAAAAGGTTTTGTTTCACGTGTCTTTTTGCCTGGTTAGCAGTATGCATGCAGGGGAGGGGCTTAGAACGCACAGGGCCCATGGCTCAGGACACGCAGGGCCCATGAGGCCGACGCGTGCTCCTTGGTAAGACAGTGTGAATAAAACAGCCACCTTTTGTCTCTCACTTCACTTTTACGCCTGTCCAGCCAAGTTGTAGCTGTTGTGGTGTGCATAGAGCCTGATGAAGGCAGAATTTGCCGAAACGCGTAGCGAGCACACTTTATTCTAATTTTGTATTGTTTATTTATTTATTTTTTTACATTTTTGTGAATAAAAACACTCATTTAAGTGGTTGTCCCGCTTTTTTCTTTTTTCAAAGTTTGCAAGTTTTTCTATTTTTGATTACATTCTTGCCTGGTGGAAAAACCGTAACACCTGCCATGCACTTCTACGACGGAGAGGAGGATGGAGGTGCTTGGACCACGGTGCGCTACGGGAGGAGACACTACAGAAATCCCCGTGCGCTCAGCTTTAATTACCGGGGCCGACCGGACCATAGGATGGACCGTGCATTTCCCGTCTCCGGCTGGAAGAGGGCGCCAAGGTTCCCAAATTTTGGCTGGAGTAGGGCTTCACCTTCAAATCCTAACTGGCCTGCGCCTCCTATGTACGACGGGTCCCGGCCTTATTTTCCACAGCCCCGCTCTTATGCAGCAGCGGTCCGGGGCTCACCTACCAGACGAGCGACAAGATTTGGACCCCCAGCAGATGTTAGGCAGGACCTCCGGCGACCTGCAGATGAAAGACTTGGACAGCTTATCCGCAAATTACATGCTGTAATTAAGATGGTGCATCACTTACAAAACGTGACCATCACGCCGGACAGACCAGAACCTCTGATGATCGCTCGCATAGTGGACTCATTAACCTCACTGATTAAACCCGCTGATCCCACGGATGATGTGTTAGACCTCATTGAGGGCAACGCAAAAAACTGGGGACAGAACACACTGCAGATCCTCCAGGATCACTACCAAAAGAGGCTGGAGAAACTTTTACAGGATCTCCCCGGTGATTTAACCCGAGATTGGAGGGAAGCCTTCATCGTGGCGACACGATGGGCTTGCAGAAATCTACCTCGGATCACGCAGGATGTTCTCGATCAGGCAGAGGCCCTGATCATCACCTGCAGATCAGACTCGGAGCGGCGAAGTCCAGCGGCTACGACACCACCCCCCGGCAGGGTCTGATAGCCGCCGGGGGCCGCGCACATCAGGAGGAAGAAAAAAGAGGACCCGTCAACCTGAGCGGGTCTCCATGAGCATTCAAGCTGAATGTTACGAGGCCACAAACCGATCAGTTGGAACTATGACGGACATGAGACCAGCTTGGCCTCCAGATGCAGTTCCAGCAGCCGCTGCCGAGAAGCAGCGTGGACCGCGAACGGCGACCCGCCGCAACCCCTTCGTGGCGCGTGAGGAATTTCTCCCTCAGATTGTGGGGATAACTTCACCCTCTGCTCCCAGACCGGCAGCACGGGCGCCACCTTCCCGAATTTCAGCACTGGACAGCTCCCAGGAGGAGGAAAGCTCCGATAGAGAGGAGAACCGCGGCGGGGAGGTTCTTCACGAGGAGGAGGAGGAGGAGGAGGAGTTCGATAATGAATACGACAGCGAGGAAGATGGGGATGAGGCGGACACGGACGCTGACCCCCCAGCTTCAGGTAGTTCGGGGCTGGATCATATTGTAAGGCCTGGAGGGTTGAAAGATGGGGTAAACAACAAAAAATTGAATGAGGGTATTGAAGGGCTAGAGGAATGATCTGGGGAGAGCGCACGCACACCACCAAAGAGGACCCAAATTCTTGGCCACAATGACAATTTATTCCGATGGAAAAAACATATGAATGGCCAAAAAGTTCCAGTTAAAAGACACTTAAAACAAGCATAAAATGCGTCTAAAAATTCTAGGCACGGATTAAAACAGTAAAACACGATAAAAATCCCAGGAACAGTTGAAAAAGGATAAAAGAGACCTAAAAGTCCAAAGAACAGTTAAAACTGGTTTAAAAATGCAGCTCAAAGGGGGGAATCACTGATCCCAAACCAGGAGACGTCTCTCTTCCCCCGACGCTGTTCCGAGGATCCCTCCAGTCATACACACAAAGACCTGGGGGGCGGGCTCCGTTCCGCCTCTGGGGTTTGTGACCGGCACTCCTCCGCGTCACCTCCAGCTGGCTCTCCTGGACACGCTGGAATCTGTGGAAACAGGCAAGCGGCAGCACGAAAAGCAATTCCTGATGCAGGCTGCCACTAGCCCTCCCACCTATTTCCACCAGTCTGCTGAAGCCCGTTCGGCTACTTACACACAGGCAGGGTCCCTGCCCTGCCCTTGCGTGTCGATCGCTCTGCAGACTGATGGTCCCAGCGCCCAGCGCTCTCAGAGTGTGTGTCCCGATCACAGCGAGTCTTCCCGACGTCTGGCGGTCCCGACGTCTGGCGGTCCCGGCGTCCCACTCGCGCCCCGCGTGCATGCGCCTGCTGTCGGTGTGCGACTGCCTTTGGCTTTCCTCCTCAGGACTTTTATAAGTCCCTCCTGATGAGGAGCAGGTGCGGTGGATCGGCGCGCTATGTCACAAGGGGGGTGTGTCCATAGAAAGCATGCAACAAACAGGTAGCACCACAAACATGCAAAAGAAAAACACCCTACAACATGCAATCCCCCCACATCATCACAATATTTCGGACAGCCCGGGTGTGACAGAATGCCAGGAGGACAGCGCATCTCCAGCTTCAGCGGAGGAACGCTGTATTACAGGGCTGGAGCTAGCAGGTGACGGTGCTGAGCCACCAGTAGCCCGTGTTGACTTACCTGCCCCAGAGCGGCAGGTTTTCAAGGCAAAGCGTCACCCTGAAACAAACAGAGAATTGATTGACTGGTTTCTGGAAGTGGAGAAAAGGTGTCTTATTGTTGGTGACTCAAATTTATCCAGAATCCCTGAATATTCCATCCCAGATCTACAGATTGAGAGTTATCCAGGTGCTAATTTTCGCCACATGCAGGCTTTATTTGAGATAGCCCACGTTCCGTGGGATTTGGTGGTTCAGAATGTGGTCATTGCAGCCGGCATTAACGCCAAAGGTCAGAACATTAAAGAAACTGCAGTTAAACAGCTCCAGCGGGCTCTGAAGATGGCTAAACACAGATTTCCATCTGCTGTCATCTGGGTTCCCTTGGTTAATTTTTCTGGTAACTTATCTGCAATGGAGCAGAACAACATGAAACTACTAAATCAGCATATTAAAAAAAATATGAGACACATCCCCCTGCTGGAGGACTCGCATTTTGCAACAGAAAAAGATGCAATTCACTGGACCGAGGACACGGCCAGAGCAATGTTGGAACATTGAAGGTATTTTTTAAAGTGGAATACCCACTAAGTCCATTCAGGGTAGAGTGTGTAAGGGGACAGCCCTTTATGGCCCCACAATATCATGGTTTTGACTGAAAAGTGATGCCCTGACAGAACAACAAGGTGACCTCCTCAAAAACGGTTTAACTTTTATTTCCATAGATAACTTTTTAAAAAAATACAGACCCAAAACACAAGACTGTATTAATCATGTTTCCTGTTCTTTGTGGGATTAACATTTGGTGGGACAAACCGAAACTTTTGTTAGCACAAGAAAGTGACAACATAAATATAATATTGCTCATAATGGATAGGTGCATAACCCACTGGTGGAGCATTTTCTCATGACCCAGGGTTTTTCTTTATGGTGAACAGTGTGAGAGATTTTGTTATCATTGTTACTGTTATTATGGCTATTGTTCTTATGGTTCTTATTACTGTTTTATGATGATTATTATTATTACTTTAACCCTACCCCTGGTCCTGTTTCTAACCCTAACCTTTAGTTTAATCTGAACCCTAATCCCAACCCTTACTCAGTTATTAGAAATTTAAATAATCTTAAACATAAAGCAATAACATGGTTGGAAGGAAAAGGTTTTGTTTCACGTGTCTTTTTGCCTGGTTAGCAGTATGCATGCAGGGGAGGGGCTTAGAACGCACAGGGCCCATGGCTCAGGACACGCAGGGCCCATGAGGCCGACGCGTGCTCCTTGGTAAGACAGTGTGAATAAAACAGCCACCTTTTGTCTCTCACTTCACTTTTACGCCTGTCCAGCCAAGTTGTAGCTGTTGTGGTGTGCATAGAGCCTGATGAAGGCAGAATTTGCCGAAACGCGTAGCGAGCACACTTTATTCTAATTTTGTATTGTTTATTTATTTATTTTTTTTACATTTTTGTGAATAAAAACACTCATTTAAGTGGTTGTCCCGCTTTTTTCTTTTTTCAAAGTTTGCAAGTTTTTCTATTTTTGATTACATTCTTGCCTGGTGGAAAAACCGTAACACCTGCCATGCACTTCTACGACGGAGAGGAGGATGGAGGTGCTTGGACCACGGTGCGCTACGGGAGGAGACACTACAGAAATCCCCGTGCGCTCAGCTTTAATTACCGGGGCCGACCGGACCATAGGATGGACCGTGCATTTCCCGTCTCCGGCTGGAAGAGGGCGCCAAGGTTCCCAAATTTTGGCTGGAGTAGGGCTTCACCTTCAAATCCTGACTGGCCTGCGCCTCCTATGTACGACGGGTCCCGGCCTTATTTTCCACAGCCCCGCTCTTATGCAGCAGCGGTCCGGGGCTCACCTACCAGACGAGCGACAAGATTTGGACCCCCAGCAGATGTTAGGCAGGACCTCCGGCGACCTGCAGATGAAAGACTTGGACAGCTTATCCGCAAATTACATGCTGTAATTAAGATGGTGCATCACTTACAAAACGTGACCATCACGCCGGACAGACCAGAACCTCTGATGATCGCTCGCATAGTGGACTCATTAACCTCACTGATTAAACCCGCTGATCCCACGGATGATGTGTTAGACCTCATTGAGGGCAACGCAAAAAACTGGGGACAGAACACACTGCAGATCCTCCAGGATCACTACCAAAAGAGGCTGGAGAAACTTTTACAGGATCTCCCCGGTGATTTAACCCGAGATTGGAGGGAAGCCTTCATCGTGGCGACACGATGGGCTTGCAGAAATCTACCTCGGATCACGTAGGATGTTCTCGATCAGGCAGAGGCCCTGATCATCACCTGCAGATCAGACTCGGAGCGGCGAAGTCCAGCGGCTACGACACCACCCCCCGGCAGGGTCTGATAGCCGCCGGGGGCCGCGCACATCAGGAGGAAGAAAAAAGAGGACCCGTCAACCTGAGCGGGTCTCCATGAGCATTCAAGCTGAATGTTACGAGGCCACAAACCGATCAGTTGGAACTATGACGGACATGAGACCAGCTTGGCCTCCAGATGCAGTTCCAGCAGCCGCTGCCGAGAAGCAGCGTGGACCGCGAACGGCGACCCGCCGCAACCCCTTCGTGGCGCGTGAGGAATTTCTCCCTCAGATTGTGGGGATAACTTCACCCTCTGCTCCCAGACCGGCAGCACGGGCGCCACCTTCCCGAATTTCAGCACTGGACAGCTCCCAGGAGGAGGAAAGCTCCGATAGAGAGGAGAACCGCGGCGGGGAGGTTCTTCACGAGGAGGAGGAGGAGGAGGAGTTCGATAATGAATACGACAGCGAGGAAAATGGGGATGAGGCGGACACGGACGCTGACCCCCCAGCTTCAGGTAGTTCGGGGCTGGATCATATTGTAAGGCCTGGAGGGTTGAAAGATGGGGTAAACAACAAAAAATTGAATGAGGGTATTGAAGGGCTAGAGGAATGATCTGGGGAGAGCGCACGCACACCACCAAAGAGGACCCAAATTCTTGGCCACAATGACAATTTATTCCGATGGAAAAAACATATGAATGGCCAAAAAGTTCCAGTTAAAAGACACTTAAAACAAGCATAAAATGCGTCTAAAAATTCTAGGCACGGATTAAAACAGTAAAACACGATAAAAATCCCAGGAACAGTTAAAAAGGATAAAAGAGACCTAAAAGTCCAAAGAACAGTTAAAACTGCTTTAAAAATGCAGCTCAAAGGGGGGAATCACTGATCCCAAACCAGGAGACGTCTCTCTTCCCCCGACGCTGTTCCGAGGATCCCTCCAGTCATACACACAAAGACCTGGGGGGCGGGCTCCGTTCCGCCTCTGGGGTTTGTGACCGGCACTCCTCCGCGTCACCTCCAGCTGGCTCTCCTGGACACGCTGGAATCTGTGGAAACAGGCAAGCGGCAGCACGAAAAGCAATTCCTGATGCAGGCTGCCACTAGCCCTCCCACCTATTTCCACCAGTCTGCTGAAGCCCGTTCGGCTACTTACACACAGGCAGGGTCCCTGCCCTGCCCTTGCGTGTCGATCGCTCTGCAGACTGATGGTCCCAGCGCCCAGCGCTCTCAGAGTGTGTGTCCCGATCACAGCGAGTCTTCCCGACGTCTGGCGGTCCCGACGTCTGGCGGTCCCGGCGTCCCACTCGCGCCCCGCGTGCATGCGCCTGCTGTCGGTGTGCGACTGCCTTTGGCTTTCCTCCTCAGGACTTTTATAAGTCCCTCCTGATGAGGAGCAGGTGCGGTGGATCGGCGCGCTATGTTACAAGGGGGGTGTGTCCATAGAAAGCATGCAACAAACAGGTAGCACCACAAACATGCAAAAGAAAAACACCCTACAACATGCAATCCCCCCACATCATCACAATATTTCGGACAGCCCGGGTGTGACAGAATGCCAGGAGGACAGCGCATCTCCAGCTTCAGCGGAGGAACGCTGTATTACAGGGCTGGAGCTAGCAGGTGACGGTGCTGAGCCACCAGTAGCCCGTGTTGACTTACCTGCCCCAGAGCGGCAGGTTTTCAAGGCAAAGCGTCACCCTGAAACAAACAGAGAATTGATTGACTGGTTTCTGGAAGTGGAGAAAAGGTGTCTTATTGTTGGTGACTCAAATTTATCCAGAATCCCTGAATATTCCATCCCAGATCTACAGATTGAGAGGTGTCCAGGTGCTAATTTTCGCCACATGCAGGCTTTATTTGAGATAGCCCACGTTCCGTGGGATTTGGTGGTTCAGAATGTGGTCATTGCAGCCGGCATTAACGCCAAAGGTCAGAACATTAAAGAAACTGCAGTTAAACAGCTCCAGCGGGCTCTGAAGATGGCTAAACACAGATTTCCATCTGCTGTCATCTGGGTTCCCTTGGTTAATTTTTCTGGTAACTTATCTGCAATGGAGCAGAACAACATGAAACTACTAAATCAGCATATTAAAAAAAAAATATGAGACACATCCCCCTGCTGGAGGACTCGCATTTTGCAACAGAAAAAGATGCAATTCACTGGACCGAGGACACGGCCAGAGCAATGTTGGAACATTGGAGGTATTTTTTAAAGTGGAATACCCACTAAGTCCATTCAGGGTAGAGTGTGTAAGGGGACAGCCCTTTATGGCCCCAGAATATCATGGTTTTGACTGAAAAGTGATGCCCTGACAGAACAACAAGGTGACCTCCTCAAAAACGGTTTAACTTTTATTTCCATAGATAACTTTTAAAAAAAAATACAGACCCAAAACACAAGACTGTATTGATCATGTTTCCTGTTCTTTGTGGGATTAACATTTGGTGGGACAAACCGAAACTTTTGTTAGCACAAGAAAGTGACAACATAAATATAATATTGCTCATAATGGACAGGTGCATAACCCACTGGTGGAGCATTTTCTCATGACCCAGGGTTTTTCTTTATGGTGAACAGTGTGAGAGATTTTGTTATCATTGTTACTGTTATTATGGCTATTGTTCTTATGGTTCTTATTACTGTTTTATGATGATTATTATTATTACTTTAACCCTACCCCTGGTACTGTTTCTAACCCTAACCTTTAGTTTAATCTGAACCCTAATCCCAACCCTTAATCAGTTATTAGAAATTTAAATAATCTTAAACATAAAGCAATAACATGGTTGGAAGGAAAAGGTTTTGTTTCACGTGTCTTTTTGCCTGGTTAGCAGTATGCATGCAGGGGAGGGGCTTAGAACGCACAGGGCCCATGGCTCAGGACACGCAGGGCCCATGAGGCCGACGCGTGCTCCTTGGTAAGACAGTGTGAATAAAACAGCCACCTTTTGTCTCTCACTTCACTTTTACGCCTGTCCAGCCAAGTTGTAGCTGTTGTGGTGTGCATAGAGCCTGATGAAGGCAGAATTTGCCGAAACGCGTAGCGAGCACACTTTATTCTAATTTTGTATTGTTTATTTATTTATTTTTTTACATTTTTGTGAATAAAAACACTTATTTAAGTGGTTGTCCCGCTTTTTTCTTTTTTTCTTTTTTCAAAGTTTGCAAGTTTTTCTATTTTTGATTACATTCTTGCCTGGTGGAAAAACCGTAACACCTGCCATGCACTTCTACGACGGAGAGGAGGATGGAGGTGCTTTGACCACGGTGCGCTACGGGAGGAGACACTACAGAAATCCCCGTGCGCTCAGCTTTAATTACCGGGGCCGACCGGACCATAGGATGGACCGTGCATTTCCCGTCTCCGGCTGGAAGAGGGCGCCAAGGTTCCCAAATTTTGGCTGGAGTAGGGCTTCACCTTCAAATCCTAACTGGCCTGCGCCTCCTATGTACGACGGGTCCCGGCCTTATTTTCCACAGCCCCGCTCTTATGCAGCAGCGGTCCGGGGCTCACCTACCAGACGAGCGACAAGATTTGGACCCCCAGCAGATGTTAGGCAGGACCTCCGGCGACCTGCAGATGAAAGACTTGGACAGCTTATCCGCAAATTACATGCTGTAATTAAGATGGTGCATCACTTACAAAACGTGACCATCACGCCGGACAGACCAGAACCTCTGATGATCGCTCGCATAGTGGACTCATTAACCTCACTGATTAAACCCGCTGATCCCACGGATGATGTGTTAGACCTCATTGAGGGCAACGCAAAAAACTGGGGACAGAACACACTGCAGATCCTCCAGGATCACTACCAAAAGAGGCTGGAGAAACTTTTACAGGATCTCCCCGGTGATTTAACCCGAGATTGGAGGGAAGCCTTCATCGTGGCGACACGATGGGCTTGCAGAAATCTACCTCGGATCACGCAGGATGTTCTCGATCAGGCAGAGGCCCTGATCATCACCTGCAGATCAGACTCGGAGCGGCGAAGTCCAGCGGCTACGACACCACCCCCCGGCAGGGTCTGATAGCCGCCGGGGGCCGCGCACATCAGGAGGAAGAAAAAAGAGGACCCGTCAACCTGAGCGGGTCTCCATGAGCATTCAAGCTGAATGTTACGAGGCCACAAACCGATCAGTTGGAACTATGACGGACATGAGACCAGCTTGGCCTCCAGATGCAGTTCCAGCAGCCGCTGCCGAGAAGCAGCGTGGACCGCGAACGGCGACCCGCCGCAACCCCTTCGTGGCGCGTGAGGAATTTCTCCCTCAGATTGTGGGGATAACTTCACCCTCTGCTCCCAGACCGGCAGCACGGGCGCCACCTTCCCGAATTTCAGCACTGGACAGCTCCCAGGAGGAGGAAAGCTCCGATAGAGAGGAGAACCGCGGCGGGGAGGTTCTTCACGAGGAGGAGGAGGAGGAGTTCGATAATGAATACGACAGCGAGGAAGATGGGGATGAGGCGGACACGGACGCTGACCCCCCAGCTTCAGGTAGTTCGGGGCTGGATCATATTGTAAGGCCTGGAGGGTTGAAAGATGGGGTAAACAACAAAAAATTGAATGAGGGTATTGAAGGGCTAGAGGAATGATCTGGGGAGAGCGCACGCACACCACCAAAGAGGACCCAAATTCTTGGCCACAATGACAATTTATTCCGATGGAAAAAACATATGAATGGCCAAAAAGTTCCAGTTAAAAGACACTTAAAACAAGCATAAAATGCGTCTAAAAATTCTAGGCACGGATTAAAACAGTAAAACACGATAAAAATCCCAGGAACAGTTGAAAATGGATAAAAGAGACCTAAAAGTCCAAAGAACAGTTAAAACTGGTTTAAAAATGCAGCTCAAAGGGGGGAATCACTGATCCCAAACCAGGAGACGTCTCTCTTCCCCCGACGCTGTTCCGAGGATCCCTCCAGTCATACACACAAAGACCTGGGGGGCGGGCTCCGTTCCGCCTCTGGGGTTTGTGACCGGCACTCCTCCGCGTCACCTCCAGCTGGCTCTCCTGGACACGCTGGAATCTGTGGAAACAGGCAAGCGGCAGCACGAAAAGCAATTCCTGATGCAGGCTGCCACTAGCCCTCACACCTATTTCCACCAGTCTGCTGAAGCCCGTTCGGCTACTTACACACAGGCAGGGTCCCTGCCCTGCCCTTGCGTGTCGATCGCTCTGCAGACTGATGGTCCCAGCGCCCAGCGCTCTCAGAGTGTGTGTCCCGATCACAGCGAGTCTTCCCGACGTCTGGCGGTCCCGGCGTCCCACTCGCGCCCCGCGTGCATGCGCCTGCTGTCGGTGTGCGACTGCCTTTGGCTTTCCTCCTCAGGACTTTTATAAGTCCCTCCTGATGAGGAGCAGGTGTGGTGGATCGGCGCGCTATGTTACAAGGGGGGTGTGTCCATAGAAAGCATGCAACAAACAGGTAGCACCACAAACATGCAAAAGAAAAACACCCTACAACATGCAATCCCCCACATCATCACAATATTTCGGACAGCCCGGGTGTGACAGAATGCCAGGAGGACAGCGCATCTCCAGCTTCAGCGGAGGAACGCTGTATTACAGGGCTGGAGCTAGCAGGTGACGGTGCTGAGCCACCAGTAGCCCGTGTTGACTTACCTGCCCCAGAGCGGCAGGTTTTCAAGGTAAAGCGTCACCCTGAAACAAACACAGAATTGATTGACTGGTTTCTGGAAGTGGAGAAAAGGTGTCTTATTGTTGGTGACTCAAATTTATCCAGAATCCCTGAATATTCCATCACAGATCTACAGATTGAGAGGTGTCCAGGTGCTAATTTTCGCCACATGCAGGCTTTATTTGAGATAGCCCACGTTCCGTGGGATTTGGTGGTTCAGAATGTGGTCATTGCAGCCGGCATTAACGCCAAAGGTCAGAACATTAAAGAAACTGCAGTTAAACAGCTCCAGCGGGCTCTGAAGATGGCTAAACACAGATTTCCATCTGCTGTCATCTGGGTTCCCTTGGTTAATTTTTCTGGTAACTTATCTGCAATGGAGCAGAACAACATGAAACTACTAAATCAGCATATTAAAAAAGAAATATGAGACACATCCCCCTGCTGGAGGACTCGCATTTTGCAACAGAAAAAGATGCAATTCACTGGACCGAGGACACGGCCAGAGCAATGTTGGAACATTGGAGGTATTTTTTAAAGTGGAATACCCACTGTGTTGTCTTGCTTATCTTAAAGTAAGCCAAGTCAGTCGTTGGGTTTCTATGACTTTTTATTTAACAGTCTCTTTAACGTACTACACAGTGCATGGCTATCAACCGCTTCCTAGCTCTCCGCTCGGGGCACTCCCCACGTGACCATTCGCTATGCATTCCGGGTAACACATGCATGCTGGGTAATGGAGTTCAACATTACTACTTCAATACACAACATCTTCCTCCTTTTAAAGAAAAACCTTTTTCTCTTTAGACCAAGCCTAGATAGTAAACATCTAAACCGTATGTATAAACAGTTTCTTACAAAACATTTTCAATAGAAACATTCTTATGCACTTTTTTTTTTTTTTTTTTTTTTTTTTTTTTTGAACTTTCAGCAAGTCTCAATAAGCCTCTTTGGTGGCTGAACATGTCTCTTAGGTCTCAGTGATCTTGTCACGTCCAGAAAGTTGGTTGAATCTGAAAGTTTCGATCTATTAGGTGATGCAGACCCTGCTGTCAGACTCTCTTTTGGGTGTTCTTGATCTTCTGTTGTTGTTAGGTTTAAAGATGCACCAGAGTCCGGCAGGCTTGTATCCGTTACTGCAGTATTTTCTACCATAGGCTGAAGCTGCAGATCCGCACGGTTTCTTCTCAGAGACAGTCCACTCTCCAACTGGACCTTATAAGACCGTGGAGCCACCTCCTCTTGCACGTGTCCTTGTTGTCTCCAGTTTCCTGTGGAAGCATCTCTAAGACGTACCTTGTCTCCTGGCTTTAGGAAAGGCAGATGTTTAGCCTTTCGATCATACAGCCGCTTTTGCTTCATCTTCATTTCTTCTTTTGCCTTCCTGACTTTGTGTGCAGCCTTAGGGGTCAACAAGTCTTCATGTACTGGTAGGTTGGAGCGAATGCGCCTTCCCATCAGCATCTGAGCTGGTGACAATCCATTTTGCAGAGGTGTACTCCGGTAGATCAGAAGACTTTTTTGAAAGTCATCTCTGTCGTGTGCTTTTTTCAGTAGAGTCTTCACTGTCTTTACTGAGCTTTCCGCTAAGCCATTGGACTTTGGATAGTTTGGACTTGATGTTACGTGTCTAAACCCCCAATCTTTAGCAAAGTCAGCAAACTCACTGCTGGAAAACTGCGGTCCATTGTCTGAAAACAGTTCACACGGAACACCGTGTCTGGCAAACACACACTTCAGGAAACTAATCACTGCTTTACTTGATGTTGACTGCAGCGCTCCGACTTCAGGATAGTTCGAAAAGTAGTCTGTTACCACCACGTAACTTTTACCATTACAGTCAAACAAATCAGTTCCAACCTTATAGTAAGGTCTATGTGGAACTGGGTGAGACATCAGTGGCTCCGCTTGTTGTTTCGGCCTGTAAGTGCGGCAAAGTTCACATGAAGCTGTCGTCTGGCTGATGTCTTGGTTGATTCTAGGCCAGTACATTACATCCCTTGCTCTGCGTTTACACTTGACCTCTCCGAGGTGACCTTCATGTATCTTTTGAAGCATCTGCTTGCGCAGTGAGGTTGGAATGACAAACTTGCTTCCTTTTAAAACTATGTCGTCCACCACTGTGAGCTCTGCTCTGCAGTTCCAGAAATCTTGTATTTTTCCAGGGCATTCTTTTTTGTTTTCAGGCCATCCTTTGAGTATTGTTCTTTTCAGTTCTTTCATGATTTCATCTGCATTTGTCTCTGTTCGTATCTGTTCTGTTCGGTCAGCAGTTACCGGCAGAGATGTCAGAATCATGTCCACATATGCTTGTATTTCTGCTCCTTTTCCGCTGTCTTCTTTTTCATCTGTGTCCACTGCTCTAGACAAAGTGTCTGCTGTGTACATGTACTTTCCTTTTGTGTACATCATGTGCACGTCATATTTCTGCAGCCTGATTAACATCCGCTGTATCCTTACTGGACAATCACTCAGTGCTTTAGACATGATTGACACCAATGGTTTATGGTCGGTTTCCACTTCAAACGTTTGGCCATAAACATATTGATGGAACCGCTCACATGCATACATGCTGGCTAACAGTTCTTTTTCTATTTGAGCGTACCTGGACTCTGCACCTGTCAACGCTCTGGATGCGTAGGCTACAGGTAGCCACTGCTCATCGTGTTGCTGCAGCAGCACTGCTCCCAAGCCATGCTGTGACGCATCCGCTGAAATTCTGGTCCTCTTCTCTGGATCATAGAACTTTAGCACCGGTTCTTGTGTCAAAACCTCTTTCAGTTTCCGAAAACTTTGCTCTTGTTCATGAGACCAAATCCATTCATTTTTCTGTTCAAGAAGACTCCTAAGGGGTGTTGTCAGGGTTGCCAGTTGTGGGACAAACTGGGCGAGATAGGTTACCATCCCTAAGAACCGCCTAACTTCATCTTTGTTGGTTGGTCTTTCCATATTGTTTATAGCTGAAGTCTTTTTTGGGTCTGGCTTCACTCCCTGTTCACTAACAACATCTCCCACAAAGGTAAGTGTCTTCACTCCAAACTCACATTTGTCTTTATTTAGTTTCAGATTTACTTCTCTTGTCTTGTCCAACACTTGTCTCAGTCTTTTGTCATGTTCCTCTCGAGTAGTTCCCCAGACAATGATGTCATCCATCATGGTCTCTACTCCTGGTATGTGTTCATATATCATGTGTATAGTCTTGTGATAGACTTCAGGCGCAGATCTAATTCCATATGGTAGGCGAAGAAACCTGTACCTGCCTTCGGGCGTGTTGAATGTACAGAGTTTTGAGCTCTCTTCGTCTAACCTCAGCTGCCAAAATCCTGACGAGGCATCTAATTTACTGAACCATTTAGCTCCAGCAAACTGTGCCATGATTTCTTCCCTGGTTGGTAACTTGAAATGTTCTCTTCTGATTGCTTTGTTTAAGTCTCTTGGGTCTAAGCATGTTCTGAGAGCTCCTGTTTTCTTTTGAATGACTACCAGTGAGCTGACCCATTCAGTTGGTTCATCTATCTTTTTGATGACCTCAAGTTTTTCCATGCGTGCTAGCTCGTCCTTCAGTTTTTCTCGCAGCGCAAATGGAACTTTCCTACATGGATGCACGACAGGAGGGACACTTTTATCCACGCATATTCTATGCTCTCCAGGTAAACATCCTAGTCCTTCAAAGCAATCTTTGTACTCTTTCATGAGCGAGTCATTATCATTTGTCACTTGGTGATGTCACGACAAACACTCTTTTGACTAGGTTCAGCTTTACAGACGTGCTTAGCCCTAAAATCGGTTGCACCTTCTTATCCACGACGAGTAGTTGTGCTCGTATCTTCTGGTTTTTATGTTTAAATGTTGCAATGCAGCCTCCTTTTACAGGAACGCGTTCGCCTGTGTAGCCAGTCACCTTCGTTTTTATTGGATTAATTTTGCTCTTCACTGTCAGTGTTTTGTAATCCTCTATCGATAACAGATTTATTTGTGCACCCGTGTCAATCTTGAATGGAATTATTGTTTCATTCACTTCAAGTGGCACTATCCATTCTTCTTTTTCTGCTGTGCCTACATGCACCATGTCCACAATGAACTCGTCTTCCTGTTCTTCCTCATCAACTGTGTGGACTTTTTGTCTTGTGGGAGCTTTACAACATTTAGCATAATGGTTGCTTTTCCCACAGTTGTTGCAAGATTTTCCATATGCAGGGCATGATCTTGGCTTGTGGCTGTTTCCACATTTGCCACATTTAAAACCTGCATGTTTCTCCTCTTGTTTAGGATATGTTTTACTTTTCTTTCTTTCTTTCTGTATTGCATGCACTGTTGTTTCATCTCTCCGAAGCTCTTTTGCTTGTGCTCTTGTGGTCTCTGCTGCTCGACACATAGAAACACACTTATCTAATGTAAGTCCAGTTTCTCTAAGCAGTCTTTCTCTTAGTCCATTATCGGCTGTACCGCAGACAATCCTGTCTCTCACCAGTGAGTCTCTCACAGTCCCGAATTCACATGTTTTGCTTAATGTGTGAAGCTCTGCTAAGTATTGATCAAAAGGTATTCCTTGCTTTTGATCATGGGTGAAAAACTTGTACCTTTCAAAGGTCACATTCTGAGTGGGTACAAAATACTCTTCAAATTTTGTCATTAGTTCTGCCAGAGTCAGGTTAGCTTCATCCAGCTGAAAGCTGTTAAATATATCCAAAGCATCTTCTCCAATAACATGCAATAGGATATTAGCCTTAAGTTTTTCATCACCGTTCCCTGCTCCACTTGCTGCCAAATAAATGTTAAATCTTTGCTTGAAACGTTTCCAGTTGTCAGCAAGATTGCCTGTCAATTGCATGGAAGTGGGCGGACTTAGCTTATCCATGGCGAGTCGGGGTATTTGGGCATCCACAGTCCTCTGCTGCTGTGCGTTATTCACCAAATCAGGAACAAAATCCTCTTCTGTTTGTTCAATTTCTCCCTCGGCTCCCGCTTCACTGTCACTGCTGCTCGTAGCCATCACTCGATGTAGCACACGCTGTCAGCCTGTTGCTCCTCGGCATGTTTTCACTCACAAGAATTTTTCTCTTTAATCTTGCTGCTCACTTCTGACACCATGTGTTGTCTTGCTTATCTTAAAGTAAGCCAAGTCAGTCGTTGGGTTTCTATGACTTTTTATTTAACAGTCTCTTTAACGTACTACACAGTGCATGGCTATCAACCGCTTCCTAGCTCTCCGCTCGGGGCACTCCCCACGTGACCATTCGCTATGCATTCCGGGTAACACATGCATGCTGGGTAATGGAGTTCAACATTACTACTTCAATACACAACACCCACTAAGTCCATTCAGGGTAGAGTGTGTAAGGGGACAGCCCTTTATGGCCCCACAATATCATGGTTTTGACTGAAAAGTGATGCCCTGACAGAACAACAAGGTGACCTCCTCAAAAACGGTTTAACTTTTATTTCCATAGATAACTTTTAAAAAAAATACAGACCCAAAACACAAGACTGTATTAATCATGTTTCCTGTTCTTTGTGGGATTAACATTTGGTGGGACAAACCGAAACTTTTGTTAGCACAAGAAAGTGACAACATAAATATAATATTGCTCATAATGGATAGGTGCATAACCCACTGGTGGAGCATTTTCTCATGACCCAGGGTTTTTCTTTATGGTGAACAGTGTGAGAGATTTTGTTATCATTGTTACTGTTATTATGGCTATTGTTCTTATGGTTCTTATTACTGTTTTATGATGATTATTATTATTACTTTAACCCTACCCCTGGTCCTGTTTCTAACCCTAACCTTTAGTTTAATCTGAACCCTAATCCCAACCCTTAATCATTTATTAGAAATTTAAATAATCTTAAACATAAAGCAATAACATGGTTGGAAGGAAAAGGTTTTGTTTCACGTGTCTTTTTGCCTGGTTAGCAGTATGCATGCAGGGGAGGGGCTTAGAACGCACAGGGCCCATGGCTCAGGACACGCAGGGCCCATGAGGCCGACGCGTGCTCCTTGGTAAGACAGTGTGAATAAAACAGCCACCTTTTGTCTCTCACTTCACTTTTACGCCTGTCCAGCCAAGTTGTAGCTGTTGTGGTGTGCATAGAGCCTGATGAAGGCAGAATTTGCCGAAACGCGTAGCGAGCACACTTTATTCTAATTTTGTATTGTTTATTTATTTATTTTTTTACATTTTTGTGAATAAAAACACTCATTTAAGTGGTTGTCCCGCTTTTTTCTTTTTTCAAAGTTTGCAAGTTTTTCTATTTTTGATTACATTCTTGCCTGGTGGAAAAACCGTAACACCTGCCATGCACTTCTACGACGGAGAGGAGGATGGAGGTGCTTGGACCACGGCGCGCTACGGGAGGAGACACTACAGAAATCCCCGTGCGCTCAGCTTTAATTACCGGGGCCGACCGGACCATAGGATGGACCGTGCATTTCCCGTCTCCGGCTGGAAGAGGGCGCCAAGGTTCCCAAATTTTGGCTGGAGTAGGGCTTCACCTTCAAATCCTAACTGGCCTGCGCCTCCTATGTACGACGGGTCCCGGCCTTATTTTCCACAGCCCCGCTCTTATGCAGCAGCGGTCCGGGGCTCACCTACCAGACGAGCGACAAGATTTGGACCCCCAGCAGATGTTAGGCAGGACCTCCGGCGACCTGCAGATGAAAGACTTGGACAGCTTATCCGCAAATTACATGCTGTAATTAAGATGGTGCATCACTTACAAAACGTGACCATCACGCCGGACAGACCAGAACCTCTGATGATCGCTCGCATAGTGGACTCATTAACCTCACTGATTAAACCCGCTGATCCCACGGATGATGTGTTAGACCTCATTGAGGGCAACGCAAAAAACTGGGGACAGAACACACTGCAGATCCTCCAGGATCACTACCAAAAGAGGCTGGAGAAACTTTTACAGGATCTCCCCGGTGATTTAACCCGAGATTGGAGGGAAGCCTTCATCGTGGCGACACGATGGGCTTGCAGAAATCTACCTCGGATCACGCAGGATGTTCTCGATCAGGCAGAGGCCCTGATCATCACCTGCAGATCAGACTCGGAGCGGCGAAGTCCAGCGGCTACGACACCACCCCCCGGCAGGGTCTGATAGCCGCCGGGGGCCGCGCACATCAGGAGGAAGAAAAAAGAGGACCCGTCAACCTGAGCGGGTCTCCATGAGCATTCAAGCTGAATGTTACGAGGCCACAAACCGATCAGTTGGAACTATGACGGACATGACACCAGCTTGGCCTCCAGATGCAGTTCCAGCAGCCGCTGCCGAGAAGCAGCGTGGACCGCGAACGGCGACCCGCCGCCACCCCTTCGTGGCGCGTGAGGAATTTCTCCCTCAGATTGTGGGGATAACTTCACCCTCTGCTCCCAGACCGGCAGCACGGGCGCCACCTTCCCGAATTTCAGCACTGGACAGCTCCCAGGAGGAGGAAAGCTCCGATAGAGAGGAGAACCGCGGCGGGGAGGTTCTTCACGAGGAGGAGGAGGAGGAGTTCGATAATGAATACGACAGCGAGGAAGATGGGGATGAGGCGGACACGGACGCTGACCCCCCAGCTTCAGGTAGTTCGGGGCTGGATCATATTGTAAGGCCTGGAGGGTTGAAAGATGGGGTAAACAACAAAAAATTGAATGAGGGTATTGAAGGGCTAGAGGAATGATCTGGGGAGAGCGCACGCACACCACCAAAGAGGACCCAAATTCTTGGCCACAATGACAATTTATTCCGATGGAAAAAACATATGAATGGCCAAAAAGTTCCAGTTAAAAGACACTTAAAACAAGCATAAAATGCGTCTAAAAATTCTAGGCACGGATTAAAACAGTAAAACACGATAAAAATCCCAGGAACAGTTAAAAAGGATAAAAGAGACCTAAAAGTCCAAAGAACAGTTAAAACTGGTTTAAAAATGCAGCTCAAAGGGGGGAATCACTGATCCCAAACCAGGAGACGTCTCTCTTCCCCCGACGCTGTTCCGAGGATCCCTCCAGTCATACACACAAAGACCTGGGGGGCGGGCTCCGTTCCGCCTCTGGGGTTTGTGACCGGCACTCCTCCGCGTCACCTCCAGCTGGCTCTCCTGGACACGCTGGAATCTGTGGAAACAGGCAAGCGGCAGCACGAAAAGCAATTCCTGATGCAGGCTGCCACTAGCCCTCCCACCTATTTCCACCAGTCTGCTGAAGCCCGTTCGGCTACTTACACACAGGCAGGGTCCCTGCCCTGCCCTTGCGTGTCGATCGCTCTGCAGACTGATGGTCCCAGCGCCCAGCGCTCTCAGAGTGTGTGTCCCGATCACAGCGAGTCTTCCCGACGTCTGGCGGTCCCGACGTCTGGCGGTCCCGACGTCCCACTCGCGCCCCGCGTGCATGCGCCTGCTGTCGGTGTGCGACTGCCTTTGGCTTTCCTCCTCAGGACTTTTATAAGTCCCTCCTGATGAGGAGCAGGTGCGGTGGATCGGCGCGCTATGTTACAAGGGGGGTGTGTCCATAGAAAGCATGCAACAAACAGGTAGCACCACAAACATGCAAAAGAAAAACACCCTACAACATGCAATCCCCCCACATCATCACAATATTTCGGACAGCCCGGGTGTGACAGAATGCCAGGAGGACAGCGCATCTCCAGCTTCAGCGGAGGAACGCTGTATTACAGGGCTGGAGCTAGCAGGTGACGGTGCTGAGCCACCAGTAGCCCGTGTTGACTTACCTGCCCCAGAGCGGCAGGTTTTCAAGGTAAAGCGTCACCCTGAAACAAACAGAGAATTGATTGACTGGTTTCTGGAAGTGGAGAAAAGGTGTCTTATTGTTGGTGACTCAAATTTATCCAGAATCCCTGAATATTCCATCCCAGATCTACAGATTGAGAGGTGTCCAGGTGCTAATTTTCGCCACATGCAGGCTTTATTTGAGATAGCCCACGTTCCGTGGGATTTGGTGGTTCAGAATGTGGTCATTGCAGCCGGCATTAACGCCAAAGGTCAGAACATTAAAGAAACTGCAGTTAAACAGCTCCAGCGGGCTCTGAAGATGGCTAAACACAGAGTTCCATCTGCTGTCATCTGGGTTCCCTTGGTTATTTTTTCTGGTAACTTATCTGCAATGGAGCAGAACAACATGAAACTACTAAATCAGCATGTTAAAAAAAAATATGAGACACATCCCCCTGCTGGAGGACTCGCATTTTGCAACAGAAAAAGATGCAATTCACTGGACCGAGGACACGGCCAGAGCAATGTTGGAACATTGGAGGTATTTTTTAAAGTGGAATACCCACTAAGTCCATTCAGGGTAGAGTGTGTAAGGGGACAGCCCTTTATGGCCCCACAATATCATGGTTTTGACTGAAAAGTGATGCCCTGACAGAACAACAAGGTGACCTCCTCAAAAACGGTTTAACTTTTATTTCCATAGATAACTTTTTAAAAAAAATACAGACCCAAAACACAAGACTGTATTGATCATGTTTCCTGTTCTTTGTGGGATTAACATTTGGTGGGACAAACCGAAACTTTTGTTAGCACAAGAAAGTGACAACATAAATATAATATTGCTCATAATGGATAGGTGCATAGCCCACTGGTGGAGCATTTTCTCATGACCCAGGGTTTTTCTTTATGGTGAACAGTGTGAGAGATTTTGTTATCATTGTTACTGTTATTATGGCTATTGTTCTTATGGTTCTTATTACTGTTTTATGATGATTATTATTATTACTTTAACCCTACCCCTGGTCCTGTTTCTAACCCTAACCTTTAGTTTAATCTGAACCCTAATCCCAACCCTTAATCAGTTATTAGAAATTTAAATAATCTTAAACATAAAGCAATAACATGGTTGGAAGGAAAAGGTTTTGTTTCACGTGTCTTTTTGCCTGGTTAGCAGTATGCATGCAGGGGAGGGGCTTAGAACGCACAGGGCCCATGGCTCAGGACACGCAGGGCCCATGAGGCCGACGCGTGCTCCTTGGTAAGACAGTGTGAATAAAACAGCCACCTTTTGTCTCTCACTTCACTTTTACGCCTGTCCAGCCAAGTTGTAGCTGTTGTGGTGTGCATAGAGCCTGATGAAGGCAGAATTTGCCGAAACGCGTAGCGAGCACACTTTATTCTAATTTTGTATTGTTTATTTATTTATTTTCTTACATTTTTGTGAATAAAAACACTCATTTAAGTGGTTGTCCCGCTTTTTTCTTTTTTTCTTTTTTCAAAGTTTGCAAGTTTTTCTATTTTTGATTACATTCTTGCCTGGTGGAAAAACCGTAACACCTGCCATGCACTTCTACGACGGAGAGGAGGATGGAGGTGCTTGGACCACGGTGCGCTACGGGAGGAGACACTACAGAAATCCCCGTGCGCTCAGCTTTAATTACCGGGGCCGACCGGACCATAGGATGGACCGTGCATTTCCCGTCTCCGGCTGGAAGAGGGCGCCAAGGTTCCCAAATTTTGGCTGGAGTAGGGCTTCACCTTCAAATCCTAACTGGCCTGCGCCTCCTATGTACGACGGGTCCCGGCCTTATTTTCCACAGCCCCGCTCTTATGCAGCAGCGGTCCGGGGCTCACCTACCAGACGAGCGACAAGATTTGGACCCCCAGCAGATGTTAGGCAGGACGACCTGCAGATGAAAGACTTGGACAGCTTATCCGCAAATTACATGCTGTAATTAAGATGGTGCATCACTTACAAAACGTGACCATCACGCCGGACAGACCAGAACCTCTGATGATCGCTCGCATAGTGGACTCATTAACCTCACTGATTAAACCCGCTGATCCCACGGATGATGTGTTAGACCTCATTGAGGGCAACGCAAAAAACTGGGGACAGAACACACTGCAGATCCTCCAGGATCACTACCAAAAGAGGCTGGAGAAACTTTTACAGGATCTCCCCGGTGATTTAACCCGAGATTGGAGGGAAGCCTTCATCGTGGCGACACGATGGGCTTGCAGAAATCTACCTCGGATCACGCAGGATGTTCTCGATCAGGCAGAGGCCCTGATCATCACCTGCAGATCAGACTCGGAGCGGCGAAGTCCAGCGGCTACGACACCACCCCCCGGCAGGGTCTGATAGCCGCCGGGGGCCGCGCACATCAGGAGGAAGAAAAAAGAGGACCCGTCAACCTGAGCGGGTCTCCATGAGCATTCAAGCTGAATGTTACGAGGCCACAAACCGATCAGTTGGAACTATGACGGACATGAGACCAGCTTGGCCTCCAGATGCAGTTCCAGCAGCCGCTGCCGAGAAGCAGCGTGGACCGCGAACGGCGACCCGCCGCAACCCCTTCGTGGCGCGTGAGGAATTTCTCCCTCAGATTGTGGGGATAACTTCACCCTCTGCTCCCAGACCGGCAGCACGGGCGCCACCTTCCCGAATTTCAGCACTGGACAGCTCCCAGGAGGAGGAAAGCTCCGATAGAGAGGAGAACCGCGGCGGGGAGGTTCTTCACGAGGAGGAGGAGGAGGAGGAGTTCGATAATGAATACGACATGCAGCGAGGAAGATGGGGATGAGGCGGACACGGACGCTGACCCCCCAGCTTCAGGTAGTTCGGGGCTGGATCATATTGTAAGGCCTGGAGGGTTGAAAGATGGGGTAAACAACAAAAATTTGAATGAGGGTATTTAAGGGCTAGAGGAATGATCTGGGGAGAGCGCACGCACACCACCAAAGAGGACCCAAATTCTTGGCCACAATGACAATTTATTCCGATGGAAAAAACATATGAATGGCCAAAAAGTTCCAGTTAAAAGACACTTAAAACAAGCATAAAATGCGTCTAAAAATTCTAGGCACGGATTAAAACAGTAAAACACGATAAAAATCCCAGGAACAGTTGAAAAAGGATAAAAGAGACCTAAAAGTCCAAAGAACAGTTAAAACTGGTTTAAAAATGCAGCTCAAAGGGGGGAATCACTGATCCCAAACCAGGAGACGTCTCTCTTCCCCCGACGCTGTTCCGAGGATCCCTCCAGTCATACACACAAAGACCTGGGGGGCGGGCTCCGTTCCGCCTCTGGGGTTTGTGACCGGCACTCCTCCGCGTCACCTCCAGCTGGCTCTCCTGGACACGCTGGAATCTGTGGAAACAGGCAAGCGGCAGCACGAAAAGCAATTCCTGATGCAGGCTGCCACTAGCCCTCCCACCTATTTCCACCAGTCTGCTGAAGCCCGTTCGGCTACTTACACACAGGCAGGGTCCCTGCCCTGCCCTTGCGTGTCGATCGCTCTGCAGACTGATGGTCCCAGCGCCCAGCGCTCTCAGAGTGTGTGTCCCGATCACAGCGAGTCTTCCCGACGTCTGGCGGTCCCGACGTCTGGCGGTCCCGGCGTCCCACTCGCGCCCCGCGTGCATGCGCCTGCTGTCGGTGTGCGACTGCCTTTGGCTTTCCTCCTCAGGACTTTTATAAGTCCCTCCTGATGAGGAGCAGGTGCGGTGGATCGGCGCGCTATGTTACAAGGGGGGTGTGTCCATAGAAAGCATGCAACAAACAGGTAGCACCAGAAACATGCAAAAGAAAAACACCCTACAACATGCAATCCCCCCACATCATCACAATATTTCGGACAGCCCGGGTGTGACAGAATGCCAGGAGGACAGCGCATCTCCAGCTTCAGCGGAGGAACGCTGTATTACAGGGCTGGAGCTAGCAGGTGACGGTGCTGAGCCACCAGTAGCCCGTGTTGACTTACCTGCCCCAGAGCGGCAGGTTTTCAAGGCAAAGCGTCACCCTGAAACAAACAGAGAATTGATTGACTGGTTTCTGGAAGTGGAGAAAAGGTGTCTTATTGTTGGTGACTCAAATTTATCCAGAATCCCTGAATATTCCATCCCAGATCTACAGATTGAGAGGTGTCCAGGTGCTAATTTTCGCCACATGCAGGCTTTATTTGAGATAGCCCACGTTCCGTGGGATTTGGTGGTTCAGAATGTGGTCATTGCAGCCGGCATTAACGCCAAAGGTCAGAACATTAAAGAAACTGCAGTTAAACAGCTCCAGCGGGCTCTGAAGATGGCTAAACACAGATTTCCATCTGCTGTCATCTGGGTTCCCTTGGTTAATTTTTCTGGTAACTTATCTGCAATGGAGCAGAACAACATGAAACTACTAAATCAGCATATTAAAAAAGAAATATGAGACACATCCCCCTGCTGGAGGACTCGCATTTTGCAACAGAAAAAGATGCAATTCACTGGACCGAGGACACGGCCAGAGCAATGTTGGAACATTGGAGGTATTTTTTAAAGTGGAATACCCACTGTGTTGTCTTGCTTATCTTAAAGTAAGCCAAGTCAGTCGTTGGGTTTCTATGACTTTTTATTTAACAGTCTCTTTAACGTACTACACAGTGCATGGCTATCAACCGCTTCCTAGCTCTCCGCTCGGGGCACTCCCCACGTGACCATTCGCTATGCATTCCGGGTAACACATGCATGCTGGGTAATGGAGTTCAACATTACTACTTCAATACACAACATCTTCCTCCTTTTAAAGAAAAACCTTTTTCTCTTTAGACCAAGCCTAGATAGTAAACATCTAAACCGTATGTATAAACAGTTTCTTACAAAACATTTTCAATAGAAACATTCTTATGCACTTTTTTTTTTTTTTTGAACTTTCAGCAAGTCTCAATAAGCCTCTTTGGTGGCTGAACATGTCTCTTAGGTCTCAGTGATCTTGTCACGTCCAGAAAGTTGGTTGAATCTGAAAGTTTCGATCTATTAGGTGATGCAGACCCTGCTGTCAGACTCTCTTTTGGGTGTTCTTGATCTTCTGTTGTTGTTAGGTTTAAAGATGCACCAGAGTCC
Source organism: Oryzias latipes (assembly GCF_053564925.1). Classification (NCBI taxonomy): domain Eukaryota; kingdom Metazoa; phylum Chordata; class Actinopteri; order Beloniformes; family Adrianichthyidae; genus Oryzias; species Oryzias latipes. The sequence goes on from NC_136238.1 coordinate 1,088,094, forward strand.
GGCAGGCTTGTATCCGTTACTGCAGTATTTTCTACCATAGGCTGAAGCTGCAGATCCGCACGGTTTCTTCTCAGAGACAGTCCACTCTCCAACTGGACCTTATAAGACCGTGGAGCCACCTCCTCTTGCACGTGTCCTTGTTGTCTCCAGTTTCCTGTGGAAGCATCTCTAAGACGTACCTTGTCTCCTGGCTTTAGGAAAGGCAGATGTTTAGCCTTTCGATCATACAGCCGCTTTTGCTTCATCTTCATTTCTTCTTTTGCCTTCCTGACTTTGTGTGCAGCCTTAGGGGTCAACAAGTCTTCATGTACTGGTAGGTTGGAGCGAATGCGCCTTCCCATCAGCATCTGAGCTGGTGACAATCCATTTTGCAGAGGTGTACTCCGGTAGATCAGAAGACTTTTTTGAAAGTCATCTCTGTCGTGTGCTTTTTTCAGTAGAGTCTTCACTGTCTTTACTGAGCTTTCCGCTAAGCCATTGGACTTTGGATAGTTTGGACTTGATGTTACGTGTCTAAACCCCCAATCTTTAGCAAAGTCAGCAAACTCACTGCTGGAAAACTGCGGTCCATTGTCTGAAAACAGTTCACACGGAACACCGTGTCTGGCAAACACACACTTCAGGAAACTAATCACTGCTTTACTTGATGTTGACTGCAGCGCTCCGACTTCAGGATAGTTCGAAAAGTAGTCTGTTACCACCACGTAACTTTTACCATTACAGTCAAACAAATCAGTTCCAACCTTATAGTAAGGTCTATGTGGAACTGGGTGAGACATCAGTGGCTCCGCTTGTTGTTTCGGCCTGTAAGTGCGGCAAAGTTCACATGAAGCTGTCGTCTGGCTGATGTCTTGGTTGATTCTAGGCCAGTACATTACATCCCTTGCTCTGCGTTTACACTTGACCTCTCCGAGGTGACCTTCATGTATCTTTTGAAGCATCTGCTTGCGCAGTGAGGTTGGAATGACAAACTTGCTTCCTTTTAAAACTATGTCGTCCACCACTGTGAGCTCTGCTCTGCAGTTCCAGAAATCTTGTATTTTTCCAGGGCATTCTTTTTTGTTTTCAGGCCATCCTTTGAGTATTGTTCTTTTCAGTTCTTTCATGATTTCATCTGCATTTGTCTCTGTTCGTATCTGTTCTGTTCGGTCAGCAGTTACCGGCAGAGATGTCAGAATCATGTCCACATATGCTTGTATTTCTGCTCCTTTTCCGCTGTCTTCTTTTTCATCTTTGTCCACTGCTCTAGACAAAGTGTCTGCTGTGTACATGTACTTTCCTTTTGTGTACATCATGTGCACGTCATATTTCTGCAGCCTGATTAACATCCGCTGTATCCTTACTGGACAATCACTCAGTGCTTTAGACATGATTGACACCAATGGTTTATGGTCGGTTTCCACTTCAAACGTTTGGCCATAAACATATTGATGGAACCGCTCACATGCATACATGCTGGCTAACAGTTCTTTTTCTATTTGAGCGTACCTGGACTCTGCACCTGTCAACGCTCTGGATGCGTAGGCTACAGGTAGCCACTGCTCATCGTGTTGCTGCAGCAGCACTGCTCCCAAGCCATGCTGTGACGCATCCGCTGAAATTCTGGTCCTCTTCTCTGGATCATAGAACTTTAGCACCGGTTCTTGTGTCAAAACCTCTTTCAGTTTCCGAAAACTTTGCTCTTGTTCATGAGACCAAATCCATTCATTTTTCTGTTCAAGAAGACTCCTAAGGGGTGTTGTCAGGGTTGCCAGTTGTGGGACAAACTGGGCGAGATAGGTTACCATCCCTAAGAACCGCCTAACTTCATCTTTGTTGGTTGGTCTTTCCATATTGTTTATAGCTGAAGTCTTTTTTGGGTCTGGCTTCACTCCCTGTTCACTAACAACATCTCCCACAAAGGTAAGTGTCTTCACTCCAAACTCACATTTGTCTTTATTTAGTTTCAGATTTACTTCTCTTGTCTTGTCCAACACTTGTCTCAGTCTTTTGTCATGTTCCTCTCGAGTAGTTCCCCAGACAATGATGTCATCCATCATGGTCTCTACTCCTGGTATGTGTTCATATATCATGTGTATAGTCTTGTGATAGACTTCAGGCGCAGATCTAATTCCATATGGTAGGCGAAGAAACCTGTACCTGCCTTCGGGCGTGTTGAATGTACAGAGTTTTGAGCTCTCTTCGTCTAACCTCAGCTGCCAAAATCCTGACGAGGCATCTAATTTACTGAACCATTTAGCTCCAGCAAACTGTGCCATGATTTCTTCCCTGGTTGGTAACTTGAAATGTTCTCTTCTGATTGCTTTGTTTAAGTCTCTTGGGTCTAAGCATGTTCTGAGAGCTCCCGTTTTCTTTTGAATGACTACCAGTGAGCTGACCCATTCAGTTGGTTCATCTATCTTTTTGATGACCTCAAGTTTTTCCATGCGTGCTAGCTCGTCCTTCAGTTTTTCTCGCAGCGCAAATGGAACTTTCCTACATGGATGCACGACAGGAGGGACACTTTTATCCACGCATATTCTATGCTCTCCAGGTAAACATCCTAGTCCTTCAAAGCAATCTTTGTACTCTTTCATGAGCGAGTCATTATCATTTGTCACTTCTGGTGATGTCACGACAAACACTCTTTTGACTAGGTTCAGCTTTACAGACGTGCTTAGCCCTAAAATCGGTTGCACCTTCTTATCCACGACGAGTAGTTGTGCTCGTATCTTCTGGTTTTTATGTTTAAATGTTGCAATGCAGCCTCCTTTTACAGGAACGCGTTCGCCTGTGTAGCCAGTCACCTTCGTTTTTATTGGATTAATTTTGCTCTTCACTGTCAGTGTTTTGTAATCCTCTATCGATAACAGATTTATTTGTGCACCCGTGTCAATCTTGAATGGAATTATTGTTTCATTCACTTCAAGTGGCACTATCCATTCTTCTTTTTCTGCTGTGCCTACATGCACCATGTCCACAATGAACTCGTCTTCCTGTTCTTCCTCATCAACTGTGTGGACTTTTTGTCTTGTGGGAGCTTTACAACATTTAGCATAATGGTTGCTTTTCCCACAGTTGTTGCAAGATTTTCCATATGCAGGGCATGATCTTGGCTTGTGGCTGTTTCCACATTTGCCACATTTAAAACCTGCATGTTTCTCCTCTTGTTTAGGATATGTTTTACTTTTCTTTCTTTCTTTCTGTATTGCATGCACTGTTGTTTCATCTCTCCGAAGCTCTTTTGCTTGTGCTCTTGTGGTCTCTGCTGCTCGACACATAGAAACACACTTATCTAACGTAAGTCCAGTTTCTCTAAGCAGTCTTTCTCTTAGTCCATTATCGGCTGTACCGCAGACAATCCTGTCTCTCACCAGTGAGTCTCTCACAGTCCCGAATTCACATGTTTTGCTTAATGTGTGAAGCTCTGCTAAGTATTGATCAAAAGGTATTCCTTGCTTTTGATCATGGGTGAAAAACTTGTACCTTTCAAAGGTCACATTCTGAGTGGGTACAAAATACTCTTCAAATTTTGTCATTAGTTCTGCCAGAGTCAGGTTAGCTTCATCCAGCTGAAAGCTGTTAAATATATCCAAAGCATCTTCTCCAATAACATGCAATAGGATATTAGCCTTAAGTTTTTCATCACCGTTCCCTGCTCCACTTGCTGCCAAATAAATGTTAAATCTTTGCTTGAAACGTTTCCAGTTGTCAGCAAGATTGCCTGTCAATTGCATGGAAGTGGGCGGACTTAGCTTATCCATGGCGAGTCGGGGTATTTGGGCATCCACAGTCCTCTGCTGCTGTGCGTTATTCACCAAATCAGGAACAAAATCCTCTTCTGTTTGTTCAATTTCTCCCTCGGCTCCCGCTTCACTGTCACTGCTGCTCGTAGCCATCACTCGATGTAGCACACGCTGTCAGCCTGTTGCTCCTCGGCATGTTTTCACTCACAAGAATTTTTCTCTTTAATCTTGCTGCTCACTTCTGACACCATGTGTTGTCTTGCTTATCTTAAAGTAAGCCAAGTCAGTCGTTGGGTTTCTGTGACTTTTTATTTAACAGTCTCTTTAACGTACTACACAGTGCATGGCTATCAACCGCTTCCTAGCTCTCCGCTCGGGGCACTCCCCACGTGACCATTCGCTATGCATTCCGGGTAACACATGCATGCTGGGTAATGGAGTTCAACATTACTACTTCAATACACAACACCCACTAAGTCCATTCAGGGTAGAGTGTGTAAGGGGACAGCCCTTTATGGCCCCACAATATCATGGTTTTGACTGAAAAGTGATGCCCTGACAGAACAACAAGGTGACCTCCTCAAAAACGGTTTAACTTTTATTTCCATAGATAACTTTTTAAAAAAATACAGACCCAAAACACAAGACTGTATTAATCATGTTTCCTGTTCTTTGTGGGATTAACATTTGGTGGGACAAACCGAAACTTTTGTTAGCACAAGAAAGTGACAACATAAATATAATATTGCTCATAATGGATAGGTGCATAACCCACTGGTGGAGCATTTTCTCATGACCCAGGGTTTTTCTTTATGGTGAACAGTGTGAGAGATTTTGTTATCATTGTTACTGTTATTATGGCTATTGTTCTTATGGTTCTTATTACTGTTTTATGATGATTATTATTATTACTTTAACCCTACCCCTGGTCCTGTTTCTAACCCTAACCTTTAGTTTAATCTGAACCCTAATCCCAACCCTTAATCAGTTATTAGAAATTTAAATAATCTTAAACATAAAGCAATAACATGGTTGGAAGGAAAAGGTTTTGTTTCACGTGTCTTTTTGCCTGGTTAGCAGTATGCATGCAGGGGAGGGGCTTAGAACGCACAGGGCCCATGGCTCAGGACACGCAGGGCCCATGAGGCCGACGCGTGCTCCTTGGTAAGACAGTGTGAATAAAACAGCCACCTTTTGTCTCTCACTTCACTTTTACGCCTGTCCAGCCAAGTTGTAGCTGTTGTGGTGTGCATAGAGCCTGATGAAGGCAGAATTTGCCGAAACGCGTAGCGAGCACACTTTATTCTAATTTTGTATTGTTTATTTATTTATTTTTTTACATTTTTGTGAATAAAAACACTCATTTAAGTGGTTGTCCCGCTTTTTTCTTTTTTTCTTTTTTCAAAGTTTGCAAGTTTTTCTATTTTTGATTACATTCTTGCCTGGTGGAAAAACCGTAACACCTGCCATGCACTTCTACGACGGAGAGGAGGATGGAGGTGCTTGGACCACGGTGCGCTACGGGAGGAGACACTACAGAAATCCCCGTGCGCTCAGCTTTAATTACCGGGGCCGACCGGACCATAGGATGGACCGTGCATTTCCCGTCTCCGGCTGGAAGAGGGCGCCAAGGTTCCCAAATTTTAGCTGGAGTAGGGCTTCACCTTCAAATCCTAACTGGCCTGCGCCTCCTATGTACGACGGGTCCCGGCCTTATTTTCCACAGCCCCGCTCTTATGCAGCAGCGGTCCGGGGCTCACCTACCAGACGAGCGACAAGATTTGGACCCCCAGCAGATGTTAGGCAGGACCTCCGGCGACCTGCAGATGAAAGACTTGGACAGCTTATCCGCAAATTACATGCTGTAATTAAGATGGTGCATCACTTACAAAACGTGACCATCACGCCGGACAGACCAGAACCTCTGATGATCGCTCGCATAGTGGACTCATTAACCTCACTGATTAAACCCGCTGATCCCACGGATGATGTGTTAGACCTCATTGAGGGCAACGCAAACAACTGGGGACAGAACACACTGCAGATCCTCCAGGATCACTACCAAAAGAGGCTGGAGAAACTTTTACAGGATCTCCCCGGTGATTTAACCCGAGATTGGAGGGAAGCCTTCATCGTGGCGACACGATGGGCTTGCAGAAATCTACCTCGGATCACGCAGGATGTTCTCGATCAGGCAGAGGCCCTGATCATCACCTGCAGATCAGACTCGGAGCGGCGAAGTCCAGCGGCTACGACACCACCCCCCGGCAGGGTCTGATAGCCGCCGGGGGCCGCGCACATCAGGAGGAAGAAAAAAGAGGACCCGTCAACCTGAGCGGGTCTCCATGAGCATTCAAGCTGAATGTTACGAGGCCACAAACCGATCAGTTGGAACTATGACGGACATGAGACCAGCTTGGCCTCCAGATGCAGTTCCAGCAGCCGCTGCCGAGAAGCAGCGTGGACCGCGAACGGCGACCCGCCGCAACCCCTTCGTGGCGCGTGAGGAATTTCTCCCTCAGATTGTGGGGATAACTTCACCCTCTGCTCCCAGACCGGCAGCACGGGCGCCACCTTCCCGAATTTCAGCACTGGACAGCTCCCAGGAGGAGGAAAGCTCCGATAGAGAGGAGAACCGCGGCGGGGAGGTTCTTCACGAGGAGGAGGAGGAGGAGTTCGATAATGAATACGACAGCGAGGAAGATGGGGATGAGGCGGACACGGACGCTGACCCCCCTGCTTCAGGTAGTTCGGGGCTGGATCATATTGTAAGGCCTGGAGGGTTGAAAGATGGGGTAAACAACAAAAATTTGAATGAGGGTATTGAAGGGCTAGAGGAATGATCTGGGGAGAGCGCACGCACACCACCAAAGAGGACCCAAATTCTTGGCCACAATGACAATTTATTCCGATGGAAAAAACATATGAATGGCCAAAAAGTTCCAGTTAAAAGACACTTAAAACAAGCATAAAATGCGTCTAAAAATTCTAGGCACGGATTAAAACAGTAAAACACGATAAAAATCCCAGGAACAGTTAAAAAGGATAAAAGAGACCTAAAAGTCCAAAGAACAGTTAAAACTGGTTTAAAAATGCAGCTCAAAGGGGGGAATCACTGATCCCAAACCAGGAGACGTCTCTCTTCCCCCGACGCTGTTCCGAGGATCCCTCCAGTCATACACACAAAGACCTGGGGGGCGGGCTCCGTTCCGCCTCTGGGGTTTGTGACCGGCACTCCTCCGCGTCACCTCCAGCTGGCTCTCCTGGACACGCTGGAATCTGTGGAAACAGGCAAGCGGCAGCACGAAAAGCAATTCCTGATGCAGGCTGCCACTAGCCCTCCCACCTATTTCCACCAGTCTGCTGAAGCCCGTTCGGCTACTTACACACAGGCAGGGTCCCTGCCCTGCCCTTGCGTGTCGATCGCTCTGCAGACTGATGGTCCCAGCGCCCAGCGCTCTCAGAGTGTGTGTCCCGATCACAGCGAGTCTTCCCGACGTCTGGCGGTCCCGACGTCTGGCGGTCCCGGCGTCCCACTCGCGCCCCGCGTGCATGCGCCTGCTGTCGGTGTGCGACCGCCTTTGGCTTTCCTCCTCAGGACTTTTATAAGTCCCTCCTGATGAGGAGCAGGTGCGGTGGATCGGCGCGCTATGTTACAAGGGGGGTGTGTCCATAGAAAGCATGCAACAAACAGGTAGCACCACAAACATGCAAAAGAAAAACACCCTACAACATGCAATCCCCCCACATCATCACAATATTTCGGACAGCCCGGGTGTGACAGAATGCCAGGAGGACAGCGCATCTCCAGCTTCAGCGGAGGAACGCTGTATTACAGGGCTGGAGCTAGCAGGTGACGGTGCTGAGCCACCAGTAGCCCGTGTTGACTTACCTGCCCCAGAGCGGCAGGTTTTCAAGGTAAAGCGTCACCCTGAAACAAACAGAGAATTGATTGACTGGTTTCTGGAAGTGGAGAAAAGGTGTCTTATTGTTGGTGACTCAAATTTATCCAGAATCCCTGAATATTCCATCCCAGATCTACAGATTGAGAGGTGTCCAGGTGCCAATTCGCCACATGCAGGCTTTATTTGAGATAGCCCACGTTCCGTGGGATTTGGTGGTTCAGAATGTGGTCATTGCAGCCGGCATTAACGCCAAAGGTCAGAACATTAAAGAAACTGCAGTTAAACAGCTCCAGCGGGCTCTGAAGATGGCTAAACACAGATTTCCATCTGCTGTCATCTGGGTTCCCTTGGTTAATTTTTCTGGTAACTTATCTGCAATGGAGCAGAACAACATGAAACTACTAAATCAGCATATTAAAAAAAATATGAGACACATCCCCCTGCTGGAGGACTCGCATTTTGCAACAGAAAAAGATGCAATTCACTGGACCGAGGACACGGCCAGAGCAATGTTGGAACATTGGAGGTATTTTTTAAAGTGGAATACCCACTAAGTCCATTCAGGGTAGAGTGTGTAAGGGGACAGCCCTTTATGGCCCCACAATATCATGGTTTTGACTGAAAAGTGATGCCCTGACAGAACAACAAGGTGACCTCCTCAAAAACGGTTTAACTTTTATTTCCATAGATAACTTTTTAAAAAAAATACAGACCCAAAACACAAGACTGTATTGATCATGTTTCCTGTTCTTTGTGGGATTAACATTTGGTGGGATAAACCGAAACTTTTGTTAGCACAAGAAAGTGACAACATAAATATAATATTGCTCATAATGGATAGGTGCATAACCCACTGGTGGAGCATTTTCTCATGACCCAGGGTTTTTCTTTATGGTGAACAGTGTGAGAGATTTTGTTATCATTGTTACTGTTATTATGGCTATTGTTCTTATGGTTCTTATTACTGTTTTATGATGATTATTATTATTACTTTAACCCTACCCCTGGTCCTGTTTCTAACCCTAACCTTTAGTTTAATCTGAACCCTAATCCCAACCCTTAATCAGTTATTAGACATTTAAATAATCTTAAACATAAAGCAATAACATGGTTGGAAGGAAAAGGTTTTGTTTCACGTGTCTTTTTGCCTGGTTAGCAGTATGCATGCAGGGAGGAGGTGATGGGCAGGTTTGGTGTGAAGGAAAGGAATCTGGAGGGACAGATGGTGGTGGACTTTGCGAAGAGGATGGAAATGGCTGTAGTCAACACTTACTTCCAGAAGAGAGAGGAACATAGAGTGACATACAGAAGTGGAGGTAGGAGTACTCAGGTGGACTACATCCTATGTAGACGAGGTCATTTGAGAGAGGTTAATGGCTGCAAAGTGGTGGTAGGAGAGAGTGTAGCCAGACAGCACCGCATGGTGGTGTGTAAGATGACTCTGGAGGTCAGGAAGAAGAAGAGAGGGAAAACAGAAAAGAAGACCAAGTGGTGGAAGCTACAGAATGAAGAAACTTGTGAGGAATTTAGGCAGAAGTTGAGGCAGGTCCTGGGTGGTCAGGATGAGCTTCCAGAGGACTGGGAAACTACAGCAGAGATTATCAGGGAAACAGGTAGGAAGGTGCTAGGTGTGTCATCTGGAAAGAGGAAAGACGGTAAAGAGACTTGGTGGTGGAATGAGGAAGTACAGGAATGCGTCCAGAGGAAGAGGTTGGCTAAAAGGAAGTGGGATGTAGAAAGGACTGAGGAAGGTAGACAGGAGTACAAGGAAGCGCAGCGTAAAGTGAAGAGAGAGGTGGCAAAGGCCAAACAGAAAGCTTACGATGAGCTATATGACAGGTTAGACACAAAGGAAGGAGAGAAGGACTTGTACAGGCTAGCCAGACAGAGAGACAGAGATGGGAAGGACGTGCAACAGATAAGGGTGATTAAGGACAGAGATGGAAAGGTGCTAACAACCCAAGAGAGTGTACAGAAAAGATGGAAGGAGTATTTTGAGGAGCTGATGAACGAGGAAAATGACAGGGAAAGAAGGGAGGAAGATGTGGTTGTTGTGGAGCAGGAAGTAGCAGAGATTGGAAAGGATGAGGTTAGGAAGGCTCTGAAAAGGATGAAGAGCGGAAAGGCCGTTGGTCCTGATGACGTACCTGTGGAGGTATGGAAGTGCCTAGGAGAGACAGCAGTGGAATTTCTAACAAGGTTGTTCAATAGGATTTTAGAGAGTGAGAAGATGCCTGAGGAATGGAGGAGAAGCGTTCTGGTCCCAATCTTTAAGAACAAGGGTGACACGCAGAACTGCAGCAACTATAGAGGAATAAAGTTGATGAGCCACACAATGAAGCTGTGGGAAAGAGTAGTGGAAGCCAGGCTTAGGAAGAAGGTGGAGATTTGTGAGCAGCAGTATGGTTTCATGCCCCGTAAGAGCACCACTGATGCCATTTTTGCTTTGAGAATGTTGATGGAAAAGTACAGAGAAGGTCAGAAGGAGCTGCATTGTGTGTTGGTAGATTTAGAGAAGGCGTATGACAGGGTGCCGAGGGAGGAGCTGTGGTACTGTATGAGGTCGTCTGGAGTGGCAGAAAAGTATGTCAGAGTAGTTCAGGACATGTATGAGAGAAGTATGACGGTGGTGAGATGTGCTGTAGGTCAGACAGAGGAGTTCAAGGTGGAGGTGGGACTACACCAAGGATCAGCTTTGAGTCCTTTTTTGTTTGCTATGCTGATGGACAGGCTGACAGACGAGGTAAGACAGGAATCTCCCTGGACAATGATGTTTGCGGATGACATTGTAATTTGCAGTGAGAGTAGAGAGCAGGTGGAGGAACAGCTAGAGAGGTGGAGGTTTGCTCTGGAAAGAAGAGGTATGAAGGTCAGTCGTAGTAAGACAGAATACATGTGTCTGAACGAGAGGGATCAAGGTAGAAGCGTTAGGTTACAGGGGACTGAGGTGAAGAAGGTGCAGGAGTTTAAGTACTTGGGGTCAACAGTTCAGTGTGATGGGGATTGTGGAAAAGAGGTGAAGAGGCGAGTGCAGGCAGGTTGGAGCGGTTGGAGGAAAGTGTCAGGAGTGTTGTGTGACAGAAGAGTGCCAGCAAGACTCAAAGGAAAGGTGTACAAGACAGTGGTGAGACCAGCTCTGCTCTATGGGTTAGAGACGGTAGCTAGATCTCACCACTAGGGGGAGAAGATGGCGCCTGTGTTCGGCAATGCCTCTGCTCGTCTCATGTTATGTAGAGTGATAGTGATTGTTTTTACTATGTATGTGATCATGTCAGCCCGATTAACAAACGGATATGTTGCTGCTTTGCGGACCTATGGCCGGGACTTTCTCCTTCAAATCAAAGAGCAAATGGAGTCTGTCTTTGAAACATGGGACAGCTACAAGCAAACATTTCCTCCACCATTTATTTGTGCGGCTGGCCTGTCAGATGTACTATATCTGCCTCGACCTCCAAGGAAAAGGAGAAAGCAGAGGAAAAGAGGTCTTAGGGCTGGACTCCAGGTAAAGTGCAGACGAGCCTTACACTTGGAATTCACCGGCCCGGATCTGCGTTATGGGAAACGCGCAAGATGCCTGCGTCCGATTCCTCTTCAGGAGGCCTGCAGCGGCACAGCCTCGCCGCCGACATCGCCTGCTCGGATTACGTCGGCTACTGTCCTGGAGCCCCAACAATGCTGGCATTCTCACCACCGGATTACTGTACCGTCCCTCACTTCCGTGTTTTCACCGGTATATACTCAGCTTCCACCGCAGCGGACATCCGACTGGAAGTCACGTGACCGCTGGACTTGTCTGCTACCAATCCCGGTGCACCCCGCTGCCGCTTCGATAGTGACGTCACCACCAACAATACAACTTGGCTTGCTGAACACTCGCTCTATTGCCAACAAATCCTTCTCATTGACTGATCTCTTTTCAAGACAAAACCTTGATTTTATGTTTCTGACTGAGACTTGGCAAAAAGAGGAAGAGTTTATTCATTTAAACGAACTCTGTTTGGAGGGCTGTTCAGTCATCGGGAAGCCCCGCCCCTCTCGCCGTGGTGGGGGTGTGGCAGTTGTGTATAAGGACAACTACACATGCAAAGACATGAACACCCAAACGTTCTCATCTTTTGAATCTCTGTCATTCAAAGTTGATACGTCAGATCCATTTTATTGTGTTTTAGTCTACCGCCCCCCGGGTCCTGCTGCTCCCTTTTTACATGATTTTAGTGACTTTCTGTCTTCCATCATAAAACTGGAAAGGGTTTTAATACTAGGGGATTTTAACCTTCATATAAATGATTGTTCATCCTGTCCAGCAATGGAATTTTTATTTTTGACTGAAACCTTTAATTTTGAGCAACATGTCTCTGACCCCACCCATCAAAAGGGCAACACTTTGGACTTAGTTTTTTCTCTTGGCCTGAGCATTACTAATCTTTATGTGGAGGATGTACATATGAGTGATCATAGTGGTGTCTTCTTTGAGCTAAACGTCACTCCTGAACCCGTTTCCTCATGCATACTGTCTCAAAGGCGCATCATCACCGCCAACACTGATGGACGTTTTTCAGCGCTGTTTGACCCCCACTTATTTAAGGAATGTTCTGATGTTAACAATCTGATTGATCGTTTTAGTGATCACTGTGTCACAATCCTGGATCAGGTGGCTCCTGTCAAATCCAATTTATCAAAGAAAAAAGTGTGTCCCTGGATAAATGAAGCCATCCAAAATTTAAAGAGACAGTGTCGTCAAACTGAGCGTCTTTTAAAATCCACCAATCTCATGGTCCACAGACTGCATCTTAGGGATCTCGTGTCCTCATACAACGAGATGGTGAAAGATGCCAGATCTGACTACTTTCGCCAGCTAATATCCTCAAATAAGAAGAGCCCAAAAGTTTTGTTTCACACGATAAATTCTATTGTTGGTCCTGCAGCCCCAGTACCCCCTGTGTTCTGCAAAGCCGACTCCAATGAATTTCTCAAGTTCTTTGCAAATAAGACTAAGAAGATCAAAGAGCAGCTCCCACCTCCTTGTTGTGATGATGGTGTTGTGGTGGAGCCTGTTTCCCACAAATGGTCTACTTTTAGGCCTGTCACTCTGGAGGACATATCTGCTCTGTTGACCAAGTTGAAACCTTCTACTTGTCCATCTGATGTCATTCCTTCCAAACTCTTCTTAAAGGTGTTTGAGACCATCGGCCAAAGTGTCACTGAAATGATCAACCTTTCACTTTCCACTGGTGTTTTTCCAAACGCATTCAAACATGCCATAGTGGAGCCTCTGCTGAAAAAGTCTAATCTGGACCCATCAGTCTTCCAGAATTATAGACCCATCTCAAAGCTTCCATTTATCTCAAAGATTCTGGAAAAGGTGGTTGCTGAACAATTGTCAGAGTTCTTGGATAAAAGGAGCATCTATGACACTTTTCAGTCAGGTTTTCGTAAACATCACTCCACAGAGACAGCCCTGCTGAAGGTGTCCAGTGATATTTTGATGTCTGCTGATTCTGGCAGACACACGGTCCTTGTCTTACTAGATCTTTCATCAGCCTTTGACACGGTTGACCACCAGATCTTATTGGACAGATTGAGGGACCTGATTGGTTTGTCAGGGTCAGTTCTCCACTGGTTTTCCTCTTACTTATCCGGTCGGAATTTCAGTGTCATGGCCAACCACAAAATGTCTCAGTCAGTAGACTTACTGTGTGGGGTTCCCCAGGGCTCTGTTCTAGGCCCTGTTCTGTTTCTCCTATACATGATCCCTCTTGGAAAGATCATTCAGGATTTCAGTGATGTTTCCTACCATCTCTTTGCTGATGATATCCAGCTATATTGCTCTTTTAAGCCCTCCGAGACACACAAGCTGGATTCTCTGATGAACTGCTTGATGCAGATAAAACAATGGCTCTGTAAAAACTCTCTGCAACTAAACTCAGAGAAAACAGAAACCTTAGTTGTTGCCCCTGATGATGCTATACCAGGGATTAAGCAGCACTTGGGTTCTCTTGGCCAGGATGTCAAACCCAGCCTTAGAAATTTGGGTGTCATTTTTGACAAAGATATGTCGCTGGAGCAGCACTCCAAGCAGTTGATCAGGAACTGTTTCTTCCAGTTGAGGAACATTTCTAAGCTACGGAAGATGGTGTCATATGAAGATCTAGAACTTCTTATTCATGCCTTTGTTTCTACACGGCTAGACTACTGTAACAGTCTGTTTTCCTGTCTGAATAAGAAGGAGCTGTCTCGCCTGCAGCTGATCCAGAACTCTGCTGCGAGGATCTTGACTCGCACCAAGAGAAGAGATCACATCTCCCCGATCCTCAAAGCTCTTCATTGGCTCCCGGTTGCTTACCGCTACCAATACAAAATTCTAGTTTTGACTTTTAGGGCCCTTCATTCCCAAGCTCCTCCATATGTTTGTGATCTGATCGCCCCTTACAGACCATCTCGTGCACTGAGGTCTGCGGATCAGAACCTGTTGATGGTCCCTCGCACACGGTTCCGAACTAGAGGAGACAGATCCTTCCAGGCTGTTGCTCCCAAACTCTGGAATGAACTTCCATTGTCGCTACGTTCCCTGGACTCTGTGAATTCTTTTAAAAGTCAACTAAAAACTTTTTATTTTTGCAAAGCATTTTAACTGAAACTACTTTTATTGGGCTTGAGATGATTGTTTTTACATAGTTTATGCTTTTATATTTTATGTTTTTATGTTTTTATATGTGTATGTATACATATTTTAACCTGTGAAGCACCTTGTGACCTTTGTCTGCGAAAGGTGCTATACAAATAAAATTTACTTACTTACTTACTTACTTACAGTGAGACAGAGACAAGAGGCTGAGATGGAGGTAGCGGAGATGAAGATGTTGAGGTTCTCCTTAGGAGTGACCAGGTTAGACAGGATAAGGAACGAGTACATCAGAGGGACGGCTCATGTTGCCTGTGTCAGCGACAAAGTCAGAGAAGCCAGACTGAGATGGTTTGGACATGTTCAGAGGAGGTATAGTGGATATATTGGTAGAAGGATGTTGGAGATGGAGCTGCCTGGCAGGAGGGCAAGAGGACGGCCAAAGAGGAGATACATGGATGTCTTAACAGAGGACATGAAGTTGGCTAATGTTAGGGTAGAAGATGTCCATGATAGAGTGAGGTGGAAAAGGATGATTCGCTGTGGCGACCCCTGATGGGAAAAGCCGAAAGAGAAAGAAGAAGAAGCAGTATGCATGCAGGGGAGGGGCTTAGAACGCACAGGGCCCATGGCTCAGGACACGCAGGGCCCATGAGGCCGACGCGTGCTCCTTGGTAAGACAGTGTGAATAAAACAGCCACCTTTTGTCTCTCACTTCACTTTTACGCCTGTCCAGCCAAGTTGTAGCTGTTGTGGTGTGCATAGAGCCTGATGAAGGCAGAATTTGCCGAAACGCGTAGCGAGCACACTTTATTCTAATTTTGTATTGTTTATTTATTTATTTTTTTACATTTTTGTGAATAAAAACACTCATTTAAGTGGTTGTCCCGCTTTTTTCTTTTTTTCTTTTTTCAAAGTTTGCAAGTTTTTCTATTTTTGATTACATTCTTGCCTGGTGGAAAAACCGTAACACCTGCCATGCACTTCTACGACGGAGAGGAGGATGGAGGTGCTTGGACCACGGTGCGCTACGGGAGGAGACACTACAGAAATCCCCGTGCGCTCAGCTTTAATTACCGGGGCCGACCGGACCATAGGATGGACCGTGCATTTCCCGTCTCCGGCTGGAAGAGGGCGCCAAGGTTCCCAAATTTTGGCTGGAGTAGGGCTTCACCTTCAAATCCTAACTGGCCTGCGCCTCCTATGTACGACGGGTCCCGGCCTTATTTTCCACAGCCCCGCTCTTATGCAGCAGCGGTCCGGGGCTCACCTACCAGACGAGCGACAAGATTTGGACCCCCAGCAGATGTTAGGCAGGACCTCCGGCGACCTGCAGATGAAAGACTTGGACAGCTTATCCGCAAATTACATGCTGTAATTAAGATGGTGCATCACTTACAAAACGTGACCATCACGCCGGACAGACCAGAACCTCTGATGATTGCTCGCATAGTGGACTCATTAACCTCACTGATTAAACCCGCTGATCCCACGGATGATGTGTTAGACCTCATTGAGGGCAACGCAAAAAACTGGGGACAGAACACACTGCAGATCCTCCAGGATCACTACCAAAAGAGGCTGGAGAAACTTTTACAGGATCTCCCCGGTGATTTAACCCGAGATTGGAGGGAAGCCTTCATCGTGGCGACACGATGGGCTTGCAGAAATCTACCTCGGATCACGCAGGATGTTCTCGATCAGGCAGAGGCCCTGATCATCACCTGCAGATCAGACTCGGAGCGGCGAAGTCCAGCGGCTAGGACACCACCCCCGGCAGGGTCTGATAGCCGCCGGGGGCCGCGCACATCAGGAGGAAGAAAAAAGAGGACCCGTCAACCTGAGCGGGTCTCCATGAGCATTCAAGCTGAATGTTACGAGGCCACAAACCGATCAGTTGGAACTATGACGGACATGAGACCAGCTTGGCCTCCAGATGCAGTTCCAGCAGCCGCTGCCGAGAAGCAGCGTGGACCGCGAACGGCGACCCGCCGCAACCCCTTCGTGGCGCGTGAGGAATTTCTCCCTCAGATTGTGGGGATAACTTCACCCTCTGCTCCCAGACCGGCAGCACGGGCGCCACCTTCCCGAATTTCAGCACTGGACAGCTCCCAGGAGGAGGAAAGCTCCGATAGAGAGGAGAACCGCGGCGGGGAGGTTCTTCACGAGGAGGAGGAGGAGGAGTTCGATAATGAATACGACAGCGAGGAAGATGGGGATGAGGCGGACACGGACGCTGACCCCCCAGCTTCAGGTAGTTCGGGGCTGGATCATATTGTAAGGCCTGGAGGGTTGAAAGATGGGGTAAACAACAAAAAATTGAATGAGGGTATTGAAGGGCTAGAGGAATGATCTGGGGAGAGCGCACGCACACCACCAAAGAGGACCCAAATTCTTGGCCACAATGACAATTTATTCCGATGGAAAAAACATATGAATGGCCAAAAAGTTCCAGTTAAAAGACACTTAAAACAAGCATAAAATGCGTCTAAAAATTCTAGGCACGGATTAAAACAGTAAAACACGATAAAAATCCCAGGAACAGTTGAAAATGGATAAAAGAGACCTAAAAGTCCAAAGAACAGTTAAAACTGGTTTAAAAATGCAGCTCAAAGGGGGGAATCACTGATCCCAAACCAGGAGACGTCTCTCTTCCCCCGACGCTGTTCCGAGGATCCCTCCAGTCATACACACAAAGACCTGGGGGGCGGGCTCCGTTCCGCCTCTGGGGTTTGTGACCGGCACTCCTCCGCGTCACCTCCAGCTGGCTCTCCTGGACACGCTGGAATCTGTGGAAACAGGCAAGCGGCAGCACGAAAAGCAATTCCTGATGCAGGCTGCCACTAGCCCTCCCACCTATTTCCACCAGTCTGCTGAAGCCCGTTCGGCTACTTACACACAGGCAGGGTCCCTGCCCTGCCCTTGCGTGTCGATCGCTCTGCAGACTGATGGTCCCAGCGCCCAGCGCTCTCAGAGTGTGTGTCCCGATCACAGCGAGTCTTCCCGACGTCTGGCGGTCCCGGCGTCCCACTCGCGCCCCGCGTGCATGCGCCTGCTGTCGGTGTGCGACCGCCTTTGGCTTTCCTCCTCAGGACTTTTATAAGTCCCTCCTGATGAGGAGCAGGTGTGGTGGATCGGCGCGCTATGTTACAAGGGGGGTGTGTCCATAGAAAGCATGCAACAAACAGGTAGCACCACAAACATGCAAAAGAAAAACACCCTACAACATGCAATCCCCCCACATCATCACAATATTTCGGACAGCCCGGGTGTGACAGAATGCCAGGAGGACAGCGCATCTCCAGCTTCAGCGGAGGAACGCTGTATTACAGGGCTGGAGCTAGCAGGTGACGGTGCTGAGCCACCAGTAGCCCGTGTTGACTTACCTGCCCCAGAGCGGCAGGTTTTCAAGG
The DNA here is from genome assembly GCF_053564925.1 of Oryzias latipes. NCBI lineage: Eukaryota > Metazoa > Chordata > Actinopteri > Beloniformes > Adrianichthyidae > Oryzias > Oryzias latipes. The sequence goes on from NC_136238.1 coordinate 1,105,759, forward strand.
TAAAGCGTCACCCTGAAACAAACAGAGAATTGATTGACTGGTTTCTGGAAGTGGAGAAAAGGTGTCTTATTGTTGGTGACTCAAATTTATCCAGAATCCCTGAATATTCCATCCCAGATCTACAGATTGAGAGGTGTCCAGGTGCTAATTTTCGCCACATGCAGGCTTTATTTGAGATAGCCCACGTTCCGTGGGATTTGGTGGTTCAGAATGTGGTCATTGCAGCCGGCATTAACGCCAAAGGTCAGAACATTAAAGAAACTGCAGTTAAACAGCTCCAGCGGGCTCTGAAGATGGCTAAACACAGATTTCCATCTGCTGTCATCTGGGTTCCCTTGGTTAATTTTTCTGGTAACTTATCTGCAATGGAGCAGAACAACATGAAACTACTAAATCAGCATGTTAAAAAAAAACATGAGACACATCCCCCTGCTGGAGGACTCGCATTTTGCAACAGAAAAAGATGCAATTCACTGGACCGAGGACACGGCCAGAGCAATGTTGGAACATTGGAGGTATTTTTTAAAGTGGAATACCCACTAAGTCCATTCAGGGTAGAGTGTGTAAGGGGACAGCCCTTTATGGCCCCACAATATCATGGTTTTGACTGAAAAGTGATGCCCTGACAGAACAACAAGGTGACCTCCTCAAAAACGGTTTAACTTTTATTTCCATAGATAACTTTTTAAAAAAAATACAGACCCAAAACACAAGACTGTATTGATCATGTTTCCTGTTCTTTGCGGGATTAACATTTGGTGGGACAAACCGAAACTTTTGTTAGCACAAGAAAGTGACAACATAAATATAATATTGCTCATAATGGATAGGTGCATAACCCACTGGTGGAGCATTTTCTCATGACCCAGGGTTTTTCTTTATGGTGAACAGTGTGAGAGATTTTGTTATCATTGTTACTGTTATTATGGCTATTGTTCTTATGGTTCTTATTACTGTTTTATGATGATTATTATTATTACTTTAACCCTACCCCTGGTCCTGTTTCTAACCCTAACCTTTAGTTTAATCTGAACCCTAATCCCAACCCTTAATCAGTTATTAGAAATTTAAATAATCTTAAACATAAAGCAATAACATGGTTGGAAGGAAAAGGTTTTGTTTCACGTGTCTTTTTGCCTGGTTAGCAGTATGCATGCAGGGAGGAGGTGATGGGCAGGTTTGGTGTGAAGGAAAGGAATCTGGAGGGACAGATGTTGGTGGACTTTGCGAAGAGGATGGAAATGGCTGTAGTCAACACTTACTTCCAGAAGAGAGAGGAACATAGAGTGACATACAGAAGTGGAGGTAGGAGTACTCAGGTGGACTACATCCTATGTAGACGAGGTCATTTGAGAGAGGTTAATGGCTGCAAAGTGGTGGTAGGAGAGAGTGTAGCCAGACAGCACCGCATGGTGGTGTGTAAGATGACTCTGGAGGTCAGGAAGAAGAAGAGAGGGAAAACAGAAAAGAAGACCAAGTGGTGGAAGCTACAGAATGAAGAAACTTGTGAGGAATTTAGGCAGAAGTTGAGGCAGGTCCTGGGTGGTCAGGATGAGCTTCCAGAGGACTGGGAAACTACAGCAGAGATTATCAGGGAAACAGGTAGGAAGGTGCTAGGTGTGTCATCTGGAAAGAGGAAAGACGGTAAAGAGACTTGGTGGTGGAATGAGGAAGTACAGGAATGCGTCCAGAGGAAGAGGTTGGCTAAAAGGAAGTGGGATGTAGAAAGGACTGAGGAAGGTAGACAGGAGTACAAGGAAGCGCAGCGTAAAGTGAAGAGAGAGGTGGCAAAGGCCAAACAGAAAGCTTACGATGAGCTATATGACAGGTTAGACACAAAGGAAGGAGAGAAGGACTTGTACAGGCTAGCCAGACAGAGAGACAGAGATGGGAAGGACGTGCAACAGATAAGGGTGATTAAGGACAGAGATGGAAAGGTGCTAACAACCCAAGAGAGTGTACAGAAAAGATGGAAGGAGTATTTTGAGGAGCTGATGAACGAGGAAAATGACAGGGAAAGAAGGGAGGAAGATGTGGTTGTTGTGGAGCAGGAAGTAGCAGAGATTGGAAAGGATGAGGTTAGGAAGGCTCTGAAAAGGATGAAGAGCGGAAAGGCCGTTGGTCCTGATGACGTACCTGTGGAGGTATGGAAGTGCCTAGGAGAGACAGCAGTGGAATTTCTAACAAGGTTGTTCAATAGGATTTTAGAGAGTGAGAAGATGCCTGAGGAATGGAGGAGAAGCGTTCTGGTCCCAATCTTTAAGAACAAGGGTGACACGCAGAACTGCAGCAACTATAGAGGAATAAAGTTGATGAGCCACACAATGAAGCTGTGGGAAAGAGTAGTGGAAGCCAGGCTTAGGAAGAAGGTGGAGATTTGTGAGCAGCAGTATGGTTTCATGCCCCGTAAGAGCACCACTGATGCCATTTTTGCTTTGAGAATGTTGATGGAAAAGTACAGAGAAGGTCAGAAGGAGCTGCATTGTGTGTTCGTAGATTTAGAGAAGGCGTATGACAGGGTGCCGAGGGAGGAGCTGTGGTACTGTATGAGGTCGTCTGGAGTGGCAGAAAAGTATGTCAGAGTAGTTCAGGACATGTATGAGAGAAGTATGACGGTGGTGAGATGTGCTGTAGGTCAGACAGAGGAGTTCAAGGTGGAGGTGGGACTACACCAAGGATCAGCTTTGAGTCCTTTTTTGTTTGCTATGCTGATGGACAGGCTGACAGACGAGGTAAGACAGGAATCTCCCTGGACAATGATGTTTGCGGATGACATTGTAATTTGCAGTGAGAGTAGAGAGCAGGTGGAGGAACAGCTAGAGAGGTGGAGGTTTGCTCTGGAAAGAAGAGGTATGAAGGTCAGTCGTAGTAAGACAGAATACATGTGTCTGAACGAGAGGGATCAAGGTAGAAGCGTTAGGTTACAGGGGACTGAGGTGAAGAAGGTGCAGGAGTTTAAGTACTTGGGGTCAACAGTTCAGTGTGATGGGGATTGTGGAAAAGAGGTGAAGAGGCGAGTGCAGGCAGGTTGGAGCGGTTGGAGGAAAGTGTCAGGAGTGTTGTGTGACAGAAGAGTGCCAGCAAGACTCAAAGGAAAGGTGTACAAGACAGTGGTGAGACCAGCTCTGCTCTATGGGTTAGAGACGGTAGCAGTGAGACAGAGACAAGAGGCTGAGATGGAGGTAGCGAAGATGAAGATGTTGAGGTTCTCCTTAGGAGTGACCAGGTTAGACAGGATAAGGAACGAGTACATCAGAGGGACGGCTCATGTTGCCTGTGTCAGCGACAAAGTCAGAGAAGCCAGACTGAGATGGTTTGGACATGTTCAGAGGAGGGATAGTGGATATATTGGTAGAAGGATGTTGGAGATGGAGCTGCCTGGCAGGAGGGCAAGAGGACGGCCAAAGAGGAGATACATGGATGTCTTAACAGAGGACATGAAGTTGGCTAATGTTAGGGTAGAAGATGTCCATGATAGAGTGAGGTGGAAAAGGATGATTCGCTGTGGCGACCCCTGATGGGAAAAGCCGAAAGAGAAAGAAGAAGAAGCAGTATGCATGCAGGGGAGGGGCTTAGAACGCACAGGGCCCATGGCTCAGGACACGCAGGGCCCATGAGGCCGACGCGTGCTCCTTGGTAAGACAGTGTGAATAAAACAGCCACCTTTTGTCTCTCACTTCACTTTTACGCCTGTCCAGCCAAGTTGTAGCTGTTGTGGTGTGCATAGAGCCTGATGAAGGCAGAATTTGCCGAAACGCGTAGCGAGCACACTTTATTCTAATTTTGTATTGTTTATTTATTTATTTTTTTACATTTTTGTGAATAAAAACACTCATTTAAGTGGTTGTCCCGCTTTTTTCTTTTTTTCTTTTTTCAAAGTTTGCAAGTTTTTCTATTTTTGATTACATTCTTGCCTGGTGGAAAAACCGTAACACCTGCCATGCACTTCTACGACGGAGAGGAGGATGGAGGTGCTTGGACCACGGTGCGCTACGGGAGGAGACACTACAGAAATCCCCGTGCGCTCAGCTTTAATTACCGGGGCCGACCGGACCATAGGATGGACCGTGCATTTCCCGTCTCCGGCTGGAAGAGGGCGCCAAGGTTCCCAAATTTTGGCTGGAGTAGGGCTTCACCTTCAAATCCTAACTGGCCTGCGCCTCCTATGTACGACGGGTCCCGGCCTTATTTTCCACAGCCCCGCTCTTATGCAGCAGCGGTCCGGGGCTCACCTACCAGACGAGCGACAAGATTTGGACCCCCAGCAGATGTTAGGCAGGACCTCCGGCGACCTGCAGATGAAAGACTTGGACAGCTTATCCGCAAATTACATGCTGTAATTAAGATGGTGCATCACTTACAAAACGTGACCATCACGCCGGACAGACCAGAACCTCTGATGATCGCTCGCATAGTGGACTCATTAACCTCACTGATTAAACCCGCTGATCCCACGGATGATGTGTTAGACCTCATTGAGGGCAACGCAAAAAACTGGGGACAGAACACACTGCAGATCCTCCAGGATCACTACCAAAAGAGGCTGGAGAAACTTTTACAGGATCTCCCCGGTGATTTAACCCGAGATTGGAGGGAAGCCTTCATCGTGGCGACACGATGGGCTTGCAGAAATCTACCTCGGATCACGCAGGATGTTCTCGATCAGGCAGAGGCCCTGATCATCACCTGCAGATCAGACTCGGAGCGGCGAAGTCCAGCGGCTACGACACCACCCCCCGGCAGGGTCTGATAGCCGCCGGGGGCCGCGCACATCAGGAGGAAGAAAAAAGAGGACCCGTCAACCTGAGCGGGTCTCCATGAGCATTCAAGCTGAATGTTACGAGGCCACAAACCGATCAGTTGGAACTATGACGGACATGAGACCAGCTTGGCCTCCAGATGCAGTTCCAGCAGCCGAGAAGCAGCGTGGACCGCGAACGGCGACCCGCCGCAACCCCTTCGTGGCGCGTGAGGAATTTCTCCCTCAGATTGTGGGGATAACTTCACCCTCTGCTCCCAGACCGGCAGCACGGGCGCCACCTTCCCGAATTTCAGCACTGGACAGCTCCCAGGAGGAGGAAAGCTCCGATAGAGAGGAGAACCGCGGCGGGGAGGTTCTTCACGAGGAGGAGGAGGAGGAGGAGTTCGATAATGAATACGACAGCGAGGAAGATGGGGATGAGGCGGACACGGACGCTGACCCCCCAGCTTCAGGTAGTTCGGGGCTGGATCATATTGTAAGGCCTGGAGGGTTGAAAGATGGGGTAAACAACAAAAAATTGAATGAGGGTATTGAAGGGCTAGAGGAATGATCTGGGGAGAGCGCACGCACACCACCAAAGAGGACCCAAATTCTTGGCCACAATGACAATTTATTCCGATGGAAAAAAACATATGAATGGCCAAAAAGTTCCAGTTAAAAGACACTTAAAACAAGCATAAAATGCGTCTAAAAATTCTAGGCACGGATTAAAACAGTAAAACACGATAAAAATCCCAGGAACAGTTGAAAAAGGATAAAAGAGACCTAAAAGTCCAAAGAACAGTTAAAACTGGTTTAAAAATGCAGCTCAAAGGGGGGAATCACTGATCCCAAACCAGGAGACGTCTCTCTTCCCCCGACGCTGTTCCGAGGATCCCTCCAGTCATACACACAAAGACCTGGGGGGCGGGCTCCGTTCCGCCTCTGGGGTTTGTGACCGGCACTCCTCCGCGTCACCTCCAGCTGGCTCTCCTGGACACGCTGGAATCTGTGGAAACAGGCAAGCGGCAGCACGAAAAGCAATTCCTGATGCAGGCTGCCACTAGCCCTCCCACCTATTTCCACCAGTCTGCTGAAGCCCGTTCGGCTACTTACACACAGGCAGGGTCCCTGCCCTGCCCTTGCGTGTCGATCGCTCTGCAGACTGATGGTCCCAGCGCCCAGCGCTCTCAGAGTGTGTGTCCCGATCACAGCGAGTCTTCCCGACGTCTGGCGGTCCCGGCGTCTGGCGGTCCCGGCGTCCCACTCGCGCCCCGCGTGCATGCGCCTGCTGTCGGTGTGCGACTGCCTTTGGCTTTCCTCCTCAGGACTTTTATAAGTCCCTCCTGATGAGGAGCAGGTGCGGTGGATCGGCGCGCTATGTTACAAGGGGGGTGTGTCCATAGAAAGCATGCAACAAACAGGTAGCACCACAAACATGCAAAAGAAAAACACCCTACAACATGCAATCCCCCCACATCATCACAATATTTCGGACAGGCCGGGTGTGACAGAATGCCAGGAGGACAGCGCATCTCCAGCTTCAGCGGAGGAACGCTGTATTACAGGGCTGGAGCTAGCAGGTGACGGTGCTGAGCCATCAGTAGCCCGTGTTGACTTACCTGCCCCAGAGCGGCAGGTTTTCAAGGTAAAGCGTCACCCTGAAACAAACAGAGAATTGATTGACTGGTTTCTGGAAGTGGAGAAAAGGTGTCTTATTGTTGGTGACTCAAATTTATCCAGAATCCCTGAATATTCCATCCCAGATCTACAGATTGAGAGGTGTCCAGGTGCTAATTTTCGCCACATGCAGGCTTTATTTGAGATAGCCCACGTTCCGTGGGATTTGGTGGTTCAGAATGTGGTCATTGCAGCCGGCATTAACGCCAAAGGTCAGAACATTAAAGAAACTGCAGTTAAACAGCTCCAGCGGGCTCTGAAGATGGCTAAACACAGAGTTCCATCTGCTGTCATCTGGGTTCCCTTGGTTAATTTTTCTGGTAACTTATCTGCAATGGAGCAGAACAACATGAAACTACTAAATCAGCATATTAAAAAAAATATGAGACACATCCCCCTGCTGGAGGACTCGCATTTTGCAACAGAAAAAGATGCAATTCACTGGACCGAGGACACGGCCAGAGCAATGTTGGAACATTGGAGGTATTTTTTAAAGTGGAATACCCACTAAGTCCATTCAGGGTAGAGTGTGTAAGGGGACAGCCCTTTATGGCCCCACAATATCATGGTTTTGACTGAAAAGTGATGCCCTGACAGAACAACAAGGTGACCTCCTCAAAAACGGTTTAACTTTTATTTCCATAGATAACTTTTTAAAAAAAATACAGACCCAAAACACAAGACTGTATTGATCATGTTTCCTGTTCTTTGCGGGATTAACATTTGGTGGGACAAACCGAAACTTTTGTTAGCACAAGAAAGTGACAACATAAATATAATATTGCTCATAATGGATAGGTGCATAACCCACTGGTGGAGCATTTTCTCATGACCCAGGGTTTTTCTTTATGGTGAACAGTGTGAGAGATTTTGTTATCATTGTTACTGTTATTATGGCTATTGTTCTTATGGTTCTTATTACTGTTTTATGATGATTATTATTATTACTTTAACCCTACCCCTGGTCCTGTTTCTAACCCTAACCTTTAGTTTAATCTGAACCCTAATCCCAACCCTTAATCAGTTATTAGAAATGTAAATCATCTTAAACATAAAGCAATAACATGGTTGGAAGGAAAAGGTTTTGTTTCACGTGTCTTTTTGCCTGGTTAGCAGTATGCATGCAGGGGAGGGGCTTAGAACGCACAGGGCCCATGGCTCAGGACACGCAGGGCCCATGAGGCCGACGCGTGCTCCTTGGTAAGACAGTGTGAATAAAACAGCCACCTTTTGTCTCTCACTTCACTTTTACGCCTGTCCAGCCAAGTTGTAGCTGTTGTGGTGTGCATAGAGCCTGATGAAGGCAGAATTTGCCGAAACGCGTAGCGAGCACACTTTATTCTAATTTTGTATTGTTTATTTATTTATTTTTTTACATTTTTGTGAATAAAAACACTCATTTAAGTGGTTGTCCCGCTTTTTTCTTTTTTTCTTTTTTCAAAGTTTGCAAGTTTTTCTATTTTTGATTACATTCTTGCCTGGTGGAAAAACCGTAACACCTGCCATGCACTTCTACGACGGAGAGGAGGATGGAGGTGCTTGGACCACGGCGCTACGGGAGGAGACACTACAGAAATCCCCGTGCGCTCAGCTTTAATTACCGGGGCCGACCGGACCATAGGATGGACCGTGCATTTCCCGTCTCCGGCTGGAAGAGGGCGCCAAGGTTCCCAAATTTTGGCTGGAGTAGGGCTTCACCTTCAAATCCTAACTGGCCTGCGCCTCCTATGTACGACGGGTCCCGGCCTTATTTTCCACAGCCCCGCTCTTATGCAGCAGCGGTCCGGGGCTCACCTACCAGACGAGCGACAAGATTTGGACCCCCAGCAGATGTTAGGCAGGACGACCTGCAGATGAAAGACTTGGACAGCTTATCCGCAAATTACATGCTGTAATTAAGATGGTGCATCACTTACAAAACGTGACCATCACGCCGGACAGACCAGAACCTCTGATGATCGCTCGCATAGTGGACTCATTAACCTCACTGATTAAACCCGCTGATCCCACGGATGATGTGTTAGACCTCATTGAGGGCAACGCAAAAAACTGGGGACAGAACACACTGCAGATCCTCCAGGATCACTACCAAAAGAGGCTGGAGAAACTTTTACAGGATCTCCCCGGTGATTTAACCCGAGATTGGAGGGAAGCCTTCATCGTGGCGACACGATGGGCTTGCAGAAATCTACCTCGGATCACGCAGGATGTTCTCGATCAGGCAGAGGCCCTGATCATCACCTGCAGATCAGACTCGGAGCGGCGAAGTCCAGCGGCTACGACACCACCCCCCGGCAGGGTCTGATAGCCGCCGGGGGCCGCGCACATCAGGAGGAAGAAAAAAGAGGACCCGTCAACCTGAGCGGGTCTCCATGAGCATTCAAGCTGAATGTTACGAGGCCACAAACCGATCAGTTGGAACTATGACGGACATGAGACCAGCTTGGCCTCCAGATGCAGTTCCAGCAGCCGCTGCCGAGAAGCAGCGTGGACCGCGAACGGCGACCCGCCGCAACCCCTTCGTGGCGCGTGAGGAATTTCTCCCTCAGATTGTGGGGATAACTTCACCCTCTGCTCCCAGACCGGCAGCACGGGCGCCACCTTCCCGAATTTCAGCACTGGACAGCTCCCAGGAGGAGGAAAGCTCCGATAGAGAGGAGAACCGCGGCGGGGAGGTTCTTCACGAGGAGGAGGAGGAGGAGTTCGATAATGAATACGACAGCGAGGAAGATGGGGATGAGGCGGACACGGACGCTGACCCCCCAGCTTCAGGTAGTTCGGGGCTGGATCATATTGTAAGGCCTGGAGGGTTGAAAGATGGGGTAAACAACAAAAAATTGAATGAGGGTATTGAAGGGCTAGAGGAATGATCTGGGGAGAGCGCACGCACACCACCAAAGAGGACCCAAATTCTTGGCCACAATGACAATTTATTCCGATGGAAAAAACATATGAATGGCCAAAAAGTTCCAGTTAAAAGACACTTAAAACAAGCATAAAATGCGTCTAAAAATTCTAGGCACGGATTAAAACAGTAAAACACGATAAAAATCCCAGGAACAGTTGAAAATGGATAAAAGAGACCTAAAAGTCCAAAGAACAGTTAAAACTGGTTTAAAAATGCAGCTCAAAGGGGGGAATCACTGATCCCAAACCAGGAGACGTCTCTCTTCCCCCGACGCTGTTCCGAGGATCCCTCCAGTCATACACACAAAGACCTGGGGGGCGGGCTCCGTTCCGCCTCTGGGGTTTGTGACCGGCACTCCTCCGCGTCACCTCCAGCTGGCTCTCCTGGACACGCTGGAATCTGTGGAAACAGGCAAGCGGCAGCACGAAAAGCAATTCCTGATGCAGGCTGCCACTAGCCCTCCCACCTATTTCCACCAGTCTGCTGAAGCCCGTTCGGCTACTTACACACAGGCAGGGTCCCTGCCCTGCCCTTGCGTGTCGATCGCTCTGCAGACTGATGGTCCCAGCGCCCAGCGCTCTCAGAGTGTGTGTCCCGATCACAGCGAGTCTTCCCGACGTCTGGCGGTCCCGGCGTCCCACTCGCGCCCCGCGTGCATGCGCCTGCTGTCGGTGTGCGACTGCCTTTGGCTTTCCTCCTCAGGACTTTTATAAGTCCCTCCTGATGAGGAGCAGGTGTGGTGGATCGGCGCGCTATGTTACAAGGGGGGTGTGTCCATAGAAAGCATGCAACAAACAGGTAGCACCACAAACATGCAAAAGAAAAACACCCTACAACATGCAATCCCCCCACATCATCACAATATTTCGGACAGGCCGGGTGTGACAGAATGCCAGGAGGACAGCGCATCTCCAGCTTCAGCGGAGGAACGCTGTATTACAGGGCTGGAGCTAGCAGGTGACGGTGCTGAGCCACCAGTAGCCCGTGTTGACTTACCTGCCCCAGAGCGGCAGGTTTTCAAGGCAAAGCGTCACCCTGAAACAAACAGAGAATTGATTGACTGGTTTCTGGAAGTGGAGAAAAGGTGTCTTATTGTTGGTGACTCAAATTTATCCAGAATCCCTGAATATTCCATCCCAGATCTACAGATTGAGAGGTGTCCAGGTGCTAATTTTCGCCACATGCAGGCTTTATTTGAGATAGCCCACGTTCCGTGTGATTTGGTGGTTCAGAATGTGGTCATTGCAGCCGGCATTAACGCCAAAGGTCAGAACATTAAAGAAACTGCAGTTAAACAGCTCCAGCGGGCTCTGAAGATGGCTAAACACAGATTTCCATCTGCTGTCATCTGGGTTCCCTTGGTTAATTTTTCTGGTAACTTATCTGCAATGGAGCAGAACAACATGAAACTACTAAATCAGCATATTAAAAAAGAAATATGAGACACATCCCCCTGCTGGAGGACTCGCATTTTGCAACAGAAAAAGATGCAATTCACTGGACCGAGGACACGGCCAGAGCAATGTTGGAACATTGGAGGTATTTTTTAAAGTGGAATACCCACTGTGTTGTCTTGCTTATCTTAAAGTAAGCCAAGTCAGTCGTTGGGTTTCTATGACTTTTTATTTAACAGTCTCTTTAACGTACTACACAGTGCATGGCTATCAACCGCTTCCTAGCTCTCCGCTCGGGGCACTCCCCACGTGACCATTCGCTATGCATTCCGGGTAACACATGCATGCTGGGTAATGGAGTTCAACATTACTACTTCAATACACAACATCTTCCTCCTTTTAAAGAAAAACCTTTTTCTCTTTAGACCAAGCCTAGATAGTAAACATCTAAACCGTATGTATAAACAGTTTCTTACAAAACATTTTCAATAGAAACATTCTTATGCACTTTTTTTTTTTTTTTTTTTTTTTGAACTTTCAGCAAGTCTCAATAAGCCTCTTTGGTGGCTGAACATGTCTCTTAGGTCTCAGTGATCTTGTCACGTCCAGAAAGTTGGTTGAATCTGAAAGTTTCGATCTATTAGGTGATGCAGACCCTGCTGTCAGACTCTCTTTTGGGTGTTCTTGATCTTCTGTTGTTGTTAGGTTTAAAGATGCACCAGAGTCCGGCAGGCTTGTATCCGTTACTGCAGTATTTTCTACCATAGGCTGAAGCTGCAGATCCGCACGGTTTCTTCTCAGAGACAGTCCACTCTCCAACTGGACCTTATAAGACCGTGGAGCCACCTCCTCTTGCACGTGTCCTTGTTGTCTCCAGTTTCCTGTGGAAGCATCTCTAAGACGTACCTTGTCTCCTGGCTTTAGGAAAGGCAGATGTTTAGCCTTTCGATCATACAGCCGCTTTTGCTTCATCTTCATTTCTTCTTTTGCCTTCCTGACTTTGTGTGCAGCCTTAGGGGTCAACAAGTCTTCATGTACTGGTAGGTTGGAGCGAATGCGCCTTCCCATCAGCATCTGAGCTGGTGACAATCCATTTTGCAGAGGTGTACTCCGGTAGATCAGAAGACTTTTTTGAAAGTCATCTCTGTCGTGTGCTTTTTTCAGTAGAGTCTTCACTGTCTTTACTGAGCTTTCCGCTAAGCCATTGGACTTTGGATAGTTTGGACTTGATGTTACGTGTCTAAACCCCCAATCTTTAGCAAAGTCAGCAAACTCACTGCTGGAAAACTGCGGTCCATTGTCTGAAAACAGTTCACACGGAACACCGTGTCTGGCAAACACACACTTCAGGAAACTAATCACTGCTTTACTTGATGTTGACTGCAGCGCTCCGACTTCAGGATAGTTCGAAAAGTAGTCTGTTACCACCACGTAACTTTTACCATTACAGTCAAACAAATCAGTTCCAACCTTATAGTAAGGTCTATGTGGAACTGGGTGAGACATCAGTGGCTCCTCTTGTTGTTTCGGCCTGTAAGTGCGGCAAAGTTCACATGAAGCTGTCGTCTGGCTGATGTCTTGGTTGATTCTAGGCCAGTACATTACATCCCTTGCTCTGCGTTTACACTTGACCTCTCCGAGGTGACCTTCATGTATCTTTTGAAGCATCTGCTTGCGCAGTGAGGTTGGAATGACAAACTTGCTTCCTTTTAAAACTATGTCGTCCACCACTGTGAGCTCTGCTCTGCAGTTCCAGAAATCTTGTATTTTTCCAGGGCATTCTTTTTTGTTTTCAGGCCATCCTTTGAGTATTGTTCTTTTCAGTTCTTTCATGATTTCATCTGCATTTGTCTCTGTTCGTATCTGTTCTGTTCGGTCAGCAGTTACCGGCAGAGATGTCAGAATCATGTCCACATATGCTTGTATTTCTGCTCCTTTTCCGCTGTCTTCTTTTTCATCTGTGTCCACTGCTCTAGACAAAGTGTCTGCTGTGTACATGTACTTTCCTTTTGTGTACATCATGTGCACGTCATATTTCTGCAGCCTGATTAACATCCGCTGTATCCTTACTGGACAATCACTCAGTGCTTTAGACATGATTGACACCAATGGTTTATGGTCGGTTTCCACTTCAAACGTTTGGCCATAAACATATTGATGGAACCGCTCACATGCATACATGCTGGCTAACAGTTCTTTTTCTATTTGAGCGTACCTGGACTCTGCACCTGTCAACGCTCTGGATGCGTAGGCTACAGGTAGCCACTGCTCATCGTGTTGCTGCAGCAGCACTGCTCCCAAGCCATGCTGTGACGCATCCGCTGAAATTCTGGTCCTCTTCTCTGGATCATAGAACTTTAGCACCGGTTCTTGTGTCAAAACCTCTTTCAGTTTCCGAAAACTTTGCTCTTGTTCATGAGACCAAATCCATTCATTTTTCTGTTCAAGAAGACTCCTAAGGGGTGTTGTCAGGGTTGCCAGTTGTGGGACAAACTGGGCGAGATAGGTTACCATCCCTAAGAACCGCCTAACTTCATCTTTGTTGGTTGGTCTTTCCATATTGTTTATAGCTGAAGTCTTTTTTGGGTCTGGCTTCACTCCCTGTTCACTAACAACATCTCCCACAAAGGTAAGTGTCTTCACTCCAAACTCACATTTGTCTTTATTTAGTTTCAGATTTACTTCTCTTGTCTTGTCCAACACTTGTCTCAGTCTTTTGTCATGTTCCTCTCGAGTAGTTCCCCAGACAATGATGTCATCCATCATGGTCTCTACTCCTGGTATGTGTTCATATATCATGTGTATAGTCTTGTGATAGACTTCAGGCGCAGATCTAATTCCATATGGTAGGCGAAGAAACCTGTACCTGCCTTCGGGCGTGTTGAATGTACAGAGTTTTGAGCTCTCTTCGTCTAACCTCAGCTGCCAAAATCCTGACGAGGCATCTAATTTACTGAACCATTTAGCTCCAGCAAACTGTGCCATGATTTCTTCCCTGGTTGGTAACTTGAAATGTTCTCTTCTGATTGCTTTGTTTAAGTCTCTTGGGTCTAAGCATGTTCTGAGAGCTCCTGTTTTCTTTTGAATGACTACCAGTGAGCTGACCCATTCAGTTGGTTCATCTATCTTTTTGATGACCTCAAGTTTTTCCATGCGTGCTAGCTCGTCCTTCAGTTTTTCTCGCAGCGCAAATGGAACTTTCCTACATGGATGCACGACAGGAGGGACACTTTTATCCACGCATATTCTATGCTCTCCAGGTAAACATCCTAGTCCTTCAAAGCAATCTTTGTACTCTTTCATGAGCGAGTCATTATCATTTGTCACTTCTGGTGATGTCACGACAAACACTCTTTTGACTAGGTTCAGCTTTACAGACGTGCTTAGCCCTAAAATCGGTTGCACCTTCTTATCCACGACGAGTAGTTGTGCTCGTATCTTCTGGTTTTTATGTTTAAATGTTGCAATGCAGCCTCCTTTTACAGGAACGCGTTCGCCTGTGTAGCCAGTCACCTTCGTTTTTATTGGATTAATTTTGCTCTTCACTGTCAGTGTTTTGTAATCCTCTATCGATAACAGATTTATTTGTGCACCCGTGTCAATCTTGAATGGAATTATTGTTTCATTCACTTCAAGTGGCACTATCCATTCTTCTTTTTCTGCTGTGCCTACATGCACCATGTCCACAATGAACTCGTCTTCCTGTTCTTCCTCATCAACTGTGTGGACTTTTTGTCTTGTGGGAGCTTTACAACATTTAGCATAATGGTTGCTTTTCCCACAGTTGTTGCAAGATTTTCCATATGCAGGGCATGATCTTGGCTTGTGGCTGTTTCCACATTTGCCACATTTAAAACCTGCATGTTTCTCCTCTTGTTTAGGATATGTTTTACTTTTCTTTCTTTCTTTCTGTATTGCATGCACTGTTGTTTCATCTCTCCGAAGCTCTTTTGCTTGTGCTCTTGTGGTCTCTGCTGCTCGACACATAGAAACACACTTATCTAATGTAAGTCCAGTTTCTCTAAGCAGTCTTTCTCTTAGTCCATTATCGGCTGTACCGCAGACAATCCTGTCTCTCACCAGTGAGTCTCTCAGAGTCCCGAATTCACATGTTTTGCTTAATGTGTGAAGCTCTGCTAAGTATTGATCAAAAGGTATTCCTTGCTTTTGATCATGGGTGAAAAACTTGTACCTTTCAAAGGTCACATTCTGAGTGGGTACAAAATACTCTTCAAATTTTGTCATTAGTTCTGCCAGAGTCAGGTTAGCTTCATCCAGCTGAAAGCTGTTAAATATATCCAAAGCATCTTCTCCAATAACATGCAATAGGATATTAGCCTTAAGTTTTTCATCACCGTTCCCTGCTCCACTTGCTGCCAAATAAATGTTAAATCTTTGCTTGAAACGTTTCCAGTTGTCAGCAAGATTGCCTGTCAATTGCATGGAAGTGGGCGGACTTAGCTTATCCATGGCGAGTCGGGGTATTTGGGCATCCACAGTCCTCTGCTGCTGTGCGTTATTCACCAAATCAGGAACAAAATCCTCTTCTGTTTGTTCAATTTCTCCCTCGGCTCCCGCTTCACTGTCACTGCTGCTCGTAGCCATCACTCGATGTAGCACACGCTGTCAGCCTGTTGCTCCTCGGCATGTTTTCACTCACAAGAATTTTTCTCTTTAATCTTGCTGCTCACTTCTGACACCATGTGTTGTCTTGCTTATCTTAAAGTAAGCCAAGTCAGTCGTTGGGTTTCTATGACTTTTTATTTAACAGTCTCTTTAACGTACTACACAGTGCATGGCTATCAACCGCTTCCTAGCTCTCCGCTCGGGGCACTCCCCACGTGACCATTCGCTATGCATTCCGGGTAACACATGCATGCTGGGTAATGGAGTTCAACATTACTACTTCAATACACAACACCCACTAAGTCCATTCAGGGTAGAGTGTGTAAGGGGACAGCCCTTTATGGCCCCACAATATCATGGTTTTGACTGAAAAGTGATGCCCTGACAGAACAACAAGGTGACCTCCTCAAAAACGGTTTTAACTTTTATTTCCATAGATAACTTTTAAAATAAATACAGACCCAAAACACAAGACTGTATTAATCATGTTTCCTGTTCTTTGTGGGATTAACATTTGGTGGGACAAACCGAAACTTTTGTTAGCACAAGAAATTGACAACATAAATATAATATTGCTCATAATGGATAGGTGCATAACCCACTGGTGGAGCATTTTCTCATGACCCAGGGTTTTTCTTTATGGTGAACAGTGTGAGAGATTTTGTTATCATTGTTACTGTTATTATGGCTATTGTTCTTATGGTTCTTATTACTGTTTTATGATGATTATTATTATTACTTTAACCCTACCCCTGGTCCTGTTTCTAACCCTAACCTTTAGTTTAATCTGAACCCTAATCCCAACCCTTAATCAGTTATTAGAAATTTAAATAATCTTAAACATAAAGCAATAACATGGTTGGAAGGAAAAGGTTTTGTTTCACGTGTCTTTTTGCCTGGTTAGCAGTATGCATGCAGGGGAGGGGCTTAGAACGCACAGGGCCCATGGCTCAGGACACGCAGGGCCCATGAGGCCGACGCGTGCTCCTTGGTAAGACAGTGTGAATAAAACAGCCACCTTTTGTCTCTCACTTCACTTTTACGCCTGTCCAGCCAAGTTGTAGCTGTTGTGGTGTGCATAGAGCCTGATGAAGGCAGAATTTGCCGAAACGCGTAGCGAGCACACTTTATTCTAATTTTGTATTGTTTATTTATTTATTTTTTTACATTTTTGTGAATAAAAACACTCATTTAAGTGGTTGTCCCGCTTTTTTCTTTTTTTCTTTTTTCAAAGTTTGCAAGTTTTTCTATTTTTGATTACATTCTTGCCTGGTGGAAAAACCGTAACACCTGCCATGCACTTCTACGACGGAGAGGAGGATGGAGGTGCTTGGACCACGGTGCGCTACGGGAGGAGACACTACAGAAATCCCCGTGCGCTCAGCTTTAATTACCGGGGCCGACCGGACCATAGGATGGACCGTGCATTTCCCGTCTCCGGCTGGAAGAGGGCGCCAAGGTTCCCAAATTTTGGCTGGAGTAGGGCTTCACCTTCAAATCCTAACTGGCCTGCGCCTCCTATGTACGACGGGTCCCGGCCTTATTTTCCACAGCCCCGCTCTTATGCAGCAGCGGTCCGGGGCTCACCTACCAGACGAGCGACAAGATTTGGACCCCCAGCAGATGTTAGGCAGGACCTCCGGCGACCTGCAGATGAAAGACTTGGACAGCTTATCCGCAAATTACATGCTGTAATTAAGATGGTGCATCACTTACAAAACGTGACCATCACGCCGGACAGACCAGAACCTCTGATGATCGCTCGCATAGTGGACTCATTAACCTCACTGATTAAACCCGCTGATCCCACGGATGATGTGTTAGACCTCATTGAGGGCAACGCAAAAAACTGGGGACAGAACACACTGCAGATCCTCCAGGATCACTACCAAAAGAGGCTGGAGAAACTTTTACAGGATCTCCCCGGTGATTTAACCCGAGATTGGAGGGAAGCCTTCATCGTGGCGACACGATGGGCTTGCAGAAATCTACCTCGGATCACGCAGGATGTTCTCGATCAGGCAGAGGCCCTGATCATCACCTGCAGATCAGACTCGGAGCGGCGAAGTCCAGCGGCTACGACACCACCCCCCGGCAGGGTCTGATAGCCGCCGGGGGCCGCGCACATCAGGAGGAAGAAAAAAGAGGACCCGTCAACCTGAGCGGGTCTCCATGAGCATTCAAGCTGAATGTTACGAGGCCACAAACCGATCAGTTGGAACTATGACGGACATGACACCAGCTTGGCCTCCAGATGCAGTTCCAGCAGCCGCTGCCGAGAAGCAGCGTGGACCGCGAACGGCGACCCGCCGCCACCCCTTCGTGGCGCGTGAGGAATTTCTCCCTCAGATTGTGGGGATAACTTCACCCTCTGCTCCCAGACCGGCAGCACGGGCGCCACCTTCCCGAATTTCAGCACTGGACAGCTCCCAGGAGGAGGAAAGCTCCGATAGAGAGGAGAACCGCGGCGGGGAGGTTCTTCACGAGGAGGAGGAGGAGGAGGAGTTCGATAATGAATACGACAGCGAGGAAGATGGGGATGAGGCGGACACGGACGCTGACCCCCCAGCTTCAGGTAGTTCGGGGCTGGATCATATTGTAAGGCCTGGAGGGTTGAAAGATGGGGTAAACAACAAAAAATTGAATGAGGGTATTGAAGGGCTAGAGGAATGATCTGGGGAGAGCGCACGCACACCACCAAAGAGGACCCAAATTCTTGGCCACAATGACAATTTATTCCGATGGAAAAAACATATGAATGGCCAAAAAGTTCCAGTTAAAAGACACTTAAAACAAGCATAAAATGCGTCTAAAAATTCTAGGCACGGATTAAAACAGTAAAACACGATAAAAATCCCAGGAACAGTTAAAAAGGATAAAAGAGACCTAAAAGTCCAAAGAACAGTTAAAACTGGTTTAAAAATGCAGCTCAAAGGGGGGAATCACTGATCCCAAACCAGGAGACGTCTCTCTTCCCCCGACGCTGTTCCGAGGATCCCTCCAGTCATACACACAAAGACCTGGGGGGCGGGCTCCGTTCCGCCTCTGGGGTTTGTGACCGGCACTCCTCCGCGTCACCTCCAGCTGGCTCTCCTGGACACGCTGGAATCTGTGGAAACAGGCAAGCGGCAGCACGAAAAGCAATTCCTGATGCAGGCTGCCACTAGCCCTCCCACCTATTTCCACCAGTCTGCTGAAGCCCGTTCGGCTACTTACACACAGGCAGGGTCCCTGCCCTGCCCTTGCGTGTCGATCGCTCTGCAGACTGATGGTCCCAGCGCCCAGCGCTCTCAGAGTGTGTGTCCCGATCACAGCGAGTCTTCCCGACGTCTGGCGGTCCCGACGTCTGGCGGTCCCGGCGTCCCACTCGCGCCCCGCGTGCATGCGCCTGCTGTCGGTGTGCGACTGCCTTTGGCTTTCCTCCTCAGGACTTTTATAAGTCCCTCCTGATGAGGAGCAGGTGTGGTGGATCGGCGCGCTATGTTACAAGGGGGGTGTGTCCATAGAAAGCATGCAACAAACAGGTAGCACCACAAACATGCAAAAGAAAAACACCCTACAACATGCAATCCCCCCACATCATCACAATATTTCGGACAGCCCGGGTGTGACAGAATGCCAGGAGGACAGCGCATCTCCAGCTTCAGCGGAGGAACGCTGTATTACAGGGCTGGAGCTAGCAGGTGACGGTGCTGAGCCACCAGTAGCCCGTGTTGACTTACCTGCCCCAGAGCGGCAGGTTTTCAAGGTAAAGCGTCACCCTGAAACAAACAGAGAATTGATTGACTGGTTTCTGGAAGTGGAGAAAAGGTGTCTTATTGTTGGTGACTCAAATTTATCCAGAATCCCTGAATATTCCATCCCAGATCTACAGATTGAGAGGTGTCCAGGTGCTAATTTTCGCCACATGCAGGCTTTATTTGAGATAGCCCACGTTCCGTGGGATTTGGTGGTTCAGAATGTGGTCATTGCAGCCGGCATTAACGCCAAAGGTCAGAACATTAAAGAAACTGCAGTTAAACAGCTCCAGCGGGCTCTGAAGATGGCTGAACACAGATTTCCATCTGCTGTCATCTGGGTTCCCTTGGTTAATTTTTCTGGTAACTTATCTGCAATGGAGCAGAACAACATGAAACTACTAAATCAGCATATTAAAAAAGAAATATGAGACACATCCCCCTGCTGGAGGACTCGCATTTTGCAACAGAAAAAGATGCAATTCACTGGACCGAGGACACGGCCAGAGCAATGTTGGAACATTGGAGGTATTTTTTAAAGTGGAATACCCACTAAGTCCATTCAGGGTAGAGTGTGTAAGGGGACAGCCCTTTATGGCCCCACAATATCATGGTTTTGACTGAAAAGTGATGCCCTGACAGAACAACAAGGTGACCTCCTCAAAAACGGTTTAACTTTTATTTCCATAGATAACTTTTTAAAAAAATACAGACCCAAAACACAAGACTGTATTGATCATGTTTCCTGTTCTTTGCGGGATTAACATTTGGTGGGACAAACCGAAACTTTTGTTAGCACAAGAAAGTGACAACATAAATATAATATTGCTCATAATGGATAGGTGCATAACCCACTGGTGGAGCATTTTCTCATGACCCAGGGTTTTTCTTTATGGTGAACAGTGTGAGAGATTTTGTTATCATTGTTACTGTTATTATGGCTATTGTTCTTATGGTTCTTATTACTGTTTTATGATGATTATTATTATTACTTTAACCCTACCCCTGGTCCTGTTTCTAACCCTAACCTTTAGTTTAATCTGAACCCTAATCCCAACCCTTAATCAGTTATTAGAAATTTAAATAATCTTAAACATAAAGCAATAACATGGTTGGAAGGAAAAGGTTTTGTTTCACGTGTCTTTTTGCCTGGTTAGCAGTATGCATGCAGGGGAGGGGCTTAGAACGCACAGGGCCCATGGCTCAGGACACGCAGGGCCCATGAGGCCGACGCGTGCTCCTTGGTAAGACAGTGTGAATAAAACAGCCACCTTTTGTCTCTCACTTCACTTTTACGCCTGTCCAGCCAAGTTGTAGCTGTTGTGGTGTGCATAGAGCCTGATGAAGGCAGAATTTGCCGAAACGCGTAGCGAGCACACTTTATTCTAATTTTGTATTGTTTATTTATTTATTTTTTTACATTTTTGTGAATAAAAACACTCATTTAAGTGGTTGTCCCGCTTTTTTCTTTTTTCAAAGTTTGCAAGTTTTTCTATTTTTGATTACATTCTTGCCTGGTGGAAAACCGTAACACCTGCCATGCACTTCTACGACGGAGAGGAGGATGGAGGTGCTTGGACCACGGTGCGCTACGGGAGGAGACACTACAGAAATCCCCGTGCGCTCAGCTTTAATTACCGGGGCCGACCGGACCATAGGATGGACCGTGCATTTCCCGTCTCCGGCTGGAAGAGGGCGCCAAGGTTCCCAAATTTTGGCTGGAGTAGGGCTTCACCTTCAAATCCTAACTGGCCTGCGCCTCCTATGTACGACGGGTCCCGGCCTTATTTTCCACAGCCCCGCTCTTATGCAGCAGCGGTCCGGGGCTCACCTACCAGACGAGCGACAAGATTTGGACCCCCAGCAGATGTTAGGCAGGACCTCCGGCGACCTGCAGATGAAAGACTTGGACAGCTTATCCGCAAATTACATGCTGTAATTAAGATGGTGCATCACTTACAAAACGTGACCATCACGCCGGACAGACCAGAACCTCTGATGATCGCTCGCATAGTGGACTCATTAACCTCACTGATTAAACCCGCTGATCCCACGGATGATGTGTTAGACCTCATTGAGGGCAACGCAAAAAACTGGGGACAGAACACACTGCAGATCCTCCAGGATCACTACCAAAAGAGGCTGGAGAAACTTTTACAGGATCTCCCCGGTGATTTAACCCGAGATTGGAGGGAAGCCTTCATCGTGGCGACACGATGGGCTTGCAGAAATCTACCTCGGATCACGCAGGATGTTCTCGATCAGGCAGAGGCCCTGATCATCACCTGCAGATCAGACTCGGAGCGGCGAAGTCCAGCGGCTACGACACCACCCCCCGGCAGGGTCTGATAGCCGCCGGGGGCCGCGCACATCAGGAGGAAGAAAAAAGAGGACCCGTCAACCTGAGCGGGTCTCCATGAGCATTCAAGCTGAATGTTACGAGGCCACAAACCGATCAGTTGGAACTATGACGGACATGACACCAGCTTGGCCTCCAGATGCAGTTC
Organism: Oryzias latipes; assembly: GCF_053564925.1. Taxonomy (NCBI): domain Eukaryota; kingdom Metazoa; phylum Chordata; class Actinopteri; order Beloniformes; family Adrianichthyidae; genus Oryzias; species Oryzias latipes. The sequence continues at coordinate 1,127,352 of NC_136238.1, forward strand.
CAGCAGCCGCTGCCGAGAAGCAGCGTGGACCGCGAACGGCGACCCGCCGCCACCCCTTCGTGGCGCGTGAGGAATTTCTCCCTCAGATTGTGGGGATAACTTCACCCTCTGCTCCCAGACCGGCAGCACGGGCGCCACCTTCCCGAATTTCAGCACTGGACAGCTCCCAGGAGGAGGAAAGCTCCGATAGAGAGGAGAACCGCGGCGGGGAGGTTCTTCACGAGGAGGAGGAGGAGGAGGAGTTCGATAATGAATACGACAGCGAGGAAGATGGGGATGAGGCGGACACGGACGCTGACCCCCCAGCTTCAGGTAGTTCGGGGCTGGATCATATTGTAAGGCCTGGAGGGTTGAAAGATGGGGTAAACAACAAAAAATTGAATGAGGGTATTGAAGGGCTAGAGGAATGATCTGGGGAGAGCGCACGCACACCACCAAAGAGGACCCAAATTCTTGGCCACAATGACAATTTATTCCGATGGAAAAAACATATGAATGGCCAAAAAGTTCCAGTTAAAAGACACTTAAAACAAGCATAAAATGCGTCTAAAAATTCTAGGCACGGATTAAAACAGTAAAACACGATAAAAATCCCAGGAACAGTTAAAAAGGATAAAAGAGACCTAAAAGTCCAAAGAACAGTTAAAACTGGTTTAAAAATGCAGCTCAAAGGGGGGAATCACTGATCCCAAACCAGGAGACGTCTCTCTTCCCCCGACGCTGTTCCGAGGATCCCTCCAGTCATACACACAAAGACCTGGGGGGCGGGCTCCGTTCCGCCTCTGGGGTTTGTGACCGGCACTCCTCCGCGTCACCTCCAGCTGGCTCTCCTGGACACGCTGGAATCTGTGGAAACAGGCAAGCGGCAGCACGAAAAGCAATTCCTGATGCAGGCTGCCACTAGCCCTCCCACCTATTTCCACCAGTCTGCTGAAGCCCGTTCGGCTACTTACACACAGGCAGGGTCCCTGCCCTGCCCTTGCGTGTCGATCGCTCTGCAGACTGATGGTCCCAGCGCCCAGCGCTCTCAGAGTGTGTGTCCCGATCACAGCGAGTCTTCCCGACGTCTGGCGGTCCCGACGTCTGGCGGTCCCGGCGTCCCACTCGCGCCCCGCGTGCATGCGCCTGCTGTCGGTGTGCGACTGCCTTTGGCTTTCCTCCTCAGGACTTTTATAAGTCCCTCCTGATGAGGAGCAGGTGTGGTGGATCGGCGCGCTATGTTACAAGGGGGGTGTGTCCATAGAAAGCATGCAACAAACAGGTAGCACCACAAACATGCAAAAGAAAAACACCCTACAACATGCAATCCCCCCACATCATCACAATATTTCGGACAGCCCGGGTGTGACAGAATGCCAGGAGGACAGCGCATCTCCAGCTTCAGCGGAGGAACGCTGTATTACAGGGCTGGAGCTAGCAGGTGACGGTGCTGAGCCACCAGTAGCCCGTGTTGACTTACCTGCCCCAGAGCGGCAGGTTTTCAAGGTAAAGCGTCACCCTGAAACAAACAGAGAATTGATTGACTGGTTTCTGGAAGTGGAGAAAAGGTGTCTTATTGTTGGTGACTCAAATTTATCCAGAATCCCTGAATATTCCATCCCAGATCTACAGATTGAGAGGTGTCCAGGTGCTAATTTTCGCCACATGCAGGCTTTATTTGAGATAGCCCACGTTCCGTGGGATTTGGTGGTTCAGAATGTGGTCATTGCAGCCGGCATTAACGCCAAAGGTCAGAACATTAAAGAAACTGCAGTTAAACAGCTCCAGCGGGCTCTGAAGATGGCTGAACACAGATTTCCATCTGCTGTCATCTGGGTTCCCTTGGTTAATTTTTCTGGTAACTTATCTGCAATGGAGCAGAACAACATGAAACTACTAAATCAGCATATTAAAAAAGAAATATGAGACACATCCCCCTGCTGGAGGACTCGCATTTTGCAACAGAAAAAGATGCAATTCACTGGACCGAGGACACGGCCAGAGCAATGTTGGAACATTGGAGGTATTTTTTAAAGTGGAATACCCACTAAGTCCATTCAGGGTAGAGTGTGTAAGGGGACAGCCCTTTATGGCCCCACAATATCATGGTTTTGACTGAAAAGTGATGCCCTGACAGAACAACAAGGTGACCTCCTCAAAAACGGTTTAACTTTTATTTCCATAGATAACTTTTTAAAAAAATACAGACCCAAAACACAAGACTGTATTGATCATGTTTCCTGTTCTTTGCGGGATTAACATTTGGTGGGACAAACCGAAACTTTTGTTAGCACAAGAAAGTGACAACATAAATATAATATTGCTCATAATGGATAGGTGCATAACCCACTGGTGGAGCATTTTCTCATGACCCAGGGTTTTTCTTTATGGTGAACAGTGTGAGAGATTTTGTTATCATTGTTACTGTTATTATGGCTATTGTTCTTATGGTTCTTATTACTGTTTTATGATGATTATTATTATTACTTTAACCCTACCCCTGGTCCTGTTTCTAACCCTAACCTTTAGTTTAATCTGAACCCTAATCCCAACCCTTAATCAGTTATTAGAAATTTAAATAATCTTAAACATAAAGCAATAACATGGTTGGAAGGAAAAGGTTTTGTTTCACGTGTCTTTTTGCCTGGTTAGCAGTATGCATGCAGGGAGGAGGTGATGGGCAGGTTTGGTGTGAAGGAAAGGAATCTGGAGGGACAGATGGTGGTGGACTTTGCGAAGAGGATGGAAATGGCTGTAGTCAACACTTACTTCCAGAAGAGAGAGGAACATAGAGTGACATACAGAAGTGGAGGTAGGAGTACTCAGGTGGACTACATCCTATGTAGACGAGGTCATTTGAGAGAGGTTAATGGCTGCAAAGTGGTGGTAGGAGAGAGTGTAGCCAGACAGCACCGCATGGTGGTGTGTAAGATGACTCTGGAGGTCAGGAAGAAGAAGAGAGGGAAAACAGAAAAGAAGACCAAGTGGTGGAAGCTACAGAATGAAGAAACTTGTGAGGAATTTAGGCAGAAGTTGAGGCAGGTCCTGGGTGGTCAGGATGAGCTTCCAGAGGACTGGGAAACTACAGCAGAGATTATCAGGGAAACAGGTAGGAAGGTGCTAGGTGTGTCATCTGGAAAGAGGAAAGACGGTAAAGAGACTTGGTGGTGGAATGAGGAAGTACAGGAATGCGTCCAGAGGAAGAGGTTGGCTAAAAGGAAGTGGGATGTAGAAAGGACTGAGGAAGGTAGACAGGAGTACAAGGAAGCGCAGCGTAAAGTGAAGAGAGAGGTGGCAAAGGCCAAACAGAAAGCTTACGATGAGCTATATGACAGGTTAGACACAAAGGAAGGAGAGAAGGACTTGTACAGGCTAGCCAGACAGAGAGACAGAGATGGGAAGGACGTGCAACAGATAAGGGTGATTAAGGACAGAGATGGAAAGGTGCTAACAACCCAAGAGAGTGTACAGAAAAGATGGAAGGAGTATTTTGAGGAGCTGATGAACGAGGAAAATGACAGGGAAAGAAGGGAGGAAGATGTGGTTGTTGTGGAGCAGGAAGTAGCAGAGATTGGAAAGGATGAGGTTAGGAAGGCTCTGAAAAGGATGAAGAGCGGAAAGGCCGTTGGTCCTGATGACGTACCTGTGGAGGTATGGAAGTGCCTAGGAGAGACAGCAGTGGAATTTCTAACAAGGTTGTTCAATAGGATTTTAGAGAGTGAGAAGATGCCTGAGGAATGGAGGAGAAGCGTTCTGGTCCCAATCTTTAAGAACAAGGGTGACACGCAGAACTGCAGCAACTATAGAGGAATAAAGTTGATGAGCCACACAATGAAGCTGTGGGAAAGAGTAGTGGAAGCCAGGCTTAGGAAGAAGGTGGAGATTTGTGAGCAGCAGTATGGTTTCATGCCCCGTAAGAGCACCACTGATGCCATTTTTGCTTTGAGAATGTTGATGGAAAAGTACAGAGAAGGTCAGAAGGAGCTGCATTGTGTGTTCGTAGATTTAGAGAAGGCGTATGACAGGGTGCCGAGGGAGGAGCTGTGGTACTGTATGAGGTCGTCTGGAGTGGCAGAAAAGTATGTCAGAGTAGTTCAGGACATGTATGAGAGAAGTATGACGGTGGTGAGATGTGCTGTAGGTCAGACAGAGGAGTTCAAGGTGGAGGTGGGACTACACCAAGGATCAGCTTTGAGTCCTTTTTTGTTTGCTATGCTGATGGACAGGCTGACAGACGAGGTAAGACAGGAATCTCCCTGGACAATGATGTTTGCGGATGACATTGTAATTTGCAGTGAGAGTAGAGAGCAGGTGGAGGAACAGCTAGAGAGGTGGAGGTTTGCTCTGGAAAGAAGAGGTATGAAGGTCAGTCGTAGTAAGACAGAATACATGTGTCTGAACGAGAGGGATCAAGGTAGAAGCGTTAGGTTACAGGGGACTGAGGTGAAGAAGGTGCAGGAGTTTAAGTACTTGGGGTCAACAGTTCAGTGTGATGGGGATTGTGGAAAAGAGGTGAAGAGGCGAGTGCAGGCAGGTTGGAGCGGTTGGAGGAAAGTGTCAGGAGTGTTGTGTGACAGAAGAGTGCCAGCAAGACTCAAAGGAAAGGTGTACAAGACAGTGGTGAGACCAGCTCTGCTCTATGGGTTAGAGACGGTAGCAGTGAGACAGAGACAAGAGGCTGAGATGGAGGTAGCGAAGATGAAGATGTTGAGGTTCTCCTTAGGAGTGACCAGGTTAGACAGGATAAGGAACGAGTACATCAGAGGGACGGCTCATGTTGCCTGTGTCAGCGACAAAGTCAGAGAAGCCAGACTGAGATGGTTTGGACATGTTCAGAGGAGGGATAGTGGATATATTGGTAGAAGGATGTTGGAGATGGAGCTGCCTGGCAGGAGGGCAAGAGGACGGCCAAAGAGGAGATACATGGATGTCTTAACAGAGGACATGAAGTTGGCTAATGTTAGGGTAGAAGATGTCCATGATAGAGTGAGGTGGAAAAGGATGATTCGCTGTGGCGACCCCTGATGGGAAAAGCCGAAAGAGAAAGAAGAAGAAGCAGTATGCATGCAGGGGAGGGGCTTAGAACGCACAGGGCCCATGGCTCAGGACACGCAGGGCCCATGAGGCCGACGCGTGCTCCTTGGTAAAACAGTGTGAATAAAACAGCCACCTTTTGTCTCTCACTTCACTTTTACGCCTGTCCAGCCAAGTTGTAGCTGTTGTGGTGTGCATAGAGCCTGATGAAGGCAGAATTTGCCGAAACGCGTAGCGAGCACACTTTATTCTAATTTTGTATTGTTTATTTATTTTTTTTTTTACATTTTTGTGAATAAAAACACTCATTTAAGTGGTTGTCCCGCTTTTTTCTTTTTTCAAAGTTTGCAAGTTTTTCTATTTTTGATTACATTCTTGCCTGGTGGAAAAACCGTAACACCTGCCATGCACTTCTACGACGGAGAGGAGGATGGAGGTGCTTGGACCACGGTGCGCTACGGGAGGAGACACTACAGAAATCCCCGTGCGCTCAGCTTTAATTACCGGGGCCGACCGGACCATAGGATGGACCGTGCATTTCCCGTCTCCGGCTGGAAGAGGGCGCCAAGGTTCCCAAATTTTGGCTGGAGTAGGGCTTCACCTTCAAATCCTAACTGGCCTGCGCCTCCTATGTACGACGGGTCCCGGCCTTATTTTCCACAGCCCCGCTCTTATGCAGCAGCGGTCCGGGGCTCACCTACCAGACGAGCGACAAGATTTGGACCCCCAGCAGATGTTAGGCAGGACCTCCGGCGACCTGCAGATGAAAGACTTGGACAGCTTATCCGCAAATTACATGCTGTAATTAAGATGGTGCATCACTTACAAAACGTGACCATCACGCCGGACAGACCAGAACCTCTGATGATCGCTCGCATAGTGGACTCATTAACCTCACTGATTAAACCCGCTGATCCCACGGATGATGTGTTAGACCTCATTGAGGGCAACGCAAAAAACTGGGGACAGAACACACTGCAGATCCTCCAGGATCACTACCAAAAGAGGCTGGAGAAACTTTTACAGGATCTCCCCGGTGATTTAACCCGAGATTGGAGGGAAGCCTTCATCGTGGCGACACGATGGGCTTGCAGAAATCTACCTCGGATCACGCAGGATGTTCTCGATCAGGCAGAGGCCCTGATCATCACCTGCAGATCAGACTCGGAGCGGCGAAGTCCAGCGGCTACGACACCACCCCCCGGCAGGGTCTGATAGCCGCCGGGGGCCGCGCACATCAGGAGGAAGAAAAAAGAGGACCCGTCAACCTGAGCGGGTCTCCATGAGCATTCAAGCTGAATGTTACGAGGCCACAAACCGATCAGTTGGAACTATGACGGACATGACACCAGCTTGGCCTCCAGATGCAGTTCCAGCAGCCGCTGCCGAGAAGCAGCGTGGACCGCGAACGGCGACCCGCCGCCACCCCTTCGTGGCGCGTGAGGAATTTCTCCCTCAGATTGTGGGGATAACTTCACCCTCTGCTCCCAGACCGGCAGCACGGGCGCCACCTTCCCGAATTTCAGCACTGGACAGCTCCCAGGAGGAGGAAAGCTCCGATAGAGAGGAGAACCGCGGCGGGGAGGTTCTTCACGAGGAGGAGGAGGAGGAGGAGTTCGATAATGAATACGACAGCGAGGAAGATAGGTATGAGGCGGACACGGACGCTGACCCCCCAGCTTCAGGTAGTTCGGGGCTGGATCATATTGTAAGGCCTGGAGGGTTGAAAGATGGGGTAAACAACAAAAAATTGAATGAGGGTATTGAAGGGCTAGAGGAATGATCTGGGGAGAGCGCACGCACACCACCAAAGAGGACCCAAATTCTTGGCCACAATGACAATTTATTCCGATGGAAAAAACATATGAATGGCCAAAAAGTTCCAGTTAAAAGACACTTAAAACAAGCATAAAATGCGTCTAAAAATTCTAGGCACGGATTAAAACAGTAAAACACGATAAAAATCCCAGGAACAGTTGAAAAAGGATAAAAGAGACCTAAAAGTCCAAAGAACAGTTAAAACTGGTTTAAAAATGCAGCTCAAAGGGGGGAATCACTGATCCCAAACCAGGAGACGTCTCTCTTCCCCCGACGCTGTTCCGAGGATCCCTCCAGTCATACACACAAAGACCTGGGGGGCGGGCTCCGTTCCGCCTCTGGGGTTTGTGACCGGCACTCCTCCGCGTCACCTCCAGCTGGCTCTCCTGGACACGCTGGAATCTGTGGAAACAGGCAAGCGGCAGCACGAAAAGCAATTCCTGATGCAGGCTGCCACTAGCCCTCCCACCTATTTCCACCAGTCTGCTGAAGCCCGTTCGGCTACTTACACACAGGCAGGGTCCCTGCCCTGCCCTTGCGTGTCGATCGCTCTGCAGACTGATGGTCCCAGCGCCCAGCGCTCTCGGAGTGTGTGTCCCGATCACAGCGAGTCTTCCCGACGTCTGGCGGTCCCGACGTCTGGCGGTCCCGGCGTCCCACTCGCGCCCCGCGTGCATGCGCCTGCTGTCGGTGTGCGACTGCCTTTGGCTTTCCTCCTCAGGACTTTTATAAGTCCCTCCTGATGAGGAGCAGGTGTGGTGGATCGGCGCGCTATGTTACAAGGGGGGTGTGTCCATAGAAAGCATGCAACAAACAGGTAGCACCACAAACATGCAAAAGAAAAACACCCTACAACATGCAATCCCCCCACATCATCACAATATTTCGGACAGCCCGGGTGTGACAGAATGCCAGGAGGACAGCGCATCTCCAGCTTCAGCGGAGGAACGCTGTATTACAGGGCTGGAGCTAGCAGGTGACGGTGCTGAGCCACCAGTAGCCCGTGTTGACTTACCTGCCCCAGAGCGGCAGGTTTTCAAGGCAAAGCGTCACCCTGAAACAAACACAGAATTGATTGACTGGTTTCTGGAAGTGGAGAAAAGGTGTCTTATTGTTGGTGACTCAAATTTATCCAGAATCCCTGAATATTCCATCCCAGATCTACAGATTGAGAGGTGTCCAGGTGCTAATTTTCGCCACATGCAGGCTTTATTTGAGATAGCCCACGTTCCGTGGGATTTGGTGGTTCAGAATGTGGTCATTGCAGCCGGCATTAACGCCAAAGGTCAGAACATTAAAGAAACTGCAGTTAAACAGCTCCAGCGGGCTCTGAAGATGGCTAAACACAGATTTCCATCTGCTGTCATCTGGGTTCCCTTGGTTAATTTTTCTGGTAACTTATCTGCAATGGAGCAGAACAACATGAAACTACTAAATCAGCATATTAAAAAAGAAATATGAGACACATCCCCCTGCTGGAGGACTCGCATTTTGCAACAGAAAAAGATGCAATTCACTGGACCGAGGACACGGCCAGAGCAATGTTGGAACATTGGAGGTATTTTTTAAAGTGGAATACCCACTAAGTCCATTCAGGGTAGAGTGTGTAAGGGGACAGCCCTTTATGGCCCCACAATATCATGGTTTTGACTGAAAAGTGATGCCCTGACAGAACAACAAGGTGACCTCCTCAAAAACGGTTTAACTTTTATTTCCATAGATAACTTTTTAAAAAAAATACAGACCCAAAACACAAGACTGTATTGATCATGTTTCCTGTTCTTTGCGGGATTAACATTTGGTGGGACAAACCGAAACTTTTGTTAGCACAAGAAAGTGACAACATAAATATAATATTGCTCATAATGGATAGGTGCATAACCCACTGGTGGAGCATTTTCTCATGACCCAGGGTTTTTCTTTATGGTGAACAGTGTGAGAGATTTTGTTATCATTGTTACTGTTATTATGGCTATTGTTCTTATGGTTCTTATTACTGTTTTATGATGATTATTATTATTACTTTAACCCTACCCCTGGTCCTGTTTCTAACCCTAACCTTTAGTTTAATCTGAACCCTAATCCCAACCCTTAATCAGTTATTAGAAATTTAAATAATCTTAAACATAAAGCAATAACATGGTTGGAAGGAAAAGGTTTTGTTTCACGTGTCTTTTTGCCTGGTTAGCAGTATGCATGCAGGGAGGAGGTGATGGGCAGGTTTGGTGTGAAGGAAAGGAATCTGGAGGGACAGATGGTGGTGGACTTTGCGAAGAGGATGGAAATGGCTGTAGTCAACACTTACTTCCAGAAGAGAGAGGAACATAGAGTGACATACAGAAGTGGAGGTAGGAGTACTCAGGTGGACTACATCCTATGTAGACGAGGTCATTTGAGAGAGGTTAATGGCTGCAAAGTGGTGGTAGGAGAGAGTGTAGCCAGACAGCACCGCATGGTGGTGTGTAAGATGACTCTGGAGGTCAGGAAGAAGAAGAGAGGGAAAACAGAAAAGAAGACCAAGTGGTGGAAGCTACAGAATGAAGAAACTTGTGAGGAATTTAGGCAGAAGTTGAGGCAGGTCCTGGGTGGTCAGGATGAGCTTCCAGAGGACTGGGAAACTACAGCAGAGATTATCAGGGAAACAGGTAGGAAGGTGCTAGGTGTGTCATCTGGAAAGAGGAAAGACGGTAAAGAGACTTGGTGGTGGAATGAGGAAGTACAGGAATGCGTCCAGAGGAAGAGGTTGGCTAAAAGGAAGTGGGATGTAGAAAGGACTGAGGAAGGTAGACAGGAGTACAAGGAAGCGCAGCGTAAAGTGAAGAGAGAGGTGGCAAAGGCCAAACAGAAAGCTTACGATGAGCTATATGACAGGTTAGACACAAAGGAAGGAGAGAAGGACTTGTACAGGCTAGCCAGACAGAGAGACAGAGATGGGAAGGACGTGCAACAGATAAGGGTGATTAAGGACAGAGATGGAAAGGTGCTAACAACCCAAGAGAGTGTACAGAAAAGATGGAAGGAGTATTTTGAGGAGCTGATGAACGAGGAAAATGACAGGGAAAGAAGGGAGGAAGATGTGGTTGTTGTGGAGCAGGAAGTAGCAGAGATTGGAAAGGATGAGGTTAGGAAGGCTCTGAAAAGGATGAAGAGCGGAAAGGCCGTTGGTCCTGATGACGTACCTGTGGAGGTATGGAAGCGCCTAGGAGAGACAGCAGTGGAATTTCTAACAAGGTTGTTCAATAGGATTTTAGAGAGTGAGAAGATGCCTGAGGAATGGAGGAGAAGCGTTCTGGTCCCAATCTTTAAGAACAAGGGTGACACGCAGAACTGCAGCAACTATAGAGGAATAAAGTTGATGAGCCACACAATGAAGCTGTGGGAAAGAGTAGTGGAAGCCAGGCTTAGGAAGAAGGTGGAGATTTGTGAGCAGCAGTATGGTTTCATGCCCCGTAAGAGCACCACTGATGCCATTTTTGCTTTGAGAATGTTGATGGAAAAGTACAGAGAAGGTCAGAAGGAGCTGCATTGTGTGTTCGTAGATTTAGAGAAGGCGTATGACAGGGTGCCGAGGGAGGAGCTGTGGTACTGTATGAGGTCGTCTGGAGTGGCAGAAAAGTATGTCAGAGTAGTTCAGGACATGTATGAGAGAAGTATGACGGTGGTGAGATGTGCTGTAGGTCAGACAGAGGAGTTCAAGGTGGAGGTGGGACTACACCAAGGATCAGCTTTGAGTCCTTTTTTGTTTGCTATGCTGATGGACAGGCTGACAGACGAGGTAAGACAGGAATCTCCCTGGACAATGATGTTTGCGGATGACATTGTAATTTGCAGTGAGAGTAGAGAGCAGGTGGAGGAACAGCTAGAGAGGTGGAGGTTTGCTCTGGAAAGAAGAGGTATGAAGGTCAGTCGTAGTAAGACAGAATACATGTGTCTGAACGACAGGGATCAAGGTAGAAGCGTTAGGTTACAGGGGACTGAGGTGAAGAAGGTGCAGGAGTTTAAGTACTTGGGGTCAACAGTTCAGTGTGATGGGGATTGTGGAAAAGAGGTGAAGAGGCGAGTGCAGGCAGGTTGGAGCGGTTGGAGGAAAGTGTCAGGAGTGTTGTGTGACAGAAGAGTGCCAGCAAGACTCAAAGGAAAGGTGTACAAGACAGTGGTGAGACCAGCTCTGCTCTATGGGTTAGAGACGGTAGCAGTGAGACAGAGACAAGAGGCTGAGATGGAGGTAGCGAAGATGAAGATGTTGAGGTTCTCCTTAGGAGTGACCAGGTTAGACAGGATAAGGAACGAGTACATCAGAGGGACGGCTCATGTTGCCTGTGTCAGCGACAAAGTCAGAGAAGCCAGACTGAGATGGTTTGGACATGTTCAGAGGAGGGATAGTGGATATATTGGTAGAAGGATGTTGGAGATGGAGCTGCCTGGCAGGAGGGCAAGAGGACGGCCAAAGAGGAGATACATGGATGTCTTAACAGAGGACATGAAGTTGGCTAATGTTAGGGTAGAAGATGTCCATGATAGAGTGAGGTGGAAAAGGATGATTCGCTGTGGCGACCCCTGATGGGAAAAGCCGAAAGAGAAAGAAGAAGAAGCAGTATGCATGCAGGGGAGGGGCTTAGAACGCACAGGGCCCATGGCTCAGGACACGCAGGGCCCATGAGGCCGACGCGTGCTCCTTGGTAAGACAGTGTGAATAAAACAGCCACCTTTTGTCTCTCACTTCACTTTTACGCCTGTCCAGCCAAGTTGTAGCTGTTGTGGTGTGCATAGAGCCTGATGAAGGCAGAATTTGCCGAAACGCGTAGCGAGCACACTTTATTCTAATTTTGTATTGTTTATTTATTTATTTTTTTACATTTTTGTGAACACTGAAAAAAGTAAACCATTGCTGTCATCAGTTTGATGCATTTCTACTCATTGCATTAATATAAAAATTTTAATTTACTCTCTTGAACTCAATTTTTATAAGTTATGCAATGTGTCTTTGTTTTTTTTTACTTTACTTTAATGTAAATGATAACAGGGTACAAAAGTAAAATTTTTTCGTTTTGTGAAAGCACAATTATTAGGTTGAGTTTGATGTGCGCATGCGCACTAAATGAAATGCAAATTTGGCGGGCCGTATTTCTGCCATAATCTGAACTGCTTCTCAGAGCGACAACTCGACAAGTAAGGTAAAACAACATCAACAAAAATTATTGTATATTAATTAGTTCAGTCGTTTTCTCCTTGTACATTTAAATGAGGATTTCCTTCACTGCCTGGACACAATTTTCAGACGACGTTAGTCGGTCCCCAACCCCCAGCAGCAGTAAGTTTGTTTGGAAAGGAGGAACTAACCGCCGCCCGGAGACCGACAGCAGCAGCTTAAAGGTAAGTTATTACCTCTAATAAGACAAAGGCACTAATTTAAATACAGTCGGCAGTTTTCGAAGCTTGCATTGGTTTGAGTTTTCCCCAAGAATTTTAAGCTTTTACACTTTCTGCTGCAAATTCAACTTTAGCTGCTGTGCAGTTAAGCTAACATTTAGCACTAACAGTGAGGCTCTCATGCCATATATTTTTTGCGACTGGTGAATTTACTTTAATAGGGAGTACAAATCGATGCAACACTGCTATCAAACGCTGTTTGTGGTGTATTTGCTGTCGAATGTTATTTACTACAGGAAAACACCTATGCACCGTGTTACGTTATGTTACACCGGATATTTGAATTTAACAGGGACAACTGCTCTCCCCGAACCGACCGTTCACGCATGCGTGAATATTACGTCACTTGACAAAGTATGTCGTCGGAGGTTAATAATAATAAACCTATTGAATTTTTTATAATGATTGAACAAAAAAAGAGTTTATGGGATACGGCAGCAGGATCCTTAACACTCAACACAGACACATTTTTAATGTCAAAAGCGGCTGCAGGAGCTTGTTACACTTCCCAGTTTTTCCCTGTTGTCAACATTCAAAAAATAAAAATAATCAGAGAGAATGACTCCAAGCTGTGTGGCTGTCATTATCGTGTATGATCATTGAGATTTTCACTGTCTGTAATCATCTGTAATGACTATTTTTATTTATTTTTCATAAAGACACTCTTCGGTTTCTGCTCTGCATCCTGTCTGGAAGCCTTTGACTAACTTTTGGTAAGTTTTTTTTTTTGTTTTGTACAACCTATGCAATTGTGATGAAGGCCCAATCATAACATTGCTCTCCCTACACCCTAAACACCTGTTTGTTTTCCGCAGTTACTCATCGACGTGGAAATTTAAAGACTGTGCCCATACTTATTCAAGACGATCTGAACTCCTAAAACATTACAAACTGGACCATCATCATCCATGTTCTCTGATTTCATTTTCAGATAAATGCAGACTTCTTGAGAGTTACAACAATTACTTTGGAGGCAAAGTTTTTTGCACAGTTGGACAAACACTCCACCAAACTTCTAGAGGTCATCAGGAGCAATGGAGGGCGTGTGAAAGAGCAGACCACCAACATCTTAGAAGTTCTGGATGAAGGGTCTGTATGACATGAGTGGTCCATAGAGTAGTTGTGTGGTTAAGTGAACTTTTAACTAATGACAAGCTTTCTTTTCAGATTGTTGACATTACCATCAGAGGAGAAGCCATCCTAAAATCTCTGATGATCTGCTTGGGTGAATCTTTTGAGCACCTCATTAAAGAACACCAGGTAAGGTTATCCACCTCTAAACTATGACACTCTTATGATGTAGGAAATGGAACATGGCACTGTATGGGTTAGGATCACTGCCAACAAGAAACATATTCATAAAGATAAAGTTGTGCACAAATACTAAGACTTTGTGCACAACTTTGCCAAAAAAAAAATGAATACAACATTTAGTTTGCATTTGACATTTCTGTTTTAAATTTTCTTTGCTTTGAATACAACTTTTGCTTAACAGTTAACAGTAAAAAATATGTTATGGGGTCACAGGCATATGTATCTAATCCCAAAACATTGATAAAGCAAAGTGAGCATACACATTGAGGCTTATTTATTTAACTAAAACAAAATTATACCTTTTAGAGCAACGCGCCAGTTGTCATATGTTAATTTTTTTTATGTCTGCAGAACGGTCTGGACAGTGATGCTCCGCAGATTGAAACCATGGCGATCTTTTTCACTGGGAGAGAGGATCTTCTCCGTCCACCAACAGACATCAAGATAGTGATGGATGGAAAACAGGTTCTGAATGAAGTGCCCTATATTTCAACCGCTTTTCTCATGTTCTTGGAACTGACATATTCACTCAACCTAAAATTTCCCAAAAATCTGCAGTACACTTTTGAATTCATTCAAAAAGTCCTCATGGAGCTTGGTGGGAAAAAGTGTCGCCAAAAGTTTTCAGACTGAACAGCCAGCTTAAGTTGGTGTCAATTAATGTTTTTTTTCCCTCACTTAAGTGTATTGGTATTGGGAAACAGTTTTGATGTTTATACATCTTAAAGATGTCATGTTTGTAAATTTGGATGTGGATATGTTCATGGAACAATAAATATTGTTTACATGAAGAAATGTGTTCTGAGTCTGTGTACATCAATATATAATTCTAAAGCTTAATTCAGTTAGATTGTGAACCTGACATTTTTATCTGAGACAACTTTAAAAAGTAAATTGCTCAAAGATTAAAAAATGGATTATATCAAGTCGTTTTTTTCAGGTTAGATGAAGTAGAAAATTTCCATTGAGTAAAAAGCAGAACTTATTTATTTTGATTTATAGAAACTCAAAATAATTGCTTTTCTTCACCTCTCAGAATCAGTTTAACCGAAATTAAAAAAAATAGGTTAGGCTAAATTATTCATTTACATTGATACAATGCAAATATATTAGGTGTGACAGATTACTTCAATTTTTTTAAGTTAAACCACTGTTATATTTTTTTCAGTGAATAAAAACACTCATTTAAGTGGTTGTCCCGCTTTTTTCTTTTTTTCTTTTTTCAAAGTTTGCAAGTTTTTCTATTTTTGTCTTGTGGGAGCTTTACAACATTTAGCATAATGGTTGCTTTTCCCACAGTTGTTGCAAGATTTTCCATATGCAGGGCATGATCTTGGCTTGTGGCTGTTTCCACATTTGCCACATTTAAAACCTGCATGTTTCTCCTCTTGTTTAGGATATGTTTTACTTTTCTTTCTTTCTGTATTGCATGCACTGTTGTTTCATCTCTCCGAAGCTCTTTTGCTTGTGCTCTTGTGGTCTCTGCCTCCGACAGGAGGGACACTTTTATCCACGCATATTCTATGCTCTCCAGGTAAACATCCTAGTCCTTCAAAGCAATCTTTGTACTCTTTCATGAGCGAGTCATTATCATTTGTCACTTCTGGTGATGTCACGACAAACACTCTTTTGACTAGGTTCAGCTTTACAGACGTGCTTAGCCCTAAAATCGGTTGCACCTTCTTATCCACGACGAGTAGTTGTGCTCGTATCTTCTGGTTTTTATGTTTAAATGTTGCAATGCAGCCTCCTTTTACAGGAACGCGTTCGCCTGTGTAGCCAGTCACCTTCGTTTTTATTGGATTAATTTTGCTCTTCACTGTCAGTGTTTTGTAATCCTCTATCGATAACAGATTTATTTGTGCACCCGTGTCAATCTTGAATGGAATTATTGTTTCATTCACTTCAAGTGGCACTATCCATTCTTCTTTTTCTGCTGTGCCTACATGCACCATGTCCACAATGAACTCGTCTTCCTGTTCTTCCTCATCAACTGTGTGGACTTTTTGTCTTGTGGGAGCTTTACAACATTTAGCATAATGGTTGCTTTTCCCACAGTTGTTGCAAGATTTTCCATATGCAGGGCATGATCTTGGCTTGTGGCTGTTTCCACATTTGCCACATTTAAAACCTGCATGTTTCTCCTCTTGTTTAGGATATGTTTTACTTTTCTTTCTTTCTTTCTGTATTGCATGCACTGTTGTTTCATCTCTCCGAAGCTCTTTTGCTTGTGCTCTTGTGGTCTCTGCTGCTCGACACATAGAAACACACTTATCTAATGTAAGTCCAGTTTCTCTAAGCAGTCTTTCTCTTAGTCCATTATCGGCTGTACCGCAGACAATCCTGTCTCTCACCAGTGAGTCTCTCAGAGTCCCGAATTCACATGTTTTGCTTAATGTGTGAAGCTCTGCTAAGTATTGATCAAAAGGTATTCCTTGCTTTTGATCATGGGTGAAAAACTTGTACCTTTCAAAGGTCACATTCTGAGTGGGTACAAAATACTCTTCAAATTTTGTCATTAGTTCTGCCAGAGTCAGGTTAGCTTCATCCAGCTGAAAGCTGTTAAATATATCCAAAGCATCTTCTCCAATAACATGCAATAGGATATTAGCCTTAAGTTTTTCATCACCGTTCCCTGCTCCACTTGCTGCCAAATAAATGTTAAATCTTTGCTTGAAACGTTTCCAGTTGTCAGCAAGATTGCCTGTCAATTGCATGGAAGTGGGCGGACTTAGCTTATCCATGGCGAGTCGGGGTATTTGGGCATCCACAGTCCTCTGCTGCTGTGCGTTATTCACCAAATCAGGAACAAAATCCTCTTCTGTTTGTTCAATTTCTCCCTCGGCTCCCGCTTCACTGTCACTGCTGCTCGTAGCCATCACTCGATGTAGCACACGCTGTCAGCCTGTTGCTCCTCGGCATGTTTTCACTCACAAGAATTTTTCTCTTTAATCTTGCTGCTCACTTCTGACACCATGTGTTGTCTTGCTTATCTTAAAGTAAGCCAAGTCAGTCGTTGGGTTTCTGTGACTTTTTATTTAACAGTCTCTTTAACGTACTACACAGTGCATGGCTATCAACCGCTTCCTAGCTCTCCGCTCGGGGCACTCCCCACGTGACCATTCGCTATGCATTCCGGGTAACACATGCATGCTGGGTAATGGAGTTCAACATTACTACTTCAATACACAACACCCACTAAGTCCATTCAGGGTAGAGTGTGTAAGGGGACAGCCCTTTATGGCCCCACAATATCATGGTTTTGACTGAAAAGTGATGCCCTGACAGAACAACAAGGTGACCTCCTCAAAAACGGTTTAACTTTTATTTCCATAGATAACTTTTAAAAAAAATACAGACCCAAAACACAAGACTGTATTAATCATGTTTCCTGTTCTTTGTGGGATTAACATTTGGTGGGACAAACCGAAACTTTTGTTAGCACAAGAAATTGACAACATAAATATAATATTGCTCATAATGGATAGGTGCATAACCCACTGGTGGAGCATTTTCTCATGACCCAGGGTTTTTCTTTATGGTGAACAGTGTGAGAGATTTTGTTATCATTGTTACTGTTATTATGGCTATTGTTCTTATGGTTCTTATTACTGTTTTATGATGATTATTATTATTACTTTAACCCTACCCCTGGTCCTGTTTCTAACCCTAACCTTTAGTTTAATCTGAACCCTAATCCCAACCCTTAATCAGTTATTAGAAATGTAAATAATCTTAAACATAAAGCAATAACATGGTTGGTAGGAAAAGGTTTTGTTTCACCTGTCTTTTTGCCTGGTTAGCAGTATGCATGCAGGGGAGGGGCTTAGAACGCACAGGGCCCATGGCTCAGGACACGCAGGGCCCATGAGGCCGACGCGTGCTCCTTGGTAAGACAGTGTGAAGAAAACAGCCACCTTTTGTCTCTCACTTCACTTTTACGCCTATCCAGCCAAGTTGTAGCTGTTGTGGTGTGCATAGAGCCTGATGAAGGCAGAATTTGCCGAAACGCGTAGCGAGCACACTTTATTCTAATTTTGTATTGTTTATTTATTTATTTTTTTACATTTTTGTGAATAAAAACACTCATTTAAGTGGTTGTCCCGCTTTTTTCTTTTTTTCTTTTTTCAAAGTTTGCAAGTTTTTCTATTTTTGATTACATTCTTGCCTGGTGGAAAAACCGTAACACCTGCCATGCACTTCTACGACGGAGAGGAGGATGGAGGTGCTTGGACCACGGTGCGCTACGGGAGGAGACACTACAGAAATCCCCGTGCGCTCAGCTTTAATTACCGGGGCCGACCGGACCATAGGATGGACCGTGCATTTCCCGTCTCCGGCTGGAAGAGGGCGCCAAGGTTCCCAAATTTTGGCTGGAGTAGGGCTTCACCTTCAAATCCTAACTGGCCTGCGCCTCCTATGTACGACGGGTCCCGGCCTTATTTTCCACAGCCCCGCTCTTATGCAGCAGCGGTCCGGGGCTCACCTACCAGACGAGCGACAAGATTTGGACCCCCAGCAGATGTTAGGCAGGACGACCTGCAGATGAAAGACTTGGACAGCTTATCCGCAAATTACATGCTGTAATTAAGATGGTGCATCACTTACAAAACGTGACCATCACGCCGGACAGACCAGAACCTCTGATGATCGCTCGCATAGTGGACTCATTAACCTCACTGATTAAACCCGCTGATCCCACGGATGATGTGTTAGACCTCATTGAGGGCAACGCAAAAAACTGGGGACAGAACACACTGCAGATCCTCCAGGATCACTACCAAAAGAGGCTGGAGAAACTTTTACAGGATCTCCCCGGTGATTTAACCCGAGATTGGAGGGAAGCCTTCATCGTGGCGACACGATGGGCTTGCAGAAATCTACCTCGGATCACGCAGGATGTTCTCGATCAGGCAGAGGCCCTGATCATCACCTGCAGATCAGACTCGGAGCGGCGAAGTCCAGCGGCTACGACACCACCCCCGGCAGGGTCTGATAGCCGCCGGGGGCCGCGCACATCAGGAGGAAGAAAAAAGAGGACCCGTCAACCTGAGCGGGTCTCCATGAGCATTCAAGCTGAATGTTACGAGGCCACAAACCGATCAGTTGGAACTATGACGGACATGAGACCAGCTTGGCCTCCAGATGCAGTTCCAGCAGCCGCTGCCGAGAAGCAGCGTGGACCGCGAACGGCGACCCGCCGCAACCCCTTCGTGGCGCGTGAGGAATTTCTCCCTCAGATTGTGGGGATAACTTCACCCTCTGCTCCCAGACCGGCAGCACGGGCGCCACCTTCCCGAATTTCAGCACTGGACAGCTCCCAGGAGGAGGAAAGCTCCGATAGAGAGGAGAACCGCGGCGGGGAGGTTCTTCACGAGGAGGAGGAGGAGGAGTTCGATAATGAATACGACAGCGAGGAAGATGGGGATGAGGCGGACACGGACGCTGACCCCCCAGCTTCAGGTAGTTCGGGGCTGGATCATATTGTAAGGCCTGGAGGGTTGAAAGATGGGGTAAACAACAAAAAATTGAATGAGGGTATTGAAGGGCTAGAGGAATGATCTGGGGAGAGCGCACGCACACCACCAAAGAGGACCCAAATTCTTGGCCACAATGACAATTTATTCCGATGGAAAAAACATATGAATGGCCAAAAAGTTCCAGTTAAAAGACACTTAAAACAAGCATAAAATGCGTCTAAAAATTCTAGGCACGGATTAAAACAGTAAAACACGATAAAAATCCCAGGAACAGTTAAAAAGGATAAAAGAGACCTAAAAGTCCAAAGAACAGTTAAAACTGGTTTAAAAATGCAGCTCAAAGGGGGGAATCACTGATCCCAAACCAGGAGACGTCTCTCTTCCCCCGACGCTGTTCCGAGGATCCCTCCAGTCATACACACAAAGACCTGGGGGGCGGGCTCCGTTCCGCCTCTGGGGTTTGTGACCGGCACTCCTCCGCGTCACCTCCAGCTGGCTCTCCTGGACACGCTGGAATCTGTGGAAACAGGCAAGCGGCAGCACGAAAAGCAATTCCTGATGCAGGCTGCCACTAGCCCTCCCACCTATTTCCACCAGTCTGCTGAAGCCCGTTCGGCTACTTACACACAGGCAGGGTCCCTGCCCTGCCCTTGCGTGTCGATCGCTCTGCAGACTGATGGTCCCAGCGCCCAGCGCTCTCAGAGTGTGTGTCCCGATCACAGCGAGTCTTCCCGACGTCTGGCGGTCCCGACGTCTGGCGGTCCCGGCGTCCCACTCGCGCCCCGCGTGCATGCGCCTGCTGTCGGTGTGCGACTGCCTTTGGCTTTCCTCCTCAGGACTTTTATAAGTCCCTCCTGATGAGGAGCAGGTGTGGTGGATCGGCGCGCTATGTTACAAGGGGGGTGTGTCCATAGAAAGCATGCAACAAACAGGTAGCACCACAAACATGCAAAAGAAAAACACCCTACAACATGCAATCCCCCCACATCATCACAATATTTCGGACAGCCCGGGTGTGACAGAATGCCAGGAGGACAGCGCATCTCCAGCTTCAGCGGAGGAACGCTGTATTACAGGGCTGGAGCTAGCAGGTGACGGTGCTGAGCCACCAGTAGCCCGTGTTGACTTACCTGCCCCAGAGCGGCAGGTTTTCAAGGTAAAGCGTCACCCTGAAACAAACAGAGAATTGATTGACTGGTTTCTGGAAGTGGAGAAAAGGTGTCTTATTGTTGGTGACTCAAATTTATCCAGAATCCCTGAATATTCCATCCCAGATCTACAGATTGAGAGGTGTCCAGGTGCTAATTTTCGCCACATGCAGGCTTTATTTGAGATAGCCCACGTTCCGTGGGATTTGGTGGTTCAGAATGTGGTCATTGCAGCCGGCATTAACGCCAAAGGTCAGAACATTAAAGAAACTGCAGTTAAACAGCTCCAGCGGGCTCTGAAGATGGCTAAACACAGAGTTCCATCTGCTGTCATCTGGGTTCCCTTGGTTATTTTTTCTGGTAACTTAGTGTGTTACGTACGCAGTGTGTTACTGTTATTATGGCTATTGTTCTTATGGTTCTTATTACTGTTTTATGATGATTATTATTATTACTTTAACCCTACCCCTGGTCCTGTTTCTAACCCTAACCTTTAGTTTAATCTGAACCCTAATCCCAACCCTTAATCAGTTATTAGAAATTTAAATAATCTTAAACATAAAGCAATAACATGGTTGGAAGGAAAAGGTTTTGTTTCACGTGTCTTTTTGCCTGGTTAGCAGTATGCATGCAGGGAGGAGGTGATGGGCAGGTTTGGTGTGAAGGAAAGGAATCTGGAGGGACAGATGGTGGTGGACTTTGCGAAGAGGATGGAAATGGCTGTAGTCAACACTTACTTCCAGAAGAGAGAGGAACATAGAGTGACATACAGAAGTGGAGGTAGGAGTACTCAGGTGGACTACATCCTATGTAGACGAGGTCATTTGAGAGAGGTTAATGGCTGCAAAGTGGTGGTAGGAGAGAGTGTAGCCAGACAGCACCGCATGGTGGTGTGTAAGATGACTCTGGAGGTCAGGAAGAAGAAGAGAGGGAAAACAGAAAAGAAGACCAAGTGGTGGAAGCTACAGAATGAAGAAACTTGTGAGGAATTTAGGCAGAAGTTGAGGCAGGTCCTGGGTGGTCAGGATGAGCTTCCAGAGGACTGGGAAACTACAGCAGAGATTATCAGGGAAACAGGTAGGAAGGTGCTAGGTGTGTCATCTGGAAAGAGGAAAGACGGTAAAGAGACTTGGTGGTGGAATGAGGAAGTACAGGAATGCGTCCAGAGGAAGAGGTTGGCTAAAAGGAAGTGGGATGTAGAAAGGACTGAGGAAGGTAGACAGGAGTACAAGGAAGCGCAGCGTAAAGTGAAGAGAGAGGTGGCAAAGGCCAAACAGAAAGCTTACGATGAGCTATATGACAGGTTAGACACAAAGGAAGGAGAGAAGGACTTGTACAGGCTAGCCAGACAGAGAGACAGAGATGGGAAGGACGTGCAACAGATAAGGGTGATTAAGGACAGAGATGGAAAGGTGCTAACAACCCAAGAGAGTGTACAGAAAAGATGGAAGGAGTATTTTGAGGAGCTGATGAACGAGGAAAATGACAGGGAAAGAAGGGAGGAAGATGTGGTTGTTGTGGAGCAGGAAGTAGCAGAGATTGGAAAGGATGAGGTTAGGAAGGCTCTGAAAAGGATGAAGAGCGGAAAGGCCGTTGGTCCTGATGACGTACCTGTGGAGGTATGGAAGTGCCTAGGAGAGACAGCAGTGGAATTTCTAACAAGGTTGTTCAATAGGATTTTAGAGAGTGAGAAGATGCCTGAGGAATGGAGGAGAAGCGTTCTGGTCCCAATCTTTAAGAACAAGGGTGACACGCAGAACTGCAGCAACTATAGAGGAATAAAGTTGATGAGCCACACAATGAAGCTGTGGGAAAGAGTAGTGGAAGCCAGGCTTAGGAAGAAGGTGGAGATTTGTGAGCAGCAGTATGGTTTCATGCCCCGTAAGAGCACCACTGATGCCATTTTTGCTTTGAGAATGTTGATGGAAAAGTACAGAGAAGGTCAGAAGGAGCTGCATTGTGTGTTCGTAGATTTAGAGAAGGCGTATGACAGGGTGCCGAGGGAGGAGCTGTGGTACTGTATGAGGTCGTCTGGAGTGGCAGAAAAGTATGTCAGAGTAGTTCAGGACATGTATGAGAGAAGTATGACGGTGGTGAGATGTGCTGTAGGTCAGACAGAGGAGTTCAAGGTGGAGGTGGGACTACACCAAGGATCAGCTTTGAGTCCTTTTTTGTTTGCTATGCTGATGGACAGGCTGACAGACGAGGTAAGACAGGAATCTCCCTGGACAATGATGTTTGCGGATGACATTGTAATTTGCAGTGAGAGTAGAGAGCAGGTGGAGGAACAGCTAGAGAGGTGGAGGTTTGCTCTGGAAAGAAGAGGTATGAAGGTCAGTCGTAGTAAGACAGAATACATGTGTCTGAACGAGAGGGATCAAGGTAGAAGCGTTAGGTTACAGGGGACTGAGGTGAAGAAGGTGCAGGAGTTTAAGTACTTGGGGTCAACAGTTCAGTGTGATGGGGATTGTGGAAAAGAGGTGAAGAGGCGAGTGCAGGCAGGTTGGAGCGGTTGGAGGAAAGTGTCAGGAGTGTTGTGTGACAGAAGAGTGCCAGCAAGACTCAAAGGAAAGGTGTACAAGACAGTGGTGAGACCAGCTCTGCTCTATGGGTTAGAGACGGTAGCAGTGAGACAGAGACAAGAGGCTGAGATGGAGGTAGCGAAGATGAAGATGTTGAGGTTCTCCTTAGGAGTGACCAGGTTAGACAGGATAAGGAACGAGTACATCAGAGGGACGGCTCATGTTGCCTGTGTCAGCGACAAAGTCAGAGAAGCCAGACTGAGATGGTTTGGACATGTTCAGAGGAGGGATAGTGGATATATTGGTAGAAGGATGTTGGAGATGGAGCTGCCTGGCAGGAGGGCAAGAGGACGGCCAAAGAGGAGATACATGGATGTCTTAACAGAGGACATGAAGTTGGCTAATGTTAGGGTAGAAGATGTCCATGATAGAGTGAGGTGGAAAAGGATGATTCGCTGTGGCGACCCCTGATGGGAAAAGCCGAAAGAGAAAGAAGAAGAAGCAGTATGCATGCAGGGGAGGGGCTTAGAACGCACAGGGCCCATGGCTCAGGACACGCAGGGCCCATGAGGCCGACGCGTGCTCCTTGGTAAGACAGTGTGAATAAAACAGCCACCTTTTGTCTCTCACTTCACTTTTACGCCTGTCCAGCCAAGTTGTAGCTGTTGTGGTGTGCATAGAGCCTGATGAAGGCAGAATTTGCCGAAACGCGTAGCGAGCACACTTTATTCTAATTTTGTATTGTTTATTTATTTATTTTTTTACATTTTTGTGAATAAAAACACTCATTTAAGTGGTTGTCCCGCTTTTTTCTTTTTTTCTTTTTTCAAAGTTTGCAAGTTTTTCTATTTTTGATTACATTCTTGCCTGGTGGAAAAACCGTAACACCTGCCATGCACTTCTACGACGGAGAGGAGGATGGAGGTGCTTGGACCACGGTGCGCTACGGGAGGAGACACTACAGAAATCCCCGTGCGCTCAGCTTTAATTACCGGGGCCGACCGGACCATAGGATGGACCGTGCATTTCCCGTCTCCGGCTGGAAGAGGGCGCCAAGGTTCCCAAATTTTGGCTGGAGTAGGGCTTCACCTTCAAATCCTAACTGGCCTGCGCCTCCTATGTACGACGGGTCCCGGCCTTATTTTCCACAGCCCCGCTCTTATGCAGCAGCGGTCCGGGGCTCACCTACCAGACGAGCGACAAGATTTGGACCCCCAGCAGATGTTAGGCAGGACCTCCGGCGACCTGCAGATGAAAGACTTGGACAGCTTATCCGCAAATTACATGCTGTAATTAAGATGGTGCATCACTTACAAAACGTGACCATCACGCCGGACAGACCAGAACCTCTGATGATCGCTCGCATAGTGGACTCATTAACCTCACTGATTAAACCCGCTGATCCCACGGATGATGTGTTAGACCTCATTGAGGGTAACGCAAAAAACTGGGGACAGAACACACTGCAGATCCTCCAGGATCACTACCAAAAGAGGCTGGAGAAACTTTTACAGGATCTCCCCGGTGATTTAACCCGAGATTGGAGGGAAGCCTTCATCGTGGCGACACGATGGGCTTGCAGAAATCTACCTCGGATCACGCAGGATGTTCTCGATCAGGCAGAGGCCCTGATCATCACCTGCAGATCAGACTCGGAGCGGCGAAGTCCAGCGGCTACGACACCACCCCCCGGCAGGGTCTGATAGCCGCCGGGGGCCGCGCACATCAGGAGGAAGAAAAAAGAGGACCCGTCAACCTGAGCGGGTCTCCATGAGCATTCAAGCTGAATGTTACGAGGCCACAAACCGATCAGTTGGAACTATGACGGACATGAGACCAGCTTGGCCTCCAGATGCAGTTCCAGCAGCCGCTGCTGAGAAGCAGCGTGGACCGCGAACGGCGACCCGCCGCAACCCCTTCGTGGCGCGTGAGGAATTTCTCCCTCAGATTGTGGGGATAACTTCACCCTCTGCTCCCAGACCGGCAGCACGGGCGCCACCTTCCCGAATTTCAGCACTGGACAGCTCCCAGGAGGAGGAAAGCTCCGATAGAGAGGAGAACCGCGGCGGGGAGGTTCTTCACGAGGAGGAGGAGGAGGAGTTCGATAATGAATACGACAGCGAGGAAGATGGGGATGAGGCGGACACGGACGCTGACCCCCCAGCTTCAGGTAGTTCGGGGCTGGATCATATTGTAAGGCCTGGAGGGTTGAAAGATGGGGTAAACAACAAAAAATTGAATGAGGGTATTGAAGGGCTAGAGGAATGATCTGGGGAGAGCGCACGCACACCACCAAAGAGGACCCAAATTCTTGGCCACAATGACAATTTATTCCGATATAAAAAAAACATATGAATGGCCAAAAAGTTCCAGTTAAAAGACACTTAAAACAAGCATAAAATGCGTCTAAAAATTCTAGGCACGGATTAAAACAGTAAAACACGATAAAAATCCCAGGAACAGTTAAAAAGGATAAAAGAGACCTAAAAGTCCAAAGAACAGTTAAAACTGCTTTAAAAATGCAGCTCAAAGGGGGGAATCACTGATCCCAAACCAGGAGACGTCTCTCTTCCCCCGACGCTGTTCCGAGGATCCCTCCAGTCATACACACAAAGACCTGGGGGGCGGGCTCCGTTCCGCCTCTGGGGTTTGTGACCGGCACTCCTCCGCGTCACCTCCAGCTGGCTCTCCTGGACACGCTGGAATCTGTGGAAACAGGCAAGCGGCAGCACGAAAAGCAATTCCTGATGCAGGCTGCCACTAGCCCTCCCACCTATTTCCACCAGTCTGCTGAAGCCCGTTCGGCTACTTACACACAGGCAGGGTCCCTGCCCTGCCCTTGCGTGTCGATCGCTCTGCAGACTGATGGTCCCAGCGCCCAGCGCTCTCAGAGTGTGTGTCCCGATCACAGCGAGTCTTCCCGACGTCTGGCGGTCCCGGCGTCCCACTCGCGCCCCGCGTGCATGCGCCTGCTGTCGGTGTGCGACTGCCTTTGGCTTTCCTCCTCAGGACTTTTATAAGTCCCTCCTGATGAGGAGCAGGTGCGGTGGATCGGCGCGCTATGTTACAAGGGGGGTGTGTCCATAGAAAGCATGCAACAAACAGGTAGCACCACAAACATGCAAAAGAAAAACACCCTACAACATGCAATCCCCCCACATCATCACAATATTTCGGACAGCCCGGGTGTGACAGAATGCCAGGAGGACAGCGCATCTCCAGCTTCAGCGGAGGAACGCTGTATTACAGGGCTGGAGCTAGCAGGTGACGGTGCTGAGCCACCAGTAGCCCGTGTTGACTTACCTGCCCCAGAGCGGCAGGTTTTCAAGGTAAAGCGTCACCCTGAAACAAACACAGAATTGATTGACTGGTTTCTGGAAGTGGAGAAAAGGTGTCTTATTGTTGGTGACTCAAATTTATCCAGAATCCCTGAATATTCCATCCCAGATCTACAGATTGAGAGTTATCCAGGTGCTAATTTTCGCCACATGCAGGCTTTATTTGAGATAGCCCACGTTCCGTGGGATTTGGTGGTTCAGAATGTGGTCATTGCAGCCGGCATTAACGCCAAAGGTCAGAACATTAAAGAAACTGCAGTTAAACAGCTCCAGCGGGCTCTGAAGATGGCTAAACACAGATTTCCATCTGCTGTCATCTGGGTTCCCTTGGTTAATTTTTCTGGTAACTTATCTGCAATGGAGCAGAACAACATGAAACTACTAAATCAGCATATTAAAAAAGAAATATGAGACACATCCCCCTGCTGGAGGACTCGCATTTTGCAACAGAAAAAGATGCAATTCACTGGACCGAGGACACGGCCAGAGCAATGTTGGAACATTGGAGGTATTTTTTAAAGTGGAATACCCACTGTGTTGTCTTGCTTATCTTAAAGTAAGCCAAGTCAGTCGTTGGGTTTCTATGACTTTTTATTTAACAGTCTCTTTAACGTACTACACAGTGCATGGCTATCAACCGCTTCCTAGCTCTCCGCTCGGGGCACTCCCCACGTGACCATTCGCTATGCATTCCGGGTAACACATGCATGCTGGGTAATGGAGTTCAACATTACTACTTCAATACACAACATCTTCCTCCTTTTAAAGAAAAACCTTTTTCTCTTTAGACCAAGCCTAGATAGTAAACATCTAAACCGTATGTATAAACAGTTTCTTACAAAACATTTTCAATAGAAACATTCTTATGCACTTTTTTTTTTTTTTTTTTTTTTGAACTTTCAGCAAGTCTCAATAAGCCTCTTTGGTGGCTGAACATGTCTCTTAGGTCTCAGTGATCTTGTCACGTCCAGAAAGTTGGTTGAATCTGAAAGTTTCGATCTATTAGGTGATGCAGACCCTGCTGTCAGACTCTCTTTTGGGTGTTCTTGATCTTCTGTTGTTGTTAGGTTTAAAGATGCACCAGAGTCCGGCAGGCTTGTATCCGTTACTGCAGTATTTTCTACCATAGGCTGAAGCTGCAGATCCGCACGGTTTCTTCTCAGAGACAGTCCACTCTCCAACTGGACCTTATAAGACCGTGGAGCCACCTCCTCTTGCACGTGTCCTTGTTGTCTCCAGTTTCCTGTGGAAGCATCTCTAAGACGTACCTTGTCTCCTGGCTTTAGGAAAGGCAGATGTTTAGCCTTTCGATCATACAGCCGCTTTTGCTTCATCTTCATTTCTTCTTTTGCCTTCCTGACTTTGTGTGCAGCCTTAGGGGTCAACAAGTCTTCATGTACTGGTAGGTTGGAGCGAATGCGCCTTCCCATCAGCATCTGAGCTGGTGACAATCCATTTTGCAGAGGTGTACTCCGGTAGATCAGAAGACTTTTTTGAAAGTCATCTCTGTCGTGTGCTTTTTTCAGTAGAGTCTTCACTGTCTTTACTGAGCTTTCCGCTAAGCCATTGGACTTTGGATAGTTTGGACTTGATGTTACGTGTCTAAACCCCCAATCTTTAGCAAAGTCAGCAAACTCACTGCTGGAAAACTGCGGTCCATTGTCTGAAAACAGTTCACACGGAACACCGTGTCTGGCAAACACACACTTCAGGAAACTAATCACTGCTTTACTTGATGTTGACTGCAGCGCTCCGACTTCAGGATAGTTCGAAAAGTAGTCTGTTACCACCACGTAACTTTTACCATTACAGTCAAACAAATCAGTTCCAACCTTATAGTAAGGTCTATGTGGAACTGGGTGAGACATCAGTGGCTCCGCTTGTTGTTTCGGCCTGTAAGTGCGGCAAAGTTCACATGAAGCTGTCGTCTGGCTGATGTCTTGGTTGATTCTAGGCCAGTACATTACATCCCTTGCTCTGCGTTTACACTTGACCTCTCCGAGGTGACCTTCATGTATCTTTTGAAGCATCTGCTTGCGCAGTGAGGTTGGAATGACAAACTTGCTTCCTTTTAAAACTATGTCGTCCACCACTGTGAGCTCTGCTCTGCAGTTCCAGAAATCTTGTATTTTTCCAGGGCATTCTTTTTTGTTTTCAGGCCATCCTTTGAGTATTGTTCTTTTCAGTTCTTTCATGATTTCATCTGCATTTGTCTCTGTTCGTATCTGTTCTGTTCGGTCAGCAGTTACCGGCAGAGATGTCAGAATCATGTCCACATATGCTTGTATTTCTGCTCCTTTTCCGCTGTCTTCTTTTTCATCTTTGTCCACTGCTCTAGACAAAGTGTCTGCTGTGTACATGTACTTTCCTTTTGTGTACATCATGTGCACGTCATATTTCTGCAGCCTGATTAACATCCGCTGTATCCTTACTGGACAATCACTCAGTGCTTTAGACATGATTGACACCAATGGTTTATGGTCGGTTTCCACTTCAAACGTTTGGCCATAAACATATTGATGGAACCGCTCACATGCATACATGCTGGCTAACAGTTCTTTTTCTATTTGAGCGTACCTGGACTCTGCACCTGTCAACGCTCTGGATGCGTAGGCTACAGGTAGCCACTGCTCATCGTGTTGCTGCAGCAGCACTGCTCCCAAGCCATGCTGTGACGCATCCGCTGAAATTCTGGTCCTCTTCTCTGGATCATAGAACTTTAGCACCGGTTCTTGTGTCAAAACCTCTTTCAGTTTCCGAAAACTTTGCTCTTGTTCATGAGACCAAATCCATTCATTTTTCTGTTCAAGAAGACTCCTAAGGGGTGTTGTCAGGGTTGCCAGTTGTGGGACAAACTTGGCGAGATAGGTTACCATCCCTAAGAACCGCCTAACTTCATCTTTGTTGGTTGGTCTTTCCATATTGTTTATAGCTGAAGTCTTTTTTGGGTCTGGCTTCACTCCCTGTTCACTAACAACATCTCCCACAAAGGTAAGTGTCTTCACTCCAAACTCACATTTGTCTTTATTTAGTTTCAGATTTACTTCTCTTGTCTTGTCCAACACTTGTCTCAGTCTTTTGTCATGTTCCTCTCGAGTAGTTCCCCAGACAATGATGTCATCCATCATGGTCTCTACTCCTGGTATGTGTTCATATATCATGTGTATAGTCTTGTGATAGACTTCAGGCGCAGATCTAATTCCATATGGTAGGCGAAGAAACCTGTACCTGCCTTCGGGCGTGTTGAATGTACAGAGTTTTGAGGTCTCTTCGTCTAACCTCAGCTGCCAAAATCCTGACGAGGCATCTAATTTACTGAACCATTTAGCTCCAGCAAACTGTGCCATGATTTCTTCCCTGGTTGGTAACTTGAAATGTTCTCTTCTGATTGCTTTGTTTAAGTCTCTTGGGTCTAAGCATGTTCTGAGAGCTCCTGTTTTCTTTTGAATGACTACCAGTGAGCTGACCCATTCAGTTGGTTCATCTATCTTTTTGATGACCTCAAGTTTTTCCATGCGTGCTAGCTCGTCCTTCAGTTTTTCTCGCAGCGCAAATGGAACTTTCCTACATGGATGCACGACAGGAGGGACACTTTTATCCACGCATATTCTATGCTCTCCAGGTAAACATCCTAGTCCTTCAAAGCAATCTTTGTACTCTTTCATGAGCGAGTCATTATCATTTGTCACTTCTGGTGATGTCACGACAAACACTCTTTTGACTAGGTTCAGCTTTACAGACGTGCTTAGCCCTAAAATCGGTTGCACCTTCTTATCCACGACGAGTAGTTGTGCTCGTATCTTCTGGTTTTTATGTTTAAATGTTGCAATGCAGCCTCCTTTTACAGGAACGCGTTCGCCTGTGTAGCCAGTCACCTTCGTTTTTATTGGATTAATTTTGCTCTTCACTGTCAGTGTTTTGTAATCCTCTATCGATAACAGATTTATTTGTGCACCCGTGTCAATCTTGAATGGAATTATTGTTTCATTCACTTCAAGTGGCACTATCCATTCTTCTTTTTCTGCTGTGCCTACATGCACCATGTCCACAATGAACTCGTCTTCCTGTTCTTCCTCATCAACTGTGTGGACTTTTTGTCTTGTGGGAGCTTTACAACATTTAGCATAATGGTTGCTTTTCCCACAGTTGTTGCAAGATTTTCCATATGCAGGGCATGATCTTGGCTTGTGGCTGTTTCCACATTTGCCACATTTAAAACCTGCATGTTTCTCCTCTTGTTTAGGATATGTTTTACTTTTCTTTCTTTCTTTCTGTATTGCATGCACTGTTGTTTCATCTCTCCGAAGCTCTTTTGCTTGTGCTCTTGTGGTCTCTGCTGCTCGACACATAGAAACACACTTATCTAATGTAAGTCCAGTTTCTCTAAGCAGTCTTTCTCTTAGTCCATTATCGGCTGTACCGCAGACAATCCTGTCTCTCACCAGTGAGTCTCTCACAGTCCCGAATTCACATGTTTTGCTTAATGTGTGAAGCTCTGCTAAGTATTGATCAAAAGGTATTCCTTGCTTTTGATCATGGGTGAAAAACTTGTACCTTTCAAAGGTCACATTCTGAGTGGGTACAAAATACTCTTCAAATTTTGTCATTAGTTCTGCCAGAGTCAGGTTAGCTTCATCCAGCTGAAAGCTGTTAAATATATCCAAAGCATCTTCTCCAATAACATGCAATAGGATATTAGCCTTAAGTTTTTCATCACCGTTCCCTGCTCCACTTGCTGCCAAATAAATGTTAAATCTTTGCTTGAAACGTTTCCAGTTGTCAGCAAGATTGCCTGTCAATTGCATGGAAGTGGGCGGACTTAGCTTATCCATGGCGAGTCGGGGTATTTGGGCATCCACAGTCCTCTGCTGCTGTGCGTTATTCACCAAATCAGGAACAAAATCCTCTTCTGTTTGTTCAATTTCTCCCTCGGCTCCCGCTTCACTGTCACTGCTGCTCGTAGCCATCACTCGATGTAGCACACGCTGTCAGCCTGTTGCTCCTCGGCATGTTTTCACTCACAAGAATTTTTCTCTTTAATCTTGCTGCTCACTTCTGACACCATGTGTTGTCTTGCTTATCTTAAAGTAAGCCAAGTCAGTCGTTGGGTTTCTATGACTTTTTATTTAACAGTCTCTTTAACGTACTACACAGTGCATGGCTATCAACCGCTTCCTAGCTCTCCGCTCGGGGCACTCCCCACGTGACCATTCGCTATGCATTCCGGGTAACACATGCATGCTGGGTAATGGAGTTCAACATTACTACTTCAATACACAACACCCACTAAGTCCATTCAGGGTAGAGTGTGTAAGGGGACAGCCCTTTATGGCCCCACAATATCATGGTTTTGACTGAAAAGTGATGCCCTGACAGAACAACAAGGTGACCTCCTCAAAAACGGTTTTAACTTTTATTTCCATAGATAACTTTTTAAAAAAATACAGACCCAAAACACAAGACTGTATTAATCATGTTTCCTGTTCTTTGTGGGATTAACATTTGGTGGGACAAACCGAAACTTTTGTTAGCACAAGAAAGTGACAACATAAATATAATATTGCTCATAATGGATAGGTGCATAACCCACTGGTGGAGCATTTTCTCATGACCCAGGGTTTTTCTTTATGGTGAACAGTGTGAGAGATTTTGTTATCATTGTTACTGTTATTATGGCTATTGTTCTTATGGTTCTTATTACTGTTTTATGATGATTATTATTATTACTTTAACCCTACCCCTGGTCCTGTTTCTAACCCTAACCTTTAGTTTAATCTGAACCCTAATCCCAACCCTTAATCAGTTATTAGAAATTTAAATAATCTTAAACATAAAGCAATAACATGGTTGGTAGGAAAAGGTTTTGTTTCACCCGTCTTTTTGCCTGGTTAGCAGTATGCATGCAGGGGAGGGGCTTAGAACGCACAGGGCCCATGGCTCAGGACACGCAGGGCCCATGAGGCCGACGCGTGCTCCTTGGTAAGACAGTGTGAATAAAACAGCCACCTTTTGTCTCTCACTTCACTTTTACGCCTGTCCAGCCAAGTTGTAGCTGTTGTGGTGTGCATAGAGCCTGATGAAGGCAGAATTTGCCGAAACGCGTAGCGAGCACACTTTATTCTAATTTTGTATTGTTTATTTATTTATTTTTTTACATTTTTGTGAATAAAAACACTCATTTAAGTGGTTGTCCCGCTTTTTTCTTTTTTTCTTTTTTCAAAGTTTGCAAGTTTTTCTATTTTTGATTACATTCTTGCCTGGTGGAAAAACCGTAACACCTGCCATGCACTTCTACGACGGAGAGGAGGATGGAGGTGCTTGGACCACGGTGCGCTACGGGAGGAGACACTACAGAAATCCCCGTGCGCTCAGCTTTAATTACCGGGGCCGACCGGACCATAGGATGGACCGTGCATTTCCCGTCTCCGGCTGGAAGAGGGCGCCAAGGTTCCCAAATTTTGGCTGGAGTAGGGCTTCACCTTCAAATCCTAACTGGCCTGCGCCTCCTATGTACGACGGGTCCCGGCCTTATTTTCCACAGCCCCGCTCTTATGCAGCAGCGGTCCGGGGCTCACCTACCAGACGAGCGACAAGATTTGGACCCCCAGCAGATGTTAGGCAGGACCTCCGGCGACCTGCAGATGAAAGACTTGGACAGCTTATCCGCAAATTACATGCTGTAATTAAGATGGTGCATCACTTACAAAACGTGACCATCACGCCGGACAGACCAGAACCTCTGATGATCGCTCGCATAGTGGACTCATTAACCTCACTGATTAAACCCGCTGATCCCACGGATGATGTGTTAGACCTCATTGAGGGCAACGCAAAAAACTGGGGACAGAACACACTGCAGATCCTCCAGGATCACTACCAAAAGAGGCTGGAGAAACTTTTACAGGATCTCCCCGGTGATTTAACCCGAGATTGGAGGGAAGCCTTCATCGTGGCGACACGATGGGCTTGCAGAAATCTACCTCGGATCACGCAGGATGTTCTCGATCAGGCAGAGGCCCTGATCATCACCTGCAGATCAGACTCGGAGCGGCGAAGTCCAGCGGCTACGACACCACCCCCCGGCAGGGTCTGATAGCCGCCGGGGGCCGCGCACATCAGGAGGAAGAAAAAAGAGGACCCGTCAACCTGAGCGGGTCTCCATGAGCATTCAAGCTGAATGTTACGAGGCCACAAACCGATCAGTTGGAACTATGACGGACATGAGACCAGCTTGGCCTCCAGATGCAGTTCCAGCAGCCGCTGCCGAGAAGCAGCGTGGACCGCGAACGGCGACCCGCCGCAACCCCTTCGTGGCGCGTGAGGAATTTCTCCCTCAGATTGTGGGGATAACTTCACCCTCTGCTCCCAGACCGGCAGCACGGGCGCCACCTTCCCGAATTTCAGCACTGGACAGCTCCCAGGAGGAGGAAAGCTCCGATAGAGAGGAGAACCGCGGCGGGGAGGTTCTTCACGAGGAGGAGGAGGAGGAGTTCGATAATGAATACGACAGCGAGGAAGATGGGGATGAGGCGGACACGGACGCTGACCCCCCAGCTTCAGGTAGTTCGGGGCTGGATCATATTGTAAGGCCTGGAGGGTTGAAAGATGGGGTAAACAACAAAAAATTGAATGAGGGTATTGAAGGGCTAGAGGAATGATCTGGGGAGAGCGCACGCACACCACCAAAGAGGACCCAAATTCTTGGCCACAATGACAATTTATTCCGATGGAAAAAAACATATGAATGGCAGAAAAGTTCCAGTTAAAAGACACTTAAAACAAGCATAAAATGCGTCTAAAAATTCTAGGCACGGATTAAAACAGTAAAACACGATAAAAATCCCAGGAACAGTTGAAAAAGGATAAAAGAGACCTAAAAGTCCAAAGAACAGTTAAAACTGGTTTAAAATGCAGCTCAAAGGGGGGAATCACTGATCCCAAACCAGGAGACGTCTCTCTTCCCCCGACGCTGTTCCGAGGATCCCTCCAGTCATACACACAAAGACCTGGGGGGCGGGCTCCGTTCCGCCTCTGGGGTTTGTGACCGGCACTCCTCCGCGTCACCTCCAGCTGGCTCTCCTGGACACGCTGGAATCTGTGGAAACAGGCAAGCGGCAGCACGAAAAGCAATTCCTGATGCAGGCTGCCACTAGCCCTCCCACCTATTTCCACCAGTCTGCTGAAGCCCGTTCGGCTACTTACACACAGGCAGGGTCCCTGCCCTGCCCTTGCGTGTCGATCGCTCTGCAGACTGATGGTCCCAGCGCCCAGCGCTCTCAGAGTGTGTGTCCCGATCACAGCGAGTCTTCCCGACGTCTGGCGGTCCCGACGTCTGGCGGTCCCGGCGTCCCACTCGCGCCCCGCGTGCATGCGCCTGCTGTCGGTGTGCGACTGCCTTTGGCTTTCCTCCTCAGGACTTTTATAAGTCCCTCCTGATGAGGAGCAGGTGCGGTGGATCGGCGCGCTATGTTACAAGGGGGTGTGTCCATAGAAAGCATGCAACAAACAGGTAGCACCACAAACATGCAAAAGAAAAACACCCTACAACATGCAATCCCCCCACATCATCACAATATTTCGGACAGCCCGGGTGTGACAGAATGCCAGGAGGACAGCGCATCTCCAGCTTCAGCGGAGGAACGCTGTATTACAGGGCTGGAGCTAGCAGGTGACGGTGCTGAGCCACCAGTAGCCCGTGTTGACTTACCTGCCCCAGAGCGGCAGGTTTTCAAGGCAAAGCGTCACCCTGAAACAAACAGAGAATTGATTGACTGGTTTCTGGAAGTGGAGAAAAGGTGTCTTATTGTTGGTGACTCAAATTTATCCAGAATCCCTGAATATTCCATCCCAGATCTACAGATTGAGAGGTGTCCAGGTGCTAATTTTCGCCACATGCAGGCTTTATTTGAGATAGCCCACGTTCCGTGGGATTTGGTGGTTCAGAATGTGGTCATTGCAGCCGGCATTAACGCCAAAGGTCAGAACATTAAAGAAACTGCAGTTAAACAGCTCCAGCGGGCTCTGAAGATGGCTAAACACAGATTTCCATCTGCTGTCATCTGGGTTCCCTTGGTTAATTTTTCTGGTAACTTATCTGCAATGGAGCAGAACAACATGAAACTACTAAATCAGCATATTAAAAAAAAAATATGAGACACATCCCCCTGCTGGAGGACTCGCATTTTGCAACAGAAAAAGATGCAATTCACTGGACCGAGGACACGGCCAGAGCAATGTTGGAACATTGGAGGTATTTTTTAAAGTGGAATACCCACTAAGTCCATTCAGGGTAGAGTGTGTAAGGGGACAGCCCTTTATGGCCCCACAATATCATGGTTTTGACTGAAAAGTGATGCCCTGACAGAACAACAAGGTGACCTCCTCAAAAACGGTTTAACTTTTATTTCCATAGATAACTTTTTAAAAAAATACAGACCCAAAACACAAGACTGTATTAATCATGTTTCCTGTTCTTTGTGGGATTAACATTTGGTGGGACAAACCGAAACTTTTGTTAGCACAAGAAAGTGACAACATAAATATAATATTGCTCATAATGGATAGGTGCATAACCCAC
Source organism: Oryzias latipes (assembly GCF_053564925.1). Taxonomy (NCBI): domain Eukaryota; kingdom Metazoa; phylum Chordata; class Actinopteri; order Beloniformes; family Adrianichthyidae; genus Oryzias; species Oryzias latipes. Next base: position 1,162,992 of record NC_136238.1, read on the forward strand.
TGGTGGAGCATTTTCTCATGACCCAGGGTTTTTCTTTATGGTGAACAGTGTGAGAGATTTTGTTATCATTGTTACTGTTATTATGGCTATTGTTCTTATGGTTCTTATTACTGTTTTATGATGATTATTATTATTACTTTAACCCTACCCCTGGTCCTGTTTCTAACCCTAACCTTTAGTTTAATCTGAACCCTAATCCCAACCCTTAATCAGTTATTAGAAATTTAAATAATCTTAAACATAAAGCAATAACATGGTTGGAAGGAAAAGGTTTTGTTTCACGTGTCTTTTTGCCTGGTTAGCAGTATGCATGCAGGGGAGGGGCTTAGAACGCACAGGGCCCATGGCTCAGGACACGCAGGGCCCATGAGGCCGACGCGTGCTCCTTGGTAAGACAGTGTGAATAAAACAGCCACCTTTAGTCTCTCACTTCACTTTTACGCCTGTCCAGCCAAGTTGTAGCTGTTGTGGTGTGCATAGAGCCTGATGAAGGCAGAATTTGCCGAAACGCGTAGCGAGCACACTTTATTCTAATTTTGTATTGTTTATTTATTTATTTTTTTACATTTTTGTGAATAAAAACACTCATTTAAGTGGTTGTCCCGCTTTTTTCTTTTTTTCTTTTTTCAAAGTTTGCAAGTTTTTCTATTTTTGATTACATTCTTGCCTGGTGGAAAAACCGTAACACCTGCCATGCACTTCTACGACGGAGAGGAGGATGGAGGTGCTTGGACCACGGTGCGCTACGGGAGGAGACACTACAGAAATCCCCGTGCGCTCAGCTTTAATTACCGGGGCCGACCGGACCATAGGATGGACCGTGCATTTCCCGTCTCCGGCTGGAAGAGGGCGCCAAGGTTCCCAAATTTTGGCTGGAGTAGGGCTTCACCTTCAAATCCTAACTGGCCTGCGCCTCCTATGTACGACGGGTCCCGGCCTTATTTTCCACAGCCCCGCTCTTATGCAGCAGCGGTCCGGGGCTCACCTACCAGACGAGCGACAAGATTTGGACCCCCAGCAGATGTTAGGCAGGACCTCCGGCGACCTGCAGATGAAAGACTTGGACAGCTTATCCGCAAATTACATGCTGTAATTAAGGTGGTGCATCACTTACAAAACGTGACCATCACGCCGGACAGACCAGAACCTCTGATGATCGCTCGCATAGTGGACTCATTAACCTCACTGATTAAACCCGCTGATCCCACGGATGATGTGTTAGACCTCATTGAGGGCAACGCAAAAAACTGGGGACAGAACACACTGCAGATCCTCCAGGATCACTACCAAAAGAGGCTGGAGAAACTTTTACAGGATCTCCCCGGTGATTTAACCCGAGATTGGAGGGAAGCCTTCATCGTGGCGACACGATGGGCTTGCAGAAATCTACCTCGGATCACGCAGGATGTTCTCGATCAGGCAGAGGCCCTGATCATCACCTGCAGATCAGACTCGGAGCGGCGAAGTCCAGCGGCTACGACACCACCCCCCGGCAGGGTCTGATAGCCGCCGGGGGCCGCGCACATCAGGAGGAAGAAAAAAGAGGACCCGTCAACCTGAGCGGGTCTCCATGAGCATTCAAGCTGAATGTTACGAGGCCACAAACCGATCAGTTGGAACTATGACGGACATGAGACCAGCTTGGCCTCCAGATGCAGTTCCAGCAGCCGCTCCCGAGAAGCAGCGTGGACCGCGAACGGCGACCCGCCGCAACCCCTTCGTGGCGCGTGAGGAATTTCTCCCTCAGATTGTGGGGATAACTTCACCCTCTGCTCCCAGACCGGCAGCACGGGCGCCACCTTCCCGAATTTCAGCACTGGACAGCTCCCAGGAGGAGGAAAGCTCCGATAGAGAGGAGAACCGCGGCGGGGAGGTTCTTCACGAGGAGGAGGAGGAGTTCGATAATGAATACGACAGCGAGGAAGATGGGGATGAGGCGGACACGGACGCTGACCCCCCAGCTTCAGGTAGTTCGGGGCTGGATCATATTGTAAGGCCTGGAGGGTTGAAAGATGGGGTAAACAACAAAAAATTGAATGAGGGTATTGAAGGGCTAGAGGAATGATCTGGGGAGAGCGCACGCACACCACCAAAGAGGACCCAAATTCTTGGCCACAATGACAATTTATTCCGATGGAAAAAAACATATGAATGGCCAAAAAGTTCCAGTTAAAAGACACTTAAAACAAGCATAAAATGCGTCTAAAAATTCTAGGCACGGATTAAAACAGTAAAACACGATAAAAATCCCAGGAACAGTTAAAAAGGATAAAAGAGACCTAAAAGTCCAAAGAACAGTTAAAACTGGTTTAAAAATGCAGCTCAAAGGGGGGAATCACTGATCCCAAACCAGGAGACGTCTCTCTTCCCCCGACGCTGTTCCGAGGATCCCTCCAGTCATACACACAAAGACCTGGGGGGCGGGCTCCGTTCCGCCTCTGGGGTTTGTGACCGGCACTCCTCCGCGTCACCTCCAGCTGGCTCTCCTGGACACGCTGGAATCTGTGGAAACAGGCAAGCGGCAGCACGAAAAGCAATTCCTGATGCAGGCTGCCACTAGCCCTCCCACCTATTTCCACCAGTCTGCTGAAGCCCGTTCGGCTACTTACACACAGGCAGGGTCCCTGCCCTGTCCTTGCGTTTCGATCGCTCTGCAGACTGATGGTCCCAGCGCCCAGCGCTCTCAGAGTGTGTGTCCCGATCACAGCGAGTCTTCCCGACGTCTGGCGGTCCCGGCGTCCCACTCGCGCCCCGCGTGCATGCGCCTGCTGTCGGTGTGCGACTGCCTTTGGCTTTCCTCCTCAGGACTTTTATAAGTCCCTCCTGATGAGGAGCAGGTGCGGTGGATCGGCGCGCTATGTTACAAGGGGGGTGTGTCCATAGAAAGCATGCAACAAACAGGTAGCACCACAAACATGCAAAAGAAAAACACCCTACAACATGCAATCCCCCCACATCATCACAATATTTCGGACAGCCCGGGTGTGACAGAATGCCAGGAGGACAGCGCATCTCCAGCTTCAGCGGAGGAACGCTGTATTACAGGGCTGGAGCTAGCAGGTGACGGTGCTGAGCCACCAGTAGCCCGTGTTGACTTACCTGCCCCAGAGCGGCAGGTTTTCAAGGTAAAGCGTCACCCTGAAACAAACAGAGAATTGATTGACTGGTTTCTGGAAGTGGAGAAAAGGTGTCTTATTGTTGGTGACTCAAATTTATCCAGAATCCCTGAATATTCCATCCCAGATCTACAGATTGAGAGTTATCCAGGTGCTAATTTTCGCCACATGCAGGCTTTATTTGAGATAGCCCACGTTCCGTGGGATTTGGTGGTTCAGAATGTGGTCATTGCAGCCGGCATTAACGCCAAAGGTCAGAACATTAAAGAAACTGCAGTTAAACAGCTCCAGCGGGCTCTGAAGATGGCTAAACACAGATTTCCATCTGCTGTCATCTGGGTTCCCTTGGTTAATTTTTCTGGTAACTTATCTGCAATGGAGCAGAACAACATGAAACTACTAAATCAGCATATTAAAAAAAAATATGAGACACATCCCCCTGCTGGAGGACTCGCATTTTGCAACAGAAAAAGATGCAATTCACTGGACCGAGGACACGGCCAGAGCAATGTTGGAACATTGGAGGTATTTTTTAAAGTGGAATACCCACTAAGTCCATTCAGGGTAGAGTGTGTAAGGGGACAGCCCTTTATGGCCCCACAATATCATGGTTTTGACTGAAAAGTGATGCCCTGACAGAACAACAAGGTGACCTCCTCAAAAACGGCTTAACTTTTATTTCCATAGATAACTTTTAAAAAAAATACAGACCCAAAACACAAGACTGTATTAATCATGTTTCCTGTTCTTTGCGGGATTAACATTTGGTGGGACAAACCGAAACTTTTGTTAGCACAAGAAAGTGACAACATAAATATAATATTGCTCATAATGGATAGGTGCATAACCCACTGGTGGAGCATTTTCTCATGACCCAGGGTTTTTCTTTATGGTGAACAGTGTGAGAGATTTTGTTATCATTGTTACTGTTATTATGGCTATTGTTCTTATGGTTCTTATTACTGTTTTATGATGATTATTATTATTACTTTAACCCTACCCCTGGTCCTGTTTCTAACCCTAACCTTTAGTTTAATCTGAACCCTAATCCCAACCCTTAATCAGTTATTAGAAATTTAAATAATCTTAAACATAAAGCAATAACATGGTTGGAAGGAAAAGGTTTTGTTTCACGTGTCTTTTTGCCTGGTTAGCAGTATGCATGCAGGGGAGGGGCTTAGAACGCACAGGGCCCATGGCTCAGGACACGCAGGGCCCATGAGGCCGACGCGTGCTCCTTGGTAAGACAGTGTGAATAAAACAGCCACCTTTTGTCTCTCACTTCACTTTTACGCCTGTCCAGCCAAGTTGTAGCTGTTGTGGTGTGCATAGAGCCTGATGAAGGCAGAATTTGCCGAAACGCGTAGCGAGCACACTTTATTCTAATTTTGTATTGTTTATTTATTTATTTTTTTACATTTTTGTGAATAAAAACACTCATTTAAGTGGTTGTCCCGCTTTTTTCTTTTTTCAAAGTTTGCAAGTTTTTCTATTTTTGATTACATTCTTGCCTGGTGGAAAAACCGTAACACCTGCCATGCACTTCTACGACGGAGAGGAGGATGGAGGTGCTTGGACCACGGTGCGCTACGGGAGGAGACACTACAGAAATCCCCGTGCGCTCAGCTTTAATTACCGGGGCCGACCGGACCATAGGATGGACCGTGCATTTCCCGTCTCCGGCTGGAAGAGGGCGCCAAGGTTCCCAAATTTTGGCTGGAGTAGGGCTTCACCTTCAAATCCTAACTGGCCTGCGCCTCCTATGTACGACGGGTCCCGGCCTTATTTTCCACAGCCCCGCTCTTATGCAGCAGCGGTCCGGGGCTCACCTACCAGACGAGCGACAAGATTTGGACCCCCAGCAGATGTTAGGCAGGACCTCCGGCGACCTGCAGATGAAAGACTTGGACAGCTTATCCGCAAATTACATGCTGTAATTAAGATGGTGCATCACTTACAAAACGTGACCATCACGCCGGACAGACCAGAACCTCTGATGATCGCTCGCATAGTGGACTCATTAACCTCACTGATTAAACCCGCTGATCCCACGGATGATGTGTTAGACCTCATTGAGGGCAACGCAAAAAACTGGGGACAGAACACACTGCAGATCCTCCAGGATCACTACCAAAAGAGGCTGGAGAAACTTTTACAGGATCTCCCCGGTGATTTAACCCGAGATTGGAGGGAAGCCTTCATCGTGGCGACACGATGGGCTTGCAGAAATCTACCTCGGATCACGCAGGATGTTCTCGATCAGGCAGAGGCCCTGATCATCACCTGCAGATCAGACTCGGAGCGGCGAAGTCCAGCGGCTACGACACCACCCCCCGGCAGGGTCTGATAGCCGCCGGGGGCCGCGCACATCAGGAGGAAGAAAAAAGAGGACCCGTCAACCTGAGCGGGTCTCCATGAGCATTCAAGCTGAATGTTACGAGGCCACAAACCGATCAGTTGGAACTATGACGGACATGAGACCAGCTTGGCCTCCAGATGCAGTTCCAGCAGCCGCTGCCGAGAAGCAGCGTGGACCGCGAACGGCGACCCGCCGCAACCCCTTCGTGGCGCGTGAGGAATTTCTCCCTCAGATTGTGGGGATAACTTCACCCTCTGCTCCCAGACCGGCAGCACGGGCGCCACCTTCCCGAATTTCAGCACTGGACAGCTCCCAGGAGGAGGAAAGCTCCGATAGAGAGGAGAACCGCGGCGGGGAGGTTCTTCACGAGGAGGAGGAGGAGTTCGATAATGAATACGACAGCGAAGAAGATGGGGATGAGGCAGACACGGACGCTGACCCCCCAGCTTCAGGTAGTTCGGGGCTGGATCATATTGTAAGGCCTGGAGGGTTGAAAGATGGGGTAAACAACAAAAAATTGAATGAGGGTATTGAAGGGCTAGAGGAATGATCTGGGGAGAGCGCACGCACACCACCAAAGAGGACCCAATTTCTTGGCCACAATGACAAGTTATTCTGATGGAAAAAACATATGAATGGCCAAAAAGTTCCAGTTAAAAGACACTTAAAACAAGCATAAAATGCGTCTAAAAATTCTAGGCACGGATTAAAACAGTAAAACACGATAAAAATCCCAGGAACAGTTAAAAAGGATAAAAGAGACCTAAAAGTCCAAAGAACAGTTAAAACTGGTTTAAAAATGCAGCTCAAAGGGGGGAATCACTGATCCCAAACCAGGAGACGTCTCTCTTCCCCCGACGCTGTTCCGAGGATCCCTCCAGTCATACACACAAAGACCTGGGGGGCGGGCTCCGTTCCGCCTCTGGGGTTTGTGACCGGCACTCCTCCGCGTCACCTCCAGCTGGCTCTCCTGGACACGCTGGAATCTGTGGAAACAGGCAAGCGGCAGCACGAAAAGCAATTCCTGATGCAGGCTGCCACTAGCCCTCCCACCTATTTCCACCAGTCTGCTGAAGCCCGTTCGGCTACTTACACACAGGCAGGGTCCCTGCCCTGCCCTTGCGTGTCGATCGCTCTGCAGACTGATGGTCCCAGCGCCCAGCGCTCTCAGAGTGTGTGTCCCGATCACAGCGAGTCTTCCCGACGTCTGGCGGTCCCGGCGTCCCACTCGCGCCCCGCGTGCATGCGCCTGCTGTCGGTGTGCGACTGCCTTTGGCTTTCCTCCTCAGGACTTTTATAAGTCCCTCCTGATGAGGAGCAGGTGCGGTGGATCGGCGCGCTATGTTACAAGGGGGGTGTGTCCATAGAAAGCATGCAACAAACAGGTAGCACCACAAACATGCAAAAGAAAAACACCCTACAACATGCAATCCCCCCACATCATCACAATATTTCGGACAGCCCGGGTGTGACAGAATGCCAGGAGGACAGCGCATCTCCAGCTTCAGCGGAGGAACGCTGTATTACAGGGCTGGAGCTAGCAGGTGACGGTGCTGAGCCACCAGTAGCCCGTGTTGACTTACCTGCCCCAGAGCGGCAGGTTTTCAAGGTAAAGCGTCACCCTGAAACAAACAGAGAATTGATTGACTGGTTTCTGGAAGTGGAGAAAAGGTGTCTTATTGTTGGTGACTCAAATTTATCCAGAATCCCTGAATATTCCATCCCAGATCTACAGATTGAGAGTTATCCAGGTGCTAATTTTCGCCACATGCAGGCTTTATTTGAGATAGCCCACGTTCCGTGGGATTTGGTGGTTCAGAATGTGGTCATTGCAGCCGGCATTAACGCCAAAGGTCAGAACATTAAAGAAACTGCAGTTAAACAGCTCCAGCGGGCTCTGAAGATGGCTAAACACAGATTTCCATCTGCTGTCATCTGGGTTCCCTTGGTTAATTTTTCTGGTAACTTATCTGCAATGGAGCAGAACAACATGAAACTACTAAATCAGCATATTAAAAAAAAATATGAGACACATCCCCCTGCTGGAGGACTCGCATTTTGCAACAGAAAAAGATGCAATTCACCGAGGACACGGCCAGAGCAATGTTGGAACATTGGAGGTATTTTTTAAAGTGGAATACCCACTAAGTCCATTCAGGGTAGAGTGTGTAAGGGGACAGCCCTTTATGGCCCCACAATATCATGGTTTTGACTGAAAAGTGATGCCCTGACAGAACAACAAGGTGACCTCCTCAAAAACGGTTTAACTTTTATTTCCATAGATAACTTTTTAAAAAAAATACAGACCCAAAACACAAGACTGTATTAATCATGTTTCCTGTTCTTTGTGGGATTAACATTTGGTGGGACAAACCGAAACTTTTGTTAGCACAAGAAAGTGACAACATAAATATAATATTGCTCATAATGGATAGGTGCATACCCCACTGGTGGAGCATTTTCTCATGACCCAGGGTTTTTCTTTATGGTGAACAGTGTGAGAGATTTTGTTATCATTGTTACTGTTATTATGGCTATTGTTCTTATGGTTCTTATTACTGTTTTATGATGATTATTATTATTACTTTAACCCTACCCCTGGTCCTGTTTCTAACCCTAACCTTTAGTTTAATCTGAACCCTAATCCCAACCCTTAATCAGTTATTAGAAATTTAAATAATCTTAAACATAAAGCAATAACATGGTTGGAAGGAAAAGGTTTTGTTTCACCTGTCTTTTTGCCTGGTTAGCAGTATGCATGCAGGGGAGGGGCTTAGAACGCACAGGGCCCATGGCTCAGGACACGCAGGGCCCATGAGGCCGACGCGTGCTCCTTGGTAAGACAGTGTGAATAAAACAGCCACCTTTTGTCTCTCACTTCACTTTTACGCCTGTCCAGCCAAGTTGTAGCTGTTGTGGTGTGCATAGAGCCTGATGAAGGCAGAATTTGCCGAAACGCGTAGCGAGCACACTTTATTCTAATTTTGTATTGTTTATTTATTTATTTTTTTACATTTTTGTGAATAAAAACACTCATTTAAGTGGTTGTCCCGCTTTTTTCTTTTTTCAAAGTTTGCAAGTTTTTCTATTTTTGATTACATTCTTGCCTGGTGGAAAAACCGTAACACCTGCCATGCACTTCTACGACGGAGAGGAGGATGGAGGTGCTTGGACCACGGTGCGCTACGGGAGGAGACACTACAGAAATCCCCGTGCGCTCAGCTTTAATTACCGGGGCCGACCGGACCATAGGATGGACCGTGCATTTCCCGTCTCCGGCTGGAAGAGGGCGCCAAGGTTCCCAAATTTTGGCTGGAGTAGGGCTTCACCTTCAAATCCTAACTGGCCTGCGCCTCCTATGTACGACGGGTCCCGGCCTTATTTTCCACAGCCCCGCTCTTATGCAGCAGCGGTCCGGGGCTCACCTACCAGACGAGCGACAAGATTTGGACCCCCAGCAGATGTTAGGCAGGACCTCCGGCGACCTGCAGATGAAAGACTTGGACAGCTTATCCGCAAATTACATGCTGTAATTAAGATGGTGCATCACTTACAAAACGTGACCATCACGCCGGACAGACCAGAACCTCTGATGATTGCTCGCATAGTGGACTCATTAACCTCACTGATTAAACCCGCTGATCCCACGGATGATGTGTTAGACCTCATTGAGGGCAACGCAAAAAACTGGGGACAGAACACACTGCAGATCCTCCAGGATCACTACCAAAAGAGGCTGGAGAAACTTTTACAGGATCTCCCCGGTGATTTAACCCGAGATTGGAGGGAAGCCTTCATCGTGGCGACACGATGGGCTTGCAGAAATCTACCTCGGATCACGCAGGATGTTCTCGATCAGGCAGAGGCCCTGATCATCACCTGCAGATCAGACTCGGAGCGGCGAAGTCCAGCGGCTACGACACCACCCCCCGGCAGGGTCTGATAGCCGCCGGGGGCCGCGCACATCAGGAGGAAGAAAAAAGAGGACCCGTCAACCTGAGCGGGTCTCCATGAGCATTCAAGCTGAATGTTACGAGGCCACAAACCGATCAGTTGGAACTATGACGGACATGACACCAGCTTGGCCTCCAGATGCAGTTCCAGCAGCCGCTGCCGAGAAGCAGCGTGGACCGCGAACGGCGACCCGCCGCAACCCCTTCGTGGCGCGTGAGGAATTTCTCCCTCAGATTGTGGGGATAACTTCACCCTCTGCTCCCAGACCGGCAGCACGGGCGCCACCTTCCCGAATTTCAGCACTGGACAGCTCCCAGGAGGAGGAAAGCTCCGATAGAGAGGAGAACCGCGGCGGGGAGGTTCTTCACGAGGAGGAGGAGGAGGAGGAGTTCGATAATGAATACGACAGCGAGGAAGATGGGGATGAGGCGGACACGGACGCTGACCCCCCAGCTTCAGGTAGTTCGGGGCTGGATCATATTGTAAGGCCTGGAGGGTTGAAAGATGGGGTAAACAACAAAAAATTGAATGAGGGTATTGAAGGGCTAGAGGAATGATCTGGGGAGAGCGCACGCACACCACCAAAGAGGACCCAAATTCTTGGCCACAATGACAATTTATTCCGATGGAAAAAACATATGAATGGCCAAAAAGTTCCAGTTAAAAGACACTTAAAACAAGCATAAAATGCGTCTAAAAATTCTAGGCACGGATTAAAACAAGATAAAAATCCCAGGAACAGTTAAAAAGGATAAAAGAGACCTAAAAGTCCAAAGAACAGTTAAAACTGCTTTAAAAATGCAGCTCAAAGGGGGGAATCACTGATCCCAAACCAGGAGACGTCTCTCTTCCCCCGACGCTGTTCCGAGGATCCCTCCAGTCATACACACAAAGACCTGGGGGGCGGGCTCCGTTCCGCCTCTGGGGTTTGTGACCGGCACTCCTCCGCGTCACCTCCAGCTGGCTCTCCTGGACACGCTGGAATCTGTGGAAACAGGCAAGCGGCAGCACGAAAAGCAATTCCTGATGCAGGCTGCCACTAGCCCTCCCACCTATTTCCACCAGTCTGCTGAAGCCCGTTCGGCTACTTACACACAGGCAGGGTCCCTGCCCTGCCCTTGCGTGTCGATCGCTCTGCAGACTGATGGTCCCAGCGCCCAGCGCTCTCAGAGTGTGTGTCCCGATCACAGCGAGTCTTCCCGACGTCTGGCGGTCCCGGCGTCCCACTCGCGCCCCGCGTGCATGCGCCTGCTGTCGGTGTGCGACTGCCTTTGGCTTTCCTCCTCAGGACTTTTATAAGTCCCTCCTGATGAGGAGCAGGTGCGGTGGATCGGCGCGCTATGTCACAAGGGGGGTGTGTCCATAGAAAGCATGCAACAAACAGGTAGCACCACAAACATGCAAAAGAAAAACACCCTACAACATGCAATCCCCCCACATCATCACAATATTTCGGACAGCCCGGGTGTGACAGAATGCCAGGAGGACAGCGCATCTCCAGCTTCAGCGGAGGAACGCTGTATTACAGGGCTGGAGCTAGCAGGTGACGGTGCTGAGCCACCAGTAGCCCGTGTTGACTTACCTGCCCCAGAGCGGCAGGTTTTCAAGGTAAAGCGTCACCCTGAAACAAACAGAGAATTGATTGACTGGTTTCTGGAAGTGGAGAAAAGGTGTCTTATTGTTGGTGACTCAAATTTATCCAGAATCCCTGAATATTCCATCCCAGATCTACAGATTGAGAGTTATCCAGGTGCTAATTTTCGCCACATGCAGGCTTTATTTGAGATAGCCCACGTTCCGTGGGATTTGGTGGTTCAGAATGTGGTCATTGCAGCCGGCATTAACGCCAAAGGTCAGAACATTAAAGAAACTGCAGTTAAACAGCTCCAGCGGGCTCTGAAGATGGCTAAACACAGATTTCCATCTGCTGTCATCTGGGTTCCCTTGGTTAATTTTTCTGGTAACTTATCTGCAATGGAGCAGAACAACATGAAACTACTAAATCAGCATATTAAAAAAAAATATGAGACACATCCCCCTGCTGGAGGACTCGCATTTTGCAACAGAAAAAGATGCAATTCACTGGACCGAGGACACGGCCAGAGCAATGTTGGAACATTGGAGGTATTTTTTAAAGTGGAATACCCACTAAGTCCATTCAGGGTAGAGTGTGTAAGGGGACAGCCCTTTATGGCCCCACAATATCATGGTTTTGACTGAAAAGTGATGCCCTGACAGAACAACAAGGTGACCTCCTCAAAAACGGTTTAACTTTTATTTCCATAGATAACTTTTTAAAAAAATACAGACCCAAAACACAAGACTGTATTGATCATGTTTCCTGTTCTTTGTGGGATTAACATTTGGTGGGACAAACCGAAACTTTTGTTAGCACAAGAAAGTGACAACATAAATATAATATTGCTCATAATGGATAGGTGCATAACCCACTGGTGGAGCATTTTCTCATGACCCAGGGTTTTTCTTTATGGTGAACAGTGTGAGAGATTTTGTTATCATTGTTACTGTTATTATGGCTATTGTTCTTATGGTTCTTATTACTGTTTTATGATGATTATTATTATTACTTTAACCCTACCCCTGGTCCTGTTTCTAACCCTAACCTTTAGTTTAATCTGAACCCTAATCCCAACCCTTAATCAGTTATTAGAAATTTAAATAATCTTAAACATAAAGCAATAACATGGTTGGAAGGAAAAGGTTTTGTTTCACGTGTCTTTTTGCCTGGTTAGCAGTATGCATGCAGGGGAGGGGCTTAGAACGCACAGGGCCCATGGCTCAGGACACGCAGGGCCCATGAGGCCGACGCGTGCTCCTTGGTAAGACAGTGTGAATAAAACAGCCACCTTTTGTCTCTCACTTCACTTTTACGCCTGTCCAGCCAAGTTGTAGCTGTTGTGGTGTGCATAGAGCCTGATGAAGGCAGAATTTGCCGAAACGCGTAGCGAGCACACTTTATTCTAATTTTGTATTGTTTATTTATTTATTTTTTTACATTTTTGTGAATAAAAACACTCATTTAAGTGGTTGTCCCGCTTTTTTTCTTTTTTCAAAGTTTGCAAGTTTTTCTATTTTTGATTACATTCTTGCCTGGTGGAAAAACCGTAACACCTGCCATGCACTTCTACGACGGAGAGGAGGATGGAGGTGCTTGGACCACGGCGCGCTACGGGAGGAGACACTACAGAAATCCCCGTGCGCTCAGCTATAACCCTTCCGCTCGCTTAGGTTGGCATGTGCTTTGGGGTCTGCATGACCCCGCTCCAAAAAAAATATAACTCCCTCCGCTGTTTTACAGGGCAGAAGTGACCCCACGAGACAATACTTTATTTTTTTTTTCTCTCTCCATCCTCTCTTCATTTTCCTTACACCCCAAGACCACCAAAGGGTGGACAGGGAAGGAGGGGGGGTATAATTTTTTTTTTAAAAATTTATTTTCATACCCCTCGCGCTGTGCTTTCGCTTGCATTCGACCCCGTATTATTAAAAAAAAAAACCATTCACTCCGCTGTTTTACGGAGCTCAAATGACCCCAAGAGACAATACTTTTTTTTTCTCCAGAAAAAAGCGTTCACTCCGCTGTTTTACGGAGTGCAAATGACCCCACGAGACAATGCTTTTTTTTTCATACACTCTTCATTTTCCCTACAGCGCACGACCACCAGGGGGAGGGGTCCCAGCGCCCAGCGCTCTCAGAGTGTGTGTCCCGATCACAGCGAGTCTTCCCGACGTCTGGCGGTCCCGACGTCTGGCGGTCCCGGCGGTGGGGGGGGCATCAATCTATTTATTTATTTTCATACCTCTCGCGCTGTGCTTTGGCGTGCATTTGACCCCATAGACAACCTTCATTGTCCTTACATCCCCTCACACCACCAGGGGCCAAGTTGTAGCTGTTGTGGTGTGCATAGAGCCTGATGAAGGCAGAATTTGCCGAAACGCGTAGCGAGCACACTTTATTCTAATTTTGTATTGTTTATTTATTTATTTTTTTACATTTTTGTGAATAAAAACACTCATTTAAGCTTTTTTTTCTTTTTTCAAAGTTTGCAAGTTTTTCTATTTTTGATTACATTCTTGCCTGGTGGAAAAACCGTAACACCTGCCAGGCACGACCACCAGGGGGAGGGGACTTTTTTTTTTCTCCAGAAAAAAGCGTTCACTCCGCTGTTTTACGGAGTGCAAATGACCCCACGAGGGGGGGGGGGGGGCATCAATCTATTTATTTATTTTCATACCTCTCGCGCTGTGCTTTGGCGTGCATTTGACCCCATATTTTTTTCATCTCTTCATTGTCCTTACACCCCACGACCACCAGGGGGTGGAGGGGGAGGAGGGGATGAGGGGGGGCATCAATCTATTTATTTATTTTCATACCCCTCGCGCTGTCTTTTGGGTGCATTTGACCCCGTATTTTTTAAAAAAAAAAAAACATTCACTCCGCTGGTTTACGGAACATAAAGGACCCCATCCTCTCTTCATTGTACTTACACCCCACGACCACCAGGGGGTGGAGGGGATGAGGGGGGGCATCAATCTATTTATTTATTTTCATACCCCTCGCGCTGTCTTTTGGGTGCATTTGAACCCGTATTTTTTTTAAAAAAAAAACTTTCACTCCACTGTTTTACAGAGTATAAATGACCCCACGAGACATTACTTGGTGGCCGGCATTTGGCAATTCCCTCGCGCTGTACTTTAGGGTGCATTTGACCCCTGTGTTTTTTTTTATCCATCCACTGTTTTACTGTGAGTGACCAACGAGACATTCTTTTTTTTTTCTCTCTCTTCATTTCCTTACCCCTCGCACTTGCTTAGGTTGGCGTGTGCTTTAGAAAAATCCCTTCCCCAGACACAGGGACACAGACACAGAAAGCTGTAGAACGAGCTCAGAGAACACGCGCGAGAGAGATAGAGGGGGGAGGGAGGCATGCGGAGACCTCCGCTCTGTGAGGCCGACCGAGGCACGTTAGAGAAATCCCTTCCGCTGTCAAGCCAAGAGAACAGCCTGCATCGCTGTTTTTTTTTTTACATGGAAGGGAAGCATAAATGACTCTCAACAAACAGAAACTTGGATGAGAGAGAAACAGAGAAAAGAAAAAGACAAAAGAAAACCAAAAACAACAACCAAATCCTCTCTTCGAAGGAGTTCTATTCGCGTAGAGCGAAGAGAAGACAGCCGCTGAAATCTCACATCCAAAGCTCACACCAAATACGTGTGCAGAGCTCAGGTTTTGGGGCAAAGACAAAGGGAGCTACGGACACGGCTCATGAAAAGCTGCTCCAGTGGCCAGAAGGGAGGAGGGTGCGAAATGGTGCACTCAGGGGCTGCGGGCTTCTGGGACAGCAACAGACTCCACCTTACAGCCGCGAGGCTGTGTAATTGTTGGCTCATTCGTAAAGCTCTGAGGCTGTGTGGCTCTGTTTGCGAAAGGCTTCAGCCTGCCCCCACACAGGGCTCCTGCGAGACAGAGAACGCACTCTGCACACACTCACGAGCAGGCGGGAGAAACAGCAGGCCAGACGCAGAGGAGGGACCGTGCTGCCTGCAGCTGCGAGCAAAGACCAGAGTTTTTTTTTTTTTTTTTGAGGAAGCAAGGGAACTCGGCCGATCAGCAGCTTTCTTCTGTGTTTCAAAGCAGGGAGGTTCTCAGCTCAGGGAGCGGGCAGGGCCCTGCAAGAAAAGCAGGGTCTCGCAGCTATGCCGAGCAGGATTTTCAATGTCACTAATCACAAAGAGAAAATAAAAAGGATGCTCGTTGGAGCATCGCTGGTTTTACACGCCTGAGTGTCTGCAAGTCACGTCCAAAGCCGCTTGGCTTCGGCTCATTTGCAGAGCTCTGAGAGCCTGCCCCCACAGAGGGCCCCTGAGGAAGCAGCGGCAGGGAGGCCAGAGTGGAATTTTCCTCTCTGAAGACGACGTGTTTGCATTTTTACACACACCAAATACGTGTCCACAGCTCAGCTTTTTGTGGGGCCAGATCAGAGATGAGGGCAGTGGGCAGACACAGAAAGCTTTCCGAAGGGGCTCAGAGAACGCGCGCGACAGAGAAACAGAGAGAAAAGGACAGATGAGGAGGAGGAGGAGGAGAGAAGGAATGTGTGTGACTGCAAGAGGCACAGACTGGGGAGAGAGGGGGGAGATAGACAGAGATGATTTGGCCTAGGCTCTTGGAGGCTGACTGACTTGTGGGGCCAGATCAGGGCTCGAGAGGCCAGCTCAGGGGGGAAAAAATGTAGCCTTACTCTCAGACGAGTCACACCACAGCTCAGCTTTTTGTGGGGCCAGATCAGGGATGAGGGCAGTGGGCAGACACAGAAAGCTTTCCGAAGGGGCTCAGAGAACGCGCGCGACAGAGAAACAGAGAGAAATGGAAGAAGGAGGAGGAGGACAGAAGGAATGTGTGTGACTGCAAGAGGCACAGACTGGGGAGAGAGGGGGGAGAGAGACAGAGATGATTTGGCCTAGGCTCTTGGAGGCTGACTGACTTGTGGGGCCAGATCAGGGCTCGAGAGGCCAGCTCAGGGGGGAAAAAATGTAGCCTTACTCTCAGACGAGTCACACCACAGCTCAGCTTTTTGTGGGGCCAGATCAGGGATGAGGGCAGTGGGCAGACACAGAAAGCTTTCCGAAGGGGCTCAGAGAACGCGCGCGACAGAGAAACAGAGAGAAATGGAAGAAGGAGGAGGAGGAGGAGGACAGAAGGAATGTGTGTGACTGCAAGAGGCACAGACTGGGGAGAGAGGGGGGAGAGAGACAGAGATGATTTGGCCTAGGCTCTTGGAGGCTGACTGACTTGTGGGGCCAGATCAGGGCTCGAGAGGCCAGCTCAGGGGGGAAAAAATGTAGCCTTACTCTCAGACGAGTCACACCACAGCTCAGCTTTTTGTGGGGCCAGATCAGGGATGAGGGCAGTGGGCAGACACAGAAAGCTTTCCGAAGGGGCTCAGAGAACGCGCGCGACAGAGAAACAGAGAGAAATGGAAGAAGGAGGAGGAGGACAGAAGGAATGTGTGTGACTGCAAGAGGCACAGACTGGGGAGAGAGGGGGGAGAGAGACAGAAATGATTTGGCCTAGGCTCTTGGAGGCTGACTGACTTGTGGGGCCAGATCAGGGCTCGAGAGGCCAGCTCAGGGGGGAAAAAATGTAGCCTTACTCTCAGACGAGTCACACCACAGCTCAGCTTTTTGTGGGGCCAGATCAGGGATGAGGGCAGTGGGCAGACACAGAAAGCTTTCCGAAGGGGCTCAGAGAACGCGCGCGACAGAGAAACAGAGAGAAATGGAAGAAGGAGGAGGAGGACAGAAGGAATGTGTGTGACTGCAAGAGGCACAGACTGGGGAGAGAGGGGGGAGAGAGACAGAGATGATTTGGCCTAGGCTCTTGGAGGCTGACTGACTTGTGGGGCCAGATCAGGGCTCGAGAGGCCAGCTCAGGGGGGAAAAAATGTAGCCTTACTCTCAGACGAGTCACACCACAGCTCAGACGAGTCACACCACAGCTCACCAGAGCCACACAGCCTCGGCGCTCTGTTTGCATTTTTACACACACCAAATACGTGTCCACAGCTCAGCTTTTTGTGGGGCCAGATCAGGGATGAGGGCAGTGGGCAGACACAGAAAGCTTTCCGAAGGGGCTCAGAGAACACGCGCGACAGAGAAACAGAGAGAAATGGAAGAAGGAGGAGGAGGAGGAGGACAGAAGGAATGTGTGTGACTGCAAGAGGCACAGACTGGGGAGAGAGGGGGGAGAGAGACAGAGATGATTTGGCCTAGGCTCTTGGAGGCTGACTGACTTGTGGGGCCAGATCAGGGCTCGAGAGGCCAGCTCAGGGGGGAAAAAATGTAGCCTTACTCTCAGACGAGTCACACCACAGCTCAGCTTTTTGTGGGGCCAGATCAGGGATGAGGGCAGTGGGCAGACACAGAAAGCTTTCCGAAGGGGCTCAGAGAACGCGCGCGACAGAGAAACAGAGAGAAATGGAAGAAGGAGGAGGAGGAGGAGGACAGAAGGAATGTGTGTGACTGCAAGAGGCACAGACTGGGGAGAGAGGGGGGAGAGAGACAGAGATGATTTGGCCTAGGCTCTTGGAGGCTGACTGACTTGTGGGGCCAGATCAGGGCTTGAGAGGCCAGCTCAGGGGGGAAAAAATGTAGCCTTACTCTCAGACGAGTCACACCACAGCTCAGCTTTTTGTGGGGCCAGATCAGGGATGAGGGCAGTGGGCAGACACAGAAAGCTTTCCGAAGGGGCTCAGAGAACGCGCGCGACAGAGAAACAGAGAGAAATGGAAGAAGGAGGAGGAGGAGGAGGACAGAAGGAATGTGTGTGACTGCAAGAGGCACAGACTGGGGAGAGAGGGGGGAGAGAGACAGAGAGGATTTGGCCTAGGCTCTTGGAGGCTGACTGACTTGTGGGGCCAGATCAGGGCTCGAGAGGCCATTTCAGGGGGGAAAAAATGTAGCCTTACTCTCAGACGAGTCACACCACAGCTCAGCTTTTTGTGGGGCCAGATCAGGGATGAGGGCAGTGGGCAGACACAGAAAGCTTTCCGAAGGGGCTCAGAGAACGCGCGCGACAGAGAAACAGAGAGAAATGGAAGAAGGAGGAGGAGGAGGAGGACAGAAGGAATGTGTGTGACTGCAAGAGGCACAGACTGGGGAGAGAGGGGGGAGAGAGACAGAGATGATTTGGCCTAGGCTCTTGGAGGCTGACTGACTTGTGGGGCCAGATCAGGGCTCGAGAGGCCAGCTCAGGGGGGAAAAAATGTAGCCTTACTCTCAGACGAGTCACACCACAGCTCAGCTTTTTGTGGGGCCAGATCAGGGATGAGGGCAGTGGGCAGACACAGAAAGCTTTCCGAAGGGGCTCAGAGAACACGCGCGACAGAGAAACAGAGAGAAATGGAAGAAGGAGGAGGAGGAGGAGGACAGAAGGAATGTGTGTGACTGCAAGAGGCACAGACTGGGGAGAGAGGGGGGAGAGAGACAGAGATGATTTGGCCTAGGCTCTTGGAGGCTGACTGACTTGTGGGGCCAGATCAGGGCTCGAGAGGCCACCTCAGGGGGGAAAAAATGTAGCCTTACTCTCAGACGAGTCACACCACAGCTCAGCTTTTTGTGGGGCCAGATCAGGGATGAGGGCAGTGGGCAGACACAGAAAGCTTTCCGAAGGGGCTCAGAGAACACGCGCGACAGAGAAACAGAGAGAAATGGAAGAAGGAGGAGGAGGAGGAGGACAGAAGGAATGTGTGTGACTGCAAGAGGCACAGACTGGGGAGAGAGGGGGGAGAGAGACAGAGATGATTTGGCCTAGGCTCTTGGAGGCTGACTGACTTGTGGGGCCAGATCAGGGCTCGAGAGGCCAGCTCAGGGGGGAAAAAATGTAGCCTTACTCTCAGACGAGTCACACCACAGCTCAGCTTTTTGTGGGGCCAGATCAGGGATGAGGGCAGTGGGCAGACACAGAAAGCTTTCCGAAGGGGCTCAGAGAACGCGCGCGACAGAGAAACAGAGAGAAAAGGAGAGAGGAGGAGGAGGAGAGAAGGAATGTGTGTGACTGAAAGAGGCACAGACTGGGGAGAGAGGGGGGAGAGAGACAGAGATGATTTGGCCTAGGCTCTTGGAGGCTGACTGACTCGGACCGCCCCAGAGCCACACAGCCTCGTCGCTCTGTTTGCATTTTTACACACACCAAATACGTGTCCACAGCTCAGCTTTTTGTGGGGCCAGATCAGGGATGACGGCAGCGGGCAGACACAGAAAGCTTTCCGAAGGGGCTCAGAGAACGCGCGCGACAGAGAAACAGAGAGAAAGGGAAGAAGGAGGAGGAGGAGGAGAGAAGGAATGTGAGGCAGAGACTGGGGAGAGGGGGATGGAGACAGAGATGATTTGGCCTCGGCTCTTGGAGAATGACTGACACGGACCGCCCAGTGGAGCCTCACTCACGACCGGGCGGGAGAAACAGCAAGGCAGACCCAGATGAGGAACCGTGGTGCCTGCAGCTGCGAGCAGGGAGTTTTGAGGAAGGAGGGGGCAGGGAACTCGGCCGATCAGCAGTTTTCTTCTGTGTTTCAAAGCAGGGAGTTTCTCAGCTCAGGCAAAGACCAGAGTGTTTTTTTTTTTTGAGGAAGGAGGGAACTCGGCCGATCAGCAGCTTTATTCTGTGTTTCAAAGCAGGGAGGTTCTCAGCTCAGGGAGCAGGCAGGGCCCTGCAAGAAAAGCAGCGTCTCGCAGCTATATGCCAAGCAGGATTTTCAGTGTCACTAATCACAAAGAGAAAATAAAAAGGAAGCTCGTTTGAGCTGGTTTTGTTTCTGAAGCACCCGAATGATTTCTTTGACTAGATGTACCGAAACACTAAAAAAGTTTTCGTCCTATGACCGACACAGTGCTAAACGGTGATAAAAAGCTGCTCCGGTGGGTGAAAGGGAGAAGGTTGCGTGATGGTGCACTCAGGAGCTGCAGGCCTCTGGGACAGCAAGACTCCACCTTACAGCCGCGAGGCTGTGAAGTTGTAGGTGGCCCTCGGCAGTGGGCAGACACAGAAAGCTTTCCCAACGAGCTCAGAGAACGCCAGAGAGAACGCCAGAGAGAGAAGGAGAGAAGGAGAGCGATAGAGAGAGAGAGAGACAGGGAGGGAGGGAGAGCGAGAGTGTGTGTAGGGGGGAGTGGGTTCACTGAAGGAGGCAACTCCGACCTGGACTCAGAAATGCCGACCGAGGCAGATCGTCTCCGACCGCCATGGGCTGCCTGTGTCACGGGCTGCAGCTGCGAGCGAGCACCAGAGTCTGTTGAGGAAGCAGGGGGGGAGGGAGCGAGGGAGGGGAGGACACTTCTCCTGCTGAAGACAACGTGTTTGAATTTTTACTCAGGTTTCGTGGGCCGAGACAAGGGGAGCTGCCGACACGGCTCGTTGACATTACACAGCAGCTGGGTGAACTCTATGAGACGGCTCCTGCGCTCTGCCTGAGTGTCTCCAACTCCCCTCCAAAGCTGCAGCCGTGAGATTAGGAAGCGGGGAGGAGGTGTCTGGCCATATTCCCAACTCAACTCAACAAACTCGAGTCTGTTGCTGTCCCAGTCAAGGCCGACGATTTGGCGATGCTCCCAATGGCCGAGCTGGTTCCTGGTACGAAGAGAATCACAAATACTGTTTCCTCAAAGAGGAGCCAAGCCTTACTTGTTTGTTTCTTTCTTTCTTTCTTTTCATTTACATACGTAAAATACATTTAAAAAAATAAATAAATAAAAATACAGATCGCATCCTCCGCCAGTCTTTGTCCAGCTGAGACTAGGAGGCCTGCAGCTTCTGACTGCGCCGTCACACACACACTTCTCCCTTTTGCCCACAGCTTTTTTTTTTCATCATTTAGCGCTGTTTCAGTCATAGGATAGAAAAACGTTTTCATTGTTTCGGTAAATCTAGTGAAAGAAATCATTCGCTTGTGTCTGAAATAAAATCAGCTTGGAACAAGCTCCTTCATTTTTCTCTTCGTGATTTGTGATAATGAAAATCCTGCCTCAGCACAGCTAAGGCACACTTTTGTCGCAGGGCGCTCCCTGAGAACCTCCCTGCTTTGAAACACAGAAACCGTTCTATTCGTAGAGCGTAGAGAAGACAGCCGCTGAAATCTCACGTCCAAAGCTGCAGATGTGAGATCAGGGAGAGGGTCCGGCCAGATTCCAACTCGTCCGACCGGCGTTCAGACGATCAGACCGCAATGCTGTCTGTCCGACCAGGGTCAGACTCCATCTGGACAGCCTTGTCTTGGCAGAACCCAGGCAAAACGGGGGGAAATCTCACGCTCAAGGCTGCGTGATAAGAGTTAGAGCGAGGGCGCTGCCAGCACGGCTTGTTGAGATGAGACAGCAGCTGGGTGACCTTTACGAGACCGGGGCCCGGCGCTCTGCCACTGCTCCTAACGAGTGTTTTCACCTCGGCCTGCAGAATTGCCCAGTCCTCATTTCTCCTTGTGTCTACCCCAGCCGGCAAAAGCTGAGGCTGACAAGGGGCAAAAACTCGCCCACCGGAGAAGACAAGTGGCGATTCGTAGTCGCCGGGATTTTCTCCTGCAAACAGGCAGCTGGTGTCTTCGTCTAGCTTATATTAGAACGTATACTAGGAGCAGCTTTTTTTTTATCATTTAGCGCTGTGCCAGTCATAGGATAGAAAAACCTTTTCAGTGTTTCGGTAAATCTAGTGAAAGAAATCATTCGCGTGTGTCTGAAATAAAAACAGCTTGCAACAAGCTCATTTTTTTTTCTCTTCTCACCCCAGGAAATCATAGAGGAACACGGCAGCGGAGACGGTGGCGTGCTGCAGCCTAAAACTGGCCATCGGAGCATTTCAAAAGTTTACTTTCTGCACGAGGCCTTCAGCACAACCCTGGTCTACAGAAACAATGTCTTTTCTCTTTCTTTTATCGTGAAGCACCATTTTGTAGTTAAAGAAATGTATACCTCCTTAAAACTACAATTTAATTAAAGTTGGGATCTTGGTGTTAAAATTCCAATGCCTTGTTCTGCTGCTTTCTGCTCCGTCAAACAAATAAATTGAAATGGAAAGCATGGTCCAGTCAGGCATCCCCCACAATGATGTCTTAAAGACAAGAATAGGTTTGTGTGTGTGTGTTTGAGAGAGAGAGAGACAGAGAGAACACTTACATGTGCATATTTGTGAATAAATAACTCTATCTGTGATTTTCAAAGAGGGAACTACTTTTATTACATAAAGGCACACTTTGAAACAAAACAGAACATCGTACAAAAACAGTTTAAAAAAAAAAGAAGACAGAAAAAAAAGAAAGAAAATGACAACAATATTAATCTTTGATCGCGACCGGATGTTTTGTTTTTCATTTTGAGATCCAGGACCTAATTTCTACGAAGCTTTGAACTTCCAGAATTTAAACAAGAGAGAAAACTGTTAAGATTAGGCACGTAAAGAAGTCCTCCGGGAGTCTTATTAAATCGGGAAGTAATCGTAGAACGGAGAAGGTGGCTTCCTCAGGCGCACAGGTAACACCTTCTCTGCTCTCCCGCCAGCTACCTTGGTAGACGCATCCTCCGATGGCACCCTGGATGGCTCTTTAGGGATCTTTTGAAGAAAATGGCAGACAGACATAGGGAAAAACATTTTTTTTTTACATGTGTTTTATAACATTTACAAATATTGAAACCAAAATGTCTTGAAAAGGCCTTAAGTTTTCTTTTTTTTTTTATCAAAGGAGGGAGGGCAATACTTCACCTGTTCACCTGTCTTCAGATCCATAAAAATCTATCGGTGTGAAAGCTTCTGTCAGACCCAGTAAGAGCAACCGTCTGAAAAAGTGGGCTGTGCAAATTCCGGGCCGGTCGTCCCGTCCTGGACAGCCTCCGGGTGAGGGCCGCCCTCCGCGGCTGTCTCCCCGGCATCAGAGCTCCCCACGAAAGAGCTACCTTCTGAAATAGCGGGCTCCGCGAAGTCCGGCATGTACCCCG
Source organism: Oryzias latipes (assembly GCF_053564925.1). Taxonomy (NCBI): domain Eukaryota; kingdom Metazoa; phylum Chordata; class Actinopteri; order Beloniformes; family Adrianichthyidae; genus Oryzias; species Oryzias latipes. The sequence goes on from NC_136238.1 coordinate 1,185,922, forward strand.
GTTGCAGCAGCAGCGCCTTCAGGCTCTCCACGTAGCTCACGGCGTTCAGTAGGATGTCCATCCTGGTCATCCTCAGGTGTGGGTCGAAAGTTGTGCACTGCCTCAGCTTTTCTAAGTTGTCCTTGAACTGTGCTCTATCCCGGCGACTACGAATCGCCACTTGTCTTCTCCGGTGGGCGAGTTTTTGCCCCTTGTCAGCCTCAGCTTTTGCCGGCTGGGGTAGACACAAGGAGAAATGAGGACTGGGCAATTCTGCAGGCCGAGGTGAAAACACTCGTTAGGAGCAGTGGCAGAGCGCCGGGCCCCGGTCTCGTAAAGGTCACCCAGCTGCTGTCTCATCTCAACAAGCCGTGCTGGCAGCGCCCTCGCTCTAACTCTTATCACGCAGCCTTGAGCGTGAGATTTCCCCCCGTTTTGCCTGGGTTCTGCCAAGACAAGGCTGTCCAGATGGAGTCTGACCCTGGTCGGACAGACAGCATTGCGGTCTGATCGTCTGAACGCCGGTCGGACGAGTTGGAATCTGGCCGGACCCTCTCCCTGATCTCACATCTGCAGCTTTGGACGTGAGATTTCAGCGGCTGTCTTCTCTACGCTCTACGAATAGAACGGTTTCTGTGTTTCAAAGCAGGGAGGTTCTCAGGGAGCGCCCTGCGACAAAAGTGTGCCTTAGCTGTGCTGAGGCAGGATTTTCATTATCACAAATCACGAAGAGAAAAATGAAGGAGCTTGTTCCAAGCTGATTTTATTTCAGACACAAGCGAATGATTTCTTTCACTAGATTTACCGAAACAATGAAAACGTTTTTCTATCCTATGACTGAAACAGCGCTAAATGATGAAAAAAAAAAGCTGTGGGCAAAAGGGAGAAGTGTGTGTGTGACGGCGCAGTCAGAAGCTGCAGGCCTCCTAGTCTCAGCTGGACAAAGACTGGCGGAGGATGCGATCTGTATTTTTATTTATTTATTTTTTTAAATGTATTTTACGTATGTAAATGAAAATAAAGAAAGAAAGAAACAAACAAGTAAGGCTTGGCTCCTCTTTGAGGAAACAGTATTTGTGATTCTCTTCGTACCAGGAACCAGCTCGGCCATTGGGAGCATCGCCAAATCGTCGGCCTTGACTGGGACAGCAACAGACTCGAGTTTGTTGAGTTGAGTTGGGAATATGGCCAGACACCTCCTCCCCGCTTCCTAATCTCACGGCTGCAGCTTTGGAGGGGAGTTGGAGACACTCAGGCAGAGCGCAGGAGCCGTCTCATAGAGTTCACCCAGCTGCTGTGTAATGTCAACGAGCCGTGTCGGCAGCTCCCCTTGTCTCGGCCCACGAAACCTGAGTAAAAATTCAAACACGTTGTCTTCAGCAGGAGAAGTGTCCTCCCCTCCCTCGCTCCCTCCCCCCCTGCTTCCTCAACAGACTCTGGTGCTCGCTCGCAGCTGCAGCCCGTGACACAGGCAGCCCATGGCGGTCGGAGACGATCTGCCTCGGTCGGCATTTCTGAGTCCAGGTCGGAGTTGCCTCCTTCAGTGAACCCACTCCCCCCTACACACACTCTCGCTCTCCCTCCCTCCCTGTCTCTCTCTCTCTCTATCGCTCTCCTTCTCTCCTTCTCTCTCTGGCGTTCTCTCTGGCGTTCTCTGAGCTCGTTGGGAAAGCTTTCTGTGTCTGCCCACTGCCGAGGGCCACCTACAACTTCACAGCCTCGCGGCTGTAAGGTGGAGTCTTGCTGTCCCAGAGGCCTGCAGCTCCTGAGTGCACCATCACGCAACCTTCTCCCTTTCACCCACCGGAGCAGCTTTTTATCACCGTTTAGCACTGTGTCGGTCATAGGACGAAAACTTTTTTAGTGTTTCGGTACATCTAGTCAAAGAAATCATTCGGGTGCTTCAGAAACAAAACCAGCTCAAACGAGCTTCCTTTTTATTTTCTCTTTGTGATTAGTGACACTGAAAATCCTGCTTGGCATATAGCTGCGAGACGCTGCTTTTCTTGCAGGGCCCTGCCTGCTCCCTGAGCTGAGAAACTCCCTGCTTTGAAACACAGAAGAAAACTGCTGATCGGCCGAGTTCCCTGCCCCCTCCTTCCTCAAAACTCCCTGCTCGCAGCTGCAGGCACCACGGTTCCTCATCTGGGTCTGCCTTGCTGTTTCTCCCGCCCGGTCGTGAGTGAGGCTCCACTGGGCGGTCCGTGTCAGTCATTCTCCAAGAGCCGAGGCCAAATCATCTCTGTCTCCATCCCCCTCTCCCCAGTCTCTGCCTCACATTCCTTCTCTCCTCCTCCTCCTCCTTCTTCCCTTTCTCTCTGTTTCTCTGTCGCGCGCGTTCTCTGAGCCCCTTCGGAAAGCTTTCTGTGTCTGCCCGCTGCCGTCATCCCTGATCTGGCCCCACAAAAAGCTGAGCTGTGGACACGTATTTGGTGTGTGTAAAAATGCAAACAGAGCGACGAGGCTGTGTGGCTCTGGGGCAGTCCGAGTCAGTCAGCCTCCAAGAGCCTAGGCCAAATCATCTCTGTCTCTCTCCCCCCTCTCTCCCCAGTCTGTGCCTCTTTCAGTCACACACATTCCTTCTCTCCTCCTCCTCCTTCTTCCATTTCTCTCTATTTCTCTGTCGCGCGCGTTCTCTGAGCCCCTTCGGAAAGCTTTCTGTGTCTGCCCGCTGCCGTCATCCCTGATCTGGCCCCACAAAAAGCTGAGCTGTGGTGTGACTCGTCTGAGAGTAAAGCTGCATTCTTCCCCCCTGAGCTGGCCTCTCGAGCCCTGATCTGGCCCCACAAGTCAGTCAGCCTCCAAGAGCCTAGGCCAAATCATCTCTGTCTCTCTCCCCCCTCTCTCCCCAGTCTGTGCCTCTTTCAGTCACACACATTCCTTCTCTCCTCCTCCTCCTCTCTCCTTTTCTCTTTGTTTCTCTGTCGCGCGCGTTCTCTGAGCCCCTTCGGAAAGCTTTCTGTGTCTGCCCACTGCCCTCATCCCTGATCTGGCCCCACAAAAAGCTGAGCTGTGGTGTGACTCGACTGAGAGTAAGGCTACATTTTTTCCCCCCTGAGCTGGCCTCTCGAGCCCTGATCTGGCCCCACAAGTCAGTCAGCCTCCAAGAGCCTAGGCCAAATCATCTCTGTCTCTCTCCCCCCTTTCTCCCCAGTCTGTGCCTCTTGCAGTCACACACATTCCTTCTGTCCTCCTCCTCCTCCTCCTTCTTCCATTTCTCTCTGTTTCTCTGTCGCGCGCGTTCTCTGAGCCCCTTCGGAAAGCTTTCTGTGTCTGCCCACTGCCCTCATCCCTGATCTGGCCCCACAAAAAGCTGAGCTGTGGTGTGACTCGTCTGAGAGTAAGGCTACATTTTTTCCCCCCTGAGCTGGCCTCTCGAGCCCTGATCTGGCCCCACAAGTCAGTCAGCCTCCAAGAGCCTAGGCCAAATCATCTCTGTCTCTCTCCCCCCTCTCTCCCCAGTCTGTGCCTCTTGCAGTCAAACACATTCCTTCTGTCCTCCTCCTCCTCCTCCTTCTTCCCTTTCTCTCTGTTTCTCTGTCGCGCGCGTTCTCTGAGCCCCTTCGGAAAGCTTTCTGTGTCTGCCCACTGCCCTCATCCCTGATCTGGCCCCACAAAAAGCTGAGCTGTGGACACGTATTTGGTGTGTGTAAAAATGCAAACAGAGCGCCGAGGCTGTGTGGCTCTGGTGAGCTGTGGTGTGACTCGTCTGAGCTGTGGTGTGACTCGTCTGAGAGTAAGGCTACATTTTTTCCCCCCTGAAATGGCCTCTCGAGCCCTGATCTGGCCCCACAAGTCAGTCAGCCTCCAAGAGCCTAGGCCAAATCATCTCTGTCTCTCTCCCCCCTCTCTCCCCAGTCTGTGCCTCTTGCAGTCACACACATTCCTTCTGTCCTCCTCCTCCTCCTCCTTCTTCCATTTCTCTCTGTTTCTCTGTCGCGCGCGTTCTCTGAGCCCCTTCGGAAAGCTTTCTGTGTCTGCCCACTGCCCTCATCCCTGATCTGGCCCCACAAAAAGCTGAGCTGTGGTGTGACTCGTCTGAGAGTAAGGCTACATTTTTTCTCCCCTGAGCTGGCCTCTCGAGCCCTGATCTGGCCCCACAAGTCAGTCAGCCTCCAAGAGCCTAGGCCAAATCATCTCTGTCTATCTCCCCCCTCTCTCCCCAGTCTGTGCCTCTTGCAGTCACACACATTCCTTCTGTCCTCCTCCTCCTTCTTCCATTTCTCTCTGTTTCTCTGTCGCGCGCGTTCTCTGAGCCCCTTCGGAAAGCTTTCTGTGTCTGCCCACTGCCTTCATCCCTGATCTGGCCCCACAAAAAGCTGAGCTGTGGACACGTATTTGGTGTGTGTAAAAATACAAACAGAGCGCCGAGGCTGTGTGGCTCTGGGGCGGTCCGAGTCAGTCAGCCTCCAAGAGCCTAGGCCAAATCATTTCTGTCTCTCTCCCCCCTCTCTCCCCAGTCTGTGCCTCTTGCAGTCACACACATTCCTTCTGTCCTCCTCCTCCTTCTTCCATTTCTCTCTGTTTCTCTGTCGCGCGCGTTCTCTGAGCCCCTTCGGAAAGCTTTCTGTGTCTGCCCACTGCCCTCATCCCTGATCTGGCCCCACAAAAAGCTGAGCTGTGGTGTGACTCGTCTGAGAGTAAGGCTACATTTTTTCCCCCCTGAGCTGGCCTCTCGAGCCCTGATCTGGCCCCACAAGTCAGTCAGCCTCCAAGAGCCTAGGCCAAATCATCTCTGTCTATCTCCCCCCTCTCTCCCCAGTCTGTGCCTCTTGCAGTCACACACATTCCTTCTCTCCTCCTCCTCCTCCTCCTCTGTCCATTTCTCTCTGTTTCTCTGTCGCGCGCGTTCTCTGAGCCCCTTCGGAAAGCTTTCTGTGTCTGCCCACTGCCCTCATCTCTGATCTGGCCCCACAAAAAGCTGAGCTGTGGACACGTATTTGGTGTGTGTAAAAATGCAAACACGTCGTCTTCAGAGAGGAAAATTCCACTCTGGCCTCCCTGCCGCTGCTTCCTCAGGGGCCCTCTGTGGGGGCAGGCTCTCAGAGCTCTGCAAATGAGCCGATGCCAAGCGGCTTTGGACGTGACTTGCAGACACTCAGGCGTGTAAAACCAGTGATGCTCCAACGAGCATCCTTTTTATTTTCTCTTTGTGATTAGTGACATTGAAAATCCTGCTCGGCATAGCTGCGAGACCCTGCTTTTCTTGCAGGGCCCTGCCCGCTCCCTGAGCTGAGAACCTCCCTGCTTTGAAACACAGAAGAAAGCTGCTGATCGGCCGAGTTCCCTTGCTTCCTCAAAAAAAAAAAAAAAACTCTGGTCTTTGCTCGCAGCTGCAGGCAGCACGGTCCCTCCTCTGCGTCTGGCCTGCTGTTTCTCCCGCCTGCTCGTGAGTGTGTGCAGAGTGCGTTCTCTGTCTCGCAGGAGCCCTGTGTGGGGGCAGGCTGAAGCCTTTCGCAAACAGAGCCACACAGCCTCAGAGCTTTACGAATGAGCCAACAATTACACAGCCTCGCGGCTGTAAGGTGGAGTCTTTTGCTGTCCCAGAAGCCCGCAGCCCCTGAGTGCACCATTTCGCACCCTCCTCCCTTCTGGCCACTGGAGCAGCTTTTCATGAGCCGTGTCCGTAGCTCCCTTTGTCTTTGCCCCAAAACCTGAGCTCTGCACACGTATTTGGTGTGAGCTTTGGATGTGAGATTTCAGCGGCTGTCTTCTCTTCGCTCTACGCGAATAGAACTCCTTCGAAGAGAGGATTTGGTTGTTGTTTTTGGTTTTCTTTTGTCTTTTTCTTTTCTCTGTTTCTCTCTCATCCAAGTTTCTGTTTGTTGAGAGTCATTTATGTTTCCCTTCCATGTAAAAAAAAAAACAGCGATGCAGGCTGTTCTCTTGGCTTGACAGCGGAAGGGATTTCTCTAACGTGCCTCGGTCGGCCTCACAGAGCGGAGGTCTCCGCATGCCTCCCTCCCCCCTCTATCTCTCTCGCGCGTGTTCTCTGAGCTCGTTCTACAGCTTTCTGTGTCTGTGTCCCTGTGTCTGGGGAAGGGATTTTTCTAAAGCACACGCCAACCTAAGCAAGTGCGAGGGGTAAGGAAATGAAGAGAGAGAAAAAAAAAAGAATGTCTCGTTGGTCACTCACAGTAAAACAGTGGATGGATAAAAAAAAAACACAGGGGTCAAATGCACCCTAAAGTACAGCGCGAGGGAATTGCCAAATGCCGGCCACCAAGTAATGTCTCGTGGGGTCATTTATACTCTGTAAAACAGTGGAGTGAAAGTTTTTTTTTTAAAAAAAGTACGGGGTCAAATGCACCCTAAAGTACAGCGCGAGAGGTATGAAAATAAATAAATAAATTGATGCCCCCTTTCTCCCCCCCTCCACCCCCTGGTGGTCGTGGGGTGTAAGGACAATGAAGAAAAAAAATACGGGTTCAAATGCACCCAAAAGACAGCGCGAGGGGTATGAAAATAAATAAATAGATTGATGCCCCCCCTCATTCCCTCCACCCCCTGGTGGTCGTGGGGTGTAAGTACAATGAAGAGAGGATGGGGTCCTTTATGTTCCGTAAACCAGCGGAGTGAATGTTTTTTTTTTTTTTAAAAATACGGGGTCAAATGCACCCAAAAGACAGCGCGAGGGGTATGAAAATAAATAAATAGATTGATGCCCCCCCTCATCCCCTCCTCCCCCTCCACCCCCTGGTGGTCGTGGGGTGTAAGGACAATGAAGAGATGAAAAAAATATCGGGTCAAATGCACGCCAAAGCACAGCGCGAGAGGTATGAAAATAAATAAATAGATTGATGCCCCCCCCCCCCCTTCCCCTCCCCCTGGTGGTCGTGGGCTGTAGGGAAAATGAAGAGTGTATGAAAAAAAAAGCATTGTCTCGTGGGGTCATTTGCACTCCGTAAAACAGCGGAGTGAACGCTTTTTTCTGGAGAAAAAAAAAGTATTGTCTCTTGGGGTCATTTGAGCTCCGTAAAACAGCGGAGTGAATGGTTTTTTTTTTTAATAATACGGGGTCGAATGCAAGCGAAAGCACAGCGCGAGGGGTATGAAAATAAATTTTTAAAAAAAAAATTATACCCCCCCTCCTTCCCTGTCCACCCTTTGGTGGTCTTGGGGTGTAAGGAAAATGAAGAGAGGATGGAGAGAGAAAAAAAAAATAAAGTATTGTCTCGTGGGGTCACTTCTGCCCTGTAAAACAGCGGAGGGAATGGAGAGAAAAAAAAAATAAAGTATTGTCTCGTGGGGTCACTTATGCCCTGTAAAACAGCGGAGGGAATGGGTTTCGTGCTGGCCACCGAGAAATGCCTCGTGGGGTCACTTATGCCCTGTAAAACAGCGGAGGGAGTTATATTTTTTTTGGAGCGGGGTCATGCAGACCCCAAAGCACATGCCAACCTAAGCGAGCGGAAGGGTTATATTGACAAACCAATACCTTTTTACATGCTTATCACAGGTAAGATTGATAACCCTTGTGCTGTCTTAGGGGGAAAGAAAAGCATGGATTAAAAAAAAAGTAAGGAGGGGGGGTCATTTTAAAAACGCATACCCCCCTTTGGTATTGACCCCAGACAGGTACACCCCGGTCTGGCCTCCAGCAATCGAAGAGGGTCAAGTTCCTGAATTTATTTTCACTGTGGATTTACTCAGTCAAATTCAGTGGGGAAATCCAGCTTCTTTCAGTCAAAGCAGCTGGTTAAAGTCAAATTGTTGTAATCAATAAAGCACTTTGACACAGTAATCTGCGCCTTTGTTTCTATTCGACTGGATTACTGTAACTCTCTTTCCATCTCTCACTCGTCCTTATCCTGTCTCAAACTGGCAAAGATCGCTGCTGTACGTTTGTTAACTTGCATGTGGAACAGAGAGCATATTACTCAAGTTCTGACTTCTCTACACTGGCTGACTGTTCATTTTAAAATTCTTTTATTTGTTTCTAAATCTTTAAACAGTCTGGCTCTGCCCTGTCTCTCTGAGCTGCTACAGCTGCATTCCTCTTAGATCAGCTGACCAGCTGCTGCTGGATGTGCCAAGGACACAGGGGAAACTCAGAGTGTATGGGGCATTTTCCTTTTCTGGCCTCGGTCTGGCCTCCGGGAATCGAAGAGGGTGAAGTTCCTGAATTTATTTTCACTGTGGATTTACTCAGTCAAATTCAGTGGGGAAATCCAGCTTCTTTCAGTCAAAGCAGCTGGTTAAAGTCAAATTGTTTTAATCAATAAAGCACTTTGACACAGTAATCTGCGCCTTTGTTTCTATTCGACTGGATTACTGTAACTCTCTTTCCATCTCTCACTCGTCCTTATCCTGTCTCAAACTGGCAAAGATCGCTGCTGTACGTTTGTTAACTTGCATGTGGAACAGAGAGCATATTACTCAAGTTCTGACTTCTCTACACTGGCTGACTGTTCATTTTAAAATTCTTTTATTTGTTTCTAAATCTTTAAACAGTCTGGCTCTGCCCTGTCTCTCTGAGCTGCTACAGCTGCATTCCTCTTAGATCAGCTGACCAGCTGCTGCTGGATGTGCCAAGGACACAGGGGAAACTCAGAGTGTATGGGACATTTTCCTTTGCTGGCCTCAGCTTGTGAGATGCACTGCTCATGCAGGTTAGGCAGGCCCATTCTTCGAATGATTTTAAATCCAAGTTGAAAACTCAGTTTTTCTCACTGGCTTTTAACTTAGTTTGAGTTGGTGATTGTACTGATTTTCATTACTTTTGTATTATGTTGTTCATTTTGGATCGTTGTCTTGCTTTATCTTTCATCATTAAGCACTTTGGTCAGCCTCTGCTGTCACAAAAGCGCTTTATAGATAAAGTTTACTTGACTCATGCCTTGCTGGAGTGAAAACATAGTTGAAAGAAAGAAACAAAAAACAACAAACAAAACACATCAACCCCGTCATTGTTTTTATTGAGTTTCACAGGCAAGTTTACTTTAGCACAAGCAACAGTAAAAAAGCAAAAGCATTTTTAAAACTAAAAAAAAATATTTCACACACTCAAAGCGTCTGCCAGCACAGAGTCCTTTCACTGCTAGCATATTTCACAGGAACAGGCTGGACTGTGAATAGTAGTCGCCATCCCCGTATGTTTTGGCAGCATTAAGACCGTCTCGATGAGCGTTGTGCGACATGAAGGCGTCTGTATTTTTCCCGTCGCCTTGCCTCTCTTTGAGCACTGTGGAGGTGAGCACCATGGTGATCACGTACATGGCGTATATGAGGATGTTGAACACTGCTATGGCGCACTCCACGTTGTGCATCCTGTGTTCGTCCCGAATCAGCGGCCTGTACAAGAGCTCCATGCAACCAGAGACGACTGCCATGAACAGCTCCAGATTCATCATGATCAGACAGGCCAGCACCGTCCGGGTGCCTTTGTTGAGCCTCCTGGTTCCGTCCTCGGCGTCGTCCATCTTGCGCTTGCTCTTGGCCGCGAAAAAGCTCAGCACCACGCTCACGACCATCGCCAGACAGCCCATGGTTATCACAGCTATGCCGCCGTGTATATAAGCGTGATCGTAGCTACTCCTCTCCTGAGCCGTAGAGGAGCCGAAGGAGACGTCCCGCGCGCTCCCCCTCACGGCGTGACTGCTATCTATCAGGTAGAGGATGTTGTTGGGCAAGGCGAGGAACCCGACAATGAGAGAGGTGATGACCGCGATGGCGGCCCCCAACTTTCCCCTGAACCTGGCAACGCTCAGTACGGGGTAGGACTTCCTCCCCATCAACATCTCTTTTCCGGACGAAATCAAAGAATCGAAGCCTCCGACGAGGCCGGACCTGGTCCGCTGCATCCCGCCCAGCAGAGGTGGGCAGACGGGGTCGCGTCCTGCGCACGAGAGGGCCGAGCCAGCATAGGTTACCAACCCCCCTTTAACGGTTACTGCCGCACAGCGTCTTGGTCCACCCCGAGACATTTAATACGATGAAGCTCGGGAGGCCCGTGATCGAGTTCAGAGGGTCGAGAAGAGACCTCCAGGCGAAGGCTGTGACGCAGGACCGGTGGTACAGGGTCCGCGGCATCACGAGGACCTTGGATTCGATCGCGCGCCGCAGGAGAGGCGTCCGATCTCACAACATGATATGTGTGGACCTATACGCTAGGTTCCTTAGCCACCTCGTCCGTGACCGACGAAACCCGCTCGGCTGGTTGTCTCATCACTTGGCCATCCTGAACGCGCCTGAGGACCCAGCCCGTAAGTTTGAGGGCGAGTTGAGACGCCTGCTGGCACACGGCTCTCTCAACTTTGAGTCGTGCAGGCGCGCCTGGGACAGGAGCCGCATGTCCAGGGGCATAGGAAACGCAGTAGACGCTCAGTGCAAGGACGTGTTCAACGGAAAGAAGGCTGCTTCAGAGACCGGGCCCGTGTCTCGCCTCCTGCTCGCCCAGCTCGAGGCCCTGCGCCTCAAGCCGATCTGCGCGGGCCTCAAAGTGGCCGGCGTGCCCACGCCCGACCGAGGCGGCAGCACGTACCACAACGGCTGCACCCGGGGCTGCGGGCCACTGCCTGGACGGAACACCTTCTACACGGAAGTGGACCTGCTGGCTCACGATGCAACGACCGACACCGTGGCCCTCCTAGAGCTCAAGACCCGAAACAGCGACGTTTTGGATGCCCCTACCCTGTGGCGGTACAACGCCCAGCTGTGGCTGACCTGGACGATGTTCTCGCTCACGTACCCGAGCGTGGCGGAGCGCTCAAACGCTTACCTGGTGATCGTGAGGCCAGGCACGAACACAGTCACCATAAGGAGCTGTCTGAGGCCCTCCGTGACCAAGACGCTGCGCACCAAGTTCCCCTGGATAAACTGCCTTTGTCCGCAGGTGCTCAACTGCCTCACGCCGACCTGTGTCAACGTGAGAGTGCAGGCCTATCCGAAGCCAGGCTCTGGCGGCAGGGCGAGCATCGACCCGAACGACCTCTGTTACAGGAACGTCATGTTCAACCGAGAAAAGGCCAGAGTGCGTCAGAGACGTTACCCCGATCAGGGATCGCAAGGCCGTCCACCGCACCCAACGCCCTCCTCCTCCGAGACGAGCGGGGCCCCCAGGGGTCCTGGGTCCGCATCACGTCGGAGCCGAACACGGCTCCCACGCAGGCATGACACTCGATAAAAAGCCCCGCATGTTCGAGCGCTGGATGGAAACTGACGGACAACTAGAACTGACATGGGTCTGAGGCACCAAGCGCTCCACGGCATGCTGGCCAACCCAGACGTGTCCCCTTTCAAAGTAATCGAGAAACCCAGCGAACAGCAGGACTGGATCCTGATAGACCATCTCATGGTCACACACACAGTCAGAGAAAGCGATTACAGGGAGAGCGAACCGGAGATGTCGGTCGCGAGGATGGCGAGCTATTTCGCATCCTGGTACGTCAGAGAGAGGGCCCACGGCCGATGCGTCGTGCTCGTAAAAGACGGTCCGGGGGCGCAGAAGCCTAGCGTGAGGGAAGAAAGGGCCAACAGGACGGTCCCTGGTCACTTGAAGTTCTGTAAGGCTCACCTGGCCGAGATAGAGTACGGCACGATGAAACTGTTGGCCGACGTGGGCATGAGAGACAGCTTTTTCTTAGTCACGGGGGCGGTAGGCGAGTCGCGCTGGGCCGAGACCGCCGGCGAGCGCGCCAGCAACCTGGTCTCGTTCCACAACGAGCGCGAGGAGCGCGGGGGAGAGGGGGCCAGTCCACTCACGGAGCCAGACCACTTCAAAATCGAGACCCTCCATTTTCCCGTCGTGGATCTGAGCTACTGCGACGGCAAGACCTACAGGCCTGAGGGGACGCCTGGAGTTTTCTTGACAGCTTTCGGGAGCCCGGAAGACGAGCGGCTCCAGGGCTTGCTAAAGGCTTGCGCAGAGTGTCGAGAAACGGAGGCCGACACGCTGATGGTGGAGTTGGCCAACGCCCTGACGGGCTCAGTGACAGTGTGCACAGGGGACACAGATCTGATAGCCGTGCTCGCTGCGAGCGGACGGCCCGGCCTGACACTGAGGTTGGACAACAAAAGCTACACTGAGGACAGAGCCATGCACGAATCGCCCTTCGGCGAGCTCCTTGTCGAGCCAGCGGTCCGACGGACCGCCAACAGAGCGCCGGGTGCCACAGACGACTGGCTGAGCGCACTGTGCGACCTGGGCTCCGCAGAGCACCACCTGTTGCCCAACGGCGCGGCGGAAAGACACGCCGATCTGGGTCGCCTTCTGGAGAGCCACGGGGGCGAGGCGTTCAAACTCTCAGTGTACGAGTTCTTGTACCGGGGCGGTGTTCGAGGCTCGGTTTACGTCGCTTTCCTGAGCGCGTTCTTCGAGTCTGACGCGAGGAGCAAACTGAGTGAACTGGCACTGGAGAGCCAGAAAACGTACCCCCCCGGCACACGCAGCGCAAACACGTTACGCTTCGCCTTCACGGTCCTGTGCGGCGCGGATGACCCGAAAGTCTTAGGCGCGGGGAACGCGCCCTCGTCGCAATTTTTCGGTAACGCAGCACGCTCGGTCGAGCGGGGATCTAAGCGCCCCCGCGAGCCAGAGGTCGACCGGGAGGGCGAAGCAGAACCAGAGATCGGATCCGACCCCCAGAAGACCAAGGTAAAGATCACGGCTGGGCTCAAGCGCACGGCCAAAGCCTACGCGGACGGAGCAATCCCGGAGTCCACTCACGCCCGTTACCTCAGACTGGCTCGCTCCGGAAGGCACCTGTTCCTGAGAGCCAAAGCCAGAGCGCAGGAGGACCAGAGCGTCCGATCCAAACACTTGCTGTTCATGGCCCTCTGCGGAACAGACTACAGCTTCACTCCAGTGGGGCTGGGAATCAAAAGGTTGCTGAGTGGCGCGATACGCAACCGAGAGAAGTTCAGCTCTTGGTGCGCCAAGCTCGTGACCGCGCTGTGGTCCCGGGACGGAGAGGATGGCGGAGGGAGCGAAAGGTCCCTTGAGTTTCGCGCCATGGGCGAACAGTTGGCCAGCCTCACAGGAGTCCCCAAGTCTACGAGCTCAAAGCATTGGACTGGAAAAAAGTTTGAAATCATGTGCAGGACGCTCAAATACGTGTGCGACCTGTGGACCCTGAAGGGTCCCCGGATCGGTCCCCATTATGGGTTTCATGTGCACGACGGAGTCGTGCGTTTCATAGAAGAGGAAGACCCAGAGTCTGTGTCTTGAGAGTTGATACAGGGGCGAGATGTATTTCATTTCATTTTCTGTGTAAAAAATGAAGAAGAAAAAAAAAAACGAGCGAACAAACACAATAAGAGGATGACCCAGAGTCTGTGTCTTGAAAGTTGATACAGGGGCGAGATGTATTTCATTTCAATTCCAATTTCTGTGTAAAAAATGAAGAAGAAAAAAAATAAGCGAACAAACACGATGGAAACAATAAAAGTAAATTCAAACACACCAGTGCAGTTTTCAGAGTTTTATTTCATTCGGGCACGTCTGTATTTACACCACACAATGTCGATTTCAACTCTCGAAGCCATCTCTAAATTACCGCTGGAGTTCGTCGTGTGTCAACCTAAAGGATGATTGGCGTACTCGAGCTTGCTCATCCATGTACATTAAGGTCATAGGCGGCGCTAAGGATGAACAAAGGCCGCAAAAGAACACTAAGAAGCAGGTCGAGGCCCCTGGCCCACAAGCGGGGAACAAGAGCGGTCGAGCCAGAGGATCCTCGGCCCGACTCGCAAGGGCAGCGCGGGGGGCCGAAGCCGGGCCGCTACGAACCCTACGACTGGGATTCGGACTCAGACGGGGGACACGGAGACGGAGGGGGTCACGGTCGAGTCGGCCGCAAAACTCGCGCGGGCCGGCGATCCCATCCGCCGGGGGACAAAGCCCGTGAGCCTGATGCGGCAGCGGTGGAGCCCGTGGGTCCTCGGCACGACTCGGAAGGGCAGCGCGGGGCCCCGAAGCCGGGCCGCTATGAACCCTACGACTGGGATTCGGACTCAGACGGGGGAGACGGAGGGGGCCACGGTCCGCCGCGGGACGAAGCCCTCGAGCCTGATGCGGCAGCGGTCGAGCCCGAGGGTCCTCGGCACGACTCGGAAGGGCAGGGCGGGGGAGACGGAGACAGAGGGGGCCACGGTCAGGTC